>NC_050611.1:0-1250000 GCF_014743375.2 Drosophila subpulchrella | reverse complement strand
CGTTGTATTGCTTTAGTAATGACAATCAGATGATTGGCTTAATCCAATGACGTAATTAAGAACACTCTTTGTTTGAATGTTTTAGTTCTGAATGGGTCAGAAAATCCCCTCTCTCGGTCCACAGCCCTGCTTATAACCATACGTACATTAACCTTGTTTAGCGCCACATGTCCCTTCCCGTACATAGACGAGGTCAGATCGGATCCAGTGCCTGCCTGCGACTGGTTGGACACCGCCTGCGTTTTGCTCTGCTGGCTCACGCTTGACGAGTAGCCGCCCTTGCTGTAATCCTGCGTGGTCTGCGAAAGGGTGTCATAGCTGGTCGAGCCATAGCCCGCGCTGTACGAAGGCTTCGGGAACTGTTGACCAGAGGCAGTGTTGGCTGCCGGTATTTGCTGCTGTTAAGTCAAATTCGACAATATTAGGGGCCACATACACTTTGATCGGAATTTTTTAAACTCACTGGATAAATGGCGGGCGTGCCATATTGGAAACTACCGGGCATCACATTGCCGCCATAGAAGTAGGCATAAGGAACATTCAGCATGG
Source organism: Drosophila subpulchrella (assembly GCF_014743375.2). Taxonomy (NCBI): domain Eukaryota; kingdom Metazoa; phylum Arthropoda; class Insecta; order Diptera; family Drosophilidae; genus Drosophila; species Drosophila subpulchrella. Next base: position 1,249,451 of record NC_050611.1, on the reverse strand, counting down.
GCGCACTTGAGCCCGCCTGTTGAGACATTGTGCTGGAAACCTAAAGAAATTAACACGGTTAACAGAGTCCAGGATCGTTAAAGCTTCAAACTCACATTGCCAACCGGACTGGAGTTATTGTCAGTGCGGGCAAAGCGACCGTCATTCATTGCAGAATACGTCACCGAGCCGAGGTTGTCACGTCCAGCTCCTAAACTGGCTGGCGGATAGTTTAGATCGTAATATCCCTGCTGCAAACGAGAATATTCACATTATGTTGCCATCAACGGAGCAGATTGAGTGGGTTATAATGGCAGTGAAGATGACGGATGCCACTTTGTCAGACTATAGGCTTGGAAAAACTCAAAGCGATCTGCATGGTCTGACAAAGCTGCGGCCGATTACAAACGAAATGAAATATGATTTAAAATGCAATAAATTTATACACAAGTCAGAATATGAAAGGTTAAAGGTAAAAAACAAAAAACATAATGGTTAGGAAATCGAAGAATGTAGGTGAGTCAAGAGCACAGATTCGGGAAACGGTTTGATAGTTATTAGGTAAGAAATTAGAAATAAAAAAAAATGTATTTATTTTCCAAAACTGTTAAAACAATGAAATTATAACTCTTAATAAAAAGGTACTTTTATTTTATATACGATTTCAAAATTTTGAATATTGAACCAATACTTTTGTATTCGATTTTAAATGATTTTTATTTTCAAGAAAAACTAAAATTTTGATAGAATAGAGAAGTAGGATTAGTTGTTGGTTAATTTGGAGTGTAAAGCAGAGCCTGGAGGATAAGCAATACATATGGATAGTTTTTTGATGATGATGATAATGCCAGGAATGTGGGATCTGGATGGAAACGGAAGCGGATGGTTTAACGAAATTAAAGTGCAAGGTGGCGAAAGAAAGTGTCAGCTTATTTACACAATCACACACACGCAAACAGACATGTAGGAGGTGGTTTTAAGGACTTGATCACAGACATCGCGGTAATATGTTATTATGTACAATGCACGCTGAGAAACGGTTAAAAGTGGAAGGCCGCAACGTCAACGAGCCCGGATCCGGAACAACGATCTCAATCAGCAGCGGGAGGCGAGCTGGGATGCGCTGAGCAGTTGTCGTATGCGTTTTAATGGAATTAGGACTTGACTAATGCGAAAACGTTGTAGCGAACGTTATGGGAGGATATTGATACGTTTACTGATTGATTAGAGACGGTTCGATTGATTGGTCGGTTGCATTTTGTAGTTGTTGGTTTGGTATTTGCTTTTGCTTTTCTCCATGAACTCACCACATGTGGCACTCTCTGTTGCATCATTTGCAATTCCTCGTAGGAATACACTGGTTGCTGATAGTATGGCAATCCAGTCTGAATATATTGACTAACCATTTGGATGTTGGTGGGCACCAAGCCGCTGCCGCTGCCACCACCACTACCAGCACCACCAGCACCCGATGCGCCGCCCACGCCGCCGGTGCTCGCTCCCGCACCTGGTCCGCCGGCGTTGCCCGCCGTCGTGGCAACACTGCCACCGCTGCCGCTGCTATTGCTGCTGCTGCTGTTCTTGTTGGTCAGCGAGGCCAGCACCGCAGCGGTGGTTCCTGTGGCCGTCTGGGCAACGGCAGCTGCTCCCACCGAGCTGGCGCTGCTGCTGTTGTTGTTCACATTCACACCGACGCTGGCCGCGCTGCCACCGGCCACGCCGACTCCACTACTTACGCCGCTCTGGCTGACGCCTCCGCCCACGCCGGCCACGTTGCCGCTCGCAACGCCCGCCGTCACATTGCTGACCGAGCTGCTGCCGCTCACATTATCTGAAGAGATCGGAGAAGTATGGGATTACTTGTTGATACTTTGTTAGAGGGTTAGAAGAGTGTCTACCTAATACCTATGAGAAATCGAAATCTATAGTCTAAAACATTCGTACTAAGATAATTCAGAGATCTCTAGTTGCTGATTATCTACTGACCCAGGCAATGTGGCATTTTGAGGATAAAGCAACCGAAACATAGCTAATAAAAAATGTGTTAATTAGGTGACAATAAGAAAACACTTTAAAAATTCCAATGGAGAGCTGATAAGAGTTCGTTTCTACAAGTTTGTGATATTTGTTTTTCCTTATAAAAACGTTTAGATTGGCCAGCATAATACTTCAGAGAATTTAAATATGCGATCCCCTGATACTGAATCTTGTGCCTAGCGACTTTGTGAGTTGCTTTACTCACTCAAGGCTGATTGCGGTCAGCAAAATAATATTTAAATTCCCAAGCTACGTGCTACGTGTTGAATTCAACAGGAGAACAAATGCTGATCGAAAGCTATACAACATGTACTAGTATTTTGACCCTATATATTTCTATTAATGAATCATTAGGCGTGACAAAGGTGTTTACCCTTTTGGGCCTCATTTATGTTAAATTCACGATTACTTACTGTTTGAAACGACCGCCTGGTTAGCACCTGCCTGTCCGCTCACCGCACCACCGTTGCCTGTGCTTCCGCTGCTGCTGCTCACGCCGCTGCTGGTGGAGACACTGAAAGGTCAATGAGATCAACGTTTAGTACTACTGGGATCCGCTTTCGCAGTGTCATGCACCAGGGGGTTGGGTTAGTCCGAAACTGGGGTGAAGCAGAGCATGCAGAGCGGGTGGCTTCGCACTTACCTGTCGTAGTGCGCGGCGCTGCTGGCCGAGGTCGCATCCTTGAGCTTGGCGCTGGCACTGAAATTTGCGTACTGCGAGGACGCGTTGCTCGCACTGCCAGCGAACCTGAACGTGCAAGAAGCCGCAATTAACCACAAGTCAAGAAATTGTAGGAGGATAACGGGCAAACCCCAGGGAAATTTGGGTAGTGGGTCCGGGATCGTCGCATTTGGTACTTACCCGCTGTTGTTGGACAGTCCAGTGTTGCCATAAACACTCTGGCTTGACTGGTAAGCACTTTGTGGTGTCGAGTATCCGGATGTGAGGTAGGCAGAGCTCGCATTGCCGCTGTTAAGTGCGGAGTACGATTGCGGGTTGGGTGGTTTTTGGTTTTGTTTGGGGACATGAGCGAACATTAAACGTGTTAGGAGAAAAGAGAAACAGTAAAAAATGAGGATTAGCTTCCTTTCGGATGGTGCAGATTGTTAGCCAGAACTTGCATACAAAAAACACGAATAAACGTAAATGGAATGTTAACTTGGTTAGACGAAGCTAGTACCCTCACGGAATTGGGTTTTTAGTTCCTTGTGGTTGTTTATTAAAAGTGCTTTAATATATGCTGACTAATGATTAATTGATTGACATGACTTCAAAACATATTTCTTTGAATAAAGTGTTAGAAGCTTGCGCAAGGCCTTCAGAAACAAAATATTTAAAATATATATATAAAAAAAAATTGCCATTGCCACATTCATTAGAACAAGAAACTTCCTAAGCGTGTTTTTGATTCCTTGAAATTAAAATGTTTATAGTTTTATACCTTAAAAAAGGTTGATATAAAAAGAGATTAAAACCAATGCTATCCTGCAATATGAAATATCCCCTCTTTAAGCACGAATGGGATGTCTTAAAGCTAAAAATTAAACGCTCTGCAGGGGTAGGCCAAAAACTGAAACATAAACCAATACATTATGAGGGGACCTAGCATACCTAGTGCTGTTTTGGCTGCTGCTGCCTCCGACCGGAATGTTTTGCGTCGCCGCGCCTCCGCCGCCCGCTACCGCACCTGTACCGCTCTGTGCTCCGGTGCCAGCCTGCTGCTGGTAGGAACTGGGCTGGTACGAGCCGTATCCCTGCTGCTGGTAACTGCTCGCCACCGAGCTCTGCACATTCGCGTAGGTGGAGCTGCTATAGCCGCCGGGCGCCGTTGTCGGGTAGCCGCTGGTCGTCTTGCCCGCTCCACTGCTTTGGTATGCGTTCTGGTAGGCGTTACCACTGCCGGCCGTCTGACCGTAAGGATCGCTCTTGGCCAGCTGATCGAGCGCCGTGGTGGCATTGACCGCCGAGCTAACGCCCTGTTGCTGCTGCTGCGCCGTCGAGCGGCTCGTATAGCCCGCCGCGCTTAAGGCATCGCTCTGTAATTGCGGAAATGTAATATATAAATTACTTAGTAAAAACAACACGAGCTTATAATTTTTTTTGTTTTAAGTAAAATTGATTAGGTACTCACGATCTGAGAACTCTGCAGACCCGCCGCAAGCGTCGCCTGCTGTTGTTGCTGCTGCTGCTGGGATTTGCTCTGGTAGTCATCTGGCTGCTGTTGCTGCTGCTGACCGTCAATGCTAAAGCCCGATCCAACCTTTTCAGGCAGTGCCTCGAAGCCATCGTCCGTGCCAAAGTCTAGAGCGCCGAACTGCACGTCCAGGTAGCCAATGTTGTTCAGTGCATTATCTCCAGGCATTTCGACGGCACTCGCCGGGATCTTCGAGGGGGGTGGCAGCTTGACGCGCGTCCTTCGCACTTGCGGTTGCTGCTGCGACTGCTCGCCAGGGCCAGCTCCTGCTCCCGCTCCTGAGGCAAACACGTTGGCATACGTGTTGGGGTACTGACTCACACCCACGCTAGTACTCGTTTGCGAGTAAGCGGCCACCGGGTTCTGCGTATAACCCGCTGGCGCCGGCTGTACCGCTGCGGAACCTGGGCTGACGCCCTGGCTGGCCAACGAGTTGAAATACTGAGATTGCTCGACCGACAACGTAGCCGACGGCTTGATGGGCGTCGTCTGCTGCTGCTGGAGTTGCTGTTGCTGTTGGACCTGGTGCACCAGCGTGGCGGCCGCCGAGGCCGCACTTGAGAATGTGTCGGGTGACGCGGAAACAAAGGATGACGGTGTGCTGCCCGCTCCACCGCCGGCCGCGGCGCTCGCTCCCGTTCCAGCTCCTGACTGCGTACCCTGGGACTGCAGCTGGGGCGGTGGATTGCTGACCGCTGCGCTGTACTGTAACAGCGGCGTGGTCGCCGAGCCGGTCAGCGTTGCCGGCGGCGTGACTGGCACTGGCCCGCTGCTGGAGCTCTCCTCTAGAAGAGACCCTTGCTGCACCAACTGGTGTTCGAGACCGGGTGGCGCAGACAACTCGCTGCCAGCCACCGTAGAGGCACCTGTACCACTCGCTCCAGTACCGCTAACCACGCTAGCAGCGGTTTGCGTTGCCAGGTTGCTGGTGGTGAACACCTTGCTGTCCTTAAGCGAGCCCTCGTACTCCTCGTTATTCCAATCGCCCCAGGCATCGTCATGAGCCTGCTGCTGCTTCTCGGCATTCTGGGCAATGGTATTGTCCCACAGCTCCACTTCGTGGTGGTCCTCGTTAGCGTTGCCACTGCGAGGTCCATAACCACCACCAGTGCCTCCGCTGCCGCGATCGCCTCGTGGACCACCGGTGCGTCCGCCCATGCGGCCGCCACCACGGCCGGAACGCGAGACGAAGCCACCGCCGCGCCCGCCGCCTCCGGGTCCACTGCGTGGGCCGCCGTTGCGCTGTCCGCGATAGTTGTCGTTAGTACGATCCTCTCCGCGGTCGCCGCCAGAGCGAGGTTCACGAGACTCGCGTTGGTTGCGCTCGTTCTCGCGTGTCTCTCTTCCGCGCCCTTTAAGTTGAAAGAGAAAAAGTCTTAATATAGTTAAGGGGAAGGAATATTAAGCTCATTAACTAAAACGACTTTATAGTTTTCTAGAAAATGGATTACCTAGCCTCAGTTTTTGCCTATGGACTAGAAGAGACTTCAATAAAATATAATAAACACTAGGCTTTAAAAATAAAAGGTGTAGCAGCTTAAAAGAAGCTGGATATTGAAAACTTCAATAAATGCAGGATAAATAGATATAAGGCCTAAGTAATAAAAACTGTAACAACTTAAACCGAATGCTTAAAACGTTTCCGAGGCCTTAACTGTAGGATTACACTAATGATCCACGAACATTTTTGAAATCTAGTCTTTTAGTAAATGAGCGTCATTTAAAATGAGGTCTTACATCCACGACTGTCGGTGGAGCCGCGGGTGCCACCGCGATTTGAGCTCCGGTTCCGTGACTTTTCCCGCTTGTCCGCGTTCGCATTGCCATCGGCCCAGTCGCCATCACCAGCGGCGCCATCGGCCGTGGTATTTGCAGCCTTGTTCTTGCGCTTCTTCTCGTACTTAGCAAAGGCGCCCTGCAACAGATTCGATTAAGTGAATGGAGGGCAGGGGATTAGTTCCAAAGCTTACCTGCGGTAGCTCCTCGATCAAAAAGTTGGCCGCTGCCTCCAGGTCGTAATCGCACTCGTTAAGGGCACAGCAGACCTCCTCCTCGGAACGTTGGGTCATGGTCAACAGGAGGGTGACCTTCTCGTTGATCTGCGGATCCTCTGTGGTGCTATTGGTGATCTGGGCAATGCGCAACTGTTCGGTGGTGGCCTTGGGCTGGGCCTTCTCTGGCTTGTCTGTCTTGCTGGCATCCTGGCCGCCCTTCTTGCCTGCGGCCGCAGCGTGTGAGACTCCATCGTGGCCGGTTCCTCCTCCGCCGGAGTGGCTGGCATTTGACTTTTTCTGGTTGCGGGTGTGGCCGCCGCCTCCTCCGCCGCCTGAACGAGTTTGTGTGCTCATCTCTATGTACACTGTATATACAAATTAGCTGCAAGGCGCAAAAGATGGAAGACACAATATTAAAACTAGGAGATCTACAATCTGACTGATATAATTTTAAGTCTGAGCTGACTGATTTGAAATGGGAATTTCGGGCAGAAGTTAACTGTGCACATAAAGCACTAGGATAAAATTCTAATATTTTAGATAATCGTTCTACATTTGGTAGATTATTTAAAATCTCAAGGACCGGCATGGGTTATTCAAATACAATAGTACAAACACGATATACAGAAAATAAGAGTGTGTAGGGTGGAAGTCGAGATTCTGAAATTGTCGTTAGATCCTGCAGTGTAAAACCAGGTCATGTACATATGCTCACATACCTAGAAAAGTACTGGAAATCTGCTTATATCCAGTTTAGGTGAAGCGAACGACAACGAACATTAAAACCAAGACTGAAAAACGTATGCTGCAGAAGCTAATCAGAATTTGTTTTATATATTTTTTTTTAGCTGTTGTGGCTAATAGAATTTGGAAGCCCGACTTTAAAAAGAACCAGATAATATCTAAATCTTTTCGTTTGGGAATGGGAATATTGGTGATAAAATCCCACAGTCCAGACAGATTTTATCTACGAATGTGTGGAATTGCAAAACAAGTGGCCGAAAGAGAGCCGCGAAAGAAAAGCTGGCAAGATGAGAGTTCAATGTACATTTAATAAAAGAGAATGAAAGAACGCGAACAAACTCACACTCGCACACCACCGAAACAAAGGAGTGAGCGAGGGAGGGAAGAGCGTACGCACAAACAAAGCGAGTATTCAGAAATAACAAAAATTAATGAAAACGCGGTGTCGAGGGGGGCGGAAAATGTATTGGCAAAACAGGTAACAGGGGTGGGTGAGAGGGGGCGGACGGGGTACGTGACCGAGACGCATCGAAGCCGAAACGTCAGCCGCTTTTCCAAGGGGGGTGGTTCATGGAAAAGGGAGTGGGAGGGGCGACCCCGATACCAAGTGCATATCTGAATCACACAATTTTTGTTGTCAAAACAGTTTTATCAACTTTTGCCGTGAATAACGCCTTTCCATGCATTATTCATACACACACACACACACGCGCGAGTACTGTCGCACACATTCAAAAGGCCGCTGCCGCCTTCACTTTGCCATCAAGTCTCGCTTTTCGCACGTCCGCCAAGGTATGGAGATTTGCCCCACGGGAACCGGGAACTGGGAACTGCAATCCGGGACCCGGAAACTACTTAATATCAATTGCAACGGCAATCGCGGGGACCGACATACACAAAAATTGATTTGTAAACTCCTTGGCCTCGCTTCGGTTTTTCGCTTTCGCTTTTGTGCTCGCTCTTCTGCATCTGCCCTATCGGCGTCTCCCTCGCACCCGCACTAGCGCGGGCGACCAGTGTTGCCAGGTGCGAGTGCAGTTGGCAAGGCTGGTAAATTAACCATCAATTGAAGCACATAACTAAGGCTAAAAATGGTCAGATGTGGGTGCTGGAAGGGGCAATCAATATCAATTACAATATTTGCACAAAAACACCTATTCCCGGCAAGATTCGGCTGGCACACATCACTAGGCCCGCTCCGACACTTGGCAACACTGAATGCGAGGGCATTGAAACCGAATGAAGCGCACAAAGCGGAATGCAAAACCGGACAAAGTGGCGTACACTGCGCCGAAAAAAGAAATGTACGCCTCGCCGTTGGCTAATCACATTCATTTCTGGGCATTCCCCAAAGGAAAATGCATTTCCAGCGGCACTTATCGGGGCGAACGGGAAATATTGCTTAAATATTATCAAGTCGGCCCCAGCCATGTGCACATACTTCGACGCCATTTCTGCAACGCCACACTAGCTGACTCTTTCGCTCTTATGTAAACCAAGGGACCCAGTAATTGACGGCGACACCGCCGCTCCAGACAGCGGCAACTATTGAATTTTCAACCAAGTTTTGCGCTGTCAGGGCGCCGAGAATCGGGACGAAAACACGATGCACAGGTGCGGGGACACTTAAACTACACTTTGACACCTCAGCAGGCTTTCGGCCACGGCTTTAAACCGGGTAAACAAATTTTCAAAACGGAGCCACACACAATACCTGCAAATGCGCCGAGAAACGCACTTTTAATGTGACCTTGCTGTGAAGTCAATCGATAGACATTTTATCTACGCTTGCAACCCTGCGTTCGACTAATCTAGCAGGGACTTGCACCATTCTAATTGGCTTTTTCAATCTGAATTTACCCCCGTTCTTATTGGACATTTTATAATAATAACAATAAAGAAAATCCATTATAAAATTATTTTGTAAAGTGAGACTAATTTTATGTTTTTTATCAGAATTTTATAAAACTGTTCAACTAGTAGTAAGGACCGTAGAAAATTCTACCGTGGGTTCGGTGCTCTGTTTAATCAGCTAGTATATCGATGGGTCATTAAGAAATTCAAGCAATCTGTAAATTTGCACATCTCTATCGTCAACAAAACAAACGTTTTTGTGTGATAAAATGATAGATAGTGGAATGTCTTAAAAGAGGGCCAACCAGCCCTTTGGTTACTATTATACTAATAGATAAAACTACACGCAATGAGTAAGCACATATATTCCGAGATTCTGAGTGAAGAAGATCCCCTATTGTCCGACAACGAGTTCCTCGAGGATGCATTAGCGGAGTTGCAAAACAAACTCGACAAAATCCTAGACAATCAAAATGAGATCCTGACACTGATATGCCAGGTCAATGGCAAGACACCCACCGCTGAATTATACAACATCGAAGTGGACTATTTTCCGGTCACTGATCCCGAAGAGCTGCCCAATCTGGACGCCAATCTTTCCAAGCCGGGCAACAAATATGTGAGCTTCACACAACTTAGGCCTGCTAGTTTGGTATTTACCACTCACTTCTTTTTAGGCTAACATTATGCATGGAATTTTAAGACCACAAGGTCGAAAAGAACCTCTGAAGAACAATTTCTCAAAGGTGTTCGAGTGCGATGTTCTCATGGCCTACAATTACGATGGTGTGAGCTCCAAACAATCCTTTAAACAGTACAAACACATTAACAAAACTATTTTTGGTGAGTAATGCTATACTTTAGAATCCGATATTATTGAGTTTGGAACTTGTTATCTATGTTTTGCTATCCTTGCATTTGATTTTTGTCTGAATGCACTATGTATGTACAATGTACAGATGTATATCGCTTTATAAACCGTTATTAATACCAGCCTGAGTTAAAGAGTCTTAGTAAACTTTAAACCATTCATTGGGATAAATCCGTCACCTGACTTTGTATATTCAGCTAAAACTATATCAGGCATACACTTATTATCTGTATATTTTATATCTCTTTTTATTTTCCTATTGGTTTTATGGCATCGGCATATTCAAATTTTTGTGTTGTTTAATAACTTAAAAATTTAATAACTTTTTTAAGAATCATAAAATGTGTCGAAAACCTAGCAGGCTGATGCAGTAATCGATGATTTTGCTTTACAGGTCGATTTTCTTTCTAGTTGTTTCTCGTCCCGATAAAGTAAGGGAGCCACGAAAACTGATTTATTTTACAGTTTATCTAGTCTTTTACTTTTTCATGGATTTAAGAAATTGGCCCTTAGGCAAATTACCTTAATAAGGCGTGCACAGCATTTCGATAAACATTTTTAATGGAACATAGCACAAGAATATATTTGTATATTACATATATTTTTAGTGGTTCAGCACAAAAAAAACTATTTAAAGCTGTTTTCCTGCTAAAATAGCTGGAATTAAAAAAAAAAAAAACTATTTGTTGGTATAACAATAAATTCCGATCAATGTGCCACTTGTTTTAATCCGTCTGTCGCACCTGATTTTAAATTTGCGGTCATTTATACTAGTCTCCTCTTATGATCTTTAGTTAAGTTACAGATAAAGTCCCGGTTAAGAAAATTTGGTTTGGTTGAGACCTAACTATGTAAAACATAAACGGGATAGGGAATTTTATTTTATTTTTTTAGCTGGTCCTTGAGAGAAACCGAGTATTAAACTTCTAGCCTTACATAGCCTTACATAAGAAATTATTTTTGCCAATACCATGTACCAACATAGGTACGAAAACAGTAACTTTTCAACAGCACTTTGGACATAAATGTTAATATACGCATTGATTTTTAAATCCTATCTTGTTTTCAACAAAATTTAAAAACAAGACAGGCAGACCCATTTTACAAACGTACAAATAACATAGTAAGTTTTGTACCTAATCTCGCATGTTCGGAGAAACTATTGTACTTGCTACTCATATGTGCACCTCTTTACACCATTCCTTAAAAACTGTTACTAGCACACAAAAATGTTGTATTGAAATTACAAACTTAAAGCGGTTACGGTAAACTTAATTAGCTTAATCCGACTATCAGATACCCATTACTCAGCTACCAATTTTAAAAGGAACAAGGGAGAACGCTATAGTCGAGTACCTCGACTATCAGATACCCGTTACTCAGCTTAAGGGACCAAAGGGAAGTAGAGATATGCAAGCAGCAAAGCGAGATTTAAATGCGCCACCTACCGGCAGAAGACAGATTTAAGCGTTATGGGCGTTAGAGTGGGCGTGACAAAATTTTTTGGATCAATCGATAGGTATTGACGAGACCAATACATTTCAGTTAAAATTTTGTATCTAGCATGAAAATTGTGGCCGCCACAGGTTTGGGCGGTTTGTGGGCGTTATAGTGGGCGTGGCATATTTGCGTAGCAAAATTTCGCTGCGTACAAAGCTACGGAATCTAAATCTGAGATCCCGATTCTCTATCTTTGATAGTTTCCGAGATATCCACGTAAATACTTACGATTTTTTGAAGTTTGTGGGCGGTTTGTGGGCGTTAAAGTGGGCGTGGCAAACTTTTTTTGGGTCAATCGATAGGTGTTGATAAGAACAATACATTTCAGTTAAAATCTTTATTCTAGCATCAAAACTGTAGGAGCCACAGTTTTGGGCGGTTTGTGAGCGTTAGAGTGGGCGTGGCACTCTGCTGAAACAAACTTGCGCTGCGCAGGAATCTCAGGAATCTGCTTGCCTAATCCCAGTATTGTAGCTCTTATAGTTTCCGAGATCTCAGCGTTCATACGGACAGACGGACAGGCGGACATGGCTAGATCGAATCGGCTAGTGATCCTGATCAAGAATATATATACTTTATGGGGTCGGAAACGCTTCCTTCTGCCTGTTACATACTTTCCGACGAATCTAGTATACCCTTTTACTCTACGAGTAACGGGTATAAGAACTATGTTTTTCTGTTGACAAATTATACCTGTTAATTGTAGAAAAATGGAATATAAGATTCGACGGAAAGTGCGTAGCAGGATCAGGATCACAAACCGAGTTGATTTTGGCCATGTTCATCCGTCCGTACTGTAGGAGCTAAAATGTTGGGAGTAAGCATGTAGATTCTTGGGCTTCCATCGCATTTTAACGACCATAAACTCCCATAACTCTAAAACCTGTCTAGCGGTCACATTTTTGAAGGTTTTGCAATGGTGTAAATTTAAGTTGATTTTAAATGTTGGTATTCTCATCGCATCGATATTTCAAATGTTATGACTAACTAAGTTAAACGGGCTTTGACATGGTCAAAAGTACCGCTACCGCCCACTAGGTGCCGTGGCTTAGATATTGTCTGTAGTACCGTTACCGTCCGATAGGTGCCGTGGCGCTGGTATGTTTGGTGCGTGCCGCGCTAATAGAAATGCCTTTGAATATTATTTTATTTGAAATTTGATACAAAGTAACGAGTATCTAATAGTCGAAGAACTCGACTATAGATTTTCTTCTTTAAAAATGAAATTCAACGGCTTGTCTTTTGGCTACTGAGACCTTTTTGACTTATTAATTTAGTAACTTTGGTGATTATTATTGTTATTATTGTAATTACTAGAATTCTATCTATCTAATACTATCTAATAGATATTAATCATTAAAAAACACAATTTTATTTTAGGCTAAAAATAACTTCAAAAATGTCGCGCCAAACAGACGTTAGGTGTTATGGGCATTTTCGGGCGGTATACAATTTAGTGTAATACTCGTAGGATTTATTAATTATAAAATTAAATTAAAACTATAAACTAACACTTAATAAAATGTAATTGTATCTCTCTTCATTAGGGATTCTAAAAAGAGATGGATATACCGAAACGGAGTACATTGCCGATATCAGAGCTGCCTTTCATGTGTTAAAGGTCCGCTATCATAAAAGAAACCATGATTTAAGGAGGAAGATTAAACGTTCTCAAAAATGCGAACCTGAATCCGATTGGGAATAGCTGATAATATTGTAACAATTTGGATGTATTTTGTTTGCGAAGCTTAAAAGGAATACAAAGCCAAACCAGTTTTTGGTTCTGTTCTTTCCACTGTAATGAGGTTATTTTGGGCTGCGTACCGCCTCAAAACGCCAGACTTTCAAACCGTAACGTTCTGGTCGAACTCCCTTGAAAAAATATGGATTAAAGTTTTCACCGCTCAATAAGGCTAAATTACATTACTTAGATATAGTATTGTAAATATATTATTGCATCTCTCCCAGCTCTTTTAGTAAGTAGGTAAGCTTAGAGGCTGTAGTTACGAATCTAATTTACAAGTAGTAGTCACATGTAAATATAATGCCGAAGTAAGAATAAATGTTCCGAGTTTAGAAAAAGACACCTGTAAGGCAGTTCTTAAACCGATATTTTACTTTACATATTTAATATTTGTTTAGAAGCGAGATCAAGTATCCGATACAGCAGTATTAATTATATTTTATTTATCATCTGAAAGAATCTTTGCCTTATATTATTATTAAGGATAATATTAAGATTGGAAAAACTGATTTGATAAGAAACATAAATCTAGATTTATTGGTCTATAATGTCAAACAAGTAAACAATTCTGTCTACATTAGAAAAAAAATCAAATAAATATTGTCTTGTTGCTTAGTACACATATGAAGTTATTTTCTTGCGATTTTCATACATGAATCATTTATATTCCGTTATATGTTATGGAAAGGATGGGTTGATGTTTCGAAAACATTTCTGAGAGAAACATTGGGTTTTAAAATACTATATTAAGGAGTAAAAGAAAATCATTATTATATTAATAATATTAACTTAAGGTTTTGTCATCAAGCAGCATGATGCACTAGATTTGTATTTTGCTAATGGACATTTAATCGCCAGACCCACTGAGACAAGTGATTTTAAATGAAAACGACGAGTGTCGGTGGTCTTGGTGGAAAAGCCAACTTAGCAGGGTTCAGTAAACTTGTTTCCAATTTGAAAATGGTTATGCCAGCCGGATAAAAACATTTTCCGATGGTTTAAGGCATTGCAACAACAAGTACTAGCACTCAGTTGCACAGTCGGTGTAGCGGGCCATAAATGAGAACTCAATTAGAACGTTTACATTTCTGTAAGAAACGAGTTGCTGCCGCCGCCGCTGCCACTGCTGCTGCCACTGCTGCTGCTGCTGTAGTTGCTGTGGTACATTATTTTTTGGCCTAAATAGTAGGCCTTGAGGAATCGGAATCGCTTGAGTTGTTTTTGTTTCACCGAGCGCCACGGCAGCGACGCCGGCAGCGACGCGGGCAGCCAGCGTCGGCGGAGCTAGAGTCGATTCCGAGAGATACCGATTCCGAATCCGAATCCGCTCAGAGTGGATTCGTCTTTTGGCCCATTCGGATGTGGCCTCCGAGCGCGCGTTGTCCACTGACAGTTTTATTATTATTATTGTTGTTATTATTATTATTATTATTTGGGGCCCAAAGCTAACTCTTGCCCTTTTGAGCTGCGCGTAATTTCGATTTCGGTTTGGTTTCGAATCCATATCCATTCGGCATCTCGCGTTCGCGCTCGCGTTGTTTCGAGTGCATCCACATCCACATCCACATCCAGAGCGATTGTTGTTGTGTTCCAGTTGCCGTTTTTGTGGGAGGTTAGTTGGTTGAATAATCCGCGACTCCGCCGCAGTGTACGCAAATTGCAAATTGCAAAAGTAATGCCCCCGCTCCATGGAATCCATTGAGAAACATAGATCCAAGAACTGCAATAGTGCCCTAGTGTGTGTCTGGGAGAGCGAGAGAGCGCCCCGTGTGCCCGTGTGTGTGCCTTTGTGTGTGTGTTAGAATGCACCTTGTGGTATTTTGAAATCTAAAATTGCCAAACACCCAGCGCGTTTCTTTTTTTCGAGAGCATTGCAAAAGACTCCAGCTGTGCTAATGCTAAGTAAAAACGAAAAAACGAAAAAACAACAACAGCAACAAAAAACTGAAAAGCTGAAAAACTGAACAACAAAACCGAAGAACCAAAGAACTGAAAAGCTGAAAAGCTAGAGACCGAGAAAAAGAAACTGAAAATCAGAAGCCAAGGCTGCCGCTCTTTTATTTAGCGGGTATGTAATTACGAAACTCCTGCGAGCGCCTGGCTATTTCGGATATCTGTCGGATTGCGACAGATTTTCGTGGATTTTCCGCCATGGATTAATGGGCGCCAAGGGTACAGCCAGCTTTCCCACACGCACACACTAACGCTTTTATTGGCCAACATACAGTCAAACTTCCCTAGGCGGCCCCACCATCTGTCACTTTAATAACTCAAGATGAGTGGACTTTTAAGCATTTGATAATAGTTTTGTAATAGAGGGTGTATCATTAGGGAAATACAATTTTTCGCTTATTTAATCTTTAAAATCATAAATATAACAATATTTTATACATTGTTTTAATATAAATATTATAATTTCCTCAAATTTTATAAATACTTTTTTTTTTTAGTTCCCTATGTTATTGGGGTAGGTCAGATCACTCCACTTATTTGATTGTCTTTTTAGAATGTGTCTAATTTAATATTTCTCAACACAATCATACCTCCTGTTGCCCTATAGACACAAACGCATATGGAGTTACCGCGAATCCAATATCGGGGAGTTGCACTGTATTTACCTACGTCACGCCCACCTGATTTCAGTGCAATCGCGTTGGCCCAGTTTACGGGCATGCTCCAAGACAAAATACACTCCTACAAGGTCGATTGCCTATGTGTGCTGCTGTTTCTGTTGCTGTTTCTGCCTTTGCGGCTGTGGCTGGCGTTTTTCTATACCAGTTTCTAAACCTGCCGCAGCTAGTTTCAATTTCTACTGGGATTATCTGCTCCGGCTTCGGTGGCTGCGACGCCTCCGTCGCTGCTGCAGGTGGCGATGGCGATGGCGATGGCTGCAGCTCTCTGGGAGCTCATTACTTGGCCCGTCCCCATACCCGTCTGCAGCCCTCTTCCCTCGCTCCTCCGCCCCATCCACCTCGTCTGTGTGATTGTGACACAGAAACCAACTAAGAAGTATGTGGAAATCTCTTGGCTGCATCGAAATCAAATCAGAAACTCGAGTTGGTCTCGCCAGTCGGCTCCGCGTTGAGTTTCCATTTCAGAACATATGCGCGTTTTCGCAACAGTTTCCAACCAGAAGATTGCTACCTGCCCATTCAAGAAGGGGTTCGGGCATTTTGAAACGGCAGTCACAAGTCACACCTGTTTCTATATCCGATATGGTTTTAAAATAGCTGAAACGGAAACCATGAAATGACGCTTTTCCCACAAAGATATTTGGTCCAAAGCTTAGTTTTTAAAACTTATTTAAAGTATACTTAATTCTGGATAATTAATATCTTTATTTAATATCTCTATTTAGTTGATCTAAGAACTAAATAGGTCGGCTAAAGTCGTTCTGTAAAGTTTTCTAAAATGGTTTAACTTAGAATTGGTTTGAAGAAACTAATGACCGCCACAAAAAGTTTCACTTCTTTATAACATTGTGTTAAGAATTGGGTTTGTGGGTTTCAACGCTTTTAGAAAGGATTTGCTATGTTTTGTAAATTGGTTTTCTTTATTTGTATGTTGGTGAACTAAATCATTTTTACCACAACATAGAAGGTAAATTAGGTGTTTAATGGAAGGAATGATCCATTTGGAAATGTATTTTATATAGCTTTTTATTACCCTTACAACTATTACATTTGCATTTTTTTGTTGCCAAGCCAGAACTATAGATCAACTAATGAGTCAAAGACTTCCATTGTAAGAGGTTACATTAAGTATTTAAGTATTTATCGCTTACATATTAAGAAAATTCATTTAAAAAGGCCTTACTGTGGGTGTTTGACTTCGGTTCCTCCCCCCTTATCGATCCCAAATTTGTCTCTTGCAATGGGATGCTAGAATGATGCTCTGCATCCCTGGCTCATTCCCCAAATGCAGCACACGCACACAGTGACGGGCGGACAACCCTCTTCCCACCGCCTATCGCCTGCCATCCACCACCCACCACCCAACACCCTTGCTACCCACCCACCCACACAGCCACACTGCAGTGTGCTCAATTCGGATGTGTGTGCCTGTGCGGCTGTGTGTGCGAGTGCATCTCCCCCACAGCAACGGCAAACTGCACTGCAAACTGCAGACTGCACGAACTGTGGTGCAATAAACGACGAGCGAACGGAACGGAACGCATATTGCGTTGGCGGCGATAGCTTTAGCTGGGATGTTGTTGGTGCTGCTGCTGGTGCTCCCTCACCGCCTCCATCCCCACTCCCCACTCCCCCGGCCTCCCCCGCACCCCCCTCGATGATGACAGCCGAGGTCGTAGGCAAAGACGACGGCATACGCTCGAGTAACTGGCCCACCACTACAAGCAGCCAAACCTGTTGACCTAATTTCAAATTCTGCTGCGTCTTGTTGTTGCTGCTGCGGCTGATCTGTGTCTCTGTGCCATCGGTTGAGTTGTGTGTGCTCTCGTGTGCTTGTGTGCGAGAGTGAGTGGCGGCTCTCTGGGCACCGCATCGGTGTAGTGGTGCTTTGTGCCGGAGAGCCAGCGATTGGCAAATCTTCGCCAGTGGTGTTTGGCGCCAAGGGGGATCCACATCCACATCCACATCCACTTCATGGGAGAATAACCCACCAAAAAAGGCCTTCAAATTCAAGCATTCCCCCCAAACGAAGATCTTCAAACAGTAGTTGACTGGGCAAATATGTATATGTTTTTTGTTTATAACTAAAGCTTAAATGTACCACGCTTTCCAAAGATTTGAGTTTAAAAAGATTATAGTTCTCCGAAAAATGATTAGGGATGATCACGATTCGGTGATTCTATTTTTCTAGCTAACAGATGAATTTTATGTTTGAATTGGTGTCCCGCTTAACCTTTCAAAACATTTTTAAAACGGTTTTAAAGAACATTAAAATTTTTCAGTCTGGGTAAATAGATGTATATGATTTTTGTTTATAACTAAAGCTTAAATGTTTGACACTTTCCAAAGATTTGAGTTTCTGAAGATTGGTTTAGTTCTCCAAAAAATGATTAGGGTGATCACGATTCGGTGATTCGATTTTTCTAGCTAACAGATGAATTTCATGTTTGAATTGGTGTCTCGCTTAACCTTTCAAGACATTTTTAAAACGATTTTAAAGAAGAACATTCCAGTTTTTCAGAAGAAGTAGTATTTTGGGTTGGTACTCCATATATGTTGAATCTTTATTATTGTGTGTGGTCAATCGAAGTGCATAAATTGATTTTAGAATACTTAAGTACATAGAATTTTGAATTGATAAATGGTTTAAATCGTAATTTTGAAACTATAATCAATTCCTAACATTTTCTAATTTGCTTTTGATGTAGTCAAACGTTTTTATAAGGCTCAATTTTGTTCTTCTAAAAAATGTTTATATTTTTAATCACAAAAAAGCCTAATATTTGATTGTATGATTGTATGAAAAAACCATATAGTGCCCTCCATTTAAGGGAATTGTTATTTTGATGAAATTTAAAGGAATGTTTGCTTAACAAATTTTCTCAGTGCAGAAATAAATGTAGCTAATAACTATTGGATCCCCCACCCCTTTGAACTCTGACTCACCTGAAGTAGTGCCCCCCCACGGACGCCAGCCCTGGCATTTCCGTCCCAAACAAAACGGAGACAGACACAGAATACGAACACAGATACGGATACAGATGCAGTTGGTGGGACTTCCACATCTAATTCCATTCCCACCAGCAATTGCAGTTTGGATTCAGTTCGGTTCAGTTTATTTCGGTATTTCGGTTCTTCGGATTTTCGGAATTTCGGAACCGGGAATTTATTGGCAGATCTTCGAATGCAATTAATAAAAAGACGCATGCTAGTGTGAGTTGCGAGGGGGTGTATCCCACCTTATTTATATTTTGTATTTGTTTTTGCGTCCCAGTAACCACAAGAAATTACGGTCGCTGCCACAAGCTGCTGCCTCTGCCGGCGTCGCTGCCTGCTCCACTTGTCGCAGTGACGAAACGTTCGTGCCAGTGTGTTTGTGTGTTTGCCAGTGTTTGTGTGCAGAGAAAATCAAGTGAATCAAAATGAGCGTATAATTAGGTCAACACACAACAAAAATTATACGCTAGCCACTTACCAAAGAGAGCAGAGCGGCAGACTCTCTCTGGGAATCGGAAGTGGGGCAGAGCATGGTTGCTGGTCCCATCAATTAGAAATTAATTCACGCGCCTAATGCCACAAAATTGCAATTGCAGTGAGAGCAAAAAGCATGCACCTGCAGCAACAACAAACAGGGAGAGCGGTGTGAGAAAAGCATAAACAAAAACGGGACATGCGCTGCACTTGCCGAACGAGAGAGAGTGGGGCGGGAGAAAGAGCGTGGGAGAGAGCGGTTGTATACAGAGAGATGCAACATTCGCTCAGCTGCTTTTAGGGAGCCACATGGAGAGAAAAATTGTTTAGTTATGATAATCAATTTTAAATATAGATAATATCAAAATGCATATAAGAGTAAACTTCGGAAATGAAATTCCAACACCCTTGCCATTTAGTAATATTGCATGTAATGCCAAGGTGTCTGATAATTATAAATATATCTTAAGCCGGCGCATTTAAAGCTGGCCTGTTTCTTTCAGTGTGGAGGAGAGCGCTGTACACAGAGAGCTCCAAAGTTCGCTCAGCTGCTTTGCGGCTCCCACTGAACTATTTTTTCCCCACTTTTTTTCGCCCGTTTCTTGATTTTCTGGCGTTGTTGTTGCTGCTGCTGCCCGTTGCTTGTTGGCCGTGGCAAGTGTTTCGCAATGAGTGCAGGCCAGGCCAAAACCGAAATGAAATCATCGCCGTGCGCTCTCTGGCATTGATAGAGGGGGAAATTCCTGTTCCACTTTCTATTATGGGAGTCGGGTCGTTGTTGTTGCTGCTGCTGCAGCAGCTAAAGCAGCGGCAAAAGTAGCAAAACAGCACGTAGCATAAAAGTGTGTCACCATGGAAAGTGGTTTTCTCTCTCCCGCTTCTCTCTTTTTCGCTCTGTTCTTGTTCTCATTTCGACGCACATGTTACCCGCCTGTTGTTGTTGTTTTTGTTATTTTCTTTTTCTTTTTGGGAATGCTTCATTGATTTGGCAAAGGAGGGAACAAAAACAAAGGCAACTCCATCGACCGACTGACTCATTTTGTTGCGTGACGAAAGGCGCTCCCCCCGCCCATCCCACGCTGGAAAACCGGTAAAGGGAAAAAAACGCTGCTAAGGTCAAATCTGTTATATGGTCTATTTTGCATGAAGATCCAGCCTTCGAAAGTCAGTCGCCTTCAAAAAGATGCGCTCGTCTTCGTTTTAAACTCCACTTCCACTTCGACTCCAAAGCCAATTCCAATTCCAATTCCGACTCCCATTCCGTTTCGGATTCACAACTTCCAGCAACAACAACCGCAGCTCGAAATCCCCACTGGTCAATGCAATGCTAATAAACTAGCTTTTGATTTAAATTTGAATGGGAATCGTGCGCCGCGGCCTAAGGCTATGCAAAAGATTCATTTGGCCTACAAGCCAACGCACAGTGGCTTAAAGATAGCGATAGGGAATTTTAAGCTTACCCAAGTTAATTAGATCAATGCATTGATAAGGTATTTAATATTGAAATAAATGTTTAACTATTTATTGAAATTACCCACAACTAAGAAAAAATGCTTATACCCAATGGAATTATTTTTTTATTTGTTGTAAATTTATATTGGTATAGTTTTATTATTTCATATTTAATTAAAATTGTATTCATTTCGAATTTATAAAAGTTTTCAACTTTTGAAATACAAAATAATAATAAGTTTACAAGTTCTCATTATAAAAGGATCTTATAAAAAGGTATAGCATACTTTTTGAAAACTTTTTTAAAGTTTGTCTACCCACAGTGGGTGGTTAAGCTGGGAGGATCCAGCTATACTCACAAATTAAGGATCTGCCGCTTGAAATTTGTCAAAAGATCAGGCAAATCGAAACCCTCAATATAATATAATTTCAAAAAATATTAATCATACGCAACGTTTATATTACTTATCCGTCATGTGTATTGAGTTATTGTAAATTGATTTCTTCATTCTATATTAATTTTAATTTTATTTTTAGTTAGGTATATTTATCTTGTTTTAAAATCTTAAATTTTTTTTTACATCATATCAAAATATATTGAAATATATTTTTAGTTTTCTTAGTATTTCGTTCGCTAGAGAGATTTATAATTCCTATTCTATGGTAAACACTTTGGAACTATAATTTCTTTTGATAATTATTGTTTAACACTATTTCTCGGCCCCATATGTCTTTGGCGACCCTCCCCCGAAATAAGCCGGCCACGTGGGCCCACCTTCACGCCCGACCGGTGGACACTGTGCGACATCATTAAGGGCTCTCAGGGCGCTCCAATTATGTCGCTCACTTGTGTGTGTGCTCCCATTTCGCATTTCTCCTACCATTTCTCATTTCCAGAGCGGCTCAAAGCCCAAGCGACGCTTTATATTTTCTTTGCTTTCGGCTTTCGGGGCTTCGAATTGGGAACAGCACGGCGGGCAAGTGAAAATGCGGGACACCCCAAAGACCCGAGACTGGAGACCCGAAAGCCCAGGTTGGGTCGTATGTTAGCCATCGCTTGGCCAGAGATTACGATGATGATGATGGCGATGGCGATGGCGAGGTGGTGGCGATAATGATAATAATGATAAAGCCTGACCCAGTTGCACTTTAAAACTTGACCCAATGACTCCATTGGGTTGGCAACTATGGCATTTATAATGCCAAAGCCAACAGCGCCTCATAATTACTGAAAATGCAAACCGACTTTTTGTGCGTTTTTCAGCGTTTTAGTTTTCTGGTTTTTGTGCTCAGCCCGCTAATGCTTACAAGTTTACAACATTTAAGTGGCCTGGCCCGAAAAAGAAGTTTCGTTCCGAAAAACCCGTTCGCCAGCGCGGCGTGGAGCATCGAAAAAGTGAATTTGTGATTATGTAGATGCCTTCAAATAGGCCTACGACACACATTTCATTTTTCAGAGTGCTGACCTGGCCAGAAATGCACAACCACTCGCACATATCTCTTTGGCCGCATGTGGGCATAGGGAAGCTGGTCGGGGCTGAGGTCGAACCCCATGGCTCTTGGCTTTTGTGATCTGGCTAATGCTAATGCACAAGCTTTCAAGGTTGAATTAAATTAGCTGCGAGAAGAGCTTGGCCAGCTCTGTCGAATGATTATGGATGATGATTTATACGCTGCCCGATATACACTCACTGGCACACTCGCACACTCGCACACCCCACACATCCGCACATCCGCACCTGTGCATATGTGGACGTACCTATAACTATCTATGGGTAGCCACATTTGACCTATTGCCAAAACCCGGGCCAGCGACGGGTGACATGCGTCACTAAGCCGACGTTGCACAATGGGACGAAACTCGAAACTTTAATTATAAACGTTTTTTTTGGGGGGAAGTAACCTCGAGCTTTAATGAAGCCTTATTTCTAATTCTATTTTTGGCTATGTTTAAAATTAAGACCGACTTTTTATCAATGTATATTGTTAAAATTACCTTATCAAACTGACCTACTCTAAATTAAAATTTCTAAATTTTCAACAATTAAATTTATTCAGGTCTGAAGAATTAATTTCTTTTTAAAGTTTTGCCTAAACAACGGCAAATGTTTGTGCCAAATGCCATTTGGTGCCATTGTGTTTGCCGCAAACTTTTGAATGATTTGCTTGGTTCTTGTTGGTGTGGTCCCCATCTCTGGTTCGGGCAGTGTTTCTGTGTGTGTTTGGGTGTCCAAATGATTGCCCACCTGCAAGACCAGTAATTGGCCCCAATAACTTTGGTATTTTCATAGCACGAAGTCAACGTCAACGCCGGCAACAACTACAGCAACAAGGCCGCCCAAAAATGGTCGGTGTCGGTGTGGCTGTTGGCGGTTTGGTTCTTGGCGAATTCTCCGCAGGTTCCCCTACCTACCCCTTACCCCCTACCCCCCTGGCCACCATCCCACGAAGCTGCGACGCTGACACCAATTTGGCTTATTAGAGTCGAAGTCTGAGTTTGGGCTTGGGTCTTTGGGTTGGAAGCACTTGAAATGCCAAAAACTTACTGCAAAATACAACCGCAAAAATAGCAACCACAGCTTGTCATCGATTTTCGGGCGTGGTCTGGACTAATCTCATTTGCACTGTGCCAAAAAACGGTTGCTTACATCTAGAAACGGCACCGTCGCTTATAAAAAAATGAAATATTAAAAATAAATATCTATTGATTTTAAAATTTTGAATTACAAATTTGTGTAAAGTACAAAGACACAATTTTAACACAAAACGTATTAAATTGCATGATTAAATTGGAAAATACTTAATCAATATTAATCAATCAATCAATATCTACCGTTAACATTTTACTTCTTCAAAAAAATTTCATTAAATTTAAGGGTTTAATTAACTATTATTGTTAGATTAAGTATTTCCACATTTAAAATAAATAAAATCTGCAGTGAAAAAAAAAACAGCGAAACATTTTGAATCTTAATGATGTTCCTTAATAATAAAAACAAACTTATTTCTTTGAGTGGATGTTGAAAGAACTAAAAGCATTAATTTTTTGCATTTCCAGATGGCCGAAACGATCAGTACGGCGGCCAGCGGCATGGAGTTGGCCCTAAAGGACCCCAGTCCGACGGTGGGTGGCGGCATCATTGTGGACATGACGCCCACCACGGCGGCCCTGCTGCATCACAACGCGATGGCGCTGCGCAGCCTCAAGGAAGCCGCCTCATCCGCCTCCGAGTCGGAACTGCAGGAGCCGCGATCGCCGACGCCCACGCCCACGAATCTCAGCACAGGCCCCCACTCGCCGCCCATGACCTTCCGCTGCGAGCGCTGCGACAGCTTCGAGACCAGTTCGCGGGCATCCCTGCTGCTCCATGTGGTCCAGTGTCTGGCGGGTCAGGCGGCGGCGGCAGCAGCGGCGGCCGCATCGGCGCGCCTCAAGAGCGAGGACCTGCAGGAGCCGGAGAACATGAGCCTGGGCCACATGGAGGGCGGCAAGGGCGACAACCAGGCGGGCAACGGCTCCAGCTCCTCGGCCAGCTCCTCGCCCGCGGGCAATAGCGGGGGAGGAGGCGGTGGCAACAGCAGTTCCCGCAAGGTCTTCGAGTGCGACGTGTGCAACATGAAGTTCTCCAACGGCGCCAACATGCGCCGCCACAAGATGCGGCACACGGGAGTCAAGCCGTACGAGTGCCGGGTGTGCCAGAAGAGGTTCTTCCGCAAGGACCACCTGGCGGAGCACTTCACCACGCACACCAAGACGCTGCCCTATCACTGTCCGATCTGCAATCGCGGCTTCCAGCGCCAGATAGCGATGCGTGCTCACTTCCAGAACGAGCATGTGGGTCAGCATGACCTGGTGAAGACGTGCCCGCTGTGCAGCTATCGGGCGGGCTCCATGAAATCGCTGAGGATTCACTTCTTCAACCGGCACGGCATTGATCTGGATAACCCGGGACCGGGCGGCACCTCCTCGCTGCTCCTGGCCCTGGAATCCCAGGCGTCGGCGGCGGCAGCAGCAGCGGCAGCTAGTTACGTGCCACCTGGACTCAGTCCCGTGCCCGTGCAATCTCAATCCCAGCAGCAGCAGCAGCAGCCACAGGTGGCTCCTCCGGCCAGCGATAGCGGGGAGTCCATGCGGTCCCTGGAGAATGCCACGCCCCCGATGCACTTCCTCACGCCCCACGTGGAGATCTCGACGCTGGGCGAGAGCGGCAATACGGAGTTGTTTAATGTAAGTCGATCGCTGTATGGCAACCAATCCCTTTCACTAGCCCCCTCGCTTACAAACAATAAACTAGCTGATTTGCGTTTGGCGTGAATCTGCATTACAGGGCAACAACAACAACAACAATAACAACAACAACTGCGCTACCAACAACAATAACAATATTAGCGGGAGCAACAACAACTGCAACTCCATTAGCAATGGAAATGCCGAGACCAATGGCGATAAGGTGAAAGATCGAGCCCTCATCATGCAATCGCCGGTGGAGTTGCCCATGGATTGCAACACAAAGGCCACGCCCATCACATCCAGCACCACTGGCAGCAGTCTGAGTGGTGGGCTCAAGAGCCACCACCAGCATCCGCACCACCACCACCACCATCACCACCACGAGAACCACATAACGCCGTCAATCAGTCTGATACCCATCAAACAGGTGAGCTTGACGAGTCTTAGGATGGGGCGATAGACAAAGATCATCACTTGGCATTTGACTGTGGATATCTATAAGGATTATCAGAAGTGCCATGTGTAAATCTTTATGAGAATTTATATTGGCAGCTTTGTGAGAATAAAGATAATTATCGAAGGTATAGGTAACTAATAAGTTACTTCGGAACAGTGAACACACAAAACTCCAACTAAGATCTTTCAACAAATAAGAGTTAAGAATACTTAGTAATTTTGCTCATTCAAAATCACTTTAATATCTAATTTTAATGTATAATAAAATAGTTGATTGCTAAAATATGTACAAGGTATGGATGCTCGAGTCGCAAAAGATCGACTCCGCAATTCCTCTGCATGCGAAGGCGGAACAATATTTTGAAAACCTGTTGTGCATCACAAAAGACTGCATACCTAATTTGGCTGAGCTAGCTTTTAAAGCTTTCCGAGATCCAGGGCTTATACAGATATTGGTGTGTGATTTAGCGTTTGATCTTGACCTGTAAAATTAATTTCCAACAACAATTTTATGATTTGAAATGCCATGAATTATGTATTATATTTGGTATTGATGGTAGGTATAAATGGTATTTATAAGCTCTTTATTTTTAACCAGCCAAGAATTTTCATATTACAAATAAGATAAATGGGGGGAAAATTACGACTAAGTTTTCATTTTTGACTTAAATATCTTAAAGGTTTTTTGAGAAAAGAGTAAATAATAACTAATTGTTTACTGAGTGTTATGTTATTTCTCAATAATTTATAATAATTAAACTAAGATAGTAACGTTTCTCAGCATATAAAACATTATTAACTTAACATAACTTTAATTTGTAACGATCAAAAGGAGCCCATGGCGGAGGATATGGACAAGAAGGACCTGATGAACGGCAGTGATCCCAGCAGCGACACAGAACAGGCTTCCAACAATAATAACAACAACAGCAGTAGCAACAACAACAACAGAATCACCTCACTGATCAAGGTAATTAGTTACAAAACCTCCTAGATTCCAGCAATAATTAAACGGAGTTTCCCCAGGTCTCGCCACTGAAATCGCTCCTTCGCGAGGATCTCAAGCGTCGAATCTGCGCAAAGGCCAACAACCGGATCACCCGGAACGCCACACCACTGGAGAGTAATAACAACAACTCGGTGCTGTCCAACAGCCTGAGCAACGGATCGGGTCGGGGATCGCCCGGTATCAATGGCGGCAGCGGGGGCGGAGGAGCCGGGGGTGGCCCACCCGCTCCGGCGACGCCCAATGCCGCCAATGGCGCCAGCTCGACGCCCATCTGCAACGGGACGATCACGTCGACCGGCCAGGATGGAGACCTGCTGCTCAACCGCAAGCTGATCCTCACCTGCCACTTCTGCGGCATCGAGTTCCCCGACGAGACGCTCTACTTCCTGCACAAGGGCTGCCACTGCGAGAGCAATCCGTGGCGGTGCAACATCTGCGGCGAGCAGCTGAACAACGTGTACGAGTTCAACTCGCACCTGCTCAGCAAGAGCCACCAATAGCAGCCACAGTTGGCCGGCAAGTAGGAACCAGGAGCTTGCCGGCTCGGGATCTGGACGGTCCGCGGAATCAATGCAGATTCAGAATATTTACTTAGCTCAATTTTGAGAGATTTTCCACAACCAGGCACACAGTTAAGCTCAGAGCAAATTATACACTTACCATCTAGTTCTACGTTTACACTTACGTCTACGTTACATATATAGTTAGTTAGAGATAACTCATCATATTTTTATGATCTGCATGCAGAGAGTATGAAAATCAAATGAGAGCTACGTAGTTACCTAATCCCTTAAAGAGTCGATATCGATGTCGATGTCGACGTCGACGTCGAACAGTCGAGATTGCAGAGTCGAAATCGGAATGCGATGGATATACGAACATATATACCTTCCCGGAAACCAACCCTGTTATGTAGTCTTATTATGCATTAGGTTTTGTAGTTTAGTCCTTAAGTACTTGGCAATAATTTCCAGCCGGTTCAACTGGCCAGCAAACACTCGCGTCAACGCGAGTCCGCTTAAGTCGGTTTTAGTGCATTATATAGCTAAGGCTCGCCTCAAAGGTGGCAGTTTATGGTTTTAAACATCCACACTTCACACTTCACACATACATGATAGATACATCCGATATATATGCCTATACAGTTGCAGCGAAGGGCTTTAAATTTGTTATGTTTTCAGAGTTTAATACGACAGCAGCAAGTTTAATTACGCGGATATATATATATTTACATATAGACCACAGGATATATACGTACATAGCCAGGTTACATATATACGCCACCTTCACACAGGTCCAGATGCAGACATACACACAGATACAGATACAGATGCAGATACAGATATAGATTCGTATTCAGATCCAGATTCAGATTCAGATACAGATTCTTTTAGCTTAGCAGAGGGTTAACGAATTATGAATTCACTTATTATACTCGTACCTTTTACATAGCTCCTAGTTTGAATAACTAATGTAACACAATAACAACAACGATCGAGGGTTTCTTCGATTGGGGAATAACATTTCGAATATTCGCACAGTGCTGCTCGTAAGTTTGCATACAACTGGAGCGTAGGAACATTTTTTAAACAAGCAAGACAAAAACATGCAAAAATTACAATTGTGATACGAAATTGTTGTAAATAATTGGTAAATCGAAATATGAGTAACATGAACTTTATCGTTTAGACAAAACTATGCCTTAGATGCCTATAATAGCATTACATACATATACTGATATACTGATATCTACATCTACGATACGAGCGATCACTGTACAAACAACCAACTGGACATGGAACTGTTGATTAGTATAGTTAACTTTAGTGTAAATCAAAATTTGAAAACAGATCCCAGGACCCTCCTCTCCTCTCCTTTTCCCGATTCCCGACTCCCAGCTCCCGAACCACCCCCTTTGCTGACGTCACGGGTTGTATGCAGCCAGCAAGGCGCCACTGTGCGCTAAATTTTACTTCAAATTAACATCCGTCCATGATGTTCACAAATTCTAGCGAAAATAACACACTTATCCATAATGCTTATGTATGTAAAAAGGAGGATTCGAAGCCAACCACGTTGTTTAGTTCCCATCTTCTACTGTTATTTGATCTGTACTTTTAGCTAGCTTTAATTCTTAGTCGAAGGTTTTTGTTAATCATTTTTGTTGTTCATCCGTTAGCACATTAGAAGGTCCCTGCAGCACTTGCACATTATGTACATTACGTTCTTCCCAACTTCTAATACATAGCAATATATGGTAATCAATCACCCCCTTACTTTGCTCTTCTCTAGCCAATTCACACGTGTAAAAATGGTTTGTTGTGTTCAGTTAATATTTACTATTTACTACTCGGTAACTTACCACATAGGGCATAATTTTGTTTTTGTTTTTAACTTTGTTGATAAAATACCATCAAGTTGTTACACAAATCAATCCATTTTGAAATCAAAAGGCGTATAACGTTGAATGTAACAATTGAGCAATTTTTAGCGATCTTTCATGTTAAATTTTAATAGAATTAAATCGATAACAGAACAGAAAACAATTAAAACACCAAATGGATTAAGAACAGAAACAAAACATTTACTTAATTAGTGATTATAATTATAGCTACAAACAGAAAAGGCATGTTAATTTTTTAGAAATAAAAATGGTTTAAAACAAACAATAAAAATGTTTTATTTAAAGCAGTGTACATAAAGCAGTTCTTCTATGGTATGTTAACAGTGCCGTAAACTGCAGAGGTGAATAGGATGGTGTACCAGCTAGGTTGGGTGGGTGCACTCGCTTACTGACACTGCATATTTGAAAAATAAAAATATATTTTGCAATTAAAATATTAAAACAATTTTAAAATTTCGCTTTACGATGTTTACAAAACTTATTTTTAAAATTTTCGAAATTGGTTACATTTTGTTTCAATAAAATTGTATTCCTAGTTTTATGTGTTAATACTTCCTTTGGTATTGTCATTAAAAGAAAGAAATGCCTCAACTTCTAGGTACCTGTTAAACAATTTAAAAATAAATTTAGAATAATCCACAGAGTTTAAAGTGTTGGAACGCAATGTGTAAAAATATAGATTCTGAAACTTTTTTAAGTTTTGAGATATTTGCAAAAAATGTTGCATTCGTTCAAAACAAACATATATGTGGTTTTATTCGAACAACCATTTTCAATCGATTTAAGTGAACCCTGAAACAATATTATAATGAGACTAATTTAGATCACAACTCCTTTGCTCGGGTCATTTCGGTCTGAACATTATATCTCTTAATTTTCGTAGATGGTTTCCAATACCTCGGCCTTAAAACGATGTTGGTTTTGCTTTGAATTAGATGGTTGGAGATGTAAATGAAGGTCTTTGGCCTGGTTGACTTTCTGATGTTAGTGCCGATATACCTCCAAATGGCGTCACTTGTGACAGTAACGTCACTGTTTGAAGCCTATAATTTATAGCAAACGTAGCAAACTTTTTTTGGTCAATCGATAGGCTTTAACGAAAACTTTATATCCGATCCCGTTCCAGCTTATACACTCAATGGAATAGAAACACGACTAATGATAAAGTTTCATCCCGATAATATTAAGGCTGAGGGACTGATTTGTGCAGGAACGGAAAGACGGACAGATAGATATACGGGGATGGCCATTTCTAGGATATATCGCTCATTTACTACAAGAGTGATAATAATCAAAAAATCACTCACTATAAGAAACAAAAAAAAGTGCTTCCTTAAAAAAAATTGTTTATACCACAAAAGGTCAAAAACGGTCAGTGTACTCTATAAGTAACGGGAATAAAAAACTGGCCAATAAATACTTATCTATATATCAATATATCGTTATTATAAATGCCAATCATATTATTTAATAAATGTGAGCCACCGCAAAAGGAAAAGTTAAATTTTGACTAAAAAATTTGTATTCTGGTTAAGTCTACCATCTATTCACAGGAATTGGATTTTGAAGGTTTCCGCATAGGGTAGATAAACTCGTTTACTCTTTGTTACCGATGACGCTGTCCCAGTGTTCCATTTATTCCATTTATTCTCTGGATTGGTTGACTGGTAATTGACCAATTTAAACTCCTCATCAGCACAGTGGTTGGAAAGGTTCTATAATCTCGACCAAAATGATGACGCCGGCGCAGTTTGTATAATACATACCGCAACAGATACATATGTCTCGCTGGCAAGGGTTGATTACCAAATATGAATGGAGAACTTTTTTTAAGAAATAACAATATGTGAGAGGTCACATCAAGCTTTCCTCTCTACAGTTGTGCGTATGTATAGCATCTTAACCATATACTCCAATTAAAAGAAGAGCTAACGTTCTAAAAATAATTGTCAAGGCCTGTCGTCTTGTTATGTTATAGGCAAGTATTGGTTCATTTCCCTGAGAATGTATTCCATATTTTTCGCTTGGATATAATAACGAATTTAATTAGCTGATTTTTTTAAAGGTGAAATATAAAAATGGTTACTTTACTATTCTATAAGTAAAGGCTGAATTTGATTCTGATTCTCTTTTCCTTAAAACACATGCGAGCATCGTAAATGCCGGCGGTAAATGGAATTCAACTATAGAGCTTCGTTCTAAAACAACCATTAAACTTAATATTATTATTTCGAGTTCGGTCATTAAATGAAAAAGATTTGTCATTATAACCCCTAAATTTACAATATGAAACCATTTTTTGCTCTTCCTGTTAAGAAAACTTATCTATTTAAAGTAAATATAGCATGGTTACAATAAAAAGTTAACAATGTGCTTTTATGTTAATTTTGCAGCTGGTTATTATATACAGGGGAAGAAGGAATGTTTTTTATTTGTTGTTTCAGTCGTTTTTTTTTGGAAGAAGACCTATTAAATGGCGAACTAATTTATTGAACACCCCGAACACGATCAGATTAAACAACCCCAGTTCGCAGATCAGTGCGAAAGAGAGATGGTTAGACAGAGTCGCCTTCTCGGATATATCGTATCATTGGCAGCTCACTTCCTCTGTGAAGCCATTTGGCAATTTTCCTAATACCCTCCCGATTCGGATGCCTATCCGGATTCCGAGCATATGCTCCGCTTGCCCCGAAACGGAATGTTTTTCCTTGTATCGGGTCCCGCTTTGCGGCAATTTGTTTGCAGTTTTGTTTGCGATTTAGGGGATAATGCGTCTGAAAGCCAAAACACGATTGACTGAAACCCCGGTCACGACTAATCGCCCGACGAGCAGAGTGGAGAGAGAGGGAAGATCGGCTAAGGATAATGCCCGGCAAGTCCATTGTGAACGCATCAATAGTTATAATCGCAGCATCAATATTTACCCTGCGACCGACTCTGGGTTACTCCGGAGCTGCAAGACGGATCCTCGATCCCCGACTCCGAACCCAACCGCCGGACAACAATGCGAGCAAATCCGCTGCCAGCGTTCCAATGAGGCGATTAACACCTAAATATGTGTGTCATTAGAGGCGACAAATGGAAAACGCATTGACAGCCAGACAGACGATGGCTTTGACATCCTCATCCTCATTTTCAGCCAGAACGCTGCAGCCGACGGCCTACACGGCGAGAAAGCAGTGCGGCTTTTAGACTGATTTCGTACGAAGTGTTCTGCAATTTAAAATACAAATTTATTATGAATTTACGCATATTTTACATAAACATGGTCCAGAACTAAGTGTGCAATAAAAATAAATAACTAGCTGCATTATACTTTGTAACTGTAAGGCTTAAATTTCTCATAAGCCTTCCCGAATTCATTTAAAAACTACTGAAACTGCATCAACTTACCGAGTATAAAGATTGCAATCTTTTACTAAAACGTCTCTTTCTACACGACAAACAACTTTTATGTGTTCTGTGTTTAACTGTCTATTATAACATAATTCAAGAATTGGTCTTCGTCATTTTAATAAACGAACATCAATAATATTTTCTCCAAGTGTAGTTCCACATATCAACCTTCTGTTCAGCTTGGTGTCGATAATGCGCGTGTTTTTATTTTCAAATGCCGATAACTTGCCCTTAAGCCGATTTGGCATACGTGTCACTTAAGCCCACAAATACACGCATGCACTACGCAGATGGATTTTAAAATGGGGCTTGAGGTCGGCGAGACAAAGGCCGAGATTTTTGGACAAGCCAATGACGTCACCGAAGACAGAACTCCACGAAGTGCAACAAAATTTAAGTCAATAGGTCTTAATGTTTAAGACACATTAAAATAAGAGTGATATTTGTATTACCTTTAATTTGAAACGCAAACTTGTGTCTTTAATGCCATATTAAGTCTATAATATGTAGTCTAGAAAACACTTTTTTCAGTGTAGGGCTTACCAATACACTCTCACAATTCCCTGACCGCTTTGTGGTCAATTCTGGCTGGGATCATGTTCACCATTGGCATCTGCATCGCTCCCGGCAGTCCGAATATATCCACAGTATCTGTGTGGGCGAGTGTGTGCGGCCCGAGCCTAAACCGATTTAAAGCTGACATGGCCGAAAGGAGGGTCAATTCGAGGAAGATTTGCTTAACAAATTATTAAAAATCTCAATGAGACTTTTGGTGACACTCGATACTTTGAACAATCAGCGAGTGGTAATAGTCTTTATAATAGAGCAGATATGCTTCTTTTAATATTTCAAAATTCAATTAAATTTTTATTTATGTCCAAAAAAATACTTTATAGTGAGGTAAGTGAGGTAATGAACCAAAATATGTTACTGTAAAAGTTTGTACAATTGGACCATTATTGCAAAAAAAATGTTTGAAGGATTACAAGTACTCTTACGTTCCAGTCGACGTATAATAACAGGATAGTTTAATTAAAAACAGCAATTTTTAAAGAGCATAGGATAAAACAAATGTGTAAGAACAAATTTAAATTGGACAAGAACGCAAAACGGATCTTAAGAACTCAAGAATTGATATGTTATAAAATAAAGATTATCTATTTCCTTTTTTCCTTTTGAACCAGCAGCGGGTGGTAATAGTCTTTATAATAAAGCAGATGCATGTAGAAATCTGTTAATGTCTTAATATTAAATCTCTTTTTTTGGCCAAGTTTCTTCTTTATAGTAGGGTTAGTATAATTAACTGGCAAGCTTTTGAAAAAAAAAAATTTTACAGGATTACAAGGATTCTTACATTCCACTAGACGTATAATAACAGGTATGTGTTTTAAAGTTAAAGTTTTATCAAAATCATCAATTTTTTAATAAGCTTTAAATAAGGACATAAGAACATATTTAATTTGGCCAAAAACGCAAAACGAATTTATGAACTCATTTAATGTTATGTTATAAAATGAAGATTTTCTATTTTCTTTTTCCACCTATATCAATATAGTTTATTTTAATAGTAAACAAAAAAAAATAAATCTTTCAGATTGATCTTTATAATTAATTTCAATATAGTTTTAAGAAAACAAGAAATAATCAAAAGTGGCTTACAATTGGATTTGTGTTGCCGAACAATTATCTTGTTTATACACCAATTCAAAGCTTCAATCTGTACGAAAATAATTGTCAGAGAAGTGATTATCAAATACTATCTATCCCACTTCTTGTTGATCTCCCCCAAAAATAGTATTTTCCAGCCCCTGCCGCACACAATCGAGAATCGCCCAAGCTCATGTCAGTGAGTTCAAATTACATTTAATTGTTGGACATTTTTTGGTTTCATGGAGCGGGCGAGGGTGTACATATTGTACATGTTGATGCAACCCGCCACAAGGCCGGGTCGGGCTGAAAATGCGGAGGGGAATGGGAAGCTGGGCTTAATTTGTAAAAGAGATAACATTTACACGTCAAAAGCCTTGGACATGGTTGCGAATGGGACGACGAGGAGGGATTGGTTTTGGATGAGGGCGTTACGAGCGAAGATTATGGTGGTGGCGATGTGTTAGGTCGGCCAGCTGAAACATTAGAACCTGATTCCGATGAGTTGGGGTAAGTGAATTTGAATCTCAATTGAGTTGCGAGTTTGGGTGAGCCTTACGCTTGTCTGGTCGCTCAGATCCTGCCCTGCTCATCTCCCGAACCCAATTATCTTCCAATAAAAGGGGCAGCGGCAAAAAGTGCATCCTCAAGTTACGAGCACACACATCCGGCCACTGTTGTTGTAACGGATTTGTAAGCTGGGTTGCGTTGCGTGTTTGCCAAAATCCGAAAAGCCAAACTCACTCTGCCATAGGGGTTGACTTGCTCCGACTTGCCCTTTTTTTGGCCCTTTTGGCCGGCGTAACCGAAATCTGGCCTGCGGGCAAAACATCTTTATTAATTCATAATTCAATCGGGAATCGCTGGGGAAGACAATGGAAACAGCACATTTGCCAACATTATGGATTTCGATTTAACTTCAATTTTCCCGGCTCCGGTCTCGGTTTGCCTGTTTCACTTTTGTTTCAGTAATTCAATACGATTTTTCAATCTCCGCACAGTGCATTGTTAGCTAGTCGAGATGATTTCAATGGAAAAGCTCACTTGGCCAGTCAGCCCCAATTTTCCAGCTGCCTCTGATGAGATGATGATGGTCCCAGGGCGAATCTCTGAATGCAAGTGGAAAATTGGAATAGCAATTCAGTTTAATTAGCTCAAGTGAAGGCAGCCATTGGCCGATTAAGTTAATGCACTTCAAATTAAGTCTTCCAATTGCAGCAGCCATTGAGGGTTTCCGATTGGAAAATAGGGACGATTAATTAAAAATATTTTTAAAGATCTTATAAATATATTTTTTATAATAAATACCAAAATAGTAAAGATATGTATTTACTTGGTGGCTCTGTAAGCCATATGATTCTCTTCTTCATATCTCATTTCAGAAAATGGCTGGCTTAAACCTATCTTCCCAACCAAGTCATCTCTTCAGGGAACTATCATCCAACTTAAAATTGAGCACATTTTACTGTCATCATTTCAGCGATGCTATCGGGTCAAAACCGTTTACACGGAGTTCCAATAATCGCCCGGAAAATCTGCAGCCGTCCCTGGGCTCATGAATATCACGGGCAGAGCATTTAATGCGTTCCCCGCTTCTCTAATCCGTTTCCAAATCTCCAAATCCATGCGGTCTGTGGGCTAGGGAAACAATAACAATGGCAGCGGAAATGTTTTCAGAATCAGAATCAGTTGGCTGAGTGCTTTTGTTAATCCGAACTCGAATCCGAGTCCGAGGGACTGGGAATGGAACTCCAGACCGCTGTGGAGGCGAGTCTCTTTAGCACCGAGACACAACCGCAATATGGCCACGCCCATTGGCCATTGGCCCAGGATGAAGACATCATCGCGATAGAGACCCGGGTACTCCGGGTACTTCGTTACTGTGGCTGATGCCTTTTCAATGCTCTTATGAATTACGCATCGACGCCTCCTTTTGTCCGACGTGCACCTTTCGCAGGAATACGATTCTGAATTCGATTCCGAATACGAATGCGAATAAGAGACCGGTATATAAAGGCAGGTATGTATGTATCGATGGCTTTATGCAGGGCAAATCTCATTAGAGGACAAAAGGGAAAGCGACTGAGACAGCGACTCACCTTTCATTGGGACTCCTGGGCGACAATTAGTGCGAGTGTCAAGTTATTCTGTAACCGAAGGCAGTGGATTTCATTAATGAAGCTGTGAAGAGTCTTCAGTTGCCCCACAGCCACGCCCCCGGGCGGTGTTGGGGGCGAGGTGGCAGAGATACAGGAGTGGCAGGGACAATTTCCCTCACAATGAAAAGGGTTAAGGTCTGAGCATGTGTGAAGTGTTTGTCTTGCTCATTTAATGCTGCAAATATTTTGACAAAGTATGCACAACCACCAAGCCAATACCATTCAGTACCCACTAGCTACACAGAAATAAAATATTTTTGGCTTTGTCAAAAAATTATAGAACCTAACAGACGAGCTATGGTAATAAATATGATCAGATTAAGTATAGCATTTCTTAATACTTGATAATAATAATTAATATACCACTTATTTATGGACTGGTGGAAAGAAAGGACAACCTTTTTCTGTTATTTTAAACAATGTCTTCTTTATAAAATGATTTGAACTATATATCATAGTGGTTTCATTTCATTTATTCACTTAAGCTTATAGATATTTTTTCCTCTGACAAATTATCATAATAAAGTTAAATTTATTGATTCGCCTTGTTGACTGTTCACAATTGTCTGAGCAGATGGGCGCAGATGGGCTTTTCTCGGTTTGGCTGCTGTTTGTTCAGGGAATTTGCATTGCTA
Organism: Drosophila subpulchrella; assembly: GCF_014743375.2. Taxonomy (NCBI): domain Eukaryota; kingdom Metazoa; phylum Arthropoda; class Insecta; order Diptera; family Drosophilidae; genus Drosophila; species Drosophila subpulchrella. The sequence continues at coordinate 1,213,040 of NC_050611.1, read as the reverse complement.
ACCCTGCAGCCAACCACTCCATCCACCCACCGCACCCCATTCTGTAGCATCTCCACCCACTCAAAGGCCTGGCAACAATGCAACTCTTTTGGCTAAATTTTATTCAAAGCGCGTTTGTCTATTTACAGTACATTTACGCACTTAATGATGGGGTTCGCTTGTCCCCTGCCCTGAGCTCCCCACCCCCGAAAACCCCCGTTCGCTTTCAACCCCCCTTAAAAAGTGAGCAAATGTCTGTCAAAAGATTTAAAGATGTGCACGTTAAATGTTTTATATTGTGGTAAACGCTAGCTGTCTGTATGTGTTTGTGGTCCCTTTGTCAATAAGCTTCAGCTACAGTGGTGCAAGATGCCACTAAGCGTCCTGATCGGAAAACCTCAGACTTTGAAAACTAAAGAGTGTAGTTAAAACCGTAATGTATCTTTATTAAATATAGATATTAACTAATATAAGTAAAGAATGTGTTAGGTCGATAATCTGTTACGTCTACACAGAGAAAACTATCTAAGAACATTGTTCTTGAATTGAGAACATTCGTTCTTAAAAACCGTGTAAGCTTATTTTGGTATCAATATAAGAACGAAATCATGAGAAGAGAAAAGTTAAATTGAGTTTATTTAACAACTTTTTGATAAGTATACACTAAGGACTGAAGTAATAGTTTAATGGTACATACAATGTATTTAAATACCGCCAATTCAAGTTGATTCGAGCAAAATAATAACATTTTCAACTTAAAAATGTCGTTCTATTTTTAAGAACATTTTCAACTCAGATGAGAACGTCAGAATTTTCTCTGTGTAGTTTCTAACGAAAGAATGAGTGCTTAAGATATGATTTGTGTTATACTAAGAAAAGAATACCTTTTTTTTAAATTTTTAAATCATATTAAGTACCAAAAATGATTGTAAAATACATATTTTTTAATTAAAGATTGCTTATTTGTTTCATAACTTATGCAAGCCCATACAATCTAATAACCTTGTCAAGTAAATTTCTCTCGAAAGGCAAACATTCCCTGTCGCATGTCCAAATATTTTGTGCACCCACGATGAGTTGGCACTCCACTGTGCGCGTTCTTTGTTCGGGGAAGTTGTAGGATGGCAATTGCCGGGCGAGACGACCCATGGAAGGAGATGGGAGGGGGAAGGGGACTGCGGACAAATTGACAAAAAATGAACGAGGAGTAGATAGACTGAGGAACAAATTCGGCCGGAGGGTGCATAAATTCAATTCGAAATATGTAAACCTTTGCACTGAGGCTTTTTATTTTGCGGTTAACCTAATTGAGTCGTCTTGTAAAATATGTAAATGCAACCACAACAGTCCGAGGTTGTTTGACTGCTCCGTGGCGTTAATAATTACGAGCCGCAACCCCCGACGGTCGAGTTTTGGCGACAACGCACTAATTTGATAAAACAACAACAGGAGCTTTGGCCTGACGACAGTCAATCAGTCAATCATTCAGTCAGTCAGTCCGTCAATGAGTCGCACACCCCATGGAATGGTGTTTCAGACTCCTGTAGTTGGTAAATGGCCCTCGAACGACGCATTCCCCCGTTTGGCCAAGTGTAAAATCAATTACTTGGTCGGCCCAGCTAATTGGAGACATATGGCGTTCGTCTAGCGCCTATTGATTCCCAGTTCCCAGTACCGATGCCAAATCCAAATACCAACTCCAGACGTCGCCGAAAATTGGAGGGTTGCAGGAAACGGGGTCAAAAGTGTCACATCATGCATAATGATGACGGTGATGAGGCGACGCGACTCGACTCGACTCGACGCGCCTAAAAATAAAACATGAAATGGCCGAAAATGCCTGCAGTGAAAATTAACTGACAATGCGGCGTATACTTAATGCGCCCGGTGCCCAGCTACTGATAATTGCGCTTTCAAGTGTTTCTTTCGCTGGCTGTCGGATGGCCTGACAACTTGCACATGCTCGTGGTCGGTCCCCTCCACCTCACACCCCTCATTTGGGCTGGGTAGTACCTTGGGCCCCCAGTCTCACCTTGTAATTTGAGCCGAAAATTTGTTGGAAAAAGGAAGCACTTATATCCAACTAGTCAGTCAGTCATCCATCCACGTTTGGCCCATCAATCTGGGCAAGTGAGTCTGTGGCGCTAGCTGGCACCAGATTAGATCGCGCATATGGGCACTGAGAGAAAAGTCCTCCTGAAATCGGAGGAGCATGTGGCACTAACATGAGTTTATAACTGCCGGATCCTAAAATGGGGTATATTTTGGGAAGAGTTTTAGAGTTTTATGGGTAAGTATGTTATAAAACATAAGTCAACATGACTTAAAAACATAAAATAAACATATAACTGTAACTTTGAAATATATAGGCCTGTTTTCTTATACTCGTGGTAAGCAAAATATGTATTTCTACTTATATGGTAGTCTAATAGAAATCTCTTGGTGCGAAATTCAGGGGACAAGTACGTAGGCATCAATACCAGCAAAAATTTCGCAAGTAAGGATCTCTGTGACACCCTCGATAAAGACAAAAGGGCGTACTTGTGAATATAAATGCCTAACCAAAGGATATGGAAACGGGAAAAATCATTTTAAAGTAGTGAAAGTCGCGTTTACATTTTATCCAAAGTCGGTTATCCAAATAAGCGTTGAATATTAATATCTGCTGGCTGCTATTAAATGGCCAAGTTTTTCTCCGTGTTGCTGGAACAATTCTATATTCGATATACATATAAAGGCAGTCTGTTCCCAGGGAAGATCGGAGACTTTGAGCCCATAATGACGATGATGTGGTGCATTTGTGTGAGTGACAGTGACGCGTCAGTTTTTCATCTCCCTGCTTTTTTGGTGAGAGGTTGTGGTTTCGGTTATGGGCCGCTTGGCGGTGGATATGGATGCATTCGTGTGTTTGCCCACAGCATTGGATATTTTCATAAGGCAGCTAAGTAAACCACTCAAGTAGGACATGGCAAGGCCGGACATGTCATCGTTGGCGCCATCCGCCGACGCCATCAGCTCGGTTCTCGGATCTCGGGTCTCGGTGCTCAGTTCCCAGTTCCCAGTTCAGCTGGCTGGAGTGAGAGGCTGCCACTGCCACCGATCGTGGATGTTGTTCTTTCCCTTCGGACTTGACTTGGCTCTCGCCCGACTCCAGCTCTTGTTGATGTTTACACAGAAATTGATATTTTATTTCAAAATATCAACAGACATCGGGGAATACAATAGCAACATTAGCAGCAGATGAATAGTTGGGAATATCACATGAAGAAAGGAAAATTTCCCTATCCTCCGGCAGTTCTTAGTTTTTACTGTTTATTTGCTTAGCAGTCTGTATTTGTTCGAGGAAAAATGCTCATGATAGTCAATAAAGTTATGGATCAAGGAGTATTTAAAGGATATCCCTTACGTTCATTTCTGGTAATAATTGATTTTAAAATGTTCTTAAACTTCTGTGAATAAAAAATAAGCCCTTGCCTAGGCTATCTTTGTTTTAACGATGCGCGAATTGTATCCTGTATCTTAAAAACCCGTATTTTTAAAGAAAATTGAGTTGATTATATGCTGTTACTTTTCGTTAGTTAGGGAGTTTAACGAATGGATATTCCTCTACTGCTTTAAAATTCTGTTATGTTTCATGCCATGTTTTTTCCTATGTTATTTCCATGCGTTTTATAGCCATTAGGTTGGCTGATCAACGCTTAAATTAAATAAATATTAGCACAAAAAAAACAACTGCTTTAAAATACAATTTTGATTTTCTGACCTTTTTTAAAATACTAAAAATAAATATATATGTATATATTTATGATGCAATTTTTACCAAAAGAAATGCTTTTTTAATCAGGCAACTTGACCTCCAGTTACCGTTTCAGTCAGTTTAATCGACCTCCTTTCGAAACCTAGTTTCGCATTCCCAAAAGTTACCCCTCCGATCCAATTCCCATATCAGATCGCAAACAAATAACGCAATTTTGTATAATGATTCAAATTCTTAACTGTTCATTCGGTTTTTATTGCAATCTAAATGTATACGTAAGCTCTATGATTTGCATACTTAAACTCTATTTACAAATACGTACACACACACAAAATTAGAATGAAAACGTTTCGAATTCAAGTTCAGATTTGGGGGATCCCGCCTGCTGAATTACCGCTAAATCTGTGTATCATTTTCCATCCGGCTTAAATGGCTATCTTTGAAGAGTGAGTGTGCGACGCTTGCGATTTGCTGCTGCTGGATAACGGTATAGGTATAGGTATAGGTATAGGTAATTATGGGTCATGATATAGGAAACAGTTCCGGATCGATTATTGCTCGAACTCCGCCGCTGGGATGCGCTTAACTACGGGCTAACTTAGAGATACAATTGAAACAATCTGAATAGCTGGGCCTTAGTGCTTCGGGGCTGGTGGGGATGGGGACGAGTGTGGATCGGGTGGGTGGGCTTATAGATGGACACCTCAGACCCGCTGATATCATGTGATCTCGGGAGCACTGTGCTTGAGTTCCGGCGACGTGGAGAAGGGTCGATGGAGCAGCAGCTGGCCACTGTGATGGTAGCCCGTGGTTGTGGGCTCATGGTGATGGTTTCCACCTCCTCCACCGCCTCCTGCTCCTCCTCCCCCTCCTCCTCCTCCTCCGCCCGATGCCGCCGCCACCGCCGTGGAGTTGAGCTTCTCCGGTGAGTTGATCCTTAGCTTTGGAGGCGGATGTGGTGGCCCGTGGCCCGGAATACACTCCACACTGTAGGCGGCCGCGTAGGCCGGATGATGCAGTGGTGGTCCGCCGGAGCCCCCGTTCAAGGCCAGTGGCTGCGGCAGCTGCGGATGCGGGCGCAGGACGATCGGCTGGATGGGGAACTGCTGGGACATCTCCTTCAGGTTGCTGAAGCTCTGCAGGTAACAGCCGGCGCTGAACAAGCTGGTGGCCGCGTCCAGTTTGAAGGGCGGCAGGCAGCCGGGAGCGGTGAGCGGTCCTCCGTGGCCTCCGCCCGCCCCGCCCCCGTAGCCCGCCGGCAGCTGGGGCGGTGTGTGGGTGGGCGAGGCCAGCGGCAGGGGCAGGGAGAGGGGCAGCGGCAGCGATCCGCTCAGATCCCGTGGCTTGTCGTCGTCCACGCTGAGGCTCTCCTCGCGGTCGTTGGCCCCGTTGGAGGTGCTGCCCGGGCTGTGCTGCAGCTGCAGGCTGCTGGGCACCGGCGAGTGGGTGCCCAGCGAGATGTCCGAGTCGGAGCTGTCCGAGGGCGTCGGCGAGGCGGCTCCTCCGTCCGCCCGCCGGCTGCGGCAGCCCATCCCCGAGTTCTGGCTGTGCTGGATACTGGAAAGAAGAAAAGGAATAAGTTAGCATTTGTCCTCCTGCGAGTAAGTGTATTATAAATTTTGTTAGGAAACTGGCCAATTCTGCCTTACTTTAACTATACATCTATATCTAATGACTAATGACAACATTTTTGAAGAAGAAATATTCTTCTTTTACTCATGAGATCGTTCACAACAGTTTTATCATGTGTATATAAATACCGAATATAAACATTTTCAGGTACCCATAATACCTACCAATTAAGGTACTTTTAAGACCTTAACAAAGACCTTAAAATAACTGATATAAATTAATATGAAAATTATCTTTGTTTGACAGAACCTAGTTAAGAGTTAAGTTAAGAAACTTGTAAACCCAATTACATCAAGGTAAAGGCATCAAGGTGAAGCTCTTTAGCGGTCTATAAATGCAGCTTTAAGTAAAAGCCGTAACTGATCGAAAAACTGATAGAATTTGAGAGGTTCGGTTCCCTAGGCCTTTCCCTCCGACATTCACTTCACAGTTTCATGGCAATTTTCCGCCTTGCCACATGAAGACATCAAGCCATCAAGGCATCGGAATCGGCGTCGGCATCGTTAATTAGTCGATGCTGGACAGTTGCAGTGGCTGCGGTTAAACGCCCATTAAGGCGGCCCATTTGTCGCTGCCCCGCAGCGGCAGGGGGTCAAAGGGGGGAGGGGTCGCAACAGGGGGAGGCGGCTCATAAATCTGACACAACTTTCACACATGCTTAAGATAAATCGTCTGTGGCCAAAACAAAAGACGCGCCATCTGACCAGGAGATGACTTGATTAGCCGCCATGGATTTAACACCAGCAGGAGGAGGGGGAGGAGGAGGAGGAGCCGGAGATCTCTGCGTGGCCAGCCAGGGCGGAGAAGCATTCTCATATACATCATCATTTGCCATCACGCCATGACTCCTGCAATGTCATAATTATCGGTTAGGATTCGCTCAACTTGCTGCAATTTGTTCCCCTTCTGGCTGCCCTGAGATCCTGGAGCGGCTCGTGTTGTGTGATTAATGGTGCTCCACCGGCAATCTGGATGCGGGAGCAGAGACACCACCACCTCGGCTCGGCTGGAGCTGCGAAATGTATCTGCGGCTACCTTTCTGGGCCCTTTGTCTTTCGCCCTCGAGAGGGAGCACTAAATCGTTTAGTTGCCTAATGTGCCAACTTGATGGATCACTCACAGCCTGATGAATTGTTGGGTTAGCCGAGCGATCGGGACTGCCCGCTGCTGGGATACTCCCGAAAAGGGCCTTCCGATTAGAAAGGTTTCTCGGCTTATTTTTGTGTTCTCAGATATTGGATTTGGGTAATTGGAACCTAACTATGGGAATTTGGGCAACAATCTGTGTGTGGTGGGTCGATACGGTGAAACTTTAGAAGTAGCTTATGAGAACCTTGAAGGGGTGAACTATGAGATTGGTTTTCTCAGTTTTTTCTTTAAGATATCACCAAAAAAGGGCTTAGCTTTTAGAAAGGTAATTGTCTAATTTTCAAGGGGATTCGTTATCTACAGCAATTGGAACCGTTTAGGTATATTACAGAAATGGCTATTAAAATCAGTTATTATATTCAGGTCAAAATAATTGATCTCATTGGTTCAGACCAAGGCTTAAAACTGAAAGTCTTCTAAAAAAATGCTTTTAAAATATAGTCTTTGAAGACCATACCACATGAAAGAGAAATTTATTGAATAACTAAAGCTACAGGAAATCCAGGTACTTGAATACTTCCAAAAATGACTTTTCGATTAAAAAATTCCCGATGTTTTCGATTTTTAGCAATCGGAACCATCTAACTCGACCGTAGAGCAGAGCGGGATGAGAGCGGTGGGTCTATAAGGTGAAACCCTAACCCATCACTGCGCTAAAGTCCTTGCAATTGCTTCTGGTAGCCAGATTTTTGGCACGGGCGACTCAAGGCCATTTTCACACACGACTGGAGCGACTTGCTGGGGCTTGGCACGCTCGGCTTGAGCCCAGAAACCAAAAACTTGGATGCACGAATATGATATACATTTTCCACCCAATTGACTTGGCAGCGAGAGGTTTACGGTTTACGGAGAAGCACAGGGACAAGGACAAGGGCAAGGGTTTACTGAAATCGGATACCCCGTGGCACCTAACCTAACCTAACCGAAATGACACGTATGTAATTACCCGCCTGGACATGGCCAGCCGAAAGGGCTGGCTCTGCGGAGTAACCCGAGATGCATTGAAATGTTCCTTAATCGGCTCATGTCAGAAGATGGGGATTCCGATTCGATTCGAATCGAGTCGAGTGGAGTCGAACTGAGCTGAAAGCGAACTGAAACCCATTCAGGCTGCAAAGAATGCCAGGGCAGCAGTAACACGATCCGCTAGACCAACAAAAAATGCCCGCTTTAAATATGGCTTAAAGACCGAAAACCAGCTAGAAGGAGGAATCAATGAACCTGCAGGTAATACAGAATCAATAGCGCGGCAAAATCAGGCGGAAAATTGCAACGCTCTCTTGGAGTATTTTCAATAATTGTGTCAATTCAATTGAATGCCGTAAATTGTGTAAATATTTGGACAGGCGTGAGCAGTTAGCAGCGGCAATAAGAGCAGTCGGCAGTCCCAAGGGGTCCTAAATGCAATCAACATTTATTTTATATTTATTCCTTTTCTCCGGCCTGAGAGATCTGTTGACAAACGGGATTTAAATTTGCTCGCATTTGAATATTTCCAACCCTTGGGGCGCAATGCTGTGTTCCGCCGCCTGTCCGCTTATTTGTCGAGCCTCTTTCACTTGTCAATTGAACAAAGGCCACATCCGGTGTTGCTGCCTGCCCAGCAATCCAGAAATCCAGCATCCAACAAGCTACAATCCATCCAACCAGCCAGCCATCGATAGAGAGTCATCCGACTGCCGATGATGATGACTCGAGCCTGACTTCTTATTAATTTCTTTAATACACTTTCTATGCGGCATTGAAGTGTCCGACATTGAAGCTTCACATCCATTCAGTTCTTGGAGTTCAGATACAGTTACACCGAAAACAAAATAGTACTGAATAGGGAACTTAAAAATAAGGTTGAAAAGTAACAGCTGATGTGCTATGTGAGAGTCAACTTTCAGTTTAACAGATACTCCAGAAAACGGAACTACATAATATTTATGTTTATGATATAGTATTTATAGAAACAATCTACTTGATAGTCAGCTAATATCTCCAACCTATTCATGCTCCAGTTACTATGATAATGAGCAAATGATCTTTATGTTTCTTTCTGTGTATTTCTGGGGAACTCCAGCTTCTGCTCCCATTGGAGAGCTGGTTGTATATTTTTCTCACAAGCCACCGAAAACGGTAGTTGGTGTTGTGCAAACAGCGTCGAGTGGTCCGGGCTCAGCTCCCTCGGATCGCATCTCGTTCATGGGCTGGATGGTATGGGTACTTATGGGGCTCGAGTGCCCTGTCCGAGCGCTCGGACAAGTGGGCCCTCCGCCTCGGATATTGACAATGGTTGGGGGCTGGATGGTTGGGGATGGGGATGGGAATATCTGCTTCTGCATCTTCCTTTCTTCATTAGAATTCGAGAGAGGCTGCCGAGAGGCTGGGAATCGATGGGAAAAACCTCTTCAAATTTAGTCCCTGGTCATCTGCTTGTGTCTCTATATTCCTGCGTGTTTGTTGGTTTGATTGATAATTGACATTTACAACATATTTGCTGGGTGCTCAACTTTATTACACTTCACTCGGTTACCCGACTGCTGGTATATTTCGTGTTCTGAATCCCTGACAAATCGCCCAATGCCCGTCGCCCACTGAGCTCCTAATTTGGCCATCGCTTCTGCTCGAGATGGATGGATGGATGGATGGCTGGTCGGATGTGGGCGAATCTCATCTCATCTCCATCTCCAGTGGCTGTCCACGAGCCACGCATTTCGCTTGCCGGGTAATTCACGCAATAAAACCATCGGCGCGAGGCGGATTCAGTGGATTCACTGGATCCATTTGATTCGGGTGCTCCGTTTGGCCAAGAGCCTCGTATCGCTGTCGTGCATCGTCGAGTGGCAATTGTAATTGATCAAAATCAAGTCTCGAGACGGGGTTTCGGCTTAATGAATTTGCACAATAGAAGCTTCTCCAACGATTTGTGAAACGATTTGTGACTCAGTCGAGCAGTCAGAAATATTAGTAGGCAAAAATGTATTTAGGAATACAAATCGTTTTGCATTTACAGGTTCTCCATTAACAAGTAATTACAGTATTGTTAACACAATCTGGTTGGATGTTCTAGCAAAAATGTATTCCGTAATCTATCCAATTTTTAGATTAGGAAGTATTTACAATACATTTCCAAGTGCTGTGTTAATCGTAATAGCCGAATCGATATCCAAGCTGTAGTTATGCTAGATTAATTGCGTTCCCATCCGCTCCTCAATGGGCTTTGCACGCCTCAAGGGGTTCCGCTGAATCAGACAAATGGTGATGACTGGGGCATCTGTAAGATACGGCAGCCCATTCAGATGCCTCCCCAGAATTCCTGTATAATGCGCGGCAATCTTGATTTTGAATATCTTGCAACTGCAACTGCAACTGCACTCCACCTGCAATGGCCACTTGGTGGTTGGAGTTGGAGGCATCAGAGCATGACAAGCTTGCAGCGCCAAGTTTCCGCCGTAGCGACTGAAGTCGAGTTAAGTTGAGTTCAGTCGATCAATCTCCGATGTCTTAATTACTCAATTCGGGAGCGGGAAACGCGCCGCTGCCTTTCTCTGCCTTGCAGCCTTTCTAATAGAGTGGATTGGAGCTGTGCATTTGATTGATTTACCATCTCGTCCGGGCCACAACAGCCGTTTGACATCGCGGCTCCTTCTGCCTTCACGATCTCGTTTCCCAGCTCCAGCTGCCTTTTCTATGCCCTTCCTGTGGGTGTTACTGATTTGAGGAGGACTTTGCACCGCTTAAGCGGGGATTTATTTCTAAAATATATCTGACTAACATTTTTAAGAGCATATTCTTTAGGTGCGGGGTCATGAAATCATTTCATTGTTAAAGGAAATTTTAAAGAATTAGAGTATATTTCCGAAGATTAAAAGGCTTGTTGATTAGTTGTTACCACCGTTCAATGGAAATACTAAAATCTCAGCGTCTAAAATAATTATGATTAAAAATTGTTCCAGAATAGATATACTATTTTTCTTCAAAGATGACATATTTTTCATAATTACTTAGAAAGACAATAACCAAATTTCAGCTTTTATAACAATGTTACAAAGTAAAGTTGATGGCGATATCAATTAATTCTTCGGTGTTTAGTAAGCTAAACAACAACTAGCCCACAAAACTTGAATAGTCTCCTTGAATACGCTGTTACCCTTAAAGCAATCTCGGCTTTGAGTCCCTTTTAGGAACGACTTCCATAATTCCCCTAGGACAAGATGGCATGCAAGGGTGTTATAACATTCGGTCCGCGAACTTGGCCCTCTGTTCTCGATTCCCACTCGTCGTTCGCACAAGTGCAGTAGCAAAAATGTTAACAATTTTTCAGCGCACAATGCTTGAACAGTCAGCGCCTGTTTGGGTCTGGTTTTGGTCGCCGGTTAGAATGGTCTCGGCCCCTTTGCCCCCCTTTGGCTCCCTTTCGCCGCCCCTGTCTGCCGCCTGGCGCTGTCGAAGCTGTCTGGCCGTCGCATATGAACGGCTTTTAATTTCATATTTTTTATACGTATGTATTTTGTAGCTCCAGTGCGCCTTTTTGTCTCATCTCTGGGGCTTTTGCCGACGCTGCTTAATAACACGATGACTACACGAAACCTCGAAAAACTCGAATTCGACTTGGGATCCGCGGATCGAGTGCGGATGGAGTTGTAATGGCCGCGTATCCGTGGCTGCTGCTGCTTTACAAGCGAAATAATCGCCATCATTTTAACTAATGACCCGCTCGCATCTGGTTTTTAGTTGTTATTTGTATTCTCCTTATTTTTTGGGGCTACGGTTGGCGCTTTGTGCAGATTCATTCAATTTGAGACGAGGCTGCTCCTAACTTAATAAACACGGGACGGGATCTCTCGGATGAGATCTCTCGGGCTGCGAGGTTTCCAAGGAATGCCAAATGTTGTCTCGATTTCTTTTACTTTTCCTTTTCTCTCTTCTCGTTTTTTTTTTGTGAGCAGGTAGAACTTGAAATATTTGCGCATCTGCAGGAGCAGCCAAACACTTGAGTGGACTACGATTTCGACTTCAGATCTGAGTTTTCTTGCAGTGTCATTCCACTTAACTTGCCTTCTTTCACTTCGAGCGGATCTTCTTCATTTCAACTTCGCGCGAATTGGTCGAGTTTTAACTTCTCCTGGCCATATTTTGCAAGCGGTTGCACCTTTCCAGCTGAAGCATGAGCTGCGTTTACACTGTCATCATCATCATCATGATCGTTGTCTCCTTCGTCGTTATGGCCAGGCCAAGACCAAGACCCATACCGATCGTCATCGTCGGCGGTCAGTTTAATGTGGCCAAAAAGCGACGACCGCAACAAACAGCAGAAATCGAGAACGCTTCACTGGGTGCCGCCACCGCTGCCGCAGATCGGCACGGATCAATGAAATGGAAACGCTCCTGTGCGATCCCCCCACTTCGCCACCGCCCCATCGCCCTATCGCCCCATTGCCCCGCCGCCACTGCACCCACTCTCCGGAGGATGATATCGGCTTACCCTACCCGGCCCGATCGAGTTACCAACTATTCTAGACCCTAACTCTAACTCTAATGGCTAATGGAGGCGGTCGACAACTTACCGATTCTTGGCCGCAGCAGCCCGATCCCGCTGGCGGCGGTTCTTGAACCAGTTGCCCACTTGCGTGGGATTCAGCCCGGTGGCCTTGGCCAGCTCCCGCTTCTTGGTGGGGTTCGGATAGGGATCCTGTAGGTACCATTCGCGCAGTAGGCTCCGCGTGCGCTCCTTGAAGCAGTGCGTCTTCTGCTCCCCGTCCCAGATCGTCGGCGGCAGGGGGAACTTCTTTCGCACCCGATACTTGTCCACGGGTCCTAGAAAATAACAATGGAATCTGTTAGGTATATTTAACAAAATGTAATTTAATTATTCACCTTCCAACATATATTGCTTTTTAAAATAGATTATATTGCTTTTAAATAGACAAATTAAGTAGGAAAGGGACGACTTTAACTGTCAATCTCCACAAAGCAAATACTTTTCATTGTCTTTAACGCAGATTTAGCTATAAACTTTTTTCATACTTTCCAAAACATACAAACTTTGAAACCATTTTGCTTTTACATAAACGACTTTCCTCATTACTTTAAAAATTAGCTCAATTGTAGATAAAGTAATTGAACTCTGTATATTTAAAATCAACTTAGTTGATCTTCAGCACAAACGTTGATTGCAGTTAATTTCAGATATGTCTTTGATTTAGCCATTTAGTTTAATATAATATAGGTATTTAATGTGCTACATAACTTTAGGATCATAGCTTCCTTGACTAACTTAAGTCAAAAGCCATTAGTGTAAATTCCTCTTTAGCTAATTGAACAACCACCTGACATAACAATTAAGGAACTTGGTGTATAAAAACTCGTTTTAAAAAATGTAAAATAGCTAATCCCTGCTGTTCATTCTAACAAGTATTATTATTAAAATATTTCGTATCCGACCTGTTGACCAGCGGCGATGTCAAGCTATCAATCGTAAAGTAAGCATAAAATGTGCAATATCACTATCTAAATATATCTATAATATACTTGGAGCTTAGAACCTACTTTTAGTTTATAATAATCCTTATAATCCTTATCGATAATATTAACCATGTGTGTATATGTTATAGAAATCAATTGAGGTTTGGCTGTCGTCTGTCTTGGGAATAGCTTAGAACTTATCTTAGGTTTCTTTATGGATCTTGTATTGTATTGCTTGTTCTTCCTTGGCTGTATTACTACTACTCACAGTTCCAAAGATTTCTGATCATTCTGTGATCGTTCTAGTGGAACTTAGCTATGGATAATTGCACTACTTACCCAGGGATCGACCGCGCAGCTTCTCGGCCTCAATGTAGTGGGCCTCCAGCCACATGGCCTGCAGCTTGCCGTAGGACGCTTTAGTAAACTTATGATTCTCTATTATTGCATAAAGTTCCCTGAAAAGAGAGTATCCAGTGAGTATCCAATGCCGTGCTAAAGTTAAGGCTGAAAGTTAAGTTGAATTTGCCGGGCTGGTTTCACTTCAACCCCATCAACCCTCTGGGACTTCCTGGAGTCCCGCTGCGAAAGCCATCCCCCCTCCCAGTTCTTACACCCCTCGCTCGACGGGCGTCCTAAGCCAGCCATATGTATTTTGAAACAATTTCATAAGCATTTATTGTCGTCACTGGCGCTGACAGCTCAGTTGAGTACGTCAAATGATTTTAATTGGAAGTCGTTTATTTACCAAGTCAAAGCAATCAAATCACTTGCATCGGCAGATCCGTATATGCATGTGCAGGCCATATATACGAGTCTGGGCATTGATTGATTATACTCGAATTACATAGCTGTTCGAGCCGCAGTCAGCTTCATTTGATGTGACATAGATGAGATGCAAAACCTGATGCAACCGTTTTTAGCTGCGATTGCCAGAGCCGATCGGATAATTGTCGATATCGATTGCCATTGGGACCTGGGGGACCTGTTTGCCCACTTCGCAACGAGCTAAATGGCTGGCTTGTCTAGCCGAAGATCACAAGGCAAAGTCTACCGCATAATTCCCCCTAAAAAGCTAATCTTTCGCCATTCTTTTGCGAGGGCTGATGGCTGATGGCTTTTTGCGAAATTCCCATTCGAACGAATTGTTTCCGGTTGTCTTAGAAGCCCAAGTGTAATGTGAGACTATATTTTGTCGTGGCGACGGAAGCCGAAACCCCGATCCTGACGTGGAACCTATTGTTCGGTCGGTGTTTTATTAATCAAGCCTGCTCCACTTGGCTTTGGGTAGCTGCTTTGGGAAGCGAGTTCTTTAATTAGTAAATTAATTCCTTTGTTTATTAATTTAGCGGCTCATTGTGCCCTCATTAAGCTGTCGCTATGGAAAACTATCGGATGACCGAGCGTCCGTTTGTCGGGGTTAATCAGGAGGGGGCTGGGTATCTGGGATAGTGAGTGTCATTCGAGCCGGGGGCTTTGTCTGCCCCATCTCGAGAAGGCCATCCTACCTGAAGTTGCCCACATGGTAGGCGACCACTGCGCGGGCCCGGAGCACCGCCTCGCAGTTGAGGATCTCGTGCATGTTGGGCAGGGCCACCGGCAGGCTCCACAGGAAGCGGGCCAACCGCTCGATGTCGCCGGAGTCCTCGAGCGTCTTGCACACGATCTCCACCTGGGCGGCGGAGAAGGCCAGCGTTGGGACGGCCAGGATGGGGCTGGGTGCTATAATCTGGTGGTGCGTGGGCGAGAAGCTCTCTGAGGGCGGCTGTTTGCCCTCCGTCGGTCCAACGGCCATTTTATTCGTTGAATCCACTGTGAACAAATTGGCATACTACTCTCCACCGGAACGAAGCAATCTTGCTGGGCACTACACTGGTTTAGTCACTAATTCAATTCCTTGGCTATGTTTCTGTGTTTGTCTGCACTAGCACTGAGGGGTTTATCGATCCGATTGGATAGGGTTTACGGCTTAGATCAGGTTAGGGTTAGCACTTTGCACGCGCGATCGATGCATCTACCATCTGGATGAGTGAGGTGGCCACCGGTTCGACTGGCGTACGAATCCAAATGATTGCCAATGAGCCAGCTCATGAATGCGATACCCGTGCCCGGTCCACGAACGGAGCGCAACTGCTGCTCCACATCGAAGCGAAAAAAGGGGGGCTTTGGCTGTTGGCTATGGATATAACCGATCCGACGACCGAGAGAGCGACCAACCAAACGACCAACCGAGCGCGCAAAAAATACGTCAAATAATGGTCTTGTAACTGAGCTGCCCACTAGGCGACGGGAACGGCACAGAAGCTATAGAAGCTATGGAGGCTATGGAGCTGTATCGGCAGAGGCGGTAGCAGCAGCAGCGGCAGTAGCAGCACAACAATGACGCGCCACAGATACAGATACTCTGGCTCTCCGGCTGCCACTGCTCACTGCTACCGCCTGCCAGCTGCAGAAACAGACACAGATACAGATACATATCCAGATACAGATACAGATACAGCTGCAGATGCGGATACACGGGCGGACACAGATACGATATGGCCAAAGATATGGAAACAGAAACGAGTTGGCACCAATACCAGGCCACAACCAGTTTGCCGCACACAGATACGCGAGCAGATGCGGATACGGATACTACCGAAGCACCACCATACCATGGGCCGCACGGGGTGGGCGTGGTTCCTGCTGCTCTACGGACGTCTCCCTCTGGCGCACGGCTTTCCAGGGCAGCCGCTTGCATTGGCATCTCTTTCCCGCCACTGCGGTGGTGGCATCGCCTTCTGGGTCTCGTTTAAATGAATCGTACATAAGAGCCGCACGCACACCGGCCCAGGGCAACTAATACAGTTGCAGTTTCAGGATAACAACGGGCCGTACAATAGGGGTTTCGGACGGGGAGGGAGTGGTGCTCTGGAGCTGGAACTGGAACTGTGTGGCACCACCACCGAGGGGTGAGCCGCCGGAAAGGCAGCTCAGATATTGATAAAGAAATCAAATAAAACAACCCAGCAGAGCCCGTCAGGCACCCGAACAGCCGCACAGTGGGACGAGATCAGGCGGATTATGTTTATTTGCGGGCAAATTAGATGGGATTTATTTACAGAGGCGATTACGTCAAGTCACGGCTGCCTAACGCAGGACGTTTTCAGAAAGTGATCACATACATGTTTTCCAAGTGATAATTATTTCTAAGTTTTTTACCAACCTTTACCTTTCCAACTTTTTCAAAGTCGTTTAGGCTTAAACGTTTATGCTTTTGTAAATTATAAACAAAATTCATCGATATTTTAGTAAATTCTAAAGGAACATTGATGCATTTGGATTTTAACTATCTTCTTTTATAATGGTAACTTTTCGATCTGGCGGGACATGCATTTTCTTAAGAGTCGTCATGAATCAGTCGAATTTATGGAGTATATGAATCAAATATATATGACACATGTATGCTAGCGTTGTATTTTTATTAGAGAACTAATAATTATTGCGGCATGCAAAAAGAATAAAAACATGATATCAATTCAAAAGCTTACCTAAAATTTACTACAGATTCCTAAAACCCCTTTCCACTGGTTTCTTTCCACAGTAAGTGAAGCATATTGTGTAAGTGTAGCAAAATGTTTGACACCATGTGGTCTGGCAACCTCTGCCGCCGCCTCTTCCCTCCCCACCTTCTTTCCTTCGTCTTCCCCCCTTCAGGTCCCTACTTCTGCCCCCTGTAAGCCATATCCTTGTGCCAGGACGAACCTCCAACCCTCTTATTTGGCATATATATACGGTTATATGTACGACAGAAGAGAAAATCACGTTTTCATTTTGGCAAAAAGGGAACTTTTGATTATGCCCGCCGAATAAGGGAAATATTCACGAGCAAAAGTTTTTATTGTGGCGCTGTCACTGGCGTTGGTTTTTAGCAGTGGTGTGGCGGTCGGTTTTTGGTGCTTCATCATTCCCCGGGTTTGACAGGAGCCGGAAATACCCAGGGGGGAAAGGGAGGTGTGGCGCTGCGGGGGCAGGGAACACGCTAATGTATCGTTCGCGCTTTTGTCCGGAGTGTTAACAGATTAGTTGTTTACATGCCACAAGTAAATGAGTTTTCAAAAAGTGTAGCCGCCGGCTTCAAACGAACCGCCACCCACTGACGCCCTCTCGTTACCCCTGAAATGACACACCCCACTCCCCTCTGCCACCACCCTAACTTTAACCTACAACACCAATGTAAAAGTACATGTATAAGTGCATGTACAGCTTACAAACACAACTACGTGAACATCGCCATTGCTGCCCGACTCGCTCTGTCTCTTTCTCTCTACCACCTCCCCCTTTATAAGCCCCCACCCTCATCGCGTTAAATCTGAACGATGACTTTTTGAGTAGTTGGTTGAGCATTTTGGACAATTGCATTACGAGAGCGACAAACGCTGTGTATGTGTGGGCAGCGGCCACATAGATACAGATTCGGAAACAGATACAGATACATTCACCATGAGATACAGCCTTATGGATACGGGATGATAGGGCACGCATTGCGCCAGCTCCCTCACAGCCACATTATGTGCCGCCACTGCCGATGTCCTCTGAATACGCTCATTATGGTATCGATCACCTTTCATGCGCCACAATTGGGGATGGAGTAAGAGATACAATCGAATCATGGCCACACCGCTGCAGATACAAGCTGAAATGCAAATGTAATACTGTAAGGGCCGCGAGGCATTCGTTTCGAGCAGCGACACTGAGTTCAAAGGAAAGGAGCACGAAAGATTACAGCTGCTTGAGATATAATGAAGGGGAATACGAACCAAAGAAAAATTTTGGATATGTACTTTTGTAAAAACATCGTGATCTAGTGGGTTGAGCAAACTAATCAAAGGAAAAGCTTTTCTTTATAAAAAGATTTAAGGAATTGCGGAAGAATATATTTTCAAACACATTTTTAAACTGATTTTGTCAAGTTCTATTACTTTTTAGATATATTTCCTTCACAAAAACTTTTTATAATCAACTATTTAATAGTAAAAATTAGCCAACCTATAAAAAAATAGGTAAAGTCCGAAAAACTTGTATTTGTTGTTTTTTAAATTATTATTTTTTATTTACATGGAAGTTATTTATAGACACTTTTCAGAATTAGTAAAGCTTACTATTCTGCTATCTATCCGAGCTGGGAATCGAACCGGGCCGCAATCATCGGAGTCGAGCACACAACAATTAGGAACATCAATAGACTTGAAATCAAGAAAAACAAGAACTACACCGCTAAGCTATTTAATATTCGGAAAGAAAATAGCGAAATAAAAAGTGTGAAAAGATAGTACATCTATTATTATGTGAATTCATTCATATGCAATATATTAATTTACATAACTTTGTCCTAATAAACATGACCTATAACATTTTTAAGGAGCAGAATGTGAAAGCTTTTCATTTCAATTTTTGGGATCAATCAGTTAAATAAATATCCATGAATCAGCGTAGCTCGGTTATTCTCTCCCGTCTCTTCAACTCACTTCTTTGGCCTGATGAACGCCAAAAAGCAATCGCAATCCCATTTGAATTGCCTAACGAACCATGATTTTTCGTTTGGGGTATACTCGGAGTACACCGTATAATATCATATTGTTGACAATTGCGCTTGCGGTGCTAATCAAAATACCCAACTGCGAGTACCCGTGGAACTTCCCCCGCAGTGAGTGACTCCGGCTAACTGTGTCACTGGCTCAATCAAATCATACGCCCAGTGGTCCATTAAATGACAAAATTTGCGCTCCAAGGCGGCCGCACTCACCCCTTCTTTTTTTTGGCGAGGAGAGCTGTGTAATTAGGCCAAATACGCATACTGTTAGGGCCCGCTCGAATTCGTTTTGCGAAAACAATTAAAAGGCAATTAAAAGCCATTTTTGATGCGCGCTTGGCCAGGCTTTAAAGGCTTTTCCACTCGCCACACAAAAGGCAACCGCAAACAACAAAGGGACCACCGCACTTGGCTGGCTTTCGATGGGGAGCCCGCGGCCAGAAAGTAAATCTCTATTATTGCAGTCTAGTGTGCTCTACCTACATATGGTGGGGTTATACAGGGACTACAGTCTCTCCAACAATATAATTTAAATGTACTCGCTTTTTTAGTTTCGGGTTATCCACCCTCGGGCGCAAGAAAGTTAGGTTGCCTTTTGTCTGCGTCTCAATTTGCTTAAGATAATTTAATCTGATTCCATGTACCTGAATATTTATATTCCTGACAGTGGGACGACGACGCCGAGGGTTGTTGTGTGGAATATTCAAAGGGCATTAGGCGAAAATAACACCTCGATGTCAATCATTTTTTATTGTACTTCATTTTTTATAGACGTTCCCAGAGTGTCGTTTATTTTTCGCCATAACTGACCCAAGTGTGTCCCACACTCAATAATATATTGTAATATTATTACGAGGACCCCACACAGGTCCCGGGCCCTTAAAAAGGGACCCAAATTCAATTTAAACGTTTTCCTTTTGTAACATTTGGCTAAGAGTTCGTTAACCTAGCCCGAAGGTTATGAAATATTTGGCAAAAATACCAAACGACAGAGGAACAACAAACTGGGTAATTAAAAGGTTTCGTCGCCGAAAATATTTAATATTTTAATTTATACGAAATTCAATAAATCGGGAAGAGAAATCGCAGGCTCAGTGATTGAAAACGAAGATGAAATAACTTCATAAGCAAGTGGCGACTCACGGGGGCAGGACCAGGATGTGGCATCGATGATGAAAGATCGGCGCTGTGGCAAGGTATTCGTTTAATTTACATCGTTCTTGCCGTGCTGCTCCAGCTCCTGTTCCTGTTCCTCCAGACGCGCCGGCGTTTAGAGTGGAGTCTTCGAGGAGCCTAGAGGAGTCCCAAGTCCCAGTCGAAGTCAAAGTCCCAGTCGCATTTTTATTCCCTGTACTGCGTGATGACAGAAGTATATTGGGTTTTAATCAGACGATCAGTTATCCTAACCAAATTATCCATCATTGTCATGAAATACTATAGGAAATAAGCTAAAATATTATATTATATTTCGTCTTAAATATTAATAGTTGTTCTACGAAAAGTCCTAGCCAACTTTAATCTCACCCTGGCTTTAGAGACTTATCAATCTATGAATGAAATAAGCTTTATAAATAAATAATAAGCATCTTGAAAAAGTTGTTATGGTGGAATGAAATATTATGTAGTACAAGTTAATATACCGATCATTCAATAGCTTGAGGTAACCATTAAAATATAGTTTACATTATGGGGTACAGGGTAAGCCACAGTCCTTACAACCAACTACATTCGTCTTACCCAACTCGCTCCTGGTGCGATTGGGCTGCATTCCATAGTCATAAGGCCGGCGGCGGCTGCGGCGGCCCCAAGAAATATCTTTGGGCATTAGGTTGCGGAGGAATTCCAGAAATTCGAGGCAAATGTATTGAGCTGCATTTAATAATTATGATGGGGACGCGGTCGCAAAACGAACCGAGCCGCACTCTGTGACTTTACTTTTCGGCTGTTCTGCTCTGTTCGGCTCGGTTCTGTTCCGCCTAATGGATATGTCAAGTGGTGATGGTGACTTTCGAGCGGCTCAGTGTCATCTGCTCGCCCATCGGAATCAGGAGCAGGAGCTGGAGCAGCAGCATTTGGCCGCGGCTACTGTTTGGCCAGCACTGCGCATATTAATCAACTCACCTCTCAGGTGAGCCACGCAGACTGACGAAGGCGAGGAGCTGGCAGGGGAACGAGCATCCTCCTCACCATCGTCATCTTCGTCGTCATCGTCATCCCATCGTCAAGTGATACGCGGCACGGAACATGCGTGAAATCTCCTGGCCAGAGCAAGATTAGGCCGGGCCAGTAGCGGAGCTAATGGGGGCTAATTACAATTACAATATTAAATGTCAAGCCGATATCTGTTTTTAATATTTATCAAATTTTTATGAGAATCAACACTACAACCTAATGGTAAACTGTTTACAATGCCAGAAAGACCGATTCACTTATAATTAATAAACTCCACAAACATCATTCAATTAAGTGGGTCGTATCTTAAGATGGATACATTTATTTTTCCAAAAGGTCATATTATGAAGTTTTAAGCAGAGACGCAAAATAATCATTAATTATGACGTATTTATTTTATAAAATAAGCAAGAGTGGAATAAATTTGTCAAATTAAAAAGAAAACAGGAGGAAACGCTATAGTCGATGACTTCGACTATTAGATTATTACTCAGCTTAAGGAAGTGCGAGAGGGAGGGAGGGAGGTATGTTTAAAGGAACTCAGCTTATTTCACTAGCACACCTTGTCTATAGCGCCACCTATCTTCTTCTTCTATAGCGCCACCTAGCCTATAGCGCCTCTTGCGGCTTGGTGGCGTAAAAGTGACAACAGCTGGTTTGCCACATGTTTTGGACAATCTCGATTTAATTGCAAAATATTGATTATAATTTGTTTATAGCTTTGTATTGAATAATCAGATTTTTAAAATGTTTGACATGTAGATAGGAAATGATAATAAAAATCAAACCTCATTAAAATTTTTACAAAATATTAAAAAATGTGGGCGCTAGGCGTTATAGGCGATTGTGGGCGATCAAACTTGCGCTGCGCAGGATATACTTTGTGGGGTCGGAAACTCTTCGTTCCACCTGTTCTATTATACCCTTTACTCTACGAGAACCGGGTATAACAAATATTCTTATACTTTTTCACGTAGGGTCTAAATATAAAATCGGTCTCTGGTATTAATATTTGTGATAGAATAGTTCTAAAGAACGAGGTAAGTAAGAAGAAAAGTCACCTTTCTCAACTTGTAACATTTTAAAGTTATACTTAACTGTGCTTTTGCCTGTTTGGTTTTTAGACCAAAGATTTAAAGTCTCAGAAAATAATGTAAAGAAAGATGTATTTTATGGAAAACAAATTTTTTATAAAATCTTAAAGTCTTAAAATTACAACAGATTTTTGAACCCCTTTAAACTACGCCTTTGCGGGTCCTGCCTGTGTATACCTGTGTATGCTGGACTTTTTTGCGACAGTTTTACCAGTCGTGCCACTTTTGATATTGTCATTGCCACGCAAAAAGTGTGAAATTGTCGGACTACTGGAGGAGCAGCCACCAATTGGGACTTGGAGTGCGACTGCAGATCGGACGGTTTGCCTGGTGGTTTAATTAAGTCATTAACACCAGGGTCTGTCAGTGGGGAACTCAGCCCGTCTCCCTCTCGCACCGCTGCCCTCCCTCTCGTTCGCTCTTTGTCCTTGTGGACAATATCGAATTTGCCATATTTGGTCAAAATAATCGGACCCAAAATGGTCTGTGGAAGCGATACTGCTGCCCATAAATATATAAATTATGCATGCGAGCCTCGGCTATGGGACAGAGTGGAAGATCGGGAGGCGGGGGCTCCCGGGAGCTCAAATCAACCTGGGAGCACATTCATCAATGCGATTGACATTTCGCTGCCATGAGAATCGAAATCGGGGTTGTCTAACAAGCGCTAAGTGGATAATTACTGCGATAGCTGCCTGCCAGCTCGGATTGTCTTAATCGGTGCTAAAAAGCATCATTATACCGTGCATACTCCAAGTAATCACCACTAATGATCGATGCTCTGGTTTTGCATGTGCCCGTCGATCGTTGGTGAAAAAGGCAACCGAGTACAGTAAACGCTTCCTTGGTGAGCTAGACCAGTTCTTATGACATGGGAAGATTTTATGAAATAAAATTATTGCCACTTTAGGAATCAAGTTATCACGATCCATAAAGATTCCATACTTAAATTACCGTTCCCTATCATATCATAAGAAATCATATTGTAATGATAGTACATGTACTGTACTAACTAAAATAAAAAAGATTTCAAGATTCTTTTGATTGGAGTTTTGTCTTCCTTAATGATTTGACTAGTTTATTAAAAATCATTTAAGACATAGGAAATTATACCTTACATAAACACACAAATATTTACACTATATTGTTAAATCATTTCTTTAATTAACCTTTAAATAATTTATTATATATGGTCACAACTTTTTTACAGAAAGTATGCAATGTCAAGAAACTTACTTAAATTAAAGTATTGCTTTTAAAATTCTGTTAAATATGGATTTTTATAGATGACAGACAGACTAGACAGAAAATCGAATAATGATCTAATAACAATGGAATCTAATAATATCCTTTTAAATGGTTTGATAAATGTAAATGTTTTAGATACGGAGCTACAAAGTTCCCCCCAAGCGGGTCTTGACTGTAGGTGAAAAAGAGGAGCGCACAATTATAAACTAGCCGTTGACGAGCTAGAGGTGGAGTGTCAATTAATGATCCCTTCTGCGTCCCCTCCGCTGCTCCCCCGCCCCTGCCCCCGCCTCTGCTGGCGCACAAAGGAAACGTCAAACAGCGCGTCAAATGCGCAATGAGCTTAATTCGATGCGCCTGCGCACCACTTACCGCTCGCTCTCTCCGTCCCGTTCCCACGCGCAGTGCTGCCATCTCGCTCCGTCAATTGCCGTTGATTGCCTTTGTTTCTCGGGTAATTCCCTTTCCCATTCCCCCCGGGGGACCAAGATGGAGATAGCTGGTCCGCGTCCCCTACTCTCCCCTCTCGCTCCGCTTAATTGAACGGGAACGCTTTGTTGACATTACCGTACTTTGCACCCTACCCCGGTGCTACGTGAAAACTCAAATTGTCGAAACGCCCACCCAACGGAGCCGCTTTGTTTTTTGGCAAGAGGGAGCGATCACCTCGGCGATACCCGAGGTCCATTGTTCTTGGCCACCCCGCTCATTAGAAGTGGTCCGCGGCGCCGACTTGTGAATGGAATCGAAATGGAACTGTGCCACACAGCCGCTGCCGGGCTATTAATTAGATAAGTATCTTGAGGAATTGCCCATTTTCAAATAGTCGGCGAGCATTCGCGTAATTAGATTTGCTTTTCACAACATTTACGTTGGGCGCGGCCAAGTCGAGTGGACGGCGTGGATTCAAGTTGAGTGGAGGTGGGCACTGCGAGCCAAGTGTTGGCCAGGTCAAAACAGATAAGCCTGAGATGGTCGCGTGAGAATAATGGTATTGGAACATCAAACTCTTTTGAACATTTTCATACTTTAAACTTCATTTATAGGTAACCAAATATGGGACTGTTTTCCTGTAGTATACATCACCGAAAGAAAATAATCATAGAAAAGCAACTATTGTTACATTAATTCTACACTTATGAGCATCGATTTGGCGTCGATAAGATGAGTATTAAATTAAACTTTTCAAAAATAATACCACAAATCAAAAATCTAGACTTAATATAGAAAAGAAACTGTAATGTATAGATTTTTTATTATTTAGTCTTGAATCAATACTTTAATTTCAATACTGCCTCTGGTATACAACCGGTATTAAATCTTAACTTCTTCTTTTGGGTGTAACAGTAATCTGCAAAAGTGCAAAATTTGTAGAAAAGCTATTTTCTAACATTTGTAATTTTTTTTTTTATGTGTGATTTCTTTTAAAGGGGCTTGATTGATGTTAGGGTAAGGTAACTGAACAATTAAGTTTCATATATAATATATGGTACAGTACAGTACACATACAATCAGAAAAAACGCATCCTAAATTGAAGCGCGATTTATACTTGATTTCGGATAGTATATTTCGGGCTTGTTCTAAGAATGAGTATGCTGCGCGTTCTTGAATTAAGAATAAATCGTTCTTAAAACACAAATTATCCGAAAAAGTGCTTGATTCAAGAACATTATTCAAAAAACACGACCAAACAATTACGATTTTTTAGTATACTAATTTTAAGTATACTAAACAGAAATGGATAAGTATTGCTTATATTCTTGGTTTGCTGAAAAAAGTCTCATCATAAATTCATGATACAATTAGAGGAAAGCTTGAGATCATCCAATTGAAGAATACAAGTCTAGTGAATCAATATTTTGGGAGCTAAAATCAAACCTACAATTTTTAGGAACCTGTAAGTCGCAAAACCTGTCGTGACTCACGAGAGAAACGAGTAGCATTGGCCCACGAGCGATCACGCAGCCACCTCTGAGGCCCACGGGTCTGTGGCCCGTTGATTGCATTTGGCGGCAGCGACTCAACTAACTTGGGCGATTAATCATCGCCGACCTGGGTCCTACTCTCGAGTCCCGGTCTTGAGCTCGAGTTCGAGCAGAGGCTACTGACCATGTGTAAATGCCGCCTTGCGGTTTGTCGCAATTTATGAGGTGATAATTATTCATCGCGAGCCGCAGAACTGTCATAATATTGTAATTACCATTGGGCCAGCAATGAAATTAAACGCATTTGATTGCATTTGCAGTTGTCGCCGCCGCTCTGTGGCCAGTAACTTTCTCCCTGCCAGCCCGGGACTAGGGCAATTGGATCCGGCCCTGTCCAGACCAAGTTGGTTTCCTTATTGACTCCAAACCCAAAACGGAAATGAGCCGAAGCCACAGATGCAGAGGAGTCCAAGTCAATCGATTGATAACATCGTCCTGCTGCAAAGGGAAAAAATTGAAATTCGAAAACACGGTAAAAAGAAAACAAATCGAATTCCAAAGCCGTAAACTAATCACAAAGAAGGATGTGGGCAAAAGGCAGTAAAACGAGAGGCCACAGAGAGTATACTATCAAAGTCACAGAATCTATTGCCATTCGAGAAGAGGCTTAGGATTCCTTGGGAGATTTGATGCGACAAAGAGTTTCGGATAGGTAAAGAAACACCCAGATCTATATAAACGCCTGCCTTGAATTTGAAACTTTATCGGGAAGATACTGATCACATATAAATAAATTTTAGACTAGTATGATGTGTTTTTAATAAAAGCAACATCTCTGGGACCTATTACTGCTGCCTTAAATTGTAAATGTATGCCAAACGGCTTTTAATCAGCTATCAATCAACCTAAAGACCAATATAATTGCAGAGGGTATTATAGTTTCAGTCAGAAGGTTGTTGTTTTTAATGCATTAGGAATCTTTAAGATATTTGGATGAAAAATACGATTCTTGCTAAGAGTTTCATCTAGAGGAAAGACAAATCCTAATATCTCCTTTTATATTTTTTCACGCCATGGCAAACCCACAAAACAGCTGCTTAAAATCAGGATTCCAACCCGATCGTAGATGTTTTAGAAAATCTCTCCCATCGTCTATTAATAAACTCGAGGATTATCATAATTAGCTTTGTTAATTTTCACAAATATGGTAACATAATTCCTTCCCGAAAAACTAACCCCTAACTAATATGCAAGCGGCCACCCCGATAGTCCGCACTATGTAAATTGACTCATCCGCTGTAGTCGGTGGGATCCGACTGGGTTTCAGATTATGCCAAATGCTGTAATTCGAACTCAAAATGGAACCAACTGTTTCGGGCGGGCAGGGGCAAATTGGGCAATTCTGCGCCACCTTATTTCTATTTTCCTGATTTCTTTTCTGTGAATGGATTTTATTGTATTTATGCTCTGTATGGCAGGCATGGCTCTGCTAATGGCATAATGTACCTTTTCCCCGACATTGCCTTCCCCGAATCCAGCACAACAGTAACTGATTTTTTAATTTCATTATGGCGCACAATAGGCGTTTCGCCAGTGACCCGTTGGGCAGGATCTGAAGGCAGGCAGGATTCCAGATCTGGGCGGGAGGGAATCAAATTGTTGCCATTTAATGTGGCCATTGCATTGCCCTTCCAGGGGCGTGAGCCTGCCCCAGGAACATGCATATAATGTGCGCAATTTCAATTTATTTGTGCTGAAAAGTTTGAACTGGGCAGGGCCTTTGCGGAGTGTTACGCTAACACGGCTTTTGTGGCATTTCAGCTTCTGTTGCCACTCGGGGTAGTTTGCTTTGCTACCCAAAGTGGGCGCCGGGGAGTGGGAGTGGTTTCTAACGCCCCGGCGACGCCATTTCCAAAAGAAACATTACAAATTCACTTCACAGGGAAGTAGTTTGGTTTTTAGCAAGGGGGTATCCTTAAGTAAAATGGTTTTAGGTAGTTCTTTTAAAATAGAGACATCATTTTTCCTTTAAGCAATATCATCATTCACTTCTCCTATCTCATTGTATTCAAAAAATGAATCCCCTTTTTCCATATTTCTAGTTTAATTGTATATATATTTCTACAATTGTGTATTTTCGGGTTACAATTTAATTGATAAGGGAAAAAACAAGACATGTTTGAAAGAGTATTGATATTTGTTAATATTTTCATGACCATGTTGATCCTTTGTATTCGAGTAATCTTCCTGATTTGAAGAAAATATATTTAAACTGAAGCCTGGTTGCTGCTGAAAACGTGACCCCCTTCCCGGCGGCTCTGTTCCTCCCCGCACTCAACCCCACAGCCGCCTCCTTTTCACAATTGCAATCAGCTCACGTACTTGATGTGCTACAAAATGACTTCCATGCCATGTAACTGGCTGCTCTGCGGATGGGTCGAACAGATGGACCGGGATGACGCCCATCGGGCTTCCTTTGAATCGAGCTTGAAGTGGGAACGGGTCCACCACCCCACTCCCCCTGCCCCGGACTAGCAGCCCCGGTCCTCGGTGGCCAGTGAACATGTTGGAAATCACATAATGTGTCATTTAATAATCAAGCTCAATATTGACAGCGACACAGTGCAACAATGCGATGTGGCAACTGCGACGGGGACGGGGACAAAAAGTAGTACAACAATCCCGCCATTAGGCATAAATTCATTTGCGTTTGTCTGTACACGCTGTGTATATTCGAGTGTTCGGCCCAGCTGCCGCCATTGGCACAATCGCACATCCATCCATATCCATGGGCACTGGCACTCCGCATCCATGTGTTTCCCCGCCTCGCCCCACCTCATCTCATCTCGCACCGCATCATCTCATCGCACATCATCCCATGGCATCGAATCTCATCTCATCTCATCTCAACTGTGTGTGAATCCCTGCGGCCGGCTCTTCCTGCTTGCTGCCTGGAAATGGAATAAAAAAGTTAAATAAACCTTAAATGAAAAATTCAACTCAATTGAATTCGTTAGCTGGAAATGTCGTTCCTCCTTGTTACTTCATCGTCATTCCCTGCCACATTCCCATTCCCGGCGCTGATGATGATCACCATCAGCATCATCGTCAATGCCCATCAATGTCATAGGGCTGGACTCGCCATTGTTGGTCTTGTCACCGGCAATGTCCTTTGGGCCGGGCAAATCGCATCGGAAGGATGTTTTTTCAGAAGAGCTTTAAACACGCTCGGATAGTTTCCGTTTGGAAACACAAAGAGTATTTTCGCAGCCCATTATAATGATTATTTAAGATATATGGTAAAATGTTTCCTTTCAATGGTTTAAATGTATAAAGTGGTGACCTATTTGTTGAGCGTTTATAATAATTTATTGTTTTTTAAATGCACAATTAAAATATGTTACTAACAATTGTGAAATAAGGTACGTGAACAACTTATATGGTGAAATACAAGGCTAAGAGATATTAACTTAGAAAACTTCTGAGCTTAAATAAATAAAGTTAGGTATAGACAGTCAAAATAACACTAAGCCAAATTTGTAGGACTCTACAGAACAACCGCATATATATGTATAAATACTTATCATAACTAGTTAGCTCCCATTTAGGGTTCCTTTAGCTTAACTCGCGTATTGATATTGAGCGATTTAAAGGTTTTATGTAAAAATTCTGTCAATCTTAAGGAAGAGATATAAGGAATTAAACAAAAATTTTGAAAAGAACGCGAACTATTGTGAAGTGGTCTTCCGAATATAGGAAAAATACCATGTATTTATTGCTTGTTATACATTTATATTTACATTTTCTATATCATGGGCTACATTTTAGGCAATTTGTAAATATCTTTCATGGGGCGGATGATGGGTTCCGAATGGGTTGACAGGGCACACAGGTAGGTGGTGTGTTCGCCAGTGTTTTCTCGCACAAAGAGATAATAAGATACTTTTTGAGTGCGACGATGACGCGGGGAGTGGAGAGGAGCAGTGGAGGAGGGGAGGGCATGATGATCGTGGCGATGATGACGGCGATGATATGGCAGAAATGAGCGGGCCGGGCCAAAAGCCGAATGCCAATGCCAGCGAGAAAGAGCGGCTGTCAGCGCGACGCTCTATCCACGGCTACCGTGTGCGGGGGCGGCTTTCGTCCGTGCGTCCGCAGTCCGTCGACAAATTGCCATTTACACCACTTGCCAAGACAGCAGTTACAGTGCAGCTGTGGGGCACAGCAACAAAACAAGTGGCACACGCATACAGCGCAACTTCCTGCTCACACAGATACTTTGTGCCGTATGTACTCTCTTCACTTTGGCCCTCCGCCATATGGTCGTCTCGCTTCCACTTCAATTGGGGCGTGAACGAGGCCGTGCCACGCCCCCTTTGCCAATGGCAGCCGCACGGGGGTGAGGGAGACAGGGAGAGAGGAAGAGAGAAGGGTAGCGCGTATATAGAATGTATCTCACAGATACTTTTGTACTTTGTTGCAGCAGAGCAGCGGCAGCGCCAGCGATTGCGGCCGTAGTAGCAGCTTTGAGTAGCTGCCGTTGACGTATTTTGAATAAATTTTAATTGAATTCGCACAATGAAACTGTTTACTTAACCTGCCACTTTGCCAGATGAGCTTCATCTGAGCGCCAATGCAAAGATACGGTTACATGGATGGCTTGGTTGCCATATAGTGGGTATCCAACGCTCCCGTGCTGCATACATATGTGTCGGTTCCGGAGGCGCGGTGCGGGGTAACCTGTGTGCCCAACGCACTCTTTGTTTTAATTACAGCAGCCGACGAATTCGGTTTGTTAGCTACTGTTAAATCTGCAGGAAGCCAGCCCAAAGTTTCCAGAATAGATACTGGTATAACCCAATTAGGCATATACCTTTATTCGACTCGAATAAGTTGCTAATATTGATTAATCACTCAGTTGGCTCACTAAATTATTGAGTGCCTAATTCTGGGGCAATTAAAATCACGCAATTAGGTTCAAAATTAATTATTCTGATTTATGGCTGTGTAACCGATTTCAAAGTGTTGAGGTGTAAAATAGTGGGCTCTACTTGTCACCTCGTTTAAGGGCGTAAAGTTGAAACAATAGGATACTTAGAATTGCTGTCTAGAGTTTTCACATGTCGACATAGTATTAGCAGTTCTAGGTATGCAATTAAACAATTATTAGCATCGGGGATCCCGACGCCGCCACAATTATCCCTGATCCCCACGGAGGGGAGAAGGAATCAAACATTGCCATCTTTTTAATTTTTGATTTTGATTTTTATTTGTTTCGTTGTTTAATTTTAGTTAATTCTATTAAAAGAAACCAATGAAATTTGAACATTTGGGGTTTAAGTTTATCTACTAAGATGATGCCGTTGAAACACAAATTATCTTTAGAATTAGCTGCAATACATTCTCTGCTCTTTTATTTGTATGTAATGTCTACTAGTGATCAAATGAATAAATGAATATATTTAAATCAAGAGACATTTACCAGTTTAATATTAAAATTAAATATTAAATAAATTATTGCTTATAATTCGGTAACCAATACAATAACATCTACGATGTGACACCGTTTGCACAACGTTAAATACGTTTTCCCAGTTGAGTACTTAACGCACTTCACATTCACGAAAAGTACAGAAAAAAGAGCCAAAAGCCCCAGCTCCTTTGTGGGACCTCAGCTTCCGGTTCGCTCCGAATCACGTGTCAGGTAAATGTGGCGCACAACACTCCTTCATTAAGTTAATAACAGTTTTCCAAGTACAAAGTGAAATTGCGAAATTCCGCTTCACAATTTTTCAGCGACGCTTTCCCAACGCCACCCCACCCCCTGCCCCATCCCCTTTCCCCGTTCCCCCTCCGATTTTTGTGAGGCAACTGCAACTGTAACGCTGTAATTTGCCATCGCTTTGCCTTTTGATTCCTCAACGGTTTTGTTTGGTTTTGAATTACAGCCGGCGCGGCGAGCCCACCCTCCCCCTCTGGATTGTGTTTTACATCTTGATTATCTTCCGTTTGTTTATATAGGACTCACACTCGCAGGGCCCAGCCCAGCACACCCCACCATTAGCCGAGCAGGAAAGTGAAACACAATTTCCATTCAAATCCATTCAAGGATAAGAAGTCAATCAGGCTTCAAAGTGTAAAGGATTTTGCACTTTGTCAAATCCAAAGTCCGACCTTATGCTGATGCGCATTCCGCCCGCACATCGCACGACCTCTTGTCAGTGTCAAAAGCCACAGTGCCGCAGAGTCGGAATCGTTCTTGGTCCGACCCACACTCGAACTTAATCCCGGGCTGCG
Source organism: Drosophila subpulchrella (assembly GCF_014743375.2). Classification (NCBI taxonomy): domain Eukaryota; kingdom Metazoa; phylum Arthropoda; class Insecta; order Diptera; family Drosophilidae; genus Drosophila; species Drosophila subpulchrella. Next base: position 1,181,764 of record NC_050611.1, on the reverse strand, counting down.
CCGAAACAACCCCAAGACGCTCGCCTCCTGGCCAAGGAATATCAAATTGAAACTTTGTACCGGCCGAAGGCGTCTTGCAGGCACGTGGCCATGTGGCCATGTGGCAGGCCAAGGGATCCAGATCCCCATCCACTGCCCCGCTGCAGTGGGGAATGGGTTGAGCTGGTTTCTTCTCTTCTTCAATTACCCTTTCGACGACGCTCGCCCATATTATGATAATCGCATCCTAATTGCGAGAAAATTACGCCCACGTGCTGCTGTAACCCGATCAGGACTGTCATCAAAGGATATGCTGCTGGAGCAGTCAGCTGACGCAGTGAAAGTTGGGTTCAATAACATGACCCTTTTACAGGAGTCGGCAACAAGGTATAAGTGGTACCCAGTAGTGATTGAATAAACCACATTTTTGGTTCTTTTCTTTAGTTTTTGTTATACCTACTTCAAGAAAAAACGTCCGGCTTTAATAAAATCTCAATGGTTCTTAATGATTTTTATTAATTAGGCATCTTTTACGATTTGAAATTGATGATGCTTGGGCAAAGGCCCAATTTGCAGAGGCAAATTTTCCGTTGATCTTTTTCAAATTGTTTGCGACAATCTGTCCCTTCTCTATCTTCCCTTCTCCTATTTTGTAATATTTTTTTTTGTCCTTCTCTGTTCTTTCACTTTTATAAAGCAAAAAGAAATTCAACATTTTTGAATCAAGGCGCCATGTGTTCTTCCTCTTCCTTGCATATGAGTTATATTTTTCCCGATCTGGTAGCACCAACTTCTTTTTCTAAGACCGATGCAAGAACATCAGCCGAGACAAAAACCGGATGTGAGAATGGAACAACAGCCGACACAAAAACAAGCAGTAAAAGCATGCTTCTTCGTTTATCCGCTAGAGGTCGCTACAAAATTTTCATAGATGGCGCTATTCCAGAAATCTTCGCGTTGCCAACTGCCTGTTGATATACGGGGCGAATTTGAAACAAGAGGGGCGAATTTGAATGAAGAGGGGCGATTTTGAAAGAAGGACGAATTCGATAAGGCAGAGCGAATTCGAACGGGAGGAACGAATTCAAAGGAGGCGGAGCGAATTGAAAAAGCCATTGGTCGGCTGGCAGCCTTTGGACGAACGGCTATAATTCAATACGTTATTGGAATAAATGAAATTCTATGATTGGAAATTTTAAAGATGTCTGCCCTAAAATCCTTTTCCTCTTCTAGTAAATAATCGATTTATTCTTGATCAGCAGAAAAAACCTAGAAGTTCCGGAAATGAATGAACGGTATAATAGATAGAGTAAACAAAAAAACAAAATATTACAACCTTTAAAATACTTTGCATAATAAAGGGGGTGGTCAAAAGTAATTTTTTTTCCCGCGGGAGACCACCGACCAAGGTGCGCTGTCATGTGTCGTACGGCACGAACTCGTGAGAAAATACGAGGAAAAAAGTAGGATCTAATTCTGAGCAAGAAAATGTAATATTAATCGTTTTAAGAGAGGCAGAGAGTCAGATATTGAGTTAATATGATAAAGTCGATTGTAGTCAGAACATAATACTCTGAAAGGTTCATGCAAGTAATAGATCTACAATGATTTAAAATTAGAGGAATGTAATTTCTTGTTAATCTGCATGGAACAGAAAAATTTAGCTGGCTTACCAAGTCGGGGCTATCAATTTCACATCGAATAAGGTTATTGTTACAGCCGACCCTTTAATGAAACCTTCTAACAGCACTGCCTTATAATCCGATTTTTTTTATTAAAAGTTTTTCTGTATAGATTCTATACGATCAACATGAATTCCATATTGGGGACTTCAGGCGAGAGATCCATACTCAAGTATCGGGCGGACAAGCGAAATAAATAAGGTTTTAGTAATATAAGGATCATCAAATTCCTTTGACCTTTTAATAAGGCCTTACCTTTTAATAGAGCCAACACAAAACAAAAGTTACATATACTCATAATTTGAACTTACTTCATATACATTTTGGCATCAATGGAAAGGTCATTTAAATCTATTGCTTAACTTTTTATAGGCTTGAAAATAAAAATGTGTTTGCTAAAAGTTTTTCAAAACAAAACGAATACTAAATGCAAAGAAACTTTTAAAAAATCTCTCTACACTTAACAATATGATTTGTCGAAAGACGTATGCCCACTAGTGTAGGGTCGGAAACGCTTCCTTCTATTTTTTTTTGATTTAGTCAAATGTACAATCTATATATTTTCGATAATTGAAAAGAAATCGCTTAAACCAATTCTGAGAAAATAGGCAAAAAGTGGCTTAAGAAATATGTTAAGCTATAAACTCATACTGAATTACCTTTCATCGTCATGTACAACGAATCTGTAGTTTAAGTTATTTAGAAACTATAAGCCCATTTCCAAAATGGTAAAAAAAGTTTTCTATCTCGAGCTTCTTTGTACACCAATAGAGTCCTTAAGACCCCAAACCCAACAAGCGATTCATACACAAACAATTGGACAAACATTTTCATTTTGGAAAATCCCCCAAAATCTTGTTTTTGTAATAACTTTTGAACAGAGCATCAAATTTTAACAAATGAGGTCATTTGGGTCGATGGGTATTTTTAATAAAAATAAAACCACCACCGGCATACCTGTTACATACTTTCCGACGAATCTAATACACCCTTTTACTCTACGAGTAACAATAGTATAATTACCCTTGATCTATTTTGGAAAAGTCACTCAAAAATAACCCCAAGAAAAGTTCTAGACGCTAGTGACGTCACAGCCGGAGGGTTTTTGTTGTTGCCAAAGCTTAAAAAAAAATGTTTTCATTTAAAAATACATGAAATCGAATACTTTAATCGTTTCTGAAAATCGTTCAATTTTTATTGCCTCCATAAATTTGACCCTAAATCCATTTTGCTTAAAATAGTTTTGTTTAGAAAAGAAAGTCTTTTTCTTACCTTTTCGCATGGTAAATTTAAGTGTAAATAAAACTATTCGAAAGCAAACATTTTTTTTACTAATTTGCTACTACAAATTACAGTTGCCAAAGTTTGAAAAGGAAATCGATTTTTTGTAAACAATTTTCCTGGACACTTGTCGTTTGAGTAATTATTAAGGGTACTACGGCTTCCCTTAATAATTACTCTTACGACAAGTGTCCAGGAAAATTGTTTACAAAAAATCGATTCCCCTTTCAAACTTTGTCAACTGTAATTTGTGTACAAAATACCAAGGCTGTAAGACAAAAGCCCGAATTTGACTTAACATTAAAGTCGGGGCCACTTTTATGAAAATAATATATTTGATTAAGGGCAACCGTGCGTATGAGTGATACTTTAAAGCGATAGCGCAGACCCAAAAACGAGTTGTTTCAAAATATTAATTTTGTAATGTCCTGAACGACATAGTGCATTTTAATGTCCAATCAAATGTGTTCTTTTCATCCCTTGGAATAATAATGAACTATTTACAATTTAAGTTTATAGAGTCCTCCAAAGAAGAGTTACTTTCTTACATCTTTCCCTCTTTTCTGGACGAACTTATAATCCTTATTGGAAAAAACAATTGTGCAATACCCTCTTATTCTATTAAAAAAACAAAGGAACTATGAATTGATAAGGTATACCAATTAGCAAAAATCACACAATTAAAGGTCAGAGGCTATCAAAATTATATTTTTCAAAAGTAACTTATCTCTGTCCCCTTGGAAACGTGAACTTTAAACCTCGATTGAGTCTAACGATTGATAGCCAATCGTAGTTTTTAGTCGGGGTCAGTAAGGGATTATTTTGAGCGCTATTTGAAGCTTTCGCAGAGCTTTCAAAAGCTTGAGCCACCCCCAAGAGTTAACTGTGATGTTATATTCAATTTCTCGCCGAGCGCTCTCAGTCCGCAATCGTCGGTTTTGCCAACCAAACGTGCTTCATTTTCCATCAACTAACGCTTCGAACCGTTTCAAATACTTTCCGATTCTGGGTTCAGGATTCGGGGCTTGCCAGTGGGATTCCGCAGAGAATGCAACGGGATTGATATTGACTTGTACCGAGGGCCAAGAAGAGCCTGGCAGAGCGACAGTACCCACTAGACGGACCCTGGCTGGCCATCTTTCGTGGATGTGACGGAGAACGGTGGGGATTCATCGATACATGGGCAGCGAAGGACCCAGGAGGGGACAAAGGAGCGCTCGAGGACTGTTGAATTAGTTAGAGGCGAAGCAACAAATACAAACAAACGGGCCATTCAACAATCTCTCGACGTCGCCGTATCGATTTTCCGTTACATCGTTATACACACACACTAACCCAGTTGGCACTCCACTGGCCATTACGCATACGCCCCATAGCCACCCCCAAGAAGCAGAGGCAGAGAGCGTGCGGCGGTTCGACTCCAGCTGCCCCGCGAAGAGCCCCAAAAGCAGAAAAAGAGAGCGCCAGAGCCTGGCGGATTTGTTGCATCTCGGCGGAGCTGGAGGCATGTTTCATTTGGCACTCGCCAGCCGCGGACGGACAAACCATTTAGGTGAGATACAGAGGCCGGAGACGGGAGACGGGGGAGGAGCACCGCGGCTAGAGCTCAATTGCGGGCAATTTATTTTTAATCCGCGGGCACACAACCCAAATAAAATCGCGCATTGTGCGCTTAATTGAAGTCCCCCAACCTAACCGCTTCTCCTTTCGCACACAGGGCTACGGCAATAGCCATTGTAGATAGCATTCATCAGCATCGGAAATCGCGACCAGTCACGACTTTTACTCTAGCTGCAAATACCGCGGGACCTCCTTCGCGCACACAGAAGCCCGCCCCCATCCTCCAAGGAATTCGCAAACCACCAGCAGGTGTTCAGCATGGCGAGACTTCAGCTGCAACCAGGACACACGGCGGCGGCGGTGGCGGCGGTGGTGCTGCTGGTGACGATCGGCCAGGTGCTCGGCCAGGGGCTGCCGCAGGCCCAGGTGTGCCCCGAGCAGAGCGAGATCGCGCCCTGCATCTGCACGGTGAAGAAGAACGGACTGGACATCCTGTGCGAGACCACCGACCTGGTGCACATCACCAAGTCGATGGGCACGCTGAAGGGCAAGAGCCCCATCATCTTCTACCTGAAGCTGCGCCACAACAACCTGCCCAAGCTGCAGGGCTTCGTCTTCCTGGCCCTGGACATCCGTCACCTGACCATCCACAACAGCAGCCTGGCGGCCATCGAGGAGAACGCCCTCAGCTCGCTGGGTAACTAGACGGACTCCGGTTTGGGTTCGGCCATCTCAAGCTTTTCTCTCTTTACCATTCACCTCAGGCGAGGGACTCACCCAGCTGGATGTCTCCCTGAACCAAATGAAGACGGTGCCCTCGCAGGCTCTGGGGCACCTGTTCCACCTGTTGATCCTCAATCTGAACCACAACAAAATCACCGTGATTCACAACAACGCCTTCGAGGGACTGGAGACCCTGGAGATTCTGACGCTCTACGAGAACAAGATTACACAGATCGATCCCGAGGCTTTCCGAGGACTCGAGGAGTAAGCCTTAATCTATTTTATTTGGCATGTGGTACTCAAAAGCCCATATTTTTAGCCATATTAAGCGCCTAAATCTGGGTGGCAACGATTTAAGCAGTGTCCCGCAGAAAGCTCTTTCCATTTTGGGCACTCTGAAAAAACTTGAGATCCAGGAGAACAAGATACGCGCCATCAGCGAAGGGGATTTTGAAGGTGACTATTGTAATGTTGCTTGCGCTATGCAGTTGTTTGATTTGTTTTTCTTTCGGCAGGCTTACAGAGTTTGGACTCATTGATATTGGCCCACAACATGATCACCACCGTGCCTGCCAATGTCTTTAGCCACCTCACCCAGCTGAATTCCTTGGAGCTCGAGGGCAACAAGATCAGTTCAATTGACAAGGATGCTTTCAAGGGCCTGGAGGGTGCGTTGTCTTCTCCGTTTGTCTCTTCAATTAATTAACCTTCTTGGTCCATAGAGAACCTGCAGTATCTGCGCCTGGGGGACAATCAAATCCACACTGTTCCCAGTGAGGCACTGCGTCCATTGCACCGCCTTCGTCACTTGGACTTGCGCAATAACAACATCAATGTTTTGGCCGAAGATGCCTTCACTGGATTTGGAGACTCTCTCACTTTCCTCAACCTGCAGAAGAATGAGTAAGATACTTCTTAATAAAAAGATTAAGATTCAAATGTTTCAGGACTTTTTCAAAATACCCTTAAGAACAGCGTTCGGTAGGCTGTTATTAGGCCCTGCTCGTTTTGAGCAAAGTTACTCACACTAATTGTGTTAAGTTTAATGACACTTTCTAAAGATCCTTTAGAACAGCGACGGGTAGGCTCTTGTTATTAGGGATCTGCTCGTTCTCTGCCGCCACACTTATAGTGTACAGCAGCGTAAAAACTACTCACATAAATGAACTCATTGTATCAAAACACAATATTGATCGTACAATTTTAACACTTACCGATTCATATTGTTCATTTGTAGTTTTTAGTTTCAAGAACTCATGACATCGATAATACTTTATAAAGCTGTCGAGCTGACTTGATAAGATTGGAAGTGTTTATTAATACCCAACCATTACGTTTTGCCATTGTTTAGCATTAAGGTTCTCCCAAGTCTTCTGTTCGAGAATCTCAACTCCCTGGAGACGCTGAACCTGCAGAACAACAAGCTGCAGCGCATTCCGCAGGACATAATGGAGCCGGTCATCGACACCCTCCGGATCATCGATATCACTGGCAAGTCATGGGCACTCGAACGCAGTCAAGGTCTTTATTAAGCTAAGCCAAAATCAATATCCCTTTGCCCATGCAGACAACCCGCTGAATTGCTCCTGCGAGCTGACCTGGTTCCCCAAGCTGCTGGAGGACCTGAAGAACAAGGACGACGAAATGTCGCAGAAGAAGAAGCCTCTGTGCCACATGTCGCTGGACAACCGCGAGTACTTTGTGCAGGCCATGCCCACCGAGAAGATGCACTGCGCCGGCCTCAATGTGAGTCCCTCGCCCACCAGCGGCGGTCTGATGCGGATCCTGCAAGTGAACATCCTGGCCCAGATTGCCGTGTGTAGCGTGGCCTTTCTGACTAGCGTCTAAACTGAAGCCGCATCTGTCCAGCTAGACGCGATGTTCTATGTGGGTCAGTTTCAGCTTCAGTTTCAGTTCCACCCCCCAGACCCAGCCTCAGACTCGGATCAGTGATCAGTGATAGTAAATAGTGCGGTCGCCCCCAGTTCCATTCGGTTTGATTCGGTTCACAGCGTAAAGCAACATAAAGACCCCTAAAATGCAAAACGCTGATAGCAATCCCAGACCCAAGATCACAGACCTTTCGTACGTCTACAAACCATTTCTGTGTTGTTGTATTGTATGTTTTCTTATAGATTATAGAGAGTCCGTGAATTATGCAACTCTGCCAATAATTAGACTCAGAAAGCACGCTTTTTGAACCAGCAGCAAGTCGCAGCAGCAGCAGCGCAGCAAGAATATGTGTCCCAATCCACCTTGTTGAATTGACGCACCTCCAGAGGCAACACCATCATCCAACCCACTCCACTCCAACACGCACAGTAGCTCGACTCGAAGGGGAGTGCTGGTCTCGATCAGCACGAGGAGATATTCAATTGTTAACGGACATAGCTTAGATATAAGGCTTGATTTAGGCACCAGTGCACCTGCAGAGGAAAACCAAACCGAAACCCAAACATATCAGAATATTGTTACGTTTAAGCAAGGGATTATGTTGTTATACGCGTTAACCTGCACAATGTGTTTTGCAGGCCTATAAGTACGGATACCAATTTATTGTGTGTAGTCTATCGTCGTCTTGTCGTCGGTGTTGTGAGATACAATCATTACTAACGCGTTTCGTAGTCCCCCCACCTGTTTCCCGCCCCACCTTCTGCACTCAATCAATCTAACCCCAGAGCATCTAGCCTAGTTGAAGTTAGATGACTCCAGGTGTCATCCAATTCTAACCAACTATTACCAGTTGTGGCTCCACTTTGGGTGCTAGAGGCAAGGCGAAACGGAGGGAAATCCCAAGAGAATATAAGAAAATTCATTTGCATCAATCACCAAGAACTGATTATGGAATAAGTAGTTTGTACTCTTTATTTGCCATGAACAAGGGGCAAGTACTCCCGATCCTTAATCCCAATCCCTGAAACCCCCCACAAGCCCCTCACAAAAATCCAGAACGCATATCGTTATATTGTTATTATATCGTGACATATCAAGAGCTCCCAGTAGTAAATCACTCGGATGGCTCTACACTGCTAAGATAGTGACATTTTATAGAATTTACTTACATTTTTGAGGCATCTGACAAGTTTGATATTTATGCAAGAAGTGAATTAAGCAAATGTATATGCAGAGTGGAATTTTGGAAATTTTTTATACATATACTTTTATACACACATACATACGTACCTTTTCAATTATGTCTATGCAAACTAAGTTGTAATTCGATTAGCTATTAACACTGACACCCCGATCCGGCCGTACCCGTTCCCATTCCCACCGCCCAACCAACCGGTGGCTTGGGTCAGTAGCCACCCACTGGTGGGCGGTGGTGCAGGTGGGAGCGATTGCGGGACCGGGAATATTTTGAAGAGAATGCGCCGCACCACCGATTCGGGTCAGTTTCCTTTGGCTAGAGCTGTTCTTTTCAAAATATTGCAAAGAACAGACCCCATCGAAAGCTGGGCTTGCATAATGCTCTCCATGTGAGCAATAGTTATCCCCGTGGGGAAAATCTGAGAATCTAACTAATAAAGAATCCATGTTGGTTACAAATGCAAGCAAGTGTCTTCTTTATTGCGTCTGTTTCAGGAAGTACAGGTTCTTGGGAATAAGATCACCTTCGTTCAAGTTGGGCAGGAGCACACCTTCCAAAACAAGTAAGCAGTAATGGAAACATAAGCTGATGTTGACGGCATCAAATGTTAAGCTCACCGTATCCTGGCCATCGGAACTGGGTCCCCAAAGCACAGGTTCTTAAGAACAAAAGGATTAAGTTCACAAAACCTTTATCATTTGATTTTGTGGATCACTAAGTAAAGGGGTTGGTTTTATATTTGAGTCACTGTTTTGATTTGATTATCAAGGTCTATTTTCATTTAAAAAATTTTCCAAATCGGACCATCCATTAAAATTATTAAACAATTAAAGTTATAAGCAAATAAAGGAATGGACGCTAGGTGGCGCTGTTTCGGGGTGTGCAATATTGTCGCTTTGCTGCTTTCATATCTTCATCATCCTCCCACTCCCCTTAGCTGAGTAACGGGTATCTGATAGTCGAGGCCGGCGACTATAGTAGGATGCAGAATAGATATAGGATACAGGATGCAATTTCGGAAACAGCCGATTTGCTACATGCATATCTCTATTCCTCTCGCACTTCCTTTAGCTGAGTTACTTTAGCTGTAGCGGGAGGAATAAACATTTAGTCGCGCTTAAAATCATTTTTTGTCACTAATGTTAATATCAGAACTTTTGTACGCTGAAGGCGCCTAATACATCATCAAATATCGAATCTTTGTTTTAAGAAAATTTTTTATTTGAATTACCTTTTCAGCGACATATAGCACGTGTATGTACCATTGAACATTTAGAAACTATAAGCCTTAAAGAACTGGCTATTCTTTTGATTTCCCGATAAATTAGCGGGTTTTTCAAGCAGTGGTAGAAAAAAATATTCTATCTCGATCATATTAATGCAATAACCTGGAATTCAGGACCCTAAAGCCATAACGGTACGCACCACGGTCCCAAACAAAGGGACCAACAAGCGAGGTAAAAATCTAGTGACGATCGCAACTTCAGCAAACAAAAGTTCTGATATCAACTTTTGTGACGAAAATGTGTTAATCGATCTACTAAATAAATACAGTTTCTTAATTCTTTTACATTAAACATTCACATTTGAATATAACATTTTTAAATTAGTTTTGAATTTCGAATTACATTTTATAAAAATCGGACGACTATATCATATATCTGTCATAGGAACGATCGGAAAATTGGTGGAAAAATAATATGAAACAAATTATAGCTTCGGTGTTTTTTAACGTATAACCTCCTACGTTTGGAAATAACATTTTTTAATTAGTTCTGAGTTTCGAATTTAATTTTATCAAAATCGGACGACTATATGATATAGCTGCCATAGGAACGATCGGAAAATTGGTGGGAAAATAATATGAAACAAATTATAGCTTCGGTGTTTTTTAACGTATAACCTCCTACGTTTGGAAATAACATTTTTTAATTAGTTAGGAGTTTCGAATTTAATTTTATCAAAATCGGACGACTATATCATATAGCTGCCATAGGAACGATCGGAAAATTGGTGGGAAAATAATATGAAACAAATTATAGCTTCGGTGTTTTTTAACGTATAACCTCCTACGTTTGGAAATAACATTTTTTAATTAGTTAGGAGTTTCGAATTTAATTTTATCAAAATCGGACGACTATATGATATAGCTGCCATAGGAACGAACGGAAAATTGGTGGGAAAATAATATGAAACAAATTATAGCTTCGGTGTTTTTAAACATATAACCTCCTACGCTTGGAAATAACATTTTTTATTAGTTTTGAATTTAGTTATGAATTTTGAATTAAATTTTATCAAAATCGGACGACTATATCGTATAGCTTCCATAGGAACAATTGGAAAATTGGTGGGAAAATAATATGAAACAAATTACAGCTTCGGTGTTTTTTGACATATCTTATACTATTGGAAAATCATTTTTTGTAATTTTAAATTTAATAATTATAACTGCAAGGGTATACAAATTTCGGCTTGCCAAAGTTAACTTCCTTTCTTGTTTATATTGAGCTGTTTAACATCGTTTAGAATTTTCAGGACTCTAAAATAAAGTTTTAGAAAAAACTGACAAACAAAATACAATTTTCATTTTGAAAAGTCCCTCCAAATCTTGTTTTGCGTAATACTTTTGAACGGAGAATCCGATTTTGACAGTTGAGGTGTCATTCGACGCGTATTTTAAGTGAGAATACAAATAGGTTAATAGCGGGGGGTATTTGTCCCCACCCGCCTCAACAGATCAAATTTTCACTTTCACCGCTCATTCTATGCATTCCTTTTCGTTTTTGCAACAATTTTCGATTTATGTATCAGTCAAAACCATCGGAAGATTACAGTAGATTTTCATTTCTTCGTGTATATAGTAGTCGCCTTCGCACACCCTCCTGGTGCGCTTCGTCACTACGTGGACTGCCGTCCACAGTGATACTTCGCACACTCCCCTTTTGGGCTTCGTCTCAGTCATTTCGGAGACATTCAAATATTGCTGTTGCTCCTTACCATGCATTTACCTTGCAAATCTCAAATTGATCCTTATGTGTTTTTATACCCGTTACTCGTAGAGTAAAAGGGTATACTAGTACTAGTTACTAGTATGTAACAGGCAGAAAAAAGCGTTTCCGACCCCATAAAGTATATATATTCTTGATCAGGATCACTAGCCGAGTCGATCTAGCCATCTCCGTCTGTCCGTCTGTCCGTCCAGATGAACGCTGAGATCACGGAAACTATAAGAGCTAGGCTATTGCGATTAGGCGTGCAGATTCCTGAGCTTCTTACGCAGCGCAAGTTTGTTTCAGCAGAGTGCCACGCCCACTCTAACGCCCACAAACCGCCCAAAACTGTGGCTCCTACAGTTTTCATGCTAGAACAAAAATTTTAACTGAAATGAATTGTTCTCATCAATACCTATCGATTGAACCAAAAAAAAAGTTTGCCACGCCCACTTTAACGCCCACAAACCGCCCACATACTTCAATAAATCGTAAATATGAACGCGGATATCTCGGAAAATATCAAAGATAGAGAAATGGGATTCCAGATTTAGATGCCGTAGGCTTGAGCGCAGCGCATGTTTGTTACGCGAATATGCCACGCCCACTCTATCGCCCACAAACCGCCCAAGCCTGTGGCGCCCACAATTTTCATGCTAGATAAAAAAACTGAAAAAATAACTGAAATGTGTTGGTCTCGTTATTACCTATCGATTGATCAAAAAAAACTTTGCCACGCCCACGCTAACACCCACATCGCTTTAATCTGTCTACCGCCGGTAGGTGGCGCATTTCAATCTCGCCTTGCTGCTTGCATATCTCCATTTTCCTTTGGTCCCTTTAGCTGAGTAACGGGTATCTGATAGTCGAGGTACTCGACTATAGCGTTCTTCCTTGTTACATTGTACAAACTTCTGGCAAAAATGATATAATTCTCAGCAGGGGTAAGTATTTATAATTCATGTACTCCTACTATGCGTATTTATAACAATAGGTATAAATATTTTTCAGCTGTTTATTTTTGGTGAAAACATATAGGTACATATGTTTTATTTATTTTAAATGCGTTAGAAGATATCTAAAGTCTCTTTGCTAGGAAGTACCTGGTCTCTGGCACATCGAATCCGTTGAAGGGACTAGCAATGGGTATTGTGTAGGCTCCCATATTGTGAAAAACCAAAAGATCGCCACAGTTTAAGTTGGGCAAGAGCCAATTGTCCGATATCTTAAGGATACAAAAAAACATTTTGTTGATATTGAATGCTTTGGTTAATTAGATTACCTTATCCAGGGCATCACAGCTAGGTCCCCAAATTAACGACTTGAACTTTGGCCGAGACTCGACTTCATCCTGTAAAAATTAATTTGTTTATCCGTTATTCGAAGAGTAAAAGGGTGTGTTGGATTCGTTGGAGAGTAAGTATGAAGGAAGTAAAATGAAGCATTCCCGAGCATGTAAAGCAGTGATGGACAGCAGAATTGTATTATTATACCCGTTACTCGTAAAGTAAAAGGGTATACTAGATTCGTCGGAAAGTATGTAACAGGCAGAAGGCAGCGTTTCCGACCCTATAAAGTATATATATTCTTGATCAGGACCACTAGCCGAGTCGATCTAGCCATGTCCGTCTGTCCGGATGAACGCTGAGATCTCGGAAACTATGAGAGCTAGGCTATTGAGATTTGACGAGCAGATTCCTGAGCTTCTTACGCAGCGCAAGTTTGTTTCAGCAGAATGCCACGCCCACTCTAACGCCCACAAACCGCCCAAAACTGTGGCTCCTACAGTTTTGATGCTAGAATACAAATTTTAACTGAAATGTATTGATCTCATCAATACCTATCGATTGACCCAAAAAAAGTTTGCCACGCTCACTTTAACGCCCACAAACCGCCCACAAACTTCAAAAAGTCGTAAAAATGAAGGCGGATATCTCGGAAAATATCAAAGATAGAGAGATGGGATTTCAGATTTAGATTCCGTAGGCTTGAGCGCAGCGCAAGTTTGTTACGCGAATGTGCCATGCCCACTCTAACGCCCACAACGCTTAAATCTGTGTCCCGCCAATAGGTGGCGCATTTCAATCTCGCTTTGCTGCTTGCATATCTCCATTTTCCTTTGGTCTCTTTAGCTGAGTAACGGGTATCTGATAGTCGAGGTACTCGACTATAACGTTCTTCCTTGTTATATTATATTATTATAATATCGAAAATAGTTTAGACAATAATAATCGCAAAAGATTCATGTGATGATTTTATGAGAATATCCTATTATAGAAAAAACAAGGAAGAACGCTATAGTCGAGTACCTCGACTATCAGATACCCGTTACTCAGCTTAAGGGACCAAAGGGAAATGGAGATATGCAAGCAGCAAAGCGAGATTTAAATACGCCACCTACCGGCGGTAGACAGATTTAAGCGTTCTGGGCGTTAGAGTGGGCGTGGACAATTTGTTTTTGGATCAATCGATAGATATTGACGAGATCAATACATTTTAGTTAAAATTTTTCATCTAGCATAACAATTGTGGGCGCCACAGGTTTGGGCGGTTTGTGGGCGTTATAGTGGGCGTGGCATATTCGCGTGACAAAATTGCGCTGCGTACAAAGCTACAGAATCTAAATCTGAGATCCCGACTCTCTATCTTTGAAAGTTTCCGAGATATCCACGTTCATACTTACGATTTTTTGAAGTTTGTGGGCGTTAAAGTGAGCGTGGCAAATTTTTTTTTGGGTCAATCGATAGGTATAGATAAGAACAACACATTTCAGTTAAAATTTTTATTCTAGCATCAAAACTGTAGGAGCCACAGTTTTGGGCGGTTTGTGGGCGTTAGAGTGGGCGTGGCACTCTACTGAAACAAACATGCGCTGCGTAAGAAGCTCAGGAATCTGCACGCCAAATCTTAATAGCCTAGCTCTCATAGTTTCCGAGATCTCAGCGGTCATCCGGACGGACAGACAGACGGACAGACGGACATGGCTAGATCGACTCGGCTAGTGATCCTGATCAAGAATATATATACTTTATGGGGTCCGAAACGCTTCCTTTTGCCTGTTACATACTTTCCGACGAATCTAGTATACCCTTTTACTCTACGAGTAACGGGTATAAAAACCAGTGCTGAGCCTGCCACTGTCTATCAAGTTTTAAAAGTAATGGATGATTGCCTTAGTAATAGAGATACAAATTTAGACCTTAATTGTTTAACGGATATATTTATTAGCGGTTGTAACGGTCATTACCAGCAAAGAGAAGTTGCATTAAAACCGGGAGAATATACAAAATGGATTTTAAAGTCGATACATAGTAGATTTCGATTAAATCAGCAATATTTATTCATTTTGGTCAACCAAGCAAATTTACGGCAATTAATTGCCGGAATACTCCATAAATTAAACACATCTTCTGCAACAAAACATTTAAATAAAGCTAGTTTACTTATCATGATTAAAGATAATAAAGAAACAAATGCTAATCTATCAACCATATTTGGACGGCTACGAAATACAGAACAATTTTGGAGATTTAAAAAAAATGATTTAAGTTGCATGATTGATATCGCTAAGTCCAAGCGAGTATCATTGGGAAGATCTACACGAATTTCTATGAATAAGAAACGAAATATGTGCTAACAAGTCACGATCGTTTAATAACCTTATATCCTCAGACCACGTTAGTGTTTTACTATTTATGAATATAAAGTTTAAGCCCATGATGCGATTTCTTATGTCCAAAGATAACCCTCTGGGTGAGATAGAACATTATGATTGACGGCTTGAATATGAATCAAGAGGCTTACAACATTTCCACATCCTTTTATGGGTTAAGGACGCGCCAATTATCGACAAATCAAGTGAGGAAGAGATTGCATGCTTTATTAGTAAATAGATTACGTGTCGCCTTCCTCTAAAAGAATCCTTCCCAACCCTTTTCGACAGAGCTTGTAAATATCAAGCGCACACTCACAATAATTACTGCATGCGACACAAGAAGAGCAAAAAAGGTCAATCCTTAAATATTTGAAGATTTAGTTTTCCAAGAAAAGCCGGCTGTTGCTTAGTCATGAATAGCGTTGCAAATTCCATCCTTGGCCGTCGAAAATTAATGAAGATTGTATGATTTGCAAAGAAATGAATCGGAAAAACATATTAACGATTAAATGCGCCCGTTTTACTAGCTTGGTGTAGAAATATAAATATTCAATGTGTAGGAGAAAAATCTGGATTTTTAGGGACATACGTTTGTAAATATCAAACAAAAGCAGAAAAGTCCTTTGCAACTGATGATGTTAGAGATTTCTTTGAAAACAAATCGGTCGCAAGCAATCTATGGCGATTTGCAATGCGGGCTCTAACAAAGTGCGGAGTGCGGAGCACTTAAAGCTGCTGACACATTACTTCAAATTCCTTTATTCGGCACCGATGAAAATACGACTATAAAATAATAGATAGACGGCAAGAAAGAAGTCGAAGAGTAAAATCAAGAACTAAATTAAATAATATGAATGACGATGACACAGATATATTTTTTCGCCAACTGGGTCGACGTTCATTATCCTAATCGACCAAAAGAAACGCCAAAGAATACAATATCATATCCATATGAAAATGGTTACATATGCAAACGAAAGCGGCCATATTTGTTAAATCATTTTAAGCCGAACCGGAAAATGCAACCGGAAAATTATTACTATGGTCTCCTAATTTTATTTAAGCCTTTGCGAAATATAAGAAAACTTAAAGGAGGCTTGGAATCCTATTTTGATGCATTTGCAATGTGTAAAGATAAGTTGGTAGAAGCCATGCAGTATCATGATAAGTTAAAAGAATTGCTTACAACACGCGAAGAGTTTGAAACTGAATTAGCCAGAGAATCTAATGCACTGGAAAATATAAATACAATACAAGATGACGATGAATGTGAGAATATTGTTGGATTTGAAGTACTATTAGATAACGAATTACATGAAACGGACCATCTCGATTTAAATGAATACGACATTTCAATTTCTGACGAAATTATTCAGCTTAATATTGACCAAAAAAGAATATTTGACGATATTGTTAATACTGTCTCCACCTATTGTATTGCATGGAAGGCAGATCTTGAAAATAAAACATTGAAAGATCCGAGACTATCTCCAAAAAATGTGTTACACTGAAAAATCGTTTTTAATTAATGTGCTAGAAAATTTATCATAAAAAGCCTTGAGGAACAAGTCGTTGTGGCTGGTGCTACGGGAATTGCAGCTCGTAATGTAAATGGCCAAACTATACATAGATAGTTAAACTTTCCTTTTAAGCATGGAGTCATTGCCAAATATATACAGTTAATCAATTCCAAATTAAAGTTATTGCGGGATAACTTTAAAAATGTATGCCTTATTATAATTGATGAAATTTTAATGGTTTCAAATGTAACATTACAATATATAAATTTACGATGGTACGAGTATATGATACTTTGCAACACCCAGATGGCTGGTTTGGAAGAGTAAATATTTTATTTCTTGGACATTTATTGCATCTAGAACTAATAAACGAACCTTCTCCATTTGTTAATGTGACTAAAGAGAGATTTCATAAACATTTTTCTGGTCCGCACCGTACAAATTTATGGGTCAAGTTATTTTCTTATGATGAGCTAACACAAAATGTCAGATCAAGATTTTTCACAGACCTTAGCACATGTAAGGTTAGGCATTTTAGATGAGAAAGATTATCAGCTTTTATCTAAACGAGAAATTAAATTAAATAGCGTTACAATTGAAACATGTCTCTCCGAACTCATCGAATACATTAAAAAGCTTCCTGCACATACACAGTGAGAATTCTGACGTTCTGATCTGAGTTGAAAATGTTCTTAAAATGAGAACGCCATTTTTTGAGCTCAAAATGTTCTCTTTGTGATTGAATCAAGTGGAGTTTGTACTTAAAATTTGGTTAAACCAAAATTGTTCTCAAAACAAGAACGAAGTGTTATACATTTATCACGTGGTTTTTAAATCAAATTCAATTTGTTCTCAGAAACCCAATAATCTCAAAATGTTCTTAAAGTAAGAACGGAAAGGACTAAAAATAGAACGAAAAGTGAGTTGCATTTCGACTTGAAATGGTGTGTTGCGTTGGTGCGTTTTTTATAACGCGTTAGTATCTTTCGGTTAACAGTTAGCACGCGTTAGACCCTTCTTCTTTGCTCTTCTTCTTCTGAACCATTCGGCTGGCACATTTCATCAGCGTTTCGATTTGTTTGTGCCGCATATATTGCAAAAAGTTTAAAGTGATGGAAAGTGAAAGTGACGAGCAGTTGTTAAAGTTCCTGAAGGATATTGAAATGGAGTCCGTAAGGATTTATGTATTCGGCACGCTACGACAGAAAATTTACATGTAGGTAAATAAATATGTACTGTTGCGGGCCGAAATCATAAATTTAATATAGTTTATTTATTTTATCGAATGTAATATCATTTTTCGTCACAATTGTTGATATCAGAAATTTTTGTTAAAGGCGCGTTCGCCACTACTTTTTACCTCGTTAAGAGGTGTTTTTGTTTAATTGAAGTGTAAGTGTTTTTCTCAAGAACTTGGTAAGGACAAATTCGTTCTTGTTTATGTGTTCTACATACATATATAAGCAAATATAAACAAAAACACTTATAATTATCAGAAAATCATTAAAAAAACTTATAATTACTCTCATATTTATTCTTTTATTTCCAGCGCACCCTTACATTACATTAGTTTAGATTTATATATTTATAAGCATTTATATGTACCATAATCTTTTATTATAAGCCTTAAAGTAATCAAATATTAAATAACTGCCACCAACTTAATAAAAATATGAAACTATTAAAAACTAAATAAACTTATTTTTCCGTTTTTTGGGAAGAGTATTCAATTTTAAATAATTTTTCCATTTAATATAAGCTTAAAATGTTCTTTTGATCCCAAATTCAGATAAAATCAATATCAAAATGTTATCATATTGATCCAAATATGTTCTTAAGTTAAAACCAAAATCAACTTAAAAATGGAACGAAATCAACTCATTTCACTTTTTTAGTTCCTACCATTTCGTTCTATTATTAAGAACATTCGGATCAAAATAAGAACATTTGTGCTTACACGGTTTTTAAGAACGAATGTGCTCAATTCAATCACAATGTTCTTGGTTTTTCCTCTCTGTGTACAATATGTTTATTGCCTACAAGGGAACAATGCTCAAAGTTAAACGTGCGAGTGTTGGAAAAAATTCCTTCAGAAAAAATATTGCTCTCCGCTGAAGACTTAATCGAAGCTAAGAAAGCTAAAGCAGCTAAATCTCTGGAAAACTAAAAAGAAAAGTAAATGTTCAGAAACTGCTAATATAGCAGATACAATAGAAGTTAAACAAGAAAGAACGCTGTAGTCGAGTACCTCGACTATCAGATACCCGTTACTCAGCTAAAGGGACCAACGGGAAATTGAGATATGCAAGCAGCAAAGCGAGATTGAAATGCGCCACCTACCGGCCATAGACAGATTTAAGCGTTATGGGCGATAGAGGGGGCGTGGCAAATTTTTTCAATCGATAGGTATTGACGAGACCAATTCAGTTCAGTTAAAATTTTGTATCTAGCATGAAAATTGTGGGCGTGGCATATTTGCGTAACAAAGTTGCGCTGCGCACAAGGCTACGGAATCTAAATCTGAGATCCCAATTCTCTATCCTTGATAGTTTCCGAGATATCCACGTTCATGTTACATATTTTTATTCTAGCATCAAAACTGCCACAGTTTTGGGCGGCTTGTGGGCGTTAGAGTGGGCATGGCACTCTACTGAAACAAACTTGCGCTGCGTAAGAAGCTCAGGAATCTGCAAGCCAAATCTCAATAGCCTAGCTCTCATAGTTTCCGATATCTCAGCGTTCATCGGGACAGACGGACAGACGAACATGGCTAGATCGACTCGGCTAGTGATCCTGATCAAGAATATATATACTTTATGGGGTCGGAAACGCTTCCTTCTGCCTGTTACATACTTTCCGACGAATCTAGTATACCCTTTTACTCTATGAGTAACGGGTATAATAATAATCAAAACGAAACCTTATTACAAGTTTTACAAAATCCTTAAAAAACTGGAAGGTAGACCCTTAGCGATTGTGGGCCTTTAAATCGCCGTGGCACATTCGGTTAACGAACATTCGCTAAATTAGAAGCTACGGAATGTAAATCCAAAGTCAAAAATTTCTAGATCTTATAGTTTCCAATATCACAGCGTTCACACGGACAGACAGTCTTGGCTAAATCCATTCGGCTACTGATCCTGATCAAGAATATATCACTGTGGACGGCAGTACACGTAGTGGCGAAGCGCGCAAGAGAGCGTGCGAAGACAACTACTATGTATATAGGTTTTGGAAACCCTATGGGTGTATAAAGCAGCTTAAAATAGAAAACGTTTGTTCTACGACGTTTAGAAAAACCCGCTATTTTAGCGGGAAATAAAAAAAAAGGCCAGATTTAAAATGCTTATAGTATCTAAACAACCAATGCCACAGAAACGTGCTATATATTTCTGAAAAGATAATTTAATTTGCTAAATACTCCTCATACAGTAAAATTGTCTGAATATAATAGATTTAGAGTTATGATAAAAAGTTATTTTTTAAAACCACTTTTTGACTATTTTCTCAAAATTGAGTCGAACGATTTCTTTTTAAATTTTAAATCATACAGCCCTTGAGATTCCTCAACTTTTGATATATAGCACTTTTTGCCCTAAAAATTACCGTTTGGAAGATATTAAGCGATAAAAAGTGCAACTCTTTTCAGCTCCGTATACGTAATATTTCATATTTATTCGAGTAAACAAGAAAAAAACCAATTTGATGAAAAAAAATCTTATTAGATTTTTTCAAACTGAAAATCTGTTATGGTTTTAGGGTCCTTTACTTGCAAGAAGCTAATCGAAATAGGAAACTTGATCTATTTGTTCTACCACTTTGGAAAAACCCGCTAGTTCGGCGGGAAATGTAAGAAACGACAGATTTCTCTTGGAATCTGAAACTATGCAGCCATTGAGATTCCAAAATTGTGCTATTAAAATAGGTAACTGAAGCGATAAAACTTGTTGTGCCTAATTTAAGGTGGCGTTCAGCTAAGATTAGGGGTCGAATCTGTGTGTTTGGTTTTTTAATAGCCAAGCCATATGGGGACGAGTCCTAGTCATGGTATTGGGGTACTTAAACTCTTGAGCAAAAAAAAACTTCTGATATCAAACAAAAACACCTCTTAACGAGGAAGAAAGTAGTGGCGAACGCGCCTTTAACAAAAATTTCTGATATCAACAATTGTGACGAAAAATGATATTACATTCGATAAAATAAATAAACTATATTAAATTTATGTATTCGGCACGCTACAACAGAAAATTTACGTGTACGTAAATAAATATTTACTGGTGCGGGCCGAAATCATAAATTTAATATAGTTTATTTTTTTTATCGAATGTACTATCATTTTTCGTCACAATTGTTGATATCAGAAATTTTTGTTAAAGGCGCGTTCGCCACTACTTTCTACCTCGTTAAGAGGTGTTTTTGTTTGATATTCTTTATAGGATCAGACGCGAATATTTCTGCCAATAAATATGGGATTTAAAAATAAATATGAAATTGAAAAGATTTTAAGATATATAATAATTAAATTGGCTTGTAAAGAGATTTATTATTTTCTTACCAGGTAAAGAACAGGAGTTAGCTTCTCAGGGCAGTAAAATATTCCTGCGAAGCCTCCATAGATGCCATCATTTAGGTAGTACATCATTTTCTCCAGCTTTCCGTTTTCATTGCGGACCTCTCGCTTAGCGTGAATCTTGCAGACCAATGTGTAGGCAGCCTCCACAAAGAAACGTCCTGGCTCTGCAATTACTTGAACACGCTCATCGGGGAAACGGAGCTGCACCGAGGTGTTAACAGCGACAGCTATCTGTAAAGGGCGTCTCTCTATACAAATAGCTCTAAGACGGAAGCTTTGTTGCACACACCTCCTCGAACAATTCATCATCTACGCCCGGAAAGCCTCCCCCAACATCTAATAAATCCATCTTATGACCTATAAGCTCGCCAAACCGAAAAATTTTTTCGGCCTTCTCGACGGCTCGATCGTAGGCCTCCACGTCGCTGCATCCGGAACCCACATGGAAACTGGTGCCAGTCACCTTGAGACCCAGGGCCTTGGAAAGAAGCATTAGAGCCGGAGCGTCTGCCTCCGCATCACAGCCATATTTTTCGCCCAATGGACACAACGCCTTCTTGGCCTCGCTCTTGAATCTTACGATGAGACTTAAATACGGAACTCTATCATTGTACCACTAAAATATTGAGTTGGGTAGAACTTACTTGGAGTTGGGAAAGTACTTGCTCAGCTTGTAAACCTCGAATTCATTATCCACCGTGCCACTGACAACCTCCTGTTCCTTGGCGAACTTTAAATGGCTGGCAGGACGACAAGGATGAGCAAAGATAATACGTTCAGGCGACACGCCAAATCCTAAGACCTAAAGATGTTATATATATGTGTTAGGGTGGATCGATTTGAGTGCCTAAAAATAGTTTAAGGTCACGTAAGAAACAAGGAAGAACGATACGCGTTACTCAGTTAAAGGGACCAAAGGGAAATGGAGATATGCAAGCAGCAAAGCGAGATTGAAATGCGCCACCTACCCTTGATCTCAATAAATGGTTATGTGGGCGGTAGACAGATTTAAGCGTTATGGGCGTTAGAGTGTGCGTGGAACAATCGATAGCTATTGACGAGACTATTACATTTCAGTTAAAATTTTTTATCAAGCATGACAATTGTGGGCGCCACAGGTTTGGGCGTGGCACCCTGCTGAAACAAACTTGCGTTGCGCAGGAATCTGCATGCCTAATCACAGTATTGTAGCTCTTATAGTTTCCGAGATCTCAGCGTTCATACGGACAGATGGACATGGCTAAACCGACTCGGCTAGTGCTCCTGATCAAGATTCCGACGAATCTAGTACACCCTTTTACTCTACGAGTAGCGGGTATAAAAATATCTCGATAATCTTTGCGTTGGTTAAATTTGTATTAACGCGAAGAAGTCATAAATAGTATGAGCTTTATCATAAATTGAGACAAAGACTTTAACGATATATGGGACACTCCTGATAAAGACACTTTGATGCTTATCAAAGCAATAGTAAATTTGTATACTTCTTTCGAAGCTGATTTCAAATGAAGAAAATCGGATTGCAGTTGACATTTTTCTCTTTCTTTTGCTGTCGAAGAGTGTTCCCCTCGAACACTCACTAGTTTGAGCTCGTTTTTGGAGGCGCAGTCGAATCCGGCACCCAGCTCAGCCAAGAGCTTGACCACCACCGGATCGTCATTGCACTTGACGGCGTAGTAGGGCTTTATCCTGGGCAGGAACTCCTGCCACAGACGATGCTTCCTCTCCACACTGGACAGATCGCAGATGTTGAGGGCCTGGTCCAGACCCTGCAGATCTGACTGCTCGATCACTTGGCGGATGTTGAGCTCGTGGTCGTAGTACTGAATTTCTGGGGTACCGCTCGCCATCTCGCACTGCTCGCAACTGAATGGAGCCCCGGTCAGTCCCATAACACTATTGTTATCAGTCAACGACTTGTGCCCGAATCGCAACAGACTTGCGAAACATTTAGAAACACGCTCCGAAAACGTTCCTCAGCTGGGAACAATGCGGCTCTAGTTAGCGGCAAAAGGTCAAGCGATTGTGACGGCCGTTACCAAATGAATATTCGCCAGAATGTGTAATTTACAATTTCCAGCCAGGAAGATCTCGGAAAGAGAAAGGGCTCTCTCCCTTTTTTATTCTCTCTCTATGCCTACGAAAAAGGTTCACTTGTGAATCACCTTGTGAATACCGCGGTGACATCCCTTCAGTTCTGCAGTAGGGACGCGGTGACATGGCTCAAGGCAAAAAGCTCTTTTGTTTTTTTGTTGTGCCTAAAACGCTGTGCCGCCGTTGACGTCAGCAGAGCAGTCGGCGCAGCGTAGAAGACTGCCTACGAAAACGGTCGTGCAAATAACACAGACAGATATTTGGAGATTTCCCTCTGTTTCTTGCCTTATAATATGCCTGCACTCCGCGCTCGCAGACAAATTTCGGCCGGTCCGTTATTTTTTTTTTGCGTCTCCGTTATGTTCGGCTAGCGACTAATATTTCGGCGGAAAAATTTTGGTAGAGCAGCGACATGAGAATGCCCTAATATTTTATTTTTTAAAATCGAAAATAAACAACTAATATTGTTTTATATAAGTAAATTATTTGATTATAGTAAAATTAAGTAATTTGAATTTACTTATAATTTTATGTTTACTTATTATACATTACATTATACAATAGATTTTTTAGGGTAGTTATAGAAAATGAGTGCGTTAAAATTGATTTAAATATTTAAAACATTTTAATATTACCATTTTTAAAAAATTCGTATTGTATTTTTTACTTAAGAAGTAAAAATTACACAGTCGGATATATTTCGCCTTAGAAAGGGTATAAGTGCAGTGGCACGCGCCAACAGCGAAGAGAAAACAAAAGAAATCAAGTAAAGGAGTGAGAAGAAGACTTGGTGCATTCTTTTTGAGTGACTGAAAGGGAAGCATCCATTTAATTGTGCGCCCAGAGTAACTTTAATCGTTTAGTTAATATAATAAAGTCAGGTAAGTGCTACATTAACTTTAAGGTGTTGTGCATTGATCTTAGTATAAAGTACGAAAATTTTGAAGGTATTCAATGGGTTCCGTTAGTCGAAAGTGGATGTGCCAAAAAAATCCCGCAAAGGGTTTATACACACCCTGCAGTTCCACAATTGAGTTATGTAGGCGCCCAATCATCACGAAGCCGACTGCGACGTCGGCAGAGCAGCAAGCGAAGCCGGCAGAGCTGAGCGCAACGGCGGCAAAGAGACGCGCCCTCAGTCGGAGTCCGCAAAGAGAACGCACAAAAAGTACTTTTGGGCTCTCTCAGCTGGAGAAATGCGTGTGAGGGCAAGGAGGCCCAGCAATTAAAATAGCAATACTTTTGTGCACCCTTGCCTTTTGAATAATGCGACATTTTTTCGTAAATGTTAAAACGACCAATTAAAATAATATGTTTGGGTTTTAAATTATTTGTATTTCTTAAATAAATATATATAGGTTTATTAATATTATTTATTAATATGTGAAGTTTTAAAAATATATATTTTTTATAACGACTTGCATAGTCGGATATGTCTATAAACACCCTGTTTCTAAGTGCAAGATGCATAGACCAAACGGGACATGCCAAAAAAACAGAACAACAACGGATTAGCGGAACCGTTGTTATTGTTGCTTGTTGTTTTTCTGGAAGGCACACGCCATTTTTCTTCTTTTTCACTTTTGCGTTTACTTAAGTGAAGGAGTTAGAAGTTAAAGCAAAACTACAACAATTAACATTGTTATGTTTAATAAATAGTGGCTTAAAAGTGAAAGAGAAACAATTCTCAGGTAAGTCTGTCGCAGACCAATAATTTTGAAAACAGTGAGAGTAAAAAACAAGATAATCTACAAGAACTAAGAAGATTGCATACCAAGACTTTCGAAATATAGATTTCTTTGGGAGAAAAAGCGGTGAAAGTGTAAAAGTAAAAATTTAGAAAATTGAAGCTGCTGGATACGGTGGGGATAAAAGCCCCCGGCAGTTTAGCTAGTTTTATTTTTACTGAGAATACGCGTCGAATGACATCTCATTTGTTGAAATCCGATGTTCCGTTCAAAAGTAATTCAAAAAACAAGATTTTCTTCTTCTTCCCAAAATGAAAATGTTTGTCCCTTTGTTTGTGGGTTTGTATGCATCCCATCTTAGTTTTAGGGTTTTGGAAACCCTATGGGTGTATAAAGCAGCTTAAAATAGAAAACGTTTGTCCTACGACTTTTGGAAAAACCCGCTATTTTAGCGGGAAATAAAAAAAAAACCAGATTTAAAATGCTTATAGTTCTAAACAATGCTAATGCTACAGAAACGTGCTATATATCTCTGAAAAAATAATTTAATTTGCTAAATACTATTTATACAGTAAAATTGTCTGAATATAATAGATTTGGAGTTATGATAAAAATTTATTTTTTAAAACCACTTTTTGACTATTTTCTCAAAATTGAGTCGAACGATTTCTTTTTAAATTTTAAATCATACAGCCCTTGAGATTCCTAAACTTTTGATATATAACACTTTTTGCCCTAAAAATTACCGTTTGGAAGATATTAAGCGATAAAAAGTGCAACTCGTTTCAGCTCCGTATACGTAATATTTCATACTTATTCAAGTAAACAAGAAAAAACCAATTTGATGAAAAAAATTCTTATTCGATTTTTTCAAACGGAAAATCTGTTATGGTTTTAGGGTCCTTTACTTGCAAGAAGCTAATCGAAATAGGAAACTTGATCTATTTGTTCTACCACTTTGCAAAAACCCGCTAGTTCGGCGGGAAATGTAAGAAACGACAGATTTCTCTTGGAATCTGAAACTATACAGCCCTTGAGATTCCAAACTTGTGCTATTAAAATAGGTAATTGAAGCGATAAAACTTGTTGTGCCTAATTTAAGGTGGCGTTCAGCTAAGATTAGGGGTAGAATCTGTGTGTTTGGTTTTTCAATAGCCAAGCCATATGGGGACGACTCCTAGACATGGTTTTGGGGTACTTAAACTCTTGTGCAAAAAAAACTTCTGATATCAAACAAAAACACCTCTTAACGAGGTAAAAAGTAGAGGCGTTCGCCTTTCGCCTTTAACAAAAATTTCTGATATCAACAATTGTGACGAAAAATGATATTACATTCGATAAAATAAATAAACTATATTAAATTTATGTATTGTATGCTCTGCATCTGCTGGCCATGTCTGATATAAAGGTGAGGATATGGTATAGTGACGAATGATTCGTTTTTTGAATGCTATTTTTCCTAAAATCAATATTTTTCAAACGTGTAAAAGCAGAAAGTGGGTGGCATCTACACTCATAAAATTATTTTTCTAAATACTAGAAAAATCGCCCTAAACATGAAATCGCCCTAACATTAAGAAAAATCGCCCTAAATATAGGAAAAATCGCCATAGAAAATATGTTTTAGGGTTAATTTTTCTCAAATTTCTATTATGTAGGGCGAATTTTTCCGAGCATATACTTTTAATATTTTCTCATATTTAGGGCAAATCGCCTTATTTCGTAAAACAAAAAATCATCCAAAATCGCCCTTGAAACTAGAAAATCGCCCTTAAAATTTGAAAATCGGTGGCCTAGCGGTCTAATGCGTTGAACTTTCAAACGCATTTAATTGGCGTGAGTTCGAGCCCACGAAGAGTCAACATTTATTTTTCTTTTTTGTGCAAGTTTTTAGAATTGAATTCTTAAACAATTTTGTTTGCAGAGGCAAAAACATTTTTAGAACACAAAAAAATGTATACTTCATTAAAATAATAATTTTTTAATGTATTTAGTCTAATTGGGTAAAATAAAACATAATTTGTTGTCGTTAGTGAGAATATTTCTTAGAATTAAATTGAGAATTTGTTCTTAGAAAAATTGAGATATGCACCCTTTTTGCGCGTCACCTAGCGCGATGCGTCTTCGGTGCAGCGGTAGTGCTCTCGACTGCGAACCCAGCGGTCGTGAGTGCAATTCTCGTGGTCGCAGAATTTTTCTCAAGAAGTAAGTTGTTTTATATTAATGTTATTTCCCTGATTCTGTTTAATGACTACTTTTCAGTTCATATGACTCTAATAAGCAGTTTACCAACATGCGTGGAGCGGCCAAATAACAACCTTGCCCTTTTCTCACCCTCTCAAAATATAGTGAAAAAAGGACACTAAAGTCAAATAATCCTAAACAAAATCCTGGAAAAAGTACCGCAGATAATGTTTGCCGAGAACCAGTAAACATGTCCAAACACGATTTTTTTATAAAAATTAGTTTTAATAATTAGGGCACTTGCTCTTGTTTTTAGGGCGCTTCACCATAATTTCAAGAAATACCGCCTTTGACACTTAAAATATTTTTTCATATGTTAAGGGTATTT
The DNA here is from genome assembly GCF_014743375.2 of Drosophila subpulchrella. Classification (NCBI taxonomy): domain Eukaryota; kingdom Metazoa; phylum Arthropoda; class Insecta; order Diptera; family Drosophilidae; genus Drosophila; species Drosophila subpulchrella. Next base: position 1,154,353 of record NC_050611.1, on the reverse strand, counting down.
ACCTTTAAAAACAGAAAAATCGCCCTAGACTTAAGAAAATTAACCCTAGATCTAAGAAAAATCGCCCTAAATGTAAGACCAATACATGCCTATTTTTAGAAAATGTTGCCTTTATTTTGTTACCCAGTCGTAATTGACCCCCGTTTTAGGGCGATTTTCCTATTCCGATTTCCGATTTAGCCTACGTGGAAAATGAAATTCTTATAACATAAAGTATTTATTATAACTAAATATATGTATTTATGATCAGGATCACTATGTCCGTATGAATGCTAAGTTCTCAAAAACTATACGCTAGCTATACGAGCTACAATTTTGGTATTAGGCATGCAGATTCCTCCGCAACGCAAGTTTGTTTCATTAGAGGGCTACGCCCACTCTAACGCCTATAACGCTAAAACCTGTTTAGCGCCCTCAATCTTGAAACTTTTTATACCCTTGCAGAGGGTATAATGATTTCAGTCAGAAGTATATATATTATATATATGAAGTATATATATTCTTGATCAGGATCACTAGCCGAGTCGATCTAGCCATGTCCGTCTGTCCGTCTGTACATCTGTCTGTCCGTCTGGATGAACGCTGAGATCACGGAAACTATAAAAGCTAGGCTATTGGGATTTGACATGCAGATTCCTGAGCTAACGCTGCGCAAGTTTGTTTCAGCAGCGTGCCACGCCCACTTAAATGCCGACAAACCGCCCAAAACTGTGGCTCCTACAGTTTTGATGCTAGAGTACAAATTTTAACTGAAATGAATTGTTCTCATCAATACCTATCGTTTGACCCAAAAACAAGTTCGCCACGCCCACTTTAAAGCCTACAAACCGCCCACAAACTTCAAAAAATCGTAAATATGAACGCGGATATCTCGGAAACTACCAAAGATAGGGAATTGGGATTTCAGATTTAGATTCCGTAGGCTTGAGCGCAGCGCAAGTTTGTTACGCGAATATGCCACACCCACTCTAACGCCCACAAACAGCCCAAACCCCTGGCGCCCACAATGATCATGCTAGATAAAACATTTTAACTGAAACGTATTAGTCTCGTCAATACCTATCGATTGACCCAATAAAAAATTTGCCACGCCCACTCTAACGCCCATAACGCTAAAATCTGCCTACCGCCACATAACCATATATTGAGATCAGGGCTGCTTGCATATCTCCATTTCCCTTTTGTCCCTTTAGCTGAGTAACGGGTATCTGATAGTCGAGGTACTCGACTATAGCGTTCTTCCTTGTATTTACTTTGACTGAGCAAAAAACAATTTTTTTCTGTTTCTTTTAGAGATGGTTATTAATATATTTCTTATGTCAACGGAGCTGAACCTAAATAACATTGCTCAGAAAATTTCCTACATACCTGGGACCGTGTATACAAGCGGACAAAGCCTACATACAAAAAATAAATGCAAAATATTAAAGTATAAGAAAATATGTTCTCATTCAAGATTTTTCAATTGGGAAAGACTCTTCTAGGTATCTTCTACAAACCTATGTAAAGTCACTTTTGAGTGACTACGGCGACACTTCCAGAAGTTACTTCGGCGATATCGCATTCTTCCCGTCAGGAAGAAATGTGCCACTTTGGCGGCACTTCTCGGAGTCACTTCGGCGACACTTTCAGATCTAATCCGCTTCCTTCTACCTGTTACATACTTTCCGACGAATCTAGTATACCGTTTTACTCTACGAGTAACGGGTATAAATACCACTTAGTAAAGATATAAATTCATATGACATTTTTAAATAACCTTAAAAAATGTGCTAAGCCGCTTTTAAGAACACTCTTCGCTGGTTGCTTAATACCCTCTGCACACAGCCGCTTAAAATCGCTTGTGCAACTATAAGCGGATTCCTGTTCACATAAGGAATCGCTGAAGCAAAAGCTGATCGGCATAAGCAAACCGAATCCGAAGGGGGGGGGAAGTGCAAATTCTGTTGCTCTGAAAAAATGGAAAACATCGCTATACTAAGTTCAAAATATTGTTTTCAGCGCCAAATGATTATTTCATTGCTATTAGGTTCAGGCATGCGTTGTGGAAAGTGTACCTGTGGAACAAATAACATACAAGTCTTTTGCTCCACATTCTTAAGAAGGATACTGATATCGACAAAACAGTGGGATTGGCAAGTATTGACTGAAGAAATGACCCATTAGTATATAATATTGTCATCGATGCTATATGCTATAAATAAGAAGATAGCTGTTCCAGTTTCGATTTAAGCCAGTATGAAGCGACTGTTAAATCTGAAAAGGAAAGCAGATTCTTCGCATACCATTTCAGGTCAGAGTGAAGTAAAAATATATATTTACGTCCAATACGCTGGTCATCTTTTCAGTGACAAAAAGATGTCAGGACAACCAGAAATGGGCCAAGCTTACATTTACCATCATCCTGGGATGGTAGATGTTAGTTTAGGAAAATTCATGGTGCTTAATTAATTTTGGACAAATGGTATAGGGAATTTTATTGATGTTAAAAATAAGAGGCCCAGCAATGGACCAATTCAGTCATTTTCTAAAAAATTCAAGCACAGTGTCATTGAATCAAAACAAGGGGTTGATCCGAAAAATGGATTAGCTTTCAAACTGTGTAGTTCGGTAAGTTAATCCTGTCAAACCGGAATATTCTTGTTCTGCTTTCCCTCATAGTACGATTTAAAAGGCCTAGAAAACCTACCTTAAAGAGGACAGTTTAAAAGGAAATATCGAAACAAAATTTCAACAGTTAAAATAAGTTAGCTGAAAAAAGGTGTTAAGAAATTGAAGGTAAGATTATTTAAAAGTGATTTTTTCGGACTAAATAAAGTTCGGGAAGAACATTTGGAAACCTGACGGTTAAATGATCATTTGATCATTCCAACGCACTCGAAAATAGGCCTTTTAAAATGGGAGATAACTTTAAAAAGGTTATTACCCAAGTCATTAACAGAAATAATTTTTCAATGACAGATGAAAGTTTCCATTTGCTAACATGTAAGACTTTGTTCGAGTCTTAACAGGGTTTAATTAAATCTCATTTTATATATCACACTGAACTAAAAGATATATTAACACTACAGAACAAAAAGTGACTGTCTTAAACGCCGCTTTAACTTATTAGTGTATAATAATGATGATACGCCTCTTGCAAGAGGACGACAACTTTGAAAACACTTGATATTCTCGGAATCTGTGGGTTCAATTTTGGGTTATAAATATGTAAATTAGTTTAAAAAATTCTCTTTCCAATGTACCGTTTAACCTGGCACATTCTCTGTTAGAATTGTAATAAGCTTAAGAAAGTTAGCGTCGAATGATTGTCATGGCTAAGCTGTTTACATTGTGGTTCATGTCTTAGTATCCAATGGTTCAGTTTCTGGATTAAACGGTTTTTCATTAATCTTTTTAACACCGTAATTGTAATTGATGAGCTACATCTGCCCCACGTGAGAGCTTTGTGATCGCCGGTAGGTTGAGCAGCAGCGGCTCATTCAAGGCGGCCGCACAATGTGGCGGAGTGGCCAGAAGACGCTGCGGGGGAGTGGCACTGGTTGTGAATCCCTGGAGATGCGTTGAAGGTAGTGGCAGAGTGGCCGGGATGAGCTTTTGAAGGGCAAAGTACGAGCTGCACTCATGATGGCGGCTGCGGCGTTGACTACGCCAGCAGACTAAGCTTTCACCTGAATGACTCTCTACTGTTAGGAGGCACCGGCGTGATCTCGGCGTGGGGGTCGGCGTCAAAGGATTTTGTTGCAGGAGCTGTGGCTGAAGTTGTGGCCGCAGCAGACCCATCGGTCTGGCACCTGTTGCTGTTGGAACTGCCCCATCATGGCTTCCTGTTGCTGTTGCAGTTGTCATACGGATATTCGTTGCTGTTGCAGTTGCAGGAAAGCTATTTGCTGTTGTTGCAGTTGAAGTTGAAGTTTTGTGGCTTTTGCGTTTGCTGGAAAGACCCAAGGGAAGTCTTCTGTTGTGGAAGTTTTACAGTGGCAGTATCTGCGACGGGGACGCTTTCTGTAGCTGTTGTTCCACGATCGCCTTTGGTTGCTGCTGTACCGTTAATTTCTGTGGAACTGGCTGTTGGAGCGGTTTTGCCAGCGTCTTTGGCTGTGATTGCAGTGGTTTCGGGGGTAGCCAAGGATCTAGGTAGCTGCTGCTGTTGCTGGCGCTGACCTATTACAACCGGCGGGCGAGTCATCGGCAACACTCGGATGGCGACTGGATGACATTGGCTCCGGCTGTCACCCGTATTTGGTTGCCAGGCGTCACCCTCACCTGGTGACTGGATACTGGGGTTATCAGGGCATTGGGACTGGGCGCTTTGCTGCTCACCGACCAGGCCACTTTCTGGACGGCGCCCATCTTCACCTGCTTCACATTGTTGTTGTAGCTGTTGGTGTTGTTGTTATTATTATTGCTGTTTTCGTTATTGTTGTTGGGCTCTGCCAGGGAAATGGTCAGATTTTCATTTGTGGTGAGGATGTTCTTCTGGTGTTCGTTAACTGTGATACCACTGGGGATGTGCATGCATCGGTGGGGATCCGCTGGGATTGGAAGTACCCTTGCAGGTCCTGCTCCCACTCCAGGTGCTGTCACCACGGATCCCAGGGACGCCTTTGGTATGTTCATAAGTTTGGCGGGGAAAATTTGTCTGGGGCCAGATGAAGCCATTTGTCGCAGGGGATCCTCGAGTCGTCTTCGTTTGGCTCCATTATTCGACTGCGTAAGAAAACACTCAACACACATTCTTTATAAATAAACATAAAGATCTCAAAAACTTAAAATAATCTGCACTTACCTGTTGGCTATATGGCATCGAAAACCACGGTAAATAAAATAAATAAATAAATAATATGTAAAATTAAAAAAAATGACAATTTTTTACCCTTGCTGCTGGCGGCTATGTGAGCGTCCAGCTCCTTCTCCATGTCCGCCACGTCAGCTCCTTCCTCAAAAAATATATTTAAATATATTAAAAAAGTTATCTGTATTAATGAAGACTTACTTCACAGCGCTTCTGGTGCATTTTAAAAGACAGGGCATTTGAACAATTTGCTGCACATCGCACACTCCTTTATTTTTACCGTCGTGGACGGCAAGGTTGCGCCTAAGGTTGCCTTTAGTGGTGGCCGTTTTTCCGCACCTCCGGCAGAAGAAGGCAGCCGAACTTTGAAGGCCAAATTTGGTCCTCATCTCTTTGTCCAGATCCAGATGCTCGTCCGATCTGTTGTGTACACTTAGAAGTTTTCTGGTACTAAATACCATTTCGCACAGCAGACAATCTGACTGAAACTTTTTTTCCGAGTCTGCGTCTGGAAAAGGGATAAGATTATCGACGACTACAAATATAATACGATTTAGACATACCTGGGTCGACCTCCGTCCAGAGGTACATGAACTCATCGTCTTTATCCAACACCATCTGTGGAAGGTCTTCTACGGTCCCTGGGGTGTTGTCGTCGTTGTCCTCGACTAGAAAAGAGAAAACGTTATCGACTTGAACAAAAATTTCTTAGGAACTTAGACATACCTAGCTGGTGACTCAGGGGCTCCACAGGTGAGAGGTTCCCGGTCCGGATTCCGGCTCGTCAAAGGCCAATCGCCGCTTTGCCTTTTTTTCCGGTGTCTGCGCCTGCAAAGCGCTGCACCACGAAGGCCATTCTTCCACTTTCGGCCAAAACCTTCAAGGATATCACTCTAGCAAGCCTGGAATTGAAAAGTTGGGTTGCTTGTTTTTCTATTATTTCAGTGAGTAATGGTGGCGTGTTGGTTTGAATATAGTCATAATATTTTTTAGAAATGGTTTCAAAATAAGTTTTGAGAATTGGTTTCGCATACAAGTCGCCTAGTATGACTTCTGTATGCGAGTCTTCATAAGTTTTTTTTAAATGAGAATAATCCCACAATCTTGGAACTGTGGAATCTATCGCTTTTTCATTTATTGGACAGTTGTCGGAAACAAACGCCAGAAAAGATGAAAAATATTTTAATCTTTTAAAAATTGAATAATTTTTTTTAAAACTATTTTAATGCTGTGGAACTACTATGGAGAACTACATCCATAAACACCACTTGGAAGTGCGACCCATCGAAAGTTTGCAAGGCAAATGTGGATGCCTTATATTGGTGCAAGGTATCTGGAATCTAATAAAATATTGGGACTAAAACCTTAACTATATCCTAACGAGGTAAAATTAGTTATATATGAAATTTCGCCTATTTTTATACATATAAAAGGTATGAATCTCCATAAAGTACACACACATACATACATACGCAAAGCTCTCACCTGGGGCAGATGTAGCTCATCAATAAGGTTTCATAAAATCCCATTTCCTTTCCAAGGTGTTGAAAAGGGGGATTGATCCACCGCCGTTCCTCACATCGCGCGCAAACTTCAGAAGCTTCGGGCCGGTAGCCTCCAGGAAACTGCCGGCTGGAAACCTGAAAATTTCAAAATACGGTATATTTCGCAGCACCTCCATTCTATCAATATCGGGAACTGCATCTGCTGCTTCCTCTACATCACCTTTATATCCTTGCGCTCTTCGATGAGCAAATCGACGTCCTCCATGTCCATGTCCGTGTCCTCACCCATATCCAGCATCACGTTGTCCAAGGGCTCGGAAAAGTTAAGACTAAAAAAAAACACGGTGCTAGTGCTGAAACGTACTAGAAACAGGGATGCATAAAACTAGCTAGAAATACGGTTGCATTTGTTAAAACTATCGAAAATCGACTTAAAAGTAAACAAGAGTTAATTGGCGAATTGGTGAATATGGATTCTTTTATTTTTAAAAACAAACACATTTCGTTGGAAATCGCATCAAGCTCGTGCTCATTATTTAAAAATACCTCGATTTTGGAGATCGTAAAATCTCTGAAGGACCTTTCTGAGCCCGGAGCCGGAGATTCTGGCCCTGTCCCGAAGCGGCCGAGGGATGAAGAAGAGGTAAAGTACAATATTAAAGAGTTTTTTATTAATATATTTTTTTTTAAATACATAATACCTATGTATGTGTTTGGTTATTATTATTATTTATTATTTTATATTTTAAAACATGTTGTACATAAAAAAAACTTATGAAGACTCGCATACAGAAGTCATACTAGGCGACTTGTATGCGAAACCAATTCCCAAAACTAATTTTGAAACCATTTCTTAAAAATATTATGACTATATTCAAACCAACACGCCACCATTACTCACTGAAATAAAAGAAAAACAAGCAACCCAACTTCTGAAAGCCGCCTCTAGATTTTTTGTTGTGGCGCCTGATCTTCAATTCCAGGCTTGCTATCTGAAGAGTGATATCCTTGAAGGTTTTGGCCGAAAGTGGAAGAATGGCCTTCGTGGTGCCATCAAGAAGCTGAAAATCACGAAAAGACAACTGCATCTTAATGGTCAAGACTTTTACCCAGAGATCTGGTGTGTACTAGTCCTCTTCAACATTCAGAGTGACATTTTTAAGGGCAGCGAGGGACTGGAGACGAGCAGCGTGGGATCAAATGAATTTGAATGATTTTATTTGTTTAGTTATATTATATAAGTTGAATATGTATAAATATTTCAGTTGTTCCTTTATATGTGGGCTAGGGCTATTTGGCGAACCACGTAAAACAAACGAGCCGTGTTGCTCCACCTCAAGGTGGTGTGGAAATGAGCATTTATTAGTTTATTTTCAGGCAAATAGATCGATCGACTACTTGGCATCGGGAAAACGGATTCAGGTGAGATATTTTGATTTAATATTTTTTTTATCTTTAAGCCTAGTACTCACATCGACGAAAACCGCGAGCTAACCATAGGAGTGAGCTAGAGGCAAACAGGCGGCTAAAGCTTTACGTCGGGTCTGTTTTTCAGCGCGGTACTCAGATGAGCTAAGGAAATACCAGAAAAAACACCAGATTTCGCGAGTGAATTTTTGATGAACGCCGTTTGCCGCGGCCCAAAGAATAAGAAATTTAATCTTTGGCGGTGTTCGTGCAAAAGCGGTGGAGATTTAAAAAATTAAAATAGAAGAAAAACACCCAAAACGGCTAAAGGAGGTCAGTGCAGATTAAAAAGGACGCCTAATCCGAGCTGTTTCCCATTATGGTGGGACTTGACCGACAGGAAGCAACGGGGCAAATCCGTAGAATAGTTGAAGCGCTGGAGGAGATCCACTAGAGAATCCCAGTGGGAAGGAACATGGGACATTGCTCGATCTCTGACGAGCTCTCCAGCTACTTGGCAGCTGGTGATGGAGTGGAGATATTAGAGGTGGAGAAACATCGATGCTAACATCGATGTTTTCGAAACATCGATGTTTGGCAGGGAATCATCGATGTTTTTCCATCTCTACTGCTCTACTACCATCTACCATCTCTACTACTACAAATGTATATCAAATAAAATGAAATATTTGTTTATGTTAGGCATGTTTGAAACTTTATGAACAGCTTTTGTCAAGAACTATTTTTTTTTATTTCGGACATTATTTAAAGTTAAAATAAAGCTTAAATCAAATAGAAACACTCGTGTAATTAATTTTTTTTTTTTTTTTTAAAACATCGATGTTTTATCGCCAAAATTATTGAAAACATCGATGTTGGCTGACATCGATGTTTCTCCACCTCTAGGAGATATAGGATGCGCCGGCTTCTATAGAGAGAATGAAATAAGGTCGCCCGCTAAGGGACAGCTGGAGGAGCCATCACCAGCCATTATTGGTGCTTCGCTAGTTTCATTAGTCGAAAAATCTTGTTCGTTGTAGTGTGACCGAAGTTTTCAAAGTTCACCCGCAATGCATGTAGCATGGTCTTACTGTCAAGCAGCTGGGTTTGTTGCCAAACGGAAAACAAATCAATTGGAGAAATGTAAAAAGGAGGAGTCTGCTGGTACACAAAGAATTAAAAAAAAAGTAAATGCAATGTTCAACGAATGTTTTTATTTATGTAAATTAGTACACCCAAAAAAAAATCTTCAAGTGTCAATTTGATAAGAGTGGGTGAAAATGACACTACACCTAGGATCAAATTATTGGGATCAATTTGGTCCTAAATAAGTATCAAAAGTATACTACATTGTATGAAAAATCATATTTGACCCGAAATAGTGAAAACAACCGTGGATACTTCGATACCGATAAAAGCTTTTTTTGATTGTTCCAGCTTCAATGATCGGCTATCATGGGATTTGAACTAAACATCCGCGGGAAACGTTGTGCGATAGACCAAAGGGTAAGGTGTCTGTCTCTGGTGCGAAAGGTCCCCGGTCTATCTAACATTTCTCTATCAATTGTAATAAAAAAGTTATATTTAAAACGTTTCCAGATTTCAAATAAAAAAGAAAATAAAGTTTGTCATGAGCGGGACTCGAACCACTTACCCTTAGGCCCGCGCATCAAAAACAATGCGCTAGCAGTCTGAGCCACGCCTATATTTTTTTATAAACAAAAAAGGTTTTTTGTAGAAAACTTTTTTCAAGTGGCATAGTGATCCTATATTAGGGTCAATTTGATGTTCTTCGTATCAAAGATTTTTTGACACTCAATAGTATCACATTGACACCTAAATATTGGCATATTGATGACGATTTTTTTTTGGGTGTAGCTTAAAGCTTCCTTCTCGTCCCACGGATGCTTCGCCATCTTTCCTGTTCCACCGCAGTCCAGCTCCAAGTCCCAAAAGGCATATTGGACCTTGAGGAAGTGGGAGCCGGATTGGGAAAGGAGTTGATCCGCTAATGCTGCCGAAAAGTCGCCCAGCATCCTGGCAGTGGCTGGCAATGGCTTCTCCAACTGTTCCTTAGCGGGCGCCCTATTTTCCTCCTCCCTATAGAAGCCAGTGGGTCCTCAAGCTCCGCTTAAGCTGGCCAAGTAGCTCCACCACCGGAGTCCTAATGAAGAGGTCGACGGATATCGTATTACTGGTGGTTCTGCTAAAAATATACTTTTATAAGTACAACGTAACCAAATTCTTTTGGCCAGGTCTTACTTTATTTACGAGGACACGCCTGGGAGGATGTCCATGTAGAGAGCGAAATCCCACTCGGCATGTTCCTTTGCACTGGTATTCTCTAGTGGATCTCCTCCAGCACCTTAACTATTCTTCGGATTTGCCCCTGTTGTGTTATTGCTTCCTGTCGGTCAAATCCCACAATAAAGGGCAACAGTTTGGATTAGGCGTCCTATTTCATCTGCACTGACCTCCTGCATCCGATTTTGGTGTTTTTTTCCATTTTTAATTTTTAGTTTTCATAAAGCCTTTGCACGAACACCGCCAAAGATCAAATTTCTTATTCTTTGGGCCGCGGCTAACGTCGTTCATCGAAATTCACTCGCTAAATCTGGTATTTTTTCTGGTATTTCCTTAGCTCATCTGAGTACCGCGCTGAAAAGCACAACGATTGCCATTTAAGAAGTGCTCAAAGCAAAGAACACAGACGTATCCTTATTTATGACCGTCTGGCATCTCTATCAGATGAAAAAATAAATAAAAGAAATTAAAGCATTCCGCAGCAAATTGATTTGATGAAAAATAAAAATTAAAATTTTTGGAGTTTCAACTTTGACGTCAAACTCCAAGGTCATGGACGATGGTTCAAGATGGGGACTTTTTTTTAGCAATGCCGTCATACATTGAGAGTGTGTTTCAGCGGAAATATTTAATATGTGTCCACTTATGTGGTTTTATAATTCAAAATGTCGGGTTTTAAAATTTTTAGCTATACGGCGGAACCTGTAGGTAATGGAAAAAAGTTTGTAGGAACTTTTACTCAGGAGCAACCAAATATCTTGGAAAACTAGAAATGGTTCGTGTAAATGTCACAAAGTTCATTTTTGGGTTTCTGTGCTAAAAGGTTTTAAATTTGTGTTTTTTTGTTTTATGATTTTTTCTTTTCACTCTCTTAGGGCTTGCGCTGTGGGCGTATCCACTTAATTATCGCTCTAGAAAAATATAGATCTTTAGAGATTATTTACGCATACCTAGTCTTAAATATTGTCATATCCGTTGCTACACAAATTTTTCAAGGTATTATAGAACACCAAGTAAAATGTAGCCGCCGTTTCTGCTGTTATCAAAACTCTTACAATTTTCGCGTTCAGAGGTAAGTTTACTAAACAAACAACTGTTTTTTTTCACCAAAGGGCACTTGAGTACTCAATATTACTCACTTCGACGAAAACCGCGAGCTTACCATAGGAGAGAGCGAGAAGCAAATAGGTGGTACTCAGATAAGCTAAGGAAATACCAGAAAAAATGGAATACATTTTGATTTTTACCAATCAAAAAATTTTCATTTTAAGTTCCATCAACGAGAATTTTAAGCTCAAACAAATAAAAATTCCAGACAGTGTTGATTTTATTGCTAAGCCGTTTAGTCATATCGCACGGAAATACACGGTCTTGGGGACATCGAATCCATTAAATGGACTAGCAATAGGCATTGTGTAGGCTCCCATGTTGCGAAATCCTAAAAGATCGCCTCTGTTCAAGTTGGGCAACAGCAGGTCTTCCGATATCTAAGGGTTAAGGGAAACATTTTTCGATATATTGCTGAATTAAAATGTAATTTTACTTACCTTATCAAAAGCATCACAACTGGGTCCCCAAATCAGAGACTTCAAATGAGGCAAGGAGTCTGCTCCATCCTGTAAGATTACTTGTAGTTTTAGATCTCTTAGTTTAATTTTACAATTTTTTTTTAATAAAAAAAAAAATATGTATTTCTATTAAACCGAAACTGTAAATTAGATTTATTCAAAACTTTTTATAAATACTTTTTTAACGTCCAAAATAACACTATTATCGGTTCAAAAGAATATGAAAATAACAGAATTTGGAAAATAAATAAAACAATATATAGTCTTGGTAAGGAAGAATTGGTAAAGAATATGAATTAAAAATCCAAAGATGAGAGGAAATTGTTTTATCCTGTATTTAATTGTACATTTAAGACACACACACACAAATTTTAAAGCATAAGGATTTTTACGCTTACCAGATAATGCTCAGCAGTCACAACTTGATGGTCGTACAGAATGCAGTTAAAGGATCCGTATACACCATCATTTAGGTAGTACATCACGGTGTCCAGCTTCCCAGCTTCGTCGCGAATCTCCCGCTTTGCATGGATCTTGCAGACCAGTGTATAAGCAGCCGCCACAAAGAAACGTCCTGGCTCGGCAATTATTTGGACACGCTCGTCGGGAAAATGGCGCTGTACCGAGGTGTTAACACTCTCGGCTATCTGTAACAAAGACTTTTACAATTGCTTAGGAGACAGTGCTTTATTCAACCCACCTTTTTAAACTTTCCATCATCGCTGCCGGGAAAACCGCCGCCTATGTCCAAAAAATCCATGTCATAGCCCAGCAGCTCGCCGAACTTAAAGAGGTTCTTTGCCTTCTTGATGGCCCGATCGTAGGCCTCCAGCTCGCTGCATCCGGAGCCCACGTGGAAACTGGTGCCGGTTACCTTAAGGTCCAAGGATTTGGCCAGCAGCATTAGGGCCGCTGCATCCACATCCGCATTGCAGCCAAATTTATCGCCCAGTGGGCACTGCGCCTCCTTGGCCTCGCTCTTGAATCTCACGATAAGGCTGAAAAGCAAATTTATACTTCTGAAACTTTAAGTAAGCTAATACCCACTTTGAGTTGGAATAGTGCGTGTGCAGCTTGTACACCTCAAATTCATTGTCCACGGTGCCATTAGCAACCTTGTTATCCTTGGCGTACTCCAGATGGCTGACAGGTCGACAGGGATTGGCAAAGATAATACGATCCGGAGAGACATCAAAGCCTAAGACCTATAAATAGGGAATATGGAAATGAAACATATTTACGGTTTTAAAATCGGTTTCAAGAAAATGTGAAGTGGATTCTAATCTGGGTTCGTAAGCAGAAGAAAGTATAAAACATTCTAGTGTTAGTGTACGTATATTATTAAAAATATACATATTTTGATTAAAGTGATGTGGAATATTTCCAAAGCCCGAGCATTGTTAAGAGCACGTTTTGGCGTAACACGCTCTTGGGAAAGATTATAAGAGTAAGTTGACCCACCAGCTTAAGCTCGTTTTTGGAGGCGCAGTCGAATCCGGCTCCCAGCTCAGCCAAGAGCTTGACCACCACCGGATCGTCATTGCACTTGACGGCGTAGTAGGGCTTTATCCTGGGCAGGAGCTCCTGCCAAAGACAGTGCTTCCTCTCCACACTGGACAGATCGCAGATGTTGAGGGCCTGGTCCAGACCCTGCAGATCTGACTGCTCGATCACCCGGCGGATGTTGAGCTCGTGGTCGTAGTACTGAATTTCTGGGGTACCGCTCGCCATCTCGCACTGCTCGCAACTGAATGGAGCCCCGGTCAGTCCCATATCACTATTGTTATCAGTCAACGACTTGTGCCCGAATCGCAACAGACTTGCGAAACATTTAGAAACACGCTCCGAAAACGTTCCTCAGCTGGGAACAATGCGGCTCTAATTAGCGGCAAAAGGTCAAGCGATTGTGACGGCCGTTACTCGCCCTCCCTTCCCCAAATGAATATTTGCCAGAATGCGTAATTTACAACCAACAATATTTGGCATCGTAAATAATTTTAATGCCCTCGCCAGGCTGCACGGGCATGTAAAACTAATAAAATGTAAATTTTCAAGAGCAAATGCCCGAGTGGCCATCAAGTCGTGCATAATCGACACTTGCCCCGCGGACACGGGGCACTTCACACCGCCTTTCACATCTAAATCGAAATCGCATCAAACCCCTACGCACACCCCTAGGAAATTCCACGGCAATGACAATAATAATAATAATAGAAGTGTGCGTGTCGGCAGGGTGGGTTGTTGTGGTCTGTTGTCCTGGCCAATTTAGCAACCCCTCGCCTGCGCCCAAACTGGCAATTAAAAATTAAAATCAAACTTTTGTAATCGATATTGGCAATTGCAGCTCTTCATCGCCAGCTTGAGCTAGAGTATCCGATCAATCAACCTTTAATTGGTTAAGCCCATCAATATTTTTTGCACTCCCCGCGGTCTTCGGTGAAGATGTTTCAAAAAAAGGAGTTGGAATCCCCAGAATGATAACTGTCAAAAACCTCAGACAAAAGTATTGAGCGATGGGCGAAAAAAGGATCTTGTCATGCTCGAAAACCCAAGGAATCGGATATATCCGAATCATTGCGATTTGATTGCAATTTGCTGCGAGTGTCATCATTCACTCGTTTTCAGTTTTCCAGTTCCGATGCGATTTCAAAACTAACCCGAAACCGCAGTGAGCACTCCTCACTTTGAGTGATGTGACAAATCGACGACAGGCTGTAAAGTGCTCACAAAAAATGCGGAATCGGAATCCCAAAAACTTTTACCATGCTGAATTGTAAAACTGGTTTCGTTTTTTTTACAACTAAATGCATTTAAATCATTCGCTTAAATTGCTGGAAATTTACATGCAAATGTCATTAGTTCGGTCGTCAGTCCCAGAAGTTCCCATTGAAATGGATTTAAAATTTAGATCCATTTAAATTGCCTGGCCCCTGGGAAAAATTTAAATCTATTAACATTAGTTATTTAGCTAATTATTCTACAACTTATTTTTTTTCTTATGTTTTTGCTTAAAGTTGTGTAAATAGCAACACAGTTATATTATAAATTTTCAGATTATTTTAAGTCTTTAAGATTTTGGTCATAAATTTCTTTATTTCTGCTTTACGTTTTTCGATTTTATTTTTTTGCGTGATCGTGATTAATATTAAAATATATGTGCTGATAGGCCAAGTAACTTGCTCTCTCTTATAACAGAATATTGAGCAACTTGAGCTAATCGAGTTTTTAATAGATTAAACGATTAGCTTATATCAGGAGCGTTAACAAAATTTTCAAGGGATGAAATTTTAAAAGTGGAAAACAAAATCAGAAATATTTTTTTATTTTAATTTAATTTAATTTAATTTTAATTTTTAATAAGCTTATCGTTCCACGCGAATAGTTTTAGATAAAGTCAGTCATTAAAACATCGCTTCCACTTCAGCATACATGGCATTGACACACTATTTATAACATAACTCGCGTGGTAATAGTGAACTAACCGTGGTTATATGACCACCTCCCGCAAATCCAGTGGCAACCCTCTCCGGAAATAGTTTCATAATAAACTTGCCGTGAAAGGCAGCGCCAAGTTGGCGCCCCCATCAGCAACACGAACAATAATAATCAGGGAGCAGGACTCACCTTTGGCCCATCGTAGCACCCCAGGCACTTGACCGGCTATTCGAGGACCTTCGGTTCAGGGGATCTGGCGGGGAATGGGTCTAAGCCGGGCCATTACCGCATTAGGGGCAACCCACTCGAGATTCTCAATCTCTGCGCCTGGATTATACTGCGCCTGTGCCGGCAGAGGCTCTCAGCTGGCACTTGCACTGCTACCCAGTACACAGTGGGAAATATTACCACACATCCGTTTTCATGCAACTCAGTTAGACAATATTTTTAAGTTCTACACGAATTCAACGCTTTGCGATGTCTATGGCAACCTTAAATTACATTGTTTTTCTAAAGTATAGAAAACATTTTGAAGACACTCGGTTTAAGACAAATACTATCAACATCCTAAAAGGTGTTTTGATTTTAAATAGCTTGAGCATACCTAATTTAAAATATTTTCAAATCAGTTGTTTAAAAAATGGTAGAAGTGTATAGTAAGTGTAATCAAACACTTTTGTTGAAAATATTAAAAATTGAAGGAGGAATTAATGGGTATAATCCCAAATTTTGGTAAAGCCAAAAAGCTTGCTAATCGTAGTAAATATTATTATGATCTTATTCTATCTTATAGTTAACACTACAAGATTTTAGAGGGTTATGATGAGTTAATGTAATTTTTTGATAACCTAATTAATAAAATCATTTACTTTCATTGATATTGATATTATAAGTTAATGTAATTTTTTGATAACCTAATTAATAAAATCATTTACTTTCATTTAAAATCGAAACCATTATTTTTAAAACGCCGAATTGCAAGTGCAACCTATTTTTCTCCGTGCACTCGTGCCGCTGCCATGAGTCATGTGGCACGAGTGCGGCGTGGGAAGTCCTTGCTCCACCTGCGAGGGTTCGACTCGGCGCTTCCTTGTTCAGTTTTGTTTGGATAGGCCAACGGGCTGCAGCAGAGATGAGGCACATGCCCCGGCTCATTGCCACAACTCCGATGGAAGGGCGACAATAGCCACTCTAATTGCACCGTTCAATTTGGGAGGATAAATCGGCGGCGACAAAGACATTGTCAGCATGTCGCATTTGCTGAGGCGCACCAAGAAGTCCTGTCTGAAGGTTAGTACTTGCCTGGCGCCCGACTAAGTGGCTGTGGCCACTGGGTAATCAATAAAAAATCGATGGCCACAACCGCCGAATGAAAATAAACAGTTTAAGTTCACATGCCAGCCCTTTTGGCACGTTAATCATACGCCGCGTTACCTGCTCGCGCTAACTTTGTCCCCATCGATTGTGTTTTTGCAGTTCCTGCGTAAGATATCGACTTCAAAGCACCTGTTTGTGCAGCGGCTGGACGAGGAGGATGGGTATGATGACGAGGAGGTGGAGGTGGACTTGCAGCGGGATCTGGAGTTGGATGTGAACAGCAACTGCCAGGTCACGGAGGCTATCTACGAGGAGCTGCAGCTCAGCGAGTGCAATCCGGACTTGGATTTGGCCAAGGAAACGCAGGAGTCGCAGCCCGAAGTTAAGCACGACCTGAGGACCAAGTACTTGATGAGCTACGGAAGCTACGAGGTTTTGGCCACCCTGCCAATGAGCATTGAATTCGAGCGGGTGAACTACAAGGAAAATGTCCGCTATCTCCGGCACACGCCCTCTAATTCCAGTTTGGACCTGCAGCTGGAGGAGCAGCAGCCGCCAAGGCAGTTGGAGCAGCAGCAACATCCAACTCCTGTGAGGCAGCAACAGGCAACTCCAAGGAAACAACAAGTGCAGCAGAGGATTCCCCCGGCCAACCGCTACCACCCCTGTAGCATCAGTCTGGGCTCCAAGTTCGAGGGCAACTACCACAGCGTGGTGATCATGGAGCCGCCGCACGACGACCTACCCATCGTCAAGTGGGACATCAATGGCAACTCCCTGGACGACGACTCCTGCGACCGCTGGGAGGACTTCGACAACAGGTGGCGCCAGGCAGCGGCGGCCACCAGATCCCTCTCGCAGTCCCAGAAGTCCAGCCACCAGTCCAGCTCCTGCACCTTGGAGACCTGGGTGGACGACACGGAACCGCTGAGTCTGGACCTGCACAGGCACGACAACGCGGCCGCCGGAAACAATTGTAATCTTTGCCTTAGGAGCTTCTGAGTACGGAAACGGAAACTCAGCGGCTTTGTAACCTCCACTTTGCGTCCAGCGATTGAGCACGATAACCAGTCTTGTGAGAATTACCTACGTATATATATGTATTCGAGTATTTGAGTCGGTAGACCGCAATTTTCATTATAGAAAGTTGTTTTCGAGAATATCCATTAACAATAAAGTGTGTTTGTGTGCGGCGCTCCTTTGGCTCCATACCTTGAGTAATGCACTTCAGAATGCGAATGCCCTTTGTCCTGTGGGAGGGAGTAAGTTCGCCGCCACCCCCATCCCAATCGATCCATTCCATTCCGGCGCACGACCCGCACGTGCTGGACGCTCGTGAGAATCCGTGGACCTTTGGCTTTCCCACGAGCCACGGCTGCGATTTTGGGTGCGTCGCGGCGGTGGTGCAAGTTCAACTTGGTGCTGCTATATGTATGGCCATGGCCCTATACAGCTGTAGCCCTGCACTATCCATCCACTTGATTAGGGTGGGTTCCGGCTCGATTCCGTTCGCGTTTGTCCCACGCCGGCACTGACACTGGCATTGGCCATTAGGCATTTCCACTTTGCTGTTTGCCACAGTTGAAACCTGAGCGACAGCATGCCGAATCAAATGAAAAGCACTTTTTTATAATTTTCGATTTTGATGTACTTTTTTGAAATTGATATGGTGCGCCATTATTATCAAGCTTACGCCTCGTCGGTCGAAATTAACCGAGTAAGTGGAAAGAAATGTTGCTTTGTGCTTTTCGGATTGGGTGGGAGAAACAATTCGAAATAGAGCGGTAGCGAAAAAACATTTATATGACATTCTATTCTATATTCTTCTATTGTTACATATTCGACGCTGTAGCTCTGCCGAAAATAGTTTTAATAAGATATGTTTTTGAAGAGGACCTTAGACCTTGTAGTTTGGCTCCGTATAAGCTTTGACATGGGCATTTCCAGGGGTCGCGAACGTACGTTCGTACGCACTTAGTGCAAATAAAAAAAAGAAAATATACTTTTTCTGAATTTTTTTTTTGATATTCGATAGGATTTTGTTAGCTCTTAGCATAGTGTAAATGATGGGTTTTATTGAGCTATAATTTTCATAATATTGGCGAACGTACACAAAATGGAAGTCGACTTTGGCTTAATCTAGTAAAATGCAAGTATCTGCGAATTGGGACGGAATATTCTAAAGCAATAATTTTACTTTTAAAATGGATTCATGTAGCTTTCATTCGAGTCTGTTCCCAAGGAAATATCTCCATTTGATTTTTTTTATTGAATTAAGCACCGGTCGCGAACGTACAGGTCGCGAACGTACGATTTTTCCATGTTGTTTTATTAACAGTTAATTGAAAATTTGTTTGTCCTTTTTGGATTTTTATCTTCTTATTAGATTGCAAAAAACAGATTTGGTAGAAGAAGTTCAAGCAAATCATATGTTATCCTTGCGAAATAATTAATCATAAAATTTCTTAAAAGTAGCTAAAAATGAAAATAAAATAAATTTTTTCAGTTTTCAAGGAAATTTCTTCAATAAAACAAATGAAAGCATAGGTTCCACTGTATTATGAAAATATGGCCATTTATTTGTAAAAATACGAAAAAATACGATGATTATGAAGATTTTTTTGTTTCGGTTCTGGTTGACCATTTTTCGGATCTGCCCATATTCGGAAATCTAAAATCTGCATGCCTAATCCTTACACTCTAGCTTTTACAGTTTCCAAGATCTCCGAAGTCGCTATGCCGTTAATACGGAAAGGCGAGCATAGCTATATCGACTGCGTTTATGATCATGATCAAAGTTATATACAAGTATACTTTATAGGGTCCGAACTGCGTTAGAAACCTCCAACTGAAATCAATATGGCCTCTGCAAATCAAATTGGCTGTCACTTCTTAGTTATCATGCCCACCGGTTTCGAAGTCATAATTTTGAGAAAAACACTATTGAAATGCGATCCGTCAAGCTGCAAATGTAAAGACCGCATCTTGTAATTCTTAAACTACACAGGTCGAAAAATGCAAACTGCTATAGTCGACGCCCTTGACTGTCAGATACCCGTTACTCAGCTAAGGGGAGTCCAAGAGTGCAAAGTCGCCACCTAGCGTTTATTCCTATTTCACTATCACGCCTCCTAGCTTTTATTCATTACATTTTGTGCATGAATATATCTCCAACCCTCTTGCATTTATTGAATTTGCTAATTTACTATTATTATTATTTGGCTATAACATTTTAGTGAACGGGTATTGATAAGAGGAACAAAATATCATTTAGCGTTTAGAGCTATTAGAACAATCGAATTGAAAATTTCGGAATGTAACCTAGACAAACATTTTTTTTAACTTATGTATCCCCTTAACATACGCGTAAGAATACCTAAAATTCCAAAGTTCTAGCTTTTAAAGTTTCTGAAACATCAGCGTTCCTACGGGCGGACAGACGGACGGACATGGCGAGTTCGACTCGGTCTGTCCGTCTGTTTTAATACCATTTGGGAGCTTAGATTAAAAGCTAATGATCTGAAACTTTCACATCAGTCATCCTGATCGGACGTCTTAATTCTATAGCTCCCATAGGAACGATCGGATATAACTTTCAAAAAATGAAGATATTATGTGCAGAGTAAAAGCTATTGACTCTTTCCAAAACTTATTTTTTTGTGCATCGCACACCTAAGTATATGTACATATATAGCTCCCATAGAAATATTCAGAAAAAAACCTATTGACATTAATCTTTTTAAATCTTAATTTTTTATGCATACCTTGATCAGGGTAAAAGCGTGAGCCGACCAGACGTCTATATTCTCATAGCTTTCATAAGAATTTTCAGAAAATATTTTACAATTGAACAAAGCTACACAGAGAGGAAAAACCAAGAACATTGTGATTGAATTGAGCACATTCGTTCTTAAAAACCGTGTAAGCACAAATGTTCTTATTTTGATCCGAATGTTCTTAATTCTAGAACGAAATGGTATGAACTAAAAAAGTGAATTGAGTTGATTTCGTTCCATTTTCAAGTTGATTTTGGTTTTAATTTAAGAACATATTTGGATCAATGTGATAACATTTTGATATTGATTTTATCTGAATTTGGGATCAAAAGGAGAACATTTTAGACTTGTAAAACGAAAAAATGAGCTCAAATCGATCTTCAAATAAGCTAAATACTAGATTGAATACCCTTCCCAAAAAACCGCTAAAATAATAATATTAGGTTTGTAATAGTTTTTACATTTATTAAATTGTAATATATATGTATTTAATATGTGATTAATTACAGGATTAAGTCTCTTATAATATTAAGGTATATATACAATTAATGTAATAGAAATAACAGAAGAAATGTGAGAGTAATTATAAGTTTTTTTTTTATGATTTTCTGACAATTATAAGTGTTTTTGTTTACATGTGCTTTTATATACATACAGATATGTATGTAGAACACATAAACAAGAACGAATTTGTCCTTACCAAGTTCTTGAGAAAAACACTTACACTTCAATCAAACAAAAACACCTCTTAACGAGGTAAAAAGTAGTGGCGAACGCGCCTTTAACAAAAATTTCTGATATCAACAAGTGTTACGAAAAATGATATTACATTCGATAAAATAAATAAACTAGTTTAAATTTATGATTTCGGCCCGCAACAGTACATATTTATTTACCTACATGTAAATTTTCTGTCGTAGCGTGCCGAATACATAAATCCTTACGGACTCCATTTCAATATCCTTCAGGAACTTTAACAACTGCTCGTCACTTTCACTTTCCATCACTTTAAACTTTTTGCAATATATGCGGCACAAACAAATCGAAACGCTGATGAAATGTGCCAGCCGAATGGTTCAGAAGAAGAAGAGCAAAGAAGAAGGGTCTAACGCGTGCTAACTGTTAACCGAAAGATACTAACGCGTTATAAAAAATCCGCAACACACCATTTCAAGTCGAAATGCAACTCACTTTTCGTTCTATTTTTAGTCCTTTCCGTTCTTACTTTAAGAACATTTTGAGATTATTGGGTTTCTGAGAACTAATTGAATTTGATTTAAAAACCACGTGATAAATGTATAACACTTCGTTCTTGTTTTGAGAACAATTTTGGTTTAACCAAATTTTAAGTACAAACTCCACTTGATTCAATCACAAAGAGAACATTTTGAGCTCAAAAAATGGCGTTCTCATTTTAAGAACATTTTCAAGTCAGATCAGAACGTCAGAATTCTCACTGTGTATGTGCAGGAAGCTTTCTAATGTATTCGATGAGTTCGGAGAGACATGTTTTAATTGTAACGCTATTTAATTTAATTTCTCGTTTAGATAAAAGCTGATAATCTTTCTCATCTAAAATGCGGCACAAACAAATCGAAACGCTGATGAAATGTGCCAGCCGAATGGTTCAGAAGAAGAAGAGCAAAGAAGAAGGGTCTAACGCGTGCTAAATGTTAACCGAAAGATACTAACGCGTTATAAAAAATCCGCATCAAACCATTTCAAGCAACTCACTTTTCGCTCTATTTTTAGTCCTTTCCGTTCTTACTTTAAGAACATTTTGAGATTATTGGGTTTCTGAGAACAAATTGAAATTGATTTAAGAACCACGTGATAAATGTATAACATTTCGTTCTTGATTTGAGAACAATTTTGGTTTAACCAAATTTTAAGTACAAACTCAATTTGATTCAATCACAATGAGAACATTTTGAGCTCAAAAAATGCCGTTCTCATTTTAAGAACATTTTCAACTCAGATCAGAACGTCAGAATTCTCTCTGTGTACTATTTCTTTAATGGTATGGAAGATCTTGGTCAACTAGAAGGGAAATGGCGAAGTAAAATAAAAAAAGCAAATGTTACAGTTTTGCACCTCGTTTTTATACCACGAATATTTTTTTATGATCGATTCTAGTGTGCCCCCCATTTTTACTCTATTGGGGTTTAAATACAAATAAGTAATTATTTAGTACAAAGGCAGTTAACAAATTTATTTCTCCTCCCTACCTTGTACAATCTCATAAATCCACCATACTCCTCATTGAACGTCAATATTAAATAAGATATGACTTTGCAAGGGGCCTTAACTTTTTGAATTTTTATTAACAATGAAATTGGTCAACTCCTTCCGGAAAACAGAGATGTTGGCTAAACATTCAATTTTGGTCCAAACGTGACGAGCTTCTTGAATATTTGGATTGTTCAAAATTACACTTTCCGCGGAAGAAATCCGTTTGTGATGCCCAAACTGTGATTGTCTGCTGAAGAATGGTTGATTACTAATTCTTGCACTTTGAAACACGAGGCAATGCCCAAAACATGAAAAGATTTCGTATTGATGTTTTGCAAGTCCTAAATAAAATGCGCATTAGCATAGCGCTGGGCAAACAATCGATTTAGCAGTTTCTAGGTCAACTTCGGTCACCTGCTGCCGCAGTCGCTGTTATCTCGAATCCGGCTCCTGATCCATCTCCTGCCACTGTCCCCGTTCCCATTCCGGATTCCTGATGCCGTAACCTTGAGCCAACACTGACCTAGAAATGTGTGGGCCACCAGCACAGACAAAGGTCAACGGCGGCTGTTGCACTTGTTGGGGCTTTTCCGGCGCCAGCGCCACGCGATGTCACACGACCGGCGGCTGCTCGGGCGCGTGCTCCAGTTTGAGTTCCATGGTCCGCTGCAGGCGCTCCAGCGGCGAACAAGTGAACGGCGGACGTCGCCAGTTTGTCGCCCACGGCGCCGATTAGAGGCCAGGCCGCCGATGCTGCCGAAAAGGCTATATCAGATACATTGATATGGAGAGCGATAGACTCGAAATCGCCGCTTGATGACAGAGGCTTGCTCATTTGCCGGCCTGGCGGCTTGTCTCTCCTTGTCGCACACTCCCTTGTTCACTTGGCAGCGATCTACATCGCCAGCATTTCCTACCCCAGTCCCGCCCAACACGCGTTGCCAGGGGGTGGTTGCTGCTGCATCTTATTGGACGGCTGCCGCAGGCGGTAAAAAGGGGTTGAGCGGCGGCAGCGGAGGGCAGGTCGTCCGCTCGACGTGTGCTGCAGAATCAGTCGAACGCCGCTCGCGCACACGATAAGTCACGTGCTCAAACTAGCTCCGCTAGCCTTCCGCCGGTCTTCAGCTCTATCTGCAACTTGCTGCAACAGTGCCACTAGCAACACGCAACACTCGCCCAGCGACAACAGCAACATCAGCTTCAGAAACAGCAACAGCAACACTACACAAGTGTTAAGTGCGCAGGAGCAGCGAATAAACAGTAGCAAGTAAACAAACCAGCAATCATAATGGATCACAACATGCACGTGAACGCGCCGTCGCTGCACCACTGGGGCTATGCCACGGGACCCGCGGTGGTCATGCCGGGCGCCACCGCCATCGCCACCACCCCCCAGAGCCACTGGGTGCCGCCGCCGCAGAGCCACCACAGCGCCCACAGCAACCACAGCCACGGCCACAGCCAGGGTCACAGCCACGGACACGGCAGCCTGAAGCGGACGCTCTCCGAGAGCGACTGCGACGATCTCTACTCCGAGGAGTCCTCCAAAGAACAGTGCGTATTCGTGACTAGCAACCAAAGTGTTTTCAACTTCTCAACCAATCAGTTCTCTTTTAAAACAACATCTAAAAACTTGACATATTTTTTGAAAAGAGGACTTAGCCCCAACATCTTGGTTGTTGTAAAAAGTGTCCATATTCAGTAAATCTAAAATGTTGGTACCACCAAAATATATTACCGAAAAAATCAATAAGACTTCTAGGATAAAAAACCTTCATTTAAAACTTAAGACCAGACGGAATCAAAAAGTGAATTTGCTCGTTTGTGCAAGCTCATGATTTAGTCCCACAGTGCTAAGGCTGGAAAATTTTACTAAAGAAAATTCTAACGTAATTTCTTGGATCTAAGAACCTTGAATCAAGCAAAATGTTCTGGACTTGTTCTTAATCTTTTTTGATATTATAACATGTATAATGTATCATATAAGAAGAGAGAAATGATAGATCCTATTCGATATAACAAAGATTTTCATAGCCTTGCTAAACATTAATAAATTTCTTATATCTAAGGAAAAATTGCATCTAAATAGACCGAAATATTTTCCATTTTCATAAATTTATACTAAATATTAAACCTTTTCTTCTTTTCTGTGCTTTTAGAATCTCGCCCAGCGAACCGGGCAGCTGCCAACTGATGAGCCGCAAGAAGCGTCGCGGAGTGATCGAGAAGAAGCGGCGAGATCGGATCAACTCCTCACTCACCGAACTGAAACGCCTGGTGCCCTCCGCCTATGAAAAGCAGGGGTCTGCCAAGCTGGAGAAGGCAGAGATCCTTCAACTGACCGTGGAGCATCTGAAGAGCTTGCAGTCTAAAAGTAAGTATCTATATTTATCAGTCCAACTTAAAACGTGGGGCTTACAAACACTAGGAAATATCGAATAGTTCAGTTATAATCATACCAAGGACTCCGAAATTTGGAACATTATCAAGAGAAAACGCTGTAGTCAATGGCCCTAATTATTAGATACTAGTTACTCATCTTAAGGGGGTGCGAGGGGATGGAGATATGCTCAAAGCACCTCTGACTTTTTCACTAACACAATTACAAAATATTAAAAAATGTGGGCGCTAGACGAGTTTTAAAGTTATAGTCGTTTGTGGTCGTAACAGTGCGCAGGAATCCCAAGAATCTGCATGCCTAGTCCCAACATTCTAGCTCTAATAGTTTCCGAGATATCAGCGTCTATACGGACAGACGGACGAACGGACAGACGGACATGGCTAGATCGAATCGGCTAATGATCCTGATCAAGAATATATATGTATACTTTATGGGGTCAGAAACGCTTCCTTCTACCTGTTACATACTTTCCGACGGATCTTACTCTACGAGTAACGGGTATAAAAATATGTTAAAAATCTCCATTGAACTTCGAAAATGATCTTAGAATTTTGCCAATATACTTGAAGGAAAACAAATATTTTTGAAACTCCAACTAGAATCCCCTAACAAACCCCGCTGTGGGAATCAATTGAGTCACGAAATTAAACACAATATGCGGCAAATTATCACAAATCTGGGTAAACAATCCTGACCTGTTGTCCCGAACAGGGTCGAATGGTGGGAAAGTTATGATTGCCATAAACAAAGCAGCACCACCACCACCCCAAACGGGCGAGTGAATCTCGAATCTCGGGGCTTCCCACGCTGGCGGTAGTACCACCACTATGGCAAAGTAAAGCTACAGTGAGGAGCGGGCTTCCACCCCCTGATAACCACCTCGCTAGTCATCCCACAAAAGGACACGGGGGTTGTTCTTTATGCACGTCGCGTGGGAACAGATATTTTAATTGTTTGCTCGATCCGGGATTAGACAGCTTATTGACTTTCTCCGCCTCCTTTCTCCGCAGCTCTCGACTCGCTGAGCTATGACCCGCAACGAGTGGCCATGGACTATCACATCATCGGCTTCCGCGAGTGCGCCGCCGAGGTGGCCCGATACCTGGTCACCATCGAGGGCATGGACATCCAGGATCCGCTGCGCCTGCGCCTCATGTCCCACCTGCAGTACTTTGTCCAGCAGCGCGAGCTGTCGGCCAAGAGTTGCGCCAGTCCGGGTGGTTGGACCCCCGCTCCTTCCAGTTCCTCTGGCTATCAGCCGAATTGTGCGGCAGCTCCCTACCAGAGTTACGCGGCGCCATCGAACCCGGGTGCCTATGTGTCCAGCTATCCGACGCTGAGTGCCTCGCCCTCCCAGCAGACCCAGCAATTGGGAGGACGAACCAGTGTCTCGCGGACAAGTGGAGCGGGAGTGAACGAATCCCTGCCCAGCCATGACATTCACTCCGAGAGCAGCAACCAGCAGCAGCAACAACAGCAGCAGCAACAACAGCAGCAACAGCAACAGCAACAACAACAACAGCAGCAGCAGCAGCAACACCAGCAACATCAACAGCAACGCACCCAGACAACACCTCAGCCGGCACAGCAGCAACACTACACCCACGATCACAGCGTGGTGCATCCCGAGCAGCAGATACCCACCTACATAGAACTGACCAACAGCAACAGCAATCGTCCAGCTGCCGTGGGATCCGAGAGCCTCAGCTACAGTGCCGCCCCCCAGTATCCCGTGAGCGGAGGCCAGGACTACAACAACTCCAGCGTCCTTCAATATGCCACGCCCAACGGAGCCAAACCCTATCGACCCTGGGGCGCAGAGATGGCCTATTGATCGAAAAACTTCAAGTTGAAAACAGGAAATCAGAACAGGAATTCTAGTCAGAGCAGACCAAGTGTGATAGTCTTAAAGTTCACATCCTACCCAGAAAAAGGGGGAAAAATGCATTGAAAGTAGCTAGTACGTAAAGCATAAACATTTAAATTACTCAGTACGATAAGTTAATGAACCTTTTGTGAATCTTTTGTAAATAACCGAATATATTTAAAAGTGAAAGAATTGATCGTCTCTTATGTAATAAAAATAATAAGGTAAAAATATTCAACATTTGAGAATAAATTTACAAAGATAAGTATACGGTGGGCAAAACAATTTCCCAACAAAGATTAAAAAGGGTTGGCTTTCATTTGAGAACAATAGAGCATTATTCAGTTTGTTTTGGTTTAGAAGACATTTTTAAAATTATACATTTTTAATATAAGAGAATTAACGGCGTTAAAACTAACTAACGTAACTAAAAATGCCAGTGCGCTTAAAAAAGGCTACACCGAGAACATCAGAAGTTCTAATCTGAGTTGAAAATGTTCTTAAAACTAGAACTACATTTTTGAAGTTGAAAATGTTTTGATTTCGCTCTGATCAAGTTGAATTGGCGGTACTTACATTGTATATCTCTACAAAGAAGCTATTAGTCCAGTCAGTAGTGTATACTTACTAAAAAGTTGTTAAGTAAACTCAATTTATCTCTTCTCTTATCACCATTTCGATCTAATAACACCAGTTTACAAAAAAAAATTGATGAAATACGCACTTCAGGAAACCTTTGTTTTCCGGTAGGATACATCTCCCTGATTAAGAAAAGGGCATTTAAAATTTTTTCTATGGTACCAATTTTTTTTAAAGTGTAAAAAACGTTTTTCGCACTTTTTTATTTTCTAACTCGAGTTGTGACAAACCGAATTCGGTCATTAAAGACTCATTTTACAGGTAATGGAATGCCCTTTAACTTTCTTATACACATAATTGAGTTCCATTCATTAGTTTAGAAGCTACACTTCGTCAAAGTTGAAAAAGTTGGAAAAAATGCAAAAACGCTGGCATAAATTGCATCTTTAAAAATACACGCCTAAAAACCGAAATTAGTTTTATGTTGTTTTCTTAAAGGCTGAACTTTAACGGAGAATATAAGCCATTGATCACGACAATCCGTTGGTAAATCGATTTTTTACAGATTGTTAAACGTATATACCCAAGTTCAGTGCTCGGGAGCAGCGGCCGTTAAACATTATTTTAAATTTTCAGTGTTGAGGAACGTAAGATTTTGGTGCAAGTAGTTATGCATAACGTCAGTTTCTTTGCTATTAGTGCTTGGCAAGCTAAAAAGTATGCGATTGCAGTTACAAGGAAATCATTTTCATATATTTTTAGCAAGGAAATACCCAGGAAACTGACGTTATGCACTACAACTTGCACCAAATTCTTACGTTCCTCAACACTGAAAATTTAAAATAATGTTTAACGGCCGCTGCTCCCGAGCACTGAACTTGGGTATATACGTTTAAAAATCTGTAAAAAATCGATTTACCAACGGATTGTCGTAATCAATGGCTTATATTCTCCGTTAAAGTTCAGTCTTTAAGAAAACAACATAAAACTAATTTCGGTTTTTAGGCGTGTATTTTTAAAGATGCAATTTATGCCAGCGTTTTTGCATGTTTTCCAACTTTTTAAACTTTGACGAAGTGTAGCTTCTAAACTAATGAATGGAACTCAATGATGTGTATAAGAAAGTTAAAGGGCATTCCATTACCTGTAAAATGAGTCTTTAATGACCGAATTCGGTTTGTCACAACTCGAGTTAGAAAATAAAAAAGTGCGAAAAACGTTTTTTACACTTAAAAAAAAATTGGTACCATAGAAAAAATTTTAAATGCCCTTTTCTTAATCAGGGAGATGTATCCTACCGGAAAACAAAGGTTTCCTGAAGTGCGTATTTCATCAATTTTTTTTTGTAAACTGGTGTAATGAGAACAATGATAATAAAATGTACTTACACGGGTTTTAAGAACGAATTTTCTCAATACAAGAACAATGTACTTGAATATATCTCTCTGTGTATATTAACATAATTTAATTGCCATAGCATTCCACAAGCACGCACAAAAAACACTGTTTTTCAGTGTAAAAGATCCAAAAAACCTGTGTATCATTACTTGTCAGTTATTTGGTATTTGTTCAAAAAAATCAGTGAAACCTGTAGTAAGTATAGGGCAATCAGAGATCTCTATGGGTACTAAAGACGAGAGGCGCTTGCCGCGCTGGTGGTCCGGCGGCATCTGCTCGGCGATCGCAGTGACCACCACCCACCCGCTGGACCTGGTCAAGGTGCAATTGCAGACGCAGTCGCGAAAGGAGAGGATGCCGGTGGGCGCGATCATCAGGAACATCTACCAGAGAGGTGGTTTTTTGGGATTCTACAATGGCATCTCGGCATCGTGGTTCCGTCAGCTGACGTACACCACCACACGCTTTGCCCTGTACGAAGCTGGCAAGGATTTTGTCGACGCCGGGAACATGGGTGCCAAGATGGGCCTGGCAGCCTTCGCGGGACTCGTTGGTGGTATTGTGGGCGTTCCGGGGGACGTGGTCACAGTGCGGCTCCAGAACGACAGCAAGTTGCCGCCGGAAAGCCGACGTAAGTGAGTATGTCATGTCCTAGAGATCTTCTAGGGACCATTTAACTAAAAGCTAATGGATATTAGCTTGGAAGAGGAGCTTCCGTTCCCTGTCCGTTAAATTGTTCAATCAGAGAAATTGTGTACCTCACTGCAGTTCGGCATGTCACCAATAGGCTAATGACATCAATGTGCCGAGTTGATTAAAGTTCGATAACAAGTCGATTAAATGTTGATAGCAAAACCCTACCACAGGCCCATGTTAACAACATCAATCATTTGTATGATAATTAATGCATAATTCAAGTGTTTCTGTGGAACTTCTGATGAATTACTGAGGCCTTGTACTACAGGTCCATAAACTGTGCGCACTGCTTAAGCTGGGTAACACAGGCTTTACATTACAATAAGAACACTTGCTTACGCCTTTGAAGTATGCAACATCTTTCACAATGGTGGCGTTTTGTATCTCGTGCTTTGTTCTCTTGTCTGCAGTACCCTTTCCCCTTTATCAACACGTCTCATCGAAACCAATTCCTCAGCTACAAGAACGTGTTTGACGGCCTGTTCCGCATTTACAAGGAGGAAGGCTTGTCCAGTCTCTTCCGTGGCACTGTGCCCGCCGTGTCGAGGGCCATCTTGCTGACCATCGGCACCAACGCCGCCTACGACCAGGTGAAGCAGATGCTCAAGAACGCCACAGGAGCAAAGGATGGTGTACCGCTGCACTTTGCCACCTCCACGATAGCCGGATGCATTGCCACGGTCATAACGCAACCGCTCGATGTGATTAAGACCACTTTCATGAACGCCAAGCCGGGCGAGTTCTCCGGAATTGGGGGGGCCTTTCTCAGCATCGCCAAGCAGGGTCCGTTGGCCTTCTATAAGGGCTTCATTCCGGCCCTGATACGAGTCAGTCCCAACACGATCATCACTTTTATCTTGTACGAGCAGGCGCGACTCCGCTTCGGTTATCTGCCGCCAGATGCGAAGTGATGCTCCCAATTCCGTCGCCATTTCGCTTTTAAATTTTTAATATTTTATATTTTACAAATGCACCGAATCGGAAATAATCCGGATCTAACAGACTGCCACTGTGCTCACTAGACCGCTGGACCACTGGATCGCGGACCGCTGACCGCTGACCGCTGGTCAGCCTGCGCTGGGGGTCAACGAATGCCGCTCACGGTTTATAAAATTTGCATACGCTTATGCATTTCTGAGCAACTAACTAAGCACGTGAGCACCCAATCCGCGGCGGTTAGTTAAGCCGGCTGCACATTCGCCGCCCGTAATTAGGGAGCGGGGTTAGCAAGGTGCTGGGGTCGCAACCCCGAACACCAAAAACTGAACCCGAAACCGCAGGAGAAACCGGAAGTGTTCGAGAAAAACTGGAAAACAGGCCCAGGATCTTGTCTCCGCTCCAGAAACATAAACACCGAAAGGGAAACTGTATCACAAAAGTAGCAGGGTTAAAATAAAGCAAGCTACTTTTTTTAATATAACTGGATGTGGTATAAAGGATTATTTTCAAAAGTTTTCAAGTTAGCTAAATGTTTATGAAATTTCAAGTAAGAACTCCTACAAACATTAAATCGAATGAAGTGCAAGTCACCATCTGATTCAAAACTTGTTTACTATATTACTTGAATAAGTGATTTATAAATAAAAACCATGATAAAGTATTCTTTATAAAAGGACTAGAATTAACTACGATTCTAATATTTTGATTAATAGAGGCATTCGTATCCGATGTAAATTAGTAACAAAATATGGGCAAAATGTAAGGTGAATTTGACTGTAAAATGAAAAATCCATATTTATTCTTCTAAATCAATTTAATCCCCTTCGAAGTAATCCCCTTCCGATAAAATACACTTATGCCAACGATTTTTTCAATCCACGAAACATGTCAAACAGTCCGTTTTTGGTATAGCTATCAGCGCCTTCTTCGATTCTGCTTTTAACACCTCAATCGACTCGAAACGCTTATCCCATAATTCCTGTCATTTTAGACGAATTGCTTCACGTAAACGACGCATAACGGTCAAATAATATTCGTTATTAGCAGTCATGTCATGAAGAGTCCTGCCAACTCCAGAACAAAGAACTAGCCCAAAATAGTAGGCCCGCGAAGTTTAAATTAAAAATTCACCTAACTTTTTGCCCACGGTAGTATTTCAAAAATTAAATCTCGAATTCTTCGGAGAATGAGGTTCAAAAATGCCAGCGAATACAGTTTATATATACATATTTATTTTCTATTCCTTGTTCTAATAATAATATAAATATATAATAATATATCATTAATTTATCATTCACAAAATTTGAAATATATAAGTCAGTTGACAGTAGTGCTGCTGGGCTCCATTGTGAATATAAAATAATATGGTGTCCCATAGCGGATCCATGATTTGGTTGTGAAGGGGGTTTTCAAAACCAATTTGTTGTTGACTTTTTGAATATCACTTCTTCTCAAAATGCGTTTCCCACAGTCAGGGAAAAATGATAGCAATATGTCTTAAATCCCTCAGTTCTTAGTTCCCAAATGAATAGTTTAATTTAATTTGGTAGAATTCCAGTACTTGCAATTAGAACCAATAGCCCACACCGAAAAATCACTTGAAACCAAAATTACATTGAAACCGAGCAACCAGAATTGCTGTCCGTGGAATATGGGAAAATCCGAAATCACCCCTAAAATAAAAAACAAGAAACAATCTTTTGCGCATTAATTTATTTTTGCCGGTTAAACACATATAAATGCTTCGGGAGTTACCACGTATTCGGCTATGTGAGAGACCCCTGAGCTTTGACTTCCCACGCGATTTACCAACCACCACCCACCGGGTCTACTATAAAATGTCTAAGGGTGGTTCGGCTCAGAGATCGGCGTCAACACCATCGCCTTTAACATAATACATACGTCAAAACTTCCAATTAGAGACAATCATTCGGATCTGGGACGGGTAGTATTTCTGACATCGACGCATGCGGGGTGGTTTTATCAAATCCACGCTACAAAAACCATTGAGCTGGTCGGTCGGGATTTCATTCCTTCGATTACCAGCAGAGCAACAGGATCAGGAGGCCGAATACCCGCCGTGGGGTGGTTGCATATCATTATAATTGTGTGGTGTCATCGAAAGTGAAAATGATTCCTGTTTTTATTGCGGTTCGAGTCAATTAAGTGGAATATTTCGCGACATTTCTGAATGGTTTTTCGTGTTAAACATAATAAAAACGTTGCTATGGGCACTTGTTGTGTTCTAATATTTAATTTATGCACATGTGGATGGAATGTAAATGCACTTAAGCCGAATTTTATGATCCATTGATTTTGTTCCAATGAGAGGGGTTAATCGAACACACATAACCCATAAATAAAAGTTAATAAATGGATTTGAATGCAACCACTGAACCTGAAAATGCGTTTTTCTTCTTGTATTCTAGTTTATCAATTCGATTTTGCCTGCGATGTGGGCTTTTAAAAATAGCTAGCATATCAGATCTGCCGTTCTCGCTCACACACACATAAGTGACGCAAGAGAGAGCACTTCTTATTATTATTTTAGTGCTCACTCTTGTTTGTCATGTGAACTTTAATTTTGTTTTGATTTTTCGCTTTCCGGGGAAGTTGTCCGAAATCAATATTGCTCCAGTTTGCCGGCAAAAGTTTGAGTATTAGTGCATATTGTCGTTAGTCCCTGTTACATTTGGGAAACTAGATCCCCACGTTTTGTGATGTAACGCGAGAATGCACGGAAGGAATCACGATCTATAAAATACTAAACACAACAGAGAAATGTGGACCAGGAAGATACTTGTTGGATTTATTAGAATGCAGGCTCCTATTCCGAGACGTAAGTGGGATAAAAAAAACACCACCAATTCACATCCCTCCCTAATGTTTAGAATGCTTTCGGAATCTTTTATAACAGCATTTAGTTTATCATTGGTCGAATGTCAACATTAAGATCTTCAAATTCTAAAAAAATTATATTGCTCATGCTGTTACAAGCGATTTATTTAGTTGAAAAGGAATTCTGGCCTACTAAAATATTAAAAGAACATTTCTTTACCTTAATATTATCCCTATGTATAATTAAAAAAAGGAATATAAAAATGTTTTCCAACTTTCTTAGTACCCGAAACTAATAACACAATTTTGTTATCGGTATAAATAAATTGTATTACATGTTAGTTTGAATATATCGGTATAAAAGAATTGTAATGTATAACAACAATATATAAGAAAAGTGTAAAGTGTATTCCACAACTAGAAATTCTTTTAACTTATTTTAGGCATTTGAAAATATTTAGTCAGGAAGAAACGTTTCTACCCAAAATGAAAAGTAACCAAAAGAGATTTAGCTTAGGAATTTATTCGGGACTCTAAAGGTTAAGTACAAGATCAGTGCCATGGCACCTGGTTGCCGATGGTGCCCTTCTTGTAGAACTTGGCCGTGGCCGAGGCGGTGGTGGCCAGCGTCGGGGTGGGCGGAGCTGGCTCGTAGGTGGGTCCACTGCCCTCCGCCTTGAGGACGGCGGCACATCGCCATTGCCTGTTGTAGTTCATCCGCCACAGACGCACGCAGCCGTCGTCGCCCGTGGAGATCAACATGGTGGCCAGCATATTCCAGCAGACGCGCCACACAGGACACATGTGCTCACTGAATTTGATAGTCTGGATGTCCAACTTCGAAACGCCAGTGGCATCTCTGAAATTATAGACATTATTTAGAATAGATTCTCTTTAAATATTGTTATCAATCTTACGTCACGCCCCGCAGGTTTACAATGTAGAGATCCTTGCTGGCCACTGCCAGCATGTGGAAGGTGCGACCGGCATTAGGAGCAAAGGCCACATCCGTTACCGGGTCGGTTATGTCATTAACAGTGTCGATTTTCACGCACTTTCGGGCATTCTCGCTGTAGGCAAATAAAAACACCTTCCCGGTAGGCGTGGCCGCCTCGTCGCTGCCGGCCTGCAAAAAAAAAAGAGAATAAAATATAATTTGGTTAATAAGTATGGCAATTTGGTGTCAACACTTAGCGCCAGTTTCTCATCCGCATGTAGGTTTAAAACTCTTAATATCCATACGATTTATGGGAACACTTTATTTTACCGTGCGGAAGAGAAAACGACCTATAATCTTTAAATAACATCTTTTAACCCGGATATCTTCACTTTTGTACCATAAAATAAATTGGAATTCCAAAGAATACAAGTTTCGAATACAGAATTGAAAAATAAAAAAAATCATAGGGATATCTGATACATCCTGCTTCTTAATTCTCCTTCAACTTATATAGTTAAATGTTAGAACGATGTCATATAAGAGGATTTTAGATGCATTTCAATTAAATATTGTGCACGCTAAGATTCCATTTAGCTATCATGGATAATTTGTATTTTCTGTAGATCTCTCTTAGAGATATATGTATGCTCACCGCCAGCAGTTGGGTGACCATGTATGTGGACGTGTTCCAGGATAAACAGCTCAGCGGCAGCTTGTTGGCGATCTCGTGCTGCACGGGCCACTGCGAAAGGTTCATGATGTCCGGGGCTTCGTAAATGCGGATGATGCCGTCGGCGGAGGCGGTGGCCAGCAGGAGTCCCAGGTACTTGGGCGCAAACTCCACATCCGTGACGCTGGTCCGCGAATCCACCAGGGTGGTGCGGCGCACCCATCTCCGGGATGGGGTATTGCTGGCGGAGATCTTATCGCCTATCACCTCCTCCCAAACGGAGGCGGTACGATCGAACGAGCAGGTGGCCACCACCTGGCCGAACTCCGGATGCGCCCAGGACACGCGCCAAATGGAGCCGGAGTGGGCCTTCCAGCTGCTGGTGACGCTCCACTTGCCCTGCCCGTCCTCATCCCAGATCTGTAAGTAGAAATTCCGGATCACAGAGGTCTTTATCGCAGAGAGAAAACCAATCCATTACCTTTACTGTCTGATCGCTGGAGCAAGTGGCCATCCGGCGGCCGTAATAGTCGAAGACCACATCGTGTATTACGTCCTTGTGGTCGGCAATAATGGGTTCCACGTCGAACATGCTCAAAAACCTGGTTATTTGCCGAAATTGTTGTTTATAAAATGCACGCGCCGAAAAATCTGCGCCGCTAATGCAGCCCTGGGAGGACAGGGTTGGTTTGCACCCGCCGAACAGCTGTTGATTTCCTCGCCCAGTATTTTTCAGTATTTCTCAACGAACGGCCACACCAATCGAGTGTGAATAATTACGCGTGAAATACGAACAAATATCAAGCGAAAAATAACAAACACAGCACTGCAGTCGATCACAACCTGATAACTTATCAGCCGTGCCACACGCCCCTCTGGGAACCGCTAGGAACTGTGAAATAGGGGAGTCAAGGCCCCAAAGTCCTAGGAGAGAGAGTTTTGCACCCGGAAAAGAACAGTTACACACAACAAAATTGCCAACCGAAAGAAACGTGCGAAGCGCAGTGCGATGGAGAAAAGTAAGTGCGGTAATCTAAGCGCTAAACGGGTAATTACAGCCCGATTCGAAATGTATGCGCATATATGCAAATCGGCGGGGTGAATAACCCCCCAGCATAGACAGAGATCGGGACCCGCGTTTGTTTATCATTTGAATGCGCTGGCCAAAGTGCCGAATTCTATCAGAGTATTAAAGTGCAGTGGGCAGCATAAATATAAATTCACATTCCCATTCTTTTCATCTGCAATATGCTCGCCTTCTTTCGCTCTCTCTCGTTCTCCCACTCGTTACTGACCTTGATTCCTATTGGATTTTACACATCGCGCGATGCCCGTGACGTATGTATGTATGAGTGTGGGCGAGTGAGCAGCATAGCTGCGCGTGTGTGTGTCAGCCGGCTTCAATTACCTAATAAGAATTAAATTGAGGACTTGCATCCCCATTACAGATAATTCAGCATCTCTTTTGGAAATGTTTACACAATATTATATTAAACATATCATCAAATGAAATCCCTTAAAGAATTACAACCGAAAATTCAAAGGGCAGTCCCAAAAATGCTGTTGTGGTATTTAAAAACAAACCCACTTGTACACTGGGAAAAATTTAAAACATGTTGAGTAATATAGAACTAATCATATAAATACCATAAATTAATGTAATAGTGGGTTAAAATAAAGGGATTCATTACTTTGTTGTACGCCGGATGCCTTCTTTAAATGTATCATCCATCTTCAACATGCCTTCCAGTCATTCGAACACAATCTTAGTTCGGTTCTGTGTAGAAATCCTACAGATAAGCCCATCGAAATCAGGCGTTTCACACGCGACCGACTTCGGTTCTATTATTATTTGGAGGTGATACCAGTAGACGGTTTTTTTGTGGCCACGCGCCAAACATGAATAATTTGACCAAAAATCGAAAACCAAAATACAAAAAATTTCCGTGCGATAAGATCCCGGGAAAGATTTCGAGGCCCGGAGACCCGTCACCGTTAAGTATTAATCATAATCGGTCGCCAAGGCCAATGCCGAAATCGGAAGATTTTTCAGGCACTCGCCCTCTCCTATCTGAGATTAAAGCGGGCGTCGCGTCGGGAATTTCTTTTATGACTTTTAAAAAACCTCTGCCGATGCCGGGAGCAACCGTACAAGCCGAACAATAAAAAATGAAAACAAATCAGCGGCATTTGCGTGTTCTGCTCGTGGCAGCGGACTGAATTCGTTAATGATTCGATTTCAAGTGCATCGCGCTAATCAATTTCTGGCGTTTTCGCTCATTTAACCCTAATCAGCATCGCTTGCCACTTACGCCAGCAAATTGAGAAATTATGGTTGTTGTTGTTATTGTTATTGTATTACCCTAGAGTGCATTACCGTCAGCGGATGGGTCAACTTTCAGATTAAATCCAGGTGGCGCTGCCCCAACAAAAACAACAGCACAGTTAAAACATCGGCGACCTTGACATTGAAAAGCTCCCACATTGGCACAGATACATTTAAGAGAGCAGAGAAAGACGGACTTATAGAGACAGAGAGGGAACGACAACTACAGCTTGTTGGCAACAGCTGATCACCATCGACATATCGCTCTTATCTCGATTTATCAAGTGCAGACCGTTAGGAACGTATTGCCCTCAACAGTGGAACTTTCGTAAGACGAACTTCTGCCTTGACTCTAGGTGTTGTAAACAAATTTGTGTTATCTATTACGCAGTTTAAACCAAAAAATAAAAGTTTTTGGTCGTTAAATATTTTTAAAAGATCTATTATCTAAGATTGGTTAATATTTTTAAATCAGACAATTGAAGAAAACTCAAACAGTGTAGTTATGTTATCTCAAAAACCACTGTGTTTACTATTTAAAGTGTGTATTCCACACATAAATTTGTTTTTAAAATTAAATCAGAGATCTAGTCATTCGTAAAATGTTATGGCCTATTCATTTTGAATGAAGATCACTCAAGCCGTTGGGCAATACTTTTACAATTACCCGTGTCGGCCTTATAAAAGTGCTTTTAGTGCCAGAGATTTCCCTGTTTAAGTCGACCGTTTTACTGTTCGAATTAGTGGGGCTCACTTGTACGCTTGTATTCCTTCTGGTCACTCAGCGCCGGCAACAACAATTGGCTTGGCGACCCGCGAGACCCGCCGGCGATTAACATACGAGCGCAACAACCTGAACACGCACAAACACAGGTCCGCGCACGGAAACCTGGCCATAGCTATAGTTGATATTGATAGTGGCGACGTCGAAGTCGAAGTCGGCGCTACGCGGGCAGCGGTGTCCAGGCATCGATAGCGCTTTTCGGACGAGCATGGCCCAGTTGAGTTCCAAGCGTCGGTCACTGCAGTAGCCATCTAGAAATCGTGCGGAACCAGTCAGTCTAGGAAGTTGAATCCGATCCTATTCGATACGATCCGATCCGACCTCGTCTTCGAAACTTACACCAGAAACTAGACAAAGGCACACGCAGAGTGGTAAAGCGAGATCAAACCGTAAACCTAAAAATAACCTAAAGCTAAAACTAAACCAAATAAAACCTAGTCAAGGTCCCCGAAAAGTGTTGCCCCCAAGATTATCGCAGTTAGTAAGACTTCTGTACTTTCGGCTGTTGAGTAATTCAAACAGATGCGGAGCCCTCGAGTTCTTATCGTAAGATCGTCCGTAGAAAAACATACGACTCCACTTGGGAGGTGTTTATAAAGCTACTCGAGTGCGGATCCACACCTGTTGAGTCGTTTCTAGCGCGGAGTGTAACCCAAATCCTAGTTCACTTCGGGATTTCCGAGTAAGGCGCCTGCCGCGGGGCGTTACATAACACCCGACTGTTGCCAGAGATCGATTCCGGTGTCTAATTCGACTTTCCTTGCCTTTCAAAGCCCCGCTGGCTGGCACACTTATACACTGTAATGCCAAAATCATTGACCTCTTCTACTGGCCATACCAATTTGCATTTCCACACCGCCAACTGGGGTTTTTTTCTGTCAGTCTGAGTTGTTTCCATTTTCTTTCGCACTCTTCTGCGTTTTGTTTTAAATTTTAATGCGCTGCACATTGTACCCCCAATATCCAACATTAATTTTAGCGTTTTTAACACTCTGCCGAAGGGGATTATTAGTGGGATTGCTTATTAGTACAGCAATCTTTGACTTTTGGCCCGGGAACACTTTGAGCTTCTGTATTTTTGCATAGTATATTGAAAACAATATGTGCATATACTTAGAGTGGAATGTTTATTGACTTGGTTGTGTTTAAGTATAGACTAATTCGAATTTGCCACCTAATGATCTGTCAATGATTACACGTATGTCTAACGTAATATACAGATCAGTAGATAACAGCTACCACGTAATATATAGATCAGTAGATAACCGCTACCATCGCTTGATTTTCAACCTTAACCAACGAACTTCAAAAATGTCCTATTATTGTTTTGATATTTTCGATGCAATCACAACCTTTGAACTATTTAATTAGGACACCCTAAATTATTTTTAGTTTTGAGACAGAGTACTCCTTATTCGCTAACCATGTTTCTTATCAACTCCTCATTGACCTGGCAACGATTTATTTTTGGTTTCCATATGGCTGTTTTTCGGTTTCTTAATTGTATCTGTCCAACTAGTTTATGCATAGATTAGCATTTTTATTTTGTTTTGTTTCGCCGCTTTGGCCTACAATTTCGTGGCAAGGTTTTTGAACTTGAAAAGTCTCCGAAACGAGATGATGCGAAACCCATAGCAATGCACAGGCACTTTCACCGTCCCCACAATGTAAATTAAGCCAAGCCCGACACAAGATACGATTATCTAATCCGATTTGCATTCACCGATTTAAAGCAGCTTTTTGGATATAGCCGATGTTGATCACACTATTAGGCACTCTGGCTGCTTTTCTCGCATTCCTCTTAACATTGATCTTTGGCCGCGGCCAGAAAAGATTCAAACCCGTCCAGTCGTCAGCAGCACCATTGGCCACGACAGCAACAACTAGCGACAGCGACAACAGCAACACCGCTACCAATCGTAAGAATCCACAACTTTGTTACACCGAAACACTTGAAGGGCACACAAATCGCACACCTAGCTGATAACCCAGTATAATTAGTCTGTAATGTGTGTGACTTTTGACCACGACTAACTTTTGTATTACTTTTCTTATCTCTGTGCTTGCAGACAACTCCAGCGTGATTGCAGCTACAGCAACAACAACCACAACTGGCAACCCTTCGGCTGCACCAGCGACACCACCTGCCGCAGCAACAGCAGCGGTGAAAGCGGGTGACAAGCGATTCCCCAAGGCCTGCATCAAGAAGGTCAAGTTCTCCAGCGAGAGCCTCAAGTCCGAGGTGGAGGAGCTGTGCGAACAGTTGAAGGACAGCGCACTAACCGACCTGAGCAACGACAACATCCGCATCACCTGCCATCAGAACAACAACAACAGCATCAACAAGAACAAGAACAACAACAGCATAGACATTAACATTGTCAAGATGAGTGAAACAAATGAGTCCAATGAGACCGCCGCCCAGTCCGCGGAGGGCGAGAGGCCCAGCTTTCTGGTAAAGAGCACTGTAATCCCAATCTGTTGGCACCACCACTAACGATTGTATATTTGTTTCGACCATCCCACAGGTGGGCGACGAGATCGATGAGAAGGCTGCCGAGGCGGGCGAGGCCTGCGACGAGTTCCCCCAGAAGATGCAGAACGATATTCGGCAGAACGGCGATATTTCCGAGCGGCGCAAGCGGTTGAGGTAAGGCGAATAGGGTTTACCCAAATCAAAAATAGCTATAACATCAAAAATACATTATCGGTATTACGATGGCAGCATTTTATTAGTCAGCAGTAAAACTTTTCCATCAAAGTCAAAAATGTGATGGCGAAAATAATTGTACTAAACTATTAAATTGTTTTATATAGTACAGCGAAAGTCAGGCCAAGTAAAATTTAAAATTTACATTTATCTTAAATTTTTCAAAAATCTTGAACAGCACTATAGTTTTAAATTGTTTATCTAGAAAATGTATAATAGCCTTATCTTGTTCAATTCATATATTTTAATTTTCAAGTTCAACCTTATCTGTAGAATGTCTGGAGTATTTCACGTCCTTGTATTAGATAAGGATTTTTCAAAATCCGTCAAACAATCCACTTGAATGAAAGCTATATTTTTAATTAGACACTTCAATAATGAAGCGATTATAACTAGAGATTCGTTTATAGTTTTGATTGTTGCCAACTGCACAGGCATTTCCGCTCAGTGTAGCGAGCAAAACAAAGAACAGGTGACTGCGTCACAGCCAAACGCCGCCAAACATATCGCGTGAGTTTAGGGAAAAGAGACGGCACAAAGCTCGGGACCGTGAGTGCGACCGAGAGGCAGTCTCAGTCCCCCAGCTTTCCGAGAACTTTTCGCGGTGCGCAAACATGGAGAGAAAAAGTGAGAGGGGGCCATCAAAAAGAGAGTGCCATGTGGGGACGCCGCGTTTTGTTTTCATTCATAATGCTTAAAACTTGTTTTGCCAGCGACTGGCCCGCTCTTCGGGTCTCTCCGATTCTCCGCTTCTCCGGCCAACGCGGCGTATGAGCGATGGTGGCCAGCACCGCTCCGAGGTTCAGTTCCCAGGCAGTCGTCGGCTCCGTCGGTCCGCATTCCGCAAACCCCAGAAACTCGAAGAATATAACCCACAAGACCCAGCCCGTTGCCCAAATAAGTTTCTCGCGTGTGCGGACATCGTTCGACATTGATTTTTGTGTTTTTTTCGGCCAGCGGAGCGCGGTGAAAGTGGTGCAGTGGCACTAAAATATTTTCGCTTATTAGTCACACTTGCATAATTGCGAGGAGCCCCCGATAAAAAACGACGATCCCCTCGCCAGAGTTCACTTTGGATGCTATTGGCCCTCGTGGAGCTAATTAGAATGTTGAAGCGTCGTGCCAGCAAGCGTTTCGTACTTGTTGAATCCGGTGAAGACAACGCCAATGGATCGGGTTCAGGCTCGGGATCAGGAGCGGGCTCGGGCCCCATTATACCCCAATTTGTTGCCGTAGATTGTGGCCAGGACGAGACTAATAACAATGCCAACGAGATGAGTGCCAACATCAGCAATCACAGCGCCAACAACAACCAGCCGTCGCCATCGCTACTCGGCGTCCCCGTGGTGGGAACCCTCAAGTAAATCCCATATCAAATACCCCTGTTTGTTTAGTGCAATGCAATACTCGTCGACTGGTTGTAAACAAAAGCGAATTATGTGCAAGAACTTTTGATCATGTCAGCTAAACCGGTTTTGTCAAATCTTCTTGCCATTGGCCCGCCCCTCCCTTTGCTTTCCCACCTGTCTCATCGCGCCATTATCTACACATATCAGCAAAAATTGGGGTATTGATTTAATAAGGTCTTATATTTAACAGATTAAAAACGTTAAGCCACGGACAAAAAGTGTATAAGTCGAAGCCCACCTTCAAATCTACAAATTTAGGGTTTCCTAGGACTTAAATCTCTTTATTAGGTTTCTAAAAGTCCGGTTTGAACAATAGGACATTGTATTTTAATAATTACTACAGGGCTATTTCTAATTGGTTTTAAAAGGATTTCAAACCACTATTTATATTTTTTGTTTTAAAGGTCTCTGCAAATCTGTTATTCCCTGTCCTCTGGGATCCCATCCGTTTTCACTGCATTTCTTATATTATTCTTACTAACTCCTTTCTCCTGATCTTTTCCAGGCCGAGCATGTCGCGAGGCACTGGCCTGGGCCAGGATCGCCTTCAGGACCGTGACTTCCACATCGCCACCACTGAGGAGTTCGTGAAGCGTTTCGGTGGCACCCGTGTGATCAATAGAGTCCTGATCGCCAACAACGGAATCGCGGCCGTCAAGTGCATGCGTTCCATCCGAAGATGGGCATACGAGATGTTCAAGAACGAGCGCGCCATTCGGTTTGTGGTGATGGTCACGCCGGAGGATCTGAAGGCGAATGCCGAGTACATCAAGATGGCGGATCACTATGTGCCCGTGCCCGGCGGATCCAACAACAACAACTACGCCAACGTTGAGCTCATCGTGGACATTGCGCTTCGCACTCAAGTGCAGGTGAGTCCGGAATCTGGGGGCCACCGCCTTGTCGGTCCGTATTGTCTATTTGGCTTAGCCAGCTCCGCCTAAAACGCATCGTACGATTTGTATTTGCACTCTGTCAATCGGAGGAACTAGCAAAGTTAAGCGATCGTCCCGCATACCAACAAAGAGACCCCTATTTGTGTTCGAGTGTTTACGAGACGGCCGGCATTTGAAAGCAGATAGATATAGAAGACTGTATGTGTCAGCCAACACTGTGCTACAAAATGTGACTAAATACCCGGGGAAAGGTTGTTTATGGCTTTACTTCGAGATATGAACAAAGTATAAGCCGACTGCCCTGCCCAATTTCCGAAATTGGTCATCTTATAATATACGCTCGAGAGCAATTCAAATGTATTTTATGAAAGCCTGTAGTTTGTTTTCACGGACACTTTTACTGTGTAAACGATTGTACGTGCCAATTACCAATTAACAAATAAAATAACATGTTTTTGAATAGGTATACATACATCTTGAGAACTACAAAGGCTACTAAGGCTTAAATGTAATGTCTTTTTAATTTTTAAAACAGTTTTGCGTAATTTTAATTTATTCAGTTTTTAAACCAAATCCAAAGCTAGTAAAGCTTGCTAGGATGTGATAATGACATTATGACATTTATTGTGATATTGATTTTTATTAATGTTAATAGATTTTTAGATTATTGCTTAGATTATTAATGCTATAGATGTATTGTTGTAGCCAAAAGTAAATAGGTAGTAATTAAAAAATAGTAATTATAGACTTATTCTTGAGATTCCCTTCAAAACCAACCTTATACCGGTAATCTAAGACCCTTCATTATTTCATTCCCCTCCCTCGGACCAGGGCCAACAATCTGGTCTAGAAACTTGCTGGTTAGATTGGAATGCATTCAAAACACTTACGAGTGGAAATTCACTGTTTAGTGTTTACTTTCCAATAGTTATTGCAGGCAACTTGGGGTTAATTAGCAAATGCGTCGAAATCTTTTTGCACAGTGTGAATTATCTATTTTGTTTTGTTTTCCGGGTGTTGTCGATGAGTGCGGCAATGACGTCACGATTGATTTTTACCAACAATAAAGCTCGATACCATAATTTTTCCCACACCCACCTCCACTCCGCTGTCCTTGGGGTGTTTGACTTATTAAATCAAAATGAACTGATTATAATCCCGTTTATGAACCGTTTCTGATTGCAGGCCGTGTGGGCTGGTTGGGGTCATGCCTCCGAGAACCCTAAGCTGCCGGAGCTCCTCCACAAGGAGGGTCTGGTGTTCCTTGGCCCGCCGGAGCGTGCCATGTGGGCGCTGGGCGACAAGGTGGCCTCTTCGATTGTGGCCCAAACGGCCGAAATCCCCACCCTGCCCTGGTCGGGCTCGGACCTGAAGGCCCAGTACAGTGGCAAGAAGATCAAGATATCCAGCGAGCTGTTCGGCCGCGGCTGTGTAACCAATGTGGAGCAGGGTCTGGCCGCAGTTAGCAAGATTGGTGAGTGAAATCCGTACGACGTTTTAAGGA
Organism: Drosophila subpulchrella; assembly: GCF_014743375.2. NCBI lineage: Eukaryota > Metazoa > Arthropoda > Insecta > Diptera > Drosophilidae > Drosophila > Drosophila subpulchrella. The sequence continues at coordinate 1,110,057 of NC_050611.1, read as the reverse complement.
AAGTGTTTAACGCATTTTTTTTCGCAGGCTTCCCTGTGATGATCAAGGCCTCGGAGGGAGGTGGTGGCAAGGGCATTCGTCGTGTGGACACCACCGAAGAGTTCCCGGCGCTGTTCCGCCAGGTTCAAGCCGAGGTGCCCGGATCACCTATTTTTGTGATGAAGCTGGCCCGCGGTGCTCGCCATTTGGAAGTACAACTGCTGGCAGATCAGTACGGCAATGCCATCAGCTTGTTTGGCCGTGACTGCTCAATCCAGCGTCGCCATCAAAAGATTATTGAGGAAGCCCCTGCCATCGTAGCCCAGCCAGAGGTGTTTGAGGACATGGAGAAGGCCGCCGTGCGACTGGCCAAAATGGTGGGCTACGTCAGCGCTGGTACCGTGGAGTATCTGTATGATCAGGAGGGCCGTTACTTCTTCCTGGAGTTGAACCCCCGCCTGCAGGTGGAGCATCCGTGTACGGAGATGGTGGCCGATGTGAATCTGCCCGCCGCTCAGCTGCAGATTGGAATGGGAATTCCCCTCTACCGGCTGAAGGACATTCGTCTGCTGTACGGAGAGTCTCCGTGGGGATCCTCTATCATTGACTTTGAAAATCCGCCGAACAAGCCACGTCCCTCTGGTCATGTCATTGCTGCTCGTATCACCTCAGAGAATCCCGACGAGGGCTTCAAGCCCAGCTCGGGTACCGTGCAGGAGCTGAACTTCCGGTCCAGCAAGAACGTGTGGGGCTACTTCAGTGTTGCCGCCAGTGGTGGATTGCACGAGTTCGCCGACTCACAGTTTGGACATTGTTTCTCCTGGGGCGAAAATCGTCAGCAGGCTCGAGAGAATCTGGTGATTGCCCTTAAGGAGCTATCCATTCGTGGTGATTTCCGTACCACCGTGGAGTACCTGATCACTCTGTTGGAGACGAATCGTTTCCTGGACAACAGCATCGACACCGCCTGGTTAGATGCCTTGATTGCAGAACGTGTGCAATCCGAGAAACCGGACATCCTGCTGGGCGTTATGTGCGGTTCGCTGCACATCGCAGATCGTCAGATAACCGAGAGCTTCTCCAGCTTCCAGACCTCGCTAGAGAAGGGTCAGATCCAGGCGGCTAACACGCTGACCAACGTGGTGGATGTTGAGCTGATCAACGATGGTATCCGCTACAAGGTTCAGGCTGCCAAGAGCGGAGCCAACTCCTACTTCCTGCTGATGAATAGCTCGTTTAAGGAGATCGAGGTGCACCGCCTCTCCGACGGTGGGCTGCTCATCTCCTTGGAGGGAGCGTCCTACACCACGTACATGAAGGAGGAGGTGGATCGTTACCGTATCGTAATTGGTAACCAGACGTGCGTCTTCGAGAAGGAGAACGATCCCTCGCTGTTGCGCAGTCCTTCAGCGGGAAAGCTTATCAATATGATTGTGGAAGATGGCGCCCATGTTGGCAAGGGCCAGGCCTTTGCTGAGATCGAGGTAATGAAGATGGTGATGACTCTGACGTCTCAGGAGGCGGGCACAGTGACATTTGTGCGTCGACCAGGAGCGGTTCTGGATGCAGGATCGCTGCTGGGACATTTGGAGTTGGACGATCCATCGCTCGTGACGAAGGCGCAGCCTTTCAAGGGACAGTTCCACCAGCCGGAGAATGCACCGGTTCCGGAGAAGCTGAACAGGGTGCACAATACCTACAAGAGCATCCTGGAGAACACACTGGCTGGCTATTGTCTGCCGGAACCTTTCAATGCGCAGAGACTAAGGGACATCATCGAGAAGTTCATGCAGAGTTTGCGCGATCCCTCGTTGCCGCTGCTGGAGTTGCAAGAGGTTATCGCCTCCATCTCTGGCCGTATCCCCATCTCTGTGGAGAAGAAGATCCGCAAGCTAATGACGCTGTATGAGCGCAACATAACCAGTGTCCTGGCCCAGTTCCCATCGCAGCAGATCGCCAGCGTGATCGACAGCCATGCAGCCACTCTTCAGAAGCGCGCTGACCGAGATGTCTTCTTCTTGACCACCCAGAGCATTGTGCAGCTGGTGCAGCGTTACAGGAATGGAATCCGTGGCAGGATGAAGGCCGCCGTGCATGAGCTACTGCGTCAGTACTATGACGTTGAGTCGCAGTTCCAGCACGGACATTACGACAAGTGCGTGGGATTGGTACGGGAGCACCACAAGGACGACATGCTGACGGTGGTGAATACCATCTTCTCCCACTCTCAGGTGGCCAAGAAGAATCTGCTGGTCACCCTGCTCATCGATCACCTGTGGGCCAACGAACCTGGACTAACTGACGAACTGGCCAACACTCTGAGTGAGCTAACCTCCCTGAACCGAGCGGAGCATTCGAGGGTGGCACTGCGATCCCGCCAAGTGCTGATCGCTGCCCACCAGCCCGCCTATGAACTGCGTCACAATCAAATGGAGTCGATCTTCTTGTCGGCCGTTGATATGTACGGCCATGACTTCCACCCTGAGAACCTGCAGCGTCTGATTTTGTCGGAGACCTCGATCTTCGACATCCTGCACGACTTTTTCTACCACTCCAACCGCGCCGTGTGCAATGCCGCTCTGGAGGTTTATGTGAGGAGAGCTTACACCTCCTATGAGCTGACCTGCCTGCAGCATCTGGAGCTGTCCGGTGGCCTACCGCTTGTTCACTTCCAGTTCCTCCTACCCACCGCCCATCCGAACAGGCTGTTCTCTCGTATGTCCTCTCCCGATGGATTAGATCAGGCAGCTGCCGAGTCCTTGGGAAGCTCATTCGTGCGCACCGGTGCGATTGCGGCCTTCGACTCATTCGAGCACTTTGAGATGTACTCGGACGAGATTCTGGATCTGCTCGAGGACTTTGTCTCGCCTGCGATGGTCAATGCCAAGGTCTTGGAGGCTGTGGAGGCTGCGGATTCCATCTCGGACAGCAGGCACAGCACCTCTATCAATGTTTCGCTTTCGGATCCCGTGACCCGGGCGAATGCTGCTGAGGAGGCCAAGTCCACGGAACCAATTCACATTGTTAGCGTGGCTGTCAGGGAAACGGGAGAGTTGGATGATCTGCAAATGGCTCAGATCTTTGGAAACTATTGCCAGGAGCACAACGAGGAGCTCTTCCAGCGACGCATCCGTAGAATTACATTTGCCGCTCTGAAGAAGCGACAGTTCCCCAAGTTCTTCACGTACCGAGCTAGGGACAAGTTCACGGAGGATCGTATTTACCGGCATCTTGAGCCAGCATCTGCTTTCCATTTGGAGCTAAACCGCATGAAGACATACGATCTAGAGGCCCTGCCCACCGCTAACCAGAAGATGCATTTGTATCTCGGCAGAGCAAAGGTGTCCAAGGGTCAGGAGGTGACGGACTACCGCTTCTTTATTCGCTCGATTATCCGTCACTCGGATTTGATTACCAAGGAGGCCTCATTCGAGTATCTGCAGAACGAGGGAGAGCGCGTTCTTCTGGAGGCCATGGATGAGTTGGAGGTGGCTTTCTCGCATCCACACGCCAAGCGCACCGACTGCAATCACATCTTCCTGAACTTTGTGCCCACCGTCATTATGGACCCGGCCAAGATTGAAGAGTCTGTGACGAAGATGATTATGCGGTACGGACCACGTTTGTGGAAGCTGCGTGTGTTGCAGGCCGAGCTCAAGATGGTAATCCGCCAGTCACCGCAGTCGCCCACTCAGGCAGTGCGCCTATGCATTGCTAATGACTCCGGCTACTTCCTGGATATTTCCATGTACACGGAGCAAACGGAACCGGAGACAGGAATCGTAAGTTGAAATAAAAACCTCTTTCTAAAATGTTTTAAAACCTTTTCACCCTTTATTTGCAGATCAAGTTCAAGGCCTACGGAGAGAAGCAGGGATCTCTGCACGGACATCCCATCTCCACGCCCTACATGACCAAGGACTTCCTGCAGCAGAAACGCTTCCAGGCGCAGTCCAACGGCACCACCTATGTCTACGATGTGCCTGACATGTTCCGCCAGATGACCGAGCGTCACTGGAGGGAGTTCTCGAAGGCTCGTCCCACTGTGGACATCCGCACTCCGGACAAGATCCTAATCGAGTGCAAGGAGCTGGTCCTTGAGGGCGACAGTCTTGTAGAGATGCAGCGTCTGCCTGGTGAAAACAATGTGGGTTTTCTATTCGACTCACAACATCAGAGAAGCTAAAACCGGTTATTTCTTTATTTCAGTGCGGAATGGTGGCTTGGCGCATTGTCCTGGCCACTCCCGAGTATCCGAATGGCCGTGAGATCATTGTAATAGCCAACGACCTTACATACCTGATTGGTTCCTTCGGCATCAAGGAGGACGTCCTGTTCGCGAAGGCTTCCCAGTTGGCCCGCCAACGCAAAGTACCCAGGGTAAGTCTGATTTTTCTCCGCGGTTCTTCATTTACTTTATGCTATTCCATTCATTTTCTTCTAGATATACATTTCCGTAAACAGCGGTGCCCGCATCGGACTTGCTGAGGAGGTAAAGGCAATGTTCAAAATCGCTTGGGAGGATCCAGAGGAGCCGGACAAGGGCTTCAAGTACCTTTACCTGACCACCGAGGACTACGCCCAGGTGGCCAACCTGAATTCGGTGAGGGCCATCCTGATCGAGGACGAGGGCGAGCAGCGTTACAAGATCACCGACATCATCGGCAAGGACGACGGCCTGGGTGTGGAGAACCTGCGGTACGCCGGTTTGATTGCCGGTGAGACGTCGCAGGCCTACGAGGAGATTGTTACCATCGCTATGGTCACCTGCCGCACCATCGGCATTGGATCCTATGTGGTGCGTCTGGGCCAGCGCGTCATCCAGATCGACAACTCGCACATTATACTCACGGGCTATGCCGCGCTGAATAAGGTAACAAGGCAGCATTTATTTTTGATCTAGAACCGATTAATAATTGTTTCCTCTTTTTCAGCTGCTTGGACGCAAGGTATACGCCTCCAACAACCAACTGGGAGGCACCCAGATTATGTTCAACAACGGTGTCACCCACAAGACTGAGGCCATCGATCTGGATGGTGTGTACACCATCCTCGACTGGCTCTCGTACATCCCCGCCTACATCGGTTGCGACCTGCCCATCATCCTGCCTTGCGATCGTGTCGATCGGCCAGTGGACTTCATGCCCACCAAGTCGCCGTACGACCCGCGCTGGATGCTCGGTGGCCGTGTGAATCCCGTGAATGCCAATGACTGGGAGAACGGCTTCTTTGACCGCGACTCCTGGAGCGAAATTATGGCGCCGTGGGCCAAGACGGTAGTCACCGGTCGCGCCCGACTGGGTGGTGTCCCCGTGGGCGTTATTGCTGTTGAGACACGCACCGTGGAGGTGGAGATGCCCGCCGATCCCGCCAATTTGGACTCGGAGGCCAAGACCCTGCAGCAGGCGGGTCAAGTGTGGTACCCGGACTCCTCGTACAAAACGGCGCAGGCAATCAAGGACTTTGGGCGAGAGGAGCTGCCGCTGATCGTGTTCGCTAATTGGCGTGGTTTCTCCGGAGGAATGAAAGACATGTACGAGCAAATCGTCAAGTTCGGTGCCTACATCGTCGATGGCCTGCGGGAGTACAAGAAGCCAGTGCTCATCTACCTGCCGCCCAATGCCGAGCTGCGAGGTGGAGCCTGGGCCGTGTTGGACTCCCTCATTAACCCGCGCTACATGGAAACATATGCCGATCCGGAGGCCAGAGGAGGTGTGCTTGAGCCGGAGGGCATTGTGGAGATAAAGTACAAAGAGAAAGACCTGGTCAAGACGATACATCGCCTAGATCCCACCACCATTGGGGTAGGTTTCAAATGCTAGTTCAACACATGGAGCGATTAATTGAATTTTTATTTTTAAATACAGCTGAAAAAGGAGCTTGATGATGCAAATACATCTGGCGACAAGGTCAAGGCTGCTCAGGTGGACGAAAAGATCAAGGCTCGCATTGCTGTGCTTATGCACGTTTATCACACGGTAGCAGTTCACTTTGCCGACCTGCACGACACCCCGGAGCGAATGCTGGAGAAGGAGTGCATCAGCGAGATTGTTCCCTGGCGCGATTCCCGCCGTTGGCTGTACTGGCGCCTGCGCCGTCTCCTGCTGGAGGATGCGTACATCAAGAAGATCCTGCGCGCCCAGGACAACCTCTCCGTGGGCCAGGCCAAGCAGATGCTGCGACGCTGGCTGGTAGAGGAAAAGGGTGCCACAGAGGTGAGCAATTTAGACTATACACTCTCGGCATCCATTACAAAATATATCATGTTATTATCAGGCATATCTGTGGGACAAAAACGAGGAAATGGTGTCTTGGTATGAGGAGCAGAGCAATGGCGAGTCTATCGTTTCCCGCAACGTGAATTCCGTGAGGCGGGATGCCATCATTTCTACCATTTCGAAAATGCTCGAGGTAAGTGTAACCAAATCGATCCAAATCGTTTCAAAACTGACTTTGGTTTTATTTGTTCTGCAGGACTGTCCCGACGTAGCGCTGGACGCTGTGGTGGGTCTCTGCCAGGGTCTGACGCCCGTAAATCGGGGCGTGGTCGTACGCACACTAGCCCAGATGCAGCTGAACGAGGAAACCTCAAACAGCACCCAGGGATGATTCTACGCTAGGTTCTAAGTTCGTTTTAGGCCCCCAATTTCACCCCTACCCTTTCCCGCCTTTCACCACATTTCTCAACCCCGTTTTGCGCTTGTAAAATACCGCAAAGCTTGCATGATGTGCATTTTGTTTAGTTGAATTTGTTTAAACGTAATTAGCCTAAATCTAGTTATGTATTGGAGTTGTAGGCATGGGTAGATTTGTTGCCTAAGTGGCCCCGATAAACTAGTTGTATCGTGTACATAATTGAATATGTATATCGCTTGAATACAAATCATTCCATTAGTTGTCTAAGAACTAAAGTCCTTTGTACACAGAGCTTTTTTTGAATTATACGAGTTACTGAAAATATATATATGGTACAATACATTTTTTAAAAATCGCTGGATGGCAAGTGGTTTTTCGTTTTCTTTTCTTTTGGTTCCACAGGATCGATAATGTACATAATTTCATTTATTTTATATAAATTAATAATGAAATCTATCGCAGTCGCGGGTAATATCCTCCGATTTGCTGCGCTCCTATTTGCCGTCTCTCATAAAAATGAAGTTGAGTGTGGCGTGGGGAAAATGGATTGGTGAGAGTCGGTTTCAGTTCAGGTTATCTAGCCAATCGGGCTCGGCGACACTTATCTTCTCTATTATGGAATTAACTTGATAGCACAATGACTGGATCTGTCTATCCCACTGCGGCAGTAGTTCGCGGTTCTCGAAGTGCACAATGCCCGAGATCTGGTCGATGTGTCCGTTCATGCGGCCCTCGGTGATCATCTGGGAGGCGATCTTTTCCGCCTTCACCGCGGGTATGTCCAGCAAGGCGCCCAGCTCCTCGAAGGTGATGTTGTTGTACAGCTTGCTGGCCGACAGCAGATTGTGCTCGAAAACAGCTCGATCCAGGATGGAGGAGCCGTCGGGAGTGGCAGCCTTTTGGTGGTCCTGCAGCAGGGCTTCAAACTCCTGCAGCTCGGAGCGCCGGATGATGCGCTCCAAGTACATTTTCTCAAGAATGCCGTAGGCCGGCAAGTGCTGGCAGCGTTCGTCCTTGAACAGAGTGGCCAGCATGCGGGAGCGCTGCTGCCCGGCAGAGGCGAGGACTGTGCAGATGAGCGCCTTCTTCAGCGCCGTCATCCTCTCGCCCTGGTCCACTATCTTGCGGTAGGAGAGCTCGTTGTATCGCTGGGCTGCTTCGATGAACTTGCGCCGGTAGTCCAGGACACGGGCATAGCAGACTTTGTATAGTACCTTAGGAGGATGCGGATATCGAAAGGTATAGTTTTGGTAGGGTTTCATCTAGCTAGATGTGATTTACCTGCAGCTCCTCGGAGTTGGTCTCGGCCTGCAGTAGCGAGGCACGATTGATGAACAGCTCGGCCTGCATGGAATCATTGTCCTCCAGGTAGAGACGGGCTATCTTTAAGTAGGTGCCCAGCTTGCACTCCACGGAGTACTGCTTCTGGCCCGTCTCCAGTGGGATGCCCACTAGCACCGTGGCCGCATCGCGCCACTGCTGATTGCGCTCATAAATGTTGGCCAGATGGAACCGGATGCCGGCCACCTGCTCCTCGAACGAGATGACGCGCGGATTGACCTTCTCCAGGGTAAAGTGGGAGAGCTGCTTCGACAGGTCGTCGGGCAACTTGCTAAGCTCGCTGCCCACGTCGTTGAGGATCTGGCGCGAGATCACCAGGCTGACGTGCTCGTTCACAATGGCCTCCACGAAGAGCCGGAGGCCGTCGATTAACTCCTGGCCGGTGTTCGCCAGCACCGTTTTCAGCAGCTGACGGTACTTGTCCGCCTGATCCTTGTGCGTGCCGGTGAAGTTGATCAGGCCCATCAGCTGGTTGCGCAGGATGGCCGTCGAGATACCCTTGTTCGTTTTTGCGTAGTTTGCGGCCATATTCACTTGTATTATTTCGCACTAGCTAAGAACAACAACGCAAGCTCATCCCCGTTATCGATAACAGGCGAGTCCGGCCGGGGCACTAATGGGGCATCAGCTTTTTTCTAGCTAGGTCTGGTAAAAGTAGCTGGAAGTTCTATAATATATGTAATGTATTGTATTTTTTACCTGTTTCAATATAAAACCCCATTAACGCCATTGCAAACCCTACCAAAATCATATTAACAAAATCCTCTCCGTCCTTCGTAAAACTATTTTATCCCATACCATTTAAGAAAGTTGTCTCACTCTAACAGTTAACTCATAGTTTTACACTGTAAGTTAGCTATATATAAATAAATAAATTTTAGCACGTTTATAAAAAAATATCAAAATAGACAAGTTACATACATTTGTATATTTAGCTGCCTTTAACCTGGGTTAAATGAAAGTCAACAGCGTAAAAAACACTATTATTATCAGTTTGAAGGTTTTCCAAGTACCCTTCCAGAAATATGGCTTTTAAAGCTATGTTTTTGTAAGCGACAGTTCTGATTTAGAGCTGGCAGACCTGGAAAAAAATATCCGAATTGCTAAACGGTGGAACACTTGGCTTTTAATCGATAAACAAGCTGGGCTTTTGGTCCCTCAGCATTGGGTAAAATTTCGTTTACAAAAGAAAGCATCCTGAATAAAAACAAACGTTTTAAGAGAAGGGAAAATAAAGAAGATGGTTTGAAAAAAAGGTTAGATGCCCACATAAATGAACACCTCGGCAACGATACACATATAAATATGTATATTTAAAATTGGCGCTTTTATGAAACAAAAGAAATAAGAGATGCAGTCCTGCAAATTATCGATAATTAGATTTCGATACCAAACTGATAGTGAGTTCGCTGCAGTAAACAGGTGAAAAAAGTTATATATGTGTACGGGCCCAATTGGCCTTAAAAACCTGTATCGGGGTCGAGCAAGACAATCCGCAAATCCTATATGATCAGTGTTTAGTCGAGGAACTCGAAGACAACTAGTGTGAAGTCCACCCTGCTTCCAAAAGGGTGGGGACAAATCCCACACATACATACACTTATCAGGAGCAGCGCAGCTCGCCGAGTGAAGTGGAAAATGTATCCAAAGGAGTCCAATGGCCGTTTTTGCGAGCAGATATGAACGGAAATTGCCAATTGACGACACCCAAGCGCTGAGCTGCGAGATAACCGCTGTCCAGGAGGTCGCCGGACATACGGTAGGTGGAACCTTGGGGGGGTGGAGCTGCTGACCCCAGCGAAAAATCAATAATTGTTGATGATTTCATGCAATCGGTGTGCGTGTGTGTGTCTGGCTGCAGGAGTACCTGCTGCGCGTGTGGAGGGGCGCCAGCAACAAGGACTACTGGACCGTTCTGCGCCGCTACAATGACTTCGACCGGCTGGACAAGTCTCTCCGCGTCTCCGGCATCGAGCTGCCGCTGCCTCGCAAGCGCATCTTTGGTAACATGCGCCCGGAGTTCGTAGCTGAACGGAAGCAAGCCCTGCAAGTGTACATAAACGCCGTACTAATGAATCCCATATTGGCCTCCTCGCTGCCAGCCAAGCGCTTCGTCGATCCCGAGAGTTACTCGCAGTCCTTCCACGGTGGGTTCACTTTCCTAGAGCCCTAGATTGACCAAAATACCCATAATCTATATACCCTGATTTCTGTGCAGACCATGCCGTGCAGAATGCCATGCTCTGCCTGCGAAACGACTCTACGTGGTCGCTGGGCGGAACCATGGGCGCCATAGGCTGGCGCCTCCGAAAGCACTACTTTAAGGTGACTACCAAGCCGCCGGAGAAGAGCCACAACAAGCAGCTGGTCAAGAGCGGCTCGCAAACCCATCAGAGCAAGCATTTCGCTGCTGGGAGCAGCAATGGCAGCGGTCACTCCATCGATGCAGGAACCCTGGATCCGGGGGCCGAGGTGGTGGCCGAGTGGCTCGAGTACGGGCCAGACAAGTTCGTCGACGAGAAGGAAATCGGGGGCATAATGAAGAGCCTGATGGGCCTCCAGCATCCGCATATCGAGCCGGTGCTCCTGGCCGCCCACACTGAAAATGGATGCCTCGTTATCAGGAAGTCAGTATCTGAAGTAATCTTTCGCAGAGCAAGGCTAACATTATTGCATATTCCGCACATAGGTTCCATAAGCACGGTACCCTGAAGGATGTTTTGTGCATGGCCGCAAACCCAAAGAATCCCTTCCTCAGCAAGTACGGCAATCCGAAGGGGCGCACTGCCCTCTCGATGAAACAGGTTGCCACGTATGGCAAGCAGATCCTAGAGGCTCTCATATTTTTGCATTCCAAGGGATACGCATATGGTAAGTCAGGACAGGACACGTTGAAGAAACAAATAATTTAGTTTTTAAAATTCTTTAAGGTCATCTCCATTCCGGAAACATAGTGATAGTGGACGACTGTGTTAAGCTGCTGGACATCGAGAACTTTTTACTGGGCGTGCCAGCATTCTACCGGCCCTTTTTTATGCAGCACAGCAAGATCCATGCCATCGAGACTATTGATGTATACTGCTTTGGTCACGTCCTCTTCGAAATGGCCATGGGCTATCCGCTGCAGGAGTCTGTGGTGCGCCAGATCACTGAATGTCCAGAGGCGTTAAGTGGGTCCCTTTATATTAACAAGCATATTAGTTTCTTTTAACCTATTTGTCTTTGCAGAATGCCTGCTAGAGAGCATTCTGTCCAAGGAAGCTTGCAAGGCTGGCCTACCAACATTGGAGCAACTGCTGGGTCACAGATTCTTCACGCAATACGCTTCAAGTGAAAGCGCTGGCGCTGCTGCCAATGCTGAGAAGCCGTACTTCAAGCTATCCCTGAACGCCAAAGAGCTGCTAAAGCAGGCAGCCATCAAGAGCGAGAACCGCCTGCGGGACGAACAGAAGTCGGTGAAGAACCAGAAGCGCATCGTGCGCGTCCAGGAACTGATGAGCTCCGAGGAGGAGAAACGCAAGTCCAAGCAAAAAGCAGTTAGTTGCCCAATTCCCAACCATTACACGTAGATCAATCTCACACAGCCACTTAACGAACACTTTTTGGTTTCTCTTTTCGTTTATTTGATCGATGCTTACGTCTAGAAACTAGAGCACAAACAGTCGAAGCTAAAGCAGCAAGGTTCTATCCAAACAAACAATGGACGCTTGTCGCTTGTGGCTGCAACTGCAACAGCAGCTTCCTCCAGCACAGCGGTGGCTGGTGGGGCAGACTCCTTTAACCGCTCCGACAGCACTCCCGAGGAGCCCTTACTGGCCGGCATCAAATGTAGTTATCTAACAGCCGTTCACAGCTTCAAATTAGTAGTTTGTTAGCCTGTTCCTCCGAACTAACTTGACTCACATGCAATTCCGTCTTCCTTTCAGCACCACCGCTTACTCCGGGGCCGCACTTGGGCGCCATATATCAGCAGGTGCCGGCGTCGCCAGGCGCCTCCGTGGAACGGCAATCTTCGACTCCGAACATGCTAGCTGAGGATGCGGAGGACGGCGATGGCGACGAGCCGACCCGCTCCGCTCTACTCGAGTCCATCTGCAAGTTCAATCGCGGGTCGCTGCGTAAAGTACGCTCCAACGACTAGCTGGGGTACTAAAAGATTTATAAACATTACAATTTTTGGACCAAATGTGGCGTTATGAAATAACGGTGCAATCAAAAAATAACTCGGAAACTAATCGAATTCCAAAAGCTACATTTTTAGAGGCATATTTGAAAAAAGAAAAACAAAAAAAAACAAATCAGCAGATCGAAGACACCGCTGAGCATAGCATATACCCCAAAACAATCCAGCAATTACTATATGTACTAACGAAACCCACTGATTATAATTATTGCATCTTATACGTGTCCACTATACATTGCATACGATTTATCGGCTAAAAGAATATGTCTATTTATGTAAACAAGTTACATGTCACTCATTTGCGAACAGACTCCCAGATCGCAACTAAAGCTTTACCTATGTGTCCACTACACGACTGAAACTAACTTTGGTACGAATATCTAAAAATGAAAAACGGAAACAAAGAATCTTAAACAAACAGAAAATCGGGAAAGAAACGACAAGAAGAAATTTCGTACTTTCCAATATTTACATAAGTCTGCACCAAAATTTGCACGGGACGAGACGCTATTCTTTTATAAGGCCCACTGGCCCATATAGTACATGGATATGGATGTTAGATGTCTAAGAAACTGTTCCTCGGTGTTGTGCTATCTCCACCAGTGCGTTTTTATCGCCAATTTTTAGTAGTTGTACTGCAGGTTTTGTAAATTTGAGTTTTTTATATTTCGAAGAGCCACGAATGTTTTTAAAACACTCAACTGTTCGTAAAAGTCTAGACATACTCGGAGTCCTGGACTCAAAATAGTTGGAACAAAAGACAAAGACAAGGAAATGTGGCCAAGAATTCGCACTGTTATCGTTTTTCTTTTTATAGACAATTTATTAGGTGTGTATTTAACCGAATCCAAATTATGTATCGAGTATATTTATATTTGAATATGTGTATATACATGTAATTGATGTTTTGTGGCCACAAGAGCACCCAGTAATAACGTAAATATCGTATTATCATCTACCGACTGTGTGTATGTGTTTGATATGTATACTTTAAAAGGGAGTCGGAACCGAAATGCTAGCACGAAAGTAAAATGTATTCCCCACATTGCAAACCAAATAAAGTGTAAACTAATTGTCGTTGTAAACCGGACTTTAATCTCCTGTCGATCCAAGGGGGCTATCATTTTTCTGTTGTCTGAGATTAGATTTCTGTTTGAGTCTGGGAGTTCTCAAAATACGTTTAGTTAAACACAGTGATCATGGGTGACTCTCCGGAAGAGCGCCGTAGCAAGGACGCTGTGCCCGAGGTTTCCGCCAAGGAGGCGGAAACTGGCAAGGGGAAAAAGGAGAAGAAGGAAAAGTCGGCCGAGGGCAATCAGAAGGTAAGTTTGGCTGACAAGTGGCGCATAATTTGGCTCGGTATTGATTCAACAAGCGCCACGAATTGCCACGGCGACAGGCCGTCAAGCAATCTGGCAGGGAATGGCCTAATGGCATAATCATTTGTGGTTTTATGGGTAACCGCTACGCACTCGACCCGACTCGATTCCCCTAATACCAGGCAATGGCAGCCGCTGCAGCGAAGAACTGGTCGGGTCTGGTGGATCTCTGCCTGGGGCAGGAGCGCGAGAAGGTATACGATTGATTTTGCCATTATGGTTACAATAGGTATTTTATGTCTTTTTAATGAATTGATGCTTGTAACGGAATGTGAACACGGGAGTACATGGATTGCCTGAAATTTGGCCAAGTCACGCCATATCTTGTGGGAGTTCTATTGGGGGATACAGTGTCTAAGGCATTACTAACATGCATATTCGGTTTCCCATTTCATCGTCATGCAGAGGCCGGCGAGCAGCCAGCGCGGATCGCTGACCAAGTCCCATATAGGCGTTCCCCTGGGCATGGGTGCTCCGGCGGCAAAGGTAAGTCTGCACAGTGACCAGCCGTCCCCCTTTGTATCTTAAGGTCCGTATGATTCGCAGCCCACGATGCGCTTCATGCCCACCTACCGCCTGGAGTCAAAGAATCCTCTGAATAAGGAGCGCGTAGAGAACATCATCAAGGCGGTGATGAACCGACACTACAACGAAGAGTACATGTTCCATCCCAAGCACTCGCTCCACATGGCGGCCCAGGTCAGCGAGGAAATCAAGAACCGGATCAAGCTCGACAACTACGACAGGTGACTTGGTGCTGTGCCCATTTATTTCTGACTAAGCACATATCCCCCTAGATATCGCTACATAGTGCTGGTCACTGTGGGCGAATTCCTGATGCAAGGCCTCTACTCGATGGTGAACTTCTTGTGGGATGCTGAAAAAGATGGATTTGTGACCTACAGCGTGGAGAGACCTTCGTACTTTGCGGTCTGCACCACCTTTTACCTGTACTACGATTGAAATCGTCATTCTGGCGCCTTCGAGTTATTAAAATTGACGTTAATGCTTAACTGCAAAATGTTTGTACCTTGCTGTGTTGGTCATCAGATTAATTCACTTTGTTTGGCACTCGGACTTGCACTGTAACTCACAGCTCACGTTGTTTAACACCAGACTTTTTAACACATTAGGTAGGATTCGGTAGTTGACGTTTATTTAAATATCAGTGTAATAGTTTGATATAATATTTTCTCAAGCCTAAATTATTCGAACATCTGTCTAATGATGCAAGATCAAACGCAGTTAGATCGTTATAACTATCTCTGAGTGTACAGATTTACGATTGGTATATATATAAATAATATTTTTGAGAACACTCGCATACACAACACATGCACTAGGCCAACTCCTTGGATTATCATTGTAAATCGACTGATTTTTGTTCGTGAAATGACACTTGAACTCACAGAAACATAATGTAGCATGAACGCATGTATAAATTATAAACAAAACACCATTTTGTTGATAGCAGCCACAAGAAAACCAATGTAACAATTGCCAAACCCAATCAAACAGCAAAGACATTTTGGAGCAAATGCTACACGACGTTCTCTCTTCGGATGGAAGACGGATATAGATCGGGGATCGGAACACGATTTGGATATGGTAGCCACTTTCACGCACCCACAGGCCAAAATCACCAAGGAACCTCTGAGAGATCGAGGGGAACTGAACTGAAGCCCAGCTAGAATTAAACACTTCGCACTGATTGCTCTTGTTACGGGAAAATCGCACTGCAGACAATCTCTTGAGACACTTCGTAATGTTTGGTTGTGGACTCAACTGGACAATCAGACCACTACTTGGTGCACTTTTGTCGCACTGTATTTTCAGGATCACAAACTAAAGACCAAAAGGCGAAATCATCAGCGTAACACAAATGAAAATAGGAAATCAACTTTAAGGAACACAAAAACTGTTTCATCGAGATTATTATGCACTAGTTGTTGATCATAGGCGGACACTCGAATGGACTTTTTAGAAAATGTTTGGTTTTTTACTCATGTTGTTTTCATTCTCAGTTGTACACTTTAACATAATAAAATTGGAAAAATTGTATGGGTTGTTTTTAAATACAATCTTGATCGACTTTTTCGAACTTTTTAGCACAATAATAAAAAAGATGTATGAACTTCACTGGCACTAACACATCGAGAACTTGAAATGAAACCATAAAGAGAGATCCTGTCTGCAAAAGAAGGTTAATTAATGGTTAATTAATACGCGATAGGGGTCATGAGGTGTGGGTGATATCTCCTCGGTTCTGCTCATGTCTCTGGATGTGTGCATCATGTGTGTGTGTGTGTGTGCGGTGCTTGGAGGATGCACATACACGACCCATGCGTGTATGTAACCCCCTTGTCCTCCTCCTTTTGAGGGGCCATCTAAGATACGACTACGGCTTTTATGTTATAGTTAGGTGTGTCGGAGCCTCTCCTTGAGCACTGTGGCTAGTCATTACCTCCAGTTTGTCCAACACCTGCCTCTCCTCCCCACCGACTCAGCTACACTTTAGGCCGTTCCACCGCGCACAACCACTATGACCAGGTGGTCCTCCTTCAGACCCTCCTCTGTCAGACTGTGGCATGTGCGCTTTAGCAGCTCCGTGGAGAAGTCGCAGGGCGGAAAGGCGTACAGCACTCCGGTTGCCTCCGTCTCCTTGTTCAGTAGAGAGATGACGCCAGCCGCCTCCTTCTGCTTTAGGTAAGAGACCAGGTTTCTCAGCGGACGCGTCTGCACGCTGGCATCGTCGCAATTGGTGTCATTTGTTGAGCCGGCCAAGCCCATGAAGATAGCGTGCGACGAAGACGATGCAATTCGCTTTTGCACATCGTCCAGCTTTGGCGGATCCAAGCGCAGTCGCTGGGTGATGCGTAGGTTGTGCTTGCCCTCTTCGTCGCGCATCAGCGACTCGACAATATCTGTGTCGCCGTCCGTCAGATGGAACTTGGCTGGGAACAGGGAGCTCTTAAGGATCAGGGCTCCGGTCCACACTGTACTGCACTTGCGAGCCACCTCGGGCACTGTACTGGCTGATCCAAGAGCGTCGTTGCGGCGAGTCGACGTGTCGGAATCGGATCCGGGAGAGCGAGCGCGCTTCAAAGGCGATCTGGACCGAGAGCGTTCCACGCCAGGTTCCCGAGAGCTGGAGCGGGCTCCCCTGTCGTAAGATTCTCCAGGTGGGCGTCGCCACTCATCATCCACTCCTCCAGGAGGCGGCACCGACGAGGAGGACCCACCTAAGGACCCAGGATGCGGCGGCCTGTGAACATCATTGTGGTAGTGGTACATGCCGCGTCCTCTTCCACGATAGCCACCACGTCCGCGGTAGCCACCTCTGGGTGGATACGGGGAGTAGCCACCTCGCGGTGCGTAGGACGCAGACTCCTCGTAGTAGGGATCATATTCCGGACGCCGGTACTCCAACGCACTTTCGTCATATGGCGGCTTGGAGCCCTTAAATGGTGCTGCCGGTGTGGCGCCCGGTAGTTCTGCGAAGTCCGTGCGAAGTCGACGCTCCGGTCCGCCCAGGGGAAATCCTCGCATCTCTTTTACCGCCGCCGTGGCCGCCTCCACGGTCTCGTACTGAATGTAAGCGTATGGCTCGCCCTTTTGGTATTCGATCTTCTTGATCGCGCCGAAACGATCGAACTCTCGCTCCAGCTGAGTGACCGAGGTCCAGCCGCCCAATCCTCCGATCCACATACGAGTAGCCGGAGTCACCTTGCCGTATCCGATCTTGCACTGGAACTTGCCGATGTACTGCCCGGATAGCTCGATCTTTGCCCGGTGAGCCATATCCAGATTCTGGTAGCGCACAAACGCGAACGCGTTGCCCGTGCCAGGCGGTGGACGCTTGATGTCAATATCATCCACTACTCCATACTTGCCGAAGATGCGACGCAGCTCGTCGTCGGCAATGGTCACCTCTAGATTTCCTGCAAACAGGGTGCGCGTGGAAAGGGGATCGTCCTCGGGCTGCACGTGGTGCAAATAGTTGGGGAACTTGTCCTTTTTGCTCTCGGGCTTTTCGTAAGGAGCATGTGGACGTGGCGCCAGTGGTCTCATGGGAGCGTACTGATGGGGTGGTGCGTGGCCATGGAGGTGATGAGGATGGCCGCCGCGATGCAGAGGTGGACCGCGTGGCGGATGTGGATAGTCATGGTGCATTGGCCGGTAATCCCGTGGATGTACGGCGTGCGGATGCATATGCGGAGGACCGTAGCGGTCATAGGGATCAAGCGGGGGCCGGCGGTGATCCAGAGGAGCCCCCGGGCCCATGGGTGAGCGAGAGTAGTGATAGCGCTCGTAGTCTGGCGGGGACATGGAGTGCCCGCGGGGTCTATAAAATACCAAAAGCAAGTTAGGCTTTAGGAACAAGCTAAATTTTTAATGATGAAACCATACCTATACTCTGGCCTAGTGGTGGACTTGTACACCGGCTCCACAATGGCCATCTTGTCGTAGATGATGAGGCGCGGCTTGTGGTGCTTGGCCTCGCGTGCATCCTCCGGCGTCCGGAAGCAAACATAGGCCACCCTTTCATCCAGATCATGAGCCAGTCGCACACTGAAGTCTCCAAACTTCTTGTACTCGCGGTACAGTGTCTCCTCGATGAACTCGTCCGGAGCCTTGGGCGGCAGAGCGCTGACGCACAGGACCTTGTAGGCAGCGGGTCGCTCAGCGGGTGGAGGACCACGCAAGTAGGGCTCCCGGTGCGGAGAGCCGTAGCGGCCACGTGGACTTGGCGAGCGATCCAAGCGGCGTCGCATGCGCTCCGGCGACAGGCGCTCGGGAGAGTCGCCCGGCACCCCGCTGCCGTTGTCGTAGCCACGACCCATGCTCCGCGAGTTGCGCGACAAACTGCTCCTGGCGGCCGGACCCGGGGAGCGCGAGGCGCTGCGCTTCATGTTGTGGATTTTGATTGTGATTCGATCGGCTCCGGCTCCGTCTCGATGACTACTCATGGGCGGCTCTTCCGGTACTTCTTTCCTCGGTTGGTGCTGCTTGAGAACTTTCTCGCAATTTGGTTGTGTGGATTCTGCGAATTATTCGAGATACGAGCCTTGTGAAAGTACTGGTGAAAAGCAAGCAGACAAGCGGCGGCCGAGTGAAAAGAAAATGGCGGAGCCCCGACGACAAAAAAAAAACGCTGAAGGCGGAAAATACCCCAAAACCACGAAAATGAGCATTGTTTCCAGTGTCCTTACCTCTTTTGCTTGCGTCAAAAGATAATT
This sequence comes from Drosophila subpulchrella, assembly GCF_014743375.2. Classification (NCBI taxonomy): domain Eukaryota; kingdom Metazoa; phylum Arthropoda; class Insecta; order Diptera; family Drosophilidae; genus Drosophila; species Drosophila subpulchrella. The sequence goes on along the minus strand of NC_050611.1, from coordinate 1,091,299 downwards.
ACAGTGCTTTTTTCCCAATATATCGCGAATATTCCTCGGATTCTTAAATTTTCTGCGGCTTTGCAAATTCTGTATGCGTCGAAAGTGGAATGCGGTTATCGATAGCCATCAGACCAGTGTTGGCATCGTGGCATCGTCGATAACATCGACCCACATTTGGCTATTTTCAAGCCTGTAATGAAATAATTTAATTAATAGAAGTACATATGTTTAAAATATATTATTCTTTTTTATTTATAAACGTTATTTTTAAGGCATTATTTCTTTGGCAATATATCGTAGAGTTGTTTGTTAATTTAGTTAGCTCATAGTTTTATACTGGCTATAAGCTTTATATAAATAAATATTCCGACAATCTAAACTCCGCAAGCGTAGCAATTTAAGAAATTTCACATTTAACGATGGGTGTACCATATTTTGAAGTCTCAACAACAGCTCATTCATAATGTTTTTCGAAATAAACATACATATTTTATTGGTTGTGTTATAGCTAAACCTACTCATCTATTTTCAGTCGAGATGTATTTTGTTATCGAGCAGCACTCTCTCGATAAGCATTTGACGCGGCATCTCGTTCAAATTCGTCAAGGGTACAGGTAAAATAGATCACAGGTAGAAAGGGACAGAACAGAATTAAAATCTCGTTATATACCACATGCCGGAAAACCCAAGTAAGTGATTAGAAAGAAAGGCAGGGGTTTTCACAAGCAGCTGCCTTAAGTTTTTCGAATATAAAGAGTGGCGCCCGTTGCCATTCAGACCCATTGTTTTGCCAGAACCAAAAGCGAAATGGTGCATTTAGCGACTGAAAAGAAGACCCAGGAGGTGTCGCCGAAAGCCCCCAGGCAGCTCCAGCTAGGTGGCCACGTGGGGTTCGACACTCTGCCGGACCAACTGGTCAACAAGAGCGTCCAGAACGGTTTCAGCTTCAATATACTGTGCATCGGGGAGACGGCTCTCGGCAAATCCACGCTCATGGACACGCTGTTTAACACCAGCTTTGGGTCCACGCCCAGTCCGCACAACCTTCCCAATGTGAAGCTAAAGGCATGCACATACGAGCTGCAGGAGAGTAGCGTCCGCCTCAAGCTGACCGTCTGCGACACGATCGGATATGGTGACCAGGTGAACAAGGAGGACAGCTATAAGGCTCTGGTGGAGTATGTGGACAGCCAGTTCGAGGCGTACCTGCAGGAGGAGCTCAAGATCCAGCGTGCGATGGCCAGTGGTCACGATGGACGCGTACACGCTTGTCTGTACTTTATCTGCCCCACTGGCCATGGACTGAAAGCAATGGACTTGGTGTGCATGAAACAGCTGGACACTCGGGTCAACATTATACCCGTTATCGCCAAGGCGGACACCATCTCCAAGTCCGAATTGTCTGGGTTCAAGGAGCGGATAATGGAGGAATTGCGCCGGAACAAAGTGAGCATCTACCAGTTTCCTACGGACGATGAGACAGTGGCCGATACCAACGCCTCCATGAATGGGCATCTGCCCTTTGCCGTTGTTGGCAGTACAGAATTCGTGAAGGTGGCCGGAAAGCAGGTCCGTGCCCGGCAATATCCCTGGGGAGCGGTACACATAGAGAACGAATCGCACTGTGACTTTGTGAAGCTGCGCGAGATGCTCATACGCACAAATATGGAGGATCTGCGTGAGCTAACCCACACACGACACTATGAGCTCTTCCGTCAGCGGCGCCTGCAACAAATGGGCTTTGTGGACGTGGATAGCAACAACCAGCCGGTGTCCTTCCAGCAGACCTTCGAGTCGAAGAGATCCGATCATCTGGCCAGCCTGCAGGCCAAGGAGGAGGAAGTACGGCAGATGTTCGTGCAGCGGGTCAAGCAGAAGGAGAACGAGCTAAAGGACAGTGAGAAGGACCTGCACACCAAGTTTGAGCGATTGAAGCGCGAGCACCTTGAGGAGAAGGCGCAACTGGAAGATGCGCGTCGCAAGCTGGAGGAAGAATGCCAGGAGTTGCAGCGTCGCAGGCTGCAGCTGGTCAATGCTGGTACGCACACACTCACATTGGGCAGGAGCAAGAAGAAGTAGCCTACTATTAAGTGTTTCGAATTTTAAACGATTTCGATTTTTATTAATCTTACGATGCGATACGATCGATTTGTACTTTACAGTTAAGGAATTTTAATCAAACAACATAAATATAATGCTATTCTTAGTCGTAAATGTAGATATAAGGCATGACGATTTTCTCATACTTTTAGAAAAAAGTGCAAAAAAATAGATTCTTGACTGAACTTACTCGTTTTTATGGATTGATTTGGGTTTTGGTTTGAAATCTTAATAGTACAAGGTGAGTTCCAAAGTAAACAGGCCTTTTAAAAAAAAGACAGAACTAATAGTTTTTTCGGCAAAATCAATTTATTTTATTCAAAATAGTCTCCTGCTTTAACACAGCGTTTTGCACGGTCCAAAAGCATGTCGAACGAGTGTTTTAGCTCGTTGCCCGGTATGGCCGCCAGTATGCCGGTGCAAGCCTTTTGAATGGCCTCTACGTCTGCATAACGCTTTCCTTTCATCGGCAAATGCATTTTTCCGAAAAGGTAGAAGTCGCACGGTGCCATATCAGGTGAATTCGGGGAGTGGTTGATGGTTAAAATGTGATTTTTGGTCAAATAGTCGGACACAAGCGCCGATCGATGAGACGGCGCATTATCGTGCAACAAACGCCAACTTCCATCTTCGCGATATTCGGGCCGAACACGTCGAATACGGCGCACCAAACGCTTCAAAACTCCAAGGTAGAATTCCGCATTAACGTTTTGGCCGGGTGGAACAAATTCATTGTGGACAATACCCTTGGAATCATAAAAACAAATCAGCATTGTCTTCACTTTTGACTTCTCCAAGCGCGATTTTTTGGGTTTCGGCTCGTCCGGCGCCTTCCATTCAGCACTCTGGCGTTTCGTTTCGGGATCAATTTGAAAACACCACGTTTCGCCACCAGTCACAATCTTGTAAAGGAAGTTCGGGTCTTTTTTTGCCTCTTTAATGATGTCCTTCGAATGTTGAATTCTGAGCAATTTTTCGACGTCAGTCAATTTGTGCGGAACAAACCGTGCACACACCTTTTGTAAGCCCAAATGTTCGGTCAAAATGCGATAAATCGATGTTTTGGAGATGTTCAATTCTATTTCCATGAATTTTAATGATGATTTCGGCTGATTTTTTATGAATTCACGCACAGTTTCGATGGAATTTTCGGTGATCACGGATTTTGATTGGCCCACATGTTCATCGTCATTTATGTCCTCACGACCACTTTTAAAACGTTGAAACCACTCGAGCACTCTGCTACGGGATAGGCAATCATCGCCATAAACTTTTTTCATCAATTGAAACGTTTCGGTAAAAGTTTTATCAATTTTAAAACAAAATTTAATGTTGGCTCTTTGTTCGAAGTTCATTTTCGCACCGATGACAAAAACATACTGACACTTAAGACGCAATAACCTCACTTCCTTCGAAAGTGGAATGCGGTTATCGATAGCCATCACACATTTGGCTATTTTTAAGCCTGTAATGAAATAATTTAATTAATATAAGTAGTAAATAAAAAATATATAACATATGTTTAAAATATTATTATTCTTTTTTATTTATAAACTTGATTTTTAAGACATTATTTCTTTGGCAATATATCGTAAAGTTGTTTGTTAATTTAGTTAGCTCATAGTTTTATACTGTTAATAAGCTTTATATAAATAAATATTCCGACAATCTAAACTCAGCAAGCGTAGCAATTTAAGAAATTTCACGTTTAACGATGGGTGTACCATATTTTTAAGTCTCAACAGCAGCTCATTCATAATGTTTTTCGAAATAAACATACATATTTTATTGGTTGTTTTATAGCTAAACCTACTCATCTATTTTCAGTCGAGATGTATTTTGTTATCGAGCAGCAGTCTCTCGATAAGCATTTGACGCGGCATCTCGTTCAAATTCGTCAAGGGTACAGGTAAAATAGATCACAGGTAGAAAGGGACAGAACAGAATTAAAATCTCGTTATATACCACATGCCGGAAAACCCAAGTAAGTGATTAGAAAGAAAGGCAGGGGTTTTCACAAGCAGCTGCCTTAAGTTTTTCGAATATAAAGAGTGGCGCCCGTTGCCATTCAGACCCATTGTTTTGCCAGAACCAAAAGCGAAATGGTGCATTTAGCGACTGAAAAGAAGACCCAGGAGGTGTCGCCGAAAGCCCCCAGGCAGCTCCAGCTAGGTGGCCACGTGGGGTTCGACACTCTGCCGGACCAACTGGTCAACAAGAGCGTCCAGAACGGTTTCAGCTTCAATATACTGTGCATCGGGGAGACGGCTCTCGGCAAATCCACGCTCATGGACACGCTGTTTAACACCAGCTTTGGGTCCACGCCCAGTCCGCACAACCTTCCCAATGTGAAGCTAAAGGCATGCACATACGAGCTGCAGGAGAGTAGCGTCCGCCTCAAGCTGACCGTCTGCGACACGATCGGATATGGTGACCAGGTGAACAAGGAGGACAGCTATAAGGCTCTGGTGGAGTATGTGGACAGCCAGTTCGAGGCGTACCTGCAGGAGGAGCTCAAGATCCAGCGTGCGATGGCCAGTGGTCACGATGGACGCGTACACGCTTGTCTGTACTTTATCTGCCCCACTGGCCATGGACTGAAAGCAATGGACTTGGTGTGCATGAAACAGCTGGACACTCGGGTCAACATTATACCCGTTATCGCCAAGGCGGACACCATCTCCAAGTCCGAATTGTCTGGGTTCAAGGAGCGGATAATGGAGGAATTGCGCCGGAACAAAGTGAGCATCTACCAGTTTCCTACGGACGATGAGACAGTGGCCGATACCAACGCCTCCATGAATGGGCATCTGCCCTTTGCCGTTGTTGGCAGTACGGAGTTCGTGAAGGTGGCCGGAAAGCTGGTCCGTGCCCGGCAATATCCCTGGGGAGCGGTACACATAGAGAACGAATCGCACTGTGACTTTGTGAAGCTGCGCGAGATGCTCATACGCACAAATATGGAGGATCTGCGTGAGCTAACCCACACACGACACTATGAGCTCTTCCGTCAGCGGCGCCTGCAACAAATGGGCTTTGTGGACGTGGATAGCAACAACCAGCCGGTGTCCTTCCAGCAGACCTTCGAGTCGAAGAGATCCGACCATCTGGCCAGCCTGCAGGCCAAGGAGGAGGAAGTACGGCAGATGTTCGTGCAGCGGGTCAAGCAGAAGGAGAACGAGCTAAAGGACAGTGAGAAGGACCTGCACACCAAGTTTGAGCGATTGAAGCGCGAGCACCTTGAGGAGAAGGCGCAACTGGAAGATGCGCGTCGCAAGCTGGAGGAAGAATGCCAGGAGTTGCAGCGTCGCAGGCTGCAGCTGGCCAATGCTGGTACGCACACACTCACATTGGGCAGGAGCAAGAAGAAGTAGCCTACTATTAAGTGTTTCGAATTTTAAACGATTTCGATTTTTATTAATCTTACGATGCGATACGATCGATTTGTACTTTACAGTTAAGGAATTTTAATCAAACAACATAAATATAATGCTATTCTTAGTCGTAAATGTAGATATAAGGCATGACGATTTTCTCATACTTTTAGAAAAAAGTGCAAAAAAATAGATTCTTGACTGAACTTACTCGTTTTTATGGATTGATTTGGGTTTTGGTTTAAAATCTTAATAGTACTTGTATATTTTTGATAAAAATAAAACATGGGGTTGCGGAATTTTTATAGAGGTGTTATCTATGTATATGCCATGCTATGGTAGGCGAATGCACTTGTCCAAAGATCAAATCTTTATGATATTCACTGTAGCATTTTACTCTTCGGAATATTTTAGGACATACCTATTGTTTGTTTGATATTTCATAATATTTGTACTAGTTTATATGAAATGTTAGACTAATTTTAAAAGTGGGTTGAGGCAGTGGCGGATCCAGAGACGATTCTTGGGGGGGGGAAATTGAACTTGTTCTTCGATTTGGGGTTCAATCTTATTATTGCGAGAGAAATACAGTACAAATTATAAAACAAAAATTATTCATCCCAATTTTTAGGTAAACAAAGTGGTTATATTTGAAAAGTCAACCATATGCATGCATTACAGAGTGCATGCATTTTCAATTTCCCTATTTCCCCCCCCGTGGATCCGCCACTGGTTGAGGGTTAAAGGTCTGGAGTTATGTACATATGTACAACACTTTTGAACAACAATTTTTGAACTTTATAGAGTTTAGTTTAATAGGTCCTTACAGCTGAAATTCTAAAGGTTTTCACAGGGAAAAATTATGTCTCCAATACCAATAATTTAAAAAATCACTATCTGAATATACATGTAAAATATTTTGAAGTAAATCTTTTAATATAAAATTTAATGAAAATAATGGTGAAAAACAGTTATAGTTCAAACTATTATAAAGTTAACCATTATCTTATATTAATTAAGTACCTATGTATGTTAATTTTGATTTTATTATAGGTATATGGGGATACAGTACAAATTAAACTAGAGTAATTTGATACATTTCTATAATTTGTAATCGTAAAGTAGAAATTTAAGAAAATTACCTGACTGGCACACCTTGTAAAATATGAAAATGGGTTACTTTTCGCGGAATCGTTGTAAGGCCGCCATATGTGTATGCAAAATATGGTCGCTGGAAACCCTGGCTTAGCCAACAGCTGTGGTGGAACTTCTGGTTTTCACGCCCTGCCCGCAAGCAGCCCTCCTCCATTTCATTCCGCTGATAGCGACTACCTCTCTGCGGTTCGGTTCTCTCTCTCTCTCTGGCAAACAAAACAAAGTGGAAAAATAGAAAACAATTTTTATAAATATGCTAACGTCGCGGATCGGAGCGCAATGGTTAGTCATTCTGATACTGACGATGGCAGCGAGCACTACTAAACTGGAAAGTGGAACGTGCCCGGTGGCGACGGCCTCCGGCTGCGGAGTAGCTCCTCCGGACCAGGCCCGCTACGACAACTACCGCATCTACAACGTGGAGTTCGAGAACGAGGAGCAGATCGAACTGTTCCAGAAGCTGGAGGAGCAGAGCGACAGCCTCACCTTCATCGGCCATGCCCGCGAGATTGGCCAGAAGTTGTCCATTCTGGTGGCGGCGCATCGCGTGGCTGATATTGCCGACCTGATCAAGACCTACAAAGTTAAGCACCGGGTTCTGGTGAGTTGCTATAAATAAGTCAACAAGTTGACTTGGTACCTATGTACATATGTATTTACTAAACGAGGAAACCCTCTTTTAGACCTACAATTTCCAGGAGAAGATCGACCGTAATCTGGGCGAGGTTCAGCCGGAGAGCATTGATGCCTCGAAGTTTGACTGGCAGCACTTCTTCCACCTGAAGACCATCTACGAGTGGCTGGATAAAATGGCCGAGAAGTACCCACAGCGCGTGACCGTGCTGGACATGGGCACCAGCACTCAGGGCAATGCCATCAAGGGCGTCAAGCTGAGCAGCAGCCCCAGTAACAAGGCCATCTTCATTGAGAGTGGCATCCATGCCAGGGAGTGGATTGCCCCAGCCGCGGCCACTTACATCATCAACCAGCTGCTCACCTCCCAGGATCCGAAGGTGCAGAAACTGGCCCAGGACTACAACTGGTTCGTCTTCCCCTGTGTCAACCCCGATGGCTACAAGTACACATTCGAGCACGATCGAATGTGGCGCAAGAATCGTCAGTTGTTCGGCACCTGCCGTGGGGTGGACCTCAATAGGAACTACCCGGACCACTGGAACTCAACGGGCTCCAGCAGCGATCCCACCCGCTACGATTTTGCAGGACCCTCAGCTGGTAGCGAGCTGGAGACCCAGCGCTTGATTGAGTTCATACGTGCAAACGCGGGTAAGGAGCAGATCAAGACGTACATTGCGCTGCACTCCTACTCCCAAATGCTGATGTTCCCATATGGTTACACCAAGGAGCGGGTGTCCAACTACGACGACCTGCAGGAGTTCGGCAAGAAGGCATCGGCGGCGATCAAGGCGGAGAGCGGCAGGGATTACGTCAGTGGCAGTCTGTACGAAACCATCTATCCGTCGAGCGGCGGCAGCATGGATTGGGCGCATTCCGAGGCGGGTATCCCGATAGCATACACCTTCGAGCTGCGCGGTCCTCCGGATAGCCAGGACCTCTTCATCCTGCCCGCAGTGGAGATCCAGCCCACTGCCAGCGAAGCTTTCACCGCCATTCGCGCCATCGTTGAAGCGGCGGCCGAGAAGGGCTACTACAAGTGAAGGCCCTGGATTTGCCAGCTTGTTTTACGTTCAACGATCTAGACAAACTCTAAGTGCATTTTTTATCGGCAACACGATATTATCTTTATCTATATAAAAATAAACTCATATAAAGACAACATAAAGTGTAATCACAAAGCCACTTAACGATAAGATTCAGACGGCATGTCACTTCTGCGGGATTTATGGTCGTCAGATTAGGGTAATTCTACCCTATCCGAGTTAGGGTTTCACGGCCCTGGTAATGTGGTTCCTAGGTGAGAGGCGGGGATCGAAAATGGCCTCTATCTGCACTTGGCAGTCTGCAAGAAGGGGGTTCTTAATACTTGATTGTTCTCTGTTAAAACTTGAACTATACCGTTTTCCATTAGAAACAGGCAGCGATCATAGAGAATAATGCTCTCCACCAGTGGAGCCATAATTAATCGAAGTGTGTAGAAGGAAACTATCCGCTGCCAGTTGGCCAGGTCTGTTTGTAACTGCTCGTTACTCAGAATCCGGCTGTCCAGAGCTTCAAATCGAGTTCCCTGCACGGCTTTCTGGAAATATCTAAGCAACATGCTGGCTATCGATGTCTTGGGAATAGGATTAACTTACTGGTGGAACGTCATGCCGGGTGAATGCTTTACATTCCGCAGAGCACAGTGCCGGAGGTCTGGAAACTGCTGGACAATGATTCGCTCGGCGGCGGCCCGCAGAGAGTGTATCCGGAGGTGCTCGTAGTCCCCAGCACTGAGACGATCGGTATACACCTCCAAGGCGTGGCAAGAGATCTCGCGGGCCTCGTAACTGAGCTGGCATCCTGGTGTGTTCCTGAGAAATCTGCTGAGCGGGTAGCCATGTACTTGCTCCCTGGGATGCGTGGGTTGGGTGGTCATTTTCTGGTAGCAACAGCCCACAAAATTGAGGAACCTAGCCTGCGGGCAGCCGAGGAACATGCGCATCAATGTCGGTCCCAGGTTTCCACACGGATGTAGGCCGATGATTCCGAAACGGAACTTGTCGTCTTCCAGCTGCAGCGCCTTCCGGATGCTGGAGAGGAACTGAGCTGGCTGCGTGCTGGTCTCCAAACGCTGTGTGAGATGCACTGGTCGCCGGAAGTGCCTGGTTTCCGCCTGCGACAGATGTTTCGCTGCCATGGACTCGAGTTTCAGATCGATTTCCCCCGCCTGCTGGTTGAGATCAGGTTGCATTTCAAAGCAGCACACTTGCAGTCCGTATCCATAGCCCAGAATGCGTGCCAAATGACCCACACCGGCTCCGAAGTCCACGATAAAATCAACAGGTGTCTGTCGATGACTAAGAGCACAAATCTCTGCCATCCGGGCGACCTCGTGCTGCTTCTTGGGCTTCACCCGCTTCAGGAACATGTGCTTTAGTTTGGGATGATCCAGGAGTGTGCAGGGAAAGGAGTTCTACATCGGGTTAGACATTTAAATACATGGTGGTGATTCTTGTTCAGAAACCGAAGGGATTTTACCAACTTCGAGTTGTTTCTTGGGTGCACGGCCGATGCAGAGGTTGCGCAGCTCCTGTCGCAAGTCCAGTAGATCCACTGGCCAGTTCAGCTGCAGATCATGATCCTCGTTTTGGAGCAGATCTCCTAGGTTTTCCAAGGGAATGTTTTCCAAGTGCTGCTGCCAGTTTTCAGGAAGCTTACTCCAATGGTCGTCCAGAAAGAAGTCCTATAAATAACGCTGTTTTATTTAACTCTTATACATATATTGTAAGTTCTAACCAGAACATAAGCATCCAGCAACCACTCATACTTTTTCAGCAATGCCAAGCTTTTATCCAGTTTTTCTTTTATGAACAACATTTCTTAAAAAGGAATAATGAATAAAGATAAAATGTACATCACAACATTACATCAAATACATTTCAGTTAGTGGAGCTTCCAACCATTCGACTAGTCGATTATAATAACTATACGGTATCGATGTAATGATGATATCAAGTTTTTCACGCTCAATGCTTATCAATTTGTTCTTTTATATATTTGCCCTGAGCAGTTTAGTACGTTCTCAATCAAAATTTAATATATTCTAAAACCGAAATTTACAGTAGTCTTAAACAACCAAACAAATTTCTTAAATCAGTGTCTTTAAATTTAAACATCGTTCAATCAGAAAACCACAATAATGAAAATTTGAAAACAAAAAGTAGGACTTTTTACCCATAGTACATTGGCCGTTAGCACAGACACCCACCTCTCACAGCTGAGACCCCATCCTGGAACAGCGGATGATACTGATGATATCGATAGTCGCCCTGAAACATCGATGTTTCCGTCGGTGTTCCCCCACCTCTATGGCCCATCGAATTTGCATAAAAAAACTTTCAGCAAGCCCAAGCGCGCACGGCGTTTCCTTTTCTAGTGCAGTTGTAGTTTTTTTATATTTTAAATTTCTGGCCTGTGAACTGAGTCGCCGCTGGCAGATGCACTTTCGGCAGCAGTTGAACGACAAATTCACAACGCAGGCCATCAGTAACAACATCAAGCGCTCTAGTAGCCCACTGAACTGCGAATTCAAGTGTTTTGTTTGCTCGCCGCGCCGCCCGTCGTGATTCGCATATATTATTTACCGTTGCGAGGCGAAACTGAAAGTAAAATTCACAAGCCGCAGAAACTGTAAATTATGTAAAAGTATTGGGCCAACAACAAGTCGTTTGTGGCAGTGTGTGTGTCGGGTGGGCTTATCAGAAAAGTTTAATGGAGGCTGCGCCGGTAGTTTCTCGGCCTTCTTCGTTTCGCCACCCCAACATCCCCCAGCAACAACAACTGCAAGCGGCGGACAACAAAAGCAACTGTAAATAGCCGCTGCCCCTTGTTTAGCGCCGCATAAAAAGCGTAAGTCGACGCACATTGCACATCGTTGTCACATCGCCGCTGTAATATACACATGTCTATATGTAGCTCCATACATCTGTATTTATCGCTATATTGCCCTCACCTTGCACTCGTCATCTTGCTTTTTGGCCCGGCGCCAGGAAATTAACCCCATCAAGGCGACCACGCGGCTTTTGCTTTGAGGGTGTTAACAAATGCAGTCACCCGCACCCCAGATCAGGGATAATAGAGTTTCTGGGGCAATTTACATACGATCTGAACTGTCTTTCATAAGTGATCAAAATCAGATATTTTTCCATGAAGTGATCTCCAAAGTATAAAAAGAAATAGCCAATACAATAATCATTAACTTTTCTTTAATAATGATTATTATTATTAAATCAACAGAACACACTCAATTCTAGAAACATAAAGTAATGTAAACTTGATGATGTTTAATATTATTAATAAAATACTTTTCTGATCGACTCATGGAACTTTATAATGATGACTCATTTCATATCAATGTTCCAGATCCAAAAAAAATCAGTTCAATACATCTTTAGTAGAGCTTTAGATTTGTACCTTTATAACAATTAAAACTTTAGATAAACATATGTATAAATAAATTTTCTCCTGCCCTAAAGCAATTGTAGCAAAAACTTAAAGAAAATAAATTTGTTTAGAATACCTCACAAATAAATCAATAATAGTTTATTTACACAATCTGGGAGCGTGCACAATAAATCTGTATTTATTTGGATAATTTAAACACCCAAGCCTATGCCAAAAACATTTCAATATCACGAAAGAAACCAACAAATTCACCGATGCTTGCTTTCGTTTTTCATTAACAGGTCGCAAAATAATGTCGACAACGGGAAACTGCAGTCATAATGATGAAGACAAATTAAATAAATAAATGCTCAATAACGAAATTGCGTTGCAAGCTAGAATCCAGCGAGATTAATGATGATTTAATGTGAGCATCGGCGGACTAGACCAATTTTGCCACCTGGCTAAAAGGGAAGCCAAAAAGCCTTCAGACTGGAGGCCTCACTCACCCTGAAGCGCATATTTGCCCGCAAAATTGGCTACAAGGCGAAATCGAAGTCAATTTTAGCGGCCATGCGCACGAAACACCTGATCCTGCTACTGATCGGAGTGATAATCGCCACGATCATATTCATCGCATTCGGACCAGCCGGCGAGCCGAACGACTCATTCAAGAACATCGTCGTCCAGACGCACCAGCAGTTCAAAGAGTTTCAGGTGAGCTGACTCACATTTTCGGGGATTTAAGTGCCGACGCCGACCACTGATACGGACACTCCGCGCCCCACATTGTGCCGAATGGCTTAGATAAGGGAATTAAATAACAATTATCTGTTCGTTTCTATCGCGGGCGTGTTGAAACTCACATATAAATAGGGAAAATCGAAACCACAGTGCACTTGTTTTTGGGTTCCTTAGATTTGAAGCGCTTGAACTTATCACCAGGGTGGAGCTCGGGAAAAACAAATGCGAACCTAATTGATTTATGGTGCGGGTCACATGTATGATTCATAGTTTCCACTATCAGCAGATTGTCTAATGTTGATGGACGGCCCTATATCCACGACATTTTCTGGCAATTGCTTTTGGCAGTGTCTGGCTTTTGGCATCAAACTTGGCCTTGAACTGTGCTCCGCCCTTGCCCCGCCCACACATGTAGCTTATTTTCCACTCACTTTATGCTTTTAGCCAAATTGAAGCACGTCCTGCTGGCTGGGCGGGCCGAAAGCTAGATACGCCAGGCAGTCTGGCACATTTGGCCAAGACAAACAGGCCGGCAGCAAACCGAAAGTCATCAGCATCACTCACACAAGTGTCTGGAGGAGGAAGAGAGGAAAGGGGCGGATGTTGACCAGGTTCAGGTTCATTTCAGAACACTTTTGGCCGTGGTGGCAAACGAAAAGCCATGGCCAGTGCTGGTTCTGTTTGGGTTTCGCATGCCAAAGCGTTTACTGTTTACACTAATTAGATTCCGGCCGGAGTCAGGTTGCAAGCCCGTTGAGTTATTGGGTAACTCGAGGGGACTGCGGTTAACCACAGCCCAGAGACTTTCGCTGCTATGGGATTTCTTTAAATTATATAGCCAGATGGTTATAATTCATCATTTTACATTGGCTAGTAAAATATCCAAACGTGGAGCTTCGTATTTTGGCTGTTTTCTTATCACGTAAGCATATAAAAGCAAATAGATTTTATGGAACCGTAAAGAAAGAGTCTTGTCTTTTAAGTTTACAACTAGTTGTTATCGAAGTCAGATAACCAGAAAAGTACAATTTCGGAATCATGACAAACAAAGATAATGGAAGCATTAATAAATAATACCACTGTTTTGATAGGGTTCAACATTATTTTGTAAAAATCAGAATATATTGAACGGGAGTTCTACGCATTTCAATTATTTTTTGTTATAAACCCGTTTTTACAATTGCAACAATATCTATATAATATTGTGTTCCGTGAGTAATTTGCAATGAATTTCCACTAAACTGGTTTGCCCTAGTACCGATACCTACATATATATATCTAACTCGAATTACGCTTATATGTTCAATTCGATTTCCACTGATGTAAGCAAGCATATAGACTTACAATTAAAGTGATTGAGTGTGCAATTGCAAACACATGATGCATGCCGACCGTTTCCACCAAGTGTCTCAGAAACATTTAGTTGTCTATGAAGATGGAGTATTCATTAATCAAGCAAACTTTATTTCTATTAGTACTGCACAACTAGAAATATGAATGTTTTGTTTCTTTTTTCAACACGTGACACTGGTAATTTGACCGAACAAAATAGTGACCCCAATTGATAAGTCAAGGGAATAGCTACGTTAGTGGAAAATTGTGATTGCACTATAAACAATAAGAAGGAAGCTAACTGCGGCAAGCCGAAATCTATATCATGCCATTAAAATCATATTACAGAAGCCGTATAATATACCGATAGTTATGTATATTATAAAAGTGATAAACCCAGAGTTAACAAGAAAGAACGCTATAGTCGAGTACCTCGACTATCAGATACCCGTTACTCAGCTAAAGGGACCGAAGGGAAATGGAGATATGCAAGTAGCAAAGCGAGATTGAAATGCGCCACCTACCGGCGGTAGACAGATTTAAGCGTTATGAGCGTTAGAGTGTGCGTGGCAATATTTTTTTGGATCAATCGATAGGTATTGACGAGACCAATACATTTAAGTTAAAATTTTTTATCTAGCATGAAAATTGTGGGCGCCACAGGCTTGGGCGGTTTGTGGGCGTTAGAGTGGGCGTGGCATATTCGAATAACAAACTTGCGCTGCGTACAAGGCTACGGAATCTAAATCTGAAATCCCAATTCTCTATCTCTGATAGTTTCCGAGATATCCGCGTTCATACTTACGATTTTTTGAAGTTTGTGGGCGTAAAAGTGGACGTGGCAAACTTTTTTTTAATAAATCGATAGGTATTGATGAGAACAATACATTTCAGTTAAAATTTTTATTCCAGCATCAAAACTGTAGGAGCCACAGTTTTGGGCGGTTTGTGGGCGTTAGAGTGGGCGTGGCACTCTGCTGAAACAAACTTGCGCTGCGTAAGAAGCTCAGGAATCTGCACGCCAAATCTCAATAGCCTAGCTCTCATAGTTTCCGAGATCTCAGCGTTCATCCGGACAGACGGAAATGGCTAGATCGACTCGGCTAGTGATCGTGATCAAGAATATATATACTTTATGGGTTCGGAAACGCTTCCTTCTGCCTTTTACATACTTTCCGATGAATCTAGTATACCCTTTTACTCTACGAGTAACGGGTATAAAACTAACTTGATAAAAAACAGCTAAGCTAAAATTTGTATCCAATATTTTTCCGACCCTTCTATTGGAGCTATATGTTATGGTTGGGAAAGTTGGGTTTATCGACACCTTTAAAACTGAGAGCCTAGTTTGTGTAAAAACGGATATGGTTAAACCGAGTCGTCTAGTGATGCTGACCAAGAATACATATACTTTATAGGGCCCTCTGAAAGGCAAAAAATTTGTACATACCAAAGTAAATTCATTCTATTAATTATGGCTTATACATACAAATGTACAAATATGGCTCTAAACTCACCCCACATTTTTCATACAGTTAAGTGCTTGTTTCGTGGGAAATAAACATGTGGGATTAAACAAACTACGACTTTAAGTGGACTTTAAAACTGTGGGGCAGACAGAACTGCTTTAAAATTCAAACAACAAAGTAATTCGAAAATTGATAATCCAATTATAGCATTATACTAGGGTATTCCGAATATTATGAAATATTAACACTGCCCTATTTGTGACAATTTGTGTCAACTCTTAATGGATGGACTAATCAATGACTTAAATTGCCCCGATGTCCGCGAGCTTTATCAATGCGTTTGCACAGCGATTACCTATATTTCATGTTTACCTGTGTGCGAAGTATCTAAACGAGCGCTATTGATTGCCATATAGCTTTGACAGCCATCGCTTCAATGTCGCACCGCCACCCACTCACATGCTGAATAATGCAATTAAGCTGCAGTTGGACGATGATCTATTTAAATTATCCATGTAGGGCGCTAGGAAAATATTGCTGACAAGCGATGAACCGACTGACCTCCTGAACTTTGATTAACATGAATGCGGTTGTTGAAAAAAGATGGCCTTTATGTGGAGAGCAAATAGACAATAAAGTAAACGAGGCATCGCTCAGTTCTCTATAAAGGGTTCTAAAAAAAATGATATATATTTTCTGGCATTTGAAGAACTGAAGATATTAACGCAATATCTTACATTATCTTATCTTAGCTTACTACCTTAGGCTACCTAAGCAACAAACTTACATTTTAAAACGCGATTATTTTGGAATGGTGCTTGTGGTGGACACAATTCCGGGAAAATTAAAATCCCGAACCCTTCTTTGCTACTTATAAAAAAAGAATTATCTTTTCGCTAATCGATGAAATTGAGATATTTTTTATTTTTTATTTTTACTCTCAAAAAATAAGTTTTTGCTTAAACTGCCATGTAGTCAAAATTCAAAATTCCTAGCGACAAGATAATTGATTTCGGTCCCATACGGTTCCTTCTACCTGCTACATACTTTCAGACGAATAAGTTATTCCATTTTACTTTACGAGTAGAACAACTATTTAATGCTGTCGCACATCTTAAAAAGCCTGCAATAAAACAGAAAAGTTATATATTCCAACCAAACTTAAAAGGCAAGATGATAAGAGTTATACGTGTCTTTTAATCATGTTTTTATATAACCAATTCAGGGCTTTGTAACAGCTTTTACAAAATCTGTCCAGCCAATTTTACCATCGCCATCAAAGTCGACTTGTTTGAACATTTCTTCGAACTCGAGATCTGTAAACTTCATACCCATGGACAGGGCAAAGTGGCGCAGATCGCTGCCGTGTATTGCATCATTTTTAGTCTCGTCGATCGCGTCAAAAGCTGCCTTTAGTGAATCCTTGTCGTACAGCTGCTGGTAGACTTTGGTCATAACATGGAGGAACTGCGCTACCGTGACCCCCTCGTTTAATTCATATTCAAATTCCTGGAACATGCAGTTGATCTCCGATTCAGTGCGAATTATTCCCAGTTGGTACATCACATTGCCAAGATCATTTTGCCTAATCATTCCAGGTGTACGGGGGGTTTCATAAAGCGCGAATGTTTCGCAAATTTCTGTGACCTGGTCCTCAGTCAGAGAACGAATAGTTGTTTCCTCCTCTTTTGTGTCTTCCATGTTTTTTGGTTATATTTATGTATTTGTTTTTATTGTACAGTTTTTATATCTTTTAGTGTGTAGTGTAGGTTTTAGCTTTGAAATGTTAATGTTATATGTGTCATATTTTCTAGTGACATTCCGAATTGTTATAATAAACTAAGTTCAAAGCCTTCTTTAACCCGTTATTGTTGTCGAAAATTATCAGACTATAATCTGTCCGTAAAAACTGCGAGATCTCGAGCACTTAGATATTCCCTAAACTTTTGAGTTTTCAGATGTTGTCAGCTATAGATTTGCTAAGACCACAGTTATCTACAATAAATAAAATCATGCCTTGGTCATGGCAACAATTTCATCAATTCTGCAACATAACAGATTACGGATTACCGTTAACGAATTGTGATTATGTATTGAAAATACACAACTGCCAAGTATTCTTATTTGGCTCATTTACTATAACTCCCAACAATTTTAAAATTATTGTAACGTACTGTCAAAATATTTATTTTCATGTTTATTTTTTACTGAGTGTAAAATTTTAAATAAGTTTGCGGTACAACTAAGGGGTCAGGCCAAAGTAAATTAAACCTTAGATTGAGATTTATAGGCGGTGTAAAAATCCTTTCAGGTATTGACGCCATCTCAATCAATCAGGCGGAACACATCATCAAACTCTTCGTCACATATTTTTCTCCAAGATTGGAAAAAAGGTTTCGCAGCTTGCTATGTGATATAAATCCATCTTTGTCGTAATCGAAAACATTGTATGCTGCCTTTGAATGCCCCGAATATTCCATAAATTTATAAATTTTGGTCATCAATTCAATAAAATCCTCTAGGGTTATGTAGCCAAAGAAATCACCTTCAAGTCTTTTGGAATATCTGTAAATTTCAGACTCCGTGGTTTTGGCCGAGAGCACGCATCACAGGTCCCAAAACTTCTAGACTGATTCTTTGAGTCATTTGTGGATCACAAAAGGTGAATGCTTTTTTAAGTATTATTCGAACTGTAAAAAAATATATTGTATTCGGGAAAAAGTATGTAACAGGTAGAAGGATGCATTTCCGACCCCTCAATATTTAAATAATCTTGATCAGAATCACTTGCCGTGTTTATCTAACCATGTCCAACTGTCCGTGTAAACGCTGTGATTGCTGAAACTAGAGGAGCTAGAGTGTTGGGCTATAATAAAATTTGTAGCAAAAATGTATCGATTGCCCTAGATAAATTTTGTCACAATCCGCTTAAATACGTCCGAATAAACGCTGGGATCTTGGAAACTATAACAGATAGTTGGGACTAAGAATGCAGGTTCTAGAGATTTTAAAAGTCAGATCCATGTGTTTATATTTATTTATTTAATTCATATAGGAATTTCCCATATTATTAGTAATTTTGCAGTATTTTATTAGCAAGATGTGCGTACTAAGTTGCTGAATGAGTCAACATTTTATGATCAACTTCGCCAGAGAAAAAGTAAACAGGGAGTGCGGTCGCGGTCAAATATTTAAATTGGCATCGTAATCAGCGTGGCTCGTTTTTATGATTGCTTTGCCTCATCGCCGTCACCCTTTGGAATATCCTGGCACTCCCCGGCGACCATTAGGCACATGCGACCATTTTGCCCATTTCGGAGTCACGCGCCCAGTCACATGGACACACACAATCCGAATTCTTGGGACAAGGTTTTACAGCCGACTTTCTGGCGCTGCCCCGACTGACCCAAAGGAATTCGGTGGGAATTCCAAGTGGCGCCGAGACAAAAAAAACGCTACCAGGGTGGGTTTTTTTTTTTAGAAGGGGTTCGTGTTTATTTAATGCTTTCAATTTGGAATTTCTCATTCAGCTTCGCATGGCAGCAACAAACTCGTTAAAGGATATCTTTCCATCTTTATCCATATCAATGTCCTGGAACATCTCTTGCAAATCACTGTCAGACATCTTTTCGCCCAGATTGGTCATCACCGCTCTGATATCCAAAATCGTAAAACTGTTCACTTCGTTGCGATCGAAGATCTTAAAGGCCTGCTTTAAGGACACAAGACTGTTTTGCTCCTCCAGCCGCTTAGACATAACATACAGAAAGTCTTTGAATTGAACCTGGCCACCAAAGTCCAAGTCAGTTTCATTGGCCAGGTTATATATCTCCGCTTCGGTAAGGATCTCGCCAAGGGCCCGCATTACTCCTCCGAGCTGCCTAATGGTCACAAATCCTGACTTTTCCGTGTCATACAGATGGAAAGCTTCCCGGATCTCTTCTATCTGTGCATCGGTCAAACTGCTCATACTGGCCAAAATAAAGTGTTATTTTTTTTTAGTATTGGAACGTTGTTTTACGTTTCTTTTCGTGTTGGTGTCAGTTCCTAAATAATAAACCAAAAATATATATTGACAAATAAATCTAAGGTGGATCGAAAGGTTCCTCTGTTGCCTGCAGGAGAAAAACGGATACTATAGGACAGTTTGAGACTTTTAATTTAATTTATATCATGGACTCACCCTAAAAGAGCTATATATAACCAGAGAGAGGCTATCGCGTTGTCATCATGTTAACAAACTCCTCGTAATTGATGTGATTGTCCTGATCCAAATCGTACTCGCGTATCATTTCCTCCAACTCGTCGTCGCCAAGCTTAACGCCCAGCGCCGAGAAAACATTTTTTAGCTCGGTGGTGGTAATATAGCCGTTGTTCTCCTTGTCGAAAATGCGGAAGGCCTCGCGCAGCTCCTGCTCCTGGCCCGTGTCACGCATCTTGCGAACGATAATGTTGCAGAACTCACGACCCGCGATGGAGCCATTACCATCCGAGTCAACCTCATTGATCATGGCCTGAACTTCCGAGTCGTTTGGCTGGCGACCAAGGGCGCGAATCACCACCGCCATCTCCTTGGAGGTGATGGCGCCCTCGTTCTCCTTGTCAAAGATGCGGAAGGCTTCCCAGATCAGGGACTGTTCCTCATGCGATATATCCTCCATCTTAATTGGTTTGGTTGCTAGGGGGTGTATAAGTGGTATATGGCGTTGTATCGTATATTTGTTGTACTGTGTATTTCTCTGTTCAGAGGTGTTAACTGAATTTCCCCCTTCAACTTCACACGGCTCCTGACATTGAAATCGATTCCTACCCCAAGGGAAAAGCTGCGGAAAATAAAAACGGAAAAATGAACATCCCCCTGTGGCTTCATTTCGCTGCAGAGTGCACAAAACCGATTGGCACAAAATCAATAAACTCGTTGTGTAAGCGCAATGTCACAGGGACAGAGTTGATTGATTCGAATGTCCTTGGGCCAAAAGGCCCTGAAGCTGATCGCTTTCAGTTGCGACATAGAGACGGCTATACCCATAGATAACAACCGTAATCTACAACTAGTATCTTTCGATTTTTGCTAACAAAGTTCAGGAAGAAAAAAAGCACAGTCACTTTCCTTTTCCTAATGTTAAACTATAAAAGTTTGCACGGCAAATTTTTACTTTAAAAAGAAATAAATAAACAAAATAGATCACCACTTTTCATAAAGCTTATATATAATGTCCCTGCTTGTTTTAGCTTCTATGTAAACTCATTATAAAAACTGAATTTACATATTAGTTTTGAGTCAATTTACTTTACAATAACTACCATTACTTGATTTTCCATGATCAACAAAATATTGGTTTTTGTAAACCTGATATTTAGCTTATCTTTGCTTATCTGATTTCATAAAAGATAGATTTTTAATCTCTCTAGAGTTATAGGAAATTTGGGTTAAATTAGTTTCAATGGTGATATCCCTATTCAAAATTTATATGATGGCTTTCTAATTTTATGCTTGATTGTTTTCTTTTAAAGCTAACAAATTACTTTTTTTAACTATGTTTTAAACTCAATGCCGAAAAATAAGATGATTAAAACGGTAATGAAATGAATTAGGGCAATACTTTTTGTTTTAAGTGTAATTTAGAAGTAGTGGTTGCCATCGGTCGAGCAAGGTTGTCATGCGATTTGGGTTTGGCGACGCCTAGCCTTCGCCTTTTGCCGCAGGTTAATTTGAGTTGTTTTCCTCTTAGGGCCTTTCACCTGCCCGCAGTGAGGCACACCTGACACCATCTTTTGGCTGGAGAAGGAGCAGCGCCAGGAGCCAGAGCATGCGGCACGCTCTCCTCTGGCCACATTCAAAACAAATAGTAGACACAAATTTGGCATCGGCACGAGAAGGTTCCATTGTGTGGCGGCGTTTGTGTTTTGGGTTGGGGTATTTGTATGAGTTGGTTTCTGCGGGAAGGGAGCGTGCTTGAGGGCCGTAATGAAAAGATTTCTCACATGTGTGTTTCCGCCGGGCCAACTAATATGTGTCGCCTCGGAATTGCTCCCATGACGGGACAAATTTCACTCGCCGAGCTTGGCTTTTGGGCACAAGAACTGTGGCCATATTTAGTTAACCGCAGTCTGCTATTATATGAATTATTAATTTGGAAATCCCTATTTAAACACTAATTTTCTATTTAATTCTTGCAGGAGAACCTCCGCGTTGGATTGGAACGCAAAAAACTTGAAATAGACCCAAAGTATTTGCTACTTCTGGGCTTCACCTCGCCAAAGGATGCCTCAGGCCAACAGCAACAGCAGGCTCAGCAGAATGGGGCCGTCATTGGCTTACCAGGCCAGCACCTGCCTAAAACAGATTTCCCAGCGCCGGCTACCAAAGCGGAACAAGAGCTCAGCGAGCTACGAGGACTACGGCGTCCCCAGGATGCCGTCACCTTTGATGGCCAGCCGGGAGATCGAGAGCAACGGGGCCAGCGCAAACGGATCACCACACCGTACAACGGAACAAAGATCAACTTCACCATCGTCACCTATGTGCTGGAGGGTCAGGCTCCATCGGCCATCCTACTGGCCCAGAACATTGCAGCGAAGCTTCCCAGCGAATACCTCCTCATATACGATTTGGGCGTGTCAGAGGAGCAGCTGCGGGACTTGGGCGCCTACTGCAACAACAGCCGGTGCTCGGTGATCACCTATGACCTGTCGGAGTTCCCCTCCTTCGTCAGTGATCAGCGGACGCACGCGTACCGGCCCATCGTGATCAAGGACGGTCTGATGCGTGCCCGGTCGGTTCTCTTCCTGGAAAACTACATGCGGGTGCGAGGCGGCTCCGCCCAGCTGCACAAGCTGCAGAGTAGCGTGATGAACCCTGGAGTAAAGACCGCTGGGGTCCGGTCCGCGGGAGTCCTTGGCTGGAACACGCCAACGGCGGTGTCCTCGCTGACGCATCCCAAAATGTTCGACTACTTCGAGTCGAAAGCTGAGGACTTCAACTTCCTGCGGATGGTCGACCTGGATGCAGTATTTTTCTCGGACAATCCCCTGGTTACCGAGAAGATCATGCTGCCCTGGCTAAAGTGTTGTCTGACCCTCGAGTGCATCGATCCAATCGGTGAGTCGGCAGTTGGGGTGAATTTCGGATATGGAAAACTGTCATTAGGAATTTGCCCTGTTCTTTCCCCAATATAAATCAATCAAACCTACATTCGTGCCACCACCCCATTCTCTCCTTTGGGTTTGGTGTACTAATGACCGTCATTTGCACGGCATTCCGTTGATGGCACTCACATCAGGGAAAATTATGTAATTACCATCTGAATTGGGATTGATAGCAAACGTGACAGTGCCTTTTTTGATCGAACAATTCATTTTTATTCAACCGGCCATTTTTCACTTTTCCTTTGTTTATTACATATATTGCAGATGAACCAACATAACATAATTCTGGCTTCATTCCCTTGAATTTCATTGAAATGAACTCTGTGTTCGTTTCCGTGACTTCATGTGAAGTGAACACACAGTTCATTGACAATTAATTCAATAAAATGAATATGTTTTTTTTATATTCTTGAAGATAAATTAGAAACCGATGGCCGCGCATTTCTCCTTTTTTCATTGATTGACAATGGCAAAACCAACTAAACTCGTTCCAAAGAGCAGTGGACCTTATCACCACTTCATTAACAGCAAATGCAAACTGAAAATGTATCTTCATGCTCGACAAATATTTTCTTTCGGATAAAAGACATTAGTAAATATTTCATGTGTCCGCTGTTCAGCCTCGAAAAGGGTTTTATAGCATTGTAACAAATTTTTCGTCACATCGGGTTTCTTGTAAGCTTTAATTATTTGTGGTTTGGAATTTTCGATACCGAAGGGTGATCCTAGTTGACGATAATTTTCCGAAATGCGCTTGAAGCCCCGCAAATAAATATTTGTATCTTTCAGATTTACGATGCTTGTACAAAGATATTTGGTTTTTGTGTAATAATCGTTTGGGGGGGATTTTATTACAGAGCCCAAAAAGTTTTGGCTTTTTTCCACATTATTAGTACACACCTTAAAGTTCCTATGCTTTAAATTTTCCATATAGTATTGTCGGTGCGCCAAGAAGTCTTGTTTGATTGCCATTTCCTTCACCAATGGTGGTACTTTTTCTGCCCTATATTTTTGCAGCAAATTGCAAATTTCACATTCGCATTCAGTTTGAGTAACTGCATCAGCCTGGGGTACATGAATTCTGTTACAACTCTTGGGTTGTTTTTTCCTTAAGAGTTTGACAGGTTGGCGTTTCTTTTTATTCAAAGGAACGTGAACAACTTCATAATTATCGAAAGTCAAGAGTTCTTGAGGCGAATCGTTGATGCCTGAAATCGTGAGTGCAGCATTCGCCTTGGATTGATTAAGTCTTTTAAATGTTCTATTTAACCGCTCCGACAAGTCGGAACATAACGGCGATACAGTTTCATCAGAATAATCAAAGCTGTTAGGCTCCTCATGGTTTAAATTATCCAAGCGATGAAGTTGCTGTACAAGTTCTGTCTTAGAAGAAATTTTTCTTTCGTAGGATCTTTGTATGTTAAGGAACATGTTCGCCGCAGTTTGTCTAGTTGAACGTCTTAAACTCATGTCCATAGTTCGAAAGACCTTTTTGCTGGAAATAGCTTCCGCTTCCCGTGGTGAAGTAGAATCTATTAGCTGTTTCTTAAGCATATTTGTTCTACTGGAAGCATCTAGTTTCGAGGCCCGCTCCTTTAGATACTTGAACCCGTAGTCATGAATTTTTAGGCTTTCACCCAGTTTAAAATCAAATCGCTGGTTCAGAGAGGGCTGTTTTTTGAGATTTTTTATTTTTAGTGACGATGTTTTAGATGGTGCATAAAACGAATTTATCCCGTGTTTTATTGACCTCTTTGTAGACATGTTTTTCAAAAGATCTCTATATTCCGTGGGCAAATTTAAGGCAGTTCGAGATAATTTCTTTAAAATCGTATACTGCATATTCGTGCTTAGCCTTGATGGATTCTTTGGGCCTTTTAACTCGCCCAGCTCTACTAGGGCTGGCCACAGTTCTGTTAGCTTCTTTTCTGTTTCTACAACAGATAACCTATGATTTTGTAAAGATTTCTGCCTGAGTTGAGATGATCTTTTATATATTTTCGTTGCTTTATCATTAGGCTTAATGAACTTTGTTTGCATTTTTGCTTTGTTTTTTCTAAACACAAATCTACTAAGCAGTCGATTAAGAATGTGACAAAATCCTGGACTATTTGGACTTGAGTTAATAGGTTTTGCCAAAGGCACGGGAACATTCTTTTGGGGCTTGAATCGGATTCTTTGCCTTTTAGTCTGATTTATTTCGAAAACTTTGTTTGAAATTTCCTTTTGCTCAAACAATTGTTTTTCTCTTACTCGGGGAAGCTTTCTTTTTGACTTGCTAGCTTTTAACTGCTGGCCATGAGGCGACTGGTACATCTGCTTTAGCTGCCTTATGTGATTCTTGAATCGTTTCCACTTGGGCATCTCGATTTGCGCATTGCATGATTTAACTCCACTTGAAAACATGCCCTTTTGGAGGTGTTCCATTCGTTTGATCAGAGGCATCTCCGATTTCTCATTATTGATCCTAAGGAGGCTGTAATGATTCTCTGCCCTAGAGATTTTGCCAGCACTGCTGAAAAACGGACAAGCATGTCCCAGGAACATTTTATGCTTATCCCTGACCGTGGGATGCAGCGTTGACTTGGATATGGCTTGGAAAAATGTTGGCATGGTTAAGAAAATGCTAGACTGGTTTTATTACAAAATTTTGACAGCCGAAATAAAATCGAACAATAAGTGTTGTATTTCAAAGCCAACTGGGGGGTTCCCTTAGCAAACTTCGGTCCTGAAGCAATCGCGGAACATGCGTATGGCATCCATGATTTGGTTGAAGAAGAGCAACTTCATCAAATGCCAAACCCCCTTGGGCAAATCGCAGTGAATGTTGCAGGCTGCAAAAACATACTCCTGGTGTCCAATATTGTAGCCATGTCCACCGCACAGCATGTAGTGGGTGTCGTATATGACGTACCACGCCTCCACAGTGCAGGCCATTCCCGAGAAGACCTCGACCACGCGGTTCAGTCGGTAGGCCAGCAGCAGAAATAACCCAAAGATGAGACAGATTATGGAAATCCCTCGAATCTGGGTGAACCGAAAGCGCTCCTGGGCGGAGTATAGCATTAGGGCTAAGATCTCTACGATTAGGATGACGGGATACACATAGACCTGCAATACGAACGGTTATAAAATAAAGCTTAATGCTCTCTATATTTAGGCAAAATATTTCAATGTGAGCTTATTAGTAATGCAAGTATAATTTTTTTAAGCATTAAAATCGTTATTAAAATATATTATTATACCCTTGCAGAGGGTAAGTAAATATAAGGTATATATATTTTTGATCAGCATCACTAGACGAGTCGATCTAGCCATGTCCGTCTATCCGTTTCTACGCAAACTAGTCTCTCATTTTTATAGCTATCGGGATGAAACTTTCCCAAATTTCTTAATTCTATTGCAAGTAGTATATAAGTGGGAACCAGCCGGATCAGACAACTATGTATGTATATCCTATAGCTGCCATAGGAGTGATCAAAAATTATTTTTTATCTTGGCAATATCATTCTTTTAATATTTCAGAACTCCGAATAAAATATTAATAAGATCGGACGACTTTATTATATAGCTGCCATAGGAACGATCGGATAATAATGTCAAAGTAACACAAAGACCCTTATATTTCGTTTTCGGTAAACATAAACGGTAGTTAATTAAAATATAACATTATCTTAATGCTTCTGTAATTGGTTTTCAGTATTTGAAAAATCCAAAACCTCTGAACATACAACGCTCCCAAGGGAACGACCTGCAAGGGTATAGAAACATGGGCTTGCCGTAGCTAGCTCCTTTCTTGTTTTTCATTAAATTACAATACTTAAAATGGATTTTAAAAAAAAAATTTAACAAACAATCCGACGTCTAATGCTAAAAACAAGTTTTGACTCACCCAGTGTGATTGCACCAAATTAAGTAGATATACACTCCTATTAAAGGACCCGATGCATGTGGTTAAGAAAAGTACCAAGTAGTTGAAAGGGCCGAATCTCCTCCACTCCCGCCAAACGTAGAAGCACGTATACAAGATCATAGTTAAAACCATGGATATGGACATTATATAATTGTAAGGCAAAGGATATTTTAACAACAACTCCAGACAGGGCAAGGTAAATACCACCTGCAGCTGCAAGCATCATTTTATAATGAGTAAAATTAAGTTGTTCGATTCGAAAATAGATAGCGGAAAACCTACGATTAGTATTCCATAGAAACGGCGCACCAGACGACGTCGGAGTCCAATGTTTGTTATGTCAAATTCAAAAGTTCTTTGCAAATGTCCATTGGGCAGCAAAGTTCACATTGTATAGCAATTCCCGGGATTTCCGATTTTTCCACCATCAATATGGCGTCCATTTCACCACTCAACTGAGGAGATACTGCTGCCTAATTATATTTCTGTATTTGATAAGCCCCGTTTTCCAGTTAATAGTTTATCTAATTTGGTATACTCCATTTCCATTTTATTTCCATAAACGCCCCACACCATACATAAAAGCAAGGAAGAACGCTGTAGTCGAGGCACTCGTTACTCAGCTAAAGGGAGCAAAAGGGTGATGTAGATACAACGGGTTTTTCAATAGGAGCGCTAAAATGTTTTTAAAAACCAGAACGGTTTGGAATGTCAATGAAAATCTTTATTTCTGTGAAAGTACATTATCTATGAATCTCGATTTTTAGCATAATTTAATGTAGAATTTTTAAGCATAAAACGGCCGATACTCGGTCGATATTCGTAGGAAGTTCACCAATCGATGCTGCTTAAGTTCTTTCGTCAATTCGATTTTTTAAGTCATAGGGATGCCCAACGGTTGAGGAAGACGTGTGAGAGAGTAAAGTTGAGACCACTGTAGTCGAGTGATTCAAATATCATATAGCCGTCACTCACCTAACCAATTTTACTTCTTAACAAATTTAATAAAAGTAAAATGCACACTAAATAATCATTGAAATTGTGGGTACAAACAAACTCTCGGCTGAAATAAACATAAGCTTTAAAGGCACTGGTAGAATCTGCACGTCAAAGTTTAACTCTCTAACTCTCTTCAGCAAGGGAGGACGCCTTAGTCGATTGCGCCCTGCAATCTAGGAAAAAGTCGTATTGCTGCTTTCATATATTAATATCCTTAGCTCCGTTGCTCATCTGATATTCGAGGCACTCCACTATAGCGTTCTGTCTTGTTTAATTGTGTATAACCAGGAGTTCCTAAGTTAAAGATAGTTCCCTTATATTTTAAAGACGGTGGTGGGAATGAAATTTTGCATTTGTTATAGTTGTTATAAGCTTGAGCCGTCGCTGGTAAAACCATAAAAGCAAGAATATTAAATTTTGGGTTTTTAAGGCTCATCTTATTTTATATATCTACCCTCCGAAAATTGAACTGTTAACTATATCATTACATTTGTTTTTTTGCAGGTGCCCAATCTAATGGCTGCAAGTTCAACAAGAAGCCTCTGTACCGATATTCCGGGTGCCACGGGTACGATGCGTCCGCCTTCAACATTGTTCTGGGTCTTACCTCGCAAATGGACAACACTGAGTACTCGCTGCCCAGCGACAGTCCACGCAACATTTTCTACAAGGAGACGCTAGAGCAGGCGACGCGGATTCTGGAGAGCAGGCGGCGCAACAGCAGCGAGACATCCGACCATCCGTTTACGGACGACTGAGCAGGGAGATCTGAAATTAGAAGTGAACGTGGGCGTGGCCAAAGCATTTGATACAACATTTTCTACAGACACACACAGACACACTCAGGAGCCGGCGGAACAAACCAAGATTAGTAGGAATTACGGCGTAAAAGAGAATCCTTAATATGAATTAGATAACGCTCGGGCGATTCCCTAACAAGCAGAGATTGACAGACGATTTGGTGTCCAAGACAAGATCAGAAGTGAACAGACCAGAGCACAGTAGTTTAGCGTAGCGTTAGGATGTGCAGTTTATCAATACTTATAACAATTTAGTCAAGCCCTAGTTACTTATTTACCGAAAATCTACATGAATATCTGTGTGAATGTTTCCATGTACTTGCTGCGCGCATCGATAATTGTAAAACCCCTTGTTTAGTTAACTGCCCCAACTGTAAATACATAAGAACATCAAATGGCATACATTTTGTGATTGTATTTTATAGTTACTCACGCATAGACAAACATATACAGTATATAAATATAAATGTATTGTAACTATCCTAGAACAAGACGAGCCAAAAAAGTAAGTTAATAAAATTCTGAATTACCAATACCAAACGAAACCGTTCTTATTCTGACTCCGTAGTGGCCAATAAATTGAACCTGCTATTATATATCAGTTAATAGGTAGCCCTTCAATTGTAAATGGCACTTTTTCACATTTTAGTAAAGCTGAAGCTGGTTATATCTTGTAGAGGTAAATGAGTACAAACAAATGCAATAGGTTACTTTCAGCGTGACTGTCATTAGCCACACTAAGCAAATTTCTGTACGATCCGAAGAACATAAATAAATATGCGGACCACATCGACGTACAGAGTGAGAGCTGCGAATACATATTCCTCGGGATCCAACTGTTCCGCACGATTTCCGCCGACTATGGACTGCATGTCGTAGATCAGGAAAAAGCATCCGATTACGGCACACAAGCAAGAAATTGGCAAGCTATCCACGAATCCGGGCATCCAGAAACTACACACTGACAGGACGAGAAGGATCATCACAAAGGTTATAGCTACCCCGCCCGCAGCGGTGTAATCGTATTTAGTTTGCACGGCGTAGATGCAGAGTGCTGTGACCAGCACCGTAGTAATTGCCACTGCCGAGAGGACAACATTGGAATCCATTAGGCTCGCTGCGGCTCCCAGGAGCAGCGACATGGTGAAGGTAAAGATGGCCAGGCAAATCAGGTTTACTGGGTGCTTGCGTCGCACGCTCTCCACACAGACGATCATTATCATGACGATAATGTTAACGATCATGGCCAAAAAAAAGACAACGATATTCTCCCGCACAAACTGCTTGGTGGGCCCGTGGTAAACAAATGTAGCCATTACTGCACAAGTGAACAGTAGTTGGATCTGCAAGAATAAAACTGATACAATGTCAAACTGGATGTAAGATGTACAACCTACCATGAGAATTCCAAAGACTTTGCGCACAAAGCCCTTGCGAATAGTTTGATCATCAAAGATAATGCTTTTTACAATTAGGTCATGGGTAATCGTTCCAGATTCCAGCAAGTGCGGCTGTACAGCTTCTGCAGCCGAATCCTCGGGCTGGGCTCCATTTCTTGGAGGAGGTGGTGGCAATGGAATAGGTGGGTAGCGGTCATTGTTATTGGGTACTGAAACAGAAATAAACGCCATAGAAACTATGCATTTTGGATCTATGAGAATACAATGAAACAAAAACTTTAATATACATACATATGTATATACAGAGTATGTTAAAAGTTTACAAACTTTTCAGTACAACTTTGTAGTACAAATTTAACTCATCAAATAAAAACACCTCTTAACGTTTTAAGACAAACTCCCAAAAAAGGCATTTTGAAAAGCCCCCTAAAATCTTGTTTTTGGAATAACTCAACAGAGCATCCGATTTTAGAAAACGAGGCGTATTGTCAGAAAGAGCCCAAAACCGGTCCCAACAGCTCCAATTTTTTAAGTTTTTACCGCTTTCTCCCAAGTCAATTGATTTTCTTAAAGTCGTGGTATGCAATCCTTTAAGTTTTTCCGATACCTTTCGGTCAAACTTCTTTTCGATTCGGAAGCGAATCTTTTTTAACTATGTAATGAGGATTTAATTGGCATTAATAAATTAGATAAAAAACGTTTATTGGGTCTTGTAGAACTATTACACTAGCTTACTGCCAAAAAAGTTTAGCTTTAAACCCAAATATTCTAGACTAATTCCAATCGGTGTACAGTGTACACTGTACACGCTGGTGTCACTATTTTCCAAATAATCGTCTTTGAGGTATTCGCTAAAACATATCAAACAAAAACACCTCTTAACGAGGTAAAAAGTAGTGGCAAACGCGCCTTTATCAAAAATTTCTGATATCAACAATTGTGACAAAAATTATATAACATTCGATAAAATAAATAAACTATATTAAATTTATGATTTCGGGCCGCAACAGTAAATATTTATTTACCTACACATGAATTTTCTGTTGTAGCGTGCCGAATACATAAATTTATTATAGTTTATTTATTTTATCGAATGTAATATCAATTTTCGTCACAAACAAATCTATATTTCGAAAGTCTTGGTATGCAATCTTTTTAGTTTTTGCGATACCTTTCGAATGGTGTATCACTCGTTACGATCGGACCATAATGGCAGATTTTCAATTCTGGGGCTATATGTATATAGTAGTTGTCTTCGAACGCTCTCTTGCGCGCTTCGCCACTACGTGTACTGCCGTCCACAGTGATCTCAGAATCCAATTATCTTTCTATCTCACAATCCAATTATACAACCGTTTGACAATTGGCATTATTTAAAGTAAATAGATGTATCTTCCGAGGACACATCACTTTTTGATTGAGAAGTGATAAATATGTAATCAGCAAATTTACTGCATGCATATCTCCATCTCCCTCGCACTCAGCACCTTTAGCTGAGTAACGGGTATCTAATAGTCTAGATCAGTGGTCGGCACACACATACCATCACAAGTTTGCCTTGCATTAGTGTGAGTGTAAGAAACACGAAGTTGGCGCGCAGCGCTCTGACGCCTGACGTTTCTCTGTTTTGCACTGAAATTCTCTGCCGCAGCAGCAAAAAAGTGCGCCGAAGCTGAGAAAAAAAAGACCCGAAGACCCATGCCGAAGTCATACGAACATCTACGTTATACGTGAGCGAGCAGAGGATGGGCAGAACACTTCCCTATGCTCACTAGATAGGCCGGTGCCGACCACTGGTCTAGATTCGTCTGAAGGTATGTGACAAGAAGAAAGCATTTCCGACCCGATAAAGTATATACAGTGGCAAACTAAAGTTTACATACGACCCCCTTTTTATACCCGTTACTCGTAGATTAAAAGGGTGTACTAGATTCGTCGAAAAGTATGTAACAGGTAGAAGGAAGCGTTTCCGACCCCATAAAGTATATATATTCTTTATCAGGATCACTAGCCGAGTCGACCTAGCCATGTTCGTCTGTCCGTCCGGATGAACGCTGAGATTTCGGAAACTATTAGAGCTAGGCTATTGGGATTCCTGAGCTTCTTACGCAGCGCAAGTTTGTTTCAGCAGGGTGCCACGCCCACAAAACGCCCACGAAACGCCCACAAGCTTTAAGAAATCGCAAGTATAAACTTGTATATCTCGGAAGCTTTCAAAGAAAGACAATTTGAATTTCAGATTTAGATTCCGTAGCCTTGTAAGCAGCGCAAGTTTGTTACGCGAATTTGCCACGCCTACTCTAACGCCCACAAACCGCATAAGCCTGTGGCGCTCACAATTTTCATGCTAGATAAAAAAATTTAACTGAAATGTTTAAGTCTCGTCAATACCTATCGACTGATCCAAAAAAAGTTTGCCACGCCCACCCTAACGCCCATAACGCTTAAATCAGTCTACTGCCCACATAACCATATATCGATATCGCGGTTAGGTGGCGCATTTCAATCTCGCTTTGCTGCTTCCATATCTCCATTTCCATTTGGTCCCTTAAGCTGAGTAACGGGTATCTGATAGTCGAGGAACTCGACTATAGCGTTCTTCCTTGTTTTTTTTTGATGTTACCAACTTCTATAGCTTTTACAGGAAGAGAATGATGCAATCTTGTTTTAAATGTTATTATTATTTCAATTTCGTCTTTATTCAACTTAAACTCTTTAAGTTATAAACAAAAACTTAAAAACCGGCCTGACAAAAGTGAACATACGATTTCTTCCCTAGCACTTTTTTCTCCATAATTTCCCAAGCGTGCGCTATAATCTTTAAGTCCGCGCTTTGCGGTTGGTAAGTTGGTAAAATCAAAAAAACGGGGTCGTATGTAGACTATATATATATATATTCTTAATCAGGATCACTAACCGAGTCGAACTAGCCATGTCCGTATGAACGCTGACATCTCGGAAACTATAAGAGGTAGAATGTTGCGATTAGGCATGCAGATTCTAGGGGTTGCCCCTTATAAATACACACCAAAACTCTATGCAGATGTGAAAATGATTAAATTATTAAAAATACAAAATACAATACACTAACATTATTAAATGAACAATGGACTACAAATTGAACTGTACGGTTAAATAAGATGATCTCAGGATCTCAAAAATCAAAAAAAAATCGTATTGTTTTTAGTTAACGGCTGCAGCTTTTTCTGAAGAAAGAAATAACGACATAATGTAAACAAATACCGAAAAAACTTTCTTTGTTCGTCACGATACCCTACAATGTGCTGTTGAAAATGTGATGGTTCCACTTTCATAATGCGCTAAAAAAACACAAAGTCCCACGAACTGTTGCTGAAGATCTTATTAATACATATGTACGGGTATATATTTATCTGACTTAATTTTTCACAAATCGTTGTCCTGGCACTGCTGAACACTTATTAATTGAATAGGTTTTCTAATTTTTGCTCCACCTCTTAAGTCAAAATTATCTCACGAACAAATTCCGCGAATTGTTGATAAAATTATTGTAAACACATTGTCTGCACGAGAAGAGAAATCGACAACATTTATTTGAGATTATTGATATGAGATTACCCTTACCCTGCTCGTCACTTTACCCTATTACTTCCAACTTTTTATTAATCCAGAAATACATATTTATCAGGGGATTCACAAAAATCACTTCAGCGCTGTCATGAAAATTGTATAATTATGCAAATAAGATACTTACGCTAAAGATGTACATAGGTGTTTTTTGGTACCCCCGAATAGCTCGTTCATAAAGCAGGGTGATTCATTCTAAATAAATGTTTCTTATCGCTTTATGTTTTTTTTTAAGTTAATGGTTTTAAGAAGTCCCTCTGGGCTCCGCAATCACATATATACGTACAATTTACGTCGTACATTAATATGCAGTTTTAAAATAAATGGTAGGAACTTACCAACCACCGCAGCTTTATCTAGGAACACAGTCACTTTTTTAGGTGAATCCATGCCGAAAAGTAATGGATAACAGTGATAACTGAATAAAATATGCCTATCTACAGAGTGCTAAGGATGAAATAATAAGAAAAATCTTTTGTGTCTGTACCGCAAAACTGGAGGAAAGGAATGGAAATCAAGCTTGCCGGCTTTTATTTTTGTTCAGAGATGCCAGAGTGTCGCGCAAAGAGTCAGCTGTTTTTCAAATATTTTGATTCGAACAAATAGTAGTACATATGTATGTATATGAGCCGTCGACATGGTCAAAATCACTTCAGTTCACACAAGCCACGGGCCCGCAGAGTCAGGCTTAAACGGGTTCGGCCAGCAAAAAGTAAAAGTCCCCTGTCCGCGTGTGAGTGTAATTGTAAGATAATGAGTTTAATTACAATATTGCTCAAGGCGTTGTTTGCACTCGCATTGGCCGTCCTCTTTGGATACGGCACTGTGGCCGCCTATGATCCCAACGATCCCAAGATAGCCGAGTGCTGCCTGCCGCCTGAGGGCAACTTCGAGGCCTTCTATCCGCGGGAAGTGGACGGCATCCCCAACAGCGCCTCACGTCCTGCCCACGGACATGGCAGCTTCTTCAAGCACCGGAACCCAGCGCTGGTGGACACAAAAAATGCAGCTGCCTATGGCTATCGGTTTGATGGCAAGAGGCGTTTCAATTTTGACTAGCGTTGTTAAGCCAACCCATCTGTATTATACACAAATAAAGTCCATTTGAAAACGATATTATAAAGATTTATCACTGTAACGGAAAACCGAGCTGCAAGCGGGCTGGCAACCCTTTCATTCGTGCAGCCCTGGTTTTCTGTGTGACTGACACTTAAGGCAAGAGCAGAAGAAGAAGAAATCAACATTTTTTCTTCGAAATTCTCTCGTTTAAAAAGAATAAAAAAATATGTTTCTGAATCAAATTCAAATATAAATCACATAAATTTGTAAATACCATTACCGAAGCCAAATCACCAGCACATGATGAACGCGCGCAGCATCGGCATGCTGAAAATGCTCAGACACTCCTGGCGCACGTAAGAATCTCGTGGGGTGGTGAAAGGTGGGGTGTTATGGAGCCGGCGAAAAATAACGATTGCCCTTTTCCCCTGAACGTAATGCAGGTTTCCACGCCGCTTGGCCACCAAGGTGACCACGCTGGGCGGCGACGAGGTAGGCAGTGGCACCGGAATCGGCCAGATTACCGGCGGCGTGCGGACGAGCGATGGGCCACAGAAGGTGAACACGCCGTCCAAGGAGATCGTCACCCACCTGCCGCCCCTCACCGAGCCACTGCCCAACCTGCCGGAGGCCGTTTACGCAGCTCCGCTGGCGGAGAGCGCCATTACCAAGGTGACCACGCTGCCGAATGGCCTGCGGGTCGCTTCGGAGCCGCGATACGGACAGTTCTGCACTGTGGGCCTGGTAATCGACTCCGGACCGCGGTACGAGGTGGCCTACCCCAGCGGCGTCTCGCACTTCCTCGAAAAGCTGGCCTTCAATGTGAGTTTGCTTCTGTTGAGTAAGATCCTTGCTAACTGGGCTACCCATTCCAAAGTCCACAGTCAACTTTCCCAACAAGGACGCCATACTTAAGGAGCTGGAAAAGAACGGCGGCATCTGCGACTGTCAGAGCTCGCGGGATACGCTCATCTATGCTGCCAGCATCGACAGCCGGGCCATTGATTCTGTGACGCGTCTGCTGGCGGACGTCACCCTGCGGCCCACGCTCAGCGATCAGGAAGTGAGTCTGGCCAGGCGCGCCGTTAACTTTGAGCTGGAGACGCTGGGCATGCGGCCGGAGCAGGAGCCCATACTGATGGACATGATTCACGCGGCGGCCTACAGGGACAACACTTTGGGCCTGCCGAAGCTGTGTCCGCTGGAGAATCTAGACCACATCGATCGGAAGGTGCTGATGAACTACCTCAAGTACCACCATTCTCCCAAGCGCATGGTCATTGCTGGTGTTGGCGTAAGTCTTTGGCAAAGTTTATGTACTGGAATTTGGATAAAGTAAACTTTTGCTAGGTGGATCACGATGAGCTGGTGAATCATGTGAAGAGATACTTTGTAGAGGACAAAGCCATATGGGATACGGAAGCCCTGGACGACTTGGGTCCCAATCAAGTGGATACGTCTATTGCCCAGTACACTGGAGGAATAGTAAAGGTGGGTTCCACAAAAACCCTTAACTACCTTTTTAAAACCTTTCCATTACCCATAGGAACAATGCGAAATCCCTATCTATGCAGCCGCTGGTCTTCCCGAGTTGGCTCACGTGGTCCTTGGCTTCGAGGGTTGCTCCCACCAGGACAAAGACTTTGTGCCGCTGTGCGTACTGAACATCATGATGGGCGGTGGTGGCTCTTTCTCGGCCGGCGGTCCTGGCAAGGGCATGTACTCCCGACTGTATACAAAGGTGCTGAACCGCTACCACTGGATGTACAGCGCAACGGCGTATAACCATGCCTACGCCGACACCGGGCTGTTCTGCATCCATGGCAGCGCACCGCCACAGCACATGAACGACATGGTCGAGGTGCTTACCCGCGAGATGATGGGCATGGCCGCAGAGCCGGGCCGGGAGGAGCTGATGCGCTCAAAGATCCAGCTGCAGTCCATGCTGCTGATGAACTTGGAGTCGCGACCCGTTGTGTTCGAGGATGTGGGCCGTCAAGTGCTGGTAACAGGACACCGCAAACGACCCAAGCATTTTATCAAGGAAATTGGTGAGGTCTTTTATGATACTTTCGAACTTTTCAATTAATGATTTTAAAATGTTTCAGAGAGTGTGACTGCTGCCGACATCCAGCGCGTGGCCCAACGCCTCCTGAGTTCCCCGCCCTCGGTGGCTGCCCGCGGCGACATCCACAATCTTCCCGAGATGAGCCACATCACCAACGCAGTCAGTGGATCGGGACGATCCGGACTGGGCCGGCGGCTTTCCCTGTTCAAATAGCGCTGGATGTGAGACGGCTACGATCTGAGAGATCACTTCGCTTTGTTGGACTCGTATTTCACAATTTTGTACGAAGGGCAATCGTGTTAAGTTTAAATTGGCTTAAATATTGACCAAAATTCGATTCGGTTATTTTACCAAGCGTTTCCTTTGGCTGACTTTGGGTTGATATATGTGTATCTAAGCCAACAAGGACGGACCTATCTTTGGGTCCTATTCGAGGAATAACACGTTAAAGACAATACTTTTTTAAAATGTGTTGGGAAGAAAGAACAAAAACGATTTGGCAATGATATTACATATATTTAAAGCCACATGACGAAATTGGAAAAAAGGTCTAATCTATGTTTTATGAAAATGTGTTAATGTTTTGGTTTGCAAAATAGTTGAAAATAGTTCGTTTTTGTCAATATCAATAGATTGACTAAAAATTCTCTCAGTTAGCATAAGCATAAAAATTGTATCACGGTTTTGTAGATTACCTTTAAACTTCCCTTATAAGTTTCTAGGTAATCTACAAAACCGTGATACAATTTTTATGCTTATGCTAACTGAGAGAATTTTTTAGTCAATCTATTGATATTGACAAAAGCAAACTATTTTCAGTTCCGTACCTACGATTCTCATTACTAGGCTTGGTCCTCTACTAATATCAGATACTTTTATCCCAATGATGTTAGGGAAGATACCGAAGAACTCTTTCTAACGCGGCGCTGACGCTTGGCAGATGAGCTGGACCCATCGCTATCGCTGCTGCTGCTGCTATTGCCACTTCTATTCAACTTTAAGGGCACTGGAAAAGGAAATGATATATATGTAGTTATATACACCGCACATTCTGTCTGTAAACTTACTTGTTGGGCTCTTGGGAGCAGGGCTTTCAAAGTCATCATCCTCTGGCAGCTCGTCGCTGGAAATGTTCTCGTGCATGCGATACTGTTTGGGCAGGTGACTTTCATCCTGTAGCGGAGCCGCATACTTCGGCCGCTTGACCTTCTCCTCCTGGTGCTGCCGATCACTGTCGTTGTCCAACTCGTTTCCCGTTTGCTTCTTGATGCTCTTGGCGATCACGCGTTTCTGGTGATCCAGTTGCGGAAAGAGATCCCTCGAATTCTCTAGTGCCTGCTTGGCCGCGTTCATCTCCGCCTGCTGAATGGAAGAGCCACTGGAGGTGGCCAGCCGCTTCGATCGGAAGTACACGGCCACCTTGTACACCCGCGTGTTGGTTGGACCACTAGCCTCCACTACCTTATAGTAGGGAATGTCAGGTTCGCCTCCATCCATTGTGCGCAGGGTGAGACAGCACTGCTGCAGCTTGGACTTGGGATCATTCCAGTCTTGGTTCATGATGAATAGCTGCAGGCGCGGGAACAAGCATACGTGACAGAACTGCTCGCAATACAAGAGACCTTTGTCCACGTAAAGGGCGCCCAGAAAGGCCTCCAGAAGATCGGCGCGATCCTTGGTCTTCAAATCTGCCTTGGGATTGGCATAAACCGCATACTTGGGCATTCCCAAGTCATCGCAGACCACCGCTTGTGTGCGGTTATTAACCAGTGAGGAACGCAGTAGGGACAAATGTCCCTCGTGATGCTCGGGAAAGTGGCGGTACAGGTACTCCGAGCAAATCAACTGCAACACAGTGTCTCCGAGGAATTCTAATCGCTGATTGGACCCCAAGGTTAAGTGTGTGAATCCAATGGACCGATCGGTAAACGCGCGGGCCAAGAGCCGGATGTGCTTGAACTTGATTCCGATGGAGTCCTCGAACTTGGTGAGCTCCTTAAGCACTCGATAGGAATCAATGCAGTTGCGATCGCCTAGGGGCTCCTGTTCCTGCAACGGATGCTCCGGCAGGTTTTTCCAGATACTTAACAGCTTGTCGTCCTGCCGAAAAAGTGCATCCGTAAACACCTCATCCGCCACCTTGATCCCACCATCCAGGAGAAGGGCACCCATAAGTGCTTCAAAGCAATTGGCCATGGCGTGGCGCAGTTCCAGCTCGTGGCACAGATCGGACCCGTGGGCATACAGCATGAACTCTTCCAGTTGCAGCTTCTTGGCCAGCAGGGCCAGGTGCTGGTTCTGGACAATCGCTGCCCGATATGTGGCCAAGCCACCCTCCTCCAGTTCCGGGAACATGAAGAAGAGATGGATCGAGCTCAAGAACTCAACAACAGCATCGCCGAGGAATTCCAGCCTCTCGTTGTGTGTGATATTGGAAACAGTTTCGTGATCCTTGCCAAACCGGGACATGATGCTTACTAATGTGTTGATTCCTCGCTTGCGGGTGTTCATGTAGTGGATCTTACGATCTCCGTATTCCGGTTGCCGGATGCCGCAGTTGGTTAGCGAGTTGCGGGCATGATCCGGATTGGTGCCGTAGTTCTCCTTGTAGGAGGGATGCGTCAGCGCCAACTGAAGCAAATAGCGATTTTTGAAGCTATAACCAATGCTCTCCTCTAGCAGGTCCAGTGACTTATGGAAGCGGAGGTGACCTGTTAGGACAGGAACCAGCATGGCGTGCTGCACCACATCGCACATAATTCCCGTGCGATAGAATCCCTCTGAGCTGATGGCCACCGTGATGTTGCGCTTCATACGTCCCTGCGTACGCATCTCCTGAAGGCGTTGCTCCTTCTCCTCCAGCTTGCGCTTATCCTTGAACGAGGGCTTTGACATATTGGCCATCAGATGCCGGAACTTGACGTACTCCCGCCACGCCTTCTGGTACTCCGGATTGCCCGCGTAGCTTAGCTGTGGCGGACGAATACCGAAGTGCACAATTGCGGGATGCGAGATTCCAGTCTCGCGATCCACGCACTCCGGTAGATCGGAGTTGTTCCTGTCCAATTGATCTACGCGCAGGGAGCACGGCTTGTGTCCCGGCTTTGTGACCAGCATTCCCTTGATGAAGTCCACGTAGTTCTGCCACTCGCTTTGACTAATCTGGTTCAGGTGCAGAAGCTGCTGCCGTTCCACTAGCTGGGCGGAATTATCCAGGAGGTAGCGGAGTACCTCGACCATGGCCAGAACCTCCTTTCCATTATCTGGAAGATCGCGGACGAAACGCGGTAGGAAGTGGAATGCCGGGCAGGATTCCTCGGCGCTGCCAGACACCACATTAGGCATCAGATTAAAATCCACCAGCTCCAGCAGTTCATGGAACAGGTATTTGACTGAAATCAAGCACTGGGTATAGATAATATTAAGCAGTTTTTAGTTTTACTTACAAAAAAGATCCAACTCGTGGATCGTAAAGTTCTCCGGCATTTTCTCTTCCTCGTACTCAATGGTATACTCGATGTTGAAACGGATCACTTTACACACTGGTAGATCGGTGAGACGCACGTGCGAGAGAAGCGAGAAGCCCTCGAACAGGAACTCGTGCTCATCATGCTTGATGATGGTGGGTGTCTTGGTCAGAAAGTTTGTGGGCGGCGAGATACTGATCCTGTAGTGGAAAAGCTTTCCGGCATTGTTGCTGTTTGGGTCGCACAACTTGTAGCCAGTTTCGCCCGGATAGATGCCATGGCGGATCCCAATGCGCCGAGACTTGGCCGAGCAACGGCACAAAGGACCGTCGTTCATCTCACCGGCATCGTTGTGCCAGAGATCTGCGTGAACCCTCTGCGGATGCTGCACCTTGCGTGACAACTCCTCCATGCAGCAGTCTTGCTCGATCTTAAAGGCGTCGTCGTCGGAGTCCTCGTCAGAGGAAGAGGAGGATGAGCAGGCCTCTGACTTGTGTTTATGCTTGCAGACACGCCGGCGCGCCTTCCTCGGAGGCGGCACGTAAACGGGCAGCTTCTGGCGTACCCGCTCCGCTCTCTGCAGCAGCTCCTCGTCGAACAGGTTGCACAGCTTCTGCAGCCGCACGCGACCCTTGACCTCGTTCTCGCTCTTGGTGCGCTCGTAGTAGGGCTCAGCTGGCGAGGATCGCACCCAGGATTCGGCCGGTGCATCCGCCTCGCTGAGGGCGTTCATCTTCTTGACATAATCCTCGGGTTTCTCGCAGAAGTTGGAGCACCACTGCCGCAGGAGGCGGTCCCTTTCGGTCTCCACTTTGGGCTTTGGTCTGGGCTTCTCTACGGGCTCGCTTCTCTCCCTCTCGCGATAGTTGCGCTGCGGGTAATCCTCGCTGCCTGCACCCCTTCCAGATCCATAGTAGCCATGGTGGGATCCCTTTGGTGGCCTGTGGGCATAGTGTCCATGTCCATGTCGTGATTCGTGAGCATATCGGGGCTCTTGCTGATGTCGGTGTTCCTGGCCATGTCGCTGCTCATAACGCTTTCCCGAGCTGTAGCCTGGATAATGGTGGTAGCCTTGGCTGGAGCCATAGGAACTGTACCTCTCCCTTTCCGATGATTGTCGGTAGTTGGAGGCGTATGCGGGATAGCGCTCTGGGTACTTGTAACTCTCGTGGGGATAGGATGTTCCTGGTGCCTGGTAGGCGGACTCCTGTCCATAGAACTTCTGTGCTGGGTCCTGGTAAGCATAGCCATCGTATCCGTAAGTCGCCTGCTGCTGGTAGGGATCGTAGCTGGGGATGGGGCCGGCGTGAAGAGTCGATGCCGCCGGATACACGTAATCCTGAGCTTGCGTTTCATTGGACAAGTAAGTGTGCGAGGCCACACCGACTCCCGGCGGAGACAGGGCATCGTCTGACTCGGGCGGGGGTGGAGGAGGCGGAGGAGGAGGCTGGACAGGCGGCGGCGGTAAAGGCGGTTGGTACATGTTTCTTTATGAAAAACTTTCTGGAAAACCGGCAAGTTGTTTTTTTTTCCACCGCGAATGGACTGATCTGGCAACTCCCGGGGGTTTGTTTACATTCGCCCATCCGGCAAGGCCATGCCACATATGTTTCGATAGACGACGCCATTGAAATATGCTACTTCCCCGGTATTTTTCGTGGAGCCTCCAACGCTGCACGATGGCCTTCTACGCCGTAGCCAGTGGTCGGAGGGCAGGAGTATACGGCTCTTGGGCGGAGTGCGAGGAGCAGGTCAAGGGCTTCAAGAACGCCAAGTACAAGAAGTTCAACACGCGCCAGGAGGCGGAGCAGTTCGTCAATGGCTGTAAACCGCTGTATGCTCCACAGGATGCGGCGGTGCCCCTGGGCCAGAAGCAGGCAGCTCCGGCTAGTTGGAAGGAAAGGATCGATAGGATCGAGAAGCCCAAGTACACAGAGGCCTGGCCCGAAGAGGATCACGACCTGATTGAAGATGAGCTGGTGAGCAGGAGAATATACAAGTGTGAAATATGCAATCCCTGACCGTCTCTACTTTTAGAATGCTGCCATGAACGAAGTGGAAGGAGATCCAAAGCCATCATCTAGCAGTGGCAGTTTGGTAGGTGATCAAAGTGCCTCCCGTAGACCACACTAAACATATGTACCCATTTTCAGGCAGACATCCTCAATCGCAAGCGAAAAGGCAACGACTCTAGCGGTACTAGAAATAAGATCCCACGACATGCATCTCACGTATCTGAAGCCACGGCTCTCAAGCAGGTGGGTGCCTTTCAGTTCGAAATCGACGCCGAGGGCTATGTGATTGTGTACACAGATGGCTCTTGCATAGGAAATGGGCGTCCTGGAGCCAGTGCCGGCTATGGCGTTTATTTCGGCAAGAATCACCAGCTGTAAGTGGTTAATGTAAGTCGAAATTAATGCTATATAACCACTAAACCCTTAAAGAAATGCAGCCAAGCCCGTGGAAGGCCGCGTCACCAACAATGTCGGTGAAATACAGGCCGCAATTTATGCCATAAAAACCGCCCTGGATTTGGGAATCCAGAAACTGTGCATCAGCACTGACTCCCAGTTCCTGATCAACTCCATAACCCTTTGGGTAGCGGGTTGGAAGAAAAGAGACTGGAAGCTGAAGAACAATCAGCCTGTGAAGAACGTAGTTGACTTCAAAGAATTGGATAAGCTGCTCCAGGACAACAATATATCAGTAAAATGGGTGGGTAAATTAGTAAAATACCTTGCAACATTTTGCTTAACTTTATTTCGGAATTCCTAGAACTACGTGGAGGCTCACAAGGGCATAGAGGGCAACGAAATGGCCGATAAATTAGCGCGACAAGGATCCGCTATGTATAAGGAAAGGAACTCCTGATAAGCATTTTTGAAATTAAGCGCCTTTGTAGTGTGTAAT
This sequence comes from Drosophila subpulchrella, assembly GCF_014743375.2. Lineage (NCBI taxonomy): Eukaryota > Metazoa > Arthropoda > Insecta > Diptera > Drosophilidae > Drosophila > Drosophila subpulchrella. Next base: position 1,048,711 of record NC_050611.1, on the reverse strand, counting down.
CGATGTGGCAACGCTGAATAAATTGAAGTGCATTGACAACCCTAACCCAAATGTTTTTATTTACAATTTTTCATCGGAAGTTTTTAAGTTTAACTAGGCTATACAAATGTTTTCCAGGGTAAACGACAAGTGTTTATTGTTTATTTTGGTTTTGGCATTAACGGGAGGAGTGGGCTACTGCTATGTGGTGGAACCACCCATTATTCAAGTGGAAATGGACAAAGCCGGCATGCACAGGTTTTTGCCAGGAGAGTGCTCTTTGAATTTGTTAAATTAAAGTGAGAATTGTTCTTACAGGTCCCTCACGTACCGCCTGCGATTCGACTATCCACTGGTGGGCAAGGGTTGCGAGTACGCGCTGCTCCAGGCATTTCCCGCATCTGTTTACATAAGCACGGACGAACTGGACGACCTGCAGCGTTTGAAGAGGGTGCGTTATCGGGAAGATTAACTTACAAGGACCGTCCATAACATTGTGCCTTTTTAGTTGAGTGCCGTCTACCCGAAGTTCGTCAACATTGAAGTGGCCACGGAACGGGCGCAGCCCTTCTCCGTTTTACTGCGCGGTACACCCAAGATTACGGAGACGCTGGCTTTGCCAGTGCATTTTCGCTACCATGCCCCCAGTGATAAGCGGTGCGGTGATCTTGAATGTTGAATTGCATTTTCACACCAGAATAACACCATGTAATCCCCTCAGGTCGGCTGCCACGGTGGCCATCCCCCTGCCGGAGCTCTATCTGAACTGCCCGATGGCCGATAGTGAGCTAATCGAGAACGAGTTGGTTGCCCGGCCCGATAAGCTATACTGCCTGAATGCGGCGGAAAGCCGCTTTGATGAGAACGTCGTCAAGGATGGCCAGCCGACGACCATGGCGAATCTGGAGCGCTGCAACTGGAGGCGGGTGCACGTGGACTGCCAGCTGAAGACGCCACTACGTGCCGAGATACCGGTGGGCCAGGCGACCGCCTACGGCCCGGTGCTGTGCGCCACCATTCTGCTCGGCTGGTCCCTGGCCCTGTGGACCATCATCCGCTCCATGGCCAACACGCGACGCATCAATCAGCGTCTTAACGAGCAGCGTCTGCTACAGCAAAAGGTCAAGTAACAGGCGACAAAGTCGGTGCGGTTCCAAGTCAACAATGGTTAATCTAACGACACATTCCGGCGAATACACAGGGCTGTAAATATTTATTAGTATGCTGTATGCATAGACGATTTACTTATTGACATACTCAAAACGACTTAATCACCCTAGAAACGTGCCACGTCGTAAAGTGCTTTCACACAACTAAGTCATATTAAGCTTCCCTTAGCATAAGCGTAAACATAAACCAATATCTTTAGTTAAAGCTAGGCATATCAAAATTTCGCTGGCACAGACGGCAAGCTATAATAACAATAATATATAACTACTACAATTAACGAGATTGTCAGTGGGCTACATGAGCAGGGCGTGTGCCTTAGAACCGATTATCCTTTTCGGACGTTGGAGCAATGAACTTTGAATCGTTCTCTTGGTGGTTGCGCAGTGTCATGGTGCTGGACATGGAAGGCGGCTCGTTCCACGGCTGAATAGTGGCCTTGCCAAATATCACGAACAAGGTGTTGCACACCAGGTAAATTCCTCCCGTTATGAAGAACACCAGCCGCCACTCGCTTGCATCCTCCTCATCTGATATGATCGCCCCCACCACTAATGGAGCCACTATGGAGGTCACGCCCGCAATGCCATTGGTCACTCCCATCATGGCACCGGCAAAGTTGGGCGAAAGATCGATGTGATTGATCAGGTAGCCGCAGAAGCAGCCCGCATTGATACCCACGGCCAGCGTCAGCAGAAGAATGGCCCATGTCTTCTCGTCCGCAGTCATGTATCCCAATCCAATCAAACAAGCCATCGGTCCCCACTGTCCTATTGAGTTGAAGAGCTTCCGGGCCGTGGTGATCGTGATGGTGCCCCGATTGATGAGCAAATCCGATATGGGACTGACCACAAAGCAGAGCAAACCCATGGCGAAGTACGGCAGCGAGGAGAGGAAGGCATTGGACTTGACGTTCAGCTGCAGAACCTTGCTCATGTACGTGGGCATTTCGGTGAGTAGTGTGTAGAAGCCCCAGGTGAATCCACAATGGGCTGCTAGCAGACCGTAGAAGGCTGGCGACTTGAAGATCGACAACCAGGGCACGGGCATAGACTGAAAGTAGAGGTGGAACCTTAAGGATTACCCAAACTTTGATGAGACCACTAAAAGCGCACTAACCTGACTTGAGCTATTGCTGCCCGTAAGGCTCTCGATGTACTCCACCTCGCTTTTGCTGATCCTGGTCGCCGTGGCGGGTTCATCGGCCGCCTGCCAGAAGAAGAGCAGCGCCCAGGCCAGGCCTAGACCTCCGGACAGGTAGAATAATCCCGGCCAGCCCATGCTGGATTCGAAGATAAACCCACTGGTGACCAGGATAACCGCCGTTCCGAACTGTGCTCCCGAATAAACGCCCGTTGTAAGGACTCCTCGCTCTGTGCGCGGCACCCACTTGGCCAGCAGAGTGTGAACACACGGATAGACAGTTCCCTGAACCAGTCCGGTGAAGACGCGCAGGACGCAAATACTCTCCCAGCCGCTTTTGGCTGCCAGGGGATGGAAGAAGCATAAGATGCCTCCAATTGCCGTCGCCGAACCCAGGACCAACTTTGCTCCAAATCGCTTCGCAAGGAGTCCTAAAAAAGAAGGGGTTACAAATTTTGAATTTCGGCAGGTGTTTTAGTAGCTCACCTGCCGGCACCTGGGACACCACATAGCCCCAAAAAAAGCTACTGAGGATCAAGGACTTATCCGACGTATCCCAGTTGTAGAATGGAGCACCTGCGGTGGATTGGGTCATGGGAACGATGCCAGCCGAGATGTTGACCCGCTGGAAGTAGTTGATCATCATGCCAACGAACAGGAGGATTGCCTGCCAGTGGCGTGCTCCAAAACCTCTGGCTAAAAGGATATGATAAGTTATATTAGTTAATTATGTTACAAAAACAGTGAACGTATCTTTTACAGGCTATTTTCCTGAGCGGATTTGGAAATACGCGCACTAGCAGGGGCCTTCTTTCTCCGTTGGAATAATAAACCATGTTTGATTAGTTACGGATTTAACGGGCGTCTGGCCATACGATTTATTGATTGCCTCATTATAAATGTACTGTGCGAATTGTTTGTCACTGGCTTGATTATTTCTGGGACCCTTTTTACTCAATTTACATTTTATTGCCGTTTAACAATGCTCTGATAGTGACTTTTCCATTAATTAACGGTTCCGACAGAGCTCTGTGAGTTTTATTATAATAATATTGTCATTATCATTAACGCCTGCCAATGAGGAAAACAAAAGCCGCTTCACTCTCAATGGAAAAGTTCTCGATGGCGACAGTGGAGTAGATTTGAGAGGGGGCAGAATGTGTGAGCAGAGTCGTATACTTTAATTGCCTCTTATGAACTCGATGGACCGTGAGATTAAGTCCCCCAAAAATTGTGGCCTTGAAGATGTACAGTCCTCACAAAAGATAATAAGTATTTTCTTTGTGTCAAACGTATTTAACTCTTGATGATCTTCATAAAGTCTCTAGTCTCAGCAAGTGACTGATATATGTACAATACGACCAGATATGGTTTGCAAATATAGCCAGACGTTTGTTTCGCAATGGAACCATCTCTTAGGGTAGGTCTGGTGTGTCGTAAAGTGCAGTTATAGTACAGAAAGACAGCGATCGTATAAGACCAACACCTCTTAAAGCGGCGGCGGGGTATTATGAAGATTATCAGTGATATAAGTATGTACACTATAATCTTGGATTTCTGTCATAACATACGTCGTCCATTTCCTATCAATAACCTATAATTAGCTGTTGGTTCTGTATAAGACTCCGATGAAGATCTGTCACATTGACCGGAGACCCACAGAATCACTCGTTAACCCTTTGGATACGAAGGCAGTCCAGCTTTGGTAATATTTTCCAAACTTATTTTACCTTCTGGCAACAGAACTTTGTAGCCCATATTTTGTAAAAGATATTCTTTAGATCGTATTTTCGTGGATCAATCTGATACCAGATAATTTAGAAGAAGTAAACATGCTAACGCCTCTCTTTTAATTATTATGATATCAAAATTTCATTGTATCAGACTGAATATTGACCCAAATCGATATTTTGATAATGCAATATTTTACATTTTACAAATGTAAGTAAATATAACTCAAAATATATAAACTACACTTTGTATGATGCACTACTTCGACTGTATTTCGCACGGTTTAGCTAATTGCACTTGAACAGAAACTCAAAACACATCGACTGTCTCTTGGATTAGTCACTTACGCCTTGCCTTATCCTCTGAGGTGTCGAAACCCATGTTAATGATATATTTGTTATTTCACGTCGGACTAAAAGTCGTCAGGAGTGCCTGGACGCGAAATCGTTAGATGACTGCGGAGCGATTGGTGTACCTTTCGCTTTTATACTGATATCACAAGAACCCACTTCCCTGATTACAGGGGCCTCCGCCTCCAGTTCTTGAGTGCCGGCGAGGCTACGCAGATCGTTTGCCGTTATCGCGGCAATAATCATAAAACCATAAACCTCCATCAGAGATCTCGGCACTTGTTGCGACCGATCCAATTCGAATTATATTTTGCCTTGTCTTTGATTTACTTTTACTTGCCGAGAGGTCTATAAACAATTGATCCATTATCGCGATCTGCTACTGGCCACAGTAATAGTATAGTGGGAATGGAGCTATCTCACCTTTAGAGAGTCACTGTGCTGCAGTAGAAAGCCCTTTTAAGGCCTGTGATTCAAGTGTAATCTCTTGTTTTGTGCACTTTTTCACAGAATTGTGTCGGCAAGAGTTGGTGATTATCTAATTGTTTTATGGCCTCCGAGTAGAGTCGTCCACACATCGGATTCCAGGTGAATTCTGGGGAAAGCCTATATAGGTTTAAGCGATGTGTCAACTTTAAAAGTGTATCATTGATGTAATTATCATTATATAAGGAGAAAGTGTGTGGGATAATAACTAAATGAAGGGGTCCCTGAAATCTATAACATCCAATCAGTGAGGCTAGGGCAAGGGAGAAGCTGAACACCAGAATTTTCGACAATTTCCCTATTTTTTGTGCAGAAATTTTATTTTCGTTCCGGCATTCCTGCAACCGAAACCGACTTAAAGGCTACTTATCTTATAATCGAGGTACTCGACTATAGCTTCTTTTCCTGCTCTTATTTCTTGTAATTTAAAATAAGCTGTACATTATGTACTTGTTCTTTTTTTATTTCTTATTTTTTAACGTAAAATAAATTGTAACTTCGGCAAGCTGAAGTTTCTTTACCCTTTCAGGTCGTTCCCATGGCAGCTAAATACATATATGCTAAAAAGTCGCCCGATTTTGAATATGTTATGAAAAACAAAAGTTATAATATTCTTAAATTAAAAAAAAATATTTATTGATCAATTCTATGGGAGGTGTAGGATATAGTTGCCCGATCCGGGTCGTTCCGACTTATATACTACCTGCAATAGAAATAAGAATTTTGGGAAGGCTAGCTTTAAGGATAGCTTTAAAACTGAGAGACTAGTTTGCGTCAAAACGGACAGACGGACATGGCTAGATCGACTCGTCTAGTGATGCTTCTCAAGAATATATATTTTATGGGGTCGGAAACGTCCCTTTCACTGCGTTGCAAACTTCTGACTAAAATCATTATACCCTCTGCAAGGGTATAAAAACCACAACTTTTTTGGTTACAGGTGTTTACTACTGTGGCAAAAAGTATGATCAATTTGTTTGTAAGTATTTAAAATACACTTAGGGCAGCACATTTCCAATCACCGAAATATGCCTAAAAGTCCATTTCCAGTAATAGCCATCAGCGATTTCTTCAATTTTTGTTATTTCCGCATTTGACTTGAAACGCGTTCCCTGGTGAAGTCTCTCTAGATGTGGAAATAGCCAGAAGTCACACGGACTTAAATCAGGCAAATACGGTGGTTGTCACAAAAACCAAGACGTGTTATATTCCATAATTCTGGTCTTCTTACACGAACTGCTTCTCGCAAACGTCGAACAACGCTCAAATAATAATCCTTGTTAATAGATTGGCTGGGTGAAAGGAATTCACATTCAAAAACAAAAATTCATTGAAAATGTTTTATGTTTATTTAGATTGATCTTTTACAATTCATTTGAGTTAGGTTTTGAATACAACATCGACCAAATTGCCACCTTTGTTGTTGATGGCAAAAAGTGTCAGTTTTGGAGCATTTTCCATGACTTTCTCGAGCGTATCGGCCGTTATATTTGGGTGCAAATACTCTAATTATAATATTTATTTGTTTAAATTATTGTAGAATTGTCGGAAGTGCGATCCAATGGATGCAGTTATTAGTGCAAAAAAAAATACTTCAAACAATAAGATTGTACGAAAGCACTGCACTATTTATTTTGCATTATTTGTTTCAAACACTTCCCTTAACTGGTAAAACTCCCTCCCTGAAGTATTTTTGTACCACAAAATTATGGTTTAGCGAACATTTACTAATTTTTTGAATCATATGTTTTGAAACCTATAACAATTGACACAAGGGATTCGTATGTTTAATAGCTTTTTTATTTTTAAACATCTGATTAATGATATGGCTGTTGCTCGCAGACAACACTGCCGCATTGAACAAAAAATATAAGTTGTAATATACTTTACAGCTCATTTTTAAAAGTCGATACAACATCGACATCATTTGCCAAAACATCGATATCAGGAGGGAACTACAAAATGGAACAACATCGAAGTTTATCGATGTTTCTCCACTTCGCCAAAGATTGATTCCACTTTACTCCGTTCACCAGAAAAACATTAAAACGCAGATGAAATGGCCAGCGATTTTCCGCCATTGGCCATCCGAATTTGGATGGACAAGCTGAAGAAGGGCGTTGGCCAGCCAGTGGCTGTCCTAGAACGCTCCCTGCTTAACTCCATGAGTGCTGGTAGGTGAATCATTTTAACCCAATCCAATCCAAAGTTTAACAACTCCACCCAGAGGCAGCCAGTTTGTCGGTGAAGAATGCGATGGAGCGGGGCATACTGGTGCCAAGAGCAGCCAACGGAAGGGCCAAGCGGCTGACCCTCACCTTTTGCCAGAAGGTGAGCAGCCTGCCCAGTCCCACGGGAGATCCCTACTGCTTCGAGTGCCATTTGCCAGGAGTCGTGAAGAAATGCGCGTCCTGTGAACGCTGCTTTCACGAGGATTGCCAGCGAAAGGATCCCGAGAAGCCCAATTACTCGGTGCCCTCGGACAAGAATCAGCCCTACCGGTTTCCGTCAGCGGTCAGCGAGTCGGACAAGGAGCCGGAGCACAGCACCCCGAACTTAGAGGCTGCCCGGACACCCACGCCAAAGCTCCTGCTCGATCACAATAGCAACATCAGTCAGGAACCAATAGCCACTCCGGAATTCCTTAAGCACGAGAGCCCCGAGTGGGACGACGATGTATTCTTTGTGAGCGAGCGGAAGGGCGCCCGCCAGCGAAAGCAGGCCAGGGTCAAGGATGAAGTGCAGACTAGTTCGGACAGCGATGAGGGCAGTGATCTACAGCGATGCACACGTTGCCGTCTACTCGCCCTGGCCGCTCTCCTCAATCCACCGCAGTTGGAAAAACAGGAACTGGGCTGCCTTTTGAGATACTCTTGGGAAAAGCATTACTCCTGGATATCCATGGACGTTTCCAAGTACATGGCCAAGCACTGGAACGAACGCGACAAGACGCTGGTCAAGCGCACCATTTTTAAGACAAAGATCTTGGGGCTGTCCGACATCGAGCGGAACATCGAGACTGAGAAGTATAAGTACTTGGCGGAGTTTCTAATGGACCTGCTCGATCTGCAACACAACATTGCAGTATTTTTTGGGCCCAAAAGCGTCGAGTACAATGCCACCAAGTGGTTGTTGAGGGATGTGACGCACGATATCCGGGAAATACGACGATGTCCCGACTGCTATAGGTATTCCAACGAGGCTAGTCTGTCTCAGCTTTGGTTCGCCAAGCCCTGTCTTCAGCGGCACGAGTTGGTTTTTGCCAAACAAACGGGTTCGCCACCCTGGCCTGCAAAGGTAGATATTCGAAGAGTGTTTTAAACTTTATAGCAATGTTATACTATAGTTATTTTTCACCAGGTCATGAGCGTGTCAAGAAGGCAGCCCATCAAGTACGATGTCCGCTTTTTCGGTGGTTCTCATTCCCGGGCACTCATCTCTGAACGTGATATTACTCCCATAGAGTCCGACATTCAGTCGCATTTCAAGCCACGGAACTCTCGAGCCCTGAGTGCAGCTTTAAGGGAACTGCAGTGCCACATGATCTTGTCACACTATTCCGCCTCGTTGTTTGGGTTCCATGCAGATCCCATAGTTGCCGAGAATCTCATCCAGGTAGCCCTTTCCCATTGCACGGAATCAACAGAAACTACTTCGACTGGCAAGCGAGGAAGACCTCCGACTCCGGCCACTCTCGGCACTGCAAAGAAGAGAAGGCTTAATTTCAGCGCTCCAGATACCCCATCACCAGTGCCCATCCGTGGCATTTCTGACTTAGTTACCTATGAAAATCTAACCGCCGAAATAGTGCAGGCGCACGAGAATCTGTTGAACTGCCAGAGCGAGCTGACCGCCATGCAAAAGAAGCTGGATGAAGTTAAAAGGAAGCATTGGTGCTATCTCTGCCTGCAAGAGGCCGTCTTCGACTGCTGCTTTACTGCGTCCTACTGCAGCGCAGAGTGCCAGCGACGCGATAAGAAACGCCACCAGGCCACTTGCAAAGTCAATCTCTAAAACAAGATTAAAGAGAAAAAATATAAACACAGTTTCGAGGTTTTTAGTGTAGGTATATGAAACTGGATTATTGCAATCCAAAGTGATAAAATCTCGTTTCCTACAATCATTTGTATTAAATGTATCCGTTCTTAAGATATCGCAAGTTATTCCAAGAAAATATAGATTGTTAAACAAGTACTTGTGCAATATGAATGTATTTTGGGATATTTTTGCGGCTTTTACAATTTTGAAAAGAGGCGCGCTTTGTATTCTCATGATGGGCAGCACTCTTTCCGATAGGTGGCGCCTGTAAACCTTCAACAACAATAAGACGAGAGTGCTGTAGTCGAATGGTTCGATTACACTAGCTTACAGCCAAAAGGCCCTAAGAAAGATGATATAATTATTAGATGGTACTCAGATTACACACGAGATTCTTCTGGAGTCGGCTCCATTTCTTGCTTATAACTTTTTAATGAGTAATACTAAAAAGTTCTAATTTTTTATAACATTTTTTCTTAATTTGTCAATACTTGTCAATATAAAATTATCTAAAGCCCTTTACCACACCCACTCCAGTGGCACCCATGATTTTGAAGATGTATTCTCAGTGTAACTTTATTTAATCTGGCAATTAGTTAATAAGTTACGTTGGTTGCTGAGTTCTTTTTGTTCATTCTGTTAACAGGGTCAAATATTCAACAAAATTCGGTTAAACTTTTAAAACCGATGTAATATGGTTCCATTATGGACAATTACGCTTTGGCAGTCGTGTTTACCCCGCAGATCGGATCGCAAAAAATCCGAAAAGTTCAGACGAAAGGTCAAATCGAATTCGCGGAACGCTTAAAAGGGTTCAGTGCAATTTACGAGTGCAGGCGAGCATGTGAATGCATCAGATATGAGGGGACGATAGGGGGCTGCTTACCTTACGAGTGCAGGCCGGCGGCGAATCGGCCGTTAAGCGGCTATCCCAAAATAATTGATTTATGCCGGGTTCAGCAGACTATTTTGGGGGCCAGTCCCGAAATGGAAATGGCCACAAGAGTTGGCACCTTGCGCTGGCATAGATAGAAATACATGGCTGTAATAAATACTTCACTTAGGGGGAAGCAACATCAGCACACGATTTGGGGTTTCTGGTTTCGGCATTCTGCTCCCCAAAGTCGGAAGTCACGTTTAAACGTTTTCGCTAAAAGTTTCACACAGCGGATGATTGATGAGCCAAGTATTACTTACCTATGTTCCGAATATATGGTCATTAGGGTTTCCTCGTGTTTATCTTTGGCTCGCTTTAATGCACTTTCGCCCCTTGAAATAGTAAATCATTTTCGGAGTATTTCACCCTGCCACTTAATTAAGCCAGAAGCTGAATCAATAACAAACTCTCCCATTTCATTTTCCATTTGGAGCGAGTCATTATTGTTTGCTGGATAAATATTTATTCAACATTTTTGGCCTGTGGCTGAGATGCAAGACTTTTGCATTTTGCAATCAAAATCCCTGTCAATATTTGTGAGAAAATTTGTCAAAGAAAAGCAGACAAATTCCAGTGGCAATTAGGAATATATGCACTGTAGTTTTGCTAAAAATAAACATGTATTTTTTGTGTGCTTCGTCTGTCTGCTTGCATTTTGAATTGTGTTTTAATTATATGCAAACTTCAGGGGCGTTTTCCTGAAAATTGTCTGCCGCCTATTAAAATCCCCCTGACAAGACGGAACATTTTTCATCAGCTCGTAATCAAATTAGTCGCCTGCTAATTTAAACTGCACTAATTTGTCTACGTCACGAAGGGAGTTGTCCCTCCGCTGAAGTGAATGTCTTCGTGCTTATCTTCTACCTAGCAGGTTGTCAAAAGGAGCATGACTCCAAGGAATTTGGTGACAGCTAGGAAGGATTTATTGGCCCAAAGTTGCCCGCCTACAATTGCCCAACAAGTCCTCTTAATGAATTTCTTTGCGCCAAGCGAAAGCATTCCGAATTAAGAGCAATACATGAGAGAGATTTTAAGAAAGTCTGTAGATTCAGTTAGTTCTTGAATACTTTTCTAATTTTAAATTATTCCACTTGTATACATGATTGGATTGTGTATTTTTTACCCTTGAAAAGGGCAATATAATTTCATTCAGAAGTTTGCAACACAGTGAAGGAGTCTCTTCCAACCCTACAAAGTATATGTCTTGATCAGCGTCAGTAGACGAATCGATATATCCATATCCGTCTGTCAGTCCGTTTTTACGCAAACGTATGTATCTCTCAGTTTCAAAGCTATCCAGATAAAACTTTCCCAAAAATATTCTTGCAATTATAGGTAGTACAGTATTTCAGCCGGAATGAGCCGGATTGGACCAATATATCCTATAGCTCCCATAGGACGGATCGAAAAAACTATGAAAAAGTCCAACTTGGTTGTTTTTGATCCTATTCTCTTCCACTATGGGGATATTATAATTTTCAAAACTTAGATTCAACTTGTTTTTAGTCAGACGACTACATAATATTGCTGTCATAGGAACGATCGAAAAATCAATGAGAAAATTATGTGAGACAGATTATAGCTCGGCAGCAGCATTTTTTAAGATTTCAGAATTTCGATTTCGGTTTTTTAATGATTGATCGGAAATTTAATGAGAAAATAATGTAAAATCTGTAATTTAAGTGTCATGCAATCTATCGGTATATTGATGTTGTTTTGTATATTATGATATGGTCTTATTTTTCTTAAATGTATCAGTTAAGTCTTAGATTGTCCTGGTGGTATACACTTCTGTGTACTTCTTAAGTTTCTCCTGGCGCTTATTTCCCAGCTGCTGCCACTTTTAAGCTCCAGTAAAGCTGTTCCTTTTTGTCCTTAGCCTTGACTTGAACTTGACTGACCATTGCCAAGGAAACCGTTTTCCGGAAGCCACCCACTCATCCTCCCTTTTGAGTAACAGCTGCAAAGACTACAATCTTGTGTGGGGATCCAATAACCCAGACAGGCCATGAAATGCAATTTCTGCAGCCAACATGTTGAAAATGCTGTCGCTTGTAAATTTTTTTTGGCATGCGACAAATATTTTCCACCAGAAAGGGGAGCCCGAACTTTAATTTATGGCCAACGACAAGTGCAACTGCACGCCCCAGCGACGACAATGAGCCCTGAGCAACATGCAACAGCCCACCAGCAACATGCAACATGCAATACAAAACTGAACAAAACAACCGCAGACAGCCAGATTGCATTTAAGCAGCTCCCCCAGCGAAATGCAAGTAAATGAGTCAATTATGGGCCCCAGAGACGGAGTAACAACCATTGAGAATTTAGATGAAAACGAATCAATTTGCAAGGGCGTGTAATTAAAATATGGGTCTAAACCAATCTGGAATTTCGCTATAATACTGGCAGAGTGTCGGGAATTATGCTGATTTTATATCCACTTTTATCGGGTGTGCGTCATTTAGAGTTGGGGGTCTTACATAACCGTAACGAACATTGAAAATGACTCGCAATCTGGGTGAGTGCCCAAGATTGCCCCACCCAAAAGCCCAAACTTCTGATCCGCCATCAGTGAGTCAGCTTTGCGACCCTGTCAAGTCATTTATTGTTTAAGCCAATTTCAAGGAACCCAACACTCAAGTGTCAATGGCCAAAAGTTTTGTGGCTCAAGAAAGGTCATAAACCAACGTTATATGGGCCAAAACTATTGGTGATATTTGCAATTAGCTAATATGTTCATTTCAAGTGCTTTGGATATTGTGCCATAAATGGGTGAGTTAAGTTCAGAGTATAAAATTTAATGAACTGCTTAAAAATAAATTATATCATATAGCTCATAGGTTCCCTACAAAAGTTAATTTTTTTTGGTTATACAAATAAAGTAGAATATTTCTGGAAACATGAAAAGGTTACATGTTATTTTCATATTTATTTTATTGCCTCTATTCCTATTTGTATGAATATGTATTGTAGAAGGTTTAAAATATATCCATATTTATCAGAAGTAGCTAATTATACCCGTTACTCGTAGAGTAAAAGGGTATACTAGATTCGTCGGAAAGTATGTAACAGGCAGAAGGAAGCGTTTCCGACCCCATAAAGTATATATATTCTTGATCAGGATCACTAGCCGAGTCGATCTAGCCATGTCCGTCTGTCCGTCTGTCCGTCTGTCCGTCTGTCCGTCTGTCCGTCTGTCCGTCTGTCCGTCTGTCCGTCTGTCTGTCCGGATGAACGCTGAGATCTTGGAAACTATGAGAGCTAGGCTATTGAGATTTGGCGTGCAGATTCCTGAGCTTCTTACGCAGCGCAAGTTTGTTTCAGTAGAGTGCCACGCCCACTTTTACGCCCACAAACCGCCCAAAACTGTGGCTCCTACAGTTTTGATGCTAGAATAAAAATTTTAACTGAAATGTATTGTTCTCATCAATACCTATCGATTGATTCAAAAAAAAGTTTGCCACGCCCACTTTATCGCCCACAAACCGCCCCCAAACTTCAAAAAATCGTAAATATGAACGTGGATATCTCGGAAACTATCAAAGATATAGAATCAGGATTTCAGATTTAGATTCCGTAGCTTTGTACGCAGCGCAATTTTGATACGCGAATATGCCACGCCCACTCTAACGCCCACAAACCGCCCAAGCCTGTGGCGCCCACAATTTTCATGCTAGATACAAAATTTTAACTGAACTGTATCGGTCTCGTCAATACCTATCGATTGACCAAAAAAAAATTTGCCACGCCCACCCTAACGCCCATAACGCTTAAATCTGTCTACCGCCGGTAGGTGGCGCATTTCAGTCTTGCTTTGCTGCTTGCTTATTTCCATTTCCCTTTGGTCCCTTTAGCTGAGTAACGGGTATCTGATAGTCGAGGCACTCGACTATAGCGTTCTTTCTTGTTTACTTATAAAATGTTCAAAATATCTTTTGAAGTAATTAATTTAAAATAGCTTAAATTGCGCTAACTCAGGAAAACAGAAGTCACTTTTGAAGTCATATTTCGAATTTAATGGATTTATTTTTATACCCGTTACTCGTAGAGTAAAAGGGTATACTAGATTCGTCGGAAAGTATGTAACAGGCAGAAGGAAGCGTTTCCGACCCCATAAAGTATATATATTCTTGATCAGGATCACTAGCCGAGTCGATCTAGCCATGTCCGTCTGTCCGTCTGTCCGTCTGTCCGTCTGTCCTTCTGTCCGTCTGTCCGTCTGTCTGTCCGTCCGGATGAACGCTGAGATCTCGGAAACTATAAGAGCTAGGCTATTGAGATTAGGCCTGCAGATTCCTGAGCTTCTTACGCAGCGCAAGTTTGTTTCAGCAGAGTGCCACGCCCACTATAACGCCCACAAACCGCCCAAAACTGTGGCTCCTACAGTTTTCATGCTAGAATAAAAATTTTAACTGAAATGTCTTGTTCTCATCAATACCTATCGATTGACCCAAAAAAAAGTTTGCCACGCCCACTTGAACGCCCACAAACCGCCCACAAACTTCAAAAAATCGTAAATATGAACGCGGATATCTTGGAAAATATCAAAGATTGAGAAATGGGATTTCAGATTTAGATTCCTTAGGCTTAAGCGCAGCGCAATTTTGTCACGCGAATATGCCACGCCCACTAGAACGCCTACAAACCGCCCAAACCTGTGGCGCCCACAATTTTCACGCTAGATCAAAAATTTTAACTGAAATGTATTGGTCTTGTCAATACCCATCGATTAATCCAAAAAAAACTTTGCCACGCCCACTCTAACGCCCACAACGCTTAAATCTGTCTACCGCCGGTAGGTGGCGCATTTCAATCTCGCTTTGCTGCTTGCATATCTCCATTTTCCTTTGGTCCCTTTAGCTGAGTAACGGGTATCTGATAGTCGAGGTACTCGACTATAGCGTTCTTCCTTGTTTTCTTTTATTAACATGCTAATAAGAGCTGACTTATACGCTGTCAAAAAAAGACTCAAACGCCAAAGCCACTTCCATTTCCTGTTTTTTCCCCACAACTTTAACTGCAACTTCAGCTTTCGAATTTCTTTTAAAACCAATTATCAAATCATGTCGCTGCCGGCTGACAAACTCATTTATTTTGCTCGCTGCACTCAAAACCGAGACAGACCCACATGCATCATACTTGCACTTGGTTTTGGATATGGATCCGTATCTGTACATGGGAAAACCCCCTATCCCACTTAAAACTCCCCACTCTTTAAATGCAACCTAATTTTGCTTTCGTTGCCACACATGCAACTACATCCGTGGCAGAAAATGTTTGTTTTCCTTGAGAAAAGTTCGACTGCCCTTTCCACAGATCCCCAACTCATAGACCCCAGACCACAATACCACGACCACGACCACGACCAAGACCCAGATCCACATCAAAACATCCAAGAAAGTGTCAAACTGTCGCCAGGGTCTGAAATTCTCATTACTCAGTGTCCATTGCCTCGTTTACAGGTTCGAGAATTACATTTGGAAAATGGGAGAAATGGAGTGGGATATTTCCAACTAATTTTAGTGTGTGACAATTAAAATTGTATGATTTTTGGGTCAGGGATCTTCTTGATTTGCCTAGCAATTAGCTTTTGCTACGAGAAAATTAATTAAACTCAATCTTATTTTAGGTTATTTAAAACAAAGCGAAAAAACACTATCGTCTAGTGGCTCGACTATCAGATACCCGTTACGCTTTTTTAAATATTAATTTAAATTGCATTTAGTCATTTTAATTCACACTACAATTTAAAAAAAAATATATAGGCACCAGACAGAGCTTGTGGGCGTGGCACTCCGCTGAATCAAACAAAACTTTAGTAATTACTGACAGCACCCTAAAAACGAAATTTCCTTAGATTTGCATCTTATTAGTTTTGACACCGCTAATAAATACACCGAATAAATAAGTGTTCTTAAAAACTTGATTTTTAAATTTTTCTGTCAGCCGCGACTTGTTTTTCTGTTTTTCTGCATATTCAATTGATTATTTTTCTGTAATCCCCACGATTTTCCTCACATTCTCGCCAATTCGTTGGCGCTCGAAATACATCAGCATAAATCATCGGCGAATCTCTGGCAAGCGCCACAAAAAACGAAAAAAAGGAGTGGAAACAAGAAAAACACAGCGACATATTAAATTTACAAGTTGATTTTGATTTATGCGCAATGAGCATATGGACAGACACACAAACCGAGATTTCTTGCCTGCAGACGCTAACTTAATTTAACTCACTTTGTTGTTGCTGTCCCCGAGCTGCTGTATCTTTTCGTTGCTGTTGAATTTGCTATTCCGCCTCAATTTGCTGCCTGCGCCGCCTGTCGCCGACAATTAAGCCGCAATCGCAAACATTATGAGTTTGAACCGCCTGCAAATCAAAGCGGGAAATAAATTTAAGTATGGCAAGACCTCATTTGCCCTGTTTTTCTGTTAAATAAGACGTGTTGTCAACGGTTTCAGGTAACCAAGTTGGGTTTTAAAATTCCTTTGTCGGGGTTTTAAAATATTTTTTTTTAATGTAACATGGATTTAAATTGTTCTGTCAAAATTGCATGTTAATCTAACTAAAACTAATGAAGATATATCATTTAATGCGACCTGCATCATTCTCCCGAACAACCATTTCTAAAACCTAGTGCCAAAATTACCAAACCGATTGTTCTTTTGTATACATAAATAAACATGTAAAATCAAATATGCGCTGTTTTTAAGTTTAAAAAAAGGCTCAACATTGCTTACACTTTCACACAGAACTCACAATTATAATTGGCTTTCAAGCCCGTACCCCCTCCTAAGGATGGTATGACACGTTTCCATGACATGTAGGTTTTACCAAAAATCGTAATTTCTTCTCCCTTTTGACAAGTGCTATAAAAATGGTCTTAGCCAGCGAAACCAACTAACCTTTTATGTATTTAAACATTTTCCGAGTCCGAAATCCGTGCCTTAATTTATAGATTACCACACACAGACTTAATTCACTTAAACGCCTTTTCATGTCGGCACCTAAAAGCTTTCAATGGGATGCACATCCGAATCGGAATCCCGCCGCGTTTTGTGGGCGTACAGAAGTTTCTCAGTCTGTCGCCATCAACTTCAAACTAGCAGAGCAAACACAGAGATACGGATACAGATACCGCCAGACTCGGTAACTCGGATTAATTAAAACTGAAAATTGCAGTTTTGCTTGGCAGGGAAATGGGCCCCTTTTTAAAAACCTGCAATTAGCAGCGTAGAATCTCTGGGCTGAGTAATTTGATAGTCCTCGAAACTTGACCCACTTTTTGGGGAATACGGATACGCTAATGAAGTCCATCCGAGAGGGAATTTTATTTCACTTCTTTTTTCGGCCTCAAGTCCCAAAAACTCCCCCTACCTTTTTCAGCCTGTCGTTTATTTTTACGACGCTTTCATTTAAGCGCTGGCATTTAATGTGAAATTTATCATTACGGCGCCACGCCCCCCGCCCAACCGACAAATTGTCGGCCTTGGACAGATTTTTTATTGCACTCACATTTCTCCGAGGCGTAAACTGATATTTTCATTTTTTCAGCATTTAAAGTTGCTCGCTGGTCGACGATTTTTAAATAAGAGTTCCTTTTGCACTTTGCTTTTTTAGAGCCACAACTTTTAACCGCAACCTGTCTGCACATAGGTTGCTTGGGGGTGGCAATCAAAAAAAGTTGAAAAAATGCATTTCAAACAGGGGTTTTCCCATTGGCTGGAGAATGAAGTTTTTTGTCAAAGGATTTTCGAAAATAAAATTAAACGAGTTTAGTTTGAGCAAAAGTTGTAGCATATTAATTTTGTTGGGAATCACATTAAAATGGGTTTATTTTCTAATTAAAGTTTTCTCAGATGATTATGATTCCATATTTTAATGTACCTTTTCATTTTGATTATGAAAAGCTTTTGCCGCTTTTAATCAATTTAAATATGGAACACTAATAAAAATTGTTCTCCAAATATAAAAAAATGATCCCTTCATTTACAAAAAATGTATTCCTTATTTACGTTACAAATCTCCTCTAAGAACAGAAAATCAGCTTAAAAAATTCTAAATATTTTTAAAATAAACTTTTCTAAATAAATATTTTTAAATCGCCCTTGATCCCTTTTTATTGGATTAATATTCTTATGATTTCTTTACAACGGATCTGTTTTCTGATTACCGTAGAAAACTTATGATTGATATTGTAATTTTATCTTAACGGTTACAGTGCCCTGGCTAAATAATTATACCTTTTTGTCCACTTAACTTCTAAATCACCGTATTGGTACTTATTTCATTTGAAATTTGGCGCCAAGGCGCAACTGTTACTAACGCGTTTTAAAGTGAAACCGCTGCCACAAAATATCGATAGTGCCAGGCAACAATCCGTTGTCCATTGAAATCAACGAAACTTCGCGTAGTAGGCTTCTGCTAGTTAAAGAAAAGCGCTACATCTTAATATTTTTATTCCGTAAAAGTTGTTCTTAAACCTTTTTATTGAAAAAACGGTGCATCCTGGCATTTTCATCGAAGCATAATCCAACATCGATATTTAATTTAATTTAGAACATCGATACATATCGTGTTGAATCGACGCCTTTTCCCACCACTGAAAAACCGCCACCGCGCGCAATTGTTGTAATTTTTTCGGTTGCGACGACGTCGCTGCGCGGATGTATACACCGAAACTGCATGCGAAACGCGTTTAACGATAGTAAAATCCACTAAAAGTAAATAATTAGGTGAAGCTAAGGCAGTTCAAGTCGGAAATAAGAACAACAGCCCTACCCTTTATACAGGAAAACGCGGAAAATGTGATTTTAAAAACACTGCAGCTGCAAATCCGGATGCCTGGCGAAGGTTAGAGCGAGACAACGCTACTTCCTCGAGAGTGTGTGCAATTTGTTGATAGTATTTTCTGTTGTTGTTGGTAAAATGCAGGCGTGCAACAACAAAAAGACCTGAAACAACAACAAAAAGCGGCGAATGCCGGCAAAACAAAAAGCGCAAATGGTGAATTCGATTGATGCGAAAAACGTAAAATAAGAAAACCGAAAGCAATAATCGTTGAAGAATACACAACAAAAGTGGAGTGAGCCAAAGTCGCGTTTGTGTGTGCGTGTCGCGTACGTGTGTGAGTGGCTGCAAAGGATAGGAATAGGAGACGTAATCGGCGCTTTGCGGAAATCGAAAGCCAAAATGTTGTAAACAAATAAAAAGCCTGAGCCATTCAAATTACCTCCGATTGCAAACGACGGTTTCCAGTTCAATCAGCGAAAAATTCGACAGAAAATGGCCAGCAAAACAAACGAAACCAGCAGGACGATTTGGAAATGGCTAGTCGGCAGTTATCTGATACTGCAGCTGATTGGGAGCAGTTTGGCAAGTCAAGGTAAGAGATACAATCTAAAAGTGTAACACTACTTTTTCTGATTAATAAAACCAAAGCGGTCAAAACGCACAAACTAAATGACTTATTGAAATGCTGGGTCCTCTTACAATATCCTATGGTGAAAACAGGTAATATAGGTTTCTTTTTAAACAATATATATAAACTAGTTAATCTTTGCAATATTGCCTATAGGTCCGAAATTGTAGCTGTTTGCTTTTACATTTGAATAAGGTCAAATAACTCCTAAAAAACATAATAAATTTGTTGAAAATGAAATGTATGGATGCTATAATCAGATTATACCATTTTCTTATACATATCGTACGTGTTTAGAATGCTCAAGTAATTATAGCTTTTTGTTGTTCCTTTATTGCCAGAAAAGAAATAATCTAATAATGTTATAAATAAGATCGATTAGGTTTTATAACATTTACAGCAGTCAAGCTAAGTTTATTGACAATATACACGTTAGTTCAATTTGGCTTTTATCAATTAACAAACATCCCGTCTAAAACTACTAATTGAAAGTAAACTACATTTTATTGCAATTGCGGAAAACTTAATAACAGTCAGGTCCGTTTTAGACTTGTCCACTAAAAAGTTAGGGACGGGATGTTTGTAACGACCACATATCATAAAATTACAAATATATTGCATCAGTTTTTCTGTACCTCACTCTTTGGTGTGGCAGTACATTTTTGGTATCTTTGGTACGAACCATCTTTTTCGACATTTTAACAAATAAAACAGCAAGTGCAGATTTGGCGACTAGATGTCTGGTCGACGTGCCAGAAAGCAGGCAACGGGTCCAAAAATCAACTCTTGTGCGAAGGGTGATGTCAACGTTGTGCTGATAAGCAGTCATATTTCGCACCTCGCGCTTTTTTCACTCGTAAATTTGACGTACTTTCGCAAAACCCTTTCCTGTTCGAACCACATGTGCCAATCACTTGGGGTAATTCACGGTAATTGGGCCCCACCATATCACCTGCAGATAAGAACTCAAAATGAGAGGGTTGCAAAACGGCTATCTCCTCCGATAGTGCCTCAAATTTCGAACATTACTAATGAGCTTCGCTTGAAACGAGATAAACACAACACTGCACAACAAGAATTGGAAACCTGCCATGTTTACTAGTATATGAACCAAAACACACACCAACTGAAGCCTGGTTTTCCTTTGAAAAACAAAGAAACCTAAGAAATAGGGCCAGACAAAATGGTAGCCGTTAGAGTCATTATCATTAGCTCAAGCCTAGGAAACAAGTGATCTTAAAGGATCAGGTACAGGCAGGTAGAAACAGTGCGGGCAAAATGCAATTAGGATTAAGGATCAGCCACATTTTCGGGTCAAATGTAGGGTCTCAAAAAGAGATTAGATCGGTAGGCAGCTGCACAATGCATCAACTGATTGATTTTGTTTCCAACTAAGCCTGGGGTGGCTTTAAGGCTTATCATATTTCAATTCTCGGTTCGAGAAAATAAACAATCGCAGGAAATGAGGGAGGGATAATGGAAATCCCCACAAAATGCGCAAAAAATGCAAACAAATCGAAGGCCCTGCGCTCAATTCTGCTTTTTCTCCCCTTAAATCCAAGAAGAGCAACCCCTAAAAGTGGAAATTGCTCTGAAAAAAGGGGAGCCGCTTTATCAGCTGCGAAATTTATCAATGCCAGCTCCAAAGAAAAGACCCCCAAAAGTCTGGTCGTAAAAAATTGTCAGGCATGTCATATGCAAATGGAATGAAAAATCTTTGAACAAATTTTTAGGTCATGGCATGTCATAAGTCCCAGGACTTTATGCCAGATTTAATTAAAAGCATTCCCTCACATAACACCAAACTTTATGTGGCGGGCGGTAATTAAAAAAACTTTACTTACATGGGTGTAACCCGCTGACAAAAATATACGGTGACAATAAAAAGTTACGTTGGGTTCTCGACCACTTAATACCTGATACTCATGCTTAAATGAAAGGTGGATAAATATAATAAGGATATAATAAATAAATAATGCAATTGGAGCGCAAGTATAAAAATAAATAATAAATAGAGAAGACAACAGCAAATAAATAAAAGTAAGATCTTTAATCCTGCCATTTTATCTTCTTAGTTAATTATTACCTCTTCCTCTTTAAAGCTATGTTTAAAAGATTAACCTTTCCTGAATCCGAAGGATGATAGCCTAAAGAAAATGTAGAATAACAGGGCAATGCTTACTGAAAGGCGTCAAACCTTTTCGTTACATTTTATAATAATTATTTTAATATACCCAACAATCCTGCAAGTACCGTGTACAAAAACTCACGTGCGAGGTCCTGTTCTCGTTTTCGTGTTTATTTGCTAGCGTTCTTTGTTTTCACTTTTCTGGTCATATTTCTTTGCTTTTAGCCTGGGAACTGTGGCAATTGTTTGGTGTCCTGGGCGAGTCGCTTTTCCTTGGTTTTCCCCGTGGCCAGGAGCATATTTAGCCGCATTACGTGATACAATATATGAGGGACACGTTATTCTAATTTCGCACCCCTTTTCATATTCCTGGACACATTTTTTCCGTTTTCCTCCGGGGGTGCGCTTGTCAAAATAAACATTTCCATATGGTGGCCATAGCCCCGGGCGATGTGTCGCAATGTGACAAGGAGAAAGAGGGAAAAGAAAGGGACAACCGGGGAGAGTGTTTAGAGGTCTCGAATGAGGTCACTTCTTCTCCGTTGAATGCAGACTAATTACGGACCGATGCAAAGTCTCTCAATTATGTTTAAAACTCTGGCGTCACTCCGAAGTGTTGACAAAGCAGCGGAAATTGTTCGTCTCTCGAGGTTCTGGATTCCGAGGGCATGTACTATATACATATGTATACCATGACTAAGAGGCGCTCAAAGGACTTGAAAATATCTCACTTTTGTGCCACTTATCGATGGTCGATGTGAGATGTCTTCTTCGGATTCTTTTTTTAAAGATTTTCTTTGTCCAACGCCTTTTTTCTGCAAGCGAAGACAACTTCTTTCCCTACAAATAAAGTTTTGCAAATGAAGTGCGGTTAAACAAAAGTTTGTCAAGTCATTTAATTAAAAAAAATTGTGTTTATTTTTTATTCTTACAAGTTAAGAGATTGCAACAACGGGTGGATGTTGCATATATTTGGGAAAACTCATGTTGCGGGAATTTTTATGGAAAACAGCAGGAGGAACCGTATTCGACACCAAAAAACAAAGCAGCCAAGCTCGCGAAAGCTCACAAATTTTGTGTACACAGAAAAAATTAGGAAAACAAAACATTATAAACTTATAATGTATTCTGGATTTTAATCACTCTTTAAAACCATTTTAAACATTGTATTTACGGATAGGGAATTGTTTGAATAGTTATAGTTATATTTTCATGAATTCAATTGGTTATTGAATATTTAAAAATGCATTTATTTTAATATATACTTCTTTGCTTGTTATTATTGCTAGCATGCAATATAACATACATTTTGTAAACTTTCAATATAAAAATCGAATGTTTAAAATTATTTTTCTTTGTGTGCGGCTGCTGCTGCGTTGGCAGAATGCAATTTCGTTTGCAGCTTCGAACTCGAACCTTCCCGCCTTCCGCCGATTCGACATGACAACATGAATAATTCACTTGAACCCGCCACAAAAACAAGAACAACAACAAGCCGAAACTGTTTCTGCAACCCGAAATGCTCGAAAAGTTCAATGCACGCAACCACAAAATCCAGATTTTGACCAACTAAAAAAAGAAGGTAGATTCGGGGGAGAATCAGGATGAAAGACGAGACGATCTCGAGGCAGTTGCAGGAAATGTTTCTGACCAAAAGAGCAACAGCTTTGCAACAATGTATCTCGTTTTGCATTTAGCATACTGTACTTTTTGCGGAGGCGTTTCCTCAAGGATTAGGGCCAATTTGCATAGAAGGTGCGTGGGTGATCGATCCGTAGGTGGCGGTTGGCATTGCAGCCAAGGACATGGCTAGAGATTCCGGGAAGAAATAGTGCCAGCCCACTTAAAAAGACGATCTATCCGTACTTAACTTGTTCGGCTGAGTGGCTTAAAGTGCCGTTAAAACAAGCCCGGCCCGCAAATCTCACACCTCTTTCGACGGGCGGCTCCTCCATTTCCCCATTTACCATTCCCAACTCTACACCGGGGCTATAAAATATCAGAAATTATCTGCCTCCACGCCTCGAATCGCACTTAATCACCCCGAGCAGATGCCAAAGGAGTGAAACGGCTGAAGCGCTCGAAACGGAAGTCGGCAACAGTTTTTTAAATGCAGTCATTTAGCCAAAGTGCCAAAGTGCTGGCCATACTCGCTCGAGGACCGACTCTCTAGGCCCCCGAGATCTGTGATACGGCCACGCCCTGCCTAAAAGAACTCAATTCTACCGGATGATTTTCTCCACTTGGGGAGAACTGGCTTCGGTAATTATTTTGTGGCCAGTGGAGCGAGCGATAAGACAAGCTGGCAAAGTAAACAAAGTTTTTGCATTGTTTTTCCATAGCCGCTCTGCATCTTCGCTGCACTTCGGGTTCTTTTTGCATTTACTGGTTTCAGGTTTCGCGTGCCCATGGGCTACATTAATTGAAAAAGTCGCTCGCTTTGGCTGTGCTGGCAAGCAAATGAAGTTGGTCTTGGCTTTGGAACTTACTTGACTGCTCCCCCTGCTCTCACTTCGGAGTTTAAGCCCCAACTGCCCACTCTCCGTGCTTAACCCCCTTCGGACTTATCGGTCAACAAAATGCAGTCGCTGGCCGGCGATAAACTGTGGCCATGGCTGCCTTAAAGTAGATCGATCGCTTGATTGGCGACGGAAAAGCGCCTGCCCCATCTGCGACTCACCCCTCCCTTTGTCTGGCCGCTTTTCACTCGGAAAAATAACTTTAATGACTTTGTCTCCCTCAGGTTTGACATTGGTATTTATAAACGTAAGAAAGTTGAAAACCTTAATAAATTAGTTGGTTATCTGTTAAGATTACCTAATTAAAAATAAGTAAATTGTATCTTGATAGGAGACATAAACATTGTGATTTTATAACGGGTGCTGAAGTGCATTTTTGTATTATCGTATTATTGAAAGTACCTCTATTTTATAACGCTTGGTTACTTTTTTATTATTTTTTGATGATTTTCAAAGGCAGCCATGTGATGATCGGATTTTCTCGGTGCAATTATCTGTAGAGCTAATCTATTTGCAGCAATTGCCGCAGAAAAATAGAACATGAAATACGAGCAGTTACAATGGCGACGACAATGTCTGGGCAAGATCACCAAAGAGCAGAGCGGGGCAAAGGAAGTCGACGGGCCCAGCCAAAAGCAATTTGTTACAAAAGCCACAAGACCAAGTCGCCAGCTTCGTTTTGTTCCGATCCAATGCTATCCAATCGGATTCGATTCGAATCGATCCGATCCGATCCAAGCGCCAAGACTCTCGACTCCAGCCGAATGAGCAGCCGTTGCTATTATTTTATTATTATCTACAAAATGCACGTACTTTATAGCACTTACGAGTCTGCAGCCACGGTAGTCGACGTCGTTGTGGAAGTCGTGTGGTTGCAGTTTAAGTTTTGGTGGGGGAGAGTGGCACAGTGGGCAGGGGCTCGCGATCTGTGGAGATTCAATGATTGGGGATCCACCGGGTGTGTGATTTCGCGACATTTAATAGCCGTTACCTGCTGTTTACCTAATGAGTTCACCATTTCACACTGTTTTCGCCAATGAAACCTTGGGTAATTTTAGCCATTTAATAAGAAATTATGGTGTTTAGTTTGTTTGTTGATTATCTTTCGCTTCATTACCAAATCAATAAAGTAAATTCCAAAGTACATGTTTGTATTTTAACGAAAGTCATGAATCATCTCAACATGTTTTTATTGTAATAACGCTATTATAACTTTAAAAAAAACTTTAAGGATCAATTTATTATTGTAATGGAAAAAACATTATTTCTCTCTTTAAATATACTCTCAAATAGCAAAAAGAGAAGAACGATACAGCGCCTTAAACAATTTTGGGTAAGAGCGAGCTATCAACTTTCGAAGCTCCGAAAAAAAAGCACAAGCAAGATGGCGAACATATCAAAGTATCTAAAGAAGAAGTGATACTAAAATTAATCAATATGATCGTAGTATTTTATCAATTTTTTTTTTTAAATCTCTCCCTTCTAAGTTATAGTTGGTACTTTCCTATGTCCTTGCCCCACTGTAACGTTTTAAGCCGCAATCCGCTTTTGCCTTTGCTCTTGCCAGCTGTGTGTGATCTTATCTAAAGCGTTGTCCGCGTTCGCGCAACTTAAGTAGGTACTAAGTGCTGCATATATCATAGATGCCCAGGCCCAAGCCCATGCCCAGGCCCATTCCCCACCTCTCGCATCCCGCCCTCCTGCATTCCCACCCAGATGTTGAACCCCAAGACCGGACTTTTTTGTTCTTTGGACCGATGGCGAACGCTGGATTAGATGTAGTGTGCTGTGCGGCTTATGACGTGCCATGTCCATGTGTGGACTTGGCTGATTAATGGCAATTATCCGCCGCACATTTTCTATTTCCACATCCAGCGGCAGTTGGATTGAGCTGTCAATGGAGCCGAGTGGAGCGGAAAGCGGGTAAACCTCGGGGTACATCTGCCATAAAATCCTGTGAAATGCAACCAGCCGGCGATGATTTCAGCTCGGTGGCCATTAGGTAAGCGACTTTATGTAGGAACACTTGACAGGCGAGTGGAGCCTAATACCCGAAAACACCAACTGCAGCAGATGCATAGTTGTTATCCGCGGCTTTTCAGATTTAGCTTCCAAAGTGGCAAACACTTGACTCGCGAAAGTTGTGGCAGGGAAGTCATGTTTTCAGACACTGTCTTCTCGGTGGTTTTCTAAATTTAGGTCTAGTTTTCTGAGTGCGAAAATATCCTTGAGTTGAGATGAAGCCATTGTCTGTGCTGGGCTTTTGTTCTCGAGTCTCACACAATGGCAGATGCAAATATGCAAATCTTGTAATGAGGTGGTAAAATACAAGTTTTCTCGGTCTCTCTCCCTCCGTCGTCGTTTTTCTACCCATAAAACAGATGAGGTCAAACTAAGAGCACTGGAAATGACCTTCAAAGAGTGCAAATATATTGAAAGTACCTATATTTATAGCTCAAATAGGTTATTAATAGTACATTTAATAATGTGAATATTGTAGCCACTGAAACCCAAACACTTATTTTTAAAGGCCGTAGGCTTATGATCAATGATCAATACGTGCTGAGAATTACTTAGCAAAGTATGATTTCATTACTTACATTAGAATTGCTAAAGGAATAATAAGTTTTATCGAAACTTGCCCATGATTAACCTTTTTCAATAATATATTTTAAAGTGTTAAAAGAAAGGCCAAAATCTCTAAACATTTGTTATACTTAAAATCATTCTAAAATATAACATTTGCAGAGATTATAATGTAAAGTTCCACCAGGAGACTCACACTAAATCACAAGAACAACCAAACAGTTAGTAAATTTCCCACTCCTACTATTTTGACCGCAACTGTGCACATATATATGGCTGCTGGCAATGACACAAATTGCTTTTGTCGTCTGCTCACAATTTGCATTTGCCAGAGTTCCGTAGTTCCAGTGAGGATGATGGCACCTACACCTACTCCTAATTGAATGTCGAGCATAAAATTATGTCAGCTGACGAGGAAGGGGGCTCTTCAGTGTTCTCTGCACAATGATGATGGAGATAATGACGATAATGTTGACGATAGTTAGGGCGCAGTATGTGGGCGTTCGGATCACTTTACAACTAGAAAATTAGAAAACTGACAGCGAAGAGCATTTATCTAATTAAGTTGTCTGAGGGTAGGCACTTTGGAGTGGTTCCATAAAGTTCTTGGAACATAACCCACTCAAGCCTGTATAGTTTGGCCTCTAAGCCCTAAGCCGATTTTACTTTCGTTCGACAAATGAGCTTTTGTGTTGCCCGCGACACCTTACTGATGTTTATAAATTTCACACTGCTGGGGTTGTGGGATGTGGGATGTTGGCGCCAGGTAAAGTTAAAAAAATAAAGAGGCAAAACTTTTTCGCCAACCTGACAAGCGTGAAATTGCCGGGAGAAATGGGAAAGGCGGACTGCAGGAGAGTAAGAGAGTTGGAGACCCGCACTTGAACTTTTGTGCCGAGTGTTTGACATGACAACAGCAAAGTAGATAAACGCAAGCCAGTATGAGGAAGAAGAAGCTGGAGAACTCCCCGAACCGCAGAGAAAAGAGGTTGAGAATAGGGAGGGGAATTCCGAAGCTCGCGGGACAAATGGGCAGGCCAAAAGACGGAAGTCACGTAGACAGGAATAGAGAGGGAAGTACGTACTGGCTGGGCTGGATGGAAAGCATGTGGAGCTGCCAAAACGTGATTGATGAGACGAGATCTGAAAGAGAATAACCAGAAACCAGACGAGAGAAGGGAAAAAGTGTTTTGGGGGCCCACAGAAACGATTTCCAAATACCTCTTGAAATCGATAATAATCATAAAAAGGTTACAACATACAAATACAAGTTCAAGGTGCCCATGTGCAGGGTTAACGCTTACAAACATTACATTTAATTTTTAAAGAGCAAAAATGGATCTTTCGGGTTTACAAGTACCAAAAAAAGAGTTTTTATAATTACTTTAAACTACAAATATAACGGTTACTTAATTAAACGGACGCTTTCATTGAAGAGGAAGTGGAAAAATATTCAAACCAATATTTGTTAGGCCCATATTTTCTCCCCCATGTAAGCCAAACAAATATTCTTCTCTTTTCCAACTATATGGTATTCTGTTGGCAGAACAACCACATCAAATGCATTTAATTATGCTTCGGGGGAACGTTCAACGTCAATCAGCAGAGCTCTGTTTATTTTTCATGCAAACACCGTCGTTGTCACTAGAGACATATGCAAATTGATACGGATTCAACATACTATTGCCCATTTATTTATTTTTTCGGTAGCCAACTAGCAACAACTTCTGCCAAATGCATGGAAATGTATGTACATGCAATTGTTGATGTCAATCAAATCATTTATATAGAGATCGGGATCGGTCACGCTCCGGCAAACGTGGAATGAATTTCAATTTACGCCGAAGAGAGCACCATCAACTCGGTTTGTTGACACGCACAAATATTTTTGTCCAAATCTTTCTTCACCACCTCACCCCGAGAATCTGTGGCATTAGTCGTGGGTAAATATTATCTTACAAATATTTTCCTTGACACCCAATCGCATGTGTGTGCCCATCCTCTTGCCCTTCAGGTAGGTTTGGGTTCTGACTCTTCTGGGGACTTCGATTCGCTTGCAAATATTTACAGCATTATCATATCTAAATATGTTTGTAACTGATTCCTAAACAAACTTATTTGAGATATTCGACTGGCAATTTACTAAACCCTCCCGAAGGCTCCCCGAAAAACCCGTCGAACCGCAACATAAATCACCATTAAGAAGGAAATAAACAAAACTGCAATCGAATGGCCCCAAAAAATAAACGAAAGCCCACTTAATTGCACTGCGGCCAGATGGTATGGTATAGTATGGAGGTGGGTTCCATTATTTTCCAAGGGGGTTCAATAAACCTCGAGCCGTATGTTTGCCTTATTGATTGCCTTATCACCAACTTGGAACTTGGAATCGGATCGGATTCGGAATCGACTGGGAATCGACGCGACGTTGCGCTAGATTTTCCATTTATCAGCTCATATATGGAAAGAGAGAGCGGGGAACACCGCAGACGTCGGCGATCTATAGATAACTTTTCGGGGGTCAATTCCGAATCGAACTTGGAGTCGTGGCTGCGACCTGCGTGCTGTCATAAATAAATATATGTACGTACATACGTACATGGTGCGTTTGTGTTGAGCATGAACAATTTATTGTTCAGTGTTTTCTTGCTTTTATTTTTCGGTTTTTTCTCCAACAGACAATCCAGACAATCGTATCAGCGTTTACCAATTGGATATGCAATGCATCCCAGAAACGCTTTCTATTTATGAAAGTTGCCTGTTGACCGGGCCAAATTGGATTTGTGGCCACCAGCTCCAGCAGCTTTGGGTTATAAGTTCAACTGTTCTCTGCCGCTTAATTTATAAACGAGATAACGATTTCCTCCAGAGTTGTGCTATTCGATATTAATTAAGTCTTGGGGTTTGTTTACAGCATACAAATCATGCAGTTTGTGGTTGGAAATCCCAGTGATGGGGAGTATCAATGTAATCGTACTCAAACAGTAATGGCCTTAGGAGTATTATTTTCGGTACTTTTGAAAATTAACAAATTTTTCTCCGATTGCATCAAAACTTCGTGCTTTTATTGTTTACATCATCTGTGGTTACTCAAAAATATCTATAAGTGCTTATAACAATCTGTCAGTTTTTGAGAACTCTAATGCTTTGCAGCCATATTTTTGACGCATGAATTTCTTGTTTAAAAAATATATATTTTGAAAAATTTTTTTTTTTTTGAAAAACCTCTATAAGTGCTACTACGTACCTTTCTCATCACTTTTTTCGGGGATAAAATGCCCCTGCAGTATGCTTGAACACCAGTATCTTACGGATTCATAACCTACGATGTAGGAGGTATGGTGGAGGGGATACAATAATCTGTCAGATCTTGAGAACACTAATGCTTTGCAGCCGTATTTTTTACCCATGAATTTCTTCTTAAAATATGATATATTTTACCTCTGAAATCGTGATGGTTTCATAGTATAGGCTAGGTAAAAGTAGTAGTAGTAGTAGTAGAGGCTAGGTAAAAGTGATGCTGTGTACCTTTCTCATCACTGTTTCCGGGGATAAAATGCCCCTGCAGTATGCATGAGCACTAGTATCTTATGGAATTATAGCCTAGGATACTGGAGATACGGTGGAGGGTATTCAGGGTGACACAATGGCTGCCACTTGTCCAAACACATTCATTGATTCAGCCAGCAGCACTCGACCTGTTCCCATTTTCCCTTGGCCATTCGCAACATATTTGCATATGAGTTGCCAAAAACATTCATTGGACAGGATAGGACTGGTGGCCTGAACCGGAGGGGTTTTCCTATCTAATGCGGTCAGTGCAGCCCCGACCATACCCAAGCCATCGTGGGCAGACAAAACTCTGTTGACCAGTTTTGCCAGAGCAATGGGCAACTGAAGCTGCGTGTGTGGGCGCCAATTGCTGCCAGGCCATAAAACCCAATCCGGGCGAATGGCTCTGGAGAATTAAATGCGAAATTGTAAAATGTATCTCTGGCCGGAGTGCAATGAGCTGCCACTTGAACTTAACCCGCTGAAGAACCGCAGCTGAATCTCGGAGTGGGAAATCGGAGAAGGAATGGGGGACGGGTCGTGCACAGACACATAATTCATATGTTCGAGGCATTTATCGATTTTTCCTACCACCCCCACCCCCATTCAGACTCAATTTCACCCACCCCCCTGCTCGGCCTGCTCTCAGCTGTTGGCAGTTGTTGGCCCAGTCCACCAGAGCATCCCTCTTAACGCACAATATTTTTTTGATTTTGCAACAGACGCTTGCCACACAGAGAATTCCCGCTTTCCATCCTCCCTCACCCTGGTATTCTGGCACTCGGCGCCCTACTCATCCCCCGTCCTTCATCCAGAGATCCCCAACCCCCGACGCAAGCTGTGAGCGTCGTCATCGTCATCTAACGCGACTCTCAACAGCTTCACTTTATTATATATATCCCATAGTGTATTTAATGCACGGGAAACATTTTTTGGAAAGTATAGAACATGTGAACGGTTCTATATTTGAAAACGTTTCATTAGGATGTGCTTGTTTTACTTCTGAATAATTGAAATGCTGCTTTCTAAACTGAGGGTAATTTTTAAAATAATATAATTTATATTCTTGATAAAAGGGATAGAATAAATCATTCCAAACACACCCCATTTTAATGTTCTGAGTGATAAAAAATCCTATCGAATTTGTGGCAGTTGAAATAGTTAAGTTGGTTACTTAATGAGGTTTAGGATTTCAGATCTTGAACCGAACCCTTTTTTTGAATTTATAATGCCGATTTTCTCCAAGTGCAGTCGATGTCGCTGGCTCTGTTGTTTGTTTGACTCTCTGCGGTTGCCCAACGCAGAAATGTTGTTTTGACGGGGCCAAACGCCGAGACATCGGGAGAAGTGGCAGAGGGCCTTGGGAGGGAGTGGGTTTTCCGGGTGGGGTTGGGCTGGAGTTGAGCTAAAATAAAATGCCATAAAATTCAGAAACGGGAACCCGGGACAGAAGTCAAATGGCAAGTGCTTTCAGTTTTCCTGCTACTTTTCCTGCTCATCTTTTTACAGAATGCTGATGATTCATAATGGGCGAACTATGCGTAGTGTGGGGATTACTGTACGCATTTAAATAAGCAGCGCCACATAACATTTAGTCAGTTAAATATGATTTAAGTGCTGTCATTTCAACAATAATCACACTTATCTGAACTGTTTTGTACACCTTTATGGCCGCTGATTTGTACTTAACCGTCAAGAGATATGCGTTTTCCCCCTTTTCTTTTGTTTTGAGGGCGACCCTGGTCATAAATAATAATGCATGTCAAAATCAGATGATTTACGCTGCTTTGATGGCATTTTTCATTTTCATAATTTGTTGCCAACAGGAGCGCATAAATATCTGGCTGTGTCTTATCAAAAATTGCCCTTTTACTCCCCCTCGACACTCCCCTTTTTGTGTGGGTGTTCCGGCCAACAAAAAGGGGGGATAGAAATTATTTGTAAAAACTTTTATGCCCTCAAAATTAAGTTAGTGGAAGTGTGTGTCTGTTTGGAGGTGTGAACGCAGTCAGGTTGAATTATGGGCTGCTTATAACTTTTCCTTTATTTGAAAAACTACAGAACTCATTATTCATTAATTGGATTTCTCTTTTCTCCTTTCTTCCTCGCAGGTGAGTGCGCAAAGTAACAAAAATAAATTTGATAATGGGGAAATTATGATGAAAAGTGAGCAAACAATATATTCTCACACTTCACCTAAGTTTTAAACTGTGAAATTTTACCAAAACTAAGTTTCTGTTATGCAAGC
The DNA here is from genome assembly GCF_014743375.2 of Drosophila subpulchrella. NCBI lineage: Eukaryota > Metazoa > Arthropoda > Insecta > Diptera > Drosophilidae > Drosophila > Drosophila subpulchrella. The sequence goes on along the minus strand of NC_050611.1, from coordinate 1,016,425 downwards.
TCATAACAGAGCTTTCTTCTAATTTAAAGTTTTAATGGCTTTCTGTAAAATTCTTTAAATTCTTCTGCTTTAATGAAATGGATCGTAAAAAACACAAAATCCAATCAAAACCATGAAAATTTATATTCATTGAAACGATAAATAACAAACCGTTGGACAGATACTTATTTTCAATACCATTTTCATCAAATATAAATCAACAAAATGTAATCTCCTCTTTTTGGGAAATATTCCGCCCACATTTTGGCGCCTCTTTCATTTAAATGTGCCAATCTGAATTTGCATTCCGCTTAGGTGAACTTTTTAGAGTGTTTTCCCAGCTAATGCGCCACTAAGTATGCACTTGTTTTTGGGGGCTGGCTGTCATTATCCCCGATAAAATTATGCGGCACATAAATCGACGTCAAGAGCAATTAACACTTTCTGAAATTGACATAAATTTGATCAAATCGAAATAAAACCGGTTTCTTTTTTTGGACCATGCAATTCGATAAGTTTGTCGTTATTATTATTTTACACGTTTATTTATGAAGCTTATATCGTTAGACGAAAAATTCAATTAACAGCCTAAACGTGGGCAGGCGCCAGTCGTCCAAGTCGTGCGTGGGATGCAACTGCAAATGCCACTGCAAAATGCAACCCAAAAATGCAACTGCATTTTCCAGCTGCCCCAGACGAGTTGCATAACCCAGCCGAACCAAACCCACTTGCACTGATATGCAAAAAAATAACGTTGATTATGATGGAAACTCAACTCTCTCTTTTGCTGGACAAACTTTTCAATCCAAATTGTCAGTTGCGAACTACAGTCAAACTTCCCTAATCAGGATGATATTTATTGAACACAAAGTATCTTAGTGTTTTTATAAAGAGTTTAATTTATTAAAATTTTCGAACTTTAACTATATCTACCAAACTTCTAAAGCTTAAAGTCATCCTAACTCAAATTCGTGACAGGTTGTCGGCCAAGTTTTAGATGACTACCTGTTTATGAAAATTACAGAAGTGTTGCATCAAATTAGAGCTGTCAACTGTGGCACAAGATGAATTAAGTTGCTTGCAAACTTTTTCACTTAAATCATGGCAGATAAATTGAAGATACCCAAACAGCTGACTACTGACTACACTGACTCAGACAATGGCAAATAAATTCAATGCCAGACGCCTCCCCCACTTTACATACATACAATATAGCACATACCTCAACAAACCAATTTAAATCCCAGACCACGTACTTGGCGCGTTGTTCCTGCCGCTTCCTTTATTTCCATCCAACTTAAGTTGCCAATATTAAACGCTTCGATGGATTTTATGGAGCATAAACAGGAAATTTGAAGAAGAATGTCCAATTTGCCATGGCCAAAAGCGAGACAAAGACCGGCGACAAACTGAAAGAAGTAGGAAGAACTGAGAAGAGGCAAAGAAAGTCTGGCCCAAGGATTGGCATTTGCTTTTGTCACTTACAGGAAACTCTCCATGGCAAATTGGCATTAGGAAAACCGAGTTGGAATACCAGAAGGCACAAAACTGTTGAAGCTACTCCCCCTTTCGCCGATGTCCAGCTGTCGTATTTTCCCTTTTGCCGTCATTGTGCTGTGTGTGCGGTCGCTGCAGAAACCATAAAACATTAATTTCAATTGGAACTGCTGCCAAAGGACGGATAGAATGGGATACGTTACGATGGGTAGGATAGGATAGGCCAGGATCCATCCAAACGGCAATCCCGCACACATGTAACCCGAGTAATGAACTATTATTCCAGACTCTAGGTTTAGATACAGTTGAGTCCAACATAATAACAACAAATATTTATAAATCTCGAAATAATATGATCACTAGACGTTGGAGTTATGCCAAATTTTTAAATCAGATTTTTCCCAAAACCAAAATTAAATTAGGCCTAAATGTAGTTATGATTTTATGAAAACATTTTTTAGCCAATCATATGTTGCTGGAAATCGAACTTAAAGAAAACGATTTCACATAATTGTCTTTTTAAGAAGACAGATGATCTTATATGTAAATAAAATTACTTCCAAATTTTATTATATAGATAAGTATATAAATTTATTTTAGAATATAGACAGTTTATTCTGTGCTATTATTCTCACCGCTGCTGTGCATACATGAGCGGGCGGACGTAATATGAAATTAATTTGTTAGGCAACCACCGACAGCATAAACGGTAACCGAAACAACAAATACCGCTTGGGAAAAGTTGCAGACCGCAGCAGCTGTTGTGAAAGACAAACAACAACAAGCAGCATATGTTAATTAAAGAAGTGTCCGTTTCCCCAGCTCAATCGACTTTCACATTGCATTTTGGCTCTAATCAATGCAGCAGCAGTGACTTAACAATATCTTGAATATGCATTTCGCTTCGTGACATTGCCGCAATGTGTCAAAATCTGTCGGCGGCACTTAACCTGCACATAAGTCAGTGTCAGACGAACAGAAATTATTTTTAAATATTCTGGATATTCTTGAAAAGTGCTTCCGACACCCACGGCGCAGCACAGCTGCTACTTATTTCCCCAACTTCCGCTTAGTTTTGATTCAATAGTACAAATATACACATTCTGGAATTCTGAAAACAAACTTTCTACTTTGGAAGTCCTTGTCATCGGGCTTGGACAGTTAAAGTTGATTCCTGGTGAGATCTCCAAGGAATGGGCATCTGGTCTCAGGGACATCTATCAATGCCTCCACTTAGTTTTGATTCAATTGTGTATTACAATATATTTCAGAGTTCTGAATGTAAACTTTCTACTTGAAATCCTAATCACTTGACTTGCACAAATCAGAGTTGATTCCTGGCTAGATCCCCCAGGAATAGGCATCTGGTCTCTGGGTCATCTGTCTGTGTTTTCTTCGATTTCCACGGGGGTGGGATCTTCGATGTGCGCTAAAGAACCATTCAAAACATGCCCAAGCGATTGTAAAATGCTAATAATAATTGGAAAAACTCGCCTCTACAGAGTCTCGCTGGGTACTTCCTGTAGGAGGTAACGCATATGCTGTCGATAAATCATAAATTTATATTCTCCAGCGCTCTTTGACACTACGATTTATACACGATTTTCGGGGAGCGGCCCTCTTTTTTTTACTGATTCAAGAAAACATCAAACGGAAAGCAGGAAAATATGTGCTGTGCACTATGGCCGCATCCGACTGTGAAATTCATGGATCAATTTGAAAGTTTAACAACTGGCCATTAGCACTGGGGAGAACTATTTCTCATTTCCATCGTTCTCATTTCGCTTTGAGGCCATAAAATATGGAACATGAAATGAAATCCATATTTTTACAGCCGGGGGATTATGGTTTGTCAAAGCGCAGCGATGCATAAGTTCATAGAGCAGACTAGAAAATGAAAAACAGAGGCAAAAAAAGGGATATTTACTCAAACTGTGCGGCACACGTGCCCCGAGAAAAACCTCCCTTCAAAAAGGAAATTGGCACAGAGCACGGATCATTATGAGTCTCGGAAAATGCGTTTTAATCTCTTGCCCATCAATGACTCACCCTGTCTCGACTGGGAGACCAATTTTCCCCGATGAAAATGACACAAAATATCCGAATGGGATGAATGACAAAATCTAGACATTTCGTAATAAAGCCAATTTGATACATACTGATAAAATATTGATAAATTGGAACTGATATTGATAGTATAATAAAATGTATTGGGTAAATTTACAATTATAAGGAAAATATTTTCCCAATTTCCTACCCACTAAACAAAGTGTACTAATTTGTAGGCAATATTTAAACTATCATTAAGTTTACTTTTATCGTTGGTTTTTATGGATATTATTAGTTATGAAATTCAATATAAATCCGTTGCCGGAGTCCAAGTGTGCCGATTGAAACGTGGAATTATTTGAGCTAATTTATAATACATATTAGCGGTTGGAAAAATCTGTCTGGTTGCCATTCCTTTCTATTTAATGTGGACTTTTGTCACTATATGAAACACCACCCCGACAGGGCTCTAAAGCACTACATAAATCTAAATCACAGATGTTCAATGTTCCTAATTGCTCCTGGGTGAAAGAGCAGCTACATTTGTACTATTAAAAACATTTGTAAAGTTATTGGCAAAATAACGTTATTATACACAAGAGAAAGTTTTGTGGGTTCAACAAATAAATGGCAAAATAACTTAAAATAAATTATGACTAATGACGAAATTAGTAAACCAATTTTAAAATATTCCATTTTCAAATTAGGCCTTACCGTTCATTAACAACTCGAACGAACACAAAGACCCACAATTATCAAAATTGACTTTTAAAATCGAACCAAATCACCAAATAATGAAATCTGATTCCATACAAATTATAATGATGTTGTAACGCCAATTTACTTGTATTTAGTAAAGTTTAGAAAAGCAGATTATTAGGTTAAAAATTGTTCTGCAATGAAGTTTAAAATAATCAGAGTGTTATTTATTGTATTACTGGCTTGCGAGGACCGCGGTGACATTATTACTCGTCATACGAACGTAAAATGTGAAGTATTAGACAAATCGTTTCTGGAGTTTCCCGTATGTCATCTTAAAGTCTTGGGACGTGGCATAATCGCAGAGAATCTTTACATTAAAATCCTTAAATTTCCTCTTAAAAGTATTACGATTAACTTAAGTGTCTATAAGAAGTTATCGGGATATCATCCGTTTTTATTCAACGTATCCGTTGACTTTTGTCACTACTTTAAGCATCCGAACCCGCTTAATGTCTTCCACCTTTTTTATACTGCAGTGAAGCCCTATAGTAATTTAAATCATACGTGTCCGTATAACGTGAGTACTACGAGTACAACGTTTTCCATACATTGATTTTACCATTTCCTATTTCCACAGCACGACATTATCGTAAAGGACTTTGTGTTGACCGATCAAATGTACGCAAAAATTCCTCTTCCAAAGGGCAGCTACATGTTTAGTATTAAAGTGGGCACCGAAGGTGTGTGGACAGGCGTCCTAAATACATACTTCGACGTTAATGTGGACGATAACCCAAAGATACGATTTTAGAACATTTTTCCAACTATCTTGTTCAAGGTTTACTTAATCATGAATCTTAATGAAATCAATAATTAAAAACGATTGAGTAAACGCATCTTTTATATGTTTGCCTTCTCTGCAGATAAATCGACTCAAGTCAAGATATGATAATGGCTTAAGTCGATAGAACAAATACTGTGCGAAAACTTTGAAGAAAAGATAAGAATTTAATTCCCCATACCACAAACCAGATGTATATAGATGAAAATTCGTTTTATGGGGGTGAAAAGTTTGTTTTTCCCCTCGGCGAATTGCAAACGATTTTTCTAAAACATTCGGACAGCTCGAAGCAGAAGAAGTGCGTAGTAGCACTGATGAACAAATACAAGTTTCGGCAATGAAAACTGACCTAAAAAGCTAATCAATCTGCCAAACTATAAATATGTTTGCTTGCTCCATTCAGTTGGCCACACTGGTTTTATACAAAAGTATGCTAAGTGTGACCTTGCTGAGTGCAGCTTAATCTCAAAATGATTTGGTTTTAATTCATATGAGGATTCTTTAATTCAAATAGGTTAATAATTTACGGAGCTTCCAAATCACTTTTAAAATTTTTGTAAATGAACATATGAAACCCACCTTGCTGGGGAGTGTAAATTTCTGATTGTCTTTTGGCTAACATTTACAATTTCATAATGCAAAAGTTTTGCTGCGCAACAAGCAACGTCCTCGTTGTCGCTGGATGCCAAAGGACAAAGAAAAGGCAACGCCGGCAGCGGAAAAGCGCTCAACTTAGCCCAGCTTAGCGACTTGCTTGGGGGGAAAAGCGGGTCCCAGCATGTGGCCAAAGTCATTTGCCAGAGCAAGTGAAAAATGCCGCTCAGAAACCAATGAACTCTGGGTTCTGTTCTGGGTGGGTGTGTGAGTATATGGTGTTTTTATGCTTGCAGGCTGGATGGCAGGCGGAAGAAGCCAGGCGGCCATTTTGTTAGACAACAACAGTTAGGACGGCCATTTTGCAAATGGCAGGAACAGGAAGAAGTCGAGGCCCCAGAAATGCCCCCACGTCATGTGTCAAATTAAAGGCAAATGAAATGATATATGCGCCAGAAGAAATTTCCCAGGTGGCACCGCCCGAAAACCATTTGATTGCTGCAATTAAATGTGCCGTCTAAATGGAATGGATGAGCAGCCCAAAGAAGCCGCTCCCAAGATTACCCATTTCTTTCCGGGCTTTTGCGCCGGTCATGCAAAAAACTCGTTTGTCCTCGAATAATTGAACATTCTCCGAGTTAGATGGCGGGTAAAATTCAATTGGGACTCCGTTTGCCCAGCAATCAAGCAACTCTTTTATGCGCTGACTCTTGGCTTAGCCCTAAACACACACCGCACACATAGCCGGGCCTCTGAAACCACAGTGGAACCTCGATATTTTAATATTTCAAATATATTTTAGTTGAAAAATGTACAGTTATGTTTTAATCAATAAAAATCGGATTTATTGCGTGTATCCTGACAGTTTTATTTTAGTTAAAATATAACAGATTAAACCAATAATCTTAATTTAGCCAGGTTAAATATCTGTGAAGTTCCCTGTTTTAAAAGGTTCTAGTTTATGAAGTTCCACTGTGTGGGGCACGTGCCTGGGGCAAGCTATTGACCGATAGCTGTGCCTGCTAACTGGCGACAGTCCGACCGGACAGTGGTCGTCCGTTGCTTTAATTAAAACATCACATACAGACACAAAAGGCACAAACGTATCGACATCCGCGAAGACAACCTGAGACATGGCCTAACCGTTGAGTAAGCCGCTTAAGTTGCCCTTTCCGCGCGGCTGCCATGTATCGTAATTATGCTAAAGCCCTCTGATCCGACCTTTTTTCTTACCAGCAATCTTATCGCGGCCGATCGTCGCTGAATGCCGGGAAATTGATTTATAATTTCCAATGGCAGCCGCGCTCTTTGACACACATCGATAAAGTTATCAATATGGCGGCAGTTACAGCTTTTGTACCGCCCCGAGTGATGTGTGGTCTCCATAGCTATGCTATATCATATCTTATCGGGCAAGTAATCGAACACCGTTTATCGATTTCCATGTAACTAGTGGTTTGGGGAGTCGTTAACATAAGGGAATCGAGGTTATGCTGTCCATATTACATATATTTCCAATTAATTCTATGTATATGTATCAATTACTAATTGGTTTTTATTTCTCTCTTTTATTTGCAGGTATGTAATGGAATAATTTATGAAAACATGAACTTTCAGCTTGCAAGAAATATGAGAAAAGGTCTTTAAAATCGGAAACCTAAAGCTTGTAACCAGGGAGTCGAGTGAACTTGATCCTGCTAGTTAAATACATATATTTTCCAAACGATTTCCATTTAATCTCCACTCGGCAGCAGCTGCAACGCGATTATCATCATCATCATCACCATCATCGAAGAAGGGATCCATTGGGGCACGAACTCATTGAAACTGACGCGTCATAAACTGCTGAAGGCTTAACTCTGCGCTCTCTATTCAATGAATTCCCTTTTGTTGTATTCTCTGCTTCGGAAAAACCCGCAGGTTAGGGAAAACAAAAGCCAGCGCTGAAAGGAAAATGAGAAAGGAGAGATGGAAAGATCTCAATAAGCTGCTGCACATTGATTGAAATCGAAGACGGTAACGAGTAAACGTGGAATGACACAACCTGAAGCTCATGATGGCCATAATGAATATGACGATGATGATGATGACGTGGGCCAACTCCCAGCAGCATTTAAGGCGAAATGCATTTGAAACTGCTTTGCGGATGGAATTCGTACTTCACAACTGGAATTTAACTAGTTACACAGTCGAGAACAACAAAAGCAACAGATAAAATTGAATAAAACATGAAGTTTTTGAGGAGAAGTGAAGACGACTGCATTCCAGGAAATGCCTCGAGAAGTCTGCGTGCTTACCTCTTGCCTTGATAAAACTTTAATTAACTTGAGGAATGGATCACGGCGCCTGCTTCTTGTTTGCCCTCTAAAGTAAACAAAAGTCAAGCCAAGATTGTGCTTGCCAAACGCTGGAAAAAATCTGCGTTTATTACTTGGCTTAAGCATTATTATAGCCAGCAGCAAATTAGCTGCGAACTCGGGAAAAGCCAACAGAAAAGGGGAATGCCTTCGCCCATTTCTGGGAAATCTGCAACAGAGTTGCTGTCATCGTCACTGATTTTTTGTTTTTTTTGTATGCAGAGCAAGTCTTTTGTAAGGAGGCTTTCACAGCCTGCAGCATTTTTTCTTCTAAGGAGCAGGGAACAATATGGAATAGTTTATTTTTAATGCGTTTATATCTAGACATCTACATATCCTACTTTGTGGCGGCGCTTCACGTGCAAACTAAAAAAACGAACCTGAAAAGAAAAAGAAATCTCTTCTGCATAATAAAATTTGTTGTTCCGAAATGAAGTGGCGCAAGCCCTTAGATGATTATCGGATTGCCGCAGACAGCTTTATGGAGCACACTCCTGTACATACGTACATGCCCTGTAATTTGAGTACTTCATTTCCAGGACAAAGGAAGGATATCTCCTGTCTGTTCCTTTCTTTTCTTTAGTTTTGCGCAGAATTTCATGGGCAAAAAACGGGGAATCTATTGTGTGTGTGCGGCATGTTTACAACCTCAGAGGGGAAAAACTACTTTACTCCCGGCCCAGAGTTCTATGTTTTATTTACAGATGGAGAGGTTATGGTATGGGTTCAGTACAGGCCCATAAATTAGCAGCAAACCGCAATAGCTCAATGACAAAGCAAAGAGACAGCCAGAAGTTGCAGTTCGGTCGGAAAGGGCAAAATTGGGGTTGGACTTACATAAATCCTCCTCGCCCCATGGCCATTAGGTGTTTGATGGCTGCTTGTAATTAGCATAATTGAAATGTAGCCACAGAAACCGGAGGGGGGAAAGTAAAGTCATCAATTTGATTGCCTTTTCGCTGGCCATTGAACTGAACTGGCAAATGTCAAACGCCATGCAGATAAAAAATAGAATCAAAATCAAAGCTGCTCCCTCCGCCGAAAATCTCCATAGATGCTTTCACTTGATGCGACAATTTCCATGAACCTGACAGACAGGCCAGACTAAATATAGACCCATCTATTGGGGGCCCCGAGGGGTGGTTGGATGGCTGGTAATGCCACGCCCCAAGCCAAATTGGAACTGAAAGTGGGGGTTTCCTCGGTTTCCCGGGGTTGCGCATGGAGGCTTCTAACGCAGCACCTAATGGCCGGGCAGACGTTTATAATTATATTTGTGTAGCTTTTCGGACCCACATACAACTTTTGTCTGGGAGTCGGGAAGTGGTGTTCAGGATGCGGCACTGCGGCTTTGACTTTATCCTGCCGCTTGTGAATTTAAATCTGTGTAGCTCTTCAAAGTCACGGCCCTCGTTTTCCGTCTGTCTGTCATTATATTTCTTTTTTCGCTGCCACTCAACATAAAAGGTTTTTCAGCCTCTGGGCAGCTTTTCACTTAATTTTTTCTCTTTCCCTCTTTGGTCTGGACACTTTGTGGCTTGGCTTAGTGGGGAAAATCAAAAGTGTCGCATAAGGTGTTAATCAAAGCGATGAAAGTGACAACCAATCGAGCGGAAAACCGTGGTCAGGTGGGAATTGGGTAATGCCCTAAAAAGAAAATGCTTATATGGAAGAGAAAAAATACTACATTTAATTTATTTCAAAAGTCAATTTAGTAATTTTTTTTTTATCAGTTTATAAAGATTGTAACCTTTAAGATATCTTTCTGTCGGGTTGTTTTAGAACCTTGTCGCAGAGCTAAAAGAGTTAAATAAAATATATATTTTATTTAATTTTACTGCTCTTGATAAATCAGATTAAAATTCGTAGATCGTTTGGGATCACAATGTTCAAGTCTCAGGTCAAAGTACATCCTTAAGCTATTTTACTTTACGAAACAAACTAAAATGGTGTAGATGGTTTTCTTCGGTTCCGTTTTCAAGCAAAACCGGATAAGGGGATAAACCCAATAATTGCCTTTGAAAACCTTAAATTGCATTATTAATTCGAGTTATTCCCTCTTTAAACTTCTTCTTGCCCGACCCTCACTAGCCAATTAAATATTCATCCAATTTGGTTTAATTTTTCTTCTTTTTCCCTGCGCATTTGCACTTTGGCCAACGTGAGCAATGCGATTTTCTTTCGTTTTTCCTTCGGGGAGACTCCTGCAATAAAATACCCACCACGTGGAGGAGGAGCTGGGTGAAAGGGAGGAAGTGCCTCCATGGCAAATTCACACGCACGTGGGTGGAAAAGGGGTCAATGCAGTCGTTGTCGATGCAGTTTCCGTTCGCAGCAATTTTATTTATTTTTCCTCGCCCCTTCTTATTTTCTTTCTCTTTTTGCATACATTTGCGTTTTTCCTTCTTATTTTGCGGGCGCATTTCCTTTTGTTTGGAGGGAGTTTGGAGGTGAGCTAACCAAACGGAAAATCAACATTGGCAAGCCAGTCGATGGCGGACGGATGCCCAGGTCTTCGCCAGAAGTTGTTGCTGCAGTGGATGTTGCTGTTGCTGTTGCTGCTGCTGCTGCTGCAGTTGCAACTTTAGGCGCTGCTGCAGTGGCGACTGCAGCCTGTGGGCCTTTTTCGAGTCGCGTGAGCGTGCGATGCACATTTCGATAGTGGGGCAAAATGCAAATGCGGCCAACTGCTGCGAAGCCTACAGATTTCAGTTGGCGATTTTCGGCTTAGTGTACCCTGGATTTAGAAATTTGAGGAGGGGTATTGTGTTGGTGAGGGATAGAGCCTTTTAGGGATCTGTTGAATACGTCAAGTTTCTCCCGTTAGCAGGAGAAATTTGAATTTGTGATGAGGTTATTTTATCTTGCAACCTTCTCTTAGAATATATAGAATAGTTTTGACCTCTTGTTTATAGTTTATAAGTTAAGCATAGGATAGACCGTTCCACTAAACTGATAAATATGTAAAAGCTTGCCAAATTTACGGTTGGATATAATCGTTCTGGAAAAGGATATGTTCCAATACGAAGATAATTCTGCTTATTCTGATTTTAATAAATATATTGACTCGTCATGTTGACACTTTGTCAAATGTTTAAGAGTATAGGCTATACATATTTGTAGTTGCAAGTCATTTTGAAACCACAAAGATTATTTTTTCCATAAAAGTTATAGGGTATCCAGTGGTCTGGGCACCCAACCCTTATCCTTTATCCCATCTCGTTTCGTTGGTCTCTGCTGTGCTGCGTCATTCGGGTACACCCGCATTTGGCTTATTGGCACATTTAACCCTTAGTTGGCGAGCTGTGCATAAATTTGGCCAGCGATAAGGTGGCCAGGAGTTGGCCAGCCGAGCATCAGTTTCGCGTCCCGGCCTGCCCAATTTAACCTTAAAAGGTGCTACCATTAGCCGCCTCTAATGGCCTCCCCCTTTCGTTCACTGTGATCGTGGACCGATATGCGAATTTTTGTCTTTGTTTTTTGTTTGCCTCCTAAAATATTTTCTGTTTGCCCGGAATCGCCTGACTGGCAAATGGAAATTTCTGCCTAATTGTGCGCCTCTCTTGCGTGCTGCTGCCTCCTTTTAGGGAGTTTTCTCTTTTTGGCCATATGCTAATTTGATTGGCTTCTCCGCAGACTCTGCGTTTGATTGGAAATCATGTGAGTGTACTGAAAAAATGAAAACAAGGGGATTTCCCAGGCCATCATCAGCAATGGCAGCCTGTTGATTCGGGTTTCCATCTCTTAAAGTGTTCTACACGAAAATCAAAGGTTTGGAAATAAGAAACAAAGTAAAGAAAGCTGAATGAAATTATAATCGTATATCAACGTATGTGTTTTTTCAATGAATTTTATATGTATTAAATAGCTTACAAAGAAACACTTTTTATAAAATTGAATAATACCACCTTAGGAATTCGTATTCAATTTGTAGGTAAACTTTTCCTTTCTGTGTACAGTGCACACAGTTTTTCATCACCTCGCACAAGAGTGCCATGTCTTTCTTGGCCAAGCATTTTTCACCATGCCAATGTTTACAAAGTCTTTTCCTCCGAACTGCTAATTTTTTATCGACCATCAAACTGCAATTTGCATATGGCAAAGCGAGCTGCTTTTATTTTTTAAAGGAGCCGGAGAAACTGTCGCCATCTAAGCCTGCTGCTCCTTTGGGCTTTATCGTCTGTAAATGAAAATCGTAAAATATGCAAATTCACGGGAATATCATAAATATTCATGGACCGATTTCGTCTCTCTCTCTCTATTTTTCAGTGTCCACGAATTTGGATCACTTTGGACTCGCAACAAAATGCATCAAATTCATTTTTGAATTTTCCATTTTTTTTTTCGTTGTCGTTAATCTTATGTAAATGCCTGCTGCGTGACTTGTCGAGTTGATTTTGTAGGTCCGCTACAACAATTAAACTCAATTAAGCCATTTTTCCCATTTCTCCTTCTTCGCTTGTAGAGCTCCAGTTTTTAAAGTGGAATTTCTAGGAAACCAAACGCACAAATCTGACTGAATTATAATTGTTTAATTTGATTCAATGAACGCGTCGAGCGTAATTACGGAAATGGCTAACTCAATTGAAAAACAAAATGTATACAAAATGTTTGCTCAATTAAAGCAAATCAACTCTTTTTCAGCTTTAAGCTGTTTTTTTTTTTTCATTTATTTTAATTTACCAGCCGACAAAAAGTATTTTCAGGATGAAAAAACACATAAAAAGTTGGAGATGGGGTGTTGAGTTGGGGGAGTAAAACAAATAATGCAAAAAGGTTTTTGTTTCTGTGGCCCTTTTTGTTCTTATTTTAGCAGACAAAGGGCAAAAACTGTTTAACAAAAATGCAGAAGCTAAGGTACACAAAAACCCTATATACAGGGAAGTTACCCCTGAAATATTCCTTGAAATAATGTGCATTTCCTAAGCTGTCAAGGGCTTACTGTACTTAATGGCGATATTTGCATGCACCAAGGACTGCATTTGCATAAAAGAAGAGGAAACATTGTAGATGTTTGGGGCAAGGAGTACAGACTTTTAAGTGCGGAACCTAGGCCTATAATAATAATGAACATAAATCCGCAATGCCAATATTAATTGAGCTTTTATGAAGCCAGAAACACAAATTAATTTCTCTTTGCAATTACAGTTTTAATGAAATGCCACTTCGAATCGAGTCTTTTGTATTTAATTGGTTTAATTTATTAATTATGGATTTTTTCGGGCATGTGTGTGAGTGCGCGGGCGTGGCATTTCCCCGCCCCCACTGTCATCATTAAAACCGTACTACAGATAACGAGAGATGGAAAGTCGGCACTAAAAAACTGAAAACGAAAGAGGGAAATAAAACCAATTGACACAATTTTTTTGGGAGCAGCGATAACCTCTTTCCCCTCCGACTTTCGAAATTGTTTCTCCCTTTCTCTATTTATCTGCTGCCAAAGAAGCGTACAATAAAAATCAATTCGAGCAATAAAGTTTTTAATTGGATACAGCTCCCTGCTGCTGCGGAGCCATAAAACCGAATAGTAGCGAGATGTCTCCATTTGATTTAGAGCCGAATGGCCAGAGATTCCGTACAGAATGATTATTTAATAAGGTTCAACAAAATTCCTAAAATAAAGCGCAACCCCGAGGCAGAAATGCGGGTCTGTTCGCCGAAATTGAGCTGCATAAAAAGTGAGAATAAAAGGGGTGAAAAGTGCAGGTAGCAACTGAACTGCAGCTGTCTGGAAAGTGAATTCAGTCGAATTAAGGACTTTCTGCAGCTCCGTTCACCTTGACAGTTGACGGGGGTTAAAAGGGGTATATAAAAGGGTATAGTAAATTATATAGATCAATTACACGCTCGTTCCTCGTCTTGATGCTTGCATGTTTGTCTTAACAGCTCCTAAAAGCGGGCCATAAACTGCGCAGGGATATTCAAGGGAACGGGAGTGTTTCAAAAAACACAATTTCATCAAGTGAAGTGTGGAAATAAGGAAAAGAGTTGAGTTCTGCTCCATCAGACCACGACCCCAAAAGCAATAAACATAAAAGCCACACGTCGGGGCTCAAATGCTCGAATAAAATGTGAAATACAAGGCACACTCACTGGTGGAGTTTGCAGAGATGGGAAGGGAATTCCAGGTCCGCTAAGTAGTTTACCCTAATAGAGTTGGGTCGAGTTAATATGGCCGAAGCCCACTGCACACGGTTCGCATAACTTTGCTTCAACTTTGGCTCCGAAGTGCAGGCCATTTGAAGCGGGACGGGGCGGAAACAAAGCGAATAAATGGCAGGCATACTTGTGCAAAATTCCTGGCAAAAAGCCTAAGTTCACGGGCGGTCAAATTTTGAGTCCGGCCTGGCAACGGCGAAATGGAAATGAGATCCACAGGGGCAGCAGTCCAAAGCCAGCTGCAGGTGCACTCTGAATCCTGGGTCCCGAGTCCTGAGTCCTGGCACGCTGAATTGCAACGAAATGAAATGTGATGTGTAATTCATGACGCCAAAGTCGTTTGTACAGCTGAATAAATCTCGTAAATTAAGTCATCATTCCAGCAGCATTTAACTCACGCTTCTCCGGTTGGAACTCGATGCCTAATTAAGGCCGTTCCCATTTATATATAATTCATTTTGTCCAGTGATGACTGACTGGCTGGGGCTTTTATGCTCTTTAAAAATGTATTTTTTAGCAAGATCAAAGGGGAATATGTAAATGGGTATTTGAAAAGGCGTAAGCACTCAAAAATAGTTATTAATTTTATATTGATTTTAAATTAATAATATTAAAAATAATCATAAAATCATTAAAGCTCAATATAAGTAAATGTTTTTAGAACTTACACTCACATGCTATTAATAAACTCATAAGTTTGGCTAATAATCTTAGCTTTAAATGGCTGAAAGTCTCAGATCTTCTAGGGTGACCCCCTCAGCCTGTCTGCAGCACCTTTATCCCTTGTATCCAAGCCTTTGAGGATATCAGGCAACGAGTTCCAAGCATTACTCGATTTTTCTTTCAGGCATGTTAGGTTATTCATTGGCAGGCCCTACCACCCTCCGGTGCGCAGACATTCAGTCCACCCACCACCCCCGACGAGCCGAGCCAAAGTGGAAATGCAAATATTTGCGTGCCTCCGGCGACCCCTTCGCATTTTCCTCAGACTCCGCCCCTGCCTCTGCTGCAGCATGCCTTCGAGAGAGAGTTGGCCTTTGTAGCCTCAATTATTCAGCCATGTTTACAAGTTGACAGATTGCAGAAGCTGCCGGTCCTCGAGTGGAGGCACACTCCGGTAAACTGGGGGCGGTTGACTTGAGTCGTGGCACAAACCCCATTCGGATGTGCCAGCCCCACACGGAAAATTGTTTCTAATTTCATAAAATGATTTTCCAAATCAGGATAATCTAAATCACTGAAATGAAGCATTTATACGTTCTGTGACCTACTAAAAAGAAATGGCCATAATGCGATTTATAAACTATTCATGGAAAGGTTTCTTATTGAACATAATACGATTTTTACACTTAGAAAGGTTTGCAGAAAAGCTCTATGATTTATTTTTCCCCTATGCTTATTCAAAAATATTTGAAAATATTTAACAGCCCTTCACAAATTTCTAGCAGTGCATTAATTTCACCAATCTTGTCCATTTTTTATTGCAGCGCTTTCGTTCACCTTGGAGCCGCAGGATGCAGTGGTGCCCGAGGGCCACTCGGTGCTGCTCCAATGCGCGGGCATTGCATCCATGGGGCGCGGAGGCAAGGGCAAAGCCAGCGCGCCCACCCCAGTGACCATCCGGTGGCGAGGACCTGACGGCCAGGACCTGGTCATCGTGGGCGATACGTTCCGGACGCAGCTGAAGAACGGATCACTGTACATCAGCTCCGTGGAGGAGAGCCGTGGACTGACGGGAGCCTACCAGTGCCTGTTGAGTGCCGAGGGCGTGGGAAGTGTGCTCAGTCGCCCGGCACTGGTGGCCATTGCCCGCCAGCCGGACCTGAATCAGGACTTCCTGGAGACCTACCTGCTGCCGGGTCAGACAGCCTATTTCCGCTGCATGGTGGGAGAGGCCAACTGGCAGGAGGGCGTCAAGCACTCGGTGCAGTGGTTCAAGGATGACTTGCCACTGACCGTGGACAAGTTGCGCATGGTGGTGCTGCCCAACGGAGCGCTAGAAATCGATGAGGTGGGCCCGTCGGATCGGGGGTCCTACCAGTGCAACGTGACGTCGGGCAGTATCTCCCGACTGAGCAGCAAAACCAACTTAAACATTAAGAAACCCAATGAACTGGGAGCCGAGAATGCGGTGGCTCCATCGTTCCTCGTGGGCCCTTCTCCCAAAACCGTGAGGGAGGGCGAGACCGTCACCCTGGACTGTGTGGCCAACGGAGTGCCCAAGCCGCAGATCAAGTGGCTGCGAAACGGCATGGATCTGGACCTGAACGACCTGGATTCCCGCTTCTCCATCATTGGAACCGGCTCGCTGCAAATCTCCAGTGCCGAGGACATTGACTCTGGGAACTATCAGTGCAGGGCCAGCAACACGGTGGATTCTCTGGATGCCCAGGCCACGGTGCAGGTGCAGGAGCCGCCGAAGTTTATCAAGGCGCCCAAGGATACGACTGCCCACGAGAAGGACGAGCCGGAGCTAAAGTGCGACATCTGGGGAAAGCCCAAACCCATTATTAGGTGGCTCAAGAACGGAGATGTCATAACGCCCAATGACTACATGCAACTGGTGGATGGTCACAATCTTAAGATCCTTGGGCTGCTCAACTCCGATGCCGGGATGTTCCAGTGCGTGGGAACCAATGCCGCCGGCAGTGTCCATGCAGCAGCTCGTCTGCGGGTTGTTCCCCAAGGAGGTGAGTGGATTATCTGATAATGTACCCCAAGTAGTCCTAGCTCGGTGTCCAGTATTTGTGCAGCTTAAACAATTGGCGCCTCTTTGAGGCCTGTAAATTGACCCAACGAAATTTAAGCCCCAATCTCCCAACCCCGCCTATCTCACTTTGTTGTACAAATATCCTTTCATCCATCCTGCTTTATGTAAAATAATTTCGTAAGCGTCTGTGTGTGTATTGTTTGTATAGTAATAAATTAAGTTACTCTAATTATTTTATCTCAAAATATGGAAATCTCTTTTGTGCATATTTAACTATTATAAATGCTATTATTAATGTCTTCATGCTATTAATTATGTCTTCATTGTTCTGTGAATAAGGTATTCAAAATACTTAGCTTTAAACGAAACAATTGTAGTAGTCCTCTGTTTGCATTTATAATTTAAATAACTTTATATAACCGAAACAGTTAATCGGCTTAAGTATGGCCACAATTAAATATAATGAATTATTCATTAAAGCAAGTTATTGAACATACAAAAGAGATTTCAATCCAGTTAATTAATATGGAATAACATGAAATGAATTTTATTAATTTCCAATATAATTTATTAACTTATTGTTTATTTCGTTTGTTCTTTTATTTCCTTTATCCTCGCCTCATTTCCATTTAATATCACCCCAACCACAACCACAACCATCCACCACCACCGAATCCCACTCCCAAAGTGAAAATCAAAAAACGAAAATCCCAAGGCCACTCCACCAAATCCCTCCAGACCTTTGACAATCTGACCAAGCGGCGCAAGCCCTTCAATTCGGGCGAGCAGCTGCGCACCAAGTCCGGTGGCAGTTTTCCCTTTCCGGACGAGGACGACGAACTAGACGACGACGACGCGAGTACGACACGACTTAGAATTCCTTCCGGAAAGCTTCCCCAGTTCGAGCAGCCGCTCAACGATCGCAGGTTCAATATTCTCAAGTCGGCGAGTGTTCTGCCGCTGGAGAGCCAGTCAAAGAGTTACGAGGACGACGACGATGACTATGACGACGAAGATATAGCCAACATTGAGGCTCATATAGAAGCCTACAAGCAGGGCGAAAACGCTCAGAAAATACTGGACTCCTGGCAGGCGGGCAAGAGCAAGAAATCCCAGCAGCAAAAACAATCCCCTGCTTCCCCAGATTCCCCTGAACAGGATCCGAGTGTCCCGCATCCAGGTGCCAAGCCCCTGGACAGTGGACTCCAGGCCCGATTGCCCAGTCAGCCGCGGGACCTGGTTGCCCAGATAGTGAAGTCCCGGTTCGTGACCCTCAGCTGGGTGGAACCCCTCCAGAATGCCGGCGATGTTGTGTACTACACGGTCTACTACAAGATGAACAACAGCGAGAGGTGAGTAGAAATCATCGGGAAATCATCGCATTACCCGCTTAATTGGCATCCGCTTCATTAACCAACAATTAGCAGGGGTTAAGCCTGTTTGCATAGTTAGCCAATCGCCTAATGACTTTCTCTCATCAGTCGAGCGGAAATGATTTCGCTTTCGATTCAATCCGACTGTCCGTCTGTCTGGCTTGCATCCTGAGGCGAACCCCAGACCCTCACTTATTCAAGGAGTTCGTTCGAGTGCCGCTAATAAGTTTAGAGATTTGGAAATTCTAGTGTTTCGTATTCCGCCAGGAAAATAGAATATTTTAAGATTGGGATTGCATCGCCTTTTAATACACACTTTGCAAATACACTTTAATACCTTAAAAAAATGAAACCTTAAATAAAAACCAATTTTCAATGACTAATTTTATAAACAAAATTTCAGAGAGCAAAAAATGGTCACCAAGTCGCATGACGATCAACAGGTCAATATTCAATCGTTGCTGCCCGGCAGAACCTATCAATTCCGAGTGGAGGCCAATACCAATTTTGGCAGCGGAGCATCCTCTGCTCCTCTGGAAGTTAGCACCCAACCGGAGGTTAATATTGCGGGTCCACCACGGAACTTTGAGGGGCATGCCCGTAGTCACAAGGAGATCTACGTGAAATGGGCAGAGCCCTCGGTGACCAATGGAGAGATACTTAAGTACCGTGTTTACTACTCAGAGGTGGGATATGAAATACATTTAAGCCTTCAACATATAGCTGATTCCTTTTTATCTACAGAACGACAGCGGTGCAGATTTATATCACGATAGTACTGCCTTGGATGCAGTTCTCACCGAGCTGCGTCCCAACACTGATTACGTGATCTCAGTGGTGCCTTTCAATCGAAATGGAATGGGGGATTCCTCAGCGGAAATCCGTGTGAAGACGTTTTCCTCCACGCCGTCTGAACCTCCCAACAATGTTACTTTGGAGGTGACTAGTTCCAGTGTAAGTAGATACAAATATTTAAAACGAAATTCTGTTAACTTATAAACTACATCACCTTACTAGTCCATCACCGTTCACTGGGAGCCACCTGCAGAGGAAGATCGCAATGGACAGATTACAGGCTACAAGATTCGGTATCGCAAGTTCAAGGATGCGCCCCAAGTGAAGAGTACCCCTGCCAACATTAGATACTTCGAGTTAAGCAGCTTGGATCGCAATGCCGAGTACCAAGTCAAGATTGCGGCCATGACGGTCAACGGTTCGGGACCATTTACAGAATGGTACCGCGTCAACACACTGGAAAATGACCTAGACGAAACGCAGGTGCCGGGAAAACCGATTTGGAAAAGCATTCAACCCGGAGCCAACAACATTGCCCTGCACTGGGGCCCACCACAGCACCCGGAAATCAAGATACGCAACTACGTGCTGGGCTGGGGTCGCGGAATTCCCGATGAGAACACAATCGAGCTGAAAGAGACGGAGCGCTACCATATACTTAAGAATCTGGAGTCGAATATGGATTACGTTGTATCGCTAAGGGCGAGAAATGTTAAAGGCGACGGCCCACCTATTTATGACAATATTAAGACTCGCGACGAGGAGCCAGTGGACGCACCTACGCCGCTTGAGGTTCCAGTGGGCCTGCGAGCCATCACCATGTCCAGTTCCTCGATTGTGGTCTACTGGATTGACACGATGCTGAACAAGAATCAGCATGTGACAGATAATCGACACTACACGGTCAGCTACGGCATCACGGGATCTAATCGCTATCGCTACCACAACACCTCGGATCTTAACTGCATGATCAATGACCTGCGCCCCAATACGCAATACGAGTTTGCAGTCAAAGTGGTCAAGGGACGCAGAGAGTCGTCCTGGTCGATGTCCGTGTTAAATAGTACGTATCAGAATGTGCCGGTCACGCCACCGCGGGAGGTTACTGTTCGCTTGGATGAGATGAATCCACCCACTGTGATCATCCAGTGGATTCCACCAAAGCACACTGTTGGCCAGATCACCGGATACAATATCTACTACACTACGGACACAACGAAGAGAGATCGCGACTGGTCCGTTGAAGCCTTCGCGGGCGAGGAGACCATGATGATGCTACCGAACCTGAAGCCCTACACCACTTACTACTTCAAAGTTCAGGCGAGAACTACGAAGGGCAATAATAACGCCCCTTTCTCGGCTCTGGTATCCTACACCACCAGTGCAGCGGTTATTATGCAGGAGGCCGACACCATAGCCAAGGGAATCGACAACGAGAAGCTGCTGTACATAATTATAGCAGTTACGGCTGTTGTTCTCCTGCTGGTGCTTTTGGGCGTACTGATGCTATGCAGGCGCAAGCCTCAATCCTCGCCAGAACACACTAAGAAGAGGTCCGTTTTCCTGACCATCATTATTATCTTTTGTATATATTTCTCAAACTTTATGTATTTGCAGCTACCAAAAGAACAATGTGGGCGTTCCCAAACCACCGGATCTATGGATACACCATGATCAAATGGAGCTTAAAAACATAGATAAGGGCTTGCACACAGTGACACCTGTCTGCAGCGATGGAGCCTCGAGCAGTGGTGCTCTCACCTTGCCACGGTCAGTGGTACACAGCGAATACGAGGTGGAGACCCCAGTGCCAGGTCATGTGACCAACTCGCTGGACAAGCGATCCTATGTGCCAGGATATATGAGTGAGTGACAGACACCTCTTTTTAAAGTGCCTGAAATATAACACATATCCATCATTTTACAGCCACCTCAATGAACGGAACGATGGAGCGCCCTCAGTACCCGCGCACCCAGTACAGCCACCAGAATCGATCCCACATGACCATGGAGGCCGGTCTCTCCCAGCAGAGCCTCACCCAGCCGCAGAGCAACTCTATGGCTCAGACTCCGGAGCATCCTTATGGCGGCTACGACGCCAACTTCTGGTGAGCAAAGTGGGCGGTGCTTTCGCTAGATTTTTTGTATGTTAGATCTCTCGTTGGCATGTGCACACATTTCGGTGCTACAAATTGAACAAAATTCCCACATAAATCCTTAGTTTTTAACCTTCGCTGCGAACAAGACGAGAATGTGCTCGAGGACGCGTTGGGGACGGATCGATCCCAGTGTACAGGTCAACGTGGCGTATGGACCGTCGAGCAGGGTGATCAAGCTCAATAACCAAACGCTACCGCGGCGTGTTGAGCAGCAGCTCCTTCTAATGGCTTCGCCCTCGCCGTTTCTCAACTTCATGAACAAGTTCCGCTTGGACGAGATCCTGATCAACCATCAGTACAAGGGCGTCTACAGCATGCGCACCGCGGCGACCATCACCGAGTTGGCCACCTACACGTGGAATGTGATGTCCGTTTCCGATCGCCAGCCGTATATCCGACTGGCCCGGAAGGCGCAGCAGGTTCAGCAAGCGCGAAAGCTGCACTTTCTAGGCACCAGCAATCGGCCGGTGATTAAGAGGGGTTCCCAATGTCCCATTGTTGTTTGATGCTGTCTTGGCCCTTGTTTAGTAGCATATGAAAAAAACCTTTTAAATAAATAGTTATTCTCTTAGTAGGTGGATTCATTTTTTGCTTATTTATTTTTAGCAACGGCGCAAGCGGGGCTGCTGGCAATGGCTGTGTGTCCACCATTGAGAGTTCCAAACGTGGGCATCCTCTGAAAAGTTTCAGTGTGCCGGGCCCGCCGCCCACAGGAGGCGCCACGCCAGTTAACAAGCATAGTGAGTATTTATTTAATAGGCTGAAATGAAAGACATGATATTGATAAGAAAATATCTAAAATCAAGGAAATTTTAGGCCCAGGAGACTTCTAGGATACAATTACTAACCTCAAATTTAATTTTACAGCCCCCGCCGTCACAATACGTCCACAAAACCAATCGCCATACAAGAAGCCATCGTTCTCGGCTGCCACGCCCAATCGCCTGCAGGGCGGCGGGTCGGTGGTCCACTCAACCGATGAGATTCAAAGACTTGCCCCCAGCACATCCACCGAGGAGCTCAACCAGGAAATGGCCAATCTGGAGGGCCTCATGAAGGATCTGAGCGCCATAACGGCCAACGAATTCGAGTGTTAACACTGAAGCCGCCTTAAAAATGTCCGGCTGGCTGAAAGTATTAATCGTCAAACAATGGATGTTACTTGTTTTTTAGTTTCTGTTTTATATTATTGATTTAACTCGAATTTGTGAACTGCATAGAACCGACTTGAATTGGGTTCCCCTCCGGAGAGGTCCTTTTAGTTTTAGTTAATCAAATGTGCGATATATTAATGACCGAAAAGAACTGTAAATACGAACGACGCCGCCATATAAATTTTTAAGCCTAGGTACACACATTCATACCTATAAATATAACTTAAGAATAGTTAAATATCGGATAAGGAAAGTGTAAAAACTGGGACAGAAAATGGAGTAAAGAATCGGACGAAAAGCGTTTGTTGTGCAGGATCTGTCTCTAAACTGTCACACGGCATTTCATATTTATCACTCTGCATCATCTTAATTTAATCCGCAACCGACAGCGGATAGTCTAAGTCTACATACATATGCCATTCTATATTCATATGCATACAGCATCTAAGCTAAGTTTCATACTAGTAAAGACCCTAAGAACGTAACTTTTATGCTATTATAACCCCAACAAACAATCAAAACAATTCGATATATACTTGCCTCTTAAAGTGTTCTTCTATAATTTTATTTTATCATGAGTTTGATACGTGCCATTTCAATGATTTGTCGCCAATCCCACAAAACTACTTAAGCTATAAAGTCAAGTTCTAGACTGTAAGCCAGCAAAGCATTTACGATTTAAACTACACTATTAATAAAGGGTGGTATGACATTGTTTGTTTTACCACAAAATAAATAAACTTATTGAGATGATTTTGGTGTGTCCAAAGTTTTTATTGTCAAGAAAGTTTACTATTTTTATGCGTTGTTTATCGAAATACACGGTATTTAACATTGCTTTGCACAACAATCTCATAAAACACAGCATTACATTTCAAACAACCCCAAATGCACAAGGTAAGCATTTGAAAATTGTGAAAATTTTATTGTATTGAACGTAAACTTTGTAATCAAAACAAATTGCTAAATATATAAAGAATATGTGAAAATTAATTCTCGCTTTGATTTATTTGGAGTGGTTAAGGTTAATATTCATTACAAACAATTTACTCTTCTCTTTCAAATAAAATGCTCACCTGTGCTCTCCAAACTTTGTTAGAGGCGAATCGTAATTGTATTTTATAGACGCCTTGAGGAAGGGGAAGAGTTTTTAGGAAATCATCAGAAAATTCCAGATTGTCCAATATTATGTCGTGCTATAGCGAATATGAAAGTTAAGCTTTTGTGTATGTTAGTATGTGGGGTTTTAAGCTTACGTTGTAGGGACAAGAGTGGTTTAAATTGGACCGTGTCATGATGGCATTAATAACTAGTCCTTCAAACGATAGAAAATTGTTTTTTTCCAAAAGGTGGCAGAGATCTACGCTGACGTTGTACAAAAATGGACGAAATCCATTATAGCGGCGGTAAATGGCCATATTTATCTAGAGCCATAATCAAATATATTGATAAAAGTGAAAAATATTTTTGTTTGGGAACTCACCCTTGAGTTATCTATTGGCAGTTGAAACAGCTTTACGTACAAACTGGCACCAACTCGTCCTCTTCCAAGTAAATTAAGTTTACAGTTTTTAAAAGATGCATACGATTCGTTAAAAGACTCGCAAAGCATGTTGGTAAATCTGGACTTTGGCTTTCCGCACTCGCTTCTCAAATTTGAGCTTAACAAAATAGCAGCGATTACTGTTGCTAGAAGCAATCTGATGGATACAAGTGCCATCATTATTGCAGAAAGACTATCTGTTCAGGAAATGTTATTAACACCATGTTAAATAATGTTTGAGCCGAAAATCATTAGCTAAAGCTCATTGATTTCATTCATAAAAAATATAATTATAATCAGTGTGTAATATTTGGTAATCGACATTACTCGAAGTTTAATGATGTTATTTTTTTTTTTTCAATATTATATTGATTTAAATCGCGGGTTTTTACCCTTTACCCTTTACTCGTACAGTAAAAGAGTTTATTAGATTCCTCGAAAGTATGTAACACTCATAAGAAAGCGTTTCCCATATATTTATAGTGACATATCCATAGCACCACGTACCCCTATGTATATGTCCACACACCCACAAATACATTCTCACATTATGCAGTCACCCTCGAGACACCCTCTACGAAATTAGAATCCCAATTTAATTGTCAAGAAGCCAATGGAAAATTACCAAACTATAAGCAAACCAGAGGAAAATTACCATGAAACAAAAAACTCAGCTTATAGACTAAACAATTAGAACGAGCCGCTGTTCTGACTATCGGCACGTTCCCACAATTCAGGATGCTCAGATTTCGGGAACCAAGTCTGGAGTCCAAAGTCCAAATTCAGAGAGTCACTCAATAACAATAAAAGCCACTCACAAATAGCTCTAAAGATCAAAACCGAGGTATGATCGTAAATGAAGTAGGAGTAAGAGAACGAGTTCAGTTTGAGATTTGTGAATAGCAAGTCCGTGTTCTTCCAAACAAAAAAATATTGTAACCAGATTAAGAATAAATTATATAAAGTATTTTTATCTTAAACTTATGGTGCAAACATTTAATTGGCGCAGCCGGTAGGCTCTCAAAGTCCTTTAAAAAAAATCATCGGTACTGATCAAATAAGAAGGATAATACTAAACGACTATTTTATCCTGATCACCGAAAAATCCGTGAGAAATAAAAAGGCAATTATCGAGTTCCGCTAAAGAATCTATGTGTAAATTTTGCACGCATAACTTAAATTAAAAAACCATTTCGGTCAATACGCGCTTAAAAATAAAAAAAAATTAAAGTGCCAATATTGAAAATAAAACAAAAAGTCTATGTGTTATCTTCACAAGCAGAAACTAAATTTAAAATCCAAATCGGTCAATACGCGCTAGCAATTTTAGGTGCAAGTATTGAAAATAAATAAATATGGCAAATCCTTCAGCATTACCACAGATGTCTGGGATTAACATGAATCAGTTAATCGGGCAAATCAAGGAGTTACCGTATTTCGAAGGAAACCCATCGGAATTAAGTCGGAACATTGCCAGGGTAGAGTACTTACTACAATTATAACCTACCCAAGACGCTCGACAAACACATCATCTATGGAGCCATCGAGAGGACCATCGTCGACTCAGCCCAAACAGTCATCGAAGAAGAGAAGTCTAATGCATGGGTAACTACAAATGCGGCCTTAATCAAAGCCTTCAAAGACCACAGGCCATACGAAGACATCATACAACATATTCGGGACACCCCATACCAAGGAAGCATTAGTAAGTTCGTTAATGAACTAAAATTAAGATCTTCGAAACTACATAATATGTTAGAACTAGAATCAGACCCAATAGACAGGTAAATTTATACAAGTTCTTTAAACAAGAAAATTAGGGATTGTATCGAAAGAAAACTTCCTAATAGATTGTATAACTCTTTAGTCAAAAAAGATATCACAACACTTGCCAATTTAAAAGAAGCAGCAATGGTTTTAGGTCATTGGGATGCAGACCCTTTCGATAATTATAAGCCCAGACGTCAAGATAATCAAAGGAATTCCGGAGGTACACATAAAAATTATTATTATCAACAATATAATTCTTATTCGCACGGTTGTCCAAGATATAACAACTCAAGAGATAATAACAATTCAAATATTTCAACAAATCCTCAACGCTCACCAAATAGAAATCAAATTCCCTCTAAAACCCAAGGTAATTATCAGGAGTTTAGGAGAAATCTAGACCAAGGTAGGGCCCAAAACCCTTTAAATATCAAGACATCAACTTCAAATAATTCCCCAAACGCACCTGTTAAAAGACAAAGGGAGAATGATAGTGCACAGATTAGGATGGACGTAAATTTTTAGCAAACTGCCTCAGATATAGAAAGTGTTGCCCATATGTCAGAGTAATGATTGAAGGAAAACTCCTTAGAGCCATGATAGATACAGGGTCATCCATTAATTTAATGACGAAAAAATGTTGGAGAAAATAAAGTACAGAAAGAGAAGTTAAAAGTGTATACAATAAAGGGATCAATGAAATTAAATGAAAGTACATTAGATCCTTGTAAAATCTGCCCAACTAAACAAAAATGATATTTACATAAATGTATTAATTGTGGCACTCTTTTTTAATTTCATTGTCATTGGTTTTACGATACTTGCAAAGTTCGGTATGCATTTCCGATAAAATCCACACAAGCCTCGAATTGATTTAATTTCTTTTGGGGTTTTTGGTATTGGGAAATTTATGTTGGCACTTATTTTCTTTGGGTTTGGTTTTATACCTGTAGTAGGTACTATGTGACCTAGGAACTCTGTTTTTTTTCATAAATTCACATTTATCTAAATGTAATTTTAAATTTGCATCTCGTAATTTTTGGAATATTTTTTTCAATGATAGAATATGTTCTTCCAATGAAGTGAAAAAAATTATAATATCATCTAGATATACTAAATGATCTTTATAGATTAAATCTTCTAATAAATTATTCATACATCTTTAAAAAGTAGCGGGGGCATTTTTAAGACCAAATGGCATTTGGGTATATTCGTAATGACCATGTTTTGTTCAGAATGCTGTTTTAGCTGTTAATTCTGGTTCCATTTGGATTTGATGGAATCCTTTGGCTAAATCAATAGTAGTGAAATATTGACATCTTCCCAATTTGTCTAATATTTCATTCATTCTGTTTATCGGGAATTTATCATTGACAGTGATCTCGTTTAAATTTCTGTAGTCTAAATTTCAGTTTTCCTGATGCATTGAAAGTTTGAGGGTATTTGTATGGTTTCCTATATACTGGGTCTTCATGCTTTGTTTGTATTGAATGTTTAATAGTACTTGTAAAATACCAATTTTTACCTTCTTTGTACTGAATGTCATTATATTCAAATAAAACCTTCTTTAAATTTTCTTTTTCTTCCTCATTCAAGTGTTCTAACCTGTATTTATTACATTCTTTTAATTCATTATTAATGGCAAAATGAAATGATTGATCCTTTGGTAAGGGCGGATTAAGGCATTCTAATGCGGTCTTATTCTCTTCAATCTTTTTCTCAAATGATGGTGGACTAAGGCATTTTACTGCGGTCTTACCTTTCCTATATCATTTTCACCATACTTTATGTAAAGTAATGTGTCTCCTAACATTACTGTTTCCTCTTCGTAATTTATTTTTGCTTTACTTTCTTTCAAAAAATCTCTGCCTATTAAAATATCATAATTGTCAGAAAATTTATGTAAATAAAATTATTCTTTAGTTGGGCAGATTTTACAAGGATCCAATGTTATACTTTCATTTAATTTCATTGATCCCTTTATTGTATACACTTTTAACTTCTCTTTCTGTACTTTATTTTCTCCAACATTTTTTCGTCATTAAATTAATGGATGACCCTGTATCTATCATGGCTCTAAGGAGTTTTCCTTCAATCATTACTCTGACATATGGGCAACACTTTCTATATCTGAGGCAGTTTGCTAAAAATTTACGTCCATCCTAATCTGTGCACTATCATTCTCCCTTTGTCTTTTAACAGGTGCGTTTGGGGAATTATTTAAAGTTGATGTCTTGATATTTAAAGGGGTTTGAGCCCTACCTTGGTCTAGATTTCTCCTAAACTCATGATAATTACCTTGGTTTTTAGAGGGAATTTGATTTCTATTTGGTGAGCGTTGAGGACTTGTTGAAATATTTGAATTGTTATTATCTCTTGAGTTGTTATATCTTGGACAACCGTGCGAATAAGAATTATATTGTTGATAATAATAATTTTTATGTGTACCTCCGGAATTCCTTTGATTATCTTGACGTCTGGGCTTATAATTATCGAAAGGGTCTGCATCCCAATGACCTAAAACCATTGCTGCTTCTTTTAAATTGGCAAGTGTTGTGATATCTTTTTTGACTAAAGAGTTATACAATCTATTAGGAAGTTTTCTTTCGATACAATCCCTAATTGTCTTGTTTAAAGAACTTGTATAAATTGACCTGTCTATTGGGTCTGATTCTAGTTCTAACTTATTATGTACTTTCGAAGATCTCAATTTTAGTTCATTAACGAACTTACTAATGCTTCCTTGGTATGGGGTGTCGCGAATATGTTGTATGATGTCTTCGTATGGCCTGTGGTCTTTGAAGGCTTTGATTAAGGCCGCATTTGTAGTTACCCATGCATTAAACTTCTCTTCTTCTATGACTGTTTGGGCTGAGTCGACGATGGTCCTCTCGATGGCTCCATAGATGATGTGTTTGTCGAGCGTCTTGGGTAGGTTATAATTGTAGTAAGTACTCTACCCTGGCAATGTTCCGACTTAATTCCGATGGGTTTCCATCGAAATATGGTAACTACTTGATTTGCCCGATTAACTGATTCAAGTCAATCTCAGACAACTGTGGTAATGCAGAAGGATTTGCCATTTTTATTTATTTTCAATACTTGCACTTTAAATTGCTAGCGCGTATTGACCGATTTGGATTTTAAATTTAGTTTCTGCTTGTGAAGATAACACATAGACTTTTTGTTTTATTTTCAATATTGGCACTTTATTTTTTTTTTATTTTTAAGCGCGTATTGACCGAAATGGTTTTTTAATTTAAGTTATGCGTGCAAAATTTACACATAGATTCTTTAGCGGAACTCGATAATTGCCTTTTTGTTGCTCACGGATTTTTTGCTGATCAGGATAAAAAAATCGTTTAGTATTATCCTTCTTATTTGATCATTACCTATGATTTTTTAAAGGACTTTGAGATCCTACCGACTGCGCCAATTAAATGCTTGCACCATAAGTTTAATATAAAAAACTTTATATAATTTATTCTTAAACTGGTTACAGCATTTTTTGGAAGAACACCGACTCGCTATTCACAAATCTCAAACTGAATTCGCTCTCTAACTTCTACTTCATTTACGATCATATCTCGGTTTGAGCTTCTTGTGAGTGGCTTTTATTGTTATTGAGTGACTCTGAATTTGGACTTTGGACTCCAGACATAGGTCCCGAAATCTGAGCATCCTGAATTGTGGGAACGTGCCGATAGTCAGAACAGCGGCTCGTTCTAATTGTTTAGTCTATAAGCTGTGGTTTTTTGTTTCATGGTAATTTTCCTCTGGTTTGCTTATAGTTTGGTAATTTTCCATTGGCTTCTTGACAATTAAATTGGGACTCTAATTTCTTAGAGGGTATCTCGAGGGTGACTGCTTAATGTGAGTATGTATGTGTGGGTGTGTGGACATGTACATAGGGGTACGTTGTGCTATGGATATGTCACTGTACATATATATCTAACAAAAACATCTCTTAACGAGGTAAAAAACTGATATCAACTTTTGCGACGAAAATATATTATACGATCTACTAAATAAAGTCTTGGTATGCAATCCTTTAGTTTTTGCGATACCTTTTGAATGGTGTATCACTGGTTATTATCGGACCCTCACTGCAGATTTTCAATTCTGCGGCTTTATATAGTAGTCGCCTTTGCACACTCTCCTGGTGCGCTTAGTCGCTACGTGAACTGCCGTCCACAATGATATTCTATATATTCTTCATCAGGATCACTAGCCAAGTCGATCTAGCCATGTCCGTTCATACGCTGAGATCTCGGAAACTAAAAGCATGTAAATTCTAGAGATTCCTGCGCAGCTCAAGTTTGTTTTACAAGTTTGTTACAGTGTAAATTAAAATTGATTTTATTGATCAAAGCCTATATAAGTGCTGATCATCATACCAATCGAATTATTATTTTAAAAATAAAGGCGCAAAAGTTTCAAGTCGTAAGCTTTTAAGCTGAGCTCAAAAACGGTGTGGAAACAACCGGGCATGACTATATCACCCGCCTAATGATGCTGATCAAGAATATTTATACTATAAAAAGTCTGAAACATTTCCTTGACTGCGTTACAAACATCTGACCAAAAGTATAATACCCACTGCAAAGGTATAAAAACACATACTGAACAAGGAAGGAAGTTAGCTTCGACAAGCTGAAGTTTGTATACCCTTGCAGTTATAATTATTAAATTTAATTCAAAATTCTTAAAAATACAAAAAATTATATTCCCAATAATATAAGATAATATGTCAAAAAACACCGATGGGAGCTATAAGATATAGTTGTCCGATCCGGGTGGTTCCGACTTATATACTATATACCCGATAAATTTAAAAGTGAGAGACTAGTTTGCGTAGAAACGGACGGACAGGCGGACATGGCTAAATCGACTCGTCAAGTGATGCTGATCAAGAATATACATATATACTTAATGGGGTCGGATTTTCTCCTTCACTGCGTTGCGTTATGGGGTATAAAAACATGTAATATTCAATGTAGAATTGTATTTTAAAAACAAAAAAATACAAAAAAAAATAAAAAAAATTTTTTACGATTTAAATTTGATTTGTTGAGTTTTTCCGGCCTAAAACGATACAAAAAATGTATGAAAAAATATTGAATCGATATTAATTGTATATCCTTGCTAAAAGAATAAAACAACGCAATTCATGAAAACTTCGTAAACAGATATTCTACCATTTTGTTATTAAAAAAACAGCAAAATACGTAAAAGTCTCCAAAAATAAAACATTACATCTTTTCTACGTCGATTTTACATTGTTTTTTTTAAGTGTGTAGAAAATAATATTTTGTTGCAGAACTTGTGGGGAAGCAATTTAAAACCGAATTTATGCAAACTAATGATGCTTCACTGAAAATGTTTTATCTTAAAAACTAATAGTACGGCAGCTGTCACTTGTCGTTGGAAGGCATATATTAGGTAATCACAAAGGGGTGAGGGGGTGTCAGCCAAATTATTACGCCTGCGAAACAAACCCATTTTTTACTAAATAAATGGGAGGAGGGGGTGTTAAAAATTGGTAAACTATAATAACTTAATATATAGAAAGACCCTAAAAATTGTATACTAAGGTGAGCCTTTCAACTGACATTATACTAATGTAACTGCACATAGAAAAAACGTTTGGAATAATAAGAAAT
The DNA here is from genome assembly GCF_014743375.2 of Drosophila subpulchrella. Classification (NCBI taxonomy): domain Eukaryota; kingdom Metazoa; phylum Arthropoda; class Insecta; order Diptera; family Drosophilidae; genus Drosophila; species Drosophila subpulchrella. The sequence goes on along the minus strand of NC_050611.1, from coordinate 985,080 downwards.
ATGAACCTTTTTTGAGTAGAGCTTAAAATTTCCTCTGCAGATAATATCAGAATACTATTAGTACCATTATTGAAAGCGAAAATCTTAGGCCTAAGAGCACTGAGCACTTTCTCTTTTAAGTCCGCGAAGAGAGCCGACTCAAGACCATCAAAACACACAGCTTGTTTGGATCGCTGAAGCCTGAGCTGCCAGTAGTTTGTGCCAGGCAGCCGTACAGTGTGGAACTTGATTGCGGTTCCCGCTAGAAGCCAGTTTCATTGCCCCGCGGATCTCAGTGTGTCAACGTCAACAGAAGACAATTGGAAATCGAGGCTTACGACCAGTGAAATCTGATTTGAATTTAAATCAGTTACGGCTTTTGTCGGCCCCAAAAAGATGAATAAGCTTCCCATGAAAGCGTGGCGGTCCACGGCCTCGAATCCCAATCTGCGACGAAGTGTGTCCAAGATTGGTGGGGCAGGTTCCAGGCGCCTGGAGAGCCGCGAAAACTCCACGGGCGTGGCCACATGTCCTCATCTGGCGGATCCCGAGGAAGCCAGTGCCCCGCGAGTACACTCCACATCCGAATGGCAGAATGCCCTGCCCTACAACCAGATACCCGGACCAAAACCCATTCCCATTCTGGGCAACACTTGGAGGTAACCAAAATCGAAACCGAAATCGAAAGACTCAAGACACAAACTCGTTCGCTTTCTCCCAGCGAACTGCAATTGCAATAAAACCAAACACTCTCCATTTCACTTGACCCAATTAACTTGGCCAGCTTGTTCGACAATTATTGAATTAGCCATGATGATGATGTTCGTATTTACCACCGCTTATTTGTTTGAATTTTGTGCAAAAAACACGCAATCCCAACTAGTGTTTCTCATACCCCCCTGTTTAACGTTGATGTATGCTAACTAAATATTTATGGGCGGCTCTAAATTTGGTTTTCCTAACGATTCTTGCTAAATATGCGTGTGGGATTCCAGCAATTTACACCTGTCTAATCGTAAGCCTAAAGTTAAAATGCGTTGGACAGCACGTCATCCAGTTAATTAGCGTTCAATTAGCGTCGAATTCAAGGTCGCCCTAATAACGTGTGAAATTTTGCTGCACGCTGACGAATTTTGCTCACAAATCATATTTTTGCGCCATTGGAAAAAGTCAATGCATCTTTCATTGCCATAGAGATTTGTTTAACCTTGACTATTCCATAGATTGATGCCAATAATTGGTCAATACACCATCTCGGATGTGGCGAAAATATCATCGCTGCTGCACGATCGTTATGGCAGAATTGTGCGTTTTGGAGGTCTTATAGGACGGCCCGACCTTTTGTTCATCTACGATGCCGACGAAATTGAAAAGGTAAGCTTCAACGGCACGCCTGTGGCTTGGGTCTTTCCGCTTGACCAGCGAACCACGAAGGCACTAAGCCATTACACAAATTTCTGGCACCGTACAAATTGCCCGCAGTTGTCGGATATTAAGCTGTAGTAATTTGATGAATTTCCAGTGCTATCGCAGCGAGGGACCCACTCCCTTCCGTCCCTCGATGCCCAGCTTGGTGAAGTACAAGAGCGTGGTGCGCAAGGATTTCTTCGGGGAGCTTGGCGGCGTGGTCGGAGTGTAGGTGGCGTTTTGCAATTTGTTAAATTTGTAATTTATTCGTCCTCTATTCAGGCACGGAGAGCCCTGGCGAGAGTTCCGCTCGCGTGTCCAGAAGCCAGTGCTGCAGTTGTCCACCATCCGGCGATATTTACAGCCCCTGGAGGTCATCACCGAAGATTTCCTGGAGCGCTGCGAAAGCCTGCTGGACGAAAACGAAGAGCTGCCCGAAGATTTCGATAATGAGATTCACAAGTGGTCCTTGGAATGTAATTATTAAGCGTAAATGCCTTTTAATGCCGTCATTTGACCCACAATTTGTAATCATCAGGCATTGGTCGCGTGGCCCTGGACACTCGTTTGGGTTGCCTGGAATCGAATCTTAAGCCGGATTCGGAGCCCCAGCAAATAATTGATGCAGCCAAGTATGCCCTGCGCAATGTGGCCACTTTGGAACTGAAAGCTCCCTATTGGCGATACTTTCCCACGCCTCTGTGGACGCGCTATGTGAAGAACATGAACTTCTTTGTGGGGTAAATACATTCCAAAAAAATGTTAGCCACAAACACTAATTTCCATGGTATTTAAGTGTCTGCATGAAGTATATACAGAGTGCCACCGAGAGACTAAAGACCCAAGATCCCAGCCTGCGGGCCGGAGAGCCTTCGCTGGTGGAAAAGGTGATCCTGTCGGAGAAGGACGAAAAGATAGCCACGATAATGGCCCTTGATTTGATTCTAGTCGGAATAGATACCGTAAGATTAGAAGAATCGGAGACGATAACTTTAAAATCTAATAAACATCATTTTTCAGATATCCATGGCCGTTTGTTCCATGTTGTACCAGCTGGCCACTCGCCCAGTGGAGCAGCAAAAGGTTCACGAGGAACTAAAGCGACTACTTCCGGATCCCAACACACCACTCACAATTCCGCTGCTGGACCAGATGCACCACCTGAAGGCTTTCATCAAGGAGGTGTTCCGGATGTACAGTACGGTGATTGGAAATGGACGAACTCTAATGGAGGACAGCGTGATCTGTGGCTACCAGGTGCCCAAGGGAGTCCAGGCCGTCTTTCCCACCATTGTCACTGGTAACATGGAGGAGTACGTGACGGACGCGGCGACTTTCCGACCAGAAAGATGGTTGAAGCCACAGCACGGAGGAACTCCGGGCAAACTGCACCCGTTCGCCTCGCTGCCATACGGATATGGAGCTCGGATGTGTCTGGGTCGCCGCTTCGCCGATCTAGAGATGCAAATACTGCTGGCCAAGCTTCTGCGAAACTACAAACTGGAGTACAACCACAAGCCACTGGATTACGCAGTCACTTTCATGTATGCCCCTGATGGCCCGCTTCGATTTAAGATGACTCGAGTTTAGGTTGTACATTTAAGATTCAGATTTTATACACTCTCTTTGTTGTAAATAATTGTTAATTTACATGCAAATGTTGAAGCTTTTATACATAAGATTATAAGGTACTAACTAATCACACTTCTATTTCCTTTTCCACATACGATACCAGTTTTTCACAGTTTTCAGACTCTGATGGGCGTCAGCCTTTGTTTCTCCCTTGAGTTGGAATACTATATCTGGTTTGTAGGAGTCGCGGGCCTCTTCCAGAATGGTCCCGAAGATTTCGCACTGAATATTCGATGTGAGCTTCTTTTCGTTGTAGTTGCGATCCTTCAGGCGGTCGTAGAGCGTTGTATTGGGGCAGGTGACCACGAAGACGGCTTGGAACCAGCGCTCCGGGAAGAAATCACAGCCATGGTATTCAACGATGTTGCCGCCCTTGGTCATGATGGGCTCCAAGTGGTCCATCAGCTGAAGAGTACAATCGAGTTGTTTAAATGTTAGATAATGGGGCTCCCGCTCACTTTTTCCTCGTCCAGAATGGGACAGTCGTACTCTTCGTCATATTCCTCCACAAAATCCTTTTCCTTGGCGATTTTGGAACAGTCCAGCCACTCGAACTTCAGCTGGGAGGCCAGACGTTCGCATAAGTACGATTTCCCTGCACCAGGAGTCCCTGAAATTGCATTAAATTAATATAAAACATAAACTTTAGATAAGCATCAGCGAAACACACCCGTTATTAATATGTTTGGCTTGGCATCTGGTGACAGTTCCGACATCTTGATTAACTACCGTTTGATTATGATTTTTTAAGATTCCTAATAGTTAAAATATTGTTTGCAAACTCTTATTTTGCTTTAAAAGGCCAACACGTGAGGGCAGTTCAATTGTTTATTTCTTAGCTATGGCAAAGTGCTGCCAACTTGTCTACTTTTGTGGACCAGCAGAGATGCCACTAGGTTTCTGAGCCCAAATAGAACTGCCAGACTGTTTTTGGCGCAAAAAAAGATAAATATTTAAAAAATTTAAATAATTGAAAACAAAGCATTATAGTTAAAGTGCATAATAATTTAAGTGTTTCGACTGCTGTCCTTTTTTAATTGTCCTTATAATATATGTTATGCACCCTTGGCACAACATATTTGATTTATTGGTTAATGGTTAAAAAATCATTTTTATAATAGTTAATAATGAGATACTTTTCTGCCAGAGTACTAATTTGGATATCTTGGATTAAGACAATTATCAAATAAAGAACAATATGATTATAAAATGAAGAACAAAGAGTTTTCATCAAATCCTTTAATTTAGTAATACTAAAACTAACTAAAAATATAGGTTGTATAATAATTAATAATGAGATATTTATCTGCCAGACTACTAATTTGGATATCTTGGATTAAGACAATTATCAAATAAAGAACAATTTGATTAAAAAATAAAGAACAAAGAGTTTTCATCAAATCCTTTAATTTAATAACACTAAAACCAACTAGCGTACTAATTCAGACGTGCGTAGGGGCCTTTTTGGCGTCGTTCTGCCTATCTTCGTTTGGCCAAGAACCGTTGCATTTTGATAGCTCTCTCTTTCCTTTATTCCCTGCGAGCACAGAATCTGTATCTCTTCCTCTGCTTTGACATTCCGCCTATTCCTTCGTTCTCGAAAGCTAGAAGGTTCATTTCCATTTATGAAACTGAAACTGTCCGACAACTTGAACGGTTCGCAAGAGAAGATGGAGCCGAAAAACGATCCGGAGAGGCGCCAGCATGTGCCGTACATCCTGAATGGGGAGCTGTACCGCATCGAGAACCAGGTGGGCGACAATGTTACGGTCAAGTGCTGCTACTGTCCGCCGGATCGGATTTATCGCGGCAGCGTGCGCTCGACTGGCAATTTTCACATGCACATAAAGGTGGGCATCTTGAATATTTTGCATGGGTCACCAGAAAGATGTTTCATGTTTTTTTTTTTAACCTCCGCGAACAGAGGCGCCACAGCTCGCTGCTGGGAAAACTTCACGAAATGAAGGTGGCTGCCCTGGAGGAGCGCCGTGATCGCATCATGAAGAACCGGCGCTTTGGAAAGCCGCGCAAGAAGACACCGACCCCAACCCCACTTCCAACTACGAGTGCCGCTGCGCAGAGTAATTCTGGCGTTTTTCTAAACATCCAGGCGACTCCGGCGGGCAACGAAAGCCACGAGCTGAAAATCAAAACGGTGTTCCAGCGCCACAAGCAAGAGCAAGAGGGAGCCACTCGCCGGGTAAGGATGCGTATGCAGGAGCGAGATGTCAACATCTCACCTTGCAAGTCACCGTTAGAATAGCCCCATAGTTACACACACACACATACTGTATCTGTTCGCACGGCGAAATAGCTCAATGAAATTTGGCGCTTGCATTGGTGTGCTGATCTATCTATCTCTTTCCAGTCCGGAGATTCAACTTCAGATAACAGCGTCCCAGCTAATCCACCAAATATTCCCAACAGCCTTGGTGTTCTCGTTCAGGATGTAAGTAGCTCAGATAAATATAGTCTACGTCATAGCCAATACATTTCGATTCAGAATTTCTTTCACCTGTATTTATAAATGTACTGACTATAAATCTAGTTCGAGCTATCCACATTGAGTGAGGGACAATCGAGATGTTTTAAAAGAATTATTCCATAACAAAATCTTTAAGGGATTTATCTAGCAACATAATAACAGATTTCGGAAATCAATTTAAGCAGATTTCTATTTTAAAGTCTATGAAGTCTAGATTTTTAATGAAAATGGTTTCATAGTTTAGGTATAGGTTGTCTACTTTAACTTAAAAAATGATTTCCTTCTTTGGGACTAAACCCAGGTTATATTCACCACAAATATCTTACTTTATCTAAAAAGAAAATCTTCCTAACAATAAATGCGCTTTTTAAAGAAATCCATTTGTTTTCAGCTCCCAAATATCTCGGTGGAGACACTGCCCCTAGGTTCCTCGGCTGCTGCGGCTAGTGTCTCCTTTTTGGGTCGTCCCGTCAAGCCGGAGCAAGCCATTGGCTCACCATTCCTGTCTGATCAGCCGACAGCCATAGATTTGAGCCGGGCTCCATCGGTGCAGGGCGAAAGCAAATCCAGCGGTTCTCTGGCCTCCTCGATGGAGGACGTGTCCATGGGGTACTCGCGCTCCCAATCAATCTCACAATCGATGTCCTTGACCCACTTCCTGGATCACCCCCAGCGGGATGTCCTGCAGCGCTTGGAGCGCACAATGGCTCAAATCAGCCAGGAATTGCACTGCCGCAACCGAATCGAGCATAACCGCATGCTGTTGGAGGCGGCCAAGTTCAAGTTTCTGAATCCAAATTTTCAATTTGAGCCCAATCTATAAGTGGGCCATCAAAAGCAAGTAAAGTGCCTTTAACACATTAGTTTGTATACATTAAGGTTTTGGCTTTAAATTACCAACTCGGCTCTGTTCTATAAACGGCCCATTTAAAAGCTATCATAATGGAATAAATAAATTTGTAAATTTCAAGAATCTCCGTAAATATGTTTCCAATAAGAGATGCTCTTACACGGAACCCTTAAGAAAGACAGATTTTTTTTTGTTTTCCACATCTATTGTAATAAAGTCTACAAAAACGCATTCGTTGTCTCTTTTTCAAAACTACGTTGCATGAAAAAGCCCTACAAAAATACTCGTGTGGCACACAATCGGACTTTTGGTATTTCTGAAAGGACCGCAGACGGTCACACTCAATCGGCACTGTTCTGTTTTATATTGTTTGTTGTCGAGCTCCTGTACCATTATTGTTTTAGATAATGGACGATAGGGAAACTTTAATTCGTTTAGATGATGAGACTAGTGATGATGATGCACCGACCGCGGCCCAAAAAGAGATGGGTCAGAGCTCGAAACCGATACAAGATTTCGGAGTCAACCAAAGCGAAGACCCCAGCTGTAGTTCTTCAGGTAGAGGAGCGCCCAGAATTTCGGGGAATAACCACTTAATAGATGATGATCAGTCTCTGCTATTAGGCAACAATACATCGCCAATTGCTCCTGAGATTGTAAGTAATTAGCGAAACAAAGTGGAATGAGTCATTCACTGGACTTTCAAGAGAGCTTATCTGTGGTCATTCATATTAATTTTATTACTTCATGCACTTTGTTTTTCAGCCAATAAATGGAGGTTCAAATGGGAATATTAACAATTCGGAACCCATTTTCCATCTGAGATCCCGCACAGCAGCGGCTTCAACTCCCAATTACGAGGTATGTTTTAGTATATGGGGCGGCGTTAGAACTGCAAACCTTATCAGTAAGTTTCCACATCCAGAGCTTGGACTACGAGGTCTGCGAAAACACGCTCTTCCAAGAGGAAGAACGAAAGAGGCTTACAGAACGCTTCTCCCTGCGCAAGGATGTCATAAGATGGATCATATTTATACAGATTGGCATTATCACGGCGCTTATAGCTTGCACCATAGATATCATAATCGAGGAGCTGTCGGAGCGGAAGTACACCTTCCTATTCAATGGTACGTCGAATATACTTCACTTTTGATGATCCCTTTTAAGAAATTCTATAGCTTGAGTTTAAATAGATTATAATATAATAGAATGACACCCTCTCTAAATATTTGTATCAATAAAAAGTAAGACTTTATTTAAGTATAGTTTATATAGGGAGCAAATAGATTTAATATCTAATAATGTTTAAGAAATTTAATTATTCCTTTAGTTACACTTTTCTAACTATAAATTTAAAATTTATTTTCAGCTGTTCAAAAAAACGTTCCCCTGAGCGACTCCAGCACAGGCGACCTTGTAATCCCATATCTTTACTGGCTCCTATTCAGCATTCTGCCCGTGGCCTTTGGAGCAGCCATGGTCACCTACATTGAGCCCATAACCGCTGGCAGTGGAATACCGCAGGTGAAAAGCTACCTGAACGGCGTAAAAATACCGCGAATTGTACGGATCAAGACGCTGGCTGTGAAGGCAATCGGCGTGATAACCTCGGTGGTGGGCGGATTGGCCGGAGGAAAGGAGGGTCCTATGATTCATGCCGGCGCCGTGGTGGCTGCCGGAATCTCTCAGGGAAAGAGCACCACGTTTGTGAAGGATTTCCGTGTGTTCAAAGCATTCCGGGATGACCACGAGAAACGTGATTTCGTGTTGGGTGGCGGAGCAGCCGGAGTTTCAGCCGCTTTCGGTGCACCGATTGGAGGCATGCTGTTCTCCTTGGAAGAAGCTGCTAGCTTCTGGAACCAGAATCTCATTTGGCGCACACTAGTGGCCTCCATTATCAGCGTATTCACCCTGAACATTGTATTATCAGCTTATCACGGCCTTAATGATTTCACTTTCACGGGTCTCTTCAACTTGGGCAAATTCGATACGCCGTTGAAGTTCGACTACTTCGAGCTGCCAATCTTCATGATCCTGGGTGTAACTGGAGGATTACTTGGAGCCGCCTGGAACTCGCTAAATACAAAGATCAATAAATTTCGGAAGCGCTTCATACCCTGGAAGATTGGGAAGGTTATTGAAGCTGTCGTAGTGGCCATGCTGGGCGTTACTCTGGCTTGCCTGATGATCTACTTTATCAACGATTGCCGACCCCTGGGCAACGATCCAACCAACAATCCTGTACAGCTGTTCTGCGAGGACAACGAATATAATGCGGTGGCGGCCCTGTGGTTTCAAACACCAGAAGCTACAGTCCGATCTTTGTTCCACGACCCTCCAGGTTGAAGTCCATTAATAGGGTATCAATTGTATTTCTAACTTTTTATTTTATTTACTTACAGGGTCTCACAAAATCCTAACGCTAGCTCTGTTCACGGTCGTCTACTATGTGTTATCCTGTGCCACCTTTGGTCTTAATGTCTCCTTGGGTGTATTCATCCCAACTGCTCTGGTGGGCGCTGCTTGGGGGCGTCTTTTGGCCATGCTTACGTATTACATGTTCCCGCAGGCGGTAAGTAGTTCAAGACCGATTACCAGAAAATTATCCCATGCTTATTATTTATTTATTTAGGAGTTCCTTCATCCGGGTAAATATGCTCTGATAGGAGCAGCCGCTAATTTGGGTGGAGTGCTCCGGATGACCATTAGCTTGTCGGTTATTTTAATGGAAACTACTGGCGTGGAGAGTTCCTTCTTCTTTCCCCTCATTATTGCATTAATCACCGCCAAGTGGGTGGGTGATTACTTCAATGAAGGCATCTACGATACACAAATCCAAGTGAATCATGTTCCCATGCTGACTTGGGAGCCATTGCCGCAATACAAGGGCCTGAAAGCACACGACATTCTGAGTAGTCCTGTGGTCTGCATCAAGCTGCGCGATAGCGCTCATTACATATATAAGATGCTGAAAAAGTGTGATCACAATGGATTTCCCGTTGTGGATAATGTGCACGGGGTAAGAATATTGAAAGTGTCTATATAATTCAATTTTTAATATATATATTATGAAAACTTTACAGGATCGTCGTTCAGAGGGTCGCGTATGTGGGATCATCTTGCGTTCGCAGCTAATTGTCATTTTGTTGAAGTCGTTGTACGTGGAGAACAAGCGGTTCTGGCTGCCGGAAACATCTATTCAGACTTTTAGAGACGTTTACCCGCGTTACCCATCAATCAAGGTAACGAACCAGTTTAAGATAAATACAACATTTTGGTTTCATAACAATAATTATTTTAGAGTGTGCGCAAGCTAGATGATAAAATCAATTACACTGTGGACTTGTCCATGTTTATGAACCCTTCACCTGTTCGAGTCAATCCAGTGAGTCGTTTTCAAACTTTAAACCTTAACCTTGCACTAATATACATTATTTCCTAGCACGATTCGGTTCCAAGAATTTTTCAGATTTTCCGCGCTTTGGGTTTGCGTCACTTGTTAGTTATCAACAATGAGAATCGCATTGCAGGCATTATAACGAGGAGAGATTTTATTTACAAGTAACCTGTTTGCATTCAATGCATCTGTTTATGTATGTCTATCGAATGCCAAAAGTGTCTGTAATAAGAGATAATAAATATTTTATATACCTTTGTAATCCGCGCATTTCCTCACATAAAAAACGGATTCACTTTTGATAAACTTTTGTTTTAATCTGCTCATTACGTTTTTACAACTTACTTTAATGACCTTAAACACGTAAAATATAATGAATAGTATTCACAAGGAATTGTACAAGGTTTGTGTGGGCGTTCTTTTTGATTTGTATAAAAAATACGTTACATTTATGTAAAAGTAGAAGGGCGTGGCTTTATAAAATCTTAAAACGCTAAACAGACGTGTTCTGGATCCTAATTGCTAGCACAACTGTCTCGATTGATTTGCAGTGCAAATAAACGTTTAAAATATACGTGACTTATAATGTGGGCTTGCGATTGTGTTTAAGGTGTGTGTGGTTCTATATCGACTTTAGACCCTAATGCTAAAAGCGCATCAATAAAACAAGACGCTGCCATGGTAAAACTAATTCTAAAAGTTATGTAACGTAAGCCTATAAAATTCTTATTTAGGAGCAAAACGCCTAAGATTAAATGACTTTTTGTACAAAATGAAGCAGAGCTTTCCTTCGATCAAATATCCAATATCCAATACCCGATGCCATGCCGGACTTGCACCAGTCGATGTGGGATCGTTCTAGCTGCAATCTCAATGACCGCGTCCAGGAACTGGTATCACATTTAAAAACAAACTTTCCGTCCAATGCTGGAAAATCCTCCAACGTCTTCTCCTCTTCATCGTCATGTGAATGAATCTGGCCAAGCAGCGACTGCTGCTGCTATTGTTGCTGCCGTCCTTTTCGGTTAGCTCTCCATGGGGCGCACCTGCTGCAGTGCCTCTGCATTTGGTGTGGCCACTGCTGCTGCCGCACTATTGCAATGCTGCTGTTGTGGGGGCGAATTGGCACTGGTGGTCGAGTCCGCGGACAAAATGCTACTGCTGCATACCGAGTGGGAGGACGAGGACACTGCTGATGAGGCCAGCACATTGTTTACTGCCGAAACAGTGCCTGGTGGCGCGGAGTTGACCGCCTGGACTGATCCATCTGGGTTGGGAGCAGCGCCACTCATTAAACCGCTGACTGCGGTCTGCACCACCTTGTACCTGTTGTAGATGCGATACGGCGTCTTCGAAGTGTCCTTCTGCTGCATCGTCTTAGTCTTGCTTGCGGATCCCCAGCCGCTGGCATTGATTTGGTCCGCCGTCTTGCCCAGCAGCCAGTCGATGCAATTCTGCTGCAGTTGCTCGCTGACATGCTGCTGTAGCCATTTGTTGACGTAGGTCTGGAAGTGGGCGTATTTCGCCTGAGTGACGCGGCAATGACTCTGTAAGAGGAAAGGTAAAATGGAAAATCAGCAAGGCTAGTATAAAATGATCTACAAAGTATGGCGTGATTTTGTGTTTTCCTTTTTAACTTGGGTAAGAAACCGCACCCGAACGAAACACTCACCTTCCTGGCACGACGCACTGCATCGTACTTGAGTAGCTTGAGATTCTTGCTGGTCACAAAGCATCGCCCGTTACTGGGATTCGTGGTGATCTCGTCACGATCATTGAAGGCGTACTGCTCGGCCAGGCCCACCTGTGGGGTACCCAATCTCTCCGGCAGTCGTTTGCCGCCCCAGCTGTTATTGTTGTTATTGTTATTGTTACTGCCGACGACCGAGGTGCTGCTGGTTGATATGATATTGTCGACCGAGATGGATTCCGCTGCTGACGCCGCTGCAGTCGCCTGCTGCTCGCTGCGGCTTCGTTTCTGTTCAAACAACTGACGCACTTGCTCCTCGTGCAGCTGCGACCGGCGCTTGTTGCGCAACAAAAAGCGCGCCTTGCGGGCTCCTCCTCCTCGGCGGACCAACTGGAATGAGAACAATGCAAAAATCAGTCTTTATTGTGCATAATTGCGACAATTGCCGGCGGCAATGCAGCCAAGAGCAATTGAAACACGGCGGCAATTCAACATGCTCACAGAATTTACGAGATTACTTTAAGCTGGGAATGCCGAGATGTGTGGGTTGTGTATTGTAGAATTACGGGACAGTTAAATAGTTATAGTACGGGAGTTACAGCGAGGTACAGAGAAGCCAAGATGACGGAGGGGTACCAGGCCAAAAACACAAAGCCTAAGACGACGGGACTCACACGCAAACCAAAATCCACAAGATACGGGGGTGGGGACGGAACGAAACGAAACAAAACAATCACATTTAACCAGTACCATTAACAACAACAAACGAAACTTAGACTTAGTGGTAAGTGAAACGAAGAGTTCTACGATGCGATGACGACTTACCTTGCTTAAACTTAATTCTGTGTGGCAATTACTGAGTTCGATTGCTGCACTAACCCCAGATAAAAAGATAATCCCCGACCCCATCATGCCCATCCCTCTGTCACAGTAACTTCAAATTTCTCTTTTTAATGGGCTGCTCCAGATATATTTCTCAATTTCACTCTCCAGTAACGTCCACAGTTGTGATTGTGTGTGCTATTTAATTTACAATATTGAGTGTGTGGAGTGTGTGTGTTCTTATGCCTAGATATAAAAATGTTTACCGAATTTAAAAGACATTTGGCTGCTTCCTTTACAAAATTAGCTACTAACGTTTTACACATAATAATACATACATTGACCGATTACCATTAGCATTACGTTATGTACAGTTAAAACACGATAATTAATATATACATTTGTGTACGGTGTAATTTAGGCCTACGGGTAAGCACGATAATCTGATCATCAGATCCTCATCATCATCAGCAGCACTCACACACACCACACCCCAACCACACCTTTACCATCCTTATCTTGATCCTCATCATCATCATCCTCACATCGTAACATCTTCGATGCCGGATCTTCGATCACCCGATTTATCAGACTGTCTATCGCTAAAGTTAACTCAAGGCATAACGAAATCAGAAGGGAATGCAACAAGCGCGTGCCTACGTTATTGTTATCATGATCTACTATTTTACATGTCGGTCTTTATGCATGTTGTTTGTTTGTGGGTGGAATTCTACATTTAATCGAGGTGTGTACTTTGGGTTCTGTTTCCTCGTTGGATATTGCAATTTTTGTTTGGTGTCTCTGGGCAAACATGGCATTACATTTAATGTGTGTGAGTGGGTGGCGGTGGATGTTGAGTGTGGTAGTGGTGGTGGTGTTGGTGGTGGGTGAAAAGGTTTGGTGTTTCAATTTCTCTTATTTTTGTTTTGGTAATCAAAAAACAAATTCATTTATTACTATTTCATTTTGCAATATGACTTTTTCTTCTTCTTATTCAATGAAATTATCAAAACTATGTTATTTCAAGCCTTGGAATTGACCTGGTACGAAAAAATAAATTGGAAAAAATGAGAGAAAAGAATGCAAAAAAGCATTAATTAGTGAATATTTTCTTGTTCTTTTTATGTATTTTCTTTGCTCGTATGCAGGCAGCATTTTCATTTGTATGCATACGAAATGGCGGCGATTAATAAGTTGGCGGCATGTTGATAAATGATACCAAAACGAAAAGATACAATAATAGAAATAACGTTCCAGCTGGCGAAACGAGGAGAGATAAATAATAGGAAGTGCAGCGGCGGAAATTGATATGTAAACAACAGATAGAAAACCGAAAAACGAGAGATACGTATATATACAGAATGCAGTATGCAGTACGGTAGGATGTGGGCTGTCTTGTCCATCGTCTAAATCAGGTGACAGGTTTGTATGTACAGTGGAAGTACCGAAAACACAACTCATGAGTAGAACTGGGATCAAAAACGTAAACGTAATCGTAATCGAAATAAACAACGAAATACACAAAACAACATGGTTAACCACTCTTCAAGCACACACCACACAAAGCTGCTCCGGCTCCGGAACATCTCATCGCTGCCATCGCTGCTTCACACTCACCTCGGCAGTATCTTCCTCCTCCTCCGTCTTGATATCGGACGCCTCTACAATGTTGTCGTTACCTAGCGCCGAGTTCGAGCCGGCATTCCCGCCACCGCCGAGCGCAGGATTCGCCAATCGTTCCACATATTTACTGAACTTCTGGGCCTTCAGCGCAGCCGGCTTGTCAACTTCCTCGGGCTCAGAGTCGAGCAGCTCGATGGTTACACGGCAATCAATTTTGTACTGCAAAGGGAGTACTTGTTAGCTCGTGTTTCAAGTATGTCGGTTTTATTATAACTTACAATGTACACCTTAAAGCAGTTCTCGTCGTTGAGAATACTTTCCGCCTTCCGCTGATACGACATCTCCCGGTCAAAGGTCTTGTGTGCATCTCGACAGAATCCGCCGGTGCAGCCCCGCCTTTGCTCCGTGGCAAACAGCTCAACACAATCCAGGGCGGCTCGCTCTGTAACGCAATATTGCAGCTGGCGAACGGCATTCGAGACAACCTATGGGAAAAAAAAAAAATACAATGATTAATATATGCAATCATATATAAATAAATCTTTTAAATGGTTTTGAAGCAGCTATAAAAAAGTCTTGGGTAGCCAAAAAGATACTTACTTTATCCAGCGTGAAGGAGATGTAGGCATAGATGCCAAACATTTCTCGCATCGTGTCCTCGAATGTATTCGAGTCCATGTTGCCGTCTAGGACGTTCTTGAGCATGTCGAGGAAGGTCGGATAGTAGTCCTCAACTTGGATCTCCGGCTTGGGCTTCAGTCTCAGCGCAGTGGCCGTACTCTCCCTTCTGTTCACCCGGCAGCGCTCCTCCTCGATGGCCAGCAGGCGCGCCCGTTCGTACATAACGTGTAGTCGGTCGCAGAGGATCGCATGTAGCCGCAGGAACAAGTACCAGTTGTTGTTGGCGAAGAAAAGCGAATAGGATTCGTCCTGGATAGAAGAAAGGTAATTATTAAATAATTATTCTAGTAAAAAATATCATTTTAACTTACTTCATGCTGCCCGTGTGCATGTGGTGGCAACAGCTTGGGATTCGCAAAGTCCGCTGGGTGCTCCAACTTGATCTCCACATCGCTGCCTGCTGCTGCGGAGTCTTGAGCTTGTCTGGGACTCGAGACAGCGCCAGAGGTGCTGCTACTGCCTACTTCATCTCTGTGGGACGAAAGTTGGTCATCTTTCGGCTTGCCCTCGGATCCCGCTGCAGAAGATGATGACGCAGCTGCTGCTGCCGCTGCTGCCGAAGATGTTGATGGTGTCGCATCGTCCGCATTCGTCGCTGAAGATGACGTTACTGTGGACGCTGCTGCAGAAGATCCACTCGGCGCCTTAGCGTCATCAGTCTCCTTCTTAATCCCCGCCGGTGTTCCGCTGCTACTACTTGCATTGCTACGCGCCGGAGATGCACCTTCGCTAGGCATACTCTTGGAATTTCGGGCAGACTCTGTGCGACCCAGTGGCGAGTCCACGTCCATTTTCGTATTGTCATCTACCAAAAATGGAAAGGCTATATAGAGAAACGGTGTGCACAACAGATATGTTCGGATATTCGATGTGGTTCAGGAGTCAGTGAGTGGTTGTTTGTGCATTGGAGTCCAGTTTTGGTTTCGTATTGTTTAATTACAGGTTGTTTGTTACGTTACAAAATTTTGTTTCATTGGTTTATTTTGGTTTTGTTATTCATTGCAAAAAAGAAGAAAAAAGAAAAAGAAACGAAAAACATTCACTATGTTATAAAATACAGTCAAACAAAAATTAAAGAAAAGAAGCTTTACAATTTTGATGGAAATTAGTCATGCAATTGTCATATAGCTTCCAAATTATTTTTGTTGTAAACAAAATCTTTGTCAGTGGATTTTTCACATGGCTGATTAACGTTTCACGACTATAAAGCTTTATTTCTTTAATTAAAAATGAATATAAATATTATTATCTTGAGTACGGATGATGAGGATGACCAATGGCCATCTTCTTTCGATGATTAGTTAGTAATAATAGCTACAGAAGTACATGGTGTTAGCGCAAAATTAAATATGAATATCGCATGTGTTATTTCAAAGTGAACTAGATGAGTGTACTAGGTGGAAAGTTCGCCTATGATAACTTACCGTCATCTCGTTCATCGTCGCTCAGCGGCTGCCGGGGCGCAAAGAAGAGGTCAGGCACAAATTGTCGGATGATCTGCTTAATCTTCTGCTTCTCCTGCTTCTGGATACCAGTTTGCCGCTTCACGTGGTGGATCAGCAGGTTGGCGGCATCGTCCAGAATGGTTTTGTCCTTGTAGGGCAGCACCAGATGCGGCCCGTACGGCTCCATCGCGTCGTCCTCCTGGTCGTGACGCTCATCGTATAGCGTCTCGATTTCGTTAAACAGACTCTTGGAGCGCAGGGCCTTCATGTCGTTGGGCTTGAAATTTATGGCTTGGTGATCGAGGGACTTGAGGTAATACTTCTCGTTCTGTTCCCGCCATTGCTTGTTGAAGGTCTACACAAAAGAAAGTGCTTGTTTAATTTACATATATGTAAAGCAATGCTTAAGTTCACTTACCTTTTGCGCTTCTCGCCACTCCTCCTCCTTGACTTTCAGCCGCTTCAGTACAATGGGCACTGCCACCGAGGGATTCTTCTTCATTCCCTGGATTATCTCCCCCGACTTGTCGCCATAGATGCGATGGATGGCCCGTTGGTGTATCGTTTGGGAGGTGCCACCCAGATGATCGTCCAGGTGGAACTTGGCTAACTCCTCGGTGGACATGCGCGACATCTTCTTCTGTACGTTCTCCAGCACCCGGATCGTGGCGCTGTTCACCTCAATAACTAGGTCCAGCTCGAAGCGCTCGTCCTCCGTTCTGTGAATATTCCTTTTGTTTAGAGCGTGCGTATTGGTTAATTGAAATAAACGAAAGCCAAAGAAACAGAAGATCCAAAACAAAACAGATGTGTAGTTAAGAATAAAATATAGATGCGGTTAAAACTCAATGAAAATTATAAAACGCTTATAAATTAAGAAAAATTATTATTTAAGGATCTTTTAAACGTTACTGCTATTTTAACCGCAGCTATAGAAAATCAAAAGTAAACAGAAAGTAAACAAAAGTACCAAAGTAGTAGTCTCGATTAGACAAGGGACGTTTTTAGTGTAGGGATGGGGATTAAAAAATTTAAAAAGAACTGGTCTCACCTGTAAATTGTCTCTTCAAACTGCGTTTTCCGCGATGTTACGAAGGTGGAGTCCTCGCTGGCCCACGTCGGGAAGGAGACCCACTTGTCGTTGAGTACCTCCCGGCAGAGAGCGGTCCGTCCGCTGCATTTCTTGGGCACTGTGGACTGGGGCAGCGCACAATAGGACGCACCCAGTCGCTTACACGAAGACAGATCCACATCCTGAACGTACTCGGCGGTACTCTGGAGACTACTGCCTCGATCATGGGAACTGTTACTGCTTCCGCCTCCCTGACGTTGCGTAGCAGCTAAGGGCATGCCATCAATTATTCCACCAGCCGATTGACCGGTTGGCGGTCCCAGAAAGTCGGTGAACCATCTCAGCAGGTCGGGAAACTTCATCAAGAACGGGGATACCAGTCCAAGGAGTTCCGTTTTGGAGACAATTTCCTGGTTGAACAACGTCAGGCATCGAAGGAAATTGTCGTACACCTCTGGATTTCTCAGCGCCTTGCGCACCTTGTCGAAGAAGGCGGCATCGGAGATGGTGCACTTGCTCGATGCTTCCGAGAAGCTTACATCCCGACAATAAGGCTTCGGTCGCTTAGCAGGCGGTGCTCCACTAGCGTAGTGTCCGGCTAAGCTATCATCACCCGGTCGCCTTGAAGCTGAACCGGAATTATGCTGTCCATGGTGACCAGAGGGCAGTGGCGGTGTTGCGTAACTAATTCCCGGGGAACTTCGATCCAGGGAGTTGTCAGACATGTGCGGCATGGAACCAATCACCGATGTGATGCCATAGCTGGGCGATTTCTTTGCATTGTGGCCATGCGAAAGATTCGGATTTGGCGCGTGTCCTACGTACTTCTGCACATGGTGATTATTCCGGTGCTCCTTTTCGTACGACACCATCACACTGGCTCCCACACCAGGCCGCCCGATATTGGTGCCCGCTGGAGTTCCGGCCAGGTGATGATGGCCTCCAACTCCAGCTCCTCGCTGATGCGCTTGCTGCTGCAGTCCCGCGTGATAGTCCTTCTCGAAGAGGACATCGTTTCGCGTCGCATTTAGGCCGGAACCGATCACATGATTCTGCTGTTGCTGATTATTGTTGTACGTCTTAATGCTGACACTGGTGTTCACCGCCGACAGATTTCCAATGGCCGCTGCATGGGCACTGTTGTCGATCTGCGGAAGAGTCGTAGCGCCCAAATGCAGAGGGGAACCACTTGGTGCTGGCGATGCAGTCGACATGGTGATGTGCGCTCCACCGCTTAAAGTGGCCGTAGGCCGCTTGCCATGATCGTTATGCACGGACGCCGACTTGGGCATGTACTGTCCGGACTGATGGTTGGTGGCATCGGGCAGAAATTGGCCGAACTCTCTCAGCAAATCCTCATCCTGTCCAAAGAGTTTGGCCACTTGCGTGTACACCTCCTGTTCGGTGAGCATTTTACCTTGGTTTAGGCTGCCCTCCTTCATCACCTTCTGCTCCTTTTGATAGGCATGCAGAATTTCCAGGAATTTCTTGTACTTGGCCGGCTGGTTTTGGAATCGGTTCTGTTTGGGAGAGATAAAAACAACATAAGTAAGCTTCATAGTTTTAAGATGTTGAGTAGACGTTACCTTGATCTTATTTACATAGGTTATGGCGTGATTGAACTCCACCGGCTGATTTTGCTGGCCCGTCTCGCCAAGCAGAATTGATTGATGCGCCTGCTGAATATGATGCAGGTTGTGCTGGGCCGCTCCCGCCCCACCTCCATGGGGACTTAGCTCACTCAGGGAATTCGGCGTTGGAGGTCCGCCAACCACAATACTAGCGGCAGCATTTGCGTTGCCCGCTGCTCCAGCCACTTGGCCCGTGGGCGTTATGGTGGCCCTTTCTCGATCCCTCGAGTAATTCTGCGGTACATTGTGCGCCGATACGGAAATGCCTGCTGGTTGTTGGCCGGGCACTACGGCCGTTGGCGCCGGTGAGTTAGTTACACTCACGTGGACATGACCACCGCCTGGAGATTGTGATTGGGGAGGCGTTGCTTGCTGCTGCAGAGCATGGATAGTGGTCTGGGTAAGCGATGCTCCACCATGGGTCATTAGATTTACAGCTCCAGCAGATTGGATCTGAGCCACTGCTGCCGCTGCAGCCACTGCTCCAGCTCCTGTTCCCGATGTTAAGGTTGCCGCGTTGGTCGTCTTTATGGTTATATGTCCGGCAGCTGACATCGGACTGTTTCCGGTGAGCATGTGCACCGTTCCCGTGCTCGTTGGCGCTCCCGTTGGTGACGGCATCGAAACCACTGGCACTGAGCAGCCGAGGGCATCCGAATGAATCTCGATCTTGTATCCCGGCGGCAGGAACATGTTGAAGCCGTAGATTAGCTCGGTGTGTCCCTTGAAGAGTGTGGAGACGCGCTCAATCACTCCGGGTGTGTCGATGCAGTGCGACTTGAACTCCTTCATGATGTCGAGAAAGTTGTTGTAGATCTGAGGCTGGTCCGCGTACTGGTATTTCACCTGGTCCAGGTAGCTCAAAGCATCCTCCACTTTCAATCGTGGCGTGGCATTGCCAGATTGTCCCTGCGGCGGAGTAGTTCCACCCACTGGGATACTGTTGGCAACAACGGACGACGGAGGCGTTTGGGCGGTGGCCAAAGACGGCTGCTGAACTGGTTGCTGTTGGGACATCGTCGCTAAATTGCCCACGGCAGTGGCCACTGTCTGGGTGCCGCTGATTGTACGCTGCCGGATTGTGCCCGTTTGTGAGCTGCTTGACACAGTCTGTGCGCTAACAGGATTGCTCGCTCCTGCTCCTCCGGTCACATGAATCTGGACTGTGTTGGGGCCATCCGCTGTGCTGGCTTTGAGAGTTCCACCCGCCTGAATTGAAGCCACGCTGTAAGCTACAGGGTAAAAGTAGACAAATCAGTTTGGGAAGCATTTTATAATGGGGTTAAGATGATCACTTACATGTGGTATACTGTAATGTTTGTGTTCCCGTGCTGCCTGTGGAGACCACCACGCCTCCACCGCCTGCTGCAGTGCCTACACCCCCCACGGCCACCTGGGCTCCTGCTCCAGCGGTAGTGCTGTCCACAATCGAGCTTGTGGTCTTCAAATTCGTGGCCGTCGGCGTGGTGGACGGCAAATAGGCAATGGTCTGGGCTCCTCCATGCTGTGGGGTAAGGATGCGATGGTGAATGGAACCAATTCCACTTATGGTGGGGTTGTGGGCACCGGGCACAACAGTTCCAATGGTCACGCCCGTAGTATTGACGCCCACGGTAGCGGTGCCACCGCTGCCAGATGCTGGACCTCCTCCAGCCACGCCCACGACTCCAACGCCTACGCCGCCGGATGTCGGTGGTCCGGGTCGTGTGCCAAACTGCACCTCGTCGACACGGGTGCGTTTCATCATCTTTTTCGTTGCTCGGTTCTCGGCGGAGCCTCTAATCTTGTACAGCTGCTCCTGCTTGCTGAGCACTCTGTGTATCCCTGGATCCCTGCCCAAGTGCAAGGACTCGCTGGCTACTCTGGGTGAGTGGCCGCCCTCTAGGAGCGTATGTAGTATGCAACAAACGGTCGGGGTCGCAACTCTTGGTCTTGGACTGCTCGTGGATGCGACATATGTTGTCTATGCATTTGGTCGCCCCGCAAGCGTCAAATGCGCTAGAGTGCTAGGGTAGAGAAATTGGTAAGACTGCTCGTTATCGGGTGGTGTCGCTGCGCCGGTGATTCGCCTCTGCCACGTAACTTTTGGAGTTATTTATGGTTATCACTGTAAATAAGGAAAAGGAAGGTCATTAATCTGAGTTGGTTTCAAGATCATGTTAAAATCTCCCGTGGAATTTACGTCCAACTGGTGACTAACATGTTCTAAACAACATTAACTAAATTGAATTGATTTGAATGAAACAGGTCATGGTTACTAAAAAATTTACTAGATAAACACTTCACCAGATAATAGAACACTATTCTCTCACATTTCCCCAAAACAGGTTTGCTAATATAGCACAGCTGATTGATCAATTTGGTCTATATCTAGATGACTTCTCAAAACGATTGCACATTCCAACGAAAAGGTGAAATAAAAAGCACACGGAGGAATTCTTCTTCTTTAGCCGTATCACAAAAACTTTAGAGTGGAAAACGATGTCTTTGTATTGGATATTGGATTCGGGGGAGGAGAGAAAGGTGAAGAGAATAGGAATGGAATGGAATGGTGGAGCTGGGAGCAATAACAAGAGAATGGTACATATAGACGGGAAGGAGATCGTCGAGTGGAAGTTCCAGGCAAAAGGAGGAGAGTTCAATTTAGTGTGTGTACGTGCAACCGGAATTGGGCGCGCGCTTTGTTATTGCTTCTAGCGGTACAGTAAATACTTCCTAAGCGAGCTTTCTGTATACACCTTCGAATGCGTGTGTATTTATTGTGCATGTGGAAGGTGCCAAATGCCCCATGCACGACATCGGCTTGCATAGAATTCGAACACATACAGAGAACATTTTTATATACCGATATCGCCAAGAGGGCGGGTTGGGGGAGGGAGTACTGCTGGTACATATTCTGTATCTACAACTTACAAGAATAAGAAGAAGAAAAGGCAGCAGCAGCAAACGCAACAATGCAAAGGTGGTGGTGCTACAACGGTGGTGGTGGTGCAGCCACAAAGAGAGAACCAGAGAGAGAGCCGCATTTGTTGTTGAGGCGCAGTATATGGCTGATTTTTTTTCAAAAAGGCATTTCACCCGTTTGGGGCCAAACACACACGCACACAAGCACAGCGAGCATTTGGCGGGCAATCGAGAGAGAGAGCAAGAGAGAGCGCAAAAGCTGCGCAGAGTAAATATATGGTGAATGGAAACCGTCTAGAGGATCATCCTGCTCCAACTAATTAAAACACCCCATCGAACCAACAGCTGCCCCCTTTTAGCATTTGTAAACAAATATTGGAGCACTGTACAGCCGCACAAAAGCTTTGGCCATCTCTCCTTCCGCCACCACCAACTATCCTTAAAAAAAAAAGGTAAAACAAGTTCGCTCTTTGCGCTCTCTTGGCAGCCTTTGTTGTTATTGTACTTTTTGGATCCGCCATTAGTGCATACCAAACACATTTGCTTGTGTGTGTTGAATGTTTGACGAGAGAGGCTCCAAATTGGGGCGTTGTGTGCGTGTGTGTGCGATTGCTTTGGGGAGACATGTGGGCAAATTTTCCCTCCATTTTTTTTGTTCAGCTCGCTCTATTACGTGCACACGTATAATGTTATCTTATCTGTTTTGTTATGTGTATACACAGCAGAGCACAGAATACGCAGCACAAAAGGCAGGCAGCGGAAAATATGCAAAAATTGTTGGACACAGCACTCGATTTTTAAGCAACTGCAATACGAAGAGGATTCATCGCGAATTAATATTTAGTTTTTTGAATTACTTTCTCACTTTGGCACACTCACACACTCGAAGTCTGGCGCTGCGCTATTAATAAATTTTGCAAATAAAACATATGGATGTGTAGAGAAATATGTACAATATATACTACATATATACTATTTCAGCAAGAAGAAGCACGGCAAACGTTTTGTGTAAATTCAAAACCGAATGAAAAACAGGCAATGCAAGAACAACAAACGACGGATGGGGAGCCAGGAGGCGGAGGCGAGGCGAGAGGAAGAAAGATGTGAACAAAAAGAGGGCCACAAAATGATGCTCTCATTGGGGAGCCATTTAAATGCACACTCAGACCAACGCACTACACTGGGCTGGCTGGCTCTCGCCAGTACATGCGAATGGCGCATCAAAGCAAAAGTCGAGATAAGCGCACGAACTGAGCAAAGAACGACGAATCAACGAACGAAAATAAAACGACACTACGTTGAAAAAATACAGTCAGTTCATAAGCAAGCCAAAAGCAATGGTTCAAAGCGTGTGTATGTGTGCGGCTCTCCTCTCCACCCTCGTTCGAGTGTGTGTGAGCTGAGAAGCAGCAGCAGCAGAGCAGCAGCAACACAAACAACAACCACGTCGCCGTCGACGACTTTTTGTCTGTGCGCCTTCTATATGTATTCGCTATGCCATTGTATATGGGTTTGTGTGCGTGTGTATATAAACCAATTGAAATTGACCTAACCTAAAAATGTTGTATTTTTCACAAGTTTTCAGTGGCACGAACACGAATGTTGTTTGAATCCGAGTCCGCACACCAAGTGCACTTGAAGGATAATGTCCCTCTGCACTTTCCACGCCCCCAACCGCCCACCGCCCCTATTACACTTACATCAGCAATAAGCAATAAGCAGTTAGCTTCGTCGGTTGATATTCGGCTGTGTATATTCGAAATGTATGTATGTATGTACTGGGCGCGTATGTATATTTACTACAAAACTGCCGTTGGTTTGTGGTGTTATTGGAAACTTTCACGTTTTACGCAGTATTTTGCACTTGCAACTACTATTTCCGCACTCACTGGCACACCGAAATCTAAATTTTCACCTTTTTTTAGTTGGCTGGGGCTCCGCTACCGAGTTAAGTTTTTCTTTTATGTTTATTTCGATCACTTTTACCTTTGAATCACACAGGGCGATTTAAGGCATATTTTTCTTCTCGGTAGATTTCTACTGCTATTCTATTCACACAATTTTGGCGAGAAAACGTTTTCGTACATCTTAACGCCGCCGCAAACATTTTCGATTAAAACGAAACGGCGAAACGACGACGGCCAGTCAGTCGGAGTCAGCAGAGAGAGAGCGAGAGCGAAGACGGAGAGAGACCTTGTGCGCTCTCTGAACAAGAAGAGAGGCCGAGCGGGAGAGTGCGCGCGCGCAGTGTTGCTTTGGAATTCATTTTCTGTTGCTGCCGCAGCTAAAACAGGGTGGCAACTCAGCGGCGCAACAACTAAAAAACCTTCGTCGCGCGCATTGAAAACACTGCAGTCGCAGGGCATAAAATATGCTCTACGCACCATTGCTTATTAGTGAATAATAACAATCAGCAGTTATTTTTACTTGCGACGAGCAGCGCCGCATGCAAATCGTCGCAAAATGGCGCTTAGAATTTGGATAAGAATCGAGCGACGGGAAGCTTACGTAAGTGCAGAGGGCAACAACAACGTTGGAGGAAGAGAGGAAACAAGTTGCTGGGAAGAAACAGGGTGTTTCGTTCCTGCCCAGCCATGTGGTTGAAGGGGTGATCAGACCATATGAGTGAGACACCCAGTTTCCTGCCAGAGAGAGCGGCAGAGCGAGAGAGCAGCGCACCCACACAAGAACAACGAGTATACAGCGGAAAGCGACGTCGGCAGAGCGCTTTAGCCGACTATTGCAGTACATAATGAAATCGACGAAACCGAAAATCAGAAACCAAACGGACCACTAGCGAGCTACAACTCTGCCACGGCTACACTTTACACACTCACGATGTACTCCTCCACCGCCTCGCTCGCCGACACACACACACACAGCCGCGTGCGTGCGGAGAGAGGAAGTAAAAAATAAATATGAAGACGAAAAAAAGCAAAGTGCATCTCACCATGACAATGGCGGAACCATAAAAACACATGTTCCCATCTTGAATCGAAGCGAATTCGGCGGCCCACCTCCATCGAAAAAATGAAAATAAAATAAAACGGGCGAAAAAATCTGTATACGCGAAAAAGTTGAGCTGCTAAAACATGGAAACCTTGCAGTTATCGATTCGCCTCGCTCATTGCGCAATGAAAAATGCAGCGGGGGCGGCGGTTGCGAGAGTAAGCGAAAGAGAGGTCGCGGAGAGAGCCTCTCTCTTTTCGAGGCACCTGCAACGGCGATAGGAAATGCAAATCCGCCTTCCACTTTCCAGCTCAAAAGTTCAAAGTTCATATGCAACTATCAACTGGGTGCAGCGCATGTCCGAGGTGCACCGAAATCCCCGGACCGAAAAAAGGGAGCAACAAAACTGTTCGCCTTCCAGGCGCCGCAGGAAGGTTTGTTTGCCCTTCCATTGGTTATTATTGATGTTTGATAATTACGCCAGGTGCTTTCACATGTTCTAATTATCCCTGTGCTAATTTCAGATTGGTGGCCTGGAATTCTGCAGATTGGAGTGAATACCGTATACAACGTTGATCGAATTAAATTCGCAATGGAATCGAAGGTGCCTCCGGTCATACCAAGTCGGCAGTATAATGCCAATTAGTTGGGTTTTCGTACGTGGTCAGCAAATTATCAGATATTTGGGTTCCCCCTGTGTCACCTGACTTTTAATGTGATAAATTAACCTTTGTAAAATCATGTGTACCCTTAAAACAAAATTGTATAAATTGAATTCTCATATTTGTCAAATTTGTTGAGGAAGATATATTTTTAAGCAATTTTAAAGTAAAAATTAATGAAAACCTCTACTTGTTAATGATCCCTCTTTCTTTATATTTATTCTTGTTGATAGACTGAACTTTTTTAAAGAAATTACAAATGCAAATACATATCAATTTTGCTTTATGTATATCCTTTCAAATGTTGGTCGAATACTAGCAACGTAAAAAAAATTGATATTCATACATTCATACATACACTATTTTGTATAAAATTATATGCACTGATCAAATTAAACCGAAGGACGAACGATTCGGTTAGTCAAATTAAATAGAAAGGAGAACGATTGATCAGATTAAAAAGTAAATCTTAAGGTTACGGATTGCAATCCAATCTAATCTCGGAACTCAGCTGACAATTTTACTTTTTAAAAAGGCCTACATTTCCACAATCATCTTGGCTATTAACCAAAGTATTTTTAACATTATGACCAAGTCGTGCGCCAGTTAAAACTGAAACTGTGTAAAAATGTTCAACGTCTAACACTCTTCAACTTCGTTCCGACCATCAAGTTCAAGACTTGTTCGTTGGCCTCTGGCAAAAAGACAATTGCGAATTGCAAACAATCGGATGGCGACGCGGCAAGTGTTTGTTTTTTGGGAGAGATCAAGAGAAGAGTGTAGAGACGGAGACTGCCAAAACCGGGGAGAGTTTGAGTTCAGAAGTAACTTGTTTTTCAAGTTTTCAAACGGCCAAAACGAAAACCAGACTCAAAAAGCCAGTCGAAACTTGAGGCGCTTCACAAAGAAAATTTGAGGAAAACGAGGAAAGCGCTGCCTATATGCATGTGTGTGTGTATCACAATCGGACCTCACAGAAAGCAGTGAGCCCGATTTCAACGAATTATTTAATTAGAATCAACGTAAACCCGCAAATTGAAGGCTGAAACTGCCGTCTCGCTCACCTTGTGCACAAACACACACACACTCGCAAGCACCAAAGGGTAGAGAGAGCTGCCAACTGCTTTTAATTTGTAAAAACTTTTTTAAATACCTTCTGCCTATTAATAAAAGTCTAAGTTAACTTGTACATTTTTAATGCTTTGAACCCTTATATTTGTCGCCGTTTTTTAAAACAATGCTTTTCAAGATGGGTCATGTTTTTTTTTATAAACATTCTTTTTGATGATTTCGTTTTAGTAAACGTTACCATAAAAGAGTAATTTTTTTTACAATATTTTAAAGGGTTTAACCCCTCAAATGATCAAATTCAAGAGTTGGCAGCTCTGAAGCGAATGAACGCAACAATAACAAAAGGTGAGCGCGGTAAACTCGCTCTGCCTCTTTCACACACACAGACACACCTTGGTGTTTTGATTGCCTTGGTTGTGTGCGTGCCTGCGTCATTGTTGTTGCTGTTCTCAATACCTTTCTTATTTTTATTTACTCTCCCAGGCTCTCCTCTTTTTTTTTTTATCAAATCAAAGACAATTAAAAATGTTCAACCACAAACACACACACACGTGCTAACAGATGGCGGAACTTTGTTTTTTATGTATACAGCGAGGCGATAAGAGCGATTTCCACAAATATTCATATTCGCATAGTATATTTAATTCGGTAGCTGTAGCTCATTGACAAAAACCCAATTCCTAAGCTCACACAAGTATATTTGACTAGGAAATTGCAAGGATGGATGCATTATTTTAATATGATGAATGCCACTGGAAGTTTCAGTTGCCGCCTAGCGTAATCAGTTGGGGCGAATTGAGGTTAAGTCGAGTCGTATTCTGGACACCCACTCACTCACACACACGCACACAAGGGCGCGCACTTTTTATTTTTTACATACCTGGTTTTAGTAACTGAAGCTCTATCGTTTTCGGCTCTTCGTTTGTTTCTCACTACTGCAAACTAGCAGATTTGTGGTAATTTTTGAATTTATTGCGGCTACAACTTTCAGCTGCTTATGGTGCTAAGAGGGGAGGGGGCGGAGGGGGAGAGAAAGGAAGAGTAGCGCGTGAGTTGCTTCTTCTTCTTACATTTGCAACAAACCCATGCGAACACTCGGCACACACACAAATGCACTCGAAATCGATTTAACGCTGCTTTTATTGCAACTCCTACAACTATTTTCTTCTATTTTAAATTTATTGCACGTAAATTCACTCGTGCTTTAGTTTATAATGGAACTCTAACCGCACACATGAGTATATGTATGCGTTATGGTCAACCCCACGCCAGGAATTTTTTGAAAATTACATTTTGCACCACGAGATCCACTGGATATTCAGGATTGGTGCGCGCTGCGTCTGGCTCTTTGCACTTATTTACTCCGACTTTGTTGATTAAATTCAATTAGTCGCACAGCCGTGGAAAATGACCAAGTTACAACAATTTCAGCTCGGTAGGGGTGGAACCGCGGAATTATCGATCAATTCTGCCGTCCGGTAGAGGTGGAAAAACATGGATAATCGATGTTTTCAAAGAATCGGTAGCATCGGTAACCATGGCTTCCATCTCTGTTCCCGGCGGCTGCTCTCTCGCTCACACTCTCTTTTTGAGAGCAAGAGCATAAATCTTTAATCTCGCTATTTTACTGACACTTACGGATGCTTACGTTTCCTTACGTTCAAACACAAAAATACTGAAATACTGACAAGTTACAACAATTACAGCTCGGTTAGGGTATACGCGGAATTATCGATCAATTATACCGTCCGGAAATATACCACTGTTATTTTTTCGAATATACCAAAAATATGTCAAGCTGTCACTCTGAATAAATCGGTTTCAAAAAACAGTTATCGATATTTGTCCTCCAGCTTATTCGTCCTAGAAATCGAGCGGGCAACCCCACACTGGTCAAGAAATTTAGCTGGTATCCCTTTTTACCAACTTTAAACTTGAAAAATCAAGGAAACTATTTACAAATAAATAATTCTGTACACTATCCTTTATATTGACGGTTTTCGTTGAATTCGTTTTATTAAAAAAAAATTGTATTTATATTTCTATGACCTCTAAAACACGCTCTAACTGATCGTTTAATTTGCTAAAAAATATATCAGTTCAAAAATAGGTCGTGATGTTTACAATAAAATGAAAGGTATCATTCCCACAGCAGCTGCAACTGCTGATTAATCTTAACTGCTGATCAAACCTTCTTCACATTGTCATTGACTTCCTTTCAAAAGTCAACATTTTAATCTTTTATTGTGTATAATCTGTAAACACGCATTCAGTAAAATACGAATAGACCTTTATTATCCAAAATTGAGATCATCCCATTGAAACCAAGGTAAAGCGTGTCGGGGATAAAAAGACACAAATATTACTAAAATAGAAGCATAGTTAAGCAAAATGACTTGATATAAATGACCTGAAACAACAAAACTTAATACGTTTTTAAATATTTATTTAAGTATATAACAACATTTTTGAAATTTTGTTTCAATTTTCATGTCGGTATCCAATTTAGCATCCTTCGCACCAACATTTTAGACTCGTGCTGCAATGTCCTCCGGTTCGTCCTTCATGCCTGCAAGTATCTCTACACTTTTTCATGTTCCACACGAGACAAGAGCCCCTATATCTTCCGGAGAGGCAGTCGGCAGCATCGCAGTTATTGGCCCCCAGAACAATCAGCATCAGGACGGCGAAGAGGGTAAAAAGGATCTTGACTTGCATCATTTTTAGTATGATTTTGGAAAACTACGTTTTAAGGGAACTGATATCTGTAACGATCCAGCAACTTGCGGAAGAATTTATATAGGGCCAGAAACGAAATGAAATGAAATTTCTCATAAGAAAATCAACAAAATTGGCCTATCCGGGGATAACAGACTTTAGGCCTTTGTTAATACAATACCGAAATAAACTGAATAAAGCAATACATTTTTCTCAACATTTTTAATTAATATTTGTTTCCAATTTTAGTGAATATACATATATAGAACTCGATTTGGATAATCTATTTTTTCGACTGAAAACCAGCCCTCCACCTTCGCACCAGCACTCCAATCTGACCCTATGATGTCCACTGGGTTGTCCTTCTTCTCTGCAAATTCAGTTGCAGGGTATCTGTCACAGATACCATTATATCTCCCGGAAAGGCAGTCTTCCGCTGCCTGTGTGGCTCCCAGTATGACTCGCATCAGGACAGCGAACACAGAAAGTAGGGCCCTTATTTACATAATTTTTAGAAAGCAAATTCGGGAATGTTGGGATGTAAACGAAATGAGATCCGCAACGAACTGATATTTGAAAACTGAACAGTAGATTTTATGTATCACGGAATCTGTACATTTTGCAGCCAATAACATCATCGTGGTAAATTTCAGCATAACAGATTAAAGAGCTAATTTAATAAAAATGTAATTTTTGTGTACGAGGGTAAATATAATTTTACTTTGACACATATTTTACAGGCGTTTTAAATGTTGTAATTTTCAATACTTGCTAATCATCCCTAGTCCCATGGTTGTTTGAAGAATGGGACCTTATTAAAAAGGGTTCAGATTAAACCTACACAAGACTAACTTTTTTAAAAGAAGAACAACCGAGTATCTATTGAAAGTATATAGAATTTTTAAGGAAAGACATAAAAAAACAGGTCCCATGGTTGTTTCAGGAATGGGACCATTATAAAAAGGTTTGATATTAGACCTACACATGACTTACTTTTTAAAAAGAAACAACCGAGGAACGATTTGCTTGCAAATATTTGTATTTATTTTGTTGTTAGTAATACAACTCTAAATTTCAGCTCAGCATCCTTCGCACCAGCACTGCAGTCTGGCACTGCAATGTCCACTGACTCGTCCTTCTTCCCTGCAAATTCGTCTGCAGGTCTCATTGTCCCAGACGGCGCAAGGACCTCTATATCTTCCAGAAAGGCAATCGACAGCATCGGCCTCTTTGCCTCCTAGGACCACCAGCATCAGGACAGCGATGAAAGTGAATAGAAACTTGATTTGCATCATTTTTGTAAGTTTTCGGGGTGTGGTAATGATGATATAAACCGAATCAGATCCGTATCGAATTTGTGTTGTGCTTGGATGATCTTATATAGTGTTGGACAGCCGGTATCGCTGCTGCGCCAATCGACGTCGTGGTGAAGTTCATAAAGTACTTTTAATAAAATTCACTATACAATACATTACAAACAGTACAATACATTACAAAAGTGAATGAATTGTATATGCGATTTTAAAGAATACATACATGAACAGTGTTCATCGAACACATATGTATGTATGATACTACTGCAAATTTAGTATACTATATATATATATACTATACCCTATAGGGTCCGCCCAATTCTCTGTTTATAAATAAGATTTTATATTGATTTGTTTTCGTTTCAGACAAGTCGATGTAAGTAAATAGTGACAGCAGGACCCTCTACAATTTTTAAAAAAAGTTATGGCTGGTATACATGTCGTATGAGTAAATTCTATAGAAACTTTGAGGACGTTTCGCAAGGTCTAAAACACAACCAACAAATTTTTAAATACATTTTTTGCACACTTCAATCAACCATGTGAAGGGGTGAGAACAAGATTTCATTTTTTGGACCGCCCAACTCTACATACATGAGTTTTGATATCCATCAGATTTTGAAGTCAAAACCAGAAATTTTAACGTTTTTGCTGCGATTTTGTGGCTCTTCAAATACAACTTAAAACAAATAGATAGGCGAGTGCTTCACCATCAGATACCCATTACTCTGTTTCAAATTTCAAATAAAATAAAACTCAAAAGCATTTCTTTAAGCAATTTTTTCTTCAACCAAGAAGTTGATTTCTTTTTGAAAAAACTATTTCCCAAAAATTTTGTAAAATTACCTTAAAGTTTAGAAAAAATCGTTATCTTTCAAACCCCTTACTCAAAAAAATTTTAGGATTTTTTTAGGGAGTTATAAACGAAAGAAGATGGTCATAGACATACAGCTGCCGTCGAAATAATAGTAATGCCCCCGCCCTTTATCTTTAAAACTTGCTTGCTATTTATCTTATCCAATTCATCCAATAGTGTGATAATATTCAACAAAATATAAACAGGAGAAGATAAGTAACAACAATAAAGAACTCGCGTCTTTTAATTTAGGGTCTAAGCGTGTGTTAAATCTTAGTTAAAGCATTCCTTTCGTTTCGCCTTAAAAGGTTAGTGTAATTTACATCATATTTGTTAATTATGGCTCATTTTAATTGTTAACTAAGCAATGGGTGTGAAACTCTGCTGCCTGCCCACCCAAGTTACCACCCTGGCTCTTTTAGGGTATGGCACACGCAGTATTTCCGATGCACAGCCACACTGCACTCCTTTGCCGCAGCTGAACTCGCGTTAGTGATGCAAGGTTGGGTCGAAACTTCGATGTCGATGTTCATCGATGTTTGAAAAATGATAAATCGATGTTGTGTGTGTTTTTGTTAATTAGAAGCCTTTTAAATTTGTTGAGATTTTTTGATAAATTAAATAAAAATAAATTAAGACTACATAAATAAATGCTTTATTAGTTTTTATTTTTTGCATTGAGTGGCTTAGCTAACAATATAATTAACAGAACTTAAAACTGTATCAATTCATGATTTTTCCGTTGTCTTGTGATCAAATGTTGCATTTGGCGCTATTTTCGTCAATTTTAGGATGTTGTTATTCCGGAATAAATACATTTGTAATTGCAAATAACTATATTTATATATATTTTTCACAATATACTTACTTCTGCACACTTACTTCCGTGCTGCACTGAAACCATATGTGCCATGTTGTGAAACTCGACGCCCGATGTTTTGTCAAGCATCGATAAGCGTCGGTATGACACAAACCATCGAAAAACATCGCCCGAAAATCCTCGATGTTCGATGCATCGATGTTTTTTTTACATCACTAACTCGCGTTCTCTCGTTTATCACTGTCGTCTTCCACATTCGTCGCCTTTTCTTCTCCGCTCGTCCGTCGACTTTGTGCCATTTGTTTTGAATATTCCGAGTGAGTTCGACGCGCCCGTAAAAGTCGCAGCGCATTGCCAAAAATCGGGGGCCGCCTATATAATATAATCTCGTTAACAAGTGTGTGGGCCCGATTTCGCATCGATATTGTTTAGTTTGTTCGAAACGTAAACACAGCACTCGGTTGTTTATCGTGCATTTAAAGTTTCCCGCAAACGGAGGACTGTGCTTTTTCCAGTTGTGCCAGTTAAAAGTAGGAGGCAGCCCAAGTGCAACTATAGAAGGAATATACAGATATTCAAGTTAATACCAAATCCCTCGTTCACACTGAATGTCCGAGAATAGAGGCATCATGCTGGCCAAATCTGTTCAAAAACACGCTGGACGTGCCAAGGAGAAGGTGAGTTGGAGTCGCGATGCAAATTGCAACGCCCACGCAAGGTGGGAAGGTCATGAAACCCACCCCCGTACTATGCACCACCCCCAATCGCTGTTAACAGCAGCCTTCCAGCCGGAACCGTGTCCCTGCCCTAGTTATCCAGCTGGGTCACCCCCACTTGCACCATTTCCAGGACAGATCTCAAGCGTTTCCAATAAATTTCTAGCAGATGCAGTCTAGTTTTTATAATCCAATAAGAAAATCGGTGCACACGCAAGTTAATAATACCCAGAGGCAAACCTGTTTGTATACGAAATATATGTTTAAACTTAGATAAAAGAGTTGAAAAATCAGTAACTAAAAAAAGCAACAAGTTTGTTTAGTACAAAACATTACAGAGCTTTAATATTGTTTCCAAAAATATAATAAAAGCAAGAAACAAATTTTTATTTTTATTTATTTGGTTTTTTTTTTTTTAAACCAATTATTTATGTTTTAAACTAAATAAGTATTTGTATCAAATAACTTTTTTAAATATTTAACATTAAAACTATAAATACAATTTTTTGAAATTTGAAAAGCCTTAAAAGTTGATGCACCTTAAAAGTGTATCATTAATTGTAGTAAACTTTTTAAAAGTTGCAATAAATTTTAGGGCCCTGAAAGTTATAAAGGCCCTCCCACAAAGATTTCCCTTTGGTAAATCACCCAGAAGATGTGGAGAATGTCTGACACCTGTCGCAGTTTTAAGCCAATCCCAGGTTCGATGATTTTCATTTTTCCCCATTCATGAGATGCGTTCGTTGGATTTTTGAATGTTTTTCATCTTTCCGCCGATGCGTACAAGTGAAAGTTGTGTTGTAGTTGTTGTATTATTATATTTATTGTTGTTTGTTGTTTTTGTTGCGTTCGATGCGGCGAAATGTCAATAAAGCGGCCCAAACAACGTGTAAAAGCTGACCCAAAACGGGTTTAGATGCCTTCACTTCACTTAACTTCGACTTCGACGGGCGCATTCCAAGAGCTCCAGAGTGGTTCGGCGGCTAAAAATGCTGTAATCTCAGCCAGAGCTGTAGAAACGCTGCTATTGATTTCTATGTATATCCGTGTGAGTTGGCATTTGGGTCTGATTTCTAAAGTTCGTTGGTATTTGAGGTCTTTTTTGGGATGCGACCATCTTGCTCGTGTGTTGGTCATTAAACTTGGAACCACAAATTCCTCGCCTAAATGTCACTGTGAATCGGTTTTAGAAGCAGTTTTCAGGAAGGTTTTCTCCCAGGAAATGTTTTTATTAGGTCGATTTAAACAAAAGGCTTTCTAGGTTTCAGTACTTTGGGAAATTTGTTAAAATCTAACTGGGAAACTAACTATAGAAGGGTTATTTACGGAATATATTTGATTTGTTCAGCTGTTTAATAAAATGTTATTTTAATTTAAAATTAATATTGAGTAGACTTAAAGAGCATTAAAAACGTATCAACTTTTAGAAAAATATTGCAGTATCAAGGAGGGAATGCGTTTAAATCTCAATCATTAAGTAACTTTGGAATTACTGCCAAATTATGCATAATTAATTTAGGATCGCGTTGTGGGCCCTGGGAAAAAATAGACATTTAATTTTAACGAAGGCCGTTCTGATCATTCACTTTTATCTGAGTATATTAGACCCAGTTAACTCCTGAATTCGCTTGATTTTTGCCCGGCTCTCTGGTCTAGTTTATTTCATAATTTTCCCTCTAGAATTTTGAAATTTATTTTTAACAAATTTCGTTCTCTGGGCGGAATTCACATTGCTTTATTATTATTTCGCATGGCGTGTGCTCAATTTTCGAGCAAGCAGCAGATTGTGATTTTTTCCCATCGAGCTTCTCGCCAGAGAAAACTTGTCAAGCGCACACAGGCACAGCATCTTGTGGATGCCTAGATACATTTTCATTTGAGGTGCGTTGAATTTTTCCCCGGCCAGTCAGCCGCGTGAAAATGTCGTTGTCGCCGTCGCTTTTCCTGCCAGTAGTCAATCTTTAAATAGAACTCTCTCATCTCCGAATCCACTGGGTGTGTGTTGTATATATACTGTACAATATTCGGCTTTTGTTTTATAACTCTACGCATACTTTGCCTTTCAGTTTTTCTAAGTTTTCTATTTGCCGAATGGGAGGAGCAATGGGGAAAGCACACAAAATTTCGCCCGCGCCGCTTTTCTCGCTCCCCGGCTATTTGTCTATTTTTAAGCGGCACCGCACAACAGCTGCCAAAATGTGCCTTCCCCTCGGCCATTTCCCCCTCATTTTGGCCCGATGCAGTGCATCAGCACCGATTGACATTTTATTGGCAGTATTCAACCCGATCCAAACTTGCCTGTTGCATATTGAACTTCTTGTTGCATGCCGACGAAATGTCAACTGTTTTTGGGATTTTATTTATACCGTTTTGTTCGCAGCAATTCAAAATCAATGCGAAATTCGCTGTTAATTGCAATTACTTGAATTCTCAGCTGATAAATATAGAAAATTGGGCCTGCATGTCTGAAACTCGGACTGAATTTACGGATCTAATAAAAAATATTAAAAAGGTTTTATTCTCATAGTAATGCAAATAATGTTAATAAGGTAGTTTAGTTAGTTAGGCGTCTACATTAATGAAATTTGTGATAGATCCAATTAAAGTTTTAAAAGGAAAGTAAGTGTAATGTAATAAATACTACAAATTTTTTTTTTTTTTTAAATTTATTTTATTTTTATATTACTACCAATCATATTTGTGCGACTGGAGAACTGAACATTATTGAACATTAGATGGGCTACACAAAATAATCAAAGTTATGCTGCTGTAGGCAATTCCCACAAGTTCTTTGGTTTCCATTCCAGTAAACATCCAGAAATCATTAAATGTTCCCTATCCTTTTTACTGCTGATCCCATCAATACATAATCAATTTAGTGTCGGCTTTCGGGAGTGGACAAGTTCTTAATAATTCCCAACCGCTCGAAATACGAAGCGAAGGTATCAAAACCTAACAGATACGTGGAAACATTGGGCGGCTGACTTCAAGAAGGGAAAAGAACAACAAAAAATGGCATGTTTACATATGGGTAGCTTAAATATCAGACACTGCAGTTTGCGACTTTTGAGCATTTTCATTATATGTTTGTCAGTATATATCACGTTATATGGTCCCCATAATTTATCAAGTGCTACAGTCTGGCGTTACGCCCCCTTTATCCGAAAGGGGCGTTTTCAAAAGTACTGACCACAGATAGCTCCTATTCAATAGCTTTATTTAATCGAGCGTGAAGCAATCTAAATGTCAGAGACGGATACAAATAAAGATATAGACACCATAATGCGACAGATGTGATTGTTAAAAGTTATATACACTGAAGCTTATTAAAAAGAAGAGTGTTCAATTATTAAAATTGCCAACAATCGTGCTTGAAAGTGAAGGAGACGGAGGAACTGAGTCTTTTGTGTCACTTTTGATTGCATAACAATTGGAATTACTTCACAGCCGGCTCACTTTGCCTCATTAATGCACAATTGTGCAGTTTGTTAGGAAAAAAGACGAAAGATAAAGTGATTGGGTGTGAAGTTCAAGTGTTAGTCATGAAACTCTCACTATAACACCACCCCCAATAAAAGTTCTATTTAAATCTGCAGTTTGTTGTTTAACCCAAAAAAGAAAAACGACCAGCGCAAGCACAAGAAAAACGAAAACAAACTTTTGGAAAATGTGTAGCGCGTGAAAAGACGCAAGGTCAATTACTGTCGATGTCGATTTGTACACTCGAGTCCAAATGAACGAAGGCATACCCACACACGCTCACTCGAAAATCACACGGCCACAGGTCGTATACGTAATTCTTTATTGGCCACTCACTCAACACACACTCTTCACCATCGATTTGATAATCGGAAATCGAACTGGGACTTCATATTCTGAATAGGTCTCACCTTGCCCACTCAAGCGTACAATTTCATAGTTTTCTAACACGGTATTCTCAGCCATTTGTTTGGTGCTCTTATATTTGGTTTAAGTTTCGGGATCGTTTTTCTTCAGATACGCATTTCTTATCGTACTTCTCCGCCCTTTTGAGTTTTTTCACATAATTTATTTTTACAGTCCATTTTTTGTATTTTGTAATATTAAATAGGTATTAATAGGTACCAAACACAATGGTCTTTAAACGTTAAGGCTCAACATTAAACTACGTTTTTTTTAATTGCAGTAAAGCTTAGATTGTATTTTCTTCTGTAATTATAAAATTAGTAGATATTAGATATTACTGATTTTCTGTGGTTTCCCAACTTTACTACTCACATGTGTTCGGTTGATTATAACTCAACAGATTATAATCTTATCCTCTTGCTTTGCTGAAAATTTGTATTATATTAGTGTGTAGTGTAATGTAACCTAAATAATATTTCCTCTTGATGTGTCTAGATAGTTTTAACATATTTCATACAGATTAAGCTGACTTGACAAATTTATATGGTTAAACACCTATTTTAAAAACTATAAATTAGACGTTGACTAATTGACAATTAAATATTGTTCAAATACTTTCCTTGGAAGTGTTTTTTGCAATGCATTTAAATTGCTTTCAATATTTTAATGGAAATTAAATGTCAGCGGATTATGAAAGTAGAATTTTGAAATTCAAATTCAGTAAGCAAGTAAATACAATTTTTCTCATGTTCATACTGAGTTTACCTATTTATTTATATGATAATTAAATGCCATCAGGTTGGATAAATTCACATAAAGTGTCTCCATTTAAAAGTGGAGAAAGATACAAAAGCTAATCTCGGGGAACAGTGTTTCTATTTACCTGTCTGACCCCAACTGCTGCTCCAAATCCGAGTCCCCAGTTGGGAACCTGCGCTATCTGGGTCCCAACTTGTTGGCCAAGTCGACTGTCGGATCTGCTTATGCACATAATACATGAGCATCGTATCTCCACACTGTGTCAGAGGGAAAAAAGTATCAGATTTAATTCTCTGCTCACTATTCGTATGCGGAAATGGGGAGGAAAAGGGTGGAAATCGGGGGCTAGAACAAAAGGTATTAGATCGGAAAACAGATCCCAACGCAGATACAGAGCGCTGAGCACGCGAGTTGCTAATGCTGTTGCTGTTGCTCTACTTTGAACTGCAATAAAAAATAGGGGAAAAACAAAAAAATAAGGCGACTTTCAAGGCATGGGAACCCACTTTTCATACTGCGAAAGTGTTGTCAGTTAGTTAACTTGTTATAATAATTGTTTTTATTTTCTACTGTTGTTTTGGGTGGATTGCAAAACCGGTTTGCGGACTTTAACTGCGTTTCAGCTTACGCAATCGCTGGAATATAACTTATGAATTTAAATATTAATGGAAATGCAAATGCAGCTAAAATATATATTTCGATGTGAAAACTTTCTTTTTATCGGCCGCAAGAGTGGGGAATATGTTACGTAAATATTGGGAGCTTTTCAGCTTAATTGTTTCGTTCTCATTTTTGGGTTTTTTTTCGCGCTTGTTACGCTCAAATGAATCCGGTGTTAGTGTGTGTTCGGGTATTAGCATCGGAATTAGCATAGTTCAAAATTTGCATCGGGCTTCGAACCCCATACCCTCCTCGTTCTACTTGAGTGGCACAGAAAAAAAAGTGCATTTTATTTAAACCAAATGAATACAATAAAATGTATAAATAACTAGATCTTCCTTGTTAAATATTAAAATACATTTTTTAAGCCAAACGCAAAATGCAATATTATACGAATATCTAAATTTTTAAAATATTTTATTTTGGTGCAACCTTTTTAACTTATATGATTTTTGTTTTATAAAAGACTCACAATCAATGAATATAAGTAATCAATATTATATATATATATATTTTGTCTTAACTTTCTTAAAGACCTGCACTTTAGTATAAACTTGTTGAACCATCTACGTATTTTGGTTCTCTGTACCACCTGCAGCATTCATCTTTCCGCCAGCTGGGGACGCATTCGTGCCGCTTCGCATTTGATTTCATTTTTGCTGCCACAGCTATTGCTGACTTTTTGCTATTGCCCAATCAGGGACAATTGTTAGACCTCCCCCGCAACCTCTCACCTCTTGGCATCAAAGCAAAATGCACTCGCAGATGATTTCCCGCCACTCTAGTCGAGGTTATGAGCAATTTTCCACCGCTCTGGAAGCGTTTTATGCAATTTTTAGATACAAGAAGAGGGGATTCCCCTGCAGTCCGGGGAAGTAGTTAATTTCAATGAGATTTACACGGCACTGACTTTTCAGAGGGTTGGGGCATTTATCCACGTTTGACTTTTTCAATGTCAGTTGCATAATTTAGCAACAAGTGGTTTCTGCGGTTTCCCTCGTGTTTATCATTTTAATTGTATAATTTTCAACCGGGTTCTATTCTTGAAAAATGCATTAAAGGCTGGCACGAAAATTGCCACAGAAACTAAACGTATTCTGAATGCGCAAATGGAAATTGAATTGGGGCACGGCAAGGAAATGTGCAGTTTTTCTGGTTTTGTTTGATCTCCGAATGTGAGAAAAGTTTTTGGAATAATAACGCCAAAGGAATAAAAATGTATTAGAAAATGATTATTTGGCGAGCAACATAGGAAATGTCCAGAGTGCATTTTCTCCAAAGCTGTTTCGGTCTTCGATCAAGTGGAAAATTCAGTTTTTCAGCGTTTTGTAAATATTTTTGTAATGTACTGCCTGCCAGCTGCGTGGATTTGTAATTAAAAGCAGTTCACTGACTTTTGCACAATTTGCAATTGCGAAACGTGTGTAAGTGTGAAGTGGATTGAGAGATTGGCTGGGAGCTGAAAAAAATTGTCAATCGTCAGTGGTGCGTGCTGAAACTCCACTTTTCCTCTCATTTCCCTTTTATCTTTATTTTGCCCTGCCTAGCATTGTTTTTCGATTTTTCAAGCCAACAATCCTATCAGTAGAAATGTGTTTCCTACGTATTTATGGTGTTTCCAAATATAAGTCTGCTCAACATGACGTATGCGTGATATTGCAATTGATTGTGGCGAAAATAATTGAAAAACTCATGGCTTTATCAATGAGATTTGACTATAATGGCAAGAAAAAAGCTAATTTGGTCTGATAAGCGCTCGTCACACGAGCTCTGTAACGAAATGGAATTCGCAACTTTCAGTCCCCCAGAAATTCCTACCTTATATACCTTCTTATCAGCGGAATCGTTTTTGTTTTGTTTCTCTGTTCGCTGGAGTTTATTCACACTACAAAAACAAATGGGAAAAGGTTAACCGTGACCATGTTATGCAACGATTATTTTCGATATCGGATGGAACTCAAGGTAAATGAACATAGGCCAGTACTGAAAATGTTACAAATTTCGAATCTAAAAGGTGATTTAATCATTTTTATTGACATTTTACTCCATTTCCATTGCTCTTGACCCACTTTTTATGGCCCAGTGATTCTGCTGACGATTTGGTAACGATCTGTTTAGCGATTTCCCGCATTATTCATCTAATGGGTCACGTGCCATAAGGTAGCCACATTTTATATTTTGGGTAATGTATGCAAATCACGTGGAGTTTTTCTTCAATGATCTCCGATGGCAGGCACTTGATATTTGCAATGAGTTCACTTTACGCTCCAATGCTAAACGAGCCAGATTCAAAGACACAATGACACAAAGATGACGGGATAAAAATACCAACTACATGTGGTTGAAACACTTTGACTAGTGCTAAGTATCCGCTCATGATTTGACCGCATTCACAAATATTTGCCAGTTACGAGAACATTTGCGGCCGTCTTATACATGTTCAGTGTGTGTTTTTGCTTTTCTCAATATCTTGTGATCGATTAGCATGGATGTATCACAAATGCGGCCATAATTGTGTAACCCAAAAAGCGTTCTTCCAAAAGTTGAAGGTGAAAATATGGGGTGGTAAAATTCAAAGGTTATTTTTCCGGCTCTATTGCTTCCCAAGGTCTATTTAAAATCTGTCTGTGGTGCTGATTCAGGTCGTTTTATTTGTAAGTAAGTCATCGTTACTAAGCTAGCTGAGTACATATACTTTAATTCATAAAAACCTAATATGACGAGTATATTATTTCTCTAAAATGTCACATTCTCTGGAGGGAGACGTCTCCGACTATGATTTATTTACTTAAAACCCGTCTAGATGTATACACGTGATAAATATTTCTCAAGACGTGTTCACCGAAAACGGTGAAAAATTCTCGACATTACATAACCAGATAGTAATGCACACACAGCCAAGCGAAAACACTTGAAAACA
Source organism: Drosophila subpulchrella (assembly GCF_014743375.2). Taxonomy (NCBI): domain Eukaryota; kingdom Metazoa; phylum Arthropoda; class Insecta; order Diptera; family Drosophilidae; genus Drosophila; species Drosophila subpulchrella. The sequence goes on along the minus strand of NC_050611.1, from coordinate 944,133 downwards.
ATTCGCGAAAACCTGTCGCCATGCAATAATCTCGCAAGCTGCTGAAACGACAATAATTGCGCGGCTTTTGTCTAGCTATAAAAGTATCTGAGTATCTGAGAGATACACAGCTGAGGCCGAGCTTAAATAACTGTCGCCGAATGCGTGCTCAGCGGAAGCTTATTAATATCGTATATAACCGATAATAAAATAAAAAAATTAGGAAAACCTGTTGCGGACAATCCCCCGGTTCCCAAACTTCCCAACCCCCCTCTTGAATATCCGGTTGAATCCGCCTCTTATTCATTTATTAGTTGCATTTCATTGAATCTAACCAATATTCGTTTGGTGCCGTAAAAACTTTTCACTTTGACGGGGAATCCGTTGACTTTATAAAACGTTTTTTGGCTTTTCATTTCAGGTGGTCGCTGTTGTTTACTTAGCCCATTTGAATTCCACTTGCAATTAGCCTGGCATGTTTTCTATTTTCTATTTATTTTGAAATAACAACAAGAGCAAATGTTTGGCTTGGTTCAGTGAAAACGTTTTCCATTCGAAATGCAGTGCCAAATGAAAGTGCTGGGATCAAAAAAAGGTCTTTATAGCCGGGCTCAATTAAGGAAATTAACATAGACGTTCATTATCAATTCAGTTTGCAATAAATATCTGGGCAACGATCTGAAAATAATCTCTGGAAATGAATGATGCAAATATGTAGCTACTGCTAACATCTTTTTATTTGCCAGATAAATAATGATGTTGGTCGCACACAGAAAAAAACATTTATTAAAATTGAATATAATACATTTTGAATTTGACATACTTAATTTTAAAACTAAATAAATTTTGAAAATACAATTGAAAGACTGATGGAGTTTAAGTGGACTGTACAAAATGTAAATTTATTTTATTCAAAGTATTAAGTCTTAAATGTGGGGTTATCAAAATGTTTGCATTTTTTGAGTGCTCACTGCTCCCAGTTCCCAAACTAGTTTGGCAAAAGATTTCTCTACTAATTAGCAAGCTGCTCCCCAAGTTGACTAGAATCCAGCGAAATTTCCGCGGGCCAGCGTTTTCTTCATCTTTGTGGCCAATGGTTAATGCTAATTGATAAATCACATGACAAGACGAGCTGGAAGCATCTCAAATTCTCCGATCCGTGCATGCATGTGGGATAAATATTAGTTTTCTACGGCAGCTCCTCTTCTTCTTGCGCCGATTCCTCCCTTCTTTTGCCGATTCGAACTTTCTACGAGTACAAACGAGTTTCACTTTCCACTTGCCTGAGCCGATTTGACCAAAGAAAGCGATGGAAAAGAAAAAATAAAGAAAAGAGAGCCCGAATGAAGATTATGCAAAATGGGAATGGAATTGATATCGTTCATCGAAGTTGCGCAACGGAATTCGATTTACATATGTAAGAAATCTGTCCATTTACGTTTCCATTTCAATCTCCATCCTAGCTCGAGCTTAATAACCATTTGAAGTCATTATTAATCGAAATTACCATAACCATATGTCAGTTCTCTGTCACATGACTCTCGGGGGTGGTGTTTTTTTCAGGGGAGGATAGTCTGGGCAAGGTGCCAAAACCGGTTACTGCCCACAAATAATTTGTTGCTGTCATCATCGACTCAATAAGCACCGCTAACCAAACGGAGCAACAAGTTGGAAAAAACGTAGAAAATAGTCGTAAAAAAGTGGGTAAAGAAAAATGTACTTTTGTGGTAATAGGTTAGGTCTTTGGCTTGTCCACACGAATACATATAGATTCCAATACTGAGATTCAAATGGAAAGGTACACTGGGACTCAGTACTAGAAAATGTTCATCTGTTTTTGGTGTAGCAATAGATAAAAATCCAATATACCATGTCCATCCTAACCAATAAATATTTTCTGTAATATAAATTGCATTCTGTCCAAACTGAACTGATTTTCAAACTCAATTAGAAACCAATTAACTGTTATGATGGTCACATATTTTTCTAGTAATAGATTTTTATAATATGATTTTCATTAAAAGGGTGCCTCCGTTTTATTATCAAAAATAGGGTAAGATAGAAACCTACTGCAAAAACGCGTTCCTACGATTGAATACCATTTTTTTAAATTTTCGTATAATTTTTCATAAGTGTACCTAGCTACAGATACATGTCATTAAACTGGGCGGCCTCAACACTGGCACAAGGCAAGAGGGTCCGAAGTTGGCCCGGCTAAAAAGTCTTCTTCGGGCACACTGATCTCTACACTTCCCCCTTTTCTCTAGTTTCCTTTCCCCATCACCCGTGTCATGGCACATTTCCACATTTCTCTCGCCATTTCTCCTCCTGCCATCCCCTTTCTCTTTTCTCGCTTTTCGCCGGCGGGCGCATTATTCATGCCAATTTCTACAAGTTTTTTCACAATTGTTCTGCGTCTGTTATTTGTTCTCAGTATAAGTAGACAATGTAGATAGATACTCGTAGATACTTGGATGCATACAGCTGTATATCTACTCTTTTACTCGTTTTAAACCTTCTCTAGCCTGTGATTTACGTAGGGTATAAATGGGGATTATTAGTGTTAGTACAGTGTTTAACCTATACTAAAAACGATACAATGAACTTGGGGAGTTAGGACTTGGGAATTGAAGTTGAATAATTTAAGTTACATTATTTCTGATTTTTTATTAATCTTGGATGAGTCATAGATTTTTAGAAATGTCAATGAAGCAAGTGTAAGTGTTTCTACTGTTAAAAATAATATCTTAAAACATTTTAACCAAATTGTTTATTAGTTCTTATCTTTCTAATTAAAATAGCATTCTAAAATAAAGTATTATTAATAGGTCTTATTTAGCTCAGAGAGTGAAAAAATGACTTATGCGTGTTGTGTCGGTTTAAAAATGAAACCTCAAACAATTTCCAGGCAGTTAATAAATGTTTTCTTCGTAAGCATTTTTCCCTTTACAATATAACTAGTAATCGAATGATTTGTACATGCATGTCAACATATTTTAAAGTAATGAGTGCAGGGTAACCCTCTTGTCGGACTTGATTACTAGACTTGTTGCACGGGCCTGTGGGTATCTTTTGCAACTGCCACTGTCTGCCACTGCGCATTCCTTGCAAACTGGGCCAACGTCTGCTTATGGCCAAATGCGAGTGAACATGTCCCACATTTCCCCCACCGATGTGCACTTAACTTTTGTTTGTTTGCACTTCGCTGAGCGTGCCGTTTCATTTCATTAGATTGCAGTTGATTCCCTCCCCGGACAGATCCGAAACAGCTGTGCGATGTTGTCATCCATTTCAGCCATCCTACGACCCACATCCTACGCCCAAATCTGCAACTTTAACACACCAAAACGAGACATTTTCCACTGTGGTCGAGGTCGTTGCTGTTTCTGTTTCAGTTTGTTTTATTTCTACTTCTTTTCCAGACAGCCAAACTGGTTAACCGAAAGTTACCCTAATATAAAGCCCACGTTAAACTGCAGGTTTTCAAAAGAGTGCACTTAACAAAAATAGTTAAAACAAATTTTAATATAAATAAGAAATATAAATAAGAAATTAATCTGAAATTATTCTCCACTTAAACTCGATAACCTGTGAATATCAATCTACGTCCTTGTCTTTTATTTTCCATCTTAATCCCACTTTATTTATTTTTTGTTTTCTGTGTAGCTGAAGCATATGGTATCAAATCTGTGGCTAAAATGGATTGCCCTTTTAACCTTTTCGTGGTTAAACATTTATTGGACCCAACTTTAAGTTTGTTTGACTTTTTTTCGGCCTGCGGCGGGATCCCCCGCGTAGAAAAGCTAAACGCACATGTTGCATGGGTGGTTGCTATCGAAATAGGAATACACAAATTATATATAGGCAAGTCTAGGCGTACAGATATGATTTTTGGCAAGAGATCGCGAGAGAGGAAGATCATAAAGAGAAGGCGGGCTAGAGCGACGTCAGTTTTTAAATAAATGACAAAATCTGCAGAGGCAGACGTTCCACATATACAGACTATATGTGCGCGCCTCTAAATATACATATGAAATGAAAATTACCAAGAAAAAATTTGGTGACGCAAACTGTGACAGGCATTACACATGGCCAACAAAAAACTATAAAGAAAACCTCCAAACGGAAGTGACCAGCCACAATTGTCCTTGTTTCGCTCACCTCAAAAGAATTGATAAGAGTTCCAGCCTTGGCAACAAAAGAATCACAATATCTATTGCGTCTATTTGATAGTATCTTTTAATAAGACAATCTTTAGCTGAACGCGATTGACTCAGACCGGCACCCACTTAAGTTCCCGATTTACAGATCGAACCAACTAGGGAGTCAAGTAAACAAAGACCTTAACCAGAAACATAACCGCTTGGTTTCAATTACGAAAATGGTCATTAAAGTGTCTTAAGGCGGCAACCAGTTTGTTGTTTAGGCCATATAGTCATAAAGGCATTGTGTGTGTGTGTCTTTTGGCCTTAAAAGGTTCATGCGGTGGAGCTGCACTTGCTGGAAGTTTGCGACATACTCTTGGCCAAGGAAAAGAACTTTGACTTGTTCATAAGGAACAACCGCTAGAGATTGATGTAAATATGAGCTGCAATTTAACCACTTGTAAACCTAATTCAACTGATTGCCGGCACTTTAGGTATTAGCATAACATCACACAACTGGACTATAAAATACTCGTAACTGTTTAAAACGACCCACAGATAAGATATGCTCGTTGAAGGGCATTTCATGTTCTTGTTCATCGAGCGACTCTCCTACAGTTCTGACTTGGCTAATTCCGTATGCGTGCCACATGTCGTGGCTCATTTGACAATCGCTCATAACGGGGCTTAAGCGAGTGGTCAAAAAATGCTATTAAATAAAGCAACAAACCCGCCCTCAGAGGAAATCCAATTCAAAACTTCCTCATAATGGTAGCTACACAAAAAAAAATTAAAAATGTAATCTTGATATTATCGACGTACCAATTCTCATGGTAATTAAATGAGTACGAGTTAAAATGTCAGTCCTTTAAATATATTTGTTTTCCAATCTTTCCTCAATTAAACAGGCATAAAATATTAAATTTTTTACTGTGCATTTATTTAAATGGGCATGAGCACCTGAGAAATAACTGCAGGTATATCAAATTATCTATCTGCCGAGTTGTGCGCAAAATTCAATTAGCCAACCTTGTTATCTGCTCATGCTTCTTCTTTTTTTGGCCAGTTCAGATAGGAGTGCTATGGCCTTAAATATTTGGCCGGCATTTGTTGAATCTCGGCAAATAGGGTATTTTCCTCTTATCGCCGGGTATCTTTAAGCACGTTGCGTATACGCACAGATGGCCGAGAGCCAGTCACTCTGACTTTCGGGACGTGGGCGATTTATTCTGTGATGACGATGACGAAAACTGTTACAAGGCTGAGTTGTCAATGTGCTCTACAGTTTACAGACACATTCCAAGGCACCCTGCCTCCAAGCATTTCCTGCCTGCCACCCCCTCATCTTTCCTCACTTTTTTCTTCTTTAATTGGTCGTCGAAAAGCCATTAACTGTGGCACGGATAAGTGCCACAAATTGACCGGAGGCAAAAAAAAAGAAGAACAAATAAGTATAACATCGTTCTTAACCCAAATGCCGTTGACAGCGGCATTTTTAACACACATTCGAGTGTATAAACTCTTGCCAGCGATAAGCTAGATTGCGGAGATCCGCATGTGCCAACAGATTTAGCGAGTTTTTCTATTTTCCGACACCAAAAGAACGAGAATAAGACAAACAACCCGCCGCCAACAATTGCCAAATAGTTTTTTTTTATTTATACTTTTTGGGCCATTTGCGGTTCCGCTGAGTGCAATGATTGAGTGATTCCAAGCCGAGTTTAGTGCTGCCCACATTCCAAACATTTTTGAATTCGAGATGCTGTTATTGACCGACCTTGCCTTGCCCACTCAGACAATGTGAACTCAAAAGTAATTTAGAGGTAAACGAACAAATGCAGCGTAAACCTAACATTTCAGTGCCCGTGAAGGCATTTAAAAACCACAATTTTTAAAAAATATATATATTAATTAAACTCCATTTCAAAAAAAATGTTTCTAGAATTCTTGAATAATTTATTAATATTTTCCTTTCTGGGGTGATAAAAAATATTTCCATTTATTCCTCTTGACTTTTGGGTGTAAAATTTTATCTAAGCACCTACTCTTATTTCTTACAGATTTTACAAAATCTGGGAAAAGTCGACTGCACCTCAGATGAAATTTTCGACGATCACCTGAACAACTTTAACCGCCAACAGGCCAGTGCCAACAGATTACAAAAGGAGTTCAATAACTACATAAGATGTGTTCGAGGTAAAACATACCCCCTAAATTCTGTAAATTTGCAAGTCCCATTGGTATTGACTATATCCTATGTTCCGACAGCTGCACAAACCGCCTCCAAGTCGCTGATGGACGCCGTTTGCGAGATCTACGAGCCACAATGGACCGGCCACGAAGCCCTGCAGGCGCAAACGGGAGCCTCGGAGAGTTTGTGGGCGGACTTTGCGCACAAGTTGGGGGATCAAGTCCTCATACCGCTCAACACATACACGGGACAGTTTCCCGAAATGAAGGTAAAATAGGCCTAAAACTATCATGGTGAGCTACGTTATTAGAACTCTGTAATATTTCTATAGAAAAAAGTCGAGAAGCGCAACCGGAAGCTGATTGACTACGATGGCCAGCGTCACTCGTTCCAGAATCTGCAGGCCAATGCCAACAAGCGCAAAGATGATGTCAAAGTGAGTAATATTGTTGAGTATAACAACTGAAGAGATTTTTAAAATATGTATTTCATTCCTAGCTAACCAAAGGACGCGAACAGTTGGAGGAAGCCAGACGCACCTACGAAATCTTAAACACGGAACTCCACGACGAGCTGCCTGCCTTATATGACTCTAGGATACTGTTTCTGGTCACCAACTTGCAGACGCTTTTTGCCACAGAAAACGTTTTCCACAACGAAACGGCCAAGGTGGGTATTGAATACCGATCGAATAGTATAAGATAGTCCCAATATAAATATTGTTTCAAAAATGACAGGGATAAAAAAGGATCCCTACAATACATTAATACCACCTCTTTCCATATTTTCGAGCACAGATTTATTCGGAACTAGAAGCTATCGTCGACAAATTGGCCACAGAATCGCAGCGCGGCTCCAATACGCTACGCAAACAAACAAGTAAGGCTTTGATTACATATCGCATTCTATATTTAACCCGTAAACTATTAAATAGGCAATCCCATCAAGACATCGAGTCCAGTGCAGCCGCCAGTAAATAAGTTAAACAACGCCAACATCAACAGCAACTATCAGAATCAAATAACCACAAACGGTGGCTCCAGTTTGGCAAACAGCCGTAAGTCCCCTCAACAGGTTTTTTATAAGATCTCCCTTTATATATCTTTGTATCTCTCCCGGAGAGCCTCTTTTTATTTTCTGTTATTTATTAAATCTTTTATTTCTTTGCTTTTCCTTGATTTTCAACGTTTTTTTAACGATCGATTAAACAAACAAAAAATAATCGTTATAAATTGCTCAAAACTGTACAAACAATCAACAAACAATCTCATTAAAAAATCCATTAAAGTTTAAATATATATTTCTGTTTTGATGTACTATATAAAAAGAGCTCAATATAATACACAACATATAGAAAATTTGTATAAACGTATATTATATTTGATATTCGCACCAATACCTGGCATATACTATATGAATAATATTCTGATGATGGTGATGATTTCGCTCAAGTTTTTTGCAATTTATAAGAAATTGTTTGATTTAATTTTGTTTGGCAACTAATTTTGTTAACTATTCGTATTGAATTTTAACCAAAAACCACCTTTGGCATTGCGAAAACATTCCATTTGTAGACAATTTAGCTTGTAAATAAAGACGAAATTGTTGGCGGCGGTCTGGCGATCTGGGCTAGCTTTAATCTTACTTTATAAGGGACATGTAAATTATTGACCCCATAATTCTATCTTTAAGCAATTCAAAATTGAGATTGGCAGCCACGCAAAATGAGGTATCCCAGGTTGCTATCGACTGACTGAACGGACAAATGGAATGTTGCATGTTCTTGTTGCTTTTTGAAAGTTCTGATTGAGTTTTTCCCCTTGCCCTAACTCGCATGTCCTGAGTTTTATTTGATTTGTTTTCTCTCTTTTTTATTTAATCTTTTGTTTGGAATGATGCTAACCACAAAACAAAACGAAACCAAATTGAATGATATAACCAAACAAATGCATTCGACAATCAACAAAATCACAACGTATAAAATGAAACAAAAATAAAATACACACGCGAAACGACACAACAATTAGCGACATCCACCAGCTCGTCGCTGCAAGAGCCTCGATTTGATTCAGTTTCTTCAACACCAGAACCGCCCCCGGAATCCCCAGCAGCAGCGGTAGCAGCAGCCACGCCCAGTAGTCCCACGGAGAACGGGGTAACCACCAAGTCAGTGGAGCGTCCCGAGTTGAGTGCTCTTAATGCGAGTGCCAAGGCAACCACAACCACGCAGACGTCGCCCACGGAGGAGAAGGTGGTGGTCAGTGAAGTGAAGCCATCGCAAACTGAAGGAGCCACAGCCGCAGCAGTAGTAACCACTGCAACACCTGCCCCACCAGCCACACCCGCCCAAGTCAATGGCAACAACAATGAACCCTCGATCCCCAAGGAAGGTGGCAAGCACCCGAAGGAACTGCCATCCACCACATCCAATGCGGAAGCTGCTGCCGAGGCGGCGGCCAATAATGGCAATTCCATCGAGGAGCACAAGCAGAAGAAATTAGGTAATGACACAACAGCAACAGAAACAGAAACAGTCACCCAGCACTTAGCTACATCAACAGATACAGATAAAGTAGTAACCAAATCAGATACAGATACAGATACTAAGAGCAGCACAGGCACAAGTCAGAAAGGTAGACCAGTACCAGTAGTTAATAGGCACAGCGTAAATAATCTTAATAAGAATCCGTTCGAGGATGACGACGATCGCATCTACGAGGTGCCCGCTGGTGAGTAAACCTCAAAAAACGAGTCCACTGGGTGTCCACACTCGCTTTCTATCTATCACACTGTAGTCTTCTCACTCTCTCTTCGCATCCCTCGATGGATCACGTCTAATCTTCTGTAATCTAAGCTTTAGTCTCCTGTGTGATTGTCGTCTAAACCAAATAGAGGATTACTGTATTGGTATTGTATTGTAAAACGATTGTGTGGCATGCTGCGTGGGGCATCCACAACGGCAGGATCTCAATCTCATTTCCTGGGCTGTGCATCTATCCCTGTATTTCATTTAGTACCTTTAGTACTTAGACTAAGCCACTTCATGTTGTCTTAATTCGGGATTCGAACACGTAGGTTATCGTACAACTATCTCAATAATAATCACCCATCCATTTACCATTGCTTGCACGTTCGCTGCTTCAGTCGTTTATCCGTTGGTTTTTTCCCAAATTTTTCACCCCACTGAAAAACTAACAGCCCAAAAAAGTATAAAAGCCTGAGAAAGCGCAACAACCACTAACCCTTTTTGGCCAGGATTGCGTTTCCGTTGTTCCTTGCGTGCCTTTGTCTACTAAACTCGGTTATGAAACTTTCGATGTACACTGTGTGACGTACGAGTCCTTGAGGGTTTTGGTACCCATTCCCTACAAATAGATCTTAAGATGGAAACCATTTATTTCTTTGAACAGATGCCAATACCGCCGACTTGCCGCCCGGCGTCCTTTATCGGGTTAAGGCCACCTACGGCTACGTTAAGGAGGATGTGGACGAGCTTAGCTTCGAGATCGGAGACCTTATTCGCGTTATTGAGTACGACGATCCCGAGGATCAGGTAAAGTCGATTGAGTAAAATTGTTGTGTCATCATATGTATAATACCGCAGCAGATGATTTTGTAAACAGGATGATTTAAAGTTATTGTCTGTCTTTATTATTTGTACTTGTGCATTATTTTATGGCTAGTATTTTCTGTTGAAAAGACCAAAATTTTATTCCAGTACTTAGTTATGAGCTCGAGTATTATTCACTACAGAATAGCATTAAAAATGGCAAGCCGTACATTTATTAAGGCATTAATGAATTTAACTTCATATATATTCGAACAACATTTAAACAAAAAAAACCTTTTCTAGTTAGAAATCAAAGTTCACAATGTAAACTCTCTTAAAACGAAAAGCATTTCACAGTTGATAGTACTTATCTTATCCCTGAAAATAACAAATTAAGCCAAAGGGATTCTGAAGATCGTCTTAATGTAATGTAACACATCTGCTTGGGTATCACCTACTTCGGAATCCGAAGATAAACTCTCCCCCGAGCTTTGCACGCGCTAGTTTCCCCCTCCGCGCCAAATGCAGACCTCCGCACTTCCTGTCTATATTGAGTTCAGTTCTTTATTGCCAACTTGCAGGAGGAGGGCTGGCTGATGGGTCAGAAGGAGGGCACCACCGAGAAGGGACTCTTCCCCGCCAACTTCACGCGCCCCATCTGAAGTGGCCAACTGCGGGTCAACTGGGCTAGCAACGAACCAACAACAACTTCAGTTACACCATAAAACACTTTTCGAACGGAGATCCCAATCCAAACTTTCGGCCAAATTTTCTTTGTGAGCGCTGCTTTCGTTTTTGTCCAGTTAATAAATTCTTGTTTTGTGAAATGTATTCGGGATTGGCAGCCCAATCGAGGGATTGTTCGAGCAGTGCTTCCAACAAAAATTGTTATTGTTAACGAGACCCAACACCACACAAAGAAGAACGCAGATAAGGAACGAGAGAGAATATTTTGGAAATGTTTCAAACATTATTTTTTAGTTCTAAGTTTCAACAAAATCTAAAGCATAAAACTACGTATACATATATTATTTGTTAATCCTATTATTGTGCTCATAATTAATGCGATCAAAACGTATCTAATTTGTAATTTGTTAAATGCAATCCACAAATGAAACGCATATCACTCGAAAGCCAGAGTAATTGTTAAACAAATCAAAAGTCGAAGGAGATGGCCTGAACCTTTTGTATTTTGTGTATTTTGCAAATATGTAGTACGAGTTTTTTATAGTCAATTGAGTGTATTTTTGGGGCGATGCAAAAAAGGCCAGATGTAATTCCCCTGTGGTCCCCGAAGTTTTGGAAATTGTTTTCAAGTGACAACTTGAACGTTTAGCGATTATGTGTATTTTAATTTGTACTTTGGTTTTTAATTTTCGTCTGAGAGACTCAAACTAGCTGCAGCTTTATAACACGAACACAATCCAATAGTCACTAACCGATCGATTCGATGTTTTTATTTTATTTAACTTGATTGTAAATCACACGAGACCCGAAATAATTGTTTAAATTGTGCACACACTGTAAAGTTATTATTTTAATTTTATTTAATTAATTTAAACACTTATTTATCGCATGAACATATTGAACAAATGATAATAATTTACAGAAATCAAATAAAACATAGATTAAATAAGATGAACTTTTTTATTTGGCGGGCAATGACCGGTGCTGAGAAACACAGAAATATGTATAATGGTTGGTAATTTATTTCGATGTCCTTTTAGGGGTGCCAGCTCTTCTTAACCACAAATAAAACATTTTCCAAATCCTTTTTTAATTTATAGTATTTGAGCTACTTGGTAAGACTCTAACAATAAAATAATTACGTTTTAGATTTTATTAGATTTGTTCTTGCTTATCACACATATTTCAAGGGACTAAGTCTACAAATTTGTATATCATAACTTCTATGTGTTAATATGAATATGGTTGTAAGTATGTCAGTATTGAGGCCTAACATTTTTATTACGAAAATATTTCAATTATTTTTAAAATACTAAAATCGCAAATGTAAACTGCTTGTAATTGGTGCTTGCTGTGCGCACAGGTACAGCATTTAACGGTATATTTCGAAGCGCGTCGGATGGTATGTCTGCGTCGTTTCTCGCGCGGTCACACTGTCCTCTAGAGGTGAGAGACATTGACGTTTGCATATCGATGTTTTTTGATGTTCGCAATTTATGTATTGTGCACTGTAGCCGAAAGTTTAAAACTTTGGGTACAGGGAGGAACAGGCCATAGTTGCTAAGACTTTCGGCCGCCATCGATGTTTGTAACACAGAAACCGTTTTTTTTTAACGAAACAGACGTTTTAAGCAATTTAGTAACACCAATTACTGGGAATCGGACCTCGGTAGTACATTTTTTCAGACCAATCTGTTTTTCTTCCTCGCAAAAAAAAATGCATGGTTTTGAATAAATATGGAAAAGATAAGTTTGTTGGCAACGCCACAATGTATATACCAAATTCGGTGTGTCTTAGGCGTTTGATTTGTGCTTACTTTATCTCTCATAATATTAATAAATAGTTCAGAATACATAAAGTTAGATTAGTAATTATTAGATGATCTGTCAAACATCGATGTTACCGATGTTTCGAAAACATCGATGACATGGATGCTACCGATGTTTCGAAAACATCGATGTTGGCATCGATGTTTCTCCACCTCTACTGTCCTCAAAAACTACGGTCGTGCGTCAACGTTAGCGAAAAATGCAAAATTAAATATGTTGTGAGTAGCGAGCGATGCCAATTCGAATATGTTGTGAGTCTCGAGCGAAATCCCCGTAAATCGGTCGCCTCGCCAGCCAGCGGTCGCCACCCAACGCCCCCTGGCAAAGCCCCAAAAAGTCCCCACGAAAAAATTGTACCAGCACCGAAAACGTCTCCGAAAAGCCAGTGTAAAGTGCGTTTTTTCGCCAAATTGTGCTGGCCATTAAACAAGGCCCTCCATAATTGTTAAACAATCGGCGAATCGAATCGCGAAATCTTCGAATCGCATTGCTATCAAAATTTTTTCGTTTCGTTAACGCCCTCGCTTATATTTGTGTGTATTCGTTCGTAAAGCAGTGCACACCATATCGCACTGCTTGCTCGAGGAAAACACTACAAATAGGAGAAAAAAGTTGAGGATTGTAAAAAAGTTAGTTTGTTGTTCAATTTGATGTGGGTTTTCGCCACTACACGGTGTTTTAAGCCAAAAATAGTTGTTTGGGGTCGAACAAATAACTTGTGAAAAGTAGATAGTTTTTGGGTTTCAGGCGGGTGGGCTAACAAAAAAAAAAGGGGGTAGGGGTTGTGTGTGTTTACCTTAGCCCAGTATGATGATGATTTTCCGGAATGCACATTCCTATTTTTCCACCCATGCCACCCCTCATTCGTCTGCTTATCTCTCTGTCTCTCTTTTTACTTGCAGTTCCACTGCATACAGAAAAATAAACAAATACAAGAAGCATAAAGTATGCAGAAAATTAAATACAAAAGGAGCCACTAAGTGTTTCGTGTGAAATCAATTCGAAGACCGTTCGTCGTCGTACATACTTTTCCGTTTCAATTACACTACAATGAATATTTGTTGAAACTTCGTTGCATTTACAGACTGGTGTTTAAGAACAACAACAACAAGAAACGACAAAAAACAACAACATCAGCCCTCAAACACACAGAAAACCAGAAGGAGAAACTATATATATCCACATATATATAAATAGTATCATATTTACATTAAAAGGAAGCCGAACAGACGTAAACGTAACTTTTATATTACAAAGCACCAGTAAAAAAATAACCAACTACACACGTTCCTTAAAAACAAATGTTTTCCAAACCGCAAACCAACTAAAAACGAAATGCTTTTGAAATTAGTTTAAGCTAACTAAAAGAACGCAAAACCAACCAACAAACCGCAAAAAAATCGCGTGATTAAGTTAAATAATTTTAAAACAGACCGAAAATCGGCAGGGAACCAAAAAACGTACGATAAACGCGGCAGAACTCAGATCGGCGTATGAAATCGAAATTTCATACTTTTTGTATAAAATAGTGCTAGAAAAACCCAATCGAGAGGATAACCGGAACATCTGTTTGGAGAATCTCGTCTGCATACCTTTAATATCGTGTCTCCGTACAATTTTTAAGTAAGTAACACCAAAATGAAAACTAGAATCGTAAAATCTGGGATTATTTTTAACTCGACCACTTGTTGCCTGGGGCTTTTCCTTGTGATTTCAACAAATCGATTTAAGAATCTTAAATCACATATATTTGAATACAAATATAACATTTGTATAATCTTAAATATAAAAAAGTATCATTTCTTAAATGTAAAATACCTATTTAAAGATAACAAATTTATTAAATCTCTTAATCTCTAAAGTTTTGAATAACATTTTCGAGCAAAAGAAGATGATTTAATGATGAATTATATCTCTAATCACAGTGGCTTTAATCATTTCAGAGAAAATACAAATGCATTTCGTTGTAAAATGTTTGGACACTAGTTCTTTCTCCATTTATTTTTATTTAGATTCTGTAAATAGCATGTTATATTTAAAGTATTAGCTCATAATTACTACAGGGCAAGCAAAGTATGGGTTCGATAAGGGTTCAAAATGACTAATAAGCTGGTATTTCCGATCTATAATCGTTTTTTAGAAAATAGACTGCAATAGAAACAGCACTTTCTAAGAGAACAGTAGTCGTCTAAAGATTAAGAAGACAACTCAAACGTTATCTCTGACTGGTTTATCATAAGCATATACATATGTAAGGCAGATAAGACCAGTTCTCGGTGGGTTACTCTCCCTCCGATTTGGTGGCATGATATATCTGGCAAACTATTGTTAAAAAACGCTTCATTGCGCCAATTGCGTGCCCCTGCCCCTGAATTTTGCGGCTACTGCTAATTAGATTTTGTGGCTTTGCTCAACGAGAAATGCTTTCCGAGTGTAGTCCACTAATCCTGGTTCTATACGGCTAGCCATGACTTTACAAAGATCTCCATATTCTCCCACCACCGCTCGCCAACGCTCCCCCGTCTGAACTTTTGTCCAAAATATTGCTATATGTTCTATCGATATTTGGTAGTGTCCATGTTGAAAGCCTTACCTCGACCCGTGTCAATGTATTCGCCAACTAAATTGGATTAGCAATCACTCGATATATGAACAGAGGGCACGAAAAGAGAGGAAATAGCACCAGTGGCCACGACTGCAGGTTATAGGCTATATTCTATAGGCTTGCCCTACGCTGAACCCATGAATGAACGACGTCGCTGGGTGGACCAAAACACAGTCTATGGAACCGATTGAATCAAAAAATTTTATTGATACCATTTTGACTGGTTTATAGGTAAAATGGATCAAAGGAAAACTGTCTTTAATATTCAATGGTGGAAACTTTAAAGGTAAAAGGGAAAACTAAAATCCATGGGAATAAACCACGAATGCCATTTGTATTTAGCTAGTAACATAGTAGGGAAATATGGCAATAGGATTTTCCTGGTATTCCTCTAGACACCTATTTGAAGTCGAGATTGGTTCACTCACTCAGAGAACACTCTCGCGAACCTGTGGTCAGCGAAGCCATATATTTTCCAAAATCAGCTTTCTTGCAATGAACTTGGATGGGGGCCATTGGGCGAACGCTTCCTCAATCTGTAGCCACCTGGTGGAGGGCGATCCCAGGTCTGCGCAGAGAGAGCAGACCCAGAACAGAGCCAAAGCCAATGCCATGGCCAGAGGAAGTCAGGGGTAGCCATGGGCCATCGATATCCGACGTCGTTGTCGACGTTGCCAGCTTGTGGGGCAGGCTAGCAAATATGAAATGTTAATTGCCAGCACGGGACACATCGCGGCGAACTCTCGTTGAGCTAACAACTCTGGTGGTCCGTTAAGCCATAGTTCTATAGATCCTACGGTTCTATTATGCAAGCCAGTGCTAAATCAAAGCTTCGCCTCTTTGCAGATGTTCTTGGATCGTTCGATGTGGTCGTCGTTCATTTGTAACCATCACTCTCAACCTCCGAGTCACCGAAATCTGGTCAAGGACTTAGCGTAGAGCCGTAACTAGCAATAGCAATAGCCAAAGAGAGCCTGAATCGTAAGCGCTGGACGAGATAGGATCTGCAGAGCCAGCAACGCCAAAGTACAAATGTATCAATCGAAACTGAAACAGAATCTGTAACTTGGAACGGGTACAAAGCAATTCCCTTGGATGAGCACGCAGCTAGGACACGTGGGAATCAGCGCGCATCACACAACCAATTAGATAGGTGACTGAGGGTCCAAGGAAGGGAGTCCAGGAGACCATCCCACCATCGAAACAGCATACATTTTCTATACGGAACGGCCTGTCGAGCGTAGTGGCAGCAGCACGCGAAAGCGTCCACAAATCTAGTTAGCATGGAGTGCTGTTTATCGGAGGAGGCCAAGGAACAAAAGCGCATCAATCAGGAAATCGAGAAGCAGTTGCGCCGAGACAAGAGAGATGCGCGCCGCGAGCTTAAATTGTTGCTGCTGGGTAGGTGGAACATGGCACATTTTGATTGCACTTAGCTTGGCTTAATGCAATTGAAGGCGGCTGGCTAATTGCATTGCATGTCCCGCATTTATGGCTATATATTTTTCAATCCTATATCCCCAGGCACGGGCGAGTCCGGCAAGTCAACATTTATCAAACAGATGCGCATTATCCACGGCAGCGGCTACTCGGACGAGGACAAGCGTGGGTACATCAAGCTGGTTTTCCAGAACATATTCATGGCCATGCAGTCAATGATCAAGGCAATGGACATGCTGAAGATTTCCTATGGTCAGGGAGAGCATAGCGTAAGTATTGCATTGACATCACCATCACACGTGCGAATAATCACCAAAAATTAATACCATTTACAGGAACTGGCCGATCTGGTGATGAGCATCGACTACGAGACCGTTACCACGTTCGAGGATCCATACTTGAATGCCATCAAAACGCTATGGGACGATGCTGGCATCCAGGAGTGCTACGATCGTCGTAGGGAATATCAGCTGACTGATTCAGCCAAATAGTGAGTTACTCGTTGACATGCAAACGGAAAGGATTATATTCTTCCCCAAAAATCACACCCAAAAACTAACTGTCGAGACTGAAAATACTGACTGTGCAAACTAAATAAATTATCTTGTTTATGTATAGTTATCTGAAGGATCTCGATCGTGTGGCTCAACCTGCATATTTACCCACTGAGCAAGACATTTTAAGAGTTCGTGTGCCGACAACAGGGATAATTGAGTATCCCTTTGATTTAGAAGAAATCAGATTTAGGTACATACCATCCTTTTCACTTAACTCCATTGCATGTGTCTGATTTCTGTTTTGGTTATGGTTCGATTACTTATATTTGTTAACAAAAATCTTCAGAATTTCTTTAGCGCATGTCTTTCGAAGTGTTCTTTTGAGGGACTTAGTCTAGGGCCTTCTGCAGAGTTAGTGGACTGAGACGGATTGTAAAACTATTCTAGACCCGGTTATGGTTTCCGTTCCTTGCTTAAAATTATATTTGTTAATCTAATATAGCTACTTGAGCGACTTAGCTCGAATTGAATTGGCTGATTACTTGCCAACTGAGCAGGATATTCTTCGTGCTCGAGTGCCGACAACTGGCATTCTTGAGTATCCTTTCGATTTGGATGGCATTGTGTTTAGGTATCTATTCAAAACATAATGCGATAAGTTACTGACAAGGCTAGAAATGTAAATGGTTATGATACAGCTAGCAAAAGACTATTTCGTTTATATATTTTTTACTAATATTATTTTTTGCTTGCGCTTTTGGAATTCAATGCTTTTATGTTTTGCTTTAAATGTAGTAAATCTTGGTTGAAACTCTTTAAGATAATATACTATCCCTCATAAACAGAATGGTGGACGTCGGAGGTCAGCGATCCGAGAGAAGAAAGTGGATTCATTGCTTTGAGAACGTGACATCAATTATATTTTTGGTAGCGCTATCGGAATACGATCAAATCTTGTTTGAATCTGATAATGAGGTATGGTTACTAATTGGTTATTGGTTAATTTTTTTTCAATCGATAACATATTTTTTTAATTTTCAGAATCGAATGGAGGAATCTAAAGCTTTATTTCGTACTATAATTACATACCCATGGTTCCAAAATTCGTCCGTTATTCTTTTCCTGAATAAGAAGGACTTGTTGGAGGAGAAAATAATGTATTCGCATTTGGTAGACTATTTTCCTGAGTACGATGGTAAGTGTTCCGAATGGTAATAGTGGCCATAGTTATGTACGATTTTATGCGCCGAAAACCAGGTCCAAAGCAGGATCACGCCGCGGCCAAACAGTTTGTTTTGAAAAAGTACTTGGCCTCCAATCCAGATCCCGAACGTCAATGCTATTCGCATTTTACAACGGCCACAGGTGGACTTTCACCCTCTGTACTTAAGCTCTATGTAATTGCCTCAAAATGCAAAACTCATCTGTAGATTATATGCTAATTCCTGTAGTACCATGCTAGATGTAACATTTTATTTGCCTTCTCATCAAAATAGGTCCACAGCGCGACGCAATAGCGGCCCGAGAATTCATACTGCGAATGTTTGTAGATTTAAATCCAGATTCCGAAAAAATTATCTATTCTCATTTCACCTGTGCTACAGGTAAGTGTTTTAGAATAGTTCGGTATGTGTGGTCAGAAAGTGCGAGTGGATGTGATTCTAATTTTCAGCTCAAAAAGTCTGGTTAAAAGGTAATCTTTGGTTTGTACAACTTTTGCATTTGCTTTTGCCGCCGGAGAAGAGTAGAGTATTGCTAGTCAAAATATTAATCCCAATCAAATTAATTTATAATAAAACGACGATCTCTTGGTAAACAGATACCGAAAACATCAAACTTGTGTTCTGCGCTGTCAAAGATACAATTATGCAAAATGCACTAAAGGAGTTCAATTTGGGCTAATCCGGCAAGGAGGAATTCAGGAATAACGGCAATGCTAATGAATAATTTATTAATATTGTATAAGATTTGTTTTTCAAAGTGCCTCAATAAAAATGCAATATAGTCTGTTAAATGTCTTGAATGGAATGCGTGTGCAGTTAGCTCCCCCAAAATGAACTTACACAACCAACTAATTACCTTTTCTTTTCGTTGTTTAGATACGGAAAACATAAGGTTTGTGTTTGCAGCTGTTAAGGACACAATTCTGCAATCGAACCTTAAGGAATATAATTTGGTCTAAACTGGATTTGGATCGAAAAACTATTTTTGTGATTTTTATACAAACACACATACACATTCATATAATTCCTTTTTCGCATATTTACTAAATATAAAAGAAGAATTGAGAAGCGAGCGAATGTGGCCGAAAATTAGGCATTAATTAGACCCGAGAAAGTTTCTTACGTTTGTAACATCAGGAACCGAAAATTGTAGCATAAATAGAATACTAAACTGAGATGGTAAACCAGCATCAACAAAATGATGAAAATGATGTATACATTTTAATTTGAGAGAAAAATAACACAAAATCTGATACGGGGTGGCAGCAAATAATCAGGACAAACTTTCTCGCTTTACACTACGATTATAAAGATTCGTAGAATAATAATAATATATATTGAAACATTGGTGGTGTTTCTATCGGACAAAGTTTTTTAGAAAACAATTTTGTGTGATTTTTTAATTGTTTTGGCAAAATAACTTCTAAAAGTCAAAAAGACAGTGACCGGAAATGTTTGGATACCAATGAAAAAAACTTCTGGGTATATTCGAGTAAACACCATGGTCTTTCAGACCAACAAGGAACTGTATTTTCTTCAAAAGTTTTTATACAAAATATACGTCCGAGTTATTTGTTGTCACTCTGTTATATTTAAATAAATTTATTACTATAGTAACTTTTGTAATAAAAACCAAAACAAAAAATATGAAACTTAAATTTAATCAAAAGCTTGATAAGGAACAACAAACGGAAAAACTTTGTCGTACTGAAGCATAATAAAGCAACATTTTACTAAAATAACTACAGAAAGAAAAAACAAAATTTTGCGTAAAAAATCCCCCGGAATATATATTCAAAGAATTATATATGCTAGAAGTTTCTTATTAGAATTTCTGGGCATAAAGGCGTGTAAAAATAAAAAACCGAAAATGATAAGCTGATAAAATGAATGAAAACGAAATCACAGATAATACTGTATGTTTTATTAAGCTA
Source organism: Drosophila subpulchrella (assembly GCF_014743375.2). NCBI lineage: Eukaryota > Metazoa > Arthropoda > Insecta > Diptera > Drosophilidae > Drosophila > Drosophila subpulchrella. Next base: position 924,052 of record NC_050611.1, on the reverse strand, counting down.
AACCGTAAATATTGATACTATTGTTTACCGGAATATTTAACTATACATGCAAACAGATAATATAATAATTCATAAACGCATATGTAACAATTAAACAATTGATTAATTTGTATTGAGGGAGCCCCATTCATTGTAAATTACGATTTGTATTAATACCATCAAAACAAGAAAGAAACAAGCAAACCAAGAAAAAGGAAAGGAGATGAATCTGTAAGAGAAACGCCGTTTACATGAAGCATCCACTTAAATAATAATACATGTTTGTAAAAATGTCGATAACCACCCATGCAACAACAGCAGAATCCTTGCAACTTATTGATATTTAATCAGACATCAGGTCAAATCCAATCAAATGCGATATACCACTGGTCGAGAAACATAACTATCAGAAGGGAAAGTTTTGCTCTCATGTACTTTTGTTGCCATCAAAATTTCAGTCGAAACATTGTTATCAGATATAGCTTGATTTTCGTACTTTTTACATTAACTTTGTTAGTTGTTTGCTTATTTTATAGATCTTAATGTATGCAACAATGGACACACTTTGCGGCTATCCAATCGATCTAGCCCGCCAAGTGCGTTCAGTGTTTTGTTTTTGTTTTTATAATTTTAGTTTAATTTAATATACAAGAATAACTAAAAGAGACGCACATAAATAGAAAAAACCCATCAACAAATTATTTATGTAAAAATCCAAATAAAAACAATTCTACTCTACGCATATGTGGAAAAAAAAGAAACGTACATATATGTAAAATAAATATGAAGCAAAATGATTTTCATAATTTATTACACTTATTTTGTTTAACCGAGATTCAACCTCAACTCATCAGTTCGAGTTAAGTTTAGTCGGGGCCACAGAAGAATCGGCACTTTGGCAAGACTCTTAGCAGGAGTCTACGCCTGGTAGTGGAAAATTGAGAATCCTTTAACCGCGCATAACCAAAAACCAAAAAAACCAATACGCATCTAAGTTAAGTACGATTCAACAGTGTGTTGTATAAAGCTTTAATCCTCGTAACCACATCTAGTAAAAATAAAGTAATTTAACCATTTTTATGAGTAACCAATGGATTAGCTTTTAAAAAGCTTCAATAAGTCAATGTGTATTTTAAAACATGTAGCAGAGCCTAGAGAGCCAATGAGTTTCGAGATCCGATCGGAGTGGATATGGAAACGGTTTAGGTTATTGATGCGAGTATCAATTCACAGCCTCTTTGGCTTGGCATCCAATTTGGTAGCTCCGATTTCGGCTTAGCCCGATTTGCGTAACCATGGCATTATAGACATTCGCACACTGACATATATATGGTTTTCCGTCCAATAAATTGCATCAGAAGCGAGCAGACAAAGTCTCCCATTTATTTTGATCCGTTTTCCGAGTTGGTTCCTCTGGAAATTCCATCTTAAAATACAAATCTTTTCGGCGGTTTCAATGATAGAATATTCTGTTTTTTCATCCACATACAGTGTCTCATACACACACGTTAAGTTAGTCGATTTTAGTTTTATTCCTTAGCATTTTGTGCCTTTCCACTATCATGAATCACATCAAAATTATATGGGCAGGATCCAGTAGGTACTCCAATTTCGAGTTTTTTCAAACTTGATTGCCGATGCTTCACAGGAATTTCAGGCGATTTCTGGATCCTGTCATAACCCACAAACATTTAAATTATCAGCATGTGTGTATTGCCAGATTGTTGTGTTTTGGGTTAAAAGATTGGTTCCTTGTTTTTTGATACGCACCGAAATTCAGACAGTTGTATGTAAATATTTGGCGAATTACTCGTGGCGGAAATCGAAAACCTCCCGAGATATACCACATAATCGAGCATATGTATGGAACTATACATTAAACTCAATAAGAACTATAATAAAATGAGAATTTGATAAAAATCATTAATGTATGTATTTTGTATTTTTATATACAATTTATAATTTTGATTACACTTACAATTGTTACGATTAATAACTAAAATTACATGATAAAACCAAAATAATACAGAAGAATCTACTAGATATGTATTTCCAATATAGAGAAACCAAGTACATAATACACAAATCCGATGATTGCTAAAGGAATTTCAAAATATTGTAAGAAATTAAGATTAAACAAATTAAACAAAGAAATTTTCTAAGCAACAAACTCAACCAGAACTGCAAGCAAAAGGGACAACAATTTAAATGGGAAATTTATGTATTTGTGTAAATCTAAAACGGAAGGAAGGATACAATATGATCCTTAGAGGGCCTGGTCTCGATAAGTAGGGTCACGATTTTCACAATATTGGAAATCACTTAGACGTGGCATTCAGTGGCTAGTTTTTACTTTAACTATGTATGTAAATGAAAGAATGACCACATTCCACATAAGAAAGCTTGAAAAGCGAAAAACTATTGAACAAGAATCCCAAATGAAAATCTCCCTTGACGTTGAACGAAACTACATTCTCGATAACAAGAATAGTTAACCGAATGTTTCGGTCAAACAAACCCTATAAACTCAGCGTCTGGATAAGCTGTAAGAAATATAAGTTGTGAGTTTGAGTTCGGCATGTGGCATTTGAAAGGGCGATATTAGGATGAAATATTCGAGTCGAGTTTCTCCATTGCACATCTAAGCATATAGATACATACGTGTAAATCAGAAGCTAATGTTTAGCCATGTAAGGCAAACGACACAGACCCCCAAATCGGAGACAGTCCAACATGTCCATGGGCCGACTATTGATAACTGTAGCATTTGAATTGATTGATATTGGACGGACGGGGTTTTCCTGGGTGTCTATACATTTGTCATACAAATCACATTGAAGACGGATTGTATGCGTGGCAATTGTAACTAAACAAATTTTTTAGATAATTAAAAGTATCTATGTACACCTTAATATTAATGAAAAAACCAACATAATATAAATAAAAGTATATTGAAAAAAAATACCACTCCATCTTTAAAACAAATTTATTTTTGAGGGTTGTATAAAGATGCTTAATAAATCGCTGGAGCTGATTCCTGCTCCTTACACCAGTTACTTGAAAACAATTTATTCGTTAAAAGGAAGAGGGAAGGAGTTTTAAGCCCATAAAGTAAAGATAGTCTTGATCAGATTCAGGAAACTGTGCAAAGGCGGCACTATATATACACGAAAAGATGAAATCTACTGTGATGGTTCGATCGTAACGAGTGACACACGAATCGAAAAAACTAAAAGGCTTGCCTACCAAAACTAAGAAAATCCATTGGTTTTGGAGAAAGTGTGAAAAAAGAAAATGAAAATTTGAATCTGTTGGGCCCGTTGGGGATAAATTGTCAAGTGTATTAGTCTAGTTGTATTTATACTCAAAAAACGCGTCGAATGACACCTCATTTGTTAAAATCCAATCTCCGTCGAAGTTACTCGCAAAACATAATTTTGAGTGACTTTTCAAATTTAAAATTTAATTTTGGTTCTACCACTTTTGGAAAAACTCGCTGGTTTGGCGGGACAACAGCTATAAAAATGTTAATTTATAAATTTGATATCAGAACTTCTGTAAGCTGAAGGTGCGATCATCAAAAACCCTGTCAAGAAGAGGTGTTTATATTTGATACTGTATAGCGTGTCCTTCTATGCGTACCAAACATCTGACCGAAATTATTGAACCCTTTGCAAAGGGGGTGGCGCTACTATTACATTGAACATGTGAATACACTTTTAAGCGCTTTTCCGCTTGCATGTATTTTAGTACATACCCTGCAGATCCAGTAATCAGTAATTATTCAGAAGTTCCCCAAAAATTGCACTGTTATTGATTAATAATGCAATCATTTTCATACAAATAATAATGTTATCGAACTTTTACAACTTTTTTCGAAGTCAAAGTCGGCACATTAATGACACGTAGAACTGCATGGAAGTTTTAAGAATGCTTAGACACATACAAGTTATAGTGATCTGATCGTTGGAACCTGAGATAGAACCTGAGATAGATATGGTTATGTGGGCGGTAGACAGATTTAAGCCTTATGGGCGTTAGAGTGGGCGTGGCAAAATTTTTTTTGGGTCAATCGATAGGTATTGACGAGTCTAATATATTTCAGTTAAAATTTTTTTCTAGAATGAAAATTGGGAGCGCTACAGGTTTGGGCGGTTTTTGGGCGTTACAGTGGGCGTGGCACTCTTCTAAAACCAACTTGCGCTGCGCAAGAAGCTCATTAATCTGCATGTCAAATTCCAATAGCCTAGCTCTTATAGTTTCCGATGGACAGACGGACATGGCTAGATCGACTCGGCTAGTGATCCTGATCAAGAATATATATACTTTATGGGGTCGGAAACGCGAGTACAATACTCTACGGGTAAGATATGTAAAAAGTTAAAATAATGTACTATAAGACAAAACTACTGAAATTAAACTTTTTTCAATATACAAAGCCAAATCCAAATATAAAAAATATTTTTTTTTCGTGGTATAAGTATATAAAACCACCAAACCTGCAAATTTGGCTAGTACATGTATTTACATCATTGGATCGGAAATGCCTACCTATTTCAAGATTTCGATAGAAGCTTGATTCTATGGATGTGGGAATTCGAGTTTCAAGAAGAATGAAAGCTATTTTAGGCTATCCAAACTTTGTATACACTTTCAGCGTTAGCCATATCATTCATATTATGGAAAATGTATATATTCGGTTGATTTGTACATATATACAGTGATTTGGCAGTCCAATTTTTTTCAAAAAATGCGTTTTAAAAAAATAAAGTTACGTATAGCTTTTAATGATTTATTTATTATCTATTTTTCTGTCGATCCGATGTCTTTATTATATATTTCGTATGTCTGAAATCTTATTTATTAATAAATTAAGTAATAAAAGAATATGATCCAAAAAATGGTTATATTATGTTAAGTATAAAAATGCTTAAATAAACTCTTAAGGAATATATATTATACAGGGTCGTATATGTCTTCTCTGCGTTTTAACTTAAAATATAATACCATCTGCAAGGGTGTAAAAATCCCGGATATTCCCACAGGATATGCTGTGAGATTGCTATACTTCAACTGGAGCTCGCAATGTGCTTTATCAAGAAGGTCGCTAAAGTCAAGTGCTTCGACGTTCAGATACCCCTGACTATTAATTGAGTGCCCCAGACTTGCGATATGTGGCGTTAAAATGGGCGTGGCACTCGGCTGAAATAATCTTGAGCTGCGCAGAAATTTCTAGCATCTGCATGCCTAGTCCCAACATTCTATCTATCATCTAAGGGTTTATACGGACAGAGAAACAGATCGATATGGCCAGATCGACACGGCAAGTGATTCTGATCAATACTTTATATATATACTGAGGAAATACTTTTCAACTAAAACAATATACCCATTTACCCATTTAACGGGTATAATTAAGAGCGCTTTAGACCGGAGGGCTCTCTTAAAAAGTCTATTAAGAAAATTTGGAAATTAAATAAACTGAGCTGAGCTCGACCAAAGCAACTGCAGGACAGTTTTCGTTTGTTCTCAGTGGCGTGAGGCTGCATTTTAAGTGCGGAGTTTGAAAATTTTTTGAAATTAAAGATAAATACAATATAAATACTTAACATATATTGTTTCATTTAAATAGGTCTAATAAAAGTCATATCGAACTTTTTTCAAATTTATCAGGGTACAATTTTGTACATAAATTGAAATCTCGTTAACTCGTTTCGTGTCAGATGTTGGTTTAAGATATGGAACTTTGACTGTGAATGAAAAATACAATGGATTTCGCTCTCGTAAGGAAATCAGTTGATTAGAGGAAATAAAGCAAGAATCCTTGCTCTTTTCATATGTTTTCGGGTATTTATGTATACAGAGAGGAAAAACCAAGAACATTGTGCTTGAACTGAGAACATTCGTTCTTAAAAACTGTGTAAGTACAAATGTTCTTATTTTGAGCTGAATGGTCTTAACTCTAGATCGAATTGTTATGATTTAAAAAGGTGAAGTTCAAGTCAAGTTGGTTTTGGACTTAATTTAAGAACATATTTGTATCAAATGGTATTGATTTTATTTAAATTTGGGATCAAAAGAAAATTTTAAACTTATATTAAAAGGAACAAGAAAGGAAGTTAGCTTCGGCAAGCCGAAGCTTATATACCCTTGCAGCTATAATTATTAAATTTAAAAACACAAAAAATGATATTCCCATTAGTATACGATAATATGTCAAAAAACACCGAAGCAGCAATAATTTGTTTCATATTATTTTCCCACCAATTTTCCGATCGTTCCTATGGCAGCTATATGATATAGTTGTTATATTTTGATAAAATTAAATTCGAAATTCAGAACTAATTAAAAAATGTTATTTCCAAGCGTTGGAGGTTATATGTTGAAAAACACCGAAGCTATAATTTGTTTCATATTATTTTTCCACCAATTTTCCGATCGTTCCTATGGCAGCTATATGATATAGTCGTCCGATTTCGATAAAATTAAATTCAAAATAAAAAACTAATTAAAAAATGTTATTTCCAAGCTTAGGAGGTTATATGCTAAAAAACACCAAAGATATAATTTTTTTTTCCGATTATTCCTATGGGAGCTATAAGATATAGTTGTCCGATCCGGCTGGTTCCGACTTTTATACTACCTGCAAAAGATATAAGACTTTTGGGAAAGTTTCAGCCCGATAGCTTTAAAACTGAGAGACTAGTTTGCGTAGAAACGGACGGACAGACGGACAGACGGACATGGCTAGATCGACTCGTCTAGTCATGCTGATCAAGAACAAATATACTTTATGGGGTCGGAAACGTCTCCTTCACTGCGTTGCAAACTTCTGACTGAAATCAATATACCCTCTGCAAGGGTATAAAAACGATTTAAAATTGAATACTCTTCCCAAAAAAAGCGCAAAAAAAGTTTATTTAGTTTTTAATAGTTTCATATTTTTACAAGATTGGTGACAGGTATTTAATATTTAAAGGTTAATAATATTACATTGTGGTGTATATACATGCTTATAAAAAAATAAATCTAAATTAATGCAATGTAAGGGTGCGCTGGAAATAAAAGAATAAATATGAGAGTAATTATAAGTTATTTTTTATGATTTTCTGACAATTAAAAGTGGTTTTGTTTACATGTGTTTATTTTTATAAAAAAATCCGCAACAAACCATTTTAAGTCGAAAGGCAACTCACTTTTTGTTCTTGTATTTTTAGTCCTTTACGTTCTAACTTTCAGAGAATTTTTTTTACTTGAGATTTTTGGGTTTTTGAGAACAAATTGAATTTCATTTAAGAACCACGTGCTAAATGTATAACATTTCATTTTTGTCTTGAGAACCATTTTCATTAAACCAAATTTTAAGAACAAACTCAACTTGATTCAATCACGATAGGAACATTTTGAACTAAAAAAATTTCGTTCTCATTTTAAGAACATTTTCAACTCAGATGAGAACGTCTGAATTCCCTATGTTGACTTCGTTTAGTTAAAATTTAATTTATACCCAAAGAAAGTCAAAGATAATACCTCCAGATCGAACAAGAAGTGAACACTTGTACATAGTGTAGATTAATATAAAGTTAGTTAACATGGACTGCTGTACATCCAAGGAGGCAAGGGAAAGAAAACGCATTAATGAGGAAATTGACAGGCAATTGCGCCTGGAGCAAAAAAGGGCATTCCGCGATCTTAAACTATTGCTGCTGGGTAAGTGGAACCTGACACATTTTGGACCTACTTCACTTGGTCCTTGGCGTTTGAATTCCAATCGTGTATCCTCCAGGCACGGGAGAGTCCGGAAAGTCTACATTCATCAAGCAGATGCGTATTATCCACGGAAATGGCTACTCGGACGAGGACAGGCGTGGATACATTACGTTGATTTTTCAAAATATTTTCATGGCCATGCAGTCAATGATTATGGCCATGAATAAGCTGAAGATTTCCTATGATCATGGGGAGCACAGCGTAAGTAAATCTTTTACTTAAGGGGTTAAGCCACTGTAAAACTTTCCAAATATTATAAAATAAAGTTTGTATTAAAATATATTTGCAATCTCCAAATGTATGTTAAAAAATGTGTTATGTGTATGTGTTATGATCATATAATAGTTGACTAATAATGATATTTTTTATTTCATTAACTTTTAAGCTTGTCGGTTCCCAGCTCCATTTTAAAAAACATGGTTTTTGAAACCGGCACGCACTAAAACACGAATTGTTTTAAATGTTTTAAGTTTAGTTTTTTGTTACTCTAACTTGCATCCTAACATTAATGTCATTCGGAATTTTAATAGGTTAATTTAACGAAATTAACAAAAAGTGTTAAATTTCCTTCTAATACAATTTTTTCCAATTGCTGCAAATTGTATATAAAACATTATTATTGGATTCAATAGATAAACTCGTGTAAATTAACGTCAAACATTTTTGTATAAGTTTGTTTATGTGAACTACAAAATTTGGTTTTGTACTTTTATATGAACTTTAAAATATATTCGAATCTGACCTTGTCATTTCTACTCTTACATAAAATCATTATTAAAAGGTCCAAAATCGACGTATACAATGGTTTTAACCCTTAATCATAATATGCTGAGTCTTAAACCTATGATCCACAGAAAATGGCCGACCTAGTGATGGGCATAGATTACGAGACCGTCACTAGTTTGAAGGATCCTTACTTGACTGCCATCAAATCGCTATGGGACGATGATGGTATCCAGGAATGTTACAGACGTCGTCGAGAGTATCAGCTGACTGATTCAGCCAAATAGTAAGACATCCGTCCAAAACTGGGAAACGAATTTATACTAAACTGACTGCCCATAAATGCGATATGTTAAACTTTTTTTCTTTTAAGCTACTTGAGCGACTTAGCTCGAATTGAGCAGGCTGACTACTTGCCAACCGAGCAGGATATACTTCGAGTTCGAGAACCGACAGTAAACATTTACGTCTATCCCTTCGAATTGGACGGCTTTGTATTAAGGTATCAAATCAAAATAAAAAGCAAATAACTTTTAACTAATTGGTTGTGATATAGCATTACAAAATTTTTTTGGGTACTAACATTGTTTAAAAATAAGTCTTTTTCTATTCGAATTTTAATACATTTCAAGGTTTTTAGTACTAACATATATTCCCTTATATACAAGTATGGTAGATGTCGCAGGCCAGCGAACCGAGAGAAGAAAATGGATACATTTTTTTTCGAATGTAACGTCAATTATATTTCTGGCAGCGATATCGGAATACGATCAAGTCTTGATGGAATCTGAAAGTGATGTATGCCTTAAAGTCTTAGATTTAAATTGTACATAATTATAATGAAATGTATTATTTTCAGAATCGAATGATGGAGTCTAAAGCTCTATTTGGTACTATTATAACATTCGAATGGTTTCAAAGAGCGTCCATTATTCTTTTCCTTAACAAGAAGGACATTTTGGAGGAGAAAATAATGACTTCGCATTTGGTAGATTATTTTCCTGAATACGATGGCAAGTGTTTGGAATCGCAATCCCTAAATATATAATAAAAGTAAAAATTTTGAGACAGGACCACAACAAGATGCAACAGCGGCCGAAGAATACATACTGCAAATGTATGAAGATGAAAATCCCGATCCCGATAGAAAAATATACCCTCATTTTACATGTGCCACAGGTAAATTATACTGAAAAAAATAAAAACTATGCTGCAGAATTTTTAATCTTAACATTTTGTTCTTTGGTTAGATACGGAAAATATTCGGTTCGTGTTTGCAGCTGTTAAGGACACAATTCTGCAATGCCACCTTAAGGAAAACAATTTGCTCTAAACTGAAACTGGACTGTGACTTTTAAACAAACACCTTAATGACCATAGGTACAATGTATATAAATATTTAAAACCGTATGAGGATTTTTAGAATCTCATGACTTTCAACTCCCAACATTCTAGGTTGCATCAACTTGTGTTATTTCGTTGAAAATGTAATAGATTTAAGTGGCTAACATTATGTTAGCATTAACATGAAGGATGGTTCCTTTTCCTGGCTATAGAAACTTATCAAATTTTGAAAATAAAATAATATAATATAAATATATGAATAAATGCAATTCGTTTCAACTTAAGCTCGAAATTGTGGAAGTAGGGGATCGAATTATTTTTAGCTGTTATGTCTATTTCCACCAAATTTTTGACTTGAGTCCGCTAAAGTGGGAGAGGAATATTTTGACTGGTTAAGTCAGAGACATATACCACGACTCTGTAGCATTAGTTGTTCAGACACTATAAGCCTTTGAAATCTGATTTTTGGGTTTCCCGCTAAACTAGCGGGATTTTCCAAAAGTCCTAGAACAAAAGTTTTAGATCTCGAGCTACTTAACACAGCTATAAAGTCCCCAAGACCCTAAAATAAAAAGATATTCATACAAATCCACACAGGAACAAACATTTTCATTTTGGAAAGTCCCCCAAAATCTTGTTTGTGAAATAACTTTAAAACGTTGCATCAGATCTTTACAACGAGGTGTCATTCGACGCGTATTCATAGTTAGAATAAAACTAGGCTAATAGCCGGGGGCATTTATCCCCACCTCAGATCAAATTTTCTAAATTTCCACTTTTACACGTCCACTGCTCTTTCTCCTGATCTACAGACTTTCTAAAGTCTTGGCATGCAATCTCTTAGGTTTTCAAATACCTTTCGATTGGTGTATAACTCGTTACGATCGGACCGACACATCATATTTTCAATTCTGCGGCTATATACTTGTAGTAGTCGCCTTGGCACACTGGTGCGCGTTCGCCACTACGTGGACCATAGTAATTCTCTAATTCTCGGAAAGCTCTGTATATATATTGCTCCCTTTGGCTTGCCGAAGCTAGCTTCCTTTTTTGTTTCAAGTGCTTTATTATCTGTATTTTTCAAATCTTTGTCCGTTGCTAAGAAGGTTTTATATTTTTCAAAATTTAAAAGAAGTACACTTAAATTTAGCTCTTTTATAGTTTGGATAATAAATTCTGCTCAGTATCAAATTTGAAATCTTTAAAAAACCCAACCATTCCCCCGGGATCTTTTAGGGATTGGGTATACAAGGGAACTCGTGGCATATCAAGAGAGCAATTATAATTATAAGTGCTCCAGCTTGTTGGGCTCTCTTAAACAAAAGGGATGTGATAACCCGCTTTTTGTTATTATAGAAAATCAAATCAGTTTTTGGTTGTTCTCGGTAGCGTGCGGACATATTTTTAAGCGCGTGGTTAGCATTAGAATGGATCGTTAAAACAATTAAACCCTTGAATCGGTAAAAAACCAATAAACCTCCCACTTAAATTAACTATATTACAATAAAATTTGCATTTAAAATAATTTGTAAATTTTAATTCGAAACAAAAGTAAAACAAAAGATTATATACAACTGTGAGTCAATTTCCATAATTCCGTTTGCTTGACTCACTCCTTACAATTCATACACGTCAATTTTGTATATCACTTTCGATCAATTTTTTCGATTTTGTTTTGAAATACATATATAAACAAGGAAGAACGCTATAGTCGAGTACCTCGACTATCAGATACCCGTTACTCAGCTAAAGGGACCAAAGGGAAATGGAGATATGCAAGCAGCAAAGCGAGATTTAAATGCGCCACCTACCGGCGGAAGACAAATTTAAGCATTGTGGGCGTTAGGGTAGGCGTGGCAAATTTTTTTTTGGATCAATCGATAGGCATTGACGAGACCAATACATTTCAGTTAAAATTTTTAATCTAGCATAAAAATTGTGGGCGCCACAGGCTTGGGCGGTTTGTGGGCGTTAGAGTGGGCGTGGCATATTCGCATAACAAACTTGCGCTGCGTACAAGGCTACGGAATCTAAATCTGAAATCCCAATACTCTATCTTTGATAGTTTCCGAGATATCCGCGTTCATATTTACGATTTTTTGAAGTTTGTAGGCGGTTTGTGGGCGTTAAAGTGGGCGTGGCAAACTTTTTTTTTGGTCAATCGATAGGTATTGATGAGAACAATTCATTTCAGTTTAAATTTTTACTCTAGCATCAAAACTGTAGAAGCCACAGTTTTGGGCGGTTTGTGGGCGTTAGAGTGGGCGTGGCACTCTACTGAAACAAACTTGCGCTGCGTAAGAAGCTCAGGAATCTGCTCGCCAAATCTCAATAGCCTAGCTCTCATAGTTTCCAAGATCTCAGCGTTCATCCGGACAGACGGACAGACGGACAGACGGACAGACGGACATGGCTAGATCGACTCGGCTAGTGATCCTGATCAAGAATATATATACTTTATGGGGTCGGAAACGCTTCCTTCTGCCTGTTACATACTTTCCGACGAATCTAGTATACCCTTTTACTCTACGAGTAACGGGTATAAATATGGTATGTAAAAATATATAAAGATAACCCTCTAGACGTTTTAATGGGAAAAACCATGAGTCTGTAAGCGGCCGACTACGTAGTGATTAAAGGCACCGGGAGATATGTCACTTTGGCGACTGTAAAGATTATAATTTTAACAAAATAGATAAAAAAGTATTCTTTTTTTGATGTTTATCAAAACAGTTTGTCTCATCGTTTAATTTTCATAAAAGAGTATTGTGAAATTTTTTTTTAAGTTTTTGAAAATAATGATAAACAATATGTATTTCAACAAATATACATACAATAATTAAATTAATAATAATAACTATATACCGAAAATGGCTCACAAATTGAGTATTTGCTATTCTTTTGAAATTTTTATTTGTTTAAACAGTTTTTATCGATATTGTCAAAAACGTAAAAAAAGTTTCACAATACTTCTTAAGTTGATCAATACTGAAATTCAAATTTCCGGCGCAAAGCCTGTACCGGCAAATTTAAAAAATCAAAATAAAATCTGTTTCACCATAGATTTGTCTATTACTGTGTTTATGCTATGCCTATTTCATGAAATCAATTCATGAAATGAGCGAACTCGTGTGTGCATAAACACTGTTTCATAAATTTGATAACACACGAAAGTTGACTATGAATTCAGTCCCAATTTACGAAATGCGGGGGCACAGCCTACTACTCTATAGAGCTCTATATCAAATTAAAACAAGGAAGAACGCTATAGTCGAGTACCTCGACTATCAGATACCCGTTACTCAGCTAAATGGACCAAAGGAAAATGGAGATATGCAAGCAGCAAATGCGCCACCTACCGGCGGTAGACAGATTTAAGCGTTTTGGGCGTTAGAGTGGGCGTGGCAAAGTTTTCTTAAAATCAATCGATAGTTATTGACGAGACCAATACATTTCAGTTTAAATTTTTTATCTAGCACGAAAATTGTGGGCGCCACAGGCTTGGGCGGTTTGTGGGCGTTAGAGTGGGCGTGGCAAACTTTTTTTAGATCAATCGATAGGTATTGACGAGACCAACACATTTCAGTTAACATTTTTTATCTAGCATAAAAATTGTGGGCGCCACAGATTTGGGCGGTTTGTGGGCGTTAGAGTGGGCGTGGCATATTCGCGTAACAAACTTGCGCTGCGCTTTAGCCTACGGAATCTAAATCTGAAATCCCGTTTCTCCATCTTTGATAGTTTCCGAGATATCCGCGTTCATACTTACGATTTTTTGAAGTTTGTGGGCGGTTCGTGGGCGTTATAGTGGGCGTGGCAAACTTTTTTTTGGGTCAATCGGTAGGTATTGATGAGAACAATACATTTCAGTTACAATTTTTATTCTAGCATCAAAACTGTAGGATCCACGGTTTTGGGCGGTTTGTGGGCGTTAGAGTGGGCGTGGCACTCTTTTGAAATAAACTTGCGCTGCGCAGGAATCTCAGGAATCTGCATGCCTAATCCCAGTATTGTACCTCTTATAGTTTCCAAGATCTCAGCGTTCATACGGACAGACGGACAGACGGACAGACGGACAGACGGACAGACGGACATGGCTAGATCGACTCGGCTAGTGATCCTGATCAAGAATATATATACTTTATGGGGTCGGAAACGCTTCCTTCTGCCTGTTACATACTTTCCGACGAATCTAGTATACCCTTTTACTCTACGAGTAACGGGTATAAAAATTTGACAGCTTTACTAATATCATTTCATGTGATGGAGAATGCATGAAATTCATAGCATAAACATAGTATATATAGCTTGTTCGGTTCATTGGGACTGTAAATTTTAAATGATACACCTTTTGACTTGCGATCGGATTATCGGATCAATGTAGTCTATTCATGTATTCGCCAAAATTAAAGGATGCCTTTACAGTGTAAACTAAAACATGTATCACCAATTTAAGAATATTTCATGATTTAAAAATCTTGACATAGCGATTCCGTAACTTCTACTCTTAGGAATATCATTATTTTAATATTTCAGAATTTTTTAATTTAAAAATATTTCCCAACATTTCTGTAAATATTTTTAGGTTTCTAAAAACTGGAAAGCTCTGTACTATATATACATTGCTCCCATAGGAACGACCTGCATGGTCGTAAAAGTCATCTTCCGTTCTTATTTTTTGGTTACATCTATTGGAATAAAACCCGTCCGTATGAACGGTGAGATCGCACTCTAACGCCCCCAAGCCGCCCAAGACTGTGGCGCCCCAGATTTAATGCCAGAATACAAAATATACCTGAAATCCTAAAATATATATGTTTAAGCATTACCCATCGATTAACCAAGAAACGTTTGCCGCTCTAACGCTTACACACGTCCATATTCATAAAATTTGATTGACTTTAAGAAATTTTAGAAAATGTAAAACGGATTTTGTTTTGTTCATCAATACCCATCTACTTGCGTACGAGTGGTTCAAATCGGATCACTCATTAAGAAGTTATAACCAAGCAATGTAAACGCCGCTTGGTGGTGCCATGCAATCTCGGAAAAAGTCGAGAGCCATCAAAATATTCAAGTCATATGAAAATTTACTTACTTTTGACCGCTTCAAGGACAGGCTAAAGGCTTGGTCGAAAAGCATCGGTAGAGCGTGCAAAGTCGACCACTGTACATTTTAAAATAATTTAAGCCTGCTGTGGTGGTCCGATCGGAAGTGGTGATATAACGTTCGAGGCGGGTTATCCAAGTCTGACAGGTGTGATACCAAGGCTTTAGGCAAATAAACTGTATTTTGAAATACTCAGAAGGTTTTATTTATGTTTATGTTGTGCGTGCGATCATCTCGTCTTCTTTACCTCATCTGTAGATATTGTCATTTGATAAATAGTTCCTCAGATCCTCAGTTATGTAACCACTCTCAAATACAATCGTCGTCTTTTTGCAGGTGTTTATGTATCTTTTGATGTAGATTTCGTTATATTGATTCAATATTCCTATTCTGCGAGTCACCGAAGTTTGTTATAAGCCAATATTAAGCAACAGCAGATCTCATAAATCGTTTACGCGGAAAACATGTCAAAAAGTCTAGTAAGCATGTTCTTAGAGTGCTGTGAATCGGATGAGGACAAGGAACACAAGCTTATGAACAAGTTAATAGACCTCGAAATACGCAAGGAAAGGAAGAAGTCGAAATTCGAGTTTAAGCTGTTGCTGTTGGGTAAGTGGGGAAAAGTAACTGTTTGATTGCACTAAAGCTTACTTAACTTTAATATTTTCCAATTGAACACCCCAGGAACCGGCGAGTCTGGAAAGTCAACATTCATCAAACAGATGAGAATTATCCATGACAATGGCTTCTCGGAGACAGAAAAGCAAAAGTACATCAAACTGGTTTTCCAAAACGTATTCATGGCCATGCAGTCAATCATCAAGGCCATGGAAAGGCTGAATATTTCCTATGGTCAGGAGGAGCATAGAGTGAGTATATCAATGGTTTAGCATGTACTATATACGTGCTGTGTATATACTTATGCTCACTTAGAAAAAATGAATGTGATCTACAGGAACTTGCCGATCTGGTGATGAGCATCGATTACGAAGATGTCACCGTTTTAGAGGATCCATACTTAAATGCCATTAAAACGCTTTGGAACGATGATGGTATCCAGGAATGTTACGTTCGTCGTAGAGAATATCAGCTAACTGACTCAGCAAAATAGTATGTATTACTTATATATATAGTATAGTATAGTATTACTTTATTATCTAATTTAGTTTCCTGAGCGACATAGCTCGAATTGAACAGGCTGAGTATTTGCCAACCGACCAGGATATTCTCCGTGTTCGAGTTGCCACAACCGACATTCATGAGTATCCGTTTAACTTGGATGGCCTTCAGATAAGGTATTTATTCAGTAATGAGAGAGTCGAGTGCGTCGACTATCATATACCCGTTACTCAGCTAACCAATTTTACTCATTAAAATTTAAATGGTGGCACTCGGCCGAAAAAAACGTGGGCTTCATAGCCATTTAAATTGTCTAGCTTTAAAAATGTGGGCGCCAGAGCGTCAGCATCCGATTTTGCAAGCGTATCACCAAAGCCTTAAATTGATTATAATTTTTTAATAATTGGTCCGATTGTATCCAGTATACGGGTATTGTAAAACAAAACAAAACCTCACTTGCACAATTTCAAAATGCTGAAAAATAACCAACTTTAGCGTTGTGGAAAGTGGCGGAGTCTGAAGCTAAGAACCCAACTCTCTAGCTCTTATAGTTTCCGAGATCACAATAGAGGTCGAAAACGGTTCCCTCTGCCTGTTACATACTTTTCCCAAATGGAATATCCCCTACTCAACAAGTAACGGGTATAAATAATACAATAAATACATTTTTTATGCAGCTTAATATTCATATAGTTATGATGGAGCCAGTAAACTCGAATTTTGTAATTTTCTTACTTACTGATATTATATCTGGCTTGCGTTGCTATTATTTGTAAATATTATATTTTTCCATTATGTTTAGTATGGTGGATGTCGCAGGTCAGCGGTCAGAGAGAAGAAAATGGATTCACTGTTTTTCGAATGTGACAGCAATTATATTTTTAGCAGCCCTATCGGAATACGATCAAGTCTTGTTTGAATCTGAAAATGTTGTACGTTTAAATGTCATACTTTTCAGTTTAACGTCGTAAATAAATAAATTTATTACTTGCAGAATCGAATGGAGGAATCTAAGTATTTATTTCAGACTATAATTCACTACGAATGGTTTCAAGATAAATCAGTTATTCTTTTCCTTAATAAAAATGACTTGTTAGAAGAGAAAATAAAGAATTCACATTTGGTAGACTATTTTCCTGAATACGATGGTAAGTGTTAACATTCATTACCTTTGCTCCATTTATACATTTTAATTGCTTTGTCATCGAAAAGGTCCAAAGGGAGATGCTATTGCAGCCCGAGAATTCATATTAAAAATGTATAGTGATTTAACGCGGAGACCCAAAAAATCGAATCAACCAGATATAAACATTTACTCACATTTTACCGTTGCTACAAGTAAGTATCATATAATTTGCCAGGCCTAATCACTTTTATTTGACCATACAAATGTACATTATTGGATAATAGTCCGTAAAATTACCGAACGGAATTTGTGCACAACTTACGAACATAATTCTATAGTTTTCATTACTCCAACTAATTAAATCTTAATTTCGTTGTTTAGATACCGAAAATATTAGGTTTGTGTTTGCAGCCGTTAAGGACACAATTCAGGAAGCATACTTAAAGATTTTTAACATGGAATAACCTGGAAACTATACTCAATGCCTAAACGACTAGTTCGTTGCATCGCCGTTGTATTTAAGTCCCAAATGATTATTTTGTAAGAAAAATCAAAAAAAAAAAGTAAAGTATTACTGTTGGTTGTCGGTTTCACCTGAAATCTTATTGTCCTCAGATACATTTTTACAATTAAACTTTTATTTGCAATTGTCGTACAAATCATATTATTATACCAAAGTTATTTTTAAAGTTAAATAAAAGTATCAATATAAGATCTTAAAAGTAAATAAAATAAAATGTATTATAAATATAAGCATTTCAGAACGGATATATATTTTACACTTCTGCGCTGTTCAACATTTTACTATATTGTACTCAAATTTTAAGGAGAATTTCTATTTGTACCATGGCAATTCATTACAATTATCCGTAGTAAAAATTGGAATAAGAATTTTAACTTAAGTGTATTGTTCTTATCAATACCTATCGATTTCCCCAAAAAAAAGGTGCCACGCCCACTCTAACGCCCATAACGCTTAAATCAGTCTACATCCACATTTCCCTTTGGTCCCTTAAGCTGAATAACGGGTATCTGATAGTCGAGGTACTCAACTATAGCGACCCAAAAAAGATTGCCACGCCCACTTTAACGCCTACAAGCCGCCCACAAACTTCAAAAAATCGTAACTATGAACGCGGATATCTCGGAAACTATCAAAGATAGACAATTGGGATTTCAGATTTAGATTCCGTAGCCTTGAGCGCAGCGCAAGTTTGCTACGCGAATATGCCACGCCCACTCTAACGCCCAAGCCTGTGGCGCCCACAATTTTTATGCTAGATAAAAAATTTCAATACCTATCGATTGTGCAAAAAAAAAGTTTGCCACGCCCACTCCAACGCCCTCAAGCCGCCCAAGCCTGTGGCACCCACAATTTTCATGCCAGAAAAAAAATTTTAATTCAAATGTATTAGTCTCGTCAATACCTATCGATTGACCCAAAAAAAAGTTTGCACGCCCACTCTAACGCCCATAACGCTTAAATCAGTCTACCGCCACATTTCCCTTTTGTCCCTTTAGCTGAATTACGGGTATCTGATAGTCGAGGTACTCGACTATAGCGTTCTTCCTTGTTATACCCGTTACCCGTAGAGGAAAAGGGTATACTAGATTCGTCGGAAAGTATGTAACAGGCAGAAGGAAGCGTTTCCGACCCCATAAAGTTTATATATTCTTGATCAGGATCACTAGCCGAGTCGATCTAGCCATGTTCGTCTGTCCGTCTGTTCGTCCGTCCGGATGAACGCTGAGATCTCGGAAACTATAAGGGCTACAATACTGGGATTAGGCATGCATATTCCTGAGATTCCTTCGCAGCGCAAGTTTGTTTCAGCAGAGTGCCCCGCCCACTCTAACGCCCACAAACCGCCCAAAACTATGGATCCTACAGTTTTAATGCTAGAATAAAAATTTTACTGGAAATGTATTGTTCTCATCAATACCTATCGATTGACCCAAAAAAAAGTTTGCCACGCCCACTCTAACGCCCATAACGCTTAAATCAGTCTACCGCCACATTTCCCTTTTGTCCCTTTAGCTGAATAACGGGTATCTGATAGTCGAGGTACTCGACTATAGCGTTCTTCCTTGTTAGCATTGAATTCTTAAACAATTTTGTGTGCATAGGCAAAAAAAAAATTTGGGAACACGTAAAAAAAATAAACAAAAATATTTTGTAGTACATTAAAATAATATTTTTTTAGAGTATTTAGTTAAATTGGGTCTTTTGTGCAGCGGTATTGCTCTCGGCTGCGAACCCAGCGGTCGTGAGTTCGATTCTCGCTGCGACCACGATGATTTCTCTCAAGAAGTAAGTTGTTTTATATTTATGTTATTTCCCTGATTCTGTTTAATGACTACTTTCAGTTCATATGACTCTAATTAGCAGTTAACCAACATGCGTGGAGCGGCCAAATAATAACCTTGCCTTCCTTCCTCTCAAAATATAGTAAAAAAAGGTCAAATAATCCCAAAAAATGCCTGGAAAAAGTACTGCAGATAGTGTTTGCCGAGAACCAGAAAACATGTCCAAGCACGATTTTTAAAAACAAAATTTTGTTTTCATTTTTAGGCACTTGCTCTTGTTTTTAAGGCGCTAAAAAAATACCGCCGTTGATGCTTAAAATTTGTTTCCATATGTTTAGGGTATTTACCTTTGAAAACAGAGAAAGTGCCCTTGATTTAAGAAAATTCACCCTAGATCTAAGAAAAATCGCCCTAAATGTAAGACCAATACATGCCTATTTTTATAAAATGTTGCTCTTATTTTGTTACCATTGACCCCCGTTTTAGGGCGATTTTCCTTGATTTTAGGGCAATTTTACAGTAAAATTTCTATGAGTGTAAGAACAAGGAAGAACGCTATAGTCGAGTTACTCAGCTAAAGGGATATGCAATCAGCAAAGCGGCGGTAGACAGACTTAAGCGGTATGGGCGTAAAAGTGGGCGTGTTGGGTCAACCGATAGGTATTGACGAGACAAATACATTTCAGTTGAATTTTTTTTAGCATGAAAACTATGGGCTCCACACTTTTATGGGTGAAAATTTTTTTCTAGCACAAAAATTGTGGGCACCAAAGGCTTAGACGGTTTGAGATCGTTAGAGCGGGCGTGGCATATTCGCGTAACAAGATTGCTCTGCGTACAAGGCTATGGAATCTAAATCTGAAATGCCAATTTTCTATACTTGATAGTTTCCGTTATATCCGCGTTCATATTTAAGTTTTTTGAAGTTTTTGCTTGTTTTTTGGGTGTGGCAAACTTTTTTTTGGGTCAATCGATAGGTATTGATGAGAACAATAGAATGCAGTTTAAATTTTTATTCCAGGATTAAAACTGTAGGAGCCACAGTTTTGGGCGGTTTGTGGGCTTTGTGGGCGTGACATACTGACGAAGCAAACTTGCGCTGCGCAGGAATTTCTAGAATCTGCGTGCCTAATCTTAGTATTGCAGCTTTTATAGTGTCCGAGATCACAGTGTTCATACGGACAGACGGACATGGCTAGATCAACTCAACTAAAGATCCTGATCAAGAATATTTATACTTTATGGGGTCGGAAACGCTTCCTTTTACCTGTTACATACTTTCCGACGACTCTAGTACCCTTTTACTCTACGAGTAACATTGCTCTGCAATCGCGTGGTTAATTTTGGTAATCTATTACTAGTATACTATTAGTATATTGGTTTTGTTTAGTCCAAAACATCGGCGACTCCGTCCACTGTGCACAGTGATAAATAATGCAGATTAACTCAGAGCAAGCTGTAGAAAAAAAACTGCCACTCAGTTTTCGGATATTCTTCACTTCGAGCAGGCTCTGCTTGTGGCGATAAACGTAAATGTATCACAATTTTCTATTCAACTGACAGGCTTCATTTTTGCGGGATGAAATATAAACAGAATCAAATCAAAGCCAAAGCATTTTACTACTAAATTGTGACCCAAGAATTCAAATAAAAAATGTATATGGCTTAACGCTAAAATAATACTTATAAAAATAATATTGTGAAGAAAAAAGTGAGTCATTTAAAGAATTCGGTTAATCATTTCCATTTGGCGGAACTCGTCATAGGCAGTAATATGTGAAAGGGATGAAAAAAAAATATTTATACCGATTTCGTATAGATACTTAAGAGATCTGCCCATATTAACAAAGATATTAAATTAATGTTACGTTTTTATACTTTTGTTATTTAGTAAAAAAAGAAATAACAAGAGAAAACGCTATTATTAATGTCCCCGACTATAAAATACTCGTTACTCAGCTATGGAGAGTGCGAGGGAGATGGATATATGCAAGCAGCAAAGCGACTGCTCCCAAGATTGCACAACACGTCAGTGCGCTGGCTACAACTCTGCAAACTTTGAAAATGTGGAATTTAAAAAAAAAATGAGTAGTTTGCCGAGTTGAAGCTCACAATATACTCAAAATTGAAGGGAGATACAAAAACATTTTCTTAAAAATATCTTTAAAAAAAAGAATCTTAAAAATTTTTGCTTACTTATTTTTTGTGATTTAGGAGTTCAATTCTACCAGGCTACCATCGTCATTCCTGAAGAATTTTTGCTGTAAACTAGTGTAATACAAATAAAATCCCTCTTACACTTTTAAAAAATATTCAAAATCCAACGACGTAAATATTTCCAGTACCGGGTGTAAGAATGTATGTAATGAACACTTTATCTTAAAGCAAATGTGTATATTGGATTTATGACACATTATATTTTTCTCGGAATACGTAAGAGCGCTCATTCAGCTTATGTTTCTTATGTGCATCAATATAAATTTTCACACGACTTAGCGCTGAAGTGATTTCTGTGGCACCCCTGATGAGTGATAGTTAGAAAAACACTTACTTCGACCTCTGTTTAAACCTACGACCGCTCGCATTGCAAAAAGACGTTATAACTAAATCGACCGCGAATTGTTCTGAAAGAGCGTTACTTGCAGAGGGTATTATAATTTTGGTCGGAAGTTTGTAACGCAGTGGAGGAGACGTATCCAACCCTATAAAATTTATATTTTCTTGATCAGGACCTCTAGAAGTGTCGATATACGGTATAGATCCGTCTGTTTTAATATCGTTTGCGAGCTCAGATTAAATTCTATCGATCTGAAACTTTCAGAGTTCTCGGCCTTTGCTTTAATGGTATTTATGGTTTATAGTTTTTATACCCGTTACCCCTAGAGTAAAAGGGTATACTAGATTCGTCGGAAAGTATATAACAGGCAGAAGGAAGCGTTTCCGACCCCATAAAGTATATATATTCTTGATCAGGATCACTAGCCGAGTCCGTCTGTCCGTCTGTCTTTCCGTTCGGATGAACGCTGAGATCTCGGAAACTATAAAAGCTAGATTGAGATTTGGCATGCAGATTCCTGAGCTTCTTACGCAGCACAAGTTTTTTTCAGCAAAGTGCCACGCCCACTCTAACGCCCATAACGCTTAAATCTGTCTACCGCCGGTAGGTGGCGCATTTCAATCTCGCTTCCTTTTTGCATATCTCCATTTCCCTTTGGTCCCTTTAGCTGAGTAACGGGTATCTGATAGTCGAGGTACTCGACTATAGCGTTCTTCCTTGTTTTTACTTATTCTCCTCGCAACTTTGGACGTCCGTTTCAATTTAGCAATTTCGGTAAAGTCTGCAAGGCCTTAAAACCTCTGATTGCCGAGGTTAGCTTCCGTTCTCGTTTTACCCGTTTCTCGTAGAGTAAAAGGGTATACTAGATTCGTCGGAAAGTGTGTAAGCGGTAGAAGGAAGCGTTTCCGACCCCATTAAGTATACATTTGTATTTTTGATCAGGATCACTAGCCGGGTTGATCTCGCCATGTTCGTCTGTCTGTCCGTCCGTTTGAACGCTGAGATCTCGGAAACTTAAAAAGCGCAAGTGCTATACCAAACTACATGCCAAAAATGATTGAAATAAAACCATTAATCAAAAAGTTATAACCAAACAATAATCCATATTTTTACAAATTCGCCGGCGCCTAATACGCCACCAAGGCGCTATGGGCTAGTTGGTGTTATGGGCTTGGTGGCGCTAGGTAGTGCTAGGTGGCGCTGTCTACAAGCAAGCATATCTCCATCCCTCCCGCACTGTCTTTAACTGAGTAACGGGTATTTGATAGTCGATGGCATCGACTACAGCGTCCTCTCTCGTTTTACTGTCCTGGCGGGAAGGATTCGAACTCGGGACCTTTCTAAACAAAATATCATTGTCCCGACGCCTCTAGCAGCTCAACCACCCTGAAAATTCGATTTTCTTATTGCATTTTAAATTTAAGTATAAATGCTTCTAATTTACGGAAATTTCGATTTAACATTTTCAGTAACGATTCTTCAAAATCTCGTTCAAAATTTTCCTGAGTGTAAGCCCTGAAATTGTTTTACAGTGGGGGGTGTTTTACGGGGGTAAAACATATTTTTGTACTCATTTGCAAGGCTTACGCGTGATATTACGCTTATGCCAGCCAATCTTTAATCACAGCTCAACCTTTCTTCATATGTTGGCTTGTTTTTCTAGCTAAAGCGAAATAGAGCCTGGATACATTTTGTAAGCATGGATTGCTGTTTATCGGATCAGGATTTGGAGGAAAAACGCATCAGTAGGGAAATCGATAAGAAGTTGCGCAAGGATAAAAAAAAGGGACGCCTAGAGTTTAAAGTATTGGTCCTGGGTAAGCGGACGACCTGCACTTACGGCTACATAATATCCAATCCTATATCCCAAGGCACGGGCGAGTCCGGCAAGTCAACATTTATCAAACAGATGCGCATTATCCACGGCAGCCGCTACACGAAGGAGGAAAGGCGTGGGTACATCAAGTTGGTTTTTCAGAACATATTCATGGCTATGCAGTCAATGATCATGGCAATGGAAGAGCTTAACATTCCATATGGTCAGGAGAAGCATATTGTAAGTATATCTTCAACTTAACGAATAAACGTTTAATTAATCACCGATAAATGGATGCTATCTTCAGGAATTGGCTTACTTGGTAAGAAGTATAAATTATTCGACCGTTAACACGTTAGAGGATCCATACTTGAATGCCATTAAAACGCTTTGGGAAGATGCTGGCGTCCAGGCGTGCTACGATCGCAGCAGAGAATATCAGCTGAATGATTCAGTTGCATAGTGAGTTCCCTTTTTCAAAAATACCTTTGCACATGAACCAAATCCCATCAAGGTTCTCGACCGCTCGTTTAACTAAAAGTGGAGTTTAAACTCAAACTTAAACCGTACTTTTAGTTTAATATGACGAGAAAACAGATTTAAGTAAGGTACTACTGCCAACTTAGTGGACTAAGACTGCTTGTTAGGTTGATTTACCTATTTGGGTACGGATTTTGTTCTTAATTTTATAATCTTTTAATCTATCTAATTAAGCTTCCTGAGCAACATAAAACGAATTGAACAGCCTTATTACCTGCCGACAGATCAGGATATTCTTCGTGTTCGTGTGCCAACAACTAAAGTTGATGAGTATCTATTTAACTTGGATGGTTATGTGATAAGGTATTTATTTTAATTCCTATAGTTGAGATGAATAGTATTTGTCTTCCAAAAAATTTTATTGTTAGAAGTACACGATGCAATAATTTATAAAATACACTGGTCGGCACAAGTATTTTCACAAAACAAAAGTTAAATACACTCATAATTTGAACTTACTTCTTGTTAACTTTGGCAGCAATGGAAAGGTAATTTAAATGCCGTTTGAATGATGCAATACTTTTCTTAACCCATTCAGTACTTATTGAAAAGGACGAATTTGTGTGAAAATCTACTTTTTAAACTTTTTTCCTCGTCTTGAAAACTTAAATTTTTTGATGCAAAAAGTTTCTTCAAACAAAAATAATAGTAACTGCAAAAAGAATTTTTCTGAAGTCATATTGCTTATGTTTTTTATGAAAAAAAGAAAAATTTGGCTTAAATTCATGTATGTAAACATTTTCAAAAAATCTTAAAAAAGTGATATTTGATAAATTCTATTTGCAGTTACTATTATTTTTGTTTGAAGAAACTTTTTGCATCAAGAAATTT
Source organism: Drosophila subpulchrella (assembly GCF_014743375.2). Lineage (NCBI taxonomy): Eukaryota > Metazoa > Arthropoda > Insecta > Diptera > Drosophilidae > Drosophila > Drosophila subpulchrella. The sequence continues at coordinate 898,830 of NC_050611.1, read as the reverse complement.
AGGTTTTCAAAAAGAGGAAAAAAGTTTAAAAAGTAGATTTTCACACAAATTCGTCCTTTTCAATAAGTACTGAAGGGCTTATAAAAAGTATTGCATCATTCAAACGGCATTTAAATTACCTTTCCATTGATGCCAAAGTTAACAAGAAGTAAATTCAAATTATGAGTATATTTAACTTTTGTTTTGTGAAAATACTTATGTAGACCAGTGTATAATGATCACTTTCATAAAATTCAGAATAAATGTTCATATGTTAGCCATAAGCTAGAGAGAGAACTTTCAAAGAAAGGAAATATCGACTTGATCCTTATATGTTTTTTTCTGTGTATGTGCATTATTTATAAAATTCAATTAAGTTGAACCTTTATGAAAATTTTAAATAAAACAACATATTTTTTCTTATACACAGAATGGTGGACGTTGCAGGTCAGCGAAACGAAAGAAGAAAATGGATTCATTGTTTTTCGAATGCGACATCAATTATGTTTTTGGCAGCACTATCGGAATTCGACCAGTCATTGGCTGAATGTAAACATGATGTAAGGTGACAAGACTAATAGCCTCATTCCAACAGCACATTTTTGACATTTGAAATAAGTGGCTTGTGTGATGTTTTTGCAAAGGGCAGCTTATCGATGTGGGGATATGCATAGCTATTCTCTATGCCCGCTTAATGGGATGCTGCCGACCGCTGTTTTGAATGTAGGAGATTCTAGTAGAGGATGTACATTATGGGCGCCAAAACAAAGAGCGGCTTTAATTAAATGTTGATCATTGTACAAAAGTTTAGACGTAGCTAATTGGTCTTGCGGGATGAAATCAATGTATAATAATATATAACCCTAACCTTGATAAGTATCAAACGGTTAATACGTATAAAAACAAGAAAACTTACAAAACGCTTTTTAATAATTCATCTGAATTTAAATAACAACTTTTAAAACAAAAACTGTAAAAAAAACTTTTGAGTCGTATCTTTAGAATAATGCTCATTCAGACAAATGTGCCTATGGAATCCGGCTATTACATTTTATTTTGAACCTAAAAAATAAAAAGTTTATAATAATAAATATTATTTTCAGAATCGAATGGAGGAATCTATAGCTTTGTTTCGTACTATTATAACTTTCCCATGGTTCCAAGATACGTCAGTTATTCTATTCCTGAACAAGATGGATTTGTTTGAGCTCAAAATTATGACTAGCCATTTGGTAGACTATTTTCCTGAATACGATGGTACGTGGTCCGAGTTGTATGTTAACTCTATGTTTTAACATTTTTTTGCCTTCTTACCGAATAGGTCCAAGGAAAGATGCATTTACGGCTCAATGTTATATAAAAAATATGTTTTTAAATGTAAATCCTGATCCACACAAAACCATTTATTCGCATTATACCGTTGCTACAAGTAAGTGTACCTAATACGTTAGTGTGATTGCGTCAGAAATTTCTTAAGATTGTGATGGCGTTTCATATATGAAATTTCGCTTTGTTAGGTTCAATCGGGAACGGAAGCTAGCTTTGGAAACCCGAACTTTTAATACCCTTGCTGACTTTGAAATCGAAATTACTAAAATAGAGCGAATGTCCAAAGTAGCCAGAATGCCTTAACATTTCTTCACAAACAGCATAATTTTCGAAGTTTTATTCGACGATAGTCGAGTACCTTGACTATATATGATTACTCAGCTAAAGGGACCAAAGGGAGATGGAGATATGCATGCGGCAAAGCGAGATTGTAATGCGCCACCTACTCGCGATCTCAATATATGGTTATGTGGGTGTGGCAAACTTTTTTTGGGTCAATCGATAGGTGTTGACGAGACTAATACATTTCAGTTAAATTTTTTTCTAGCATGAAAACTGTGTGCGCCACAGGTTTGGGCGATTCACACTATCGAAACAAACTTGCGCTGCGCAGGAATTTTTAGAATCTGCATGCGTAGTCCCAGTATTGCCGCTTTTATAGTTTCCGAGATTACAGCGTTCACACTGACAGACGGACAGACGGACATGTCTAGATCGACTCGGCTAGTGATCCTGATCAAGAATATATATACTTTATGGGATCGGAAACGCTTCCTTCTACCTGTTACATACTTACGGACGAATCTAGTATACCCTTTTACTCTACGAGTAAAGGATATAATTATCTACAATTTCGTTGGTTAATTTGTATAAATAAAATTTTTTTTTAGGACCTTAGGAAAATTTTCTAAGCGTACTATTTGGTTGGAATTAAATACTCTACTTGATTCAGAAATAGTTTCTATGACACCGAGATTTGGTTGAAAGAAGAGATTTGGTTAAGAAAGATTTTTCTGGCACCTCTTTATATATCACCCCTCTACTGTAAAAGTAAAATGTACAAAATTTCTAACAAATATACTAATCAAGCATTCTTTTCGTTGTTTAGATACGCAAAATATTAGAAATGTGTTTAGTGATGTTAAAGACACAATTGTGGACTCTAACCTTAAGGCCAGTAATTTGGTGTGACGTTTATCTTTACAAGTAATATTGAGGACGAAGATCTTATGCGTGAAAACAGAAACTCAACAAATTCGATAGATGTATTAAAGATATTATGTATACCCCAATATTAATAAACCATTGTTTTGTAAATAGAAATGGGTAAATAAAATATACCTCCCCCATATGCGGATCTTAAAAAACTGATTTTTATTTCAAACTTAAGGTTACATACACAATCGTTTATTTTTAAAACGTTTCACAAACTATTTTTATTTTGTCTTAGGCTCAAAAAATTTAAATCGAGCTGCCCTCATCCGGAAATTCAGTACAAACGAAGTATCACAATGAAATCATATTTCTGTCATGCTTTGCATTGGCCGTAAAACCTAATATTGGCGAACAAGCAAACTAAACATCACTTTGATCAACAGTTGAAAACAAAACAACGACCATACTTAATTGCTAAATATTATCTTGGATGGGTTCTACAAAATCTTTTTGGCACTTGGGCGTTTATATGACCACGAAGTCGCTGAGGTTGCGCTCCGGTTGGACCATGCTCGGTGGCATCAGTTGAACCAGTTTGTTAAACAGGAAAGCTCGTTTGTTCTTTAGCTCGGGAGTGCACTCCGTGCGCGCTCTTTTAGTGCATGACGATGAGCTGGGACTGGAGGCGGTCTCAGAGATGCCGGACGAGATCAGACTTTCGTTCGATTCCAATGAAATATTCTCGGTGGCGGGGCCATCGGCCACTTCATCTGGAAAATAAAAAAATCATTCTCCATATCAGTCAAATAAAAAATGGTGACAGTTTAAACCTTTGATTTTGGTTGACACATCAGGATCCGTTTCAAGATCTTCAGCATCAGCACACAGCGCTGGTGTGGTACACTCTCTTTCGATGCTACTATCATGGTTTTTAAAGAGCAACGAAGCAAGTTTGTGGAACTAAAAAGAACGAGAGTGAACATTACAAACTGAATCACGCCCTTAAGAATATAAAACATACATTATTTAACTGTTCTGCATCGCTATGATCAATCACAGCGGCTATATGATGCCGCAAATACTGCATTGCCTTAAAGGGATCCTGGCGCGTCATCTCCTCGTAGCGCATCTTTCGAACCAAAAACCGACAATGCTTTAGGATCTCGTCTCGTTTTGGTCTATAAAAGCAGGAAATTAACATGTGATACCTTCACAAAGTGGAATATGTACTTTTCCAAGCGCAGCAGCCAGAAATCATCAAGTCTCAGTTGCTGCTGCTGGCAGATGCCAGGATTTCCTCCAAACAAATAATGGGTATTAGCCAAATCATCGTACACCAACTGGTGGGCATAACGGGGACAAGGTTCTATGGACCCATCCCCTTTGCTGGCGCCCAAAATGTTCATCTTGTTGATGGAGTTCGCATCCTGTCCACTGTGGCGACAGTAATATATCCTTGACCACTTGTGATTGCGCAGGGAATAGACCCAAAATGAGTTCGATGCATCAATATGCTGGATATCGCGACGATCCTTAACCTTACTCAGGCTCTAGAAGTATACGAATCAATTAAGGACTCTGGTATAGTCTAATGTGCTCACAGAAAATATGTAAATCTCATCGCGTTCACAATCGATAGTCGCACGCAATGTATAGCCTGAAGACGGCTCAAATTTGGCTTCGTTGCCAGCGGTGGTTCCGTGATGAGGGTGCTCCTTGTTGAGCACGGATATGGCCTGGGTGTCTACGTCGTAGCTGAGGAACTCGTCCAAATCCTCCTTGCCTCGTTGACCGCCATAAATGTAGAGTTTTCGATGTTTCTGTTGTGAAAAATATTATATAATCAGCGTTTTTAAAGTGAATTAAACCTACATTATGGAAAACCATGCAATGAGTGATCCTGGACTTGATGGACATCACATCTGCCAGGGATGCGCTGGCGTGGTGACAGTCCACCAGTATCTGTGCCCAGGTGTTTGTGGCTATGTGATAGGAAAACAGTCCTGAATACTCTGGTTCTATTGCTCCCGTAGCATTGACACTGCGAGGTGTGAGTATTTTGCCTCCGAAAACGTAAATTGTCCTCTTATCGGCATCCATGCACATCTGGTGATCGTAGACAAGCTGTGGACCTCCGACTTGACTGGTGTCATCGCAGATCTGCATCCAGTTCCCAGCTCTCGTGTCATACAGGTAAAAGTCGCTCTTAATATAATCCGAAGTTCGAATAGAGTTGTCCAGGTAACGACCAAGCATGAACACATTTTCGCTGATGGGGTCAAAAACCATTTTGTGGCAGGATCGCGGCGTGGGTCCATTGAAAATCTCTGACCTCTCGCACAGAAGGGACCACTGATCATTATCGATATTAAACACCCAAAGGTCACTCAAATCCTGGTAACCATCCCAGCCACCGTAGAGATATATTAGTCTCTTTTTGGCATCCACCACCAGCTGATGACCTCCGCGGTTGCCTGAAAAAGTAAATGTTAAGCTGATAATTGATATGTGGAAAAAGGAGTACTAACCAGGCTTCATGTCGCTTTCGGTAAGCTTCATATGCCAACTGTGCTTGTAGTCCTGTTTGTTCAAATATTCGTCCATTAGACCTTCTTCAATGCACTCGACTATAAAGCGCTCAGCCTTCTCAAAGTCTCCCTGCAAAACCTATGAAGTATAGTTACTTAAATTAAGAAAATTCACCATGGATTCATTTTAATAGGTTATATCAGAATTTGTGGAGTGTACACAGCAACATATACCAAATCAAGATTTTTAAGTTGAGTCAGTAAGGATTTTCTGCCTACCAGACACTTGTGGAGTTCGCTGATCAGCGGGTGCTCCAGTTGCACATTCGTCTGCTCCTGGAGTGCCCCGAAGGCACTCATGTAGCCCTGCTGACGGAAGTGCTTGAGACACAACTTAATGATCTCCAACTCGCGCAGCGCGTTGTAGTTCTTCATGCGAGCACTGGTGTACATGGGGTCGTCCTGGCCGTGCAGCTCGACGTACCAGATGCTGAAGTTGAACGACGGACCCCAGGAGAGCAGGGGCACGATCTTGAGGTACAGTATGGGCAGGTTCTCCGAACCGTCTTCGGTGAGGCAGCGCAGGTTGAATACTTCCGGTACGTTGTCGTTTTTCAGGCCTCTAAAGGGGATACTCTTTATAAGGATTTTAAAGATCCGGGATAACGTACCCTTCAAGCAGCAGGACCATGTGCTCATCTTCCAAGCCCCCGTAAACGCGGAACTTCTTAATGTTGCACACATGCGACTTCTCGAACTTGCCAAACTTGATTTTCTTCACAATGGCGGGACGGCGCAGCTTCAAGGTGAGAAATTGCGGAGGGCTGTTTGTGTAGGCTGACCACCTGGAAGTTTGATCGTTGGGACAGTCCACCAGGACGTTTCTGCAAACCGAAGGGAACGGATTTTAAATAAATGCGCATTTTACAATTACGAAATCCGGGGCATCCATTTTCTTTTCTCTTTTTGTTCTAACTTACTCGGGCAGATAGTTGGGCGAATAGCTGGAGTAACGGTAGATCTCAAAGTTCAGCCGCTCGGAGAGGGAAAATGGCTTTTGGCTACTGGTATTCGTTCCGGAGACCGGGTTCAATGAGGGATTTAGGGCCGAGGACAGCGCCACCGATCCGTGCGAGCTGTTGTCCGTGGGACTGGACGTCGAGGAGGAGGACATGGTGGTCGAATGCGCGGGGTTTATGTTCCAACGGATTCCTTGCTAGTTAAGTGTAACGGAGCTCGCTACTTGCTGTTGTTACTTTTCTTTCCTGTCCGCTTTTCGGTGCTCGCCTGTTCCACACCCACAACAACCGCGTAACAGCTGATTGCCATGGGTGTACGCGTGAGTTCATCGTGGGGTTGTACTTAAGATATGTGTTACTTTTGTAAATAAGGATGCAGACATTTTGAAAATTGCACATTTTGGAATTCATATTAGTTTTTAAATTTATTTAAGAATTGCTGAAGTGCGTTAAAAAATTATTTATAATGTATCATCTTTAAACAAGGATTTTGTAATTATCATGTCTCAAATAAATAATGGAATGTACATAATTGTTGTCCCTAGAAAGGGGTACACATCACCCATGTGTACCTTCGATATCCGCATATCGTGGCTTATCGGATTTTCGGTTATCTTTTATCGTTTTCAAACTTGGTCACGCGTGAAAATACGACATTTAATCAAATGAAGTTATTAAAATGTAGTTAGTGTTTATTTTGGGTCGTTTTGGTGGAACGGTGAAGTTACTTTTATTTACGCCGAAGATGGCAAGGTGTATTGATGTGACGCAGAAATATTTGCTAATTTTATTATTTCTGGCAAACACATTTGTACGTTATTCAATCGAAAAAAAACATATTCAAACATCTTAAACTAAAAGTCGGTTGGGAAATCTAAATTATCATACGTTTTCTAGGTTAAAAACCAATTTTAATTTAACATGGACGGGGTATAAATTCCTTTTTTAACGATACTTTTCAGTCCTTTTCCATTGGATACTCTTACAAAATAAGGAAGAGTGAGTGCATAGCTAATGAGGCCTATTTCAGCAATGTTTCTTGTGTTTTAAAGCCAATAAGCTGGACTCGATCGGTAATGAACATGGATTGTGACATTAAAGACATCTTAACTGATATCAAAGTGAGTAGGTGCATCCATTTTAAAATTTTTATAATTTTGGAGATTTCTAGATGACAGTAGAAGTCTTCTATAAAGATTCTTCAAATCTTTATAAACCCTTTGCCGTCAAATTTAGCTTTGATGTTTGCCAACTTTTAAAAAATAAAACAAAACGATTTTTGCTGGAAAAATACGCTATGAATCATTTAGAGAAATGGACTAATGTGAATCACAGTTGCCCCTTCACGGTAAGTTTTAACAACTTACTACTTAAATCATACAACTTCTTATTTTACAGGGCCATTTGTTTGCACGCGATTTCCATTTGGATGAGGTGTCTTTGCCGACTCTTCCTTTCCAGAATTACAAAATTGTTTTTAATTTTTCAGGTGACAAGCCATCGAAACACTTGGGATTGGTTTTTATTTACTTCGAAGTGCTGGAGGATTATTACAAGAACAGACCACGTCCAAAGTAAACTGATATTGTTGAAAATTTGTTGTATAACTTTCAACCTCCTTTTTACTTTCATAATATCTTGTTATTGAATTATGATACAAATAATCGGAGTCACCGAAATAAAATAGGTTGGAAGTCTTAAAATGTAGTGTATATTTTCTTGGAAAGTCCTTTTTACAGCACTCAAGCCGTTTGTTTACATTTTAAAATCATCGTCTGAGAGAAATGCAAGTCGTGAAAACGTTTCGGACAGTCTTTGTCGGCTGTGACCGGCAGTAGTTGATGTTGGCGAACGGTCACTCTGACAGTGTCGTGGCTTGGATTGGATTTGCACGGTGTTTGTATATTTTATCTTTAAAGCAATTATTTAACAAACCATGGCCTTTGATGCAATTCCCAAGGATCTGAGAGGACTGCGCGCCTGCCTCGTTTGCTCGCTGGTGAAAGTGGGTACTTGTTTTCATCTGATCCGGCTCTTTTAAAAGACCCTGTTTTCAGAGTTTTGATCAATTTGAGACTGATGGCTGCGAAAACTGCGAGGAGTTCCTGCGCATGAAGAACAACAAGGATAATGTGTACGATCATACGAGCAACAACTTTGACGGAATTATTGCCCTGACCACGCCCACCGACTCCTGGGTGGCCAAGTGGCAGCGACTGGGTAAAGTCTTTATATTTTCGGCTCCTTGGAGTACAAGTATCATGCTTTATTTACCCCTCCCTCAGCTCGGTTCACCCGTGGCATCTACGCCATTTCTGTTTCCGGAACTCTGCCCCAGTCCACATTGCGAGACATGAAGAACCGTGGAATCGTCTACAAAACCAGAGATAGAAGCCAGCGCTAACAAACCCGATTGACGTACAAAATACATGTATAAATCTTTATTTTTAAGTTATAACAGAACCACGAATACATACAATAGCAATACAAAACCACACCGCATCAGTCATCCAGTGGGGAAACGCGCAGTCCCTCGCCTCCGGCAGTCGTCACATGGACCCCAAAGCCCGCCGATTCAAGTTCCTCCTTGAGCTTCCAATAGACCTCATTGCACTCGTAGTTTTCAGGCAGCAGGACTATCACATAGCCACCAGCACCGGCGCCCGTCAGCTTTGAGAAGAAACCCCGCTTAAAGGCGATGGTAAAGATCTGCTCCAACTTCGGGTGCGATACTCCAATGGCCTTTAGCAGATCATTGTTAATCTGGAATAGGCGCTCCAATTGCTCGAACTTGGCGCTGTCATCCTGTGCGTTGCCAAAGCTCTCGTAGAGCGGAACGGCGGTAGTGACCAACTCCTCGCAGGCCTGCCAAATGGCCTCGATGAGCTGTGGGAAGGCCTCGCCCAAGTGACGGACCTTGGCCACTATATCCGCGGTACTGCGACTCACTCGACTGTCCACCAGCAGGATGTTTAGAGGTTTCTGGATCTTCAGCGACTGAAAGCCCTGGCCCTTGACATACCGCAACATTCCACCATACGTGCACACTGTGTTGTCCAGACCCGAAGGTGTCCCATGGTTAACTCGCTCCGATTCAAAGGCCCAGCTGGAGATCAAAGCCTGGTTTTCCTCTGTCAAGTAGCTGTCTCTGTCGAAGTGCCCGGCCAAAATGAGAAAAGTCGTGGCCAAAGCGGCGCCAAAAGAGGCGGAACTGCCCAAACCCGCGCCCACGTTCAACTGGCTGTCTACCTGCACCTGGAAACCGGTTTGCAGTGTCAGATTTGGATCGCCGGGTGCGGAGAGTACAGCGCCGGCCAGCAAATAGTAGATGGAGACAAAGGCCCTCTGGGTGTGCTGCTTGGTCGTACTGCCTCCGGATCGCTCCAGCTGTTTGGAAACCTCTGCACGGACGGCCTCCAGAAGTTTGGCTGTGCTGTCTGAGGGGTATTTACTCCTAAATTCAGACAGGAAGGTGTTAAACTCGGTCAACTGAATCTCCAAGGTGCAATTGAGTGCCTCCAGCTGGAAACTTGCCACATGGCTAGCCTCCAACTGGCGGAATCTCAGGGTAGTGCCCAAACCCACTACGGCGGCGAGGGCGGGACGATGATAGACAACTGCGTGTTCGCCATGGAGGATGACCTTGCCCGGAGAATGGACCTGGAACTTAAGCATTATTCGAGATGAACTCAGTGTATTGTTCTGTTTTCCGTTCGACTACAGCTTTATCGGGGTATCAGCTTTTTGAAATTGTAAAGCTAATGCCTTTGGAGCAGACAACCTCTCGAGAGCACTTAAACTTTTATTGGTGTTTTTTATGTAACGTATGCATTTAGCGGATCGTTTGCGTTGTTTATTTGGTAACTCCTGAAGCTGAGTGCGATTCCTGTGCTTTCCCTTTCACTTTCTTTGTTCGACTGGCGTTTTTTCGGGTTTCGTTTCTTCGATCGGATCTCGTCACACGCAAAAGCGCAACTACCAACAAACGAACAACAGGTTATTGGGGCTTGTGTTTGTTGTTGTATGTATGTGTATGATGTTGTTTTTGGTGTTTTGGTACTACTATTGGGCTTTCACTTTCTCCCACTCTTCGGGCGTGTACGATTTTTGGGAGAATGCATGGATTTCTTTCAGTTCTTCGGCCAGCGTCGAGTTCACTAATCTATGTTTTTGCAGCAGGGTCTTGCCGTTGAAGGCTGGAGTCACGATTACGGCGCTGAATTTGCCGCCACAGCCGTCCGATTCGTCCGTTACACTCACGTACTCCGCCTGCAGTTCCCTCTTGAGCTTCTCCTCGAGGTACTTTGAGTTGTATTTACTCATTTTGGATGGATTTTTTCAAACGAAACCAGGTGCTGAGGCAGGTGTGTGACCGTATTGGATTTCGGGTGAATTCAGGTTTTCCGTTTGCCGGTAGGGAGTTATTTTCCGATTCTGGCATTTGGTTACTCTTTCGAACATTTAAAAACTTATTTGAGGTTGTTAGGTTATTTATGCGTTGTCTTATAATAAAAACATGATCCATGTAAGGTAAGCAAACTGTACCTCAAAGATCGAGACAGTGGAAGAATTTAGATAAAACTGTTGTAAGCAGTAAATATGTCAATGAGTTTACTAAAAAAAATACTGTTTATTTTAAATAAACCTAAAACTTTTGTTTAAAATATACTGGCACGTTCCAAAAATAACGGGTTTGGATTTTTTTTAACAAAAAAAAGTAGTCTAATAATCAGGACCTCAATTTACATGGCGGTGTGCAGGGGCCTTAATTAAAATTTACAAAAACATCGATAAGGTTCTGCCTAGTATCGATTTATTAGGAACATCGATGATATCGATCATTCTCCACCTCAAAGTACGCGGTCACACTGCTTCGCGCATTCATCGTCATTCTTGCGATAGCACGCGCAGTTTTCCCACCATTCATTAAAAAAAAATCGCATGTAATTATTTACCATTTGTTTAAGCAAAACTTACTTGGTTTTGTGTAAATTGTCACATGTTCTTGTGCTGAAAGCGTAACTAATCATTTGGAAATACGATTTTCAGTACGCATTGAAGGAGGCACAAGTGAAACACGCTGCATCGCCGAGGGTTAGATTGTGAAAAAACAGAATTCCATTTTAGCGACAGACGCCGGCATTGCAAATATGTCTAAAGCAGAAACAGCCGCCGTGGAGGCAACCGAGGACAACTCGGTAAGTTAAAGCATTCGGCATTTTTAAACAGAGGGTTATATATACAGGCCGATCTCTTGCAGAACGAGACAACCTCGGATGCGGCCACCAGCTCATCCGGCGAAAAGGAGGCCGAGTTCGACAACAAAATCGAGGCGGATCGCAGTAGGCGCTTTGATTTCCTGCTGAAGCAGACGGAGATCTTCACCCACTTCATGACCAACAGTGCCAAGAGTCCCACAAAGCCCAAGGGCAGGCCTAAGAAGATCAAGGATAAGGAAAAAGAGAAGGACACGGCCGAGTGAGTTTTGCTACTTAAGGAAACCCATTCGACATTCTTATTATTCGTTTTTTTTTAACAGCCATCGCCATCGAAAAACGGAGCAGGAAGAGGATGAGGAGCTGCTGGCGGAGGACTCAGCCACCAAGGAGATTTTCCGCTTCGATACCTCACCCAACTACATCAAAGGCGGGGAAATGCGTGACTATCAGATCCGCGGACTCAACTGGATGATTTCTCTGTACGAGAATGGTATCAACGGAATATTGGCCGATGAAATGGGTCTCGGAAAAACTCTCCAAACCATATCCCTGCTGGGTTATCTCAAGCATTTCAAGTAAGCTTCAACATACACCAAACCCCTCAAGAAACAATACAAATTGAGAACTCTTCCTTCAGAAACCAAGCTGGACCCCACATCGTAATTGTGCCAAAGTCCACGTTGCAGAATTGGGTAAATGAGTTCAAGAAGTGGTGTCCTTCCCTCAGGGCTGTCTGCCTGATTGGAGACCAGGACACGAGAAACACCTTTATTCGGGATGTGCTCATGCCGGGCGAGTGGGATGTTTGCGTGACCTCCTACGAGATGTGTATCCGCGAGAAGTCCGTTTTTAAGAAGTTTAACTGGCGCTATTTGGTCATTGACGAAGCACATCGTATTAAAAACGAAAAATCCAAGCTTTCGGAAATCTTGAGAGAGTTTAAGACCGCAAATCGCCTCCTCATCACGGGTACTCCGCTGCAGAACAATCTTCACGAGCTGTGGGCCCTGCTTAATTTCCTGCTGCCCGATGTTTTCAACTCGTCGGAGGACTTCGACGAGTGGTTCAACACAAACACTTGTCTGGGTGACGATGCGTTGATTACGCGTTTGCACGCCGTTCTAAAGCCTTTCCTGCTTCGTCGTCTTAAGGCCGAAGTGGAGAAACGCCTGAAGCCTAAAAAGGAGATGAAAATATTTGTCGGTCTGTCCAAGATGCAACGCGACTGGTACACCAAGGTACTACTCAAAGACATCGACGTGGTAAACGGCGCCGGCAAGTTGGAAAAGATGCGACTGCAGAACATCCTTATGCAGTTGCGCAAGTGCACCAATCACCCATATCTGTTTGATGGCGCCGAGCCTGGTCCACCGTACACCACTGACACCCATTTGGTGTACAATTCCGGTAAGATGGCCATTCTCGACAAGCTACTGCCAAAACTGCAGGAGCAGGGATCGCGAGTGCTGATTTTCTCTCAAATGACGAGAATGTTGGATATACTGGAGGACTACTGCCATTGGCGCAACTACAACTACTGTCGCTTGGATGGTCAGACACCGCACGAAGATCGTAACCGGCAGATCCAGGAGTTTAACATGGACAACAGCCCAAAGTTCCTCTTCATGTTGTCGACTCGAGCCGGTGGCTTGGGTATTAATTTGGCAACGGCTGATGTGGTCATCATCTATGACTCTGACTGGAATCCTCAGATGGATTTGCAGGCTATGGATCGTGCTCATCGTATTGGTCAAAAGAAGCAAGTGCGAGTATTCCGCCTGATTACCGAAAGCACAGTAGAGGAGAAGATCGTGGAGAGGGCCGAAGTAAAGTTGCGCCTTGACAAGATGGTCATCCAGGGTGGTAGATTGGTTGACAACCGTTCTAATCAACTGAACAAGGATGAAATGCTTAACATTATCCGTTTCGGAGCCAATCAAGTGTTCAGCTCAAAGGAGACTGACATTACAGACGAAGACATTGACGTTATTTTGGAGCGCGGCGAGGCCAAGACAGCCGAACAAAAGGCAGCATTGGACAGTCTGGGTGAGAGTTCTCTGCGCACCTTCACCATGGACACAAATGGCGAGGCAGGCACATCATCAGTCTACCAATTTGAGGGCGAGGATTGGCGTGAGAAGCAAAAGCTCAATGCCTTAGGCAACTGGATTGAACCGCCGAAGCGAGAGCGCAAGGCGAACTATGCCGTGGATGCCTATTTTCGGGAGGCTCTCCGCGTTTCTGAACCCAAGGCGCCGAAGGCACCACGCCCACCCAAGCAGCCCATCGTGCAGGACTTTCAATTTTTCCCACCTCGTCTTTTCGAGCTCCTTGACCAGGAGATCTACTACTTCCGTAAGACCGTGGGTTACAAGGTGCCCAAAAACACTGAGTTGGGATCGGAGGCCACGAAGGTTCAGCGAGAGGAGCAGCGCAAGATCGACGAGGCTGAGCCGCTAACTGATGAAGAGATCCAGGAGAAGGAGAACCTGCTCTCACATGGCTTTACTGCCTGGACCAAGCGCGACTTTAATCAGTTCATTAAGGCCAACGAGAAGTATGGTCGGGATGACATCGACAACATTGCAAAGGACGTGGAAGGCAAGACGCCGGAGGAGGTTATCGAATATAATGCGGTGTTCTGGGAGCGTTGCACTGAGTTGCAGGATATTGAGCGAATTATGGGACAAATTGAGCGTGGAGAGGGAAAGATACAGCGACGTTTGTCTATTAAGAAGGCGCTGGATCAAAAGGTTTGTTTTTTATTCGGTTTGCATATTTTTTCCTATATTTATTGCTCCTTTCTTGCTTTACAGATGTCCCGCTATCGTGCTCCCTTCCATCAGTTGCGTCTTCAATATGGCAATAATAAGGGCAAGAATTACACTGAAATAGAGGATCGTTTTCTGGTTTGCATGTTGCATAAGTTGGGCTTCGACAAGGAGAACGTGTACGAGGAGCTGCGAGCGGCCATAAGGTAAGATTAATCCTTTATTTATAAGAGATGTGAACCCCTGTAATTCCCGAATTCTGCCACAGAGCTTCCCCTCAGTTCCGTTTCGACTGGTTTATTAAGTCTCGCACAGCTCTAGAGCTGCAGCGTCGTTGCAACACACTTATTACCCTCATCGAACGCGAGAACATCGAGCTAGAGGAGAAGGAACGCGCCGAGAAGAAGAAAAAGGCTCCCAAGGGCAGCGTGTCCGCTGGAAGTGGTAGTGCCAGCTCCAACACTCCAGCCCCGGCGCCGCAACCGAAGGCTAATCAGAAGCGTAAGAGTGAGGTGGTGGCTACCAGTTCCAACTCGAAAAAGAAGAAGAAGTAGAAGGACAATGGGCAGGGATATTCACATGAGATTCGGATCCACACTCAGCATTAGGCAGTTACAAATATAGTTAAGACAAGCGATTACTTAAACATATTTCACTCGACATAGATACTTAGTTTATAATTCACACCGGAAGCAATTGTCCCTCAGCCCCGAATATCTTCAAAACACACCCGCCACACATCCAATTATTTTACTATTGCGCGCCGCTGTATTCTATTCCAAGTAATTGTATTTTGTGTTAAGACCATAACCATTATATTTATATATTGCAACTCTGCTATGATGATTTAATGTTCTTTATTGAAGGGGGATCCCGGAAAGAAAACACCGGCAAGTTGTATTTTTCGAACTGTTCTCTTTATGGTTTGGAATGCTGGGCAACTTAACATAATAACATTTATAAATTCTATGAATTGCAGCTTAGTTTGTGTAACAGAGCACTTAAACTTAATATCATCTTGTTCATGCAGTCAACGGCATCGGCAATTTGGCATCCGAGCCGCCTTACCATGTTCAACATGGCCGTAAGTTGGGTCTGATGTGGATGTGGGCTTTGCCTGCTTTTTGAACTCATACTCATCATTTATCTCGCTTCCATTACTGGGAGCTACCTGCATCTAGTATAATACTACGTGAAGTGAACCTTTGGAAACCTTAATCGTCGCCGCTGTACATTTCGATGATCTCGTTGATACTGGCGACGGCACCGGCAACCAGAGCAAGGATGGAGAACACCCCCAGGAAGATGTTCTTGACCAGCTTCCACTTGCAAACACCTAGACGATCTGGCCACAGGTAAACGGTCTCCACGAAACTGGGCACGAAGATGCCCAGCAGAGAGAAGAACACTGCACCGACCAGACTGATGAAGGGTTCCAGATTGGGGATAGCAGCAGCCACACCACCGCTCAGCAGGATAATGCCACTGCGCAGCAGGATCTGCGTAATGTTGTGCTTTTCGGGACTGAACTTGTGACCGATCTTACGCCAGAGGATCTCATTGGGTACATAGAACTGCAGGCCAAAGGTGAAGAGGATGGCCACGGCCATCAGGAGCTTCGCTGTATCTCCCAACCAGGCTCCTTCCGGCAGATTAAGCGTGATGCTGCCTCGCACCTGATCGCCGAATCTCACGTATCCGAAGAATCCGATGATGGCATAGAGTGAGACGACAGTGATCATAGCCGTGTTAAGAACACCAGGACATCCCAGGAAGTGCTGAGGCTTCTTCATCGAGTTCTCCACGGGCATCACAACACCTATTCCCTCCATGGCGAATATCACGGTGGCAAAGAAGAGCGGAATGTTGGCAGCCTTGGCGATCAGGGGCTTGTCGGAGTAGACCAGCGGCTCATCGAACATGTAGTACAGCGTGATCGCGAATGTCACAACAATAAAGATGTTTGCCATCATCGAGAACGGCACCAGCCATTTGAGTTCCCTGAGCTGACCGATGAACAGGCAGGGAATCACGGTTAGGGCTATGTAAATGCGCACATCCCAGTTGATGCCGCAGTCGTAGTTAATAACATCGTGGAAAGATGTTGCAATAAATACGATATACACACATGCCGCCGCATAGTACGTGGCCATCAGACCGATATCCACGAATTGTCTGGAAAATGAGGAGGGTTATCATTAAGGATCATCATCTGGGTTATCCCTTCGCTCAACTCACTTGGCAACATTGGAGTAGGGACGCATCCCCTTTGGCCCGTACTCAAAGACCTTCTCTGCCGTTTCAGCAAATCCCAGAGCTGAAACTTTGGCATCCCGGCAAATGTTATGCGAAGTTTTAACCTGTAAAACAAGGTAAACATACCCATTATAAGATTAATCTAGATGGTAATAACTAAATTCAATGGTCATGTGACTATAGGCAGCAAAGAATTACACGTTTTTTTAAAATCTGTATTATAATATCCATAACATTTTTAATGTTCCTAAGAAGTGTTTCTAATCATGTTCACAAAATATATTAAATTAGATTTATTGGGAGCCTAAGATTCTTGTCAAATACGTACATTTGTACATATACTCCTTTGAACGTGCATAGGTCGTCATAAATTTGATAGCAAATCAAGCTAAATTTAATTTAAACCAGAAAGAGCTGCTTTTAAATAGAACATTTAAGTGTACGCGAGTGCTAAACACTTGAAGCTTTAGTAAATGTTGAGTAACTGCTTAACTAGGAATCGAAAATGTATTCGATCTAAAAATGTAACCACAAATAGTAAATCTAATTAATCGTAGTGCCAATCACTTGAAACGGCACTCGGAAAAAGTCCAAAATGACTGTCCAAATCTAAACGTTATAAATCTGCTGACTCGAGTGGTTTATTATGTATGTCCGATAGATGATCGGTGACTCGGCCATTCTAAGAAACGTTTGGATGATTTATATTTATGCAATATTTGGGCACGCGATTCCTAAGATGTCTGGATTTTGGAGTGCTGCTAATTCTGGGAAATTACGTCTTGGTGGATTTTCGAGGATCGGAAACACTTGGTCATAAAAGGAAGTCATAAAACTACAGCAATCGCACATTGTATCTCCCCCGATAAGGACTAGTGGCGACTAGTCTGCGTTTCCAGACGCGTGCAACGATTGGACTGTCCGTTGCAGTGCTTATCTGTGCCCTAGGTCTTCTATTGGCCATCGATTCGGCACCTTGAACTACTTAACACTCCGGGGAACTACGTCAGGCACGGCTTATGCGGCTCACCTGCTCTGACTGCTGTCTGTGGTCGTAATTGCTTGAACCAACAGCCAGTATCAGGTGCTAAAATCTTAACCATTTCGCTTACCAAAATATGTACGCAGTGGGTGCAGAGGAATCCGACGATCAGCGTCATGGCCATTCCAAAAGCCAACCCGGCATTGTGAAACGCCATGGGCATAGCCAAAATTCCCGTTCCCAGGGAACTCTTAAGTAAGTGCGCCAAGGCGCCTCCGGCACTGGCTCCATTGGGATCGCGGTTCTCGAAGGGATGGTAAGGATCCTCCGACAGCGACAGCTGGTTCTTGTCTGTCAAGTTGGATCTGTGGAGAAGGGATAGAACATTTTACCTCGTGAGTTACTTTATATCCAAGTTGTAAGACGAGAAAATTTGTCAAATATTATCCTTCGTAAGTTAACTACTTCGACCATAAAGCACTTTGATTTCAGTTTTTCATTAACAAAGATTAATTTTATTTTTTTCGCCTATACGATAATGTCTTTGTAATCCTGTTGCAACATTTTCCTAATTTGTAATACAAAATATATTTGATTGATCTTTATATGGTCGATGTGAAAAATAGAAAATTAAGAATTTTTCGGAAAAAGGATTCATGGATAAGAACCTATTGAGCGAATGAATTTAATTTCCTTAGGAATCTATGGAGTTAACTATAATCTATAATCTATAGAGGAAACTTACTTCGAGTTGAAGTCGCTCAGCGTGGCGTTGGTGTACGAGGGCGGGTTCTCGGCTGCTGGTGGCGCCGATGGCAGGTTTGTCTGCCCATCTGGGGTAAATCCTTTATTATCTGCCATCTGAAATCACAAAAAACCGGGATTGATTGTTATTAAATGAATTTACCACATTTGATCGATCGGCCGCACACGAACGGCTTTTATCGCAGAGAGGAAGCACGAGATTCGCTTTCGTTGGCCATTTAAGGCTTGTGTTAATCCGATCGAGGGTTGCTAGGCACAAGCCGTGTATATCTTATCGACTTTTGCGAACATTCAAGTATTAAAATGGCCTAGGCAAAGAGATTTCTCATACTGGCCGATCGTTATCGGAAATGGCTAAGAACGGAGCTGGGGGTGGGGTCGAGCAAGTAAACAACAATCGCACTTCGTTCATAAAATTCAGCTTTATGGTGCCCTAAAAACGCTTATAGTTCCTTTAACTGCGGCAGTTAAAGGGGACCCTAAATCAGCGTCCATATAGTAGTCACCACTTATTTTTCCTACTAAGTTGATTCATTTTTGTGGGTTATAGCTGACGGGTTTTTTTGCGGCAGCCGATCCACTTATCCCTGCAATTCAACGTGTTCTTTGAACTCAGATTAGCGCATTCTTCATAAAAAGTATATTTATGAGCCGCACCCTCATCTATTAAAATTTATGAATCTATTATGGTACTGTTAAATAATATGTGGTGTTATTGAAAGCCGGAAAATTTGTTGACTGGCTTTATAGCAACCATATTAATCACATGTTGAATTTCTTAGCTGATCAAAGTTTCTTATAAAGAAGCAAATAAAACACTGCCTTATTCAATTAGGGAAAAGATCAAATTGGTTGAGTAAGCTTATGGAAAGAAATTGTATTCGTTTAATTGATAAGTCTTTATAAGTGTAATTTTAAATAACACGGATAAATTCCATCTGTTTAACGCGAATAAATTTATATGGCTTGACCTAAGCGAAGTCAAATAGGGTTTTACAGTGATGTGTATCTTCATTTCCATGCCATACATAAAATCGATCGATCATAGGGTCTTAGAATCATGGAAACTTTTTGAAATTGTGCTAGTGTTTACCCAACAGTTTTCATCACCATTGCGTTCGTTTTCTCCGGAGTAAATACGTAACTTAACTTAAAATTGTCAAAAATAATTCATTTGAGGGCAATTAAATTGGCACTTAGTCATGCAGTTTTGACGAAAAGTGTGCAATAAATATTATTGAACAACAGGTTTTTTTGTTCGCTCAAAAAACTTGTAATCCTTTGATTTATTTCGGAGGCGCGATAAATATACGTAACATCACGTTTCCGGTAACTTACTCTTCAACTAGGATGTTACTATCGTAAAAGTTCTCGAGGAAGGGAGGACCGAACGCGTCCTCTGGCCAAAAGCAACTGAACGATCGGTTGGCAAACGAAATTGGCTTTAGTTCTTTGGCTACGAAACCAAAAAGTGTCGGAAAACGTCGAAATACTAATGTCCAGAAGTGATAACGACTTAAAGCAAGACAGGCTACAATAATCAATAAACAACAAATACACGCAGCATGCCACATTCATAGCTAATAAAAATAAAATACTCAAAGCTACCTTTAAAATCAATTATAAACTGATAACCATATCGCGCCAAACAGAACCGAGTAGAATCGAGCCGAAGACTAGACCACAATCCACTTAACTGATTTACTAACCAGGGAAAACTGAAACCAAGAGTACTCATCATTATATGTATCAATTCAATAAATTTCGAGTTCGTTATAAATTTCATTAAGAACGTTAGACTTCCTATGAGAAATTACAATCTTGGGAGTTAAATAATTACGTTTGATGACCGTTAATCGTGGCGGAGCGTGTTATTATTATCAATTTTATATGGTGGCCCGATAAGATTAGTGGTCAGCAATACTCACTGCACTATATAAGAAAAGTAAATCGTGACATTGAAGTCCCTATATATCTTATGATCGGACATTACTTGTTGTTTACCCAAAGCGATTGCCTTTTATTTGGAGCGAACCGAACGATAAATCGAATCGGTAAATCTTTATGATCTACTTCTAATTGGGTTCCAGTACCTGGGGGTCCCAGGCTTTATACGACATCACGCGCACACACTACCCCTTCGCTATAATATCATATCGGGACATTTGGACATTGATTAGCTTTTCCAGCATATTACATTTGATTGACCGAAACTTGGGTCATATTCGTTTTATGGTCAACTACATTAATTAGTTCCGCCATTTCATTTATATTTTAATTAAAGATCGAGGTAGGTGCGTCATCGAAAGATATAGTCGTCGATTTGGTCTCTATGATCGTGCTAATTGGCTTCGAAGCCTTCGTGCCCTGGCACAGCAACTGACTTCTTAACTTTTGGCGTTTTCTCTTAATGAGCGAGTCGGAACGCAAATGATTTCGACTCAAATGTTTACTAAACCAATTATATACTGATTTATAAAATCTTAATTGTGAGGCAAGCCAATAAAAGGCTACGTCAAATGAGAAAAGTGATGGGAATGTGGCTTTTCGGGTGTTGACCTCAATTCACGGGAGGATTATTGAGTGATATTGTTTTGACTGAAGAAGTTACCTTGTTTGTTCTTTCCTCATAAAATTATATGGCTTGCAATACACGACCTTTATCTCCGATTTTGTCTTATCGAAATAGTATACTCCAGTATAAACTGTGTTATACCCTGACCTGCTTCCATAAGTCCCCGATCCCAACGAACGGCCTTCCCAGCTGTTGCATAAGCTGTCTTCCAAGACTTATACATACATATGTAGGTATAGGTATTTTTTAACTTCAGGAATTTCACCCTGCCAATTTTCAAGCACTGCCTTAAGTACCTTCAATTGGTTTGCTGATTTTTTGAATGGAATTTCGAGTAGGATCTGTTTTGGGTCAATGCATTCCGTTAAAGCCAAAAACACCTTTTCATTTACCAGTTTTTGGTTTTGTTTTGCTTCAGCTTTGTTTAATTTTTTGCAGCTTTTGTTTTGCTTCTGTGTTCGCTTCACGTGCGGCAAGAAGAGGCGAAAAGAAAACCCGTTGACCGTCCTGACAGACTGTCAATACCATTCATTAAACCCCATTACAGAGAAAAATATCCGTAGTTCCTCAATAAAAATCCTAACTTAATAAAAACTCATAACCAAATGGTGTACCTATGTGTTTAAATTTCTTTTTTTAAGATTAATTTTAGTTAGTCTACAAGAATAATTTCTGGATTTCTGGATCTTTTGATATAAAATTTGCATCCTTATATTACTTTGTAGAGAGCATATCCATTTTGAAAAGTAAATGATCTTAATAGACTTTATATTATGAACCCAAAAGTTTCGGTATTATATTACGTGATAATTTTTTATCCACCGTGCAAGGGGAATAGCGGGCTGGAAAAGGAACTCAGTGTCAGCCGATCTCTCGGGAAGGTGGATCGAATCGGTTAAGTATAGCTGTAGCTTTTTCGCGACCTTATCGCACACACTTTCGTTATGCAAAACTGATGAGCCTGAGCGGCATAATTGATCGGACACTTTGACAGCTTTGCAGTATTGAACTTGCAGTTATCTCATTGTTCAGCCCATTCATTTTTGGGCTATAACAATATTAACGATGATGTGATAATGCCCTACCTTGCCAACTTTGAGTGACAGCTGTGTGTGGGTGATGGGGGGATATTTTTTATTTTGAGAATCTGAACTAAACGTCAGGTTTATTGCCCCGTGTGTAGTGGAACCGTAAGGTAGCTGTCAAGATAAAACTGAGCCAATAATCTTTTATGGCATCCAATTCGGCGCTTATCACCGCAACAAAAAAAGGGGAGCAATGATTTTTCCCACTTCTTATATCGCTCATGACTGGCTAATTGAAAGCAAAAAGGGGCTGGGATCGAAGATTTCCAAGTTTAGGGCGTTTTTTGTGTCACATGCATCTGATAAATATGCCTGATAACTCATTTGATGTGCGGGAATTAATTATAAATAATTAGGGCACTTAAAAAATAGGCGATGTTAAACACGAAAAGCACAATGTAAACAAACAAATAATTGCCCAAACAGAATAATTACCTTTGGCCCGATTTGCTTTGGTGTGAACTTTAGTGGAAATTATAAAGAAATTATATTAATCGCTTGATCCAATCGCTTGTCCTCGACATTGACGCCAAAAAGTGAGTTTTCACACAGCCGCGTTAATTACAGATATGCTCGATGGTGCGATTATAAGGCCAGAATTAGCAGAAGCTATCAACGCTGTTTAGCTTTTGTGACCATTTGCTTGTTTAATTATTTAATTTTCACACTTGCGGTGTTGCAAGGATTTACGAAATTCGCGCGCGCTTTGTTTGAAGGGTTTATGATTTATTTTTTTGGCCCCCGCTGGCGATTTGTTGTTAACTGTCGGACGATCGCTTAGTGACTGATATTAAGCCAATGTTTGTGCTTTAATTTGTCGCTGCGACGGCGTCGCCAGAGCGGCTATAAACCCGGCCAGACACACAGATATATGTATTCCCACTCCCCACTGAAACTCGGAGACGAAGTCGGTTCGGTTCGGGCAATTAGCGCAGTGGACAATAAACGTTACCGTGACGCAGGTGGGGCGAAGTCGGCCTCTCTCTCGACCAGGTGAGCATATACACCATGTATACCCATTGTGCGTATGGGTGCTTTCTACAGATCACTCAGCTTTGGGCATTCGGCGGCCAGACAAGTCTGCCTTCATCCCATTACTCATACGCCGTGTGTTCGGGGAGGAGGTACGGAGGAACCGGAGGAGTATGAGGATAACCGGGTGTCCACAGTTTTAGCCCAATAGTGTTGTCAGGGAAGACTCTTATCTGGGGAACGGGGACGGTACTTTGCCGAATTAAATTAGTGGGCTTAAGAATACATTTGCTTATCTGATTGCATTTCTCTCAAGAAAATTCCCAGGAACAGAGATCGTGCATACTTTTAGGGGCAGTCATCTGGGAGTTCTTTGATATGACTTATGTATATTTCGAAATAATATTTAAATCACCCTGTATCCTTCACAGACACTCTGTCTGCCATTGCAAACCACCTTGCTAACTACAGTATCAACCAACTATCAATCATATATTAAAGTCAAAAGACGTTGTAACTGCACAGAAAACATTTTTAAAAGTCTTTTACAGAGGAAAGGATTTTGCATTTGATAGGCAGAAGAAATTTTTGGGGATTCTTGAAAGATTGTGTTAGCCTACGACTTCCTCAAGCAATTTGAAACATTCCAAATTAATTGTCTGTGAAATAAAAATGTTGTAAGATATTAACACTTATTAGAAAGATGTATTACTGTTTTGGAATAATTAAATTCTTTGGTATGACTGAATAAAGAAATGGTTGATAAAAACAAAAAATAGGGAAAGATCTTAGAAATGTAATTAAAATATGAAAAACTGATCCTCATATATTTCTTATAGTGTATATAGTCTGGTGACAAGAGTGAATGCAACACTCGAGAATTTGTACGACACTTCGGAGCTCTTTGGACCTCTTAACCGTTCCCCCATTTGCTACATAGCCCCCTAACAATTACTTAGTATTGCCTTGGGCGCTTCTCTTTTAGACAGACCATGTGGAGTTTAGTGATTGACTTGTTTCAAGTAGCCAGCTCCCCTTGTTAGCTGGTTTTGTTGTCTAACCATAAAATATGAAAAAACGATCGGTTTTGTTTGCCTTAGCCCGTGTGGTTAGTTAGTTTGCGGCGTCAGTGGGACAGTGGAAAATTTTTAGTGGCATGGCAAATGCTGTATACGAAATGCATTTTTCACGTGATGCGCATTTCGAATTTGTCGAGTTCAAACTGAGCTGCTCCAAATGGATTGTGAATTGTCATTGATTTATGGGGTCATTAAGTGTGTTCGCAATTTAAGGGCCAATGGCGTAATTAGTATCGGATAGACAACGGGGTTCTGCCACAATATCTCAGGAGTTGATTGGATTGAGTTCGCCAGAGCTATGGTTAGTAAACAGTGTATCTTTAATTGCAGAGTTAATACTGATAAAATATGATGTACGAGTTGTGTTGGATTGTTTAACAAGGTTTTTTATTGACGCAAGACAAGAGCACGTTGCGTATACGACATGTGGAAGCCTTGGTAGGCCGATAGACTGATAAGCTACAAAGTTCTGCGATGAACAAGACCACAAACCCTTTTCAAGCGGGTCAAGTACTTAGGTTTTAGACGCAGCAATGTTGACACTTCGATTTCTTATCGTCGTAGACTTTAAAATACATATACTACTGCTGCGTTGAGCCTGATAAAGTTGTTCCGCCTTAATAGAGAATTATCGATTGCAAAAGCCTCCTGGATGGGTGCTCTTAAGTGCCTAAGATATTATCGGCTCGGGGGGATTTCCCACTCATCTGATATATATTCTGCAGCCTTCAGAATACCTCTCATCAATCTAATTGATGTTCAAGCGGCTGTTCAAATACAAATACCTGGAAAAAGTTAATTCAAAAAATCCCCGCCCTTAAAAAGATTTTTAAAACCTCTTGTCACCGTCTTCCACTTCCCTGCCTCATTACAATGCTCAACGCGTTCGCATTCGTGTTTCTGACCAACTGATCAAGCTTTAGCAAATGGAAATTTTAAATGCTCGGCGAGCGATTCGCGTCAAATCGCAAAGTGTGTATTATCGTTCATAATAACGAGTCAAAACAATAAATAATTGATTTGCTTCCGCAATTCGCTTCCGGATCTGCCTTCTCGCCATGTTTTGGGGTCAACTCGGTTCGAGAACTTGGACGCATTGAGCACTGAGTAATTAATTAATTGATTAATTAATATGCACACTGCGCAGCTTGTCGGCTAAGATTGCCGTTTTAGATTCCGATATTTCGGATATATACCTACAGCTTCTGCCAACGACACTGACCTTGCCCGATGTCAAACACCCGCCACGCATTTTTAATTTACTGCTGCTACCACTGACTTCGATCATGAATGGAGGTGAGGTAGTGACGCAATGTAGACACACAGCCGAAATGTGGGCTAGTGGGGGTGGTCCGAGTCATCCGGGTGACAACTTCCTTAAGTTGCCGCCAACAAACCGGTTAAATCTTAAATGGCGGCTATACTAAAGTGATTTTATTTAGCGCCTCTTTTGTTTCGTGTTGCCACAGGTGACAGAACCCCTTTGTTCGTGCGGGCCCCAAAAATACAATAAGTGTGGAGGAGCACGCCCTGCAATATTAATATTTGCAATATGCAAATTACCTGCTGTACAAATGACAAACGAAGGCACAGTCATTCGGTATTAAAGCTGGCACTTGTAGGCTGATTCGCCATGCAATTACACTCAACTCGCATGACAATAGGAACTTTCTAACTCACGGCTTCCCAAGAAATTCCGATTTCCGCATAGTTCGACGACAGAACGATCAAGGTGAATTTTGCATCTAATTCCAGTTCTATGCTGCGCGGGAACATGCAATGCAAATGGGAGTGTATGTCGCCCGGTGGTATTTAATGGCTGTAATTAGCATTTTCATGACTAAATAGAGATGCGTCATCGCAGCTATTAAAAAATAGCTTAGCTACAATTAGCGTAATTTACGTTATTTGGCAGCTCGATAGGATCGAATGATTTATATAAAAACAATTAAACTGGGCTTTGACGCTTGAGCGTTTATACAACAGTAACAGATTAAATTATAAATGCAATTTTCAGCTTAACGTTAGGAGTGGTGTGACTTTTCCTTACTCCCCCTTGTAGACGGGCTTCCTCTTCTCAGCGAAGGCTGCGAGTCCCTCCAGGCGATCCTTGGTGGGTATCACTTGTGAGTAGCAGATCTCCTCGATGGAGTAGCCGGTTGCCAGGTCCACCTGCATGCCTTTGTCGATGGCCAGTTTGGCCATTCGTACGCCCACTGGTCCGTTGGGCAGGATTTCCTCGGCCAACTTAAGGGCCTGCTGATAGGCGGCGTCCTTGGCTTCGTTCTGCTGCACCACATGATTGACCAGACCCAGATCCTTGGCTTCTGCCCCATCTAAAACTCGCGCCGTGAAAATCAACTCCTTGGCCAGGGCGGGGGAAAGGATGCGGGGCAGTCTTTGGGTGCCACCGGCTCCGGGGATGATGGCCAACCTCGTCTCTACTAGACCCATTTTGGTGTTCGAAGCGGCAGTGCGTATGTCACAGGCCAGAGCCATTTCCAGACCACCACCAAGGGCAGCCCCGTCCAAAGCCGCGATGACGGGCATGGGCAGTTGCTCAATCGCAATGAGTAAGCCCCTGAGCTCCTTTACAAATTCGGTGGCTTCCTCGGGACTCATTCCTTTGATTTATATGTCTATTATTATACAGATTAAAATAACTTCTGCAGCACTTCTCACCCTTGCGCTCTTTTAAGTCGGCGCCGGCACAGAAGATTCCAGGTGAAAGACTCCTTATTACAACAACCCTCGATCCATTATCCTTCTTAATATCATCCAGTACGTCGGTAAAGGTCTCCACCATGCCCCGGCTAAAGGAATTCTTCGCCGCCGGTCTATTTAGGCCAATAACTGAGATTCCCTGGCGAGCTCCGTCCAGTCGTTCCACCAGAACTTCATCTCCAGCACCATAAGGCGTCGCCGCCGCAAAATGGCGGGTTGCAACAAGTGGTCGGGTGAACTGGCGGGCTAATCTCGACACTCCTTGCATCAACATTGACATTTTGTCGTTCAAAACGGGGAAAACAAAATCAAAAAAGGCAATCAAGTGATTATAAAACGACCGGCAGAAAACAGCTGTTGAGCCAGTGCTGACAAAAGCTTAAAGCTTTTATCGATATATCATCGATAGCACTCAGCAGAAAGTTATGAAAACAATAGATTAGTTCTGAAAAATGTAACCAATTGAAATTTCATTTTTCATTTTTTTCATTCATTCATTTGCTGTGGGCTTTTAATTTTGAAAAGTCTTTATTTAGTCTAGTTGGTTACATCTTTTAGAATGGTCAACCACACCAATTCTAGCATTCCATTAAATTGCCATTTTGCTATATCTAGCTGATTAATATTGATATTACAAATATCAATCTGATATGAAAGTACATCAGTTGGATATTAAAAAATACTACAATTTGGTCACAACTTTGATAAGTGCGCATATCAATCTGGTATGAAAAATACCAAATTGACATGTTCGGAAATATCAATGTCATATGTTCGAAAATATTAATATGATATGGCAACATAGGGGATCAAAATTGATAAGCAAAAATACCCGATTGATGACTAGTTTTGGGTTTTTTATTTTCTCTGTGTACCTTTCAAAATTATTTTAACATAAAATTTTTTTTTGGCGAAGGTCGACCTTTGGTAAATTTTGTTCTTGTATCATTAATTTAACACTTAACTATTTTTTTTTTTGAGGGCGCCCGTTTCGTGTGTTTTTTCAGGATATAATTCAGTGCCACTTTGGCACTAATCTGTTTGACTTTAAAAAGTTGGCCATCGACCTCGGCGCAAGTATAGTATCTGGTGCGAACCGGGAAACAGATCAGAGGATTTCCGCAATTGCGACAGGTGATCACATGTTTACCAGATATAGCCCTTCTCTGTTCTGGTAATGAAGGCGGGTCTTCAACCATTTCCATAGCCTCCACAATTTCTTCTGGTGGTGGTGACATTGGTCGATCTACAGTCACATCACAAGAGATTTCATCATTTTCCTCGGACAACCAAGGCTGAAAATGCTATTTAGAAGCGTTAGAAGTCGTAGCACAATATTATTCTATCTTTATGTACCGGAAATTGTTCATCGCTCATTATGTTTTATGACTTGTTTTCTTATTTGCTTCAGTATATGTATATATGTTACTCGGCCAAAAAATATAAGTGAGTGTGATTTTTACGGTTTGAATCTGGTACCCAATTTTCAATGGCTCCTATGTTTAAAAAATTGAGAACTAGGTTGGTGAAACCTGTATTAACTTAATACTATTAAGGCTGGTGCTTGATTTAGCTAACTTTTAGTTTACATCGTTTTTATAATCTGTTGCACTATCAGAAAAAATAGCGAAATTCGAAAGTTCGGTAAGCCCGAATTTTGTTGATTTCAAGAAGGATAATTTTAATGCAGTACGATTATATATGATTATATAGAAGAGTTCTTTGCAATACTGTAAACGAGTGGACCCAAAAAAAAACAGTTAATGTAGTTGAGCAAGCGAGTTTTATAAAATTGTTCTTGGCCCTTTCTGGAGATGCATCTCCGTAAATGCTTCGCAGTGAGAACATTTCATAACTGTTTTTGGTGTGACCAAGTGGCACTGATGAAAAACGAAAAGCACAAAAACAACGGCTAAAGCACAGGCAAAAAGCGCCGGTGATGGTTAAATTATCAGTACAAAAAATTCGCCAATGTCTATTTAAAACCTAAATCCAAGCACGCCCTCGACGCCCCAAGGATTGTGCCCCCAGGACCGACTGGGGCGATCCACAGAGTCACCCGATCAGGAGTAGTTACGCCCGCAATTCGTTGTCCCCCCGTTCTATTTGCCCCGCATGACGTACATAGGTTTGCGCTAAAAGTGAAACCACGGAGCACCCCCAACAATAGAAAACAACCGATTGCAATCTACATATAGTCTGATAGTGACGCAGCGCGCCGTGTAAGCCATAGTATATGTACATTTAACAAAGATAACCACAATCCTTAATCCTATAGAGCAGGATGCTGATGCGCGGCGTGCAGATCCTGCATCGAAGACACCAGCAGTTTGGAAGGGCCTTCAGCCAGTGCTCCTTGCGTCATGATGCAGGCAATCCTTGGCGGCGGAATGACAGCGAGTCCTTCAAACCACATCCCTGGAAGCGGCCCAGCATGTTCCTCCAGTTTCGCTGCACTGCCGGTGGCAGTGATTCTAAAAAGAAGGAGCAACCGGTGCTGGAGGAGACCACCGCTGGTCCAGAGGCCCAACCGAAGGAAAAGCAAACGAAGAACTTTGAGGTAAAGACGTCCAAGG
Organism: Drosophila subpulchrella; assembly: GCF_014743375.2. NCBI lineage: Eukaryota > Metazoa > Arthropoda > Insecta > Diptera > Drosophilidae > Drosophila > Drosophila subpulchrella. The sequence continues at coordinate 869,816 of NC_050611.1, read as the reverse complement.
GAATCCTATCTATCAGCACCACTATCGAGGACTCCAAGATCAATGAGATTGTGTTTGAGAAATCCGATCTGCCTTCGGTGACCAAGCTCAATGAACCGGCCTTGGCCGCAGGGGCCATCAGTCTGCGTTCCAGCTCCACTGCAGCAGGGGGTGGTGCAGTGGGGATGGGAGGAGGTTCACCTATGAATCCTACTGAAACCATGCCACTAACAGCACCAGGTCCAACTGCAATAACTTTGGATGCAGCTGCGCTAGCCGAAAAGACCGGAGATATCCCTTCTAAATCCCCACCAGCAGAGGGACCGCCTCCGATGCCCGTGATTCCTCCCAAGCGACCTCGATTCGACTATCGCGCTTCATTGGAGCGCAACTTTGTGACCCCCAATCGGGCCATAAGCGATTTCTTGCTGACCGCTACGGACCTCGAAAGCCTGCCCAAAATCAAACGGAGATCACCGTACGAACAAGAGCCAGTGATTATAAAACGACCGGCAGAAAACAGCTGTTGAGCCAGTGCTGACAAAAGCTTAAAGCTTTTATCGATATATCATCGATAGCACTCAGCAGAAAGTTATGAAAACAATAGATTAGTTCTGAAAAATGTAACCAATTGAAATTTCATTTTTCATTTTTTTCATTCATTCATTTGCTGTGGGCTTTTAATTTTGAAAAGTCTTTATTTAGTCTAGTTGGTTACATCTTTTAGAATGGTCAACCACACCAATTCTAGCATTCCATTAAATTGCCATTTTGCTATATCTAGCTGATTAATATTGATATTACAAATATCAATCTGATATGAAAGTACATCAGTTGGATATTAAAAAATACTACAATTTGGTCACAACTTTGATAAGTGCGCATATCAATCTGGTATGAAAAATACCAAATTGACATGTTCGGAAATATCAATGTCATATGTTCGAAAATATTAATATGATATGGCAACATAGGGGATCAAAATTGATAAGCAAAAATACCCGATTGATGACTAGTTTTGGGTTTTTTATTTTCTCTGTGTACCTTTCAAAATTATTTTAACATAAAATTTTTTTTTGGCGAAGGTCGACCTTTGGTAAATTTTGTTCTTGTATCATTAATTTAACACTTAACTATTTTTTTTTTTGAGGGCGCCCGTTTCGTGTGTTTTTTCAGGATATAATTCAGTGCCACTTTGGCACTAATCTGTTTGACTTTAAAAAGTTGGCCATCGACCTCGGCGCAAGTATAGTATCTGGTGCGAACCGGGAAACAGATCAGAGGATTTCCGCAATTGCGACAGGTGATCACATGTTTACCAGATATAGCCCTTCTCTGTTCTGGTAATGAAGGCGGGTCTTCAACCATTTCCATAGCCTCCACAATTTCTTCTGGTGGTGGTGACATTGGTCGATCTACAGTCACATCACAAGAGATTTCATCATTTTCCTCGGACAACCAAGGCTGAAAATGCTATTTAGAAGCGTTAGAAGTCGTAGCACAATATTATTCTATCTTTATGTACCGGAAATTGTTCATCGCTCATTATGTTTTATGACTTGTTTTCTTATTTGCTTCAGTATATGTATATATGTTACTCGGCCAAAAAATATAAGTGAGTGTGATTTTTACGGTTTGAATCTGGTACCCAATTTTCAATGGCTCCTATGTTTAAAAAATTGAGAACTAGGTTGGTGAAACCTGTATTAACTTAATACTATTAAGGCTGGTGCTTGATTTAGCTAACTTTTAGTTTACATCGTTTTTATAATCTGTTGCACTATCAGAAAAAATAGCGAAATTCGAAAGTTCGGTAAGCCCGAATTTTGTTGATTTCAAGAAGGATAATTTTAATGCAGTACGATTATATATGATTATATAGAAGAGTTCTTTGCAATACTGTAAACGAGTGGACCCAAAAAAAAACAGTTAATGTAGTTGAGCAAGCGAGTTTTATAAAATTGTTCTTGGCCCTTTCTGGAGATGCATCTCCGTAAATGCTTCGCAGTGAGAACATTTCATAACTGTTTTTGGTGTGACCAAGTGGCACTGATGAAAAACGAAAAGCACAAAAACAACGGCTAAAGCACAGGCAAAAAGCGCCGGTGATGGTTAAATTATCAGTACAAAAAATTCGCCAATGTCTATTTAAAACCTAAATCCAAGCACGCCCTCGACGCCCCAAGGATTGTGCCCCCAGGACCGACTGGGGCGATCCACAGAGTCACCCGATCAGGAGTAGTTACGCCCGCAATTCGTTGTCCCCCCGTTCTATTTGCCCCGCATGACGTACATAGGTTTGCGCTAAAAGTGAAACCACGGAGCACCCCCAACAATAGAAAACAACCGATTGCAATCTACATATAGTCTGATAGTGACGCAGCGCGCCGTGTAAGCCATAGTATATGTACATTTAACAAAGATAACCACAATCCTTAATCCTATAGAGCAGGATGCTGATGCGCGGCGTGCAGATCCTGCATCGAAGACACCAGCAGTTTGGAAGGGCCTTCAGCCAGTGCTCCTTGCGTCATGATGCAGGCAATCCTTGGCGGCGGAATGACAGCGAGTCCTTCAAACCACATCCCTGGAAGCGGCCCAGCATGTTCCTCCAGTTTCGCTGCACTGCCGGTGGCAGTGATTCTAAAAAGAAGGAGCAACCGGTGCTGGAGGAGACCACCGCTGGTCCAGAGGCCCAACCGAAGGAAAAGCAAACGAAGAACTTTGAGGTAAAGACGTCCAAGGGAATCCTATCTATCAGCACCACTATCGAGGACTCCAAGATCAATGAGATTGTGTTTGAGAAATCCGATCTGCCTTCGGTGACCAAGCTCAATGAACCGGCCTTGGCCGCAGGGGCCATCAGTCTGCGTTCCAGCTCCACTGCAGCAGGGGGTGGTGCAGTGGGGATGGGAGGAGGTTCACCTATGAATCCTACTGAAACCATGCCACTAACAGCACCAGATCCAACTGCAATAACTTTGGCTGCAGCTGCGCTAGCCGAAAAGACCGGAGATATCCCTTCTAAATCCCCACCAGCAGAGGGACCGCCTCCGATGCCCGTGATTCCTCCCAAGCGACCTCGATTCGACTATCGCGCTTCATTGGAGCGCAACTTTGTGACCCCCAATCGGGCCATAAGCGATTTCTTGCTGACCGCTACGGACCTCGAAAGCCTGCCCAAAATCAAACGGAGATCACCGTACGAACAAGAGCCACCCATGACCGTCTACTGGCGACGCGATGTGGAGGCCAAGGCCGTCGAAGTGTGGGGCTCCAAGGAGAACCTATTGCGGGAGCGACTTAAGCGGGAGGTAGAGCGCAAGCAGTACCAGCAGAGTAAGTGCCTGTTACCCTTGTGTCTGTCCAACCTTTAATGTGAATGCTAAAGTTTATGACTCCGCAGATCTTTTCACTGTTAAACGGCGGTTGCGCGACTATCGCAGGGAAATGGGATCTCGCACCAAAGTGATGCTTGACAACCGAAAGGAGTCGGAGAAGTCCGGTCAAGTGGTGGCCACCGCCATTGCCATGTGAGTACCATAATTTATAAAGTGAATACGTCCGAATACAAGGTATGGCTCCTTTCAGCAATGCGGCTAACTTACTTTTCAAGGCTGGAGGTTGGCTGTACAGCGGGTCCCACAGCATGTTTGCAGAGGTTATCCACTCACTGGCGGACTTGATCAACCAGCTCATCCTGGCCTTTGGTATCTACAAGTCCTCCCAAAGTCCGGACATCGATCATCCCTACGGATACATGAACATGCGTTACGTTTCTTCGCTGATTTCTGGCGTAGGCATCTTCTGTGTTGGATGTGGCCTGTCTATTTACCACGGCATTGACGGCATTCTACACCCGCAACCCATAACAGATCTGTTTTGGGTATATTGCATCTTGATGGGATCGCTGGTTTCGGAGGGAGCCACTCTGGTGGTGGCCATCAACGAGCTCAAGCGAGCGGCTAAGGAAAACAATATGACCTTCAAGGATTATGGTGAGATTTATAAGTGTAATATGAAAATGTATGATGTGGTTTACCACCTGTTTTAACAGTTATTTCTGGAAAGGATCCCTGCGTTAATGTGGTGCTTTGCGAGGACGCTGCTGCAGTAACTGGAGTCATGGTGGCTGGAGCTTGCATGGGATTGAGCAGCTACACAGGATCGCCAATCTTTGATGCAGCCGGATCCTTGGTTATTGGAGCACTCCTGGGTGCCGTGGCGTCCTTTATCATTTACACAAATGCTAATGCCCTGGTGGGTATATCCATCGCTTCCGAGCGTCTGGAAAAGATTAACTCTGCTTTGGAGGCTGATGTTATGATCAGAGCGATATACGATGTCAAAGGCATCGATATTGGCAACGCTCGAGTCCGCTACAAGGTGAGACCTTGCTTTTCAAGGGCTTTTATGAGACTAAATTATATATATATTCGCAGGCTGAGCTCGACTTTGACGGTCGCGAGCTGACGCGCTCGTATCTGGACAAACAGGATCTCGCAAAACTGCTTACGGTGCGTGGTATTGACCCACTTCTGGGCATGCTAATAACAGGTTTTGGTTTAACTCCGCAGACGGTTCGAGGCTTCCAAAAGGTTGAGGATCTGGAGGGCTTTCTTCTCGATCAAGGCGAAAACATTGTGGACCTGATGGGCGGTGAAATTGATCGCATTGAAATGAATCTGCGGGTTAGTTTTTATGATTTATGTTCAAGCTATTTTTTTCCTAATCCATATTCTTATTTTTTTAACAGACGCAGTTCCCAGAGATACGTCATGTGGACCTGGAAATACTCTAAACGCCATCCATTCGCGTGGGGGGTCTGTTACAAACATAAAGCATTGGGTGATTTGGTTGCTTTCTATAAGAAATTATTGCCTGTCTAGCTTATATTTATTTCCCATTGTGTACTTCTAGATGTAACTTTAAAGCTAAGCATTAAAAGTGTATTGCCGCCGGCTTGGCAGGAGCTCGGTGGTTTAAAGGAAATTCGTCGGAACATAAAATGTTTTTAAAGTAGTTTATTGAATTATGCAGAGTTTTTCGTAGATGTTCCTTACCTGATTCTGTGTACTATAAAGAATGTAATTATTATGCAATGTTTTCCATTTCTGGTTCCGGGGGTCAACAAAAGCAAGAGTTTTCGCTTTTCCATGCAGTTAAAACCGACGAAACGCTCTGTAGTTCTCTTCCACAGTTTGAATAGATTTCGATCTTTAACAGCGTTTTGCTTTCACTGTTAAAGGTCTGCGGCTCTGCTGCTGCCTGGGAATTGGTTCAGTCTGACTTGGCGCGTGAATTAAAACGGTTGGCGGTTGGCATACCGGTGAGAGCCGTATAAACAACTTCTCAAAATCCAATGTTCAATGAACACAAATCATTGCTAAATATAAAGAAGCCTACGTATATGCAAGCAAATTGAAGTTAACCAAAAGTCAAACAAATTTGCAAATAAAGTCGAGGACAACCATGCATAACAAAGCTTAACAAGTTTACCCGTTAAGTAAATATTGACTGCGGTTTATTTATCTGTTTAATTAATTCCAAAATTGAGTAAAATAAACAAAATTTAAAGCGGTAAGGGCGTGAACTTTGGTAATCGTCACAAAAATAATACAACTGACTTATGAGTGAATTTGCATAAACAAATTTTCTTTGAAACTCAGAAGGGGTTAGTGACCTATGAAAAACAATAGAATGATTGTTTGTATAACAAAGAATTTTCTGCATAGAAAAAAGAGAAATCATTGCGGACCATTCCATTTTTTAAAATCTCTGCTTTATATATGAACGTATAAGAGCCAACTTAATGGTCGTGATGTGAGAAGTGCACCCATATTAGAAGTCAACAGAATTTTCAGTAAAATCAAATACATTTTTGTTTTAAATAACTTTTTTAATGAAAACTACTGATAAAGAACATTCCTTGAATTTCGTTACTTATAAAAATCCATTTAAATTTGATTTCCGCATGATGAGGAGTCGAGCAATCATAATTCTTATCACATTGTTTTGTTATTGTTATAAGTTATAACCTATAAGAGCATTAAAAGGTCGATCTGCCTGAAAAGAGTCTCCGAATCTAATTTGGTTTTTTAATTTGAGCTTTCTGATTACTGTGTGGCACTTGTTGACCCATTAACGGTACAAACAGCGACAAACGCAATTTACATGCTAATTAGATGGCACAATCACTTTGAACAATGCTCAAACAGTGTGTTCGAATCCCTCACATAAATTCTTGAGGGTATCCCTATGACCAATAAATTGCATCTTAAATGTAGAACCCACGCTGTGAATCAATTAATTCAGTGCAGGTGAAGCGTGGCCCATCCAAATTGAGGTCGCTTTGAGTGCAAATGCTGATTCAGTTCCATTCAGGCAAATGAATTCCAACCCAGATGACGATCAATGCCACGATGCAAATCGGGGGATGATCAATCAATTGAAATCAGCCCGGTCTCGTAATTGTTGTCACTGGGAATCTCGGCAATACATCAATTAGTTGTAACTAATTGTTGACTTATGGTTGCATATATGATTCGTTATTTTAGTTTTTCAAGGGGACAATGCTGTTTTTATGGCTGATTTGCTTGGTGCTACCAAGCCTATTTTCATGTGAGGAGGAAAAACCTCCTACGAAGCCAAACATTATATTTATTTTGGCTGACGATCTGGTAAGTCTGTTACAACCATGCAAAACCGTTGAAATTTCTTAATATATTTAAATTTGTTATTCCAGGGCTTCAACGATGTGGGATTTCATGGTTCGGCAGAGATTCCCACGCCCAATATTGATGCCCTAGCATATTCCGGTGTTATTCTGAATCGCTACTATGTGGCACCTATCTGTACACCCTCCAGATCTGCACTTATGACAGGGAAGTATCCCATACATACGGGTAAGTAATATTGTACTTCTCTGGAAATTATTCCTTACGAAATACTTTTTATAGGAATGCAGCACACAGTTCTGTATGCTGCTGAGCCGCGGGGCTTGCCGTTGGAAGAGAAGATCCTACCCCAGTATTTAAATGAGTTGGGGTAGGTCGCTAAGATTTCTTGGTTTATAACCATACATTTTGAACCATATCTCTGTTTGCAGTTACACCTCTCATATTGCTGGAAAATGGCATTTGGGCCATTGGAAGCTTAAATATACTCCACTTCATCGGGGCTTCAGAAGCCACGTGGGGTTCTGGTCGGGTCACCAAGATTACAACGATCACACCGCCGTTGAGAACAATCTCTGGGGTCTGGATATGCGCAATGGCACGGAAGTGGCTTATGACCTTCATGGTCAGTACACTACGGATGTGATAACCGACCACTCGGTCAAAGTGATTGCCAACCACAATTCCACCAATGGTCCTCTATTCCTCTACGTGGCCCACGCAGCCTGCCACTCGAGTAATCCGTATAATCCGCTGCCTGTTCCGGACAACGATGTGATCAAGATGGGACATATTTCACACTATAAGCGTCGGAAATTCGCGGGTTAGTGTCCTACTTTTTTTTAATTTAGACAAAAGGATGTGTCGAAACAGACTGTCAATTAATTTAAGACATAAATGTAAACAAGTAAGGTTCGCTTACAAATTTAACTTTCTACAGTGGTCGGCATATGTATTTTGACAAAATAAAAGTTAAGTATACTCATAACTTGAATTTACTTCTTGTAAACTATAGGCATCAATGGAAAGGTAATTTCAATGCCGTTTGAATGATACAATACATTTCTTTACCCATTCAGTACTTATTGAAAAGGACGAATTTGTGTAAATCAACTTTGAAATTAAAAAAAAAAACTTTTTTCCTCGTCTTGAAAACTTAAATTTTTTGATGCAAAAAGTTTCTTCAAACAAAAACAATAGTAACTGCAAAAAGAATTTTTCAAAAATCATTTTTCTTATATTTTTTATGAATTTTTGAAAATGCTTAAAAACAGGCATTTGAGCCATATTTTTGTCTTTTTCATACAAATTTTTTCCGACATTGTCACCTTCAAAAAATCATAAAAAATATAAGAAAAATGATTTTTGAAAAATTCTTTTTGCAGTTACTATTGTTTTTGTTTGAAGAAACTTTTTGCATCAAAAAATTTAAGTTTTCAAGACGAGGAAAAAAGTTTTTTTTTTTAATTTCAAAGTTGATTTACACAAATTCGTCCTTTTCAATAAGTACTGAATGGGTAAAGAAATGTATTGTATCATTCAAACGGCATTGAAATTACCTTTCCATTGATGCCTATAGTTTACAAGAAGTAAATTCAAGTTATGAGTATACTTAACTTTTATTTTGTCAAAATACATATGCCGACCAGTGTAAGTTTTAATGGGTCGTAAGGTTCTTAAGAGGTTTAAGCTTTGTATAGTTCAGTTTATAACATGCTCAGAGTTTTTAGAACAGTGGTCGGATTCGCCCAATTATTTTATTTATATTATTAACGCCATTATTCTTTCCAGCTATGGTGTCCAAAATGGACGACTCTGTGGGCCAAATCGTGGACCAGCTGCGCCAGTCCAACATGCTGGAGAACTCCATAATAATATTCTCCTCGGATAACGGAGGTCCAGCTCAAGGATTTAACCTCAACTTTGCCTCCAATTACCCACTGAAGGGTGTGAAGAACACCTTGTGGGAGGGCGGAGTAAGAGCAGCGGGGCTTATCTGGTCACCTCTCCTGAAGAAAAGCCAACGGGTGTCCAATCAGACTATGCACATCATTGACTGGCTGCCCACGCTCCTGGAGGCAGCTGGAGGTCAACCAGCTAATCTTAGCAAAGCAATCGATGGCCAGAGCATTTGGCGGGCTCTGGTCCAGGATAAGGCGTCTCCGCGATTGAATATCCTCCATAATATCGATGATATTTGGGGCAGTGCCGCCCTCAGCGTTGGAGATTGGAAGTTGGTCAAGGGGACCAACTACCGAGGAAGTTGGGATGGCTGGTATGGGCCGGCTGGGGAGCGAGATCCTCGGCTCTACGACTGGCTGATGGTGGCCAAAAGTAAGGCAGGCAAAGCCCTGGAAGCCGTTAAGATGCTTCCAAGTCGGGCGGACCAGCAGACATTACGAGCAGCTGCCACGGTATCTTGCCAGGGGCAATCTTCTCAAGGAACCAGTTGTAAGGCTACCGCCTTCTCAGCTCCATGCTTGTTCCATATTCGCGATGATCCCTGTGAGCAATTCAATCTGGCAATGCAGTAAGTTCTGAAATCTCTCAATTATGTACTTTATAAACTTTGTTAACACATTTAAGGTACCCCGAGGTTGTAAACGCATTACTGGTGGAACTGGAGCGTTTTAATTCCACCGCCGTGCCGCCTGCAAATAAGCCAGCTGATCCTCGAGCCGATCCCCGACTCTGGAACTATACGTGGACAAACTTTGGGGACTATCAAAATAATGATTCTGTTACTGGGGAAATAAGCTTGGCAAAGACTGCTTAGAATAAAGAGATAAAGTTTGATTTTTAAATATGATATGTGAAGTGGAGTGGTCTACCCATTGCTAGTTGAGTAAAAGGGTTTTCTAGATTCATCGGAAAGTATGTAAAAGGTAGAAGGAAGCGTTTCCTACCCTATTAAGTATCTTAATCAGGATCACTAGCCATGTCCGTCTGTCTGTCTGTCCGTATAATCGCTAGGATCTCGGAAAATATAAGATCTAGAATGTTGGGAGTAAGCATGCAGATTCTTGGGCTTCATGCGCAGCTCATGTTTATTTCATCGGAGTGCCACGCCCACTCTTACGCCCACAAACGCCCATAGCGCTAGCTGTCTAGCGCCCACATTTTTTGAATATTTTGTTAAAGTGTAAATGGTATTTTGTTCTGATAGTCAATCTACATACATAAGGTCGATTTGGGAGCCTAAAAAGGGTATACGAAACGCAACCTTTAAAGGATTTTAAGCAATATTGTCGACCAAACTTATGGTGTAAAATGGCGTTTGATTTGAATGAAAAATACGGTTTTTCGGGCAAAAATATCATAATAGTAGTATATTACGGCATTCAAAATTCCCTATTTTTGGTCTCAAAAGGCCACTTTGTCAAGTTTGCTTATCCATAAATCATTGGTGTTCCATTTTTTAATCCTGCTTACTTTACTTACGAATTTTCTTTCTTATCAAAAAGTCGCAAATTGCTTAAAAAATTAGGTGATATAGTGCATCTGTTTATCAGAGGTTCCATTCTCCTTCTCTCAAGGAATCCATCTGACTAATTTGTAAATCGAATCAAATATATGGGCCGTTCTTTTGCAAACCAAACGTATTTCGCAAAAAATAGTTTTTTACATTTTCGATTTTTCTGAAACTTTTTTTAAATAAGTAAACACGTGTACCGGGATTTATCCGAAAACAAAATAATTTATGTAGTTCAAATTGCTTAAAGTAAAAAAAAGGAAAATGTTAAAAAGGAGTGGTTTCAGAGGATTTTATACAAAAGACTTGAAGTCAATCGGATAACTACAGCTCGTTTTTTTATAACCTTTAAAAAAATTGTAACTAAAAAAATTATTTTATTTCGGCCAAATCAGGATACACCTGTTTACTCAAGACTATACGTCAAAAAAGTTTCAGTCAAATCAAAAATGTCAACCCAAAAATATGTTCGGTTTCTAAAGAACGGCCCATATAGAAAAGGCTAAAATTGCAGTTTTCCGAGTTCTCCAAATGTTTTGAAAAGTTTTTTAAGAAGTACGAATAATAATGATGGGAACATCACCCATTACGCTGTACTTCCTAGCACTGCCTCCTTTTCATTGTCTGATGGTTAAAGTTCCGTTGCTGAATCGATTCGCCATCAATTCAGATTCAGATAGGGTTTGAAGCAGATAAGATCATTCTTAAAGTGATCCATGCACTTGGCTTTTTCCGGGGGATTAAGTGTTTAATTTAAAAAAAAAGTTATTTTTCCTCTAAGAAAAAAAAAAACTCAGTCGATACTTGTATTCCCTTTTTATGCGTTTAGAACATCATGAAATTGTGTCAAATGTCGCAATCGCAAAATATGTATAATTCAAAAAATGAAATATATTTCTGCGCCCTCAAGAAGTAATGCAAATTATCATCATCTTGCCTGATCACGAAAATATGTTCATATACATTTTTTACATTTTGCGAAATTGTCATCAAATTAAAATGTAAAGTTTTATAATTTAAATTTTAACCAGTTTAAAGTATACGCAAATATATTTACTAATTATATTTACTCATGGTCCAATTTAAAAACCTCTTAACACTTCAATAGGTATTGATAATTAAATAAAATTTAATATAATTTACACTAAAAGAAATTTCACAACTTTTGCGATTTGTGGGTGTTGGAGTGGGCATTTCACTAGGCAAAACAAACAAGGTAAAGGTACAAAGAAAATTATCCTTTAAAAATTAAACGGGATAATATGAGACCCCTCAGACAGGGCAAAAGTATCGTTTATTATTTGTTTGTAAAATTGGTTTACAGCTTACGTTGCTTAGCGCATCATTAAATACAAATATTAGCACGATTACAAAAACATCAAATGCGACAGATTTGAGTCCGAGTGCTCACATTGAATGCGTTACATGGTACGGTACATACACTAGTTACATGGGCTTATATCAAAATTCTACTATAGTACCAAAAAACTGGCTAATCATGCTTGTGAGTGCCTTAGTGCATCAGTAAGTTCGGCTGAACACGTCAATTTTGATTAGATTTGCTTGCTTGGTCGGCTCTTTTCATCTGAGATTCCTAATCCTAAACATCTACTGAGAAGTTGAAAGTGGTAAAGATTTTGATTAGCGCCGTATAGTATGGAGTAGTCTAAGTGTATGAAGAGGATTTAATTTGGCATATTAAAGGTTACAAAGGGTTCGGATAGAGATGTAGAAGCGTGGTCTCTGTGCGCTATGCTTGGCGAAAGGACACCGTGGATCCATTTCCCCAAGTCCAGTCGAAGTCACCGAGGTCCTGGATCCTCGGATACACCTGCTGCAACTCGCTTCCAGTCCTGGCCGTGGACAAAATCCGGCGACGGAGACTCCGCCGAGCCGGGCGTCCCGTCTAAATGCGCTCCGTCACGTAAACCTTCGCGGAGGCGGGCGCGTTGGACCGCCGCACCGCAAACGTCACGATGATGCCGATGAAGATCAGGGTGATCCCGATAGCACTGGTGATGTAATGCTCGATGAGCTTGTTCTCCTGGCTGCGAAGAGGGAGGAATGAAATTAATACACGTCACCCAAACCAAAGTTTAGAACATGATACAGATAGTACACAGAGGGAAAAATTCAAGTACATTGTTCTTGAACTGAGAACATTGGTTCTTAAAAACCGTGTAAGTACATTTTGGTATCAATGTTCTGAATATTAGAACGAAACGGTAAAAAAATAAAAGTTAAATTAAGTTTTCTTAACAACTTTTTGATAAGTATACACTACTGACCGGACTAATAGTTTAGTTGTTAACATATACAATACCGCCATTTTAACTTGATTCAAGGACAATGAAAACATTTTCAACTTCCAAAATTGCGTTCCGTTTTTAAGAACATTTTCAACTCAGATGAGAACGTTAGAGTTCTCTCTGTGTACTGAATTAAAAAGAAATATATCCATTTGTAGTTTTTTATTTCCGAGGCTTACAGAAATCTTTATTAACACAATTTCAGGCGAAACAATTAAAATTCTTTTGTGTTTTGGTAAGACGAGATTTCTGAACTCTATTGAAATTCGGTTGGAAGATATTTTGCGGCACCCAAGATTATGGTTCCACAAAACTCGTGGAATAAACAAATTTAAGCTATTATTTAACGTTTATCAACATATTGATCCTAGAACCTTGGATTTAAATGTAGAGATCGAAACATGCGGATAAACTGTATCAGCTGGTGATGCTGATAAAGAATATATATAAATGTATTAAACTCTTTACGACTTCTTTTTGATAATAATGCAATTTTTGTTTAAAATTGTCCAGCTTGTACTTATGGAAAATAAATAAATATGGGTCACATAACCATGACTCTTTCTTGTGCAATCACTCTCTTTTAATATTATGCCGACGAAAAGACAGTGATTGTGCGCTAGAAATTGTGATGGTTTAGTGCTGTGATGATTCGTAGGACATGCCTATGTTACCAAGCTTCGTACAAAATCACTAGTGATTAAGCGCTTAGTGATGACTTTTTGGCAGTGATTCAGCTTAAAAGCTATTTTAATTGACTTAAAATCAGGTTATAAGGTAAATCTGTAGCGATAAAAGAACAATTCATACCTCACGTTCGTCTCATTGACGGTTTCGCGCTCCTTTTCGATCAGTCCCGTGACGGATGTGGCAATGGCCAGCCAGAAGTTGGCTAGGCCCAAACTGGCGTGGATGGGCACCATGGCGGATCGGCAGCTGTAGGTCTTGTTCTCACAGCACAACATCACCAGAAAACTATATAGAAGGGGCTGGTTAGTATGCTGGATTGGGACACCGTGGCATGGAGACCCACCTGAAGAAGCCGATCACGAACTGGAGCACGAACATGCCCATTGTCACAAGGCCCAGCCACGAGTGGAGGCTGTAGAAGTTAACCTTTTGCAACGCCTCGTGGGAATCGAAGACGGATAGGAAACCCAGGGCGATGCACGGAATGGCGACGGCGTGGAAGAACATGTGGATCAGCTTCACATAGATGTGCTTCACGCATCGGCACAAACGGTAGATCAAGATGGCTAATAGAGGTGTCTCGAGTCAGATTAGTACATCCCACACAATAAAGAGGGTCTTACAAAATCCGGACAGCGTCACGAAGCCAGCGATCATCAAGATGGGATGCAGGTTGAACTGCTGCTTGGGACTCTCCGACCAGGCGAATCCGTCCCGGTAGAACATCACCCAGAAGAGGGTCAGGACCAGGACGCCCACCAGGAGGATAGTGGACAGGATGACGATAAGCAAGTACTCGCACCAGGAGCAGCAGTTCCAGGCATTATCCGGATCCTCCTCATAGCGTCTGTAACAAAATTAGAGCCCGGAAAAAGCCATGACAACACTTAATACAGTACACAATCAATTACTTCTTTTTGCGGCTTTTTATAAAGCTGGGACGACGAAAGATCATGCGGTTCAGTTCATCGATAAAGGGTCCGTCAATTGGTTTCATATTGTTAGGTCTATCTATCACTTATATTACAAAGTTAACAAGGGATTTAGACTAGAATATATGTGTTCCCAAACACAAAGTGGGGAATGTGGGTTGCCTCATTAAACACAATTTATGATGGTTCCGGGGGCTGCCTTGGAATTATGGAGATTCTACCAGAGATTCTCAAGAGATTACGCTAATTGTGGGTTGAATGTGCTGCTAATCGGCTTAATTGATAGACAACAGATAGATAGATGGATCAAGTGGAATCACAGAGGATCTACAAAAACGCAATTATCTAATTTGACTAGCAAATTTTCAATTTTCCTTTATGAGTGAAGTAGCTCTGGCTTGAAAAGTTCACATTCCGACTCCTTTCTCAAGTTTTCGTAAAAACTTATCACCTTGTCCCTAAATTTTTGCTGCAATTGTTTGGCTTGGTGTATGTGTATTTTCGGGTGAAGTTTGTTCTAAGTTTTGACAGAAAGGGAAAGGGTAATGAAGTCAAAAGTGTATTGTTTCCACCCAATTGCGTCATATTAATTTCATCACTTGTCGTGCGATCGTATGACATACAATTTCGATGGCTGATGATGAGCGCAATGATCTCACCCACGCGAAAGATACGCAGATACGGATCCATCGTCAGCATAGTGTCTAGTGCAGTGGGAGAAGTCCCACAAAAACACAATGGCCAGCAAACCGAAGCCATCTGTTGGTCTGTCGAAAGTAAACAGCCTGCAGAGGAACTGGAGTTGGGGTAATTAGACGCATTGCTGGCCACGAACGAGCCACTAATCATCGCCAAGTGCAGCTCCTTGGTTTCGTTCGAAATTCCGAAATGCATTGGTGCAACAACGTATCGAGTGTAAACAAACCTATTATTTAAATTAATAGTGCGAGCCCCATGTTGTGATAATGAGAGCCAAAGCGAATCGAGTTACCAGCCATCACTATCATCGCTGCACTCTCGCTTTCACGACACTTGCATCACTGCGAAGATAATGCCATGGGGTGCTCCACTTTACATGCGACACAATCCGCGGAGAGCATCGGATACGGCGGAGCGTGATCGGCGTGGCTGCGAGAGCCCAAAGATCAGAGGCACTTGGAGAAATAGTCTTGGCTTATCCGAGATTTATGTGAAATAAAAATGGCGATGCTGTTCAGTATGCAAATGCCACTTCTTGAGAATTGATCTTTAAAAAGTTTTGTAAGCCTTGATTTTAAATTGGAATTAATACAGCAATACAATGACTCTTTAATGAGCATGAAGTTAGGAAGTTAGTGTTGTAGGCTGAAGAACTTGATAGATAAGATGATGATCTTTTATTTAAAAACCAATAATTGTTTTAATAAACTTTTATTTTTTTAAGTGGCCAGTTTTGAAGATGGGTGCACTTTGCTTTCGCCATATGCGCTAAATTGAACTTGAGCTACCATGCTATCAATATAAATTAATAAATACATAGATCATCGATCAACAATACATAAGTCTTCGTAAGACTCTCTGTATCTCTTTATCAACCTTTTTTATATTATCAATATAATCACTAATTTATAATTAAGTTTTTGAGTGACTTTAAGTGCAGTCAAAGACACAGAGAAAATGAGCAAAAGTTCTAGGTGCAAGAACAGTGCTGAAACGTTTTAAAAAATTAAATTTTTTATACACATTTTTTTACTAATGCTATCTAAAATGCTTTATTTTACTTTTTAAAATGTTTTGACCCTATATTGTAACCTAAAATGTAGAATAATTTTCTCTGCGTAACAGATCTCATTTTAAAGTTATGACTAGAATTCCAGATAAGATAAATGTTTTTTAGGTGTAGTCTAATACTTTTCGTTTTGAACAGGATAAATGGAGATCTATGATATTGTTTTTTGCAGTGCATCCGATGGCGGTGTCAATGAACGACTGTCTGCCACAACTTGCACTCCTCCGCCTCGGTGGACGTGGACGTGGATGTATAATGTGGCTGCATCTGTGGCTGCAGCTGCGTCTGGGTTTGGGTTTGTGATTGGGACTGCGGTTGGGGCAGGCATTTAGCTATCAACACATTTCGGGGGGCGAGGCAAGGGGTATCACTCTAGCTGCAGTGGCTGTTTGCTTTAACACACATTTCACTTGCCGCAGATTGTTGGAAAACAAGCCCACACCAATGGGTGTAAGTGTATCTGTATCTGTATCTTTGGCTGCACATTTGTATCTCTTTCACTTTTCATTTGCCGGCTGCGCTGAGAAATTTTCGCTAAAAGCTTTTCGTTTTATGGAAAACTTGTTTGTTGGCCGCCACCTGTTTGGTGCATTCGAACCTGAACCTGATCATGAGCCTCAGTTTGGGGCTCGGTCTGAGCCCGAGTCTTAAAGCCGCGTATTGGTATTTGGCCTAGGTGCAGCGACTCATGGCTAATGGGTCAACGTGGATAAGAGGCTATTGACTCTACAGAGGCACCCACTGAAAATGGGAGGTAAATAAACAGAGAAAGCGCATCGATGTTGCAGCATAATCTGCAAATTCCTAAAGTCATTTAAAAAATGGAAATTAAATGCATAATTTATGCAAATATAAGCTGGGAAAACTACATATCTTGATTGATGCAAGGAGTACTTATGACTTGACATATCATGCAAAGCTACTGAGCTAAGAAGATAAAAGATAGAAAAAAAGAAAACTTTAAATTTTTTTTCATTTGGTTTCGACTTATAACAATAATATTTATGAAGATCTGACAATGCCTTGAGGATATGAAGTTAAAAACGATCTGCTTGTCAATTATGCGACGGATAAAACATAAATTTTAAATGAAATTAAGTTCTGAAATTTCTATAGCATTTAATTTAGGAAATGCCCACGAATGTTAAATTATCAGCAGAAGTTTGTTCAGTTCGTACCTGAGATATGCACATGGTATTTACAATCTGCGAATAGCAAGTTCAAAATGATATTATATCTTGTGTTGAATTATGTCTAAGCCTCCATCATATTATATCTCTCCTCAAACCTTGAGTAAATTTAGGGACCTGCTTATCTCAGTCATGTGATGGAGATTATGGTGACCATGGCAGCCAGATGACCGACTGCGAGTGGATCAACAACAAAAAGTACTAATCAGATAGTAGGGAAACCAGAACTCAGGTGAAGGCTGCCACAAAGCAGGCTAATTATGACAGTAGTTGGCCAGCTTAGTTCTCAAATGTGGAGCAATGTTAACTGGTCGAAAGATGAAAATAGAGAAAACGAAGTGGGAAGAAATAGCGGCAGGAAGCCAGGGCACAATTCAATTAAAGAAACCATCAGATGTAACAAGTAACGAGCTGACGAGGAATGCACAATTAAAAGTCTACGGATCGAGGCGAATTAAAACATTTGCTGTCGCACGCATGGCTGAAAATCACTCGAATGCTCGAACACACTTCTGTGTATCCTGCGGGTTGATTATGACGAAGTACGAGTACGGCATACTATATGTACTGGTGCGGTCTGATCCGATCTGGTAGGGGGTTACTTTACAATGCCCAGCAATTGTTTAGAGACGCTGTCGATGTCGCGGCGGTTTCAATTAAAGCGATCTCTCGAGGGAGTGCGGGTATCCAGTCCAGTACAATAATCCGACCCAACCGTACACACATGCCTGAAACTGTATCTTGCAGATACAATCGAATTCGCGCTACAACAACCTGACACGATCATCCAGCGTACCCAAGTACACAGTACGACCGAAGTACTTTTTCTCCACAGGCCACAATTGTTTAAATTGAATTAATACGCCTAAGAACAGCACGCAAATTGTTTATTTTGGGTCTAAAGTCTGGCCTTGGGGGGTGGTTTTTATATAAAACGTTATAGAACGGGGACTTACGCTGTTGTCGTTCCTCCACGCGGCATTTTGGCCAAGTGGCGATCACGCATTTAGCCAAGTGTTGCTATTTGGGCCGAAATTCGTTGGGGTTTTCTGCTTATTTTGTCCCCGCCACCCACTAGACGTAGAATCGCTGGGCGGTGCGTCACAGATCGGCTCTATATAGCTTTATATATGTGTATCTGGGATGGACCAACTAAAGGTCGTTTATGTATAGCGCGTAATTGGACTTCTGTATCGATTCTGTAAAATGCCACATTCGAGAGACAATTGAAAACCGACGTCTGACCGTGGGATCGCTAATCGCTAATCGCTAATAGAACTTTTCCAGATTAGATACAGATGCTAATGAAGCTGAATGCGTTAATTTGTCAATCACACGGAGCCAAAGAGCGATCCCAGAACAGTGACGGATTCGGTTCGTTATCTATTCATGTGGGGCCGCAAGTTCACGATGAAATTAATCAAGGTGCCTTTCCCATGGATGCAAATTTCGATTCTTGTCCAACTACGTCGAACAAGACTCGGTTTCTGAGTCAAAGAAAGCGGCAGATCCGCAAGTAGCGTCTAATAAGCATCCAAAAAATGTAGAAAAGTGGCACACAAGTTCAATATAAACAAAGCACTTTAAATATTCTCTTTTTTCCTATGCTTTTGTTTATATTGCTCCTTTTGCTAACGTCGCACTAACACAAACAACTGCACGAAAATCCTCAATTACATTCACTGAATTTTATTATCAAATGAAGTGTAATAACGAACGACCAGATCGCGGCGATCAGCTAGATACAAATGAAAATATATTTCAATTTTCTGGCCGAAGCTTTCCGGAACTAAAAGATCGAGCTGGGTTTTAGACCCAATGAGTATTTGATTCGTAGCGATACTTGAGCGGAGACACCTTCTGATCTAAATTGTTAGCAGGGATCGCAACCACTTGGATATCACTTTATATAGGAACTGAACCGAAGAGAGAACTTTCATAGCGGAGAAGTGAACCATTATGATGGAGGGACATATGAAGTTTAAGATGTGTTAATTATTTGTATAAGGTTTGTTGATTATGAAGATTAATGACATGGTGTCTTTCCGCCTCGACCTTGGATTATGCAACTCGTGGTCTTAAAGGCTGTTGCTTAGGCTTTTTAGATTAAAAAGATAAAAAGATAGTCAAGATGATCAGCTGACTAGAAACTGACGGGCCGAAAATTCCGGCCCTGCGATAAGAAAGTGTTTTTCACACAAGTTAAAACAAAAAAGGAACATATAACAAGACAGAAATAGTTCCTAAGCCCCCACCTATAAGCTAATTAATGGGACACCTGTTTGTCAACAATACTTTGTGACTATAAATAAGTAAGTAAATAGGAGGACCAATCAAAACACCTGACAGCAGCAGCCAGAATCAATCAAATATTTATGGAAGCGGGACTTTCACTAATTCCAAGCGAAGTACTGGGTCAGCAATTACTCGTGCAGTGGGATAGGGCTATCCACTTCCACATTTATATATGTACCTTATGCTCCATTCCCACTCCCACCCGTCGGTACAGACAACAAACACACCCTGGGACTTTGGGTCATTATTCCGGCTCCTTGGAGCCCATAAGCCAGTGGGTTTTGTGCGGGCAACGCGCCCAAAAAATTACTGGAAATCAAATGAAAAGCAAATGAAAATGAAATGAAAACGAGGCGGCGAAAAGGCTGAGTCCCCGGGCAAAGAAGGAAAAATACCAGTAATTACTTGAAGCTTACCGAGCTTCGTGCCAGAAATTGGACAAGGACGGGGCCAAAGGACGCAGGAGAAGGAGGATTCCGGGCGGAATGTTTACGGCCAGTTACTATGTGAGTTTCGCGCACGCGATCAACTGTTGAATTTGTGGGTGTACGGGTTTCAGGAAGGATGTGCCGGGGTTTTGTGTGATTTGCGACGAGGTCGCATTAAAATAAAATTTACGACTTTCGAAGATACGTGAATTAGGAAATTGGCGCGTAAAAATAACCTCGAGTAGTGGCTAGTACCCCTTACCACCTTACCACCTTCAAAGGGTGTGTAGGCGTCGACATTTGTTGTCCTTCGTTATTCTTAATTAGTCTTTGGGGTAATTCCTAACGTGCCCGTGTCCTATCCTATGTAAATGTTACACATACGCCGCGTGGTGCCATTAAAATCGATTAAAGGCATAGAACGGATGCCTCAGTCGGGCTTTGTTTTCCATATCTTTAGTTACAGGTTCGGACTGCCGGCTGAGCATCGGAGATGAGCAAGGCCAATTGCCGGCTAGACAAGAGTTCCAAATTGGCCTCCGGGGAATTGGTCTCTTCGTTCTCCAAGTGCCAGAGTGCCTGCCTCGAATTTGCCATGCATAAGTGACACAATTTACTTAAATATTGATAAACAAATGTGCTGGGGAATCTGCTGACTAAATTGTGTTGATTAGCTGCAAATGGGGGATTGATTGGGCAGGCGAGAAGGATTCTGGTGAAAAGCGGTTTATATTTGAGTCTCAATAAATATAGGGGATTTAGATTTTAGGCATGAAAAGTATTGTAGAAGTATTAAAATGGGATTAAAAACAAAGCAATTCTCGGTTTGCTACGAACTAAAGAGTGTCAAAATCTAAATTGCAAATTGCCCCTGCTATAAAATAAAGATAAATAAATAAAAAAAAAAAATAAATAAATAGTTTTAAATTATTTTTGTTCATTACAACATTACAAATTATAAGCTTTACCACTGATTGCCCTTTTTAAGTAGTAAGGATATTATTAAAAACTTAACTGAAACATTTTGCACTTATATTTAAATATTTCCAGTACTTAAAACAACTGAATTTACACCCATTTAGGGGCTATTTTTGGCTTGTGGGAAATCTGAACTCACTTCTCATCTGGCGGCGGGGGCATCTCGATGCCGTTGGGAGTTCCCGGGGGCGACTTCTCGCTGACCCTGTCCATGGCCTCCTCCATCGGCGGCAGTGGGCTCACCGAGTTCGTGTCCATGTGAAAGCAATCAATTTTGATGCCGCTGCTCTTTCACTGCATTGCGAGGAGAGATACATTTATGAGGCTCGGCATTTAAATGTGGCATTTTAATAGAGAGAACAACAGAAAGCAGCAGGATTCCGATTCCGCATCCGCAACTCCACATAGTATGGGGGGTGTAGGTCTCATCTGGTGATGAATGGCGGCGCCGCTATATGTCTGAATACATATGGGCCTTTGAATTGGGGGGAACCAAACATAATAAGCGAGAAAGCCGCTTTTCATTTGGGGGAGAACGGGAAGTGGAAATGGCTTTTGGCATTTATTTTTGGCGACTCCACAAGGTGGCAAAAGTGCAGCGTCAACTGAAGTCCGGGGCATTGCACTTGGCTCGCTCTCTGTTTTGGTTTCAGACTCTTTTTTCCGACTTTATTCTTTTTTCGCCGCCTCTGCCATGTGTGAAATTGGCTCATCACACGTCCGAATGCGTTCCGCAGAGAGCGCCAATTTCCGATTCACGTCCCCGTCAAGTTGAAGATATTCCAGATACTTCACATACCCCCACTCAGGCTGTTTGTGTGGGTTCCCTTCCCTATCCCATTTCTCCCACCAATCAATTATTATCGGACGTTCTAGTTCTTGGGGGTTCATTGACCCGCTCGGAGACACTTGATGGACACATCAATGCCTGGCATTTGCTGATGCCGAAGCCAACTTCCTTTTCCCAGTCAACCAGTCAACCGACAACCCCAATACGCCCCTCCTTTCCGAAATTCCTGCGAATCGTTTGCATAGCTCTCTGTCCCTAACCCCACACATGTGTCCAGTTCCCACGGACTGGACGTTGGGGATTGACATTCCCTTCGCCTGGATTATGTTGATTATACAGGTCCCAGCTTAGGGGTATTATTAGCAAATGAGACAGAGACAAATTCGGATTGTGGGTGCATTTAGTTCTGTTCTGATTGAAATCGGCTTAGTCTCTTTCCCTAAGTCATTTGTTATACCAAGAGTATAACAACGAAGAAGTCACTTTAATGTTTGGATTCATTTGGAAACACGATAAATAAAAGTTAGTTCTATCTGTGCAATAGTAATAGCAAAAGCAGCCTAAGCCGTTTTTTTCTACGGGAGGCTATAGACGTCCGTTACAATAAGCTGTCTTTAAAACTGAGCTCGCAAACGGTATTGAAACAGACGTACGACTATAGTGATGCTGATCAAGAATTTCATTACCTTTGCTCAACTTATAATATCCCCACCAAAAGTATAATAAGTTATTAGATAAGCGTTTTTGGAAATTAGGAAGGTCACCTAAATATGTAGGTACAAGATTTTATCTTATTTTAATGCTAGCACTGGATTTATATTTATGCTCTTATAGCGCTAGTACAGTGTATATATCATTCTTTTGGACTTGGCATTTACTTTTATGAAAATATATAATATATATATAAGTCTAGCGAATTTGATTTGTATGATTTAAATAGTAATGTGTCTCTATTGTTGGTGCATTAATCTCAACTAAAATACTTGCTGCAGGGGATACACTCACTATGAATTTTCCTTTAGATTTAAGAACTTGTTTTTCCCAGAGGGCAGACCTACTTCCCGAGCCTGAATCGCATTGGGCTACTTTTTGGAGAGGAAGCTGGACATTATGCAATCCCACTATCCCGCAGCTGCTGACGCTGCCCATATCTGCGCCAAGTGGGGGGAAGAAACAAAGCGAGCGGCCAAAAACCACTCACAAAAGAAGGCCCCCGAATATTTGGAGGCCCGGATATGCAGCGACTTGTGCAGAGAGATTGTCAATAAAGGGAATTGCAGGAATCGGGGCTTCGGCGGCGGGAGGGGGAATGCAACCCTAGTCTCTCCGCAATAGACATCCTTTTTGTGGCATAGACTTAATAATCCGATTTGGGTCCACTGAGCTCTGTGTTTTTTATGCCCTCTTATAAGAATCCGGCTAGCAAAGCGGAACCGGAAACGATGCTGCGGCCGTTGTTTTTGCCACTCTCGATTTACTGTCTTTGTAAGAGTGAACCTACCCCAAGTTACTTTGGCGTGTGTGCGGTGTCAAAAACCCTTTTCTATGAAAACTTAATTACTCTATTATGCACAAACTCTCCGCAAACGGTGTATATGCTTAATTGGATTTGTGGCCGCTTCAACGAGCTGGAATTTAACAATTTTCCACAATTAATTCATCTGCCCGAACGCGAACACGAGTTCATCCCCCTCCGGTGGAGATGGCGGGCCGAAAGGGAGCTGATGGATGCTATGATGGAAACTCCGCAAACAAGCCGGCACGGAACACGCACTCTGAAACAACAACACCCACGACCGAACTCCTCGAACGTCTGTTTCTTCGGCGAGTCGAAAATGAAATGTTTGAATCCCAAACGCAACGTAAGTGTCAGCAAAACGTAAGGCACCGTAAAAAAGGGAGATAGCCTCAGCGTAAGTGTCAGTGAAAAAGGGAGATGCAAGATCTGCTCTCTGCTTTCCGAGAGAGCACGGGAAAATTGGTCGGCATTGCTATAATGGTGCTATAATCGAGCTTCGTGTCTTGTCTCTTCGTGTAAAATACGGTCGGTCTACATAGTTTATGGCAGATACTTGTAGAGTGGAATAAAATATACACTCCAGAGTAGATACAATAAATAACAAGGGAGAACGCTGTAGTCGAGTCCCTCGACTATCAGATACCCGTTACTCAGCTTAAGGGACCAAAGGGAATTGGAGATATGCAAGCAGCAAAGCGAGATTGAAATGCGCCACCTACCGGCGGTAGACAGATTTAAGCGTTATGGGCGATAGAGTGGGCGTGATCGTTTTGGATCAATCGATAGGTATTGACGAGACCAATACATTTCAGATAAAAAATTTTTATCTAGCATGAAAATTGTGGGCGCCACGGGCTTGGGCGGTTTGTGGGCGTTATAGTGGGCGTGGCATATTCACGTAACAAAATTGCGCTGAGTTCATAACTACGGAATCTAAATCTGAGATCCCGATTCTCTATCTTTGTTAGTTTCCGAGATATCCACGTAAATTCTTACGATTTTTTGAAGTTTGTGGGCGGTTTGTGGGCGTTAAAGTGGGCGTGGCAACTTTTTTTTGGGTCAATCGATAGGTGTTGATGAGAACAAATCATTTCAGTTAAAATTTTTATTCTAGCATAAAAACTGTAGGAGCCACAGTTTTGGGCGGTTTGTGGGCGTTAGAGTGGGCGTGGCACTCTGCTAGAACAAACTTGCGCTGCGCAGGAATCTGCATGCCTAATCCCAGTATTGTAGCTCTTATAGTTTCCGAGATCTCAGTGTTCATACGGACAGACGGACAAACGGACATGGCTATATCGACTCGGCTAGTGATCCTGATCAAGAATATATATACTTTATGGGGTCGGAAACGCTTGCTTCTGCCTGTTACATACTTTCCGACGAATATAGTATACCCTTTTACTCTACGAGTAACGGGTATAAAAATAAATGTGTTCGATTCTCACATTAAACATTGTCTGGTTTGATTTTTACCAATTTATTAAATTTGTAAGGACAGAATTTATCAAAACATCAATTACTGATATACATTAGTGTTAGGAAAGTGGACCACCTGGGCAACTCGCAGCGGGAACTGCAGGTCTGCGAGGAGCTGGTCTCCATGATCAACTTCCATCGCAACAACAACCTCAACCATCTCTCCAACAAGAAGGATCCGCGAAAGCACCGCTACGAGACCAAGGGCCTGTTCATTGTGAATCTGCTCTTTTCAGCTGTCAGCGGTGGCCCTCGGAGGCGGCCAGATGCAGGGCGGTGCGACAATCGTAGTCCGCCAGGGTGATGTTCATCCCGGAGAGGCGATGGCGACGCAAGGCCGTCACATCTCCGCTGGCAGCTGAAAAGAGCAGATTCACCATGGACAGACCCTTGGTCTCGTAGCGGTGCTTTCGCGGATCCTTTTTGTTGGACAGATGCTTGAGGTTGTCGTAGCGATGGAAGTTGAACATGGAACCGTCAGATTCGCCTCCTGGGAGAGTGTAAGCTTCTCTGCATCGCTGGGATATGCGTTGTAGCAGTGCTCGTAGAGCCAATGTTTCAAGATCTCAGCCGAGTGCTTCGTCAAAATCACCCTGCGCTTGCGCAACGATCCATTGATGTCCATGTAATAGTCCGTGTCCACCATCATGTCATGGTAGTTTTGCACCTCGCTGCCATCGACACCGCCCTGCTCGTGGGTCAGGTCCTCCTCCACGATGCCATCGGCGGACAGGGTGTCACATATGACGGCCATGGAGTCGTCGGCGTGAAGGGAATCCTGATCTAAGCTTGAGTCGGAATGAAAGCGGTCGCGACCTGCAGCTAATTTGGATTTAGACAGGATTCTACTTAGTCAAACCCTTCAAAAATGCCGACTCACCTTCGCTCTCTAGCAAGCTCGCCTGTACATGAGCCTCGTGCATCATGTCCTGGATATTTTGGCGCACATGGCGATCCAGGACCATATTGACCTCTTCTTGTTCCGGTGAGATCATTGCAGCTTATGCTGTTAGCTTCAAATAAGAAGAAAACAATATAACCATTGAATAGGGCACACGAAAACTATATATAACTGATTAAAAACACTTATTTACAAGGATGATTTTCTAGTTTTGTGTAAAATTTGACTTATTACAATCTTTTTTTGGCTGAAAACTTTTCGTGTTGTCACCACAGACTTTGAGATCAAACTAACTTTTCTGGAAGGTAGGCAAATCCTTCAGACACCAAAGTCATGGCCAAATAGGGTTCGAAAACATTTCTTTTAAATTTGATTTTAAATCGGTTCTTTCCTATTGGCCTACTTGTATGTTAATTTTGATTTGTCGGAACAATTGAATGTAATATTTTCAGTATATATGTATATATTATAACACATACACAGGCCTAGTACCATAAATAATAATTTGTTGAAAATTTTAATTTAAAACAAGGAAAAACGCTATTGTCGAGTACCTCGACTATCAGATACCCGTTACTCAGCTAAAGGGACCAAAGGAAAATGGAGATATGCAAGCAGCAAAGCGAGATTGAAATGCGCCAATCGATAGGTATTGACGAGACCAATACATTTCAGTTAAAATTTCTATTCTAGCATCAAAACTGTAGGAGCCACAGTTTTGGGCGGTTTGTGGGCGTTAGAGTGGGCGTGGCACTCTACTGAAACAAACTTGCGCTGCGCAGAAATCTCAGGAATCTGCATGCCTAATCCCAGTATTGTAGCTCTTATAGTTTCCGAGATCTCAGCGTTTATACGGACAGACGGACATGGCTAGATCGACTCGGCTAGTGATCCTGATCAAGAATATAAATACTTTATGGGGTCGGAAAGGCTTCCTTCTGCCTGTTACATACTTTCCGACGAATCTAGTATACCCTTTTACTCTACGAGTAACGGGTATAAAAACACCAAAGATATAATAAAAAAATATAATTTTTCTGATTATTCCTATGGGAGCTAAAAGATATAGTTGTCCGATTCGGCTGGTTACGAAAGAAAGAAGACTTTTGGGAAAGTCTCAGCCCGATAGCTTTAAAACTGAGAGACTAGTTTGCATAGCAAAATTTCTGCTGCCGTATCACATTTGGTTATCGCCACAGCTTCCAAGAAAAGCTTACGTTTAAAGCTTAGTTTAGTGAAGAACTTTATTAATTCTTTTAGGTTTATAAACCTTTTATAAAGGTATACAAATTTAAACAAAACTCACGTATTTTATTTCGAAAGATCTTAAAGCTTCATAACTACCAACGCTTTGTTTGTAATTTTTGTAATAGTCAGTTTTATTATACTACAAGAAACAAAATGTTTTTAGGTTTTATCTTTACCAATTTATTAAATTTGTAAGGGCTGAATTTATCAAAACATCAATTACTGATATACATTAGTGTTAGGAAAGTTCTATACACCACACATAAATACTTTTTAAAACTTGAATTTGAACATTGAATCATTATAAATGCAATTGTTACATAAAAACCGTAGAATATTGGTTTTACGAATGCAACTTTGAAGTCCTTTGCAAATCCTCCACCTTGAAAGCAATTCAGACCTTTTAAACCATTTAAGTAAAGATATGCCATATATTTTGTGTTTTTCAGCTAACTAGATATATATTAAACATCAATCAAGTATGTCTGCACATAGCTCGATAATAATACACTTACAAACGCATACAAATATCAATTGACAAGTACGAATGCAATACATTTAGGCGGGTCACAGACCCCAATTTGTGGGTTAGTAGATATTCGTAAAGATTATTGTCATTGTTTCGTAGGATACCCTGGAATATTGAGGCTAACTAAGCACTACTAAGTACAAGTACAAATGCCGCTCGTGCAGCGGATCCTGCTCGAAGGACCTCGACTTGCACGTGGGATGACTACTACAAATGATATAGGACTAACCGACCAGCGCGATTTGGGTACTCTTAACTTTAATCTAATACGTCATATATAAACTAAAAGGTTGTGCGAATAATTTAGTCGGAGAGATTCTGCGGGGATCCTCGATCTCTGGGCGCTTATAATCCCGGCTTGGTCTTGTCATCGATGCTGCTGGCGCTGCCGGCGCTCGCCGTGCTTCCCGCGTCCGATGGCACCGGACTGGATCGCCCTGATCCCGCCCTCGATCCGGATTCCGCGGGCGTGGGAATGGGACTGGTGGCCGGACTGGTCTCCAGGTCGCTCGTGCTGCAGATTTCCTGGAAAGTGAGATTGGAATTCAGCTTGGGCTTGTCAACACTCTGGATTGGCAGGGCCATCTTCTTCGGACTTGAGCATGGACTTGAACTGACCTCATCCGCCTGTGTCTTGGTAGTAACTGCCTCGGGCTGGCACTCCTCGTTGGGCTGGTCGACCTTCTCCGCCCAGGAGCGCAGGAACTCCACCACGTGGCTGTGGCCGAAGTTCTCGGCTTCATCCACGGGCAGGTTGCCCCAACGGTCCTTGGGGTTGTGGGGAACGTGGCACTGCTCCAATAGGAACTTGACGCACTCCAGGTGACCCTCGGAGGCGGCCAAATGCAGGGCGGTGCGACCATCGTAGTCCGCCAAGGTGATGTCCATCCCGGAGAGACGATGGCGACGCAAGGCTGTCACATCTCCGCTGGCAGCTGAAAAGAGCAGATTCACAATGGACAGGCCCTTGGTCTCGTAGCGGTGCTTCCGCGGATCCTTCTTGTTGGACAGATGCTTCAGGTTGTCGTAGCGATGGAAGTTGAACATGGAGACCAGCTCCTCGCAGAACTGCAGTCCCCGCACCGTGTTGCCCAGGTGGTCCAGGGGCGGGGACCAGGCAAAGATGCCCATCACGTTGGGGATGACCAGCATCATGCCGCCGCTCACTCCGGACTTGGCCGGCAGTCCCACCTTGAAGGCGAACTGACCGGAGTAGTCGTACGTGCCGCAGGAGTGCATGATCGACAGCACATCCCGGATTACTTCCGGCCGGAACACCTTCTCCTCGGTGGTGGGACAGATGCCTCCGTTGGCCAGACTGGCGGCGATCACGGACATGGCCTCGCAGTTGGTCTCCATGGAGCAGCACTGAAAGTAAAAGTCCATCACCTCCTTCAGGTTGGTGCGCTTGGGGAAGCACTTGTTCTCGCGCATGTAGAAGCCCAGGGCGTAGTTCCGGTCGGCTGCCTCCCGCTCGGACAGGAACACGGCGTTGTTGAAGCCGATGTATTCTCCGCCGGACAGCCGCTTGAACCAGGACATGGTGTAGTCGAAGATCTCCGCGGAGGTCATGTCGGGCTTGACCAGAGCGTTCATCAGGGAACAGGTGAGGATGGCCCCAGCGTTGATCATCGGATTGTGCGGTTTCTCTGTGGAGATTGGAAATAATTTGAAAACATAAATATAGCGCAACTCTTGCTCACTAGCTTAGCTTAACTTATTAAATAAAAACTGGCAAATGTTGAACTCCATTGCAAATACATTTGTAGAGTACTGGACAGATATTTTAAAATGTTTTAGTCCGCGCTATTTAAAGTTAAAAGGTTTTTATAATTAAGAAAACCAATAACAAAAAAAAAGGTACATTAAAAAGTATATACAGAGAGAAGAGGAATGAACATATAACAGAAACTAGTTTATCCAAAATGTGGTTTCTTTTACTTTAAACTTTAAAGGGAATAGGTTTTTTTGATTATTTAAAAATCGTATTCTAAACATTCTATCATTGTTCATTTTTGTTTAAAAATAAATTGTTCTTCCGAATTCATAATTAGATTTAAGCCTAATCAAATTGTGATTTGTATAAATATTTGTATCTATATATTTATAGTATATTTGTATCTGACCAAAGTTTGCTTCGATTCGAGTGTTACTGTCGAACGATACTGTTTAGCATTACACCGATTTCTAGCTATTAGGATCGATTCTAAAACAAAGTTGCATAAACTTTACTCCCAAACAACTTCTTCTATTATTCCTATTACTATTTCTTCTATTATCTACTTCTAAAGTGAGAGTTCGTTGTACAAGTTCGTTTATAATTGGCAAGTTCCCTGTTTCCACTCACTGTTCTGATCCAGGACGAGCTCATTGAAGTTCCTGCCACTGGGCTCCTGGCCCACATACGAGTGCACCACCTTGGGTCCCAGTTTCTCCAGGGCAATGGCATAGGTGAGGGGCTTGCTGCAACTCTGGAGGGTGAAGGGCACCTCCACATCGCCGATGGAGAAGCGCTGACCATCAATGGTGCAGATGCTCAGACCCCAGGAGTCGGGATTATAGCGAGACAGCTGCGGAATATAGTCGGCCAACTTGCCCAGAGTGTTCGTCTTGCAGCGGTTGTAGATGTCCTCGATGTCCTTGACGAAACTCGTAAAGTCGGGGATCACAAACTGCTGCCGGAAGGCCTTGGCGATCAGAACGATATTGGGGGCCACCACTCTGAGAAAGGCAGAGATGTGATGATGTGATCGAAATACACCTGGCCAAAACTTACGCCTTGAAGGTCTCCCGGTTGAGGTGCTGAGTCTCCGCCGAAGAACCAGTCTCGTAATTGTTCAACTTGTGCACTTTCTTCAAATTGTCCATCAGTTCCCGCACCCTCGGATCGTTCCTGCGGATGCCAGTGGTCTTCAGTCCGGCCAGGAATTTGCCCATCGAGATGAGGCCCGTCTCCTCGCTGGCGAACATGTCGAATAGCACATCCTCCGCGTTTCGCTGCTCCTGCTCCCGATGGCTGTGAATAGAACAACAACCAGTTAACACGCTGGAAATTAGCGAAATAGTTTTGAAGCCACAGAAAAGCAATTGGGTTTAGGGCACCTGCTAATTGAGCGGCGATCCCCGACTGAATTTTAGCATGCGTGTGTGGAAAAGCAAGACAAAAATCACAGAAAATATATAGCACTACTTCTACGGGGGGTTTGGTTTGGAGGCGTAAAATGGGGATTTTAGAGGGGTTTGTCTTTGGCCAACTGGCGCTGAGCTCCATGTGCTAATTGGCTCACAGACATCTAATGCAGCGCGGCCAAACAAAAACTGCCAAGATCCAGTTGGGCCTTTCTAAATATAGATATTCCTCCATTTCTAGCTGATTTGATTCATTTGGATGCTTTTCGGAACTATCAATTCGGGAAATCATTTCGCGCAGACTTCAATTAACTCCAATTAGTTGAGTTGGGCTTGATTAAGAGATCGTTTGGGTTATGGTTCATAGCTTGGCAACTAAGATTCAACTAAAATTCTACTGGGGAGGGTGCGCAAGAACAGTTCAATCGATTACTCACGGCCGCATCGAATAGTGGCGTCGCTGACTGCTAAAAGAGTGATAAACAGGATGATCAGACAGCAATTGTTAGTTAGATTTCCATATGTCGACCATAAGGAGCGTGTAATGAGCGTCAATCAACGCAATTTTCGTATTATTGGAGGGTTTTTGGGGTGTGTCATATAGATAAAGGGGCGTGTAATGTGCACAGTCTATTTTTACGATCCACTCGATACCATACGTACATACTCGTTTTGTCCCTGCCCCTGACTGTCTGTTTGGGTTGGCCTTCCGGCACTATTTTTACCTGATTATCGCGGAAATAGTACGCACTATAGTGCCGCGGCGATTCTGCAGAGAGATGCCCTCGATTATTTCCTCGATGATGGCCGCCGTCTCCGTGGTTTCCTGCTCCTTGCCCCTCCGGTAGTTCTCCTCCCGCTCCTTGGTCTCCCCGTCCTCGCTCTGCCGCTTCAGGGCCTCCATTTCACTTGTTTGCACCATCCCGGCGTATACGTGATATTCGAGGGGTTCAGTCTGTTTCGACTTATATCAGTGTCTATTTTATTTTTCTGGCTTTCGAACTCGGATCGCCTTGACTTGAGCGCTGAGCTGTTGCAAGTTTAATGGGAACAGCAGTAAGCGCGCCGGCATTTTATACATTAGCGGAAAGTGTGACTTTTGCTGCTGCTCCCAGCGAACGGAGCACTTAGATAGCCAAACGGATAGACGACCGGAGATCGGAGACCGGAGAGCGGTGGGTGCTGAGCAGGGCACCACGGAGAGCCGAGTCGGAATGTGCTAATTTCTAAATCATGTTATTGCCAATAAAATAAATTAATTAACTCCTTTTGCTCTATACAAACCCCGGCTGGTACACAAAAACCCACACGAGCTCACACAACCGCAGAGTAGATATGGCTGGATTTATGGCATTATAATGGCACTGGGCATTGTCTGGCCCCTATAGACCAGCTATTCACATGGGCAGCACTTCAGCACCGATAAGGAGGACAACGTCACGCGACGGAACCCCTATACTTCTTTTTTTTCTTCGTTCCGATAAGGAGGTGGGCACGTCTCCGGATGATTCACAATTACCTGATATATTTCGTTATCACCTTGATGAACGTCTCCTTCTGGCTTTTGGTGCAGAGTCCGGCGACCATTTCGGCTATGATTCCGGCGTCGATAAGATCCGCATCATCCTGAACCCGTTCCTTGCCCCCTTCAGTGCCGGACAGGGGTTCTTCGATGGGCACTTCCGCCTTCTGCTCCGTCTCCTTGACGGCGTTTCGCTTGACCAGTTCAATCAGCTCCTCCCCCGTCATGGACTTCAGGTCCTCCACTATCTTCTGCCGGATGCTGTCCTTGAACTGGTCCGCCTCCTCGGCGGTGTATCCGTCCAGCGGGAGAGGTGCCCTCTCGGTGGCATACTGCAGCAGGTTCCAACTACGATCGCCCATCATTTCGATGATATTATAGATAAAATCCTGCTTTTTCACTGTGCAAACTTGCGGCCCGTCACCGCCGAAATGAGCCCATTCGACGAACAGCCAATGGTTTTATAGTTCGCCAACATTATATGTACATTGTACATACATCAGAGCCAATACACACATATAATTCAGCAGACCCAAAAAGAGTGAGCGAATTCGATTTTTATCTTCGTTTAATAAACGTATGTTAATTTATTTTTATGCGCTGGCGATTGCCGGCAATTAGCGCTTGCTTTCTGGGCAGATACCTCCCTTTGGAGCACCCAGCCCCATCCCTCCTAAATGCTTGAAACAAAAGGGGAGCCCACAAAATATTTACCCCAAAAGTGCCATCAAAATATTTTCGCGATTTCTTTGGACTTTGGCAGAGATTGTTAATTTTGTGTGTCAACGGTTTGGGGCGGTTGTTTTCAAAACAATATTTTCCGAACTAAGAATAGCACTGTAAGCTGCAGCGGATCTAAAAATGGATTATTGGCATATGAAATGTGGCCTGGTAGCAGGGAACTTTGTTGACCCAACTGATTCTGGCCACGTGGTAAATAGTTGGGAATCGCAATCACAGACGGGGCAGGTGCAAATGAGTGGGCAAATATTTTGTAATCCCAACAATTAGTGACTGGTGCATTTGTGCTCTGATTTGCATTGTTTCCAGGTGTAAGGTGACAGTGAAGATGGGAAAGGTTCGGATCGTGTACTCACAGCTTGGCATTATCCTCTTTGGTCTTTGGAGTGGAACTGGTGTCGTAGAAGGACAACTTCCGATTGGCGAACACCAAATTCAACAGCGGTGGAGCGCGCAGTTTCTTCTGAAATGGACAAACAATGGGTTGAGTGTTACAGCTCTAGTTCAGGTCAGGAATTCCCAGTTAGAGTCACGTATTCCAAGTTATGTCAAGTGCCAACCATACGGCACGTACTAGCATATTTTAAAGGTATGTCCAATGTATACCGCAACTGGATCGAAGTGGAAATAATGGCCAAATGCCGTATACGAGCACCTTTTATAGTAAGAAGGGCTGGTCTATCCAAACTTTAGTGAAATCCCCAAAACTCGGCAACAAAACTCAAAGCTTACAAGGATGGTGATAACTATCATACTGCTTTGGCTTTTCTCTTTTTAATATTTCTCCAATATTTGCAATGCAATCTTCCAGCACATTATTAATTTGGAAAAATATTCTCATCATATTTACACACTTTTCTCAGCCTACTAACATTTTCGTATCAGCTTTATTTGCGTTAATGGAAAAGTGTAATCAATTATTAATGTAACCGAATACTTTAGGACCTGCCTTGAGTCCTAAGTACAATTGGATTGGATTACCTAGCGGATGACGCCAGCGGAACGGATGTCTCTGTACTTTTCTTCATTTCCTTTCATTTGTAATTGCGGAAAATACATTTCCTTTACTAGGAATAGCAAGTTCCACAAGTATTGCTCTTCTCCTGATTAAAACATGCCAATATTGACTTTGCGATTTAAATGGAAACAAAATGTTTGAATTATTTGCAAAGGGTGAATCTTTGCCACCAATATCTGTTTTCATTGTTAAGCTCTTTTCGCACTCGCTGCTTATTTGTGTATTATTAAATACATATTTAAGCGAAAGAAAGTCATGTGAGGGGAATATATCGTACAATAACAACTCAGGTGCGGCATACAAGTAAAAAGAATATAATATTTGGCAAACAAGTTTCCGTTCAAGGGGCCTGTCACCATTAGCGTGGGACTTTGGCACCTTTTAAATTGGGATACGAAGAGCTGACGAACCTTTGACGCACAACTCGAAGTGCAGAGATTTTTTTCAGAAAAAGAGAAAATTACTTGATGGAAATGAGGGAGGTATAGTATCTCGTGCACAAAAGATCTAATTTTGATGAAACCTCCCACAACTTCAACTCGATTATGTCAATGTATTACGAAATAAATTTGTAATAAACCTCTGTCTTTCCATTAAAAACGTCGCTTTCGTTTTTTACGCAGCTAAAGTTTTAATTAATACGTTATGTTTAAAAGCTAGGTTGGCAATTCTTAAACTAATTGCCGTGTGGAATGGCTTCCGAAAAAGCATTGTGTGTATAGCAGTTGTGAATCGCGGTTATAAAATACATTTCATTAGTGTTTCTTTCCATATATATTTTATAGAACAAACTTTATTTTATCTACGAATTTCTTATCCAACATAACATCTCTCTCGAAATCGAGCTGATTTGTTCAACGTTTTTAAAAATGTTTCTCAGTTCATCAGAAGAGCAAGAGAGTATCCAAATTTTGAATTTATGAATTCAGAGAACTACTTAACACTCTTGTTCTCTTTCCTACTCTTCCCTAGTCACCATGTTAGAAGTGAAGGGGCTAGGTTTTAGTGTTGTGGCACCTAAAATATTAATACGAACATTCGCGCGTATGCAAAATATTTATGACTGTGTGCTCTTCCATTTCTCCCATGGCAACGAAAGAACGCAAAACAATTTCGATTAGTGATGGACTTTTGCCAAATCTTAGCTAGCTTAATACCAATCCATAATTTTTTCCATATGAAATACTTCTGATGTGAGTTTATTTGTGCTTTAATATACTTATTTGTTTTTTTGTGGTTGCCATGCTCACGTTTACACTATTTATTTTCGGGTGACAGTTTCGCGTGACTTTAACACCCGAGAGTCTGTGAATCACATACACATTAAAAAATGCCTCACAGTTGTATCGGTGGAATAATTGTTTAAACATATGAACTATTGTTCCAATTTTTAGTTGTCTACGAATATTAACCGAATTTGAATCTAGCGGGTATAATACAAAATAATCGCAAGGCATGGCGCATTAGAATTTTTATGAGGACATCATAAGATTTTTTTAACAAAACACTATAAGGTTTAAAAATAACACAGATTTATTTAGCTATCAACATTACATAAATCATAATTTAATGCTGATAAGTTTTTGAGTTCAACGGATAAGATAAACACTTTCTTGAAGGAAAAAACTCATATATTTAAAAATTTGTATGATAAAACTAATCTTTAATGAACTATTTTTTTTCGGAGTGAAGTGTACATTTTTTTATGGACCAACATTCTTGCTGGTGTTTCACGAGCGAAAATATAAATAATAAAAAGCTGATTTTGTATAACAATTTCGATCCCCCTCCCAATCTCACAATCAGTGTTTCAATGTCTCGGTCAGCGTCTCGCCGCTGTCTGATTTTTGGACATTTTTATATACTTGTTGACAACCAGTACTATTATATTGGGAGTTTCACATGTCACATGTGGTTTCGGGGATTAAGGATTGGTGTGTCAGTTGATTTTCACCTGATTAGCACCTATTTCCCCAAATTTGTCATGATAATTTCGCAATTAATTTGCCCGGTAGTCTAGTCGCCGCAATCCCAGATGCGATAAGATAGGCCACATTATCTTTTTTGGGGAGAGACAGGACACAGTGGGTGTGTTATCTGGATATTGCGTCAGTCACGCCGCTCTGGGCATTTATCTAATTAAACTAATGCCCCGCCGTCTTCTTTTTAAAATATAGCGTTGTCAGGCTGAATGAAAGTCATATGCCCTTACGTGCCTAAAACCAGATCCGATATCTCCCAATTGTTTAGATTTTAAATCTATTTTTGGATCTCTGCAAATACTTTGTTTTTCCGCCAGCATTTTGTTTTTCCACATCTGTGCGGATTATGCGTACACTTCAGTGATATGACATGAAAAATCAATAGCCGGGCGAAATTAAGGCCCAAAAATGTACACAGTCAGCTGTTTTGTGACTCAACCCCCATTCATAATCCCGTCGCGAAACTCACCTCTTTGCATATTTTCTGCTGCAGCTGTTTGCCCGTGTGTCCGAACTTGGCGCGCTTCGAGAGATCCGTCTCCTGGTCCAACAGCTCCGCGGGCTCGGCGGCGGAGGCCTTGGCACGATGCTGGTGGTGGACCAACACCTGTCCCTGGGTCGTCAGCAGACGAAGGTTGCGACCGGCTAGCGAGGTAACACCTTTAAGCATTATCACAATCACTGACTCGGCTGATTTGGTTGCCCTAATGACGACGCTGTCTCTCTGATTCTTCGCTTCTCGGATCCGGATTATCGGATGCCCAACAGGGGTAAACCTTAGTGCTCGTACTTGGTGTCTGGGTCTTGACTTGCGGACTTCGTTCACGTTGCGTATACGCTCCGTTGTCTGCACATGCGTTCTGTTTTACCAATCGCTGGGAACTAAACGCCGAAAGCAGAAGCCCATAATCAGCTCAGCGCTGCCGCAAAATCGCTGGCAGCGAAAAAGCAGCGACGATTACTTCTTCGGTCAGTGAGTGAGCATAACCGGGAGCTCTCTTTTCCTTTCCTCTGGGGGAGCGTTCAAGACTCTTCCAGCGGTGGTATTTCTCTTTGATGTGAGTGGGCGATGACGTTTCTAGGGGCTCGTCTAAGCTAGTGACGTCACTTAAGAAATTGTGTTGAGTGCGTCAGTACACTGAGAGTAAACATAGGAGAGTTTATGGAAAATTTTAAATTTGTTCAGTTGGGGTCTATACATATATTATAAAATTAAATGGGGGTGGGGTTCAAACAAATTTTTACTCCTGCGAAAAATAATTATTTTATTTGTTACATAAATGGTTTTCATTTTGTCAAAAATAAGTAAAACTATGGTGTGGACAGTCCCTTATGTGGAATATTTTCGGTATACCAGGGACTAAAGTATTATGAGCTTTAAAATTGAAGACAAACCAAATGGGGACAACACCAATTAGTTATTTATTATAACATTAACTTATTTAATTATTTGATAAAATTAAGAAAAAGCTTATTTTTAAAAAATTGAAAATAACAGTTATTCTTCAAGACTAAAGACTAAAACAATTTTCTAACGTTGATATCGATATATGCTGACAAATTATTTAATATAGTCCAAATGTTACGAAGAGTACTTTTTAAATTTCATCCCTAGCTGAATTTAAATTTGGTTTATCTATAAATTCAGAAAATAACCAGAAGGGAAACAATACAAAAAATTATTTTTAGTGTACAAACTTTATTCAATATTCCGTAGACCACTTAACAATGAAGAGGGTAAACAGCTCAGTCGCAATGGGGCATCACATTGAAGAGGGCCGACATCAGCTGGAGGTAGTCCTCTTCCACCATCTGAACCTGCGACAATTCAGAATATCCATTCTCCGAGGGCGGGGGGAAGAACTGCAGGTCAATGGCAGCCAATTCGTCCTCCAGGAAGGCCTCGCCCGCCTGCTGAGCGGGATACAAACGCTTCCGGCTATCCCTGGCATCCAAAGTCGAGGACATGGCTGCACCTTGAGGTGCCGCTATGGGACTCATTTCGCTGCTCATGTCGAAGTTGTGTGGCGGAGGAGTGCGTTGCTGTTGCTGTAGGTGCAGTCTGCGAACCACATTAACTCGCAGCTCGTTAGTAGTTGCGTTGCTGCGGCGCACAATGTCCGAGCTCCGGGATGAACTGGAGGAACCCCTCGCTGGATCGGAGAACTTGACCTTGTAGTGCCCGTGCTTGCGTCGTAGCCACGGACTCCGGTTTTCCTTGTAATCCGATATCACCTTGCGGCGCACGAACTCATTGAAGATCACCAGCTCGTTGCTTATGTCCCGGCGCACGATTTGTTTCCAGCGAGTTTCCAGATTTGGGGAGCGTATTATATAGATGGCCTGCGAAGCCACCAGCATGAGCAGGTGCTCCAACGCCAGCAGACAAAGCTGACTATCCATGTTGGAGAGCAACTCACTGGCTGGACAGCTGACGGACGAAATTGAGACGGTGGACAGAGATTTGGAGAAGGTGCGATTGGTCTGGTTGCCTACACAGATGTCTGCATCATCGCTGTCCCCGGACTGCTCCACAGTGGGAAGTGTATTAAGGGGTGCCTCATTGAAGCCATGATTTTGCTGCAGAATTAATAGTATGAGTTAAAGGTACAACTCATTGCGATTTCACGTCTACATACCATATTTAAAGCCTTCACGTATATGTTAACCAAGTTGAGGATGATTCCAAATGTGAGCGTCACATTCTCTTCGTTCAACTTGGGTGCTCCAAACTTCACATCCAGCAGTGCTGAGTGCTTGGAAGGGTCGTATACACTGCAGCACAATAACTCCATCAAATCAGGGCTGAATCTCAATAAGGACTTTACGCAGTAAATAATAATATCCGTGAGGCTATAACAAGATAAGTAAGAATATTGAAAAATGTATTACATAAAGTTTTAAAGGAAAACTCACTCATTGCAGGCAGAAATGATTTCATCATCAATTGTTATAGCATCGGTGCTGCGCAGGATTTCCAGCTGCGAGCGTCGACCAGCCAGGAGACACTTCAGGTTTCTTTGCTGATGGAACAATGATGAGCAGTGACACAAAAGACTCTGTACTGCACGCTGTAGATCGAAAATATCAGGGATTACAATCATAACCAGACGATCCGTCAATATTGAACTCACCATTATATTAGCGAGCGATATATCGTTGTCTTGTTTCCACTCTTTGTGGTGTTCCGTAAGACTGGCCACCAAGGTAACAGCTGCTTTTATTAGTTGCATGGCTGCCGGTTCTAAAGATTGTTTGCTCAGTAGCAAGGCATCCTCTAGGAACACAGCGTGAATACCAACAAACTGGAAAGCTTCTTGGAGGAAGCATCTCTTGTGCTTTTCGTAGATGATGGTAACGAGCTCGATACCCCTAGCGTACACAGGCCACCACTGCTCCACTGTCCAGCGCTCTACATCACCCGCCGCCGGCTTAGTGAACTCATACTTGGACTGCAGAAGTTCCCTCGGCGGCAGCAGTTTCAGCCACAAGTGCTCTCCCACATCGCAGTGCAGGAACTCCACGGAGCAGTGGCCCTTGGCGAATACGATTAAGACATCCAGGAGCTGGACACTAAGAACCTGTTTACTAAACAAGGGCAGTGTTTTGGAGACGCAGCGCACGAGCCGTTGAAATAGACGAACTGACACAAAAGGCAGATCCCAGTTTCCGGGACCATCGTTATGGAAAATGGTGGCCACAGCCTTTAGTAGATTGAGGCACAGGATCAGTGAGTTGGTGGAAGCCTTGCTGTCTGAATTGTCCGAACTATTCAAGGATTGTGTTTTTTCCATGTTCACCGAGTTCTCCATATGCTGAAGCTCGCTGCAAATGATGCTTACGACGGAGTTAAGGAAACGAAGGGCGATAGACGAGTCCCGGATAAGCAGATCGGTGTAAAGATGAGTGCATTTGGTCACAATGGCCAAGCATGCTTCTTTGGCCCTTACATGCTGATCCTCGTAGCAGGAGCAAATGCGATTCATGAGCTGCAACAGCAGCTCCATCAGTTCCTGCTCCTCCTCCTCGCTGTTCGTGTACGAGTGCTTAAATTGAAGTAGAAGGAACACGTACAGTTCGGCCAGTATGATAAAGGGACGCATGTCCTCGAGATAGTGTGAGCGATCGACCAAAACTTTTAGGCACTTCTGGGCCATCAGCTTGAATTGCGACTCGGGTATGGTCATGAACTTTGGTTGTTTCTTCAGCAAAATCACTATCAGATCTTTGAAAGCTTGCAGGCAGCAGATCCAGTCGGGCAGCTCGTCGGAGGTACTCAAGTTATTTGCAGCCGGAACCTTCGGCATGTTGAAAACGTAATTTAGCCAGGTCCCAAAATGCTCCGCCCGAAAGAATTTGTTCATCACCTCCAGCAATGCTGCATTGCTTACAGTGCCCGTGTAGACCTCAATGGATATGATGTTTAGGAGCTGTGTGTAGATCCTTACATTTGGCTGAAGTTCGGTGAAGAGCGGTGCACAGAGCTTTTGCCAAAACTGATTATCCTTTAGCAGTTCGTCCACTAGCATCTGCAGATTATGCTTCCAGAGCGAGTGGAAGATGTTCATGATCTTGGCGGGTAACGCCTGCTGTATGGTCAGTGGTTCTACTTGAAGGGCATCCAGAAACTCTCGCATGTAAGTCACAATACTCTCGCCAATATTAGGAACACATTCTTTGCCAAAGAAAGAGCGGGAGCGTTTGTCCTGGGCGTAATTGACCTTAAAGAAAGCTTCAGTAACGCCCGGTTGCTTAGCAATACAAGCGTCCACAAGCTCCAGGATGGCTAGCTTGATCGAATCGCTTTCCAACTCATCAGGCAACTTCTGCATAAAGGTCAATCTGATTTGATCCGCCTCCATATCCAAACAGGCCAAAAGAGACATGTTGAACTCGAGAGCGATTCTCTTTAGCAAGCGGCAGGACAGGATCGGTAGCCACCTATCAAAAATGTTGCTCATGTAGCTGCATACTGTGGGAATTATGCGCAGAGTATCGCGCTGTTTGGGTTGCGTGTATATCAACGCCTCCAGTGGTGATAGGGTGTCACTGCTTCCATACACCTTGTCCTTCAGACGGAGCAACTGCATCAGAATGCGCATGGACAAGCGCACAAGCATCATTAAACCGTGTGGCTGCTGCTGCATCCAATTCGTCTCCAGCTCCATGGTATACTGTACATAGGCGTTGCCAACACCTACGAATCTGATGATAAATATTGTAGTCAGAATTTTGTGATTATAAGTAAACAAAGACTCACCTCAAAAGAATGAGACCATTATCCAAGTTCAAAAGCGAGTAGACGCACACCTTTAGCAAGAGTTCACGCTGCTTGCACGTGGATCCACTACTGGTGTTAAACAAATCCAAGATGTCGCAGATGAAACTCAGAACCTCAAAGTAAATTTTGTTTCTCTCCAACTGAGAGCGGAAGTGCCAGGTGTGCAAGTGTGGAAACACATCCCTCAGCAGGAATATCAGACCCGGAATTTCTACTTGGATATGACGATTCCGTTTCAGTTTGGTGTAGGTGCGCAGGAACCCGAGGTAAGAAAGTAGGAATTCGTAGCGCTCGCTCTTCTTCTCAACGTTATCAATGACGGAACCGAGGAAGCGCGACTCGAAGCCAACTCCACTGGCATTAGCATACATCTTGAAGTCATATTGGGATCCCTGGCCAACGGTAGGCAGGATGTACAGGTTGCTGATTCGTGAAAATATCTCTTCGTCCACCAGCGGCAGCAGAGCTGTGCAAACATTTAAGCAACTGGAAAGAAGTCCGACTGGAGGGCACTGGACACTCTTGAACTTGTGCAGCAGATCGACGCACATCTCGGTGGGATGCACCATCTCGGCGCTAATGCCAGAAATGGATTGACTGAGCTTGACGGCGCTTTCTAAAAATCTTAAGCCAGCTTCCACATGACGGATGCGCTCGCTGGATTCAAAGTCACCATGTAGGTGACCCGTCTCCCGCAACAGACAGTTAATCTCGTGGTGAAGTGCATCGAAGAAGTTAACCTGGGTGCGAAAGTGCATAAAGCAGCCGGAGGGATGTTGTATGGCGGTGCAACTAGTTCCTGCTGGTATGGTAAAGTCGATTCTCGGAAAGGGACGTACACTGGCTATAAGCTCAAATTCATCCGTGTCCACCTCTCTAAGTTTATGCTGATTCTCGTCGTACAGGAGAGCCAGTATGGGCAGAGATTCCAGCTGACTTTTTACCTGTATAAATAAAATTAATTAAGCTAACGTCTGTAGATATAACAGATGCCTGGCTTACATAGTTGCCTTGTCCTGCTTTTGTAAGCGATTGTGCCAGTTTCGACAGATGTGCAAATTCTAGGGGAAAGTTCTCCAAAAGAGTTTTGTAGAGTGACCGCGGGCCATCATCTGGATAAGAATAAATCCTTTGGTTTTACACATTTGTGTATTTTATTATAATGTAATACTGACCTTCCCGACTGCAGAAGTCCTTAGCTATGTGAGACCAGGAAAGAAGTTCGCAGAGTAATTCGTATATGCCTTCATATCGGGCACAGCTGCCATCGCCATCGAACAGGTTGCACATGTATCCTAACTGGTTATAGATCGTCTTGCGCACAATCCGCGAGAGCATCGAGTCATCGGCGTACATGGAATGCCTCGCAATTAGGTGCAGTTGGACAAAGCACTTCAGATCTACGGCTCGCTTTCCCAGCTGACGGCACCGTAACAGACTGGAAGCGTCGTCGGCATCGTTGGTCCCTCGCAGGCGAAGCAGCATCCAAACGAGTAGCAATGGGCCGTGCTCCGGCCGATGGTGCATACTGGAAATGTCCACCTGTAGATCATCTATCAGTTTTTCAATCAGGTTGGTGTGCTCCAGCGGTTTCTCAAAGTCCAGGCACTTTAGAATGAGCATCAGCTCGGAGTAGGTTAGGCTGCGGATTAACTCCTGGTGATATGGTTGGCTGTCGTCGAGATAATTCTGAATCTTTCCGAAAGAGTGTTGCTTGCATGCGGCGAATATCCTCTTGATCTGCTCCAAGCCCATGGGCAGGTGTTCCGCCAGCAGGAGCAGGATGTGCAGCACCTCGTTGATCTCGCGGGCGTTC
The DNA here is from genome assembly GCF_014743375.2 of Drosophila subpulchrella. Classification (NCBI taxonomy): domain Eukaryota; kingdom Metazoa; phylum Arthropoda; class Insecta; order Diptera; family Drosophilidae; genus Drosophila; species Drosophila subpulchrella. Next base: position 827,146 of record NC_050611.1, on the reverse strand, counting down.
CTCTCCGACCAGGCAATCAAACGCTCCGTGGAGTGGAAGCACTCGCCCGCCATCAGCTTTCTGGGAGGCAGTTCGCCAATCAGGCCCTCTAGTTGGCCTAAGTATGAATCTCTTAGGCGGGAGAGGGTAATCTTCTCTACCACGGCGCGATACTCCTTGTTGTAGGGGTGGTTCGGTACACGGTGAAACACGATCAGGTTCTTAACGATCTTGAGGACGATCATGCGTTCCAGCGAGTAGTAGTGACGAATGTCCTCGTGCAGCTTGGCCATGTTAGTCTCGGTGGAGATTAGTTGGGTGAGCAGGCTAGCCGAGCCGCGGTACTCCTGGGTGAGGTAATAGCACAGAATCTCCCAGCACTGGGCGGATTCCAGATCCAGCAGATCCTGCAGTCGCTCGGTGAAGGGCAGCAGCTTGTCCTGCTTCTTCTCTTTGAGCAGCGAGCCCAACTGGACGTTGGACGCGCTCTTGGGCTTGAATTGGAGCACCCCGGCCTGCAGTTCTGTGGCCACGTTCATCAGCTCCTCCCGTACCGTTTCCTGGGGCGTCTCATAGTGGATTCCGGAGACCATCTGCCACAGGCGCTTCCAGTCGGTGCTGCAGATCGAAATTACAGGGGATTACATTCAGGCATCCGTTACTTCCGAACTCCAAGTACTTACATCACGCTCTTCTCCACCGCAGGCATTGTTTTCGCTCTTTCTTAACAACTAAAATGTACAATTTAATAACAATTTAATAACAAATAGTGCTCCACGCGCAATTTCGCGGCGTTGGATAGGTGGCAACTCTAAAAAAGCCGCAATAACTAGGTGGTAACTCTAACAATATTTCGATAAAACGATAACTAATTTTTTTGAAATGTCCGTTAGAAATTTTACCTACAGTGGGGACTCGCAGAATAAACTGCTTATAAGTGTATAGCATAAAAATAGGATACATATAATATAAGATTACATTCGAAAAATTGACAACTTGTCACAGCTGTATGAACCATTTTGTTGCTGAAATTATCTGTTAAACTTTCAATAATTCAGAAATTTAATATTATATCAGACTTCTAAATAAAATTATTTTTTGTTCCTTTTCTAACAATTTCACTAATTTTTGGTAAATTGTGGACAATTCCAATTCGTCCATGCTGTACACTTCTTGCGGGCAGGAGTAAAAAGTGTATAATTTTCCACAAAAATATGTAAAAATCGGAATAATTAAGTTTAGAGATCCCTGAATTTTCTCTCCCTTTGATCTGGAATTATAATTGCTAAGAATAATTACAAATAATAGGTAAAGAGTAACATTTTTTTTGTCTTACGTAAATCCCTAATAACAATCAGAAATCCTCTTTTTATTATATTTATGCTCTTCTGTAACTCGCTTCAGATTTATCGACAGTAGATAAGTGAAATTCCTACTGACAGGCCATTTTATTATAACCTGACGTTTCTACATTCCAGTGGGACCTAATTAATACCTAACTGTTCTTGAACTTCCAGTGCAGCCCGACTAGAACTATTTAGGTTAGACCTTCCAATTGTCCATTCGTTCCAGTGAGGCTGTGGCTGCGGCTAACAGACCTGCGAAGTCAGAGTGCAAAGTGCGCAGATGCTGCACTCCGCCACCCACCACCCACCGAGCCACCCAGCCCCCCAACCACCTCGTTCTAGAGGCCCACTCCTTGGAAACTAATACCACTACTCCTTGGCTAGCCGCAGCTTCCCCATCCTTTCCAGATCTAAGAGCGAGCGAGAGCGGAGCGGAGAGAGCGCGGAGAGAGTAGGCGCACACGAAGTTCTCGACGCCTGGAAGCTGCAGCCCGAAAAATGTCCTGTTAGTACGGGAAAACTATTGACAGGCGAAAGGTCTAAGAATCACTTATAGACTGGCTGAAAAATCAGAATAAACACAACATCGGACAGCCCGAATGGCGCAAGTTCAGCTAAATGGAGGCAATGGCCAAGCGCCGAGCAACGGGAATAATGTCGAGGAGAATGAACGTAAGTCTGCCACTTGGTAAATAAAATCAAAACAGAAATTTGAGCGTTTGCCAGAAAAGTACACAAGTGTTGGTGTGCACAAGCCTAGACGAAGGACATGTGTACGCACATACATAGGGTGTCATGTATCAGGACATAGGTATGTATGTATGTATCATACACGGTGTATGTCAGCAGCAGCTAGCGTCTTTGACATAGCTAGGATGCTTTTTGGCCTGGCGTTGGGTGGTAGCTTTGAAGAGAGAGCGGGAGAGCGAGAAAGAGCAGGTTAATAGCAAGAGAACTAAGAGATTGAAAAGGATGCTGCGAGAGCGCCAGGGTTTCCACCGCTGCCAAGAGCAACAAGTTTAGGTACCTAGTCTATACTAGATATAACTATAGAACCACTATTGGTTCGGTTTAAGTGTTCGATCGTTACTTCATATAGATTTTATAGTTGCTGAAGGTTATTACATTTTCTAGTTAATTAGCTTAAGATATCCATTCGAGTCGATAACATGTCCTTTTATTTAATATAATCCCTTTAGCCTATCAAATAAGTGACGATGACTTGGACGACCTGGATGATGATTGCCTGCTCGAGGAGGCGGAGACCTCGGGAGGGGCCAATAGCATGGGTCGTGGCCCTTACGAGCGGGCCTGGACGACTGAGGCCACAAGGGCTCTGATCCACATACGAGGACCCATGGAAGGAAGCTTCACAGAGGGCAGGTAAGGGTTGTTTGCTCCCAGAACACACCAGATTACTAAAATAGACCGTTCCGTTTCAGACAAAAACGCACAGCCCTTTGGCTGCACTGCACTCGGCAACTCCAACGTTTGGGCTTTCGCTACTCCGCCGCCAAGGTGCAGAAAAAGTGGCACAACATCCTCATCACATACAACAAGAATCTGAGCAAGAAATACGTATCCGGCTATGTCCACTGGGAGTTCTTCGAGGAGATGTTCAAGTACTTGCAGGGGAAGAAGGCCGACTTTGACATGCAGCTGCCACAGCAGTCGTCAAATGTGCCACAGGCTCCACCTGCTGCAAACGGACACAACCCGACCCAAGGACTCCCCCAGCAAACTTTACAGCTGCAACCCACTCCGGTACCCCTAAAACCCGGAACCCCGCAAATGCAGCTGCAAATTCAGCCCCAGGCTGGAGCCAAGGAGGGTCAACCGTATATCACGCCTGTGGACCAGGTCCTGCTGCAGGCCCAGATGAATATGGACAGCAAGTCCAACGACGAGTTCGATGAGGATAGCAACAGCATGTCGGAGATGGTGCGCCAGCCCAAGATGGAGTACGATGGCGACCATGTTCCGGAGGCCGAACGCACCAGCGATAGTAGCCAGCATCTGGAGGCCAATGGCAAGCTCTATGATCTGGCGCGGACCATGGGACCAGCTTCTGGCGTTCCCGACGACATCTGGTGGAAGGACTACTTCGAAAGAAAACTGGAGCTGGAGCGGGAGAAGATGGAGCTGCAGCGGAGCTTGCAACGCGAGCAGGTGCAGATCCAGAAAATGTCGCTGGTTCAGCAGGAGCGCATCGAGCGGATGAAGATCGATGCCATCAACAGTCTGACGGCCACGCTGCAGAAACTCGTGGAGGCCAAGTGCCGCAGGGCCTAGGATAAATCTGTTCCTAATCCCGATCCCTCCCAGTAACTCTCGGTAACTTTAGGCTTCTATTTGTCTGTATCTAGTTGTGTGTGTAAATACAATTTCGGCCAACTAATCAAAAACGTTTACGACTGCCACTCAACTTCGAATATGCTGGCCAGCGAGGTTTGCTTGGTGTGAGGTTTCTCCAGACCATAACTCAGGCTCCAAATATCCGTGGTGAAGATCAGACCCTCCCCTGCATTCAGGCGCATTCGAAGGCTTGGACACACTCCCTTATCGCAGGGGTTCTTGGGTTGCAGGACCACTTCGAAGTGCCCACTTAGTTGCTGCATGAAAACCAACCCGCGAACGTAAATCTCGGCCTGCTTTCGCCTTTGCTGATGGACTGCCAGTAGCCAGCTGGAGTAGTACGGAGCCAGGTGGTAAGGATAGTAGTAGGGACGTTCCAGGAATAGTCGGGAGAACTTTACCGCCTTCTTCTGGCAGTTTCTTAGCTGAAGGTGCCAAGTGTTTGAGGTCTGTCCTTGCCACGAGCGAATCTTGCCAAGAGCCGCCTCTAGATTAAATAGCTTTCTCAGCATGAGACTACTGGAAACATCACAGGGATCACTGGAAATCCACTGAGGAGACTTCTCCTCTATGAGCTCTAGGAGATTGGGGACATCCATTTTCAATCCACTATCTGTTATAATGACTGGTAAACCCCGATCTAGGTACTCCGATTCCACGGTGGAGTAACTGACATTTGAAGCAGTTGCTATGCCCTCTGTGTGGAAATAAGATAATTATATATGGGTAGTCACTGTTAAACTCAACTTACCCAAAGCTTCACATAGAGCACAGTTCTGCCACTGAGTCTCAAGTTTACCCAGTGGAGGTGGAGGCTCCTGGACACTCTCCACTCTTGAAATCAGGCACTTGGCATTGTAGTAGGGTGTCCAATCCCAGAGCGGGAGGATCTGAATGAGCAACAAACGACCGACAGCACTCACCGACCAAGCGAAGGAATCGCTATATAACCAAAGCAGATATATAACCACCAAGGGCAATAGAAAAAAGCACCATTTTATAATCCTAGCCAGGCGAATTCTCCAAATCAAGGGCTGACATATAGTCAGCATTTCCTTCTCAGAAAACTCCTGCCTTCGACAGTCTTCGAAGAATGCTTTCAGCTCCTCCTCCATGTTCCTAACGCTTTCCCAGTCTGAACCTAAGTGAATCGCTTTTAGCCAGAAAACCCAACGGTTTTCCGGCCACGCGCATGCGTGTGATAAGCAATTTCGTGGAGGAAACCTAATTTTCTAACTCATTGCGCGCCCAGACGTGCATCTTGGTGATAAGTGGCACAAAGGACGCTGCTATCAGTGAACTGAAAGTGAAACCATATTGAGCTTTAAATGTTTATTGGGGTAAATTGAAAAATATTAAATGTTCTGCTTGCGGAGGTATATCTATTGCGGGCTTTCAGACAAAGAGGTTTTCTTGGGTGCTTTACACATCTTCGGTGGATGGAGGAGGACCACGTGGGGGCTTGCACTTGGTAAAGAACTCTTTTATATCGGTGCACTCTTGCGAATCATTTCGAATCGAGTCCGGGCAGTTCTTCATAAGATTACGGAACACACAGCCCATGAGATGACCGGCGTCATGAGGGCAGATAGGCATTCCGGGTGGCGGTGAGGGACGCGGACGAGCAGGCAAGTTGGCCTCGAACTCTACCACCTTGGTGGCACAGGTGGTGAAGGCCTGCGTGGCCACGGTCTGCAGGTCGGAGCTGTCCTTGAACACCACCTGCAGATAGCTTTCCAGCTTGTCCTGATCCAAATTCCGATTCTGGTAGATGCCAGTTTCGTTGAAGACACAGGAGAAGAAGCACTGAAAGGGGATAGTCCAAGCTATTGTGGTTCAAAACACTTTTGCTGGGGTACTCACCGGTGGTGGGTGAGGATGGTGGTGGCGACGCTTGCTCTCGAAGGAGCCACTGGCCTCCCCATCCGTTGGTGGCGGCGGGGTCACGTCAAACTTGATGCACTTCTCCTTCAACTCGGCGGTTACGAAATCCGGCATGGGACAGCAGGTTTTGGGACTCACAAACGGTGGTCGCTTGCTGCAGTCCACGTCAGCAAAAGCGGCTGCATTCTGTTAATAGATTAGTCATAACCGTGCTAAAATCGCGTGATATCAAGTGATCATACCAGGCAGAACCCTACAACGAGTAGTAATAGTTGCGATTTCGAAAGCATTTTCGGTTGGCGGCTCAATGTGGAACTGATACTCCCACCGACCTGGGCCCTCAATTTATAGAACACACCGAACGGTCAAAAAATTCAGTCATTGATATATGATTATAATTATGTGGGTATATATATAACGTAATCACGTTGTGTGCAAGTCAATTATCTTTTTTTTGCCCACTCATTTTAGTTTGGTTGCAATTATTCCAATTGGCCAGCATCCCAGCAAAGGGCCTGCTGTATCGGACTTATCTTTTCATCTACCTTTCGCACTAGCTTGTAATTCTTTGGATGTTATCTCCAATATACTCGGTGTTATTTAACTTACAATACAATATTACAGCTTGTTTCCACACAATATTCCCTTCAGACAGAATAAATTAAATAATTTGGACACGTTTTTATAAATCGAATTAAGCCAATAATTACATTTAATGTGACACTAAAAAATTGTGAAATACTGGTGGACATGACTTATGGGTAAACAAATTAAATGGGTCTATTTTCGGGGTGTGATTCGTTAAACCCCCGTCTCGCAGAAATTCGTTTTAATTTGCGCTTGGTACTACCATCTATTTAATGTACAGGCAACTTTTAACCAAATGAGAGGTTTAGCCAGCATTTAATGTCGACTCAGTTCATCCTTTGAGGGTCAGTTGCGTCACGGCCTCTTTAACGGTGGGATATTGAAACTTAAAGCCAGAGGAGAGGGCTTTTTGGGGCTGCACTTTGGCTCCACTCAAAACCAGGGCAGCCCGCTCCTTTCCAAAGACTGCAAGGACCACAAATTCGGGAACGCTGAACAGGCAAGGACGATGGAGGGCTTTGGCAAAGGCCTGGCAAAAGAGGAAGTTATTATAATCAGGTTTTTTGATAAGAAGGCGGGCTTTCCAACCTTGCTGAACTCCAAATTGGTAGCTATTTCAGGGGCCACCGCATTGACCACTCCCGGCAGTGGCTTTTCTATGATGTACTGAATCAGACTGCACAGGTCGTGAAGATGTATCCAGGGCATTGTCTGCTTGCCACTGCCCAAGGGACCTCCTACTCCCAGCTTAAAGGGCAGCCACATGGACTGAATCATTCCACCGCCATGTCCCACAACAGCACCACATCTGAGGATGGTCTGAAAGTAATTGGGTGGTTCTACTAATGTTTGTTTCTAGCGATTGTCTAGGGGTAACTTACGGACTTCCAATCCTGCTCGCCGCCAGTGTGGACAGCCTCCTCCCAGGCGAGGCACAGTCGGGACATGTAGTCGAATCCCTGCACCTTGTCCTCCTCGGTGTAAACCTTGGACTCCGAAGGCGAGTAGTGACTAACACCGCAGAGATTCACAAAGGAGGTGACCTGGGGAGCCGCTTTAATAGCCTGAGCCAAAGTTTTGGAGGAGTTGATGCGGGAGTTCCACACATTTTGCTGGAATCCTGGGGTCCAGCGCCTCGTCGGATCCAGGACGTTCTGACCAGTGGCATTAACCACGGCGTTCACGGACCCGGGAATTCCATTCTTCTCCAGCTCGTGCCAGGTGATGCGTTTTGAACCGGGCATCCGGGAGATGACCGTCACATCGTAGCCCTTTTTGGTCAAATGTTTGGCCAGATTGCGGCCGATGAAGCCGGTGCCGCCGCCTGAGCGAGAATTCTGGTTAGTTCGGCTGGCCAGAGACCGTGGTTTCCTCCCTTGAACGTACCTATTAGGGCGTGCCTCGACATTTTCGGAATCATAAAATGCTAAACCAAACCTTCGCGGATCTTTGCAAATTACGACACTCCGCAGAGCGTAATGTAAACAAAACACAGCTGTTTTTGCACAAGGTTACCAGACCTCAGCGTTTGTATGGAAAGTTGATGCCATCTTTTCAGAAATTTTAAGACGTGGGCGCTAAAATTTAATTTTAATACTGTTTTAGAACATTATTATTTATTATTTATTATTTATTTGTATAAAGTTCGCATAGTATACCTGTAAACTTATAACCCATCTAACAACTAGGCACAATAACTGCACAGGCCATCAGCTAGTCCGTGGTGTTTGTGGATATTTAAAGTGCACCTTTTCATACTCGAAGAAAGGGCAATATTTGCGTGATACAAGAAAACAAGAAAAGCTAAAGAAAAGTACCTGGACTAGCAGATACCCGGTACTCTTTTTTTAAATTTCAAATTTAAAAAAATTTTACCGAATCTCTTCCCTTTAGCATTTTAGCGCGTCGCACACCACCATTACCGGCACCTAGCGGTCGGTAGCGATACTACGGACCATTCCAAACCCTGTTTTAGTACGACTCTCAGCATTTAGATAAGTATTAATCAACAAAATCAATTTCAATTTACACTGAAACAAAATCTTCAAAGATGTGGGACCCAGACAGACTTCTTACGAACTCCTAGAACCTGAATGCTAATCCCAAGAATAATGATTTGCAAAAATTGGCAAAGGTAAGGATTTATAGTGTTTTGAGGTTAATAATTAATTGTAATCAAATATACAATTATTTAAAAATGAAATGACGCCATAATCAATATTATATTTCAATGAAAATAATAGAACCAGCTTTCCCGTAGGTAGGAAAATTTTAACACCATTCACACAATGGAAATAATTCCAAAAAATTCCCATTATTTTCAGTTCCGCAGATTTAACACCAAATAAACTAAAACTATTTTTTTCCCCATTGTTCCTTTGACCTGTGCCCCTTATATTCATTACCCCATTTCACCAATTGGCTTTGCTCCTTCGCAATATTACCCATTTGTCCCCTTGCCAAGTTCCTAGTCAATATTGGCCTAAAATGTGGGAAATTTATTGCATAGATTTTAGGTAATTGGCTGATTTTTTAAAAAATATTTGAACTTACAAAAGCATTTTGCCATGAAAGAAGTGGGTATTCAAAGTTCGAGTCCTTTCCAAAACAGCAAATCTAATATCTTTTTTAATACGATATTATATTTAAAATTGTTAAGGAAATATTAAATATGTACCAGTTTTGGTATTTTATTTTCTCTGTGTAGTTAAGACACCATTTAAATTTCAAGTAAATTAATTTCCAATTTAAAAATAATCCTCAATATGTCCTTATACTTAAAGTAGCGTTTAATGTTGTAATGCATATTCTATAAGTTGAAAATGTAGAATAATGGAATACAGTAGACAATAAATTTATACTTTAGTTCTGAGTTTTAATTGAACAAATTTAGTTGTTTGACTTCTACTTCACAAAAAGTAATTGTTCTTTTAGCTATCGGCTGTAGAAAAGAAACAAATAACGATATAATGTCAACAAATAAAAACAAAAAGTTTAATTTTCATACCCTACAAAATTTTTGTCACAATACCCTACAAGGTACTGTTGGAAATATAACTTTTAAAAGGCGCAAAAAAATAAAAAAAAATAAAACACATAGTACCAAGAACTGTTGCTAAATATCTTATTAATACGTGTATACATTTATCTGACTTTGTTTTCCACAAATCTTTGCTCTGGCACTGCAGAAACACATATAAATTGAATAGGTCTTTTAATTTTGCTGCACTTTTTTAGTCAAAATTATCTGACAAACAAATTATGCAAATTCTTAATAATATTATTGTTAATACATTGTTGGCACGATAGGAAAAATCGGCTACAATTATTTGACATTTTTGACGTGACGTCACATGTGAAATGGGACGAGTTCGTCACCTTATCTTACTCGTCACTCTACCCTATACCTTTGGTCATGCCTCTCTTTTTATTGCCGTCACGTGTAGAGTAAAAGGGTATATTTAATTCGTCGGAAAGAATGTAACAATTCCCGTAATGTATATTATTCTTAACCTATAAAGTATATTTATTCTTAACCAGGGTCACTAGCAGAGTCGATCCTGCCACGTCCGTCTGTCTTTATAAAAAATAGGAAGTTGGTATTAAGCATGCATATTCCAGAGATTCTTGCGCAACGCAAATTTATTTGATCTGATCTACTACGCCCACAAGCTGCATGAAACACATTTTCAAAGATTTCGATTTAAAATACATTTTATTTTATTTTACTTAAACACGTTAACATCGATGTTTTAACCTCTAATAGAAGGTTTTTATATCTTCTGGCGGTGGTTTAGATAGTTACTATAAAATTTTCTTTAGGGGGTATATACACTTATACCCGCTAAAAATAGGATTTTTATAATTTTCTTGTGGGCTACAGTTTTTTTAACCTATCGTTTTTTATCCTATCGTTCGGACGAAAGATATTGCATTTTATAGCTAACTACCTCTGGGTACAGAAACAGGAACCTTGAAACCTTGAAAGCGATTATCTCGGAACGGAGTTTTCCGAAAAATGGTTTTGTGGCTGACACGATTCCCGATCGTTTTCGTTTTTTTTTTTTGCTACTTATCAAAAAAAAGATTATCTTGTCGCTGAACGAAGGATCATCGAAGGAGCTGTAATTGAAATTTTTTTAATTCTTCGTTCAGCGACAAGATAATTGATTAAACTAACTAAATGTTTTTACATTTTCGAATTCAGATACACCGATTTCAAGCCACTTGAAATCGAAAGGGGTATTTTAACTATAGCTTTTCATATGCTCCGAAACAGCCCACAAATTTTCTTCTTCAACCAGCTTGGGTTATTTAAAAACGGACTTGAGTGATTTACTATCGTAAATGTTCAATGACCATCGGGTCGCCGTCTGGAGTGCTGTCAGTGTCACTCCCGCACAGCATTTAGAGTGCCCCGATAAGCGAAATAAAGGGCAGACTTAAACTTAAATTGCAATACGCTTATCACTTTAAGTCGAGCGTTGAAAGGAGCAGGCACCAAGACCCCAATAAAAGTGCAAATTTCGCATAAAACGCCTTTAGCCAAGTATGATACAAGTGGCTATGACGCTTTCACTCCACAGGCGGACTTGTATGTATACAGCTTTATAAAGAGACAGACGTCGGGCAGACGCATGGGGCCAAGTTAATGGCCAAGTTCAAGTGCAGCAGACGACATAACGTCATATCCTTCGGTTCGCTGCGTGGTGTTTTGTTTTCGTGGCAAGTCATTGGAAACTCATTTGCATACACAGTGCCGGCTTGCATTAACCGACCACCACTTTCTCCTCCCGCCTCCTCCCCCACCAAAGTGGGCGTGGCTGCCTTTTTGGGTAAAGAATTTGCATTAAGCACTGCAATTATTGCGCTTCATTGAGTGAGAAAGGCGTAGTGATGGTGAAGTAAAAAGGATCTGGGACCATAATTACGAAGTCTGCCGCTTTTATCTAGTCCTGCCATCAGGCAGTAATCACGTACCGCCAGTTGAATTACGACCAGCGAGCGTGCATAATAGTTTGAGGGGGAAAACAAAATATTGGGTTGACATTACTATCTGCATATTTAAATGTGTGATTTTTTTATATTAATAGTAGGGCTTTTTTATATTTATTAATTTAAAACTTGTTCGAAAATGTAAAATTATAATCCAAAAAAATATTAATTTAAATGAGTAGTATAGTTTTTTGTTTAAGGGTTATTAAATAACAATCAGTCTGGTTCAAAAAGTTATTATAAAGGATCATTATGTTGATCCCAGATCTTACCATTAGAACAAAAAATACCATATTCGATTAAATGTTGTTTCTGATAAAAAGTATTTATCCTAAAATGTTTTATATACCAATTCTTATATTTTCTTATAAATGGTTGTTATGTTTCCTCTGCGTGTTCCAATGACACCCATCATCGATACTTGAACGTGGGTTGATGGGCGCCGCCAATAGAACTTTAATATCCGCAGCGCTCTTGCTTGTGACACTTGTCACTGATAAAAACAGGAGTGGAGCGTAGTGGAAAAACTTTCTAGACAAAAGGAAAATATGGAAACGATGATGGAAAGGATCTGCAGAAAAAGTTGTCTCGTGTCTCGCTGTTTGAGTTGCACTTCCGGTGCAAATGTAGATACACAGATACGGATACTCAGCTTGTATCTTTTGCACACTGTCGGTTTGGGGGACAAACTTCTTTGTTTGTTTTATTGACAAACAGACAAACAGACAGAGCGACGGAGCCGCAACAAAGTTGCAAAGTCAATGGCACAGCATGGACGAAAATCGGAATATGCATCCAATATGCACCCATCTACATCCACCCACCGGAGTGATTTGTGAAACATGTGGGTGGCGCTGGCATGGATTGGATGCCACATCTCACTGGCCATTGACACACCACAACACACTCCCTGACAGTTTTATGTGCGGTCTGTGTCGCTTTTTGCCGCCTTGCGGCTTGGATTGTCTGGCGGGGATCGGGGACTGCGGATCGGGACTCGGAATGATGAGCGGGATCGGGGATTAGCCGGGTCTGACAGTTGGTCACCTCGGTGGCACAGCATAAAACTTAATTCTGTCATAATTGCGATGCAGCTAACAAGTTTTGCAACCCAAACTCGACTTTGTGCACAGAAAAAGATAGGTTTACTTGGTATAAAATGCTGGTTTAAATAAATGATTATTTGGCTTACTTAAATACAATAACTAAATTTTAGGTAAAGCTATTATAAAATTTATATTGGTATGCACATTTCTTTCATACCATTTAAAATAAATCATCATGTCCTTTTAAAAAAAATAAAACAAAGGGTTTTAGGACATTAATGTCTTGTATTCATTTACTTATCAGTTTGGAAGCATTTGGAGATCAGTTTTTCTAACAAAGGGGTAAGATTTCATAGGAAATAAATATATTTTACCCTCTATTTTAAAATTACCTGTAGAAATAAATTGAAAGTAATATTCTAAAATATTGTTCAGTGCATGGATAAACCAAACCGTAACTTATGCAACTTGCAGGCAGATGGTTTTTCGGTTTTTAAATAATTGAAAAGCCCAGAATGCAGCAAAGTTCAGGGTTCAAACTTTTCCCAAGCCGGCCAGAGACAAACTATGTGGAAAGTTCCGTTGATTGCTCTTGACGTTAATTGAAATCTGGCCATGCCAGGCCAACTAATTGGCATTGGCCAAGGTGTTGCAATGCTGTGGCTATCTCCATTACATTACTTGGCCCTCTCACCCCATCAAATTGGCCATAATTGAATTTGTAGTTCTGAGGACCTCTGAACTACCAAGTTTTTGCGACGTTTCGGAGCTCTTTTTGCGCCTTGTTTAAAGGAAAGTTCAAAAGCATCATAAACAATCTGTGGAGCGCACATATCGCGCAGACAATTTGTCTGCCATGAAATATAAAACTGGGTCAGACTAAATGGCGGCGCCGCCGAAAGATTGCCGCAGACAGCGTCTTGGTGGTCGCAAATCCTCATCCTCCAATCCCATCCAATTCACCCATTCCATTCGAGAGTTTGTGACGCATCTTCCCTCGATTTTTGTCACGAGGTAAGGCGAGAAGTCAGCGATGTGGGTCAAAAGTCATGGAGCGCCAGTTTGGCCCATCAATTTTAACAACTTTGCGAGAATCACGGTTGATGATTTTGTTTTTTTAAAGGAAATGTCTTCCCCTTTTCCGATAACGTTGCCCCATAACCCGCTATAATTAGCTGCTTCAGGAACTTAAATTCTTCAAAGGCACTATTTTGTCAAGCGGATGCTGCCTAAAAGGATCTGCTCTTTGCGTTTCTGACAGTTGGGATCTCCCGGCCAGCAGATCAAAGGGAAGCTGCTGGAAAATCGAAATTAGATTGGACTCGGCGTGGCCGACGTTTTCTCTACATTATGAATAATGCAACTGGACGGAACGGTCGCATATCAATTAATGGAAAAGCGAATGACGATGCCGGCTACTTGGCACTCACCCACTTTCCCGGCACGGCACTGAAAAACTCGTTATCCACCAATATCGCTGATAGCCACAAACGGTGAATGGCTAAGATCGAAACTCGGAGACTGAAACAAAGTGCACCTGCAACGCTGAAAGACAAGCCGGCGGCACTGCGGCTTCGACTTCGGTATGTGTGTATAAAATGATTGCGATGTGCGGCCAGTGGGTCCACTTTTACTGCCCCAGACTCACCTGTTTGAGCTTTGGCAAAGGTCCCCAGTCCTCGCTCCCAATTTCAGGTGACTATTTCGAGAAGACAGGCCATGCACCACTCATCAATCAAAGGAAGTCGAAAGGGCAAGTCAGGGCAGGAATGCCTTATTGCAGCTCTGTTAAATTGTCGCCAAACTTGTACATAACTGCACGGTAAGAAATCATTTAATAAATTATAAAATATAGGTATATAACTCAATGTAGTTGTGTTAAAAATAATTGCATTAGCAACGCATTTACGTAGGATTTGTGTGTCGGATTTTATGTGGAAATGCCTTTAAGATTCGATTTCCGCGAGCCTTGGCAGGTTACAAATTATTAGGAAACCATATTTGGATTAGGTCTAAAATTACCAAGAAATTAAGATGGAACTAAATTATTTCAGATACAATTTTTCATTTGTTATTTGTACAAATATTTGCCAACTATGTTTTCTAAAACAACTCACGAACTATAAAAACATTAACAAATTCTAAAAATATAATGCAAAAGAGGCTTGGTAGATTTTATATGAAACTTTTACGTTCAAAAAAATATCTTTCCGTGCAGCAGCTGTTTTCTACGAAATCCTTGTAAATTACTTTAATTATTTTGGCATTTTTACAGCATATTCAAGTGACAAACCGGCCAATTTCCAACGACAAGGGCAGGTGGACTGGAATAATTCACACCTGCAACCGGCCTACGTGCAATTATTGACGTTCAGTTCTGTAATAAAATATAAGCCCAGCCCGGCGACCTAAAATTAATTAGGCTTTTAATATTTATGCTTTTTATGTTTTGCATTTGGTGGCGACAGGTCGCCAAGGACGCGAGTGACAGGGGACCCAGGACTAAGGACTTTGTCCCAGGACCCGCGTTCGTGTATGCGGGCAATTAATAAGCCAGAAATGCGACCGTTAATTCAAGGAGTCGGACGCGCTGTCCTGCGAAAGGGTGCAAGATAAGTATCTATTATAAATATTCATACTATATGTTGGCGGCAAGCACAGACGACATTAAACCGTGTCCGACAAGTCCGACTGTTCCATTCCCATCCCATTTCCAGAAGGGAATGTCCGCTGCTCGGTTTACTGAAGGAGCTGCAGCCTTTCAACCGATTCCACTTTCCATCTCGTCGGGTCCCCAGGCATTGCTTCATTCATAGGCCCAAGCTATTCTTCAACTATATCAAACTGGACAGCAGAAATGGGGCTTTTCATTTGCTTCTGAGGTTACCCAAATCCTGGGGCTCAGAAGAGAAATTTATCAGATTGCTAACTATCAAAGCGTGTCTTTCTATATGTTTTGTAGTTTACATTTAGAACATCTAAACATAAATGCTTTTATAAATCGTTTATTGTAAAGTGTATAATATTATTTTTCAAACTTCCAGTCGTTGAGATCAGAACGTAATTGAGTGCTCCAATTCATTAAATCTTATTTCTTTGAAACTTAAAAAGCATACTTCTATTGTTCTTTTATTGTTGGCAGAACCATATGCGATTAATATCATAAGTATTTTAAGGAATCATACATATATCAATAGTTCGCATAACACCTATGACTCTGGACGGGAGTTTACGTACTGACGAAGAGCACCCGGAGTGTGCGAAGGCGTCTTCTATGTATAGCCGCAGAATTGAAAATCTGATGTGATAGTCCGGTGGTAACGAGCGATACACCAATCAAAAGGTATCGCAAAAACTCAAAGAGCAGTGATTGACCCACCCTAAATGGTAGTTTATGATCAAAGCACTAAGTTCTTAATATGGTAAATCAACTAACCAAATAAGCTTCTTGCTATCTAGGTGATCTCAGCGTCCATACAGACAGATAGACAGACGGACACGGCTAGTGCTTCTGATCAAAAATTTATATACTTTATAAGGTCGGAAACGTTTTCTTCTACCTGTTACTTATTTTCCGACGAATCTAGTATACCCTTTTACTCTACGACTTACTGGTATAAAAAAAGGGTCCGGTTGGTAGAAAATATGTTAGCCTCAAAACTATGTTTTTGTGCCGAATTGGGCTGCTACTTTCACTCGCCTTGGTTCGGCTATCGATGCACAACAATCGCTGTAATCGACGTTGAAGCAATGAAATTAGCGAACCGCAAACAAGACTTCAAATTACCCGCCATCCCGAATCAGATATTCGCACCAGGCTGACAGATCTCTGGGGAAGCGGGGAGGTGCTAAGAAATATATGTACAAGCTATGGATCGTATCGATTGCAATCGACGGCCGTTCACAATGGATCGGATCAGCCAGTAAATCAGGAAGGAAAGAAAGAGACTGGGCTGGGAGATTTCAAAAGGTAGGAAAGAAAGAGCAACTGCACCGAGGCAAACATCCGCATCTGCATCTCCATCTTCGCATGGCACACTTCCAACTGTGGCGCATAATTAAAATGCAACATAAATAAACATAAACATACATAAAGCTGTGATAAATTGGCCAGCGGCGCAGCGGAAATGTGCGTTAATCCAATTAAATGGGCAATTTGCATGGCTGAATTGCGAAAATGTTGTTCATTAAAATGGCCAATACTTGGCATCAAATTCAATTTAAGCGGTGCAGCTGCAGTTTTGGCAAAGGACTCTAGTTCAGTCGGGTCGAGGGTCAACTCCGGATTTGGGACAATGTCCTGCCACCAACTTATCGTCTAGTCTCCGTCTCTGTTACTGGCCATTATGTTTGTTTTGGCCGACACTCCGGCTCTTTGTTTGGGTTGTTTGGGCCTCAGGCGGTTTTCTTGTCACAGTGGTTACTGCGTCTTTCTGGATACAGAGAAGAAAATCAGATCACAATTTTAAAATTCACAGAATAAAATATTGCAAATTTTTACAGAAGTTGCTCAGCAATTTTGCTTAAGTATCAATGGTTCCTATCCTATTTATCATAGAACATAGAAGGCTATACTATAAATTTACATTATTTGTTTGTTTTTTTGTCTGCACCATGTAAACATCCATTGAGCAGCGATTTGAACAAATCAAAGTCAGCAGCAGACAGAAGTGGGACTCCATGCCACATCCATGCCCCCGATGCGAGTGGCACGTGCCGGATGGATGATAACACGGGCACAGGGGCCGAGTCCTTGCAAGTAAACTGCAGCGTAATGGGGCCCATTGTACAGTGCAAACACTGTTTAGACAGACGCCAGCCACCCTGGGGAATGTCGTACGTACTTCTGGCGGGGCAGGGTGGGGGCGAACGCGACCCCTCTGAAAAGTTTAACTTGTTCAATTTGCATGAGTCGCGGTCCCAAGTATAAACGATACTTTGCCCGAAAACTTTGTCCATAAAGCAGCCACGAAAAGAGACAGAACACATGGACGGAGGGGAGTAATGAGCACGCGTCCCTTTGTCACCATCACGACACATATTCCATGTCCAAGTCCTTTGGCTGTTAAGCCGCCACCAAAGCAAAGGGACACGTGCGCCAAAAGCAGGGAGGTAGTGAAGAAATAATCATAGGGTTACAAAGGCCCCGAAAGTCTGTTAAAAAATATTAAGCTTCTAAATTATTAAAAGAAATCATACTTTTCATACTAAACATTCTGTGTTGAATCAGGATCTTCATTCATCCCCAAGTTCTCTTGATAACCCCCCTTTAGATAACTCGTGACATCACCACTGTAAAGAATGCTGCTTGGGCTGGTGAGGTGATTTTCTTCCCTTGGGGTGGAGAACGCCTGCTGATGGATTGTTTACAAGAAGCCGAGTCCTTTGAAAACGCTTTCTAATGGCCGGCTTCCAGTTTTTGCAGGGCTTCTTTCGTTGACCTTGGCTGCAACCCTGGTAGTGCCTGAAAATTTGCATATTACGCATTCGTTTTGAAGATGGCAACCCTCCTGCGGTGACAATTAATTTCGTACAGCTCATTAGGCGAGAAACTTTCGACGAGGGTGGCTCAATATTAGGGATTTAGAACCTGTCATTCCAGGACTCCCATTCCAGTCTATAAAAGTTAGTATCTTGGGTCCCTTCTGTTTTGGTGTATTCTATTAGCGAGGTGGTAAGGTCAATTAGGCAATATCAAGCTGGCAAGGCTGTACCTCAACGTAAAATACAGCTCTGTGGGTGACAAGAGGAAAAAAACACATTGTAAACTTAATAATTCTGGGAAAATATGGAACAAGTTATCCGGAAATCCATTAAGAGGGAGAGCCCCAGCGAAGAGGAGTTCTTGGAGGAGGACCCAGCGGAACTAGAGGTGGAAAAGCCAGAGCACAGCGGCAGTTCCAATGGGGAGAGCGACGAGGAAGGTCAGCAGGATCAAAAGAAAGTGGACTCCATCATCGCCGAGATGGACGAGGAGAAGGACAAGGAGCAGGAGGCGGCAGGAGGGCAGGATAAGGAGAGCGAGGAGGACTTTCGCAGGATGTATGGTGAGTGCTTTGCCGAGGTGTTGGCTCCGTAAATATCCTGAAACTTCTTCCAGAACTGAGTCTTCTCTCGCCGGCTGCCATGGCAGCCCATATCCAGCGCCTGGAGAAGGAGCTCTACGAGCTGAGCCAACGCGAGGCCAGGGAACTCAACCGCAGCAAGCACCTGCGCATCTTCGGCAACTCCCGGCGTCGCTCCAACAAGTAAACAAGTGGCAAATCTGCTTACACTGCGTTGACTTTGATGGTATCAAATAAAGGGTCGTCAACGAAAGTGACTCCATCTTAATTCCGTTTCCAGTGGCAAACTCGCATAGCTCCACATGGCCCAAGTGGCCAGATGGGCGACAGTCGGAGGCAAAGTCCCATGAAAGCCGCTTACAGGGCTTAATTTCTGGAAATGGACATGCCATCGACATTCTCCCCCGACTTTGGCTCCATCTAAAGCCAAATACAGTGGTACTCCTTCAACTTGGGATTGCAGTAACTTTGCCATTTTTGGAACAGTCTATCAGATAAAATATTTTATAGAAGTTTCTCCATTTATGTTGATATTTATTTATTTGAACAGATTTTCAAATTTGTAGAAATATGATTGTACTACATATTATTGTACAACGAATGTTTTAAAGCAATAGCGATAGCGATAGATCATTGTAATATGTAGATATATTTTTCTATTCGTAACTATCTTAACTATCTTTTTTAATTTATCAGTATCATTTTAATAGGTAGATATATTTTTTAAGCACTTAGTAAAATCTTAAAATATAAATTTATCACGAAATTTGGAACCCAAAAGATAGATTTATTAAGATACAGTATTTAAGTCGAATCATATGGCTTTGATGACTAAGTTCGTGCCCTAGTATTTGCCCTGTACTCACTAGGAAGTGCACATCGCATATATGAAGGTGGGGACAGTGCGTCTGGGATTGGGCATTAATCGTGCATTAGAGTCTAGAGTTTAGATGGCCGGAGCCGTGGCATCCGCTCCGATGGGCTTCCTGTGCGCTTAGTGGCCTCTCCCACCGACCTTCCTGCCTCGCAGTTCGCGGTTCGGGGGATTTTGTGGGGTAACTCGATTCAAAGCAAATAGTAGCCAGTTTATCACATGGATTTGTGCTAATTTTTCCATTTCCTCGCTCGCCTGGGGAGTTGTGAACCCGATCCGAGCTGGAGTTGGGAGTTGCCGGCTCTCGAGTTTCCAGAGTTCCTAAGTTGATTAAATGGAACGCGATTTGATTCGATTTTCAATTATACGAGTGCCGAAACACCGAGTGGCTTAAATCCATTATGCTAAACAAATACATCTCCTGTTTTCCAGTTGCTACTGCGTGTCAGTTATCAGTGGCAAGGAAAAAAGGGAAAGCCATGGAAATCAGGAGGAGTTGGGCAAAGCTTTTTGATGCCCGTCCAAACAACTTCCTGGCACATCCTTTTGACTGTCTGGCTGTCGGTCTGTCTGTCGGTCTGTCGGATGATGGTGATGCAGTCGAGTTCTCCTGCCCCCAAAAGATGTGTTGTTGTTGCTGTCGCTTTCGGTGGTTGCGGGTGCAAATGTTTATCGGCTTCAAAGGGATTCCCCGCCTGCCCGTCCGTCAGTTTGGGCGATTTGGGGTTTGTCACAACACGGCATTACCCAGACTCCATCGAAAACGACATTTGAATGCAACATGTGTCCAGGATTCGGGCTTTGTTAATTTCCAACCCCGAGGTCTTAAGGGTGGAACGCCCCCCGACTAATAGAATATGCTCATTATGGGATTCCGAGCTGAGTGGGTTTCAGTGTTCCGCGCATAACTCAAACTAAATTATTATAAATGAATTCATAATCTCCTCCACATCATAGCTATTTTTCGGGATGAAGGGGTGGATTCCAGTCCGTACTTCTCCCCCAAAAATGTCAAATATTCAAATACGAGCGAAAGGATTCGCCATTTATTGAAGTGCCTGCACTGATTGAATTTACTGCGCAGTTAACGCGGGGGATAAGGGCTCACTCCCCTTTCAAAAACTATAAATTGGTTTAGTATTTGCAAGGCATTCAAATGGTTGACATTTTAAAAAATCCATTTGTTAGTTACAACCTATATTGATTCGGCTCGGAGCCATTTATGGAATTTAATCCCTTGAACATTAAATAAAAATTACAAATTCATATGTTTTTTTGTAGAAAGGAATAATTTAATTTCAATTTAGCCAATATCAAAGGAAATTCCGATAAAAGGTCGCTTTGTATAAATACATACACTCAGGGAAAAACACCGTGCTAAAAACAAGTACAAACAGCCTTGATTTAAGAAAAATTGCATGCTTAACATTTAAGAACGTTCGTGCTCAAAAAATTCTCATATTGAGCACATTTTGGAGTTTTTATGTCTGCCAACTCTAATAATTCCCAACTGTTTATTCTGAAAGTACTCAGTATATAAGGCGCATAAATTAGGTAGTGTTAATGCCCGTGAGCGGCAAGTCGTAAGTAAACTTAAAATATTAATATTATTTATATATATCTCGTTTATTTCGTTTCAGTTTCCAATACTTATTTCTCTTACTAGCATAAAATAAAAACTCATTTTAGTTTCATAATATTTATATATTGATTTAAGAATTATTCGTCCTTAAATCATGCCTGCAAATTTCTTACTTTATTATTAAATCGTTCTTGTTTTTAGTCCAAATATGACTTGATTTAAGAATTATTCATACTTGATTTAAGACCGAAAGGTTCTTAAATCTAGTATTTTCGGTCTTGAAAATTCGTGCTCAAAAGTAGTATTTTGTTCTCGCGTTCTGTATTTTCCATGCTTGGCGAAGTTTTGACACCGAAAATACTAGGTTCAAGCACGAAATACTTGATTTTTTTTCTGAGTGTACGTAAACACATTTGTATAGTTCAATGATTTTATTGATTGGTAAATCCATGTATGTCTGTTATTGAATAAAATGTGGATGAGTAGTGGCTGCCTATACACATAAAATAAATAGCCAAAATCATACAACGATTTAAAGTAAGTTAAAAAAATAATATTTCACATCAAGTAACTATTTCTTGTAATTTCGAAACACACTGTGGTCTAGGGATAGTTATGGCCAAGACACCTGACGGGAATGCATTTAATTACCTAAACAAACGGTGGCTGCATGTATCTAATTATGCTTAAGTGCCGGCAACTGCACGCATTGTATGCTAATTTATGCAAATCGCGGCACAAATCATATCAATTCCTCTTGCATTTAATTGCACCCTTTCCGCCGGTTATGTTGTGGAAAAATGGCATTAAATTAGCCAAGTGCAGCATAAATTTCACACCGAAAATACAGAGAAAAATTGCGCTCCCAGGGCAATCCACTTGGCTGAAGCCATTGTCCCCGCTTTTCCAGGGGGTTGGGGAAAGTGCGGGGTGGTTGGAAAACGGAGGGACAGACACAAAGGAATCCCGGGCCAAGTTCGCTAAACTCAACGGCAGCATCTGCCAAACAACAGCAACAAAGGCAGCCGAGTAGCTATATCCTAGAAACCAGACAAAGGATAAACAGATTCCTGGCCTCTGCATCCTTTTCTGAACTGTGTTTATCAAACCGAAGTCGTGTTTATGCTGGGACGTGGCTCCAACTCCACCTGATCCAAAGGTTTCATTTCTATTCAAATATTCTGGAGACTGCTCACTTGGGCGCAGTTTGGGGCCCCGTCCACGTGACTCGGGGAAATGGGAATCTCCTCTGTGCAGGTTAAAAAACTCATTAGGAAAATCCTTGGGCGACGGAAATTAAATAAAATCCTATTAGGCGCTCTATTTGCTGCCGTGCCCGTGGGAGGGAAATGGGGAAAATGCGGTCTGGAAAAACTCCACACTTAATTTATGTGCACGCACTTCGTTCCCGTTACGACATTTCAGCACAGAACGAAATCTAATTATGATAGATAGCTGCTCCCGGCTTTTCCGCCCTTCCTTTTTTTGGAAAAATACTCGTGTGCAGGTGCATTTTGTCACTTGGCCGGCTGACAACCGAAGATCTGCCTTAATAAAGTTGGAAAAATAGGGAGTTTTCTAGGGCTGTTTCTTGGGAGGGACGTCACATCTATATCCCCTAACACATTGCTGATCAAAAGAATTCGAAATGCTTTGATTTCACAGCTCTCTTTTACTATATTCGCACTTCCCATTTCCGCATGCTTCGCTCTTTTAACTTGTGGATTAGGATTTGTTAAAAATAACCGCTTCTGAAAAAGTATACTTATCATTATATAGCTTTTAAAGGTACTTATACGAAATAAGGTGGCATAAACCAAAATAACTAAAAACACGTTAAACAAATATTGATATACTATGTTTATGCTATGAATTTCATGCATTCTCCAATACATGAAATTATAATAGCCCCTTTTTATACAACACAGACAAATTCATGAAATGATATTAGTAAAGCTGTCAAATTTGTTGAATTTGATATAGAGCTCTATAGAAAAGTAGGCTGTGAAGTAAGCTGTGCCTCAGCATTTCGTAAATTGGGACTGAATTCATAGTCAACTTTCGTGTGTTGTCGAATTCATGAAACGGTGTTTATGCACACACGAATTTGCTCATTTCATGAATTGATTTCATGAAATAGGCATAGCATAAACACAGTAATAGTAAATAAAGTAAAGTACAAAATATAAAGAAATACATTTACATATAATGTAAATGTTAGGTTTACAGAAAATTAATAACGAAATTCCCAGAGGTTCCTAGAAACTTACTTCGCCAGAACTTAACTTAAAAGAGTACATAGAATTTAATAGCGAAAGGTAAAAAATTTAACAAGTTTGATGAAACTGATATGCTGATATTTATATGTCTGCCCTGCAAAGGCAAACAAACAGACCTTCCGTAGGATGAGCTGGCCAAATGAAATTTTCGACAATTTGGCAAATGTTAACTTTGCTAATTTGCATAAACCGCAGCCGCCACAACAAAAATACAAAAAACGAAACCGTCAGGACAACCCCCAAGAAGGGCAACACAAATTATAGAAAACTGCTGGCGAATGCAACGTTTTCGGGGGCTTCGCAGGGGGCGGGGGTGGAGTTGGCCAGACCAGACGACGACCAACTGACTGAGTCCTGTGGATCCTGGCGGCTCACTTTCACTGAACGACTCGACTCGACTCGGCCGTAATCCCCAGCGAAGGCTGCCAGACACGTGCTCACGACCCGGCAATTTGCGTGTCTGGGTGTACGTACATGTATTTGTGTTTGAAAACTGTAATTGTGTGTGTCGGGCGAGTGGGTGTTGCAAGAAGGACGATCCAAGGAGACCCAGACCAAAAGCAGCGCCACAGCCAGTGAGAAAAATATAAGGTTCTCAAGTTACCATCAAGCAATCAAAAAGGCATTGTTAAAAAATACAAATTTTTGGAAAATGGCTTTAAATTAATGTAGAAACTAAGATTGTCTTAAATACATCCTCACAAAAAATGTATATTGATTGATTGGTCTTAACTATTTTAATATATTACGGTTTGCTCTATTTGAAATTTATGCAAAACCAACATCTTTGGTTGTCAGTTTTTTATTGTCAACTGTTTATTTTTATTTGGTAAGTGACTGAATAATTAATTATGAATTTATTCTCTATGTAAATACAATTTAAAAAGTACATATAGCCGTTTCTTAAATCATCATGAAACAGGTAATTATTATTATATTTTGAGCACTCAATATTAGGAGTGCTCAATTTAAGTTTAATGTATGAAGGAACATATTTTACCATTCTCATAAATATTTTATTAAATGATTTGGTAATAAAAGTTGTATATATTTTTTGAATTGATAGTTCGCTATTTATTTTTTCGGAGTGCAGAGTGCGCAGATGTAAATGCACTGTTGGCACTCCCCGCGTTTCCTTTTTGAGCGGAAGTCTATGCGATAATGATGGATTGTGTACAACAATGCAAGGGTCCTGCCTCAGCCACCCACCCCTTTTCCGCCCAACCCCCTTTTTTAGCCACGAATTATGGCCATTTGAGCGCGTCGCTATTGTGAGTTTTGAATAAGTTTTTGGCTAAATGATTTGATTATGTTTTGGGAGAAGGAAAATCGAAAAAGAAAAATCTTCTAATCAGGGTTATTAAACTTGCGTGTATTGCTCTTTTTGTAAATGTATGTGTAAGAAGTTTTAGTACATTCCTACAATCTCCCAGAAATATGAAAATATGCATTATATATTATTCATACAAAGATAAACTCCTTATTACAAATATAAAGTGTATAAACAATAATATAAATTTTCAATTTTGGTTTGACATACGTACCTTTGAAAAATCAGTCTTACTTACACAATTTCAGTCGCTTTCTTTTTGGCTAGTACCCACTAAGATAAAATTAAATTTTTGTAATATTAAAATTCTGATTCTAAAAGATTACATTATAATATCATATTGATGTTGGCTGTATTTTGTTGTGTGAAGGTACCGCATGTTTTGTTAACAAGTTTTGTTTAATAAATTGATCATTATAAGTTTTCAAGCTGCAAATAAACTCTCAGAATAAATGTTATAAATTATTTTATACAGTTGCGAGCAAATAATAGCACAGAAGGTTCATGTTCATGCTTGAAAAAAAAAATTTGGTAAGGGTTGCTTTTGTAATGAAATGTGCCCCTTTTACAATGTTTAGTACTTAAACTGTTTAAAACAAGCCAAAAGGAAATTTAAATTTGTATTTAATGTAGGGGATAGATCCCCACCACTCGGGGTATAAAGTAATAATATGTAACGAATTCCAAATTTTTAATTTTTGGTTAACAAATTTTTTTTCTATCCCCCACAACCAAAATCTGGTATACTAAAACAGTTGCTTAAAATAAATTCGGAAAAAAACATTGTAAATATTTGTCTAATGTTTTCGAGAACAAAATATTAAAGACTCCTACTGAAAAAAATCCCTACCCTAAATGCAACACATATTCACAAGCTCACGAGACTCGTTAAAAAACGTTTAAATTGTTTATCCCAAACTTTTGTTTATCAATTTAATTAATTTTTAATTAATAATTTAACTTAAACGTTTCTTAAGCCAATCTTAAATTTGGCTTAAAAAAATGGTCTTTTAAATATCTTAAAGATCGTGAGCAAAGTGAATATTTTGTTTTCATTTCTTAATAAGTTTTGTAGGATCAAAAAAATATTTTTACACTGTCCAAAAACTTAGAAATATAAGAAGGATGCAGTTTTATACATTTTCTGTGTTGGTGGTGCTATTATATTGTTACACGTATTTTTAACACATTACAATTATTTTATGTGTCTTGAGTACAATATTAATATGTAAGGTTTTTTTAACATTATTCCTTAAAGACTTTAAGTCTCTAATAAAAATATATTTTACATGCTGCGTCTTTTGCCAAAAACAAAAAGTAATTTGAATGAAAAAAATTAAATTTAAAATGTCCTTAATTTTTGTATTTCTGATAATGTGAAAAATTTCTGAGAAATCTAGAATAGATTGTCAGAACCAAAGAAACGTATGTTAACAGAGACTTAAAAGTGCTGAGAGCAAAATTGTTTTTAACAGCGAAGAGAGAATTGCGCCTTCTCATCGCCGTGAGTTAACAGTGGCCGCTGTTGCCGGCTTGGCGGCGAACTCAATGGCTGTTAATAACAGTCGAGTTAGCAGCGCTGTAATCGAATTTCGCTTAGTCGTCGACGAAACTTCCTCTCTTCGCCGCGAGTTAACAGCGGTCCTCTCACGGTTGCAACCGCTCTCCTTTCAACATAAATGTTAAGATACAACGTTATCTGACAGCAACGCGATAACATTGCTGTTAGAAAATCGCGGAAATTGAACAATTGATCGCGGCAAAGTGGCCAAGAGGAAATTTAGGGAAGAGGATCGCCCTTAATGGAATGAGGACGGACGAAAATGCTTCCGACTAGACTCGGATTTATCCTGGATTTTGTGGGATTTGTTAGATTTAAGGAGATTGGCAGTTGTGGCATTCGATGTACGGCTGCGGGCATACAAAAATGGAACACTTTTTTTGCAATACCTACTTTGTTTTTAGGAGTAAGTAGCGTTATTAGTGTCTAAAATAAAGTTGGTTAATTTATCAGAAAAGTATCAAAATTAATAGGCCAAAAAAATTTCAGTGTTTGTAGGAATTAGTTAAAAACATAAAAATACAATTTGTAAAATTTGCTTGGGTTCCAAAGATAACAAAAGCCCGGCTTAGACGTCACTAGACGCTATTATCTATTCTTGCACACAAAAAATCGATTTGTAAAATTGACCAGTATAATAGCAAAATGGTCCGTAGCCATCGAATTGTCAATTTTACCCATCAAATAGTTAATTTTACGTAGCACGTAAGGGTTACTTTAAAAAATAGTTATGTAACTGTAAACTGTAGGGGTAGAATGGACCCAACCCATTGACTGCAATGATATAACTATTTTCATAGTTATCAAACCCATAAAATATAGTTAGTTATATACCTTAAAATTGACAAAGTTAATAACTAAATTTATAGAGATATGTTTTAAATAAAGACTTAACTTTTCAGAGTTTGGCTTGGGAGTCTAGGAGTACGAGACGCTACCACCAGTTGGAGATTATAAAACACATTGGAGAACAATTTATTTTTGCACACTTTTGGGTGAAAGATTTTACGGTAGGATAACTATTTTTAATAGTTAATCAACTATTTACAATAACAAAATACACACATCACTTGAACGTAACTATCTCAATAAAGGCTTAAATATTAAATAGTAAGCAAAGCAAAAACAAATACATACAACAATTTTCAATAGTAAAGTACAATTTTTCTTGTTACTAAACTATCTGCATTGGTTAATTTTACCAACAGATTTTTTTGTGTGTGGGAATATTGTAGTAAGCCATGACACTAGATCCGCTATGTTTATTCCTTGCAAAATTGGGGCCTCAATTTTGGATTTGTAGGTTATCTAAGGTAAAATTGAAGGCTTTTTCATCTTAACAAAATCCATTTTCACCCAGCAGACCCACAAATTGGGTTTCCCCCCTTATTGTGCGCCAAGTTAACAGTCGAGTAGCAGCGTCGCTGCGTTCGAATTTCGCTCCGTTAGTTCGCTCGGTCGTTCGCTCAGTCGTTCACGAAACTTCGCCGCGTTCACTCTAGTTTCCGGTCCGCGTTCGCTGAGTTCTTCAACTCGAACTTCTCGCCGGCATCGTTTGTTGTTGTTTCGAACGCATATGTGGGTGTGCAGTGTGCATAGAAATACGAGCATGTGTGCGTTCTGCTCATAATTTTGCGCGTTTTGTGCGTTGACAGCTGCAAAAAGCAAAAAGCAAAAAAAAAGAGAGTGCAGAAAAGTGCAGAAAGCAAAGCAAAGGCCGACAGCCAAACAAACAACAAACAAACAAAGCAGAAGCCAACAGAAACAACAACACACCTGCTGCCAGTCGCCGTTTCTGTTTGTGTTGGTGTTTCTGGGTCCAGAAGGCAAAAAGGGAAACAAAGATGCAAAAAGTGCAGGATGGCGAATCGTGATTTTCCGGCGAAATAGAGGAGCCTCAAAGGAGACGGCGGAAGAAGAAGAGTGAGTTCCTATCGCCCAAGTTCAATGACTGCGGCCAGACTTAATGAGTCCCACCCCTCGAACCGCTCCAAATGCCTGATAACAACAGGCGACAAAAACCCATTTACATATAATTATCTCGCACTGCCCCCATCTCAACTTTTTTTGCGTCTAGGACAGTCAAACTTCACATTAAAAACTCCCCAAAATGTATTGTTTATAAGGGCTCAAAAAGTAATATTTTTAGAATCCTGATAATCCTCATTGTTTGTTTCATTTTATTAAAAGTTATTATTGGGCTAAGTTATTTTTGATAGATAGGTTTGTTCAATTTTGTGTTTTTATCTAAAAACCGCTCGAAATTGTTTTTTTTTTGTTCCGAAAGCAGAAAATTGGGCCTAACAAATTAAATTCTTAATATTTAATTAGCATATTCAGCACTTTACTCTTAATGGTCGAATAAAACGTTTGGTTTTGTATTTGCTAATAATGATATGGTTACTGATCACTTTTGGATCAGTAATCTGTGATTTGGTTGGTTCTGCTGAACACTCATGATTCATTACGACGGCAATAAAACAAATGATTTCTATTAAAAATGCGTTTGAAAAAGCTTTATAAATTGCCACTGCACCTGCAGCATTGCGCCAAAAGTCGTGGTTTCATTAAAGTCAAACACATTTGTAAAGAATTTAACTTAATTCATGGCTTTTTAATAATAATAATGCTAATTCTTGTTGATATTTCACTCATGAGTACATGCAGCAATGTATCATGTATTTTTACACCCCTTTTTTCTAATCATGATGCAAGAGTTTTTTATTTTGATTAATAATCATGTGCGTTCAGCAGAACTATCGCAAGAGTTCCATCAGTGATCAGGTGTTATGTTGCTCTGCTGAAAGCGGCCATTTTTATAATTGTAATGGCTATTAAAACATATAAATCGTTAAATAGATTCCATTTTCTGTTTTAATTCTCAAAAGAAGCATTTCAACTGGTTTTTTTCTTAAGCTCTAAAGAGTTAAATTGCACAACAAAAATGTTCCCATAGAACTTTAGTGTTCCTCTCAACAAATTAACTTTAGCCTTAATACATTTATTACCTTAACATAAACATCTATATCTTTGTGACAGCAATTCTCTTTAGGCAGGTTTGACTGTAGTTATCAGTGCTGTATCACCCTTCGCCTCCAATATGTTAATTTGAGCAGCTGTAGGCGCCGCCCGAAGATTTTTGTTGTGTTTCCTTGGTCTGTCCCCAAAATGAACTTGTCAAATGCTCAATGATTGCCGTCAATTATCAGTGTCATCGATGCTATCTCTGCCTGATAACCGCGGCGATAACGATAACGATTGGCAGGCTGTTCGCTTTATACTTTGGACTTCTTGCGGAAGAAATAGCGTTGCTGATTTCGATTTCAATTCCACTTCCATGCCGTCGACTTGCACAACTTTATGGGATCGAGCGTATGCGTAATATTATTGCGCATACGCCACATGGCGCCCCATCGATAAGAGCTCCCCTGGTTATTGTTTATTGAATTTCGGTTTGTCATTGATTCAATTAATAATCCCAATGGGAATGGAATTGAGGAATTGTGCATGGGAATGGTGGCTCGAATTGCCACCGACTTCGATTGCAAAGCCATTTCGCAACCCTAATGGCCCAATGAGTAATGGAAAGTGGAGAATAGCACACTCCTCCCCCCTCGAAAAGCGCATTTCTGATAAGATTAGGGCCGCATTTGTTCACTGGAAATTATTAATGAATTCTCCCAGCCCACTAAGCGAAATGCTGATGGTTCATTGCACAAACATTCGGTCGAATCAAAAAACAGAGAGGGGGAGAACTCTTCTCCAACCTTGGAATTATGCAACCTTAGCGCCGATTGCCATAAAGAAAACTTGGTACAAAAAAGTCAACACCGAAGACGTGGCTGTGACTGTAATTTCTAGCATTTTAATTACGACTGTTGCCACAACAATCATAATGGGTTTGGGCTCCCCACCCACTGCGGCCCCCTCTTTTCACGTGAAAACCCCAACTGGCGCAATTTTCACGCACGTGCTGCCGCCACAAAAACCGGAAGCAGAAAGGTGCGCCTGCGTCCGAAAAGGCGTGCGTGTTTTTTAGAAAACATGGCTACACATGTACAATAATATTTGATTTGCATAATGAATGGAGACAGCCAAGCACAGGCCAGGGAAAAAGTTTCTGGGAAAATCGGTTTAAACTCAAATTGAATTAAGCTTTAGCTGCAATTATTTATGGTCAGCAAAGCCACACAAATCCACCGCAAATAAATTTATAAGGTGAGAAGCCACAGAAGATAGGTCTGTATTATTTTATTTGTGCTAGGATGAAGTCACCAGGAAAAGGCAGCCAGAGAAGAGAAGAAATGATACTAAACCAATTGCGAAAATTAGATTACTGTGGAATAGGAAATACTTTTATATTATTTAATTTGCCTAGGACTAGAAATACAACATGAAAATAAAACTTAATTATTTAGAAGCGATTGGGCTTTAAATAGATTTCGACTCTGGTTATTTGCATAACGAATATTAAAGACAAACCAAACCCGTCCACTGGACGATACAAATATTAGGCACCACAAAAAAATACCAAAACCATTGTTCTGCTGACAATAGCAAAAATATATAAAAAACATTCCTATATGAATAAATAAATTGAGAAAAATGCGATGGCAAAGGACATGGGAATTTTAGCTTTTATGGGAACGGCAGGAAGGGATTAAACTCAACTAAAATGTGTAGAAAAACATTTACTACGAAAATGTTTCTGTCAACATAACCACAGGAATTCTCCAAAATAGAGGTACTAACGAAAAATGCGGGGGTGAGGTCGAAAAAGACTTCTCGTGTTGGGGGCAAATAAATAAGCCGCAGCTAGAGCTATAGGGTTGCTGCTCCACATAAGCTGACATTTGCATACGCATTTGGGGGAGGGGGTGGCTGGTTAATGGGGTGGGGGCACCCGTAGGTGGTGGCGCTATCCCAGTTGTATATCTTAACTACCTAACTTCTCTCCGGGTCCCACAGTCTGCCCAACTGTCTGCCTATTCCAGTTGACAAACGCAAACACATCAGCCATAACCATATCTCATTTGGGCTCATATCATAAATTCCTTGAGGCAGCGCAGGGTGATGTGATGGAGTCGTAGATGGCGATATGGAGCACTGAGAACTCTGTGGGTCTGTAGTTGTTGACTCTTCGCAATTCCATGGGGCCCAATCTCATGGCAAACCATTTGCAGGCACGCACTAATTTTTTCTCCGCTGCTGAAAAGCTTGGTTTAGGGCACGTTTCGCATTTTATGGTGATTCGTTTTATGTCGTTTCCCCGCATTTAAATTTAAGTTTTATATGAATTTCAAGCAGGGCAAGGTTGGTTTGACACCTTTTCTCGAGCCCATTTTACGGTCAACAATTGAAATCAACACTTGGCTGTCTCGCTCTGTCTGTATCTCCCCACATAAACCATACACCAACTATAGCCCGTAGTATCTTTGCATTTGTATCTAAGCCTTTGTTTGCCCCGTAGTTTGGTGAGCTGTTAGCCAGTAACTTGCCGAACTGGTTCTGATTCAGAAATTCATAACACAAACATCGGCCACATCCTACTTGGCAACACCTTCCCCGAAGCCCCTTTTGGCTTTTTAATTTTTTGGCAACAGAACTTTTGTCGCCTGACTCTTCAAACCGGTCACTGGTTTACTATACCATACTACACACATAGCCGTACGTTTTTAGTCAATGATATGGAGCTAATGCTCCGCGATGGTGTCATATGTGTTTGTTTGCCTTGCGGTCGCTGCTTTTGGTTTCGGCCACTTCCTGGGGCTCTTAATTGGTTATTTCATTTCGTTATTCAATTTGCTACTTAATACAATTACTTTGGTCCACCATTCACTCAATCTTTTGAGCCAGCTTATGTTACTCCAATTTACGCTAATTACCCAGGCAAATAATGAGGCTTCCGCTTCCAAATTTAATGGCTGCCTCTGCCTCCTCCATTTCGCTCGCCTCTTATCTCCCACTAATCTGGCCAGAATCCACGAATATAATGTATACTTTGAAAGCCCCCGAATGGCGGAATTCTTGCCTTGGCATAGTTTCTGCTGACTGCCGCAGTCTTTGGGAACGCAGAGCTCAAGATAAAGCCAGCCAGAGATTTACAACATCGGGGTCAGTGGGTGGTGGAGGTGGTGCTACCCACTAAGTCATATCATAAGAAAGCGGAAGCGCGGAAAATGTTTGCCTAGCATAAATGTGTTTACATTTCCACGACGGCTTACAATTGAGACTTTGGCTTAGAGTGGAACAATTTTCCATCAATTGATTGGGCTCGAGGGGCGAGATAGTGAACAAATATGCCAACAGTGCTTTGCGAAGCTATAAATCTATGGGGAACAGCGGTGGGCTTCGGGCGAGATAGCAGGGTTCGATAAACCCATAAAAGAGGAGCACCAAGTGCTTTTTATGAATGGGAGCACAACAAATTGGCCTAAAAAAGGTAATTTTAGAAGTTGACAAAACACACATAAAAATCTTTTATTTATACGGCTTGCTAGGGGTAGTTGAACCAGTTCAGGGCAAAGCGGCTCAAAGTAAGGAAATAATCATTAAAAAGTATGCAAATAAAGATACAAATAAAATGGACTGCTAGAAAACTCAAATGGATATTAGTTTTAAAGACTAGTTTATTAAAAATTGAGTATGTATTTATCCATCTAAGCGTTGCAAGAAATTAAACATCATTTTGCAAGCATTTCCATCAGCCATTCCAATCTAATCCGAAGAAGATTGGCAAATACAGCATTTAATTGGATTCTACGGGTAGTTTTTAGCACACTCAAGTGCTCTCTGCATTCGAACGGCGATTCCCGTTTGCGAACACACCTGGATTTCCCGCCCTTACACCTGTCATCGAGAGGATTTCCGTAGTTGTTTTTGCACCGACCCCGCCTGCCGGCACTTCAATAAAAGTTGAAATTGAGCTGAAGCCAGAGAAGCAGGACCACAGGTAGGGGCAACAATTCCCCGATCGAAGTTTTATGGGTTAAATGTGAACTTTTATTGGCATTTATTATGGCCGGCACTTGAAGGGGCCCGAATAGTTTGCTTGTCAGTTTGGCAGGAATGTAAATTTGATTGCATTTCGCTCGATTAACCATCAAACTGGTGAAAAACAAACAACGGAGGAGGGGGTCGCGTACATATTTACGCAGCCATTTTTCCCTCTAATTGGACGCGCAACAAACACATAAAAATCTAGTTTCGAAAATGCTGACAACTTGAAAAGCCACGAAAGTATCTGTGCATCTGCGGCATACGCAGATACGATTTTATATTTGCCCACGAAGCGGGCATATTTTTGGGTGGTCGCGGTCATGTACATAGCCATAAAACATATTTTTCACAGATTTATGATTTGTTTATTTTGCGCTCTCATTCCTCGATACGTTTTTCGCGGGGCTGTGAGGTAGCCAACTTGGCGACACATTCGCTGTCAGCGAAATAAAAAAGGGAAAAAGGAGCGCTGCTCTTGCTGTTCCTGTTTTATTTTCCATCTTTCGCTTATTGGCATAAATGGACTTCTGCGTGCCTGTGCCGAGTCGCTGAGTCTGCGGATCCGCCGGGTTTATGTTTAATTATAAATCCCGTTACTCAAGATCTTTGCAGGGGCGGGCGGAAAGGGAGGAAAAGGAGTTTTTGCGATGCAGCTGCTGCTTCGTTTATGGGCAGCCAAGCAACTCGAACCGAACTCAGCCAGCCATATTCCCCATCAGCGACTCGTCATCTGCGGCATCAGTTGCTGCTGCCCCTTTTCCCCCTCTCCATGCCACCCACCACCCTCCGAGAGCATCCCCCTCGCAATCCACCAGCCAGCGCCCCTGCCACGACGTGCCCAAATTGCATTTGCATTCGAGTTATGTGCGCTAATTTCACGTTATGAAATTTTTATTTCGCACATTTGCTCGTCGCCGTTTTCTTGCCTCGTTTTTCATCTGCCAGTGAAAAAGATTCTGCCTCAGCTAAATTGGACAAAAACTGTTTATATTTTCTTATGGAAATGTCTTTTTATATGCTGCTAGACAATAGTGGGACTCCTGAAAGTGTTTTCTCAATTCGGAAGTCAATTTTACTTGAAAAAATGTTTACTTACTAAGAGGGAAGCTAAAGTAAAATATATTTTAAGATGAATAAATGGATTTTCTCTTATTAAAAGCGAATTTGAGAAAATTGTAGTACCCATAAGAATAGTTCAGTAAGTGAAGTTAGCCCATAGAACCGCCTTTACATATGTAACTTTCCTTAATTTGATTAGTAATCGTTTGGGTTTTTCCCAGTGCATTTATTAAACGCCTGCTTGCCTTAGACCAAGTCAAATTAATTCTATTAAGAAATCATCTTCATTGCTTTAGCTTTGGGTCAACAAAGGCGATCTGGCGAATTCCTTAGCCAGTTGAGCGGGGATTGTTCTCTAATCTCGAGATAGTGGCATGTGGGTGACACCTTCTCCTGCCCCGAAGTACCCCTCCTGCCCCAAATGTGAGCAACTCTTTGTTGTTCAATCTGTGGGCGTCGAGTCTTGGATTTCACTTGCTGAAGAGTGCAAAGTAATCAGTAAACGAGGGCAATGGAAGGGGAGGGGGGAGAAACTGCAGCGGCAGCCACTTGTGGGCCTCGAGTGTTGGTAAAAGCGTTTTGTATCTGTCGGATACAATGGGCCATAAATCAGAAGAGTTCCACTTGCCGGCGAGATTGCACTATTTTCGAGTTTGAGAAACTTTTGATATTTAGATGGTGGACTAGTGGATGGTGGAGAATGGATTCGGATTCGGATTCGGATCCAGAAGCACTGTTTTGCGGTGGTAATTGCACGCTCGCTGAGGCGTATCGTATGCGGCAGGTTTCCGTTGTTCATTCAGGGGAAAATGGGAAGCCCGGGTGAGCGGAGTGAGGGGGAAAAGCGTGGAAAAGGGGGAACGACCCGAAATAGCGGCAAAGCCGAATGCG
Source organism: Drosophila subpulchrella (assembly GCF_014743375.2). Classification (NCBI taxonomy): domain Eukaryota; kingdom Metazoa; phylum Arthropoda; class Insecta; order Diptera; family Drosophilidae; genus Drosophila; species Drosophila subpulchrella. Next base: position 792,313 of record NC_050611.1, on the reverse strand, counting down.
GAACATGAAGCATAACAAGGGCGACACAGTAAAAAACATAGTATGACTGCCTTGAATTTGTTCTACATTGGAAATCATATCTTTATTATGATCAGATATCTTTGCAATACTTTTGATGCCTTTGTTTTATATTTACTATAATATAATATTTATCTTATCAAATGTTATCATACGTGTATTTAATAACGTTTTGAAGGAACATGAGATATATATGACAAAGGTAGAATACCAAGCAAATATTCGCACATTGTTTGCACCATAAATGTTCCCAATATCATGAAATTTATATAAAGTATATGTCACATGCCACAAAAGGAATAATAAAAGACAGAACCCATGACCTAATCGGGTAGTATTTTTCTCTGTGTGGCGACAGGAACCGGGGGAAATATGCACGGGTACTACGTGTTGCAATCTCCAATAGATACAGTACACAGTACGCCGCTCAGTCTCAGATACAGATACAAATGCCGCGGCGTGCGTGAGAAGCTCCAAGTTGGTGCGTTTTGCTTTTTTCACGCTCTCGCTGGCAAGTTGGTAGGAAAAACGGAGGAAAACACTGAAAAACATCAGAAAAGAAGCATGTTCTTTGTCATGCATGGGTAAATGTATCTGTGTCTGTATATGTATCTGCAGCTCCATCTGTTGCCGCCTCTGTGCTCGAAACTCGTATGTGAGCCAAGTGCAGGGCCGAAACTGTAACCAAATACGCCATTAGAACCGAACGGGGCCCGAAAGAACAGAGGGGGCACAGGGCCATAATTACATATGCATCCGTTCTGGCCAAAAAGGATGGGGGTCACACACAGATTGAGGCCATGATTGATGTTCCCCGTTCTGTTCTGGCGGAGATGGCACGGCCGCCTTATCAGTGGGTATCCATCCGAAATGCCAGACATTCCCAATCCCATTCTTCTCCGCCAGCAGACTGTTCTTTTCTGCAAATTTCGTTAGCTTCCATCAAATTTACAGACCATAAATCTTCACTTCTGCGGGCTGGTCCACTAAATGCCTTCACACAGTAACAGTTGTTTTCCATCCAAATGGTTTAAGGAAGTTTTCACGGCACTTAATTGCAATTCTCGTTAGGCCCGTAACATCATTAAAAGTTTGCCAGCGCAGAACCTAATCCATTCATTAAATAGTATTAATTGTTACAGGTATACAGATACATGACAAATTATTTGAAATACAACAAGTGGAATTTCCACAGTCGTTCTAAACGGTTTAGGTTAAACACAAGTAAACAAGCAGCTAAAGGAAACCATTACATGTTATAATGTATTTTGAATACAAATTTCGAAATGTTCTAGTAAAATAAGGAAGAAATTATATTTTAACATGTTGGAATATCACTTTCTGTTATTTTATTCTCATCTCAGTTATTGATTCCAAATTCAAATAGAACCATTTTTTATATTTGATCCGACGATAAATGAACGAACGTGACCCTGTCAATGAGAATTATTCTGTAAAATGCGTATAAGAAAGGTCATATTTAATGTATTTTTTGGGGGTTTCATAGCAAATCACACATTGTGTAATAAATCAGAAATTTTTGCCCGACAAGTATTACGACATTTCTGCTGATGCTGTAACTTCTCGTAAGCCGGACCCCAAAATCCGATTCGACGCGACTTGTTGGAAGCAAATGCTTCGAATTTGTCACTCGACACGTCAATTATATAAATCGCTTATGCGGCCCTCCCGAAATTTACCCCTCTTTTCGTTTTGAAGCTTGTTGATACAAATGAACGGAAAATAAATTTGAAAATAATGTGTGAATTTCTCCTTTCCTCGTTTCAGCTCCCCGAAGAAAAGAAAAGCAGAAACCCGATGAGATTGTCAACGAGGAGCGCAGTGAATGAAAATATTTTGGTGCATTGAAAGTGCTTGTGCGTTGGGAAATGCTCGATCGCGATCGCAGCTGAGGATTATTGATTCCGTCGAATTACGAATTTCGAATTACGGATTGCACAATCTACAATCCGTCCGCATATCGATGAATAGAAATAAATCCCCGGCAAACAGTTGCAGCTGCCTACTTTGGCTAATTGATTTTCATTTCGGTTTCTGTTTTTCCCATTTGTTTGTTGGCTGGTTTGTTGGTTTGTTTGTTCGCCTCTTGCAATGAGGCGTCCAAAAGCTGCCAATCACAACAAAAATAACACCAAAAACAACTCGCCAAATGAACAAAAACAAGCAGAAAAACAACAAGTACATGAAGTGAAGCTGCGCGACAACTGCGTTTGCGCTTTTTGCTGTTTTTTTAATTAATTTTAAGTGTCGCCGTAGTCGGTTGCCCTTTTTCGCCGGGAGTGAGAAAGATAGCGTTGGAGCGGTGAGACCCTCCGGAAATCGGCAATTTAATTTACAATACAACATTAGTACGGACATAAAAGCGGATAAAGGCGAGCAGCGAAAGGAGAACCGAAAATGTTCGCGGGAATAAGGAAGCGCCTGGCACGCAAGTAAGTCACCACCGAAATTCCTACACACTCAGAGAACTCCATTTGGAATTGTCGAGTTTGAAAGTTTTAGAAATATCTAATTAAAACAGGAAATAAAATATGCTTTTACGTAGTATATTCAACAAAATGTATACAAAGACATCGATACCTTTACATTCTTTGAAATACTTAAAGAAAGTATCGCGAATTCTTGTGGGATCAGATAGAGCATTTATTATTTCGTTGCGTAATTTCTTTTGTTGGTATTTGATTTCATAATTTTTGTATATTGGATCTTAAGAACGCACCGTTTTTAAATATCTATACTTTTGGTAACAAGACAAAAAGTTAACTGAAGAATTCGCATTGTTGAGATAACTGAAATGTAATTAGGAGGAAATCAAAGCAAAAGATTGTGCGAGATATATATTTTGTTTTTGGTATTAAACACGAATTCGAGCTGTTTGAGTAAATGATTGATCTGTGAATAGAACCATTGAATTTAGTTATATTTTATACAGACTTTTCCTCTCCGTGTACACCACCCCCTTTTGGCCTGCGGAGACGATTATGTCCAGCAGCTTTTATGTGTTTCCTTCTACTTTATCAAAGTCCTTCTTCGTCTTCCTTCGACTTCGACTACTTCCTTTGCCATGCCCCAATTCCTTCGTTAATGAGTTTCGCGATAAAGGTCATTGGTCGAGGGGCGAAGTCGAGAACCGGGCGGGGACCTTTTCAATTTGCAAAATCGCTGACAAAAATGGGAGAGTAGCAGACACACACCAGAAAAAAGAACGTTGCAATGGCAAAACTTACTTTTGTATAATTAATTTCTGGCGACTTACAATACACTCCCTCTCAGCTTTCCGAAGGCCATGATTTTGCGACCTATCGGGCAAATAGTCATCAGTCATCGTCATCATTATTATAATGATTTTTTTGCGTTAAATGAGCCAATTAGTTTAAAATCTTTATTATTAGCTGATTGCTGATGGCTGGCATCTTGGACCGGTTTCGTTTGGCCATAAGCGAAAATTGAATTATGCTCCAATGCGATTCGAATTTCGAGTTTGCCTCGCGGGCCATTACCTCTCCAAAAATTAGCAGTCGGAGCAATCAAAAAGCCATCTGCCAAATGATTTTCGTGGGAAAAGCAATCGCGATGAGAAAACAAATGAAAGTTTCCGCCAAACTATCGAGGTTTTTGCATAGATAATGGAAAATCCATCAACAAAAGTTTTCTTGGAGAAAAGGGTAATTTATCTTCGAACAAAGATAGCTTGGAGAAACATCAGAAATGGTGTGGAAAGTATCTAAGACAAATAACCGTATTGAACCTAATAACCTTAATAATCAAATAAATAAGGTTATGGTCTGGTTTTCATATGGTACACAAGATTAAAGTTATCTTAGTCCCAGGAAACCCTCTAGTTTAATTGCTTGACTACCCAAATAATCATGGCTTCTTGAAATATTTTAGCCCTGAACTAAATCAAACACAGCGTATTTAATGTTTACCAAACATGAGCTTGTCTATGACCAATATGGTGATATTTTCTATAAGAGTCTCTTATGTAGAGCAGCTAAATATGGTCCCTCGGAGAACATCGCCCATCACTGGTGGCCTTTATTTACAAGTCATGATGTGCTAATTATTACAGAAAAGTGCAGTCGAATGCCTTTTAGCACTTACCGGTGACACGCCCCCTGAGGGCGTACGATGATGATAACTAATGCCCCAAACACATCAGGCATCCATGAAGCCAGGTGCTAAAAACACCTGTGCAAATAGAAACCCAAAAGCCCAAAGCACCTTGTAGGTGGAACTCTCGCATTTACATACCACGTATATATATATGTATAGCAAGGGGAAGGGGTGTATTTTCGGTGCTCGGGCCGAAACCTTTAAGATCTTTGTGTTCCGGGGCCCACACACGAAAATGTTCGCTTAGAAACGCCTGCGAGGCCTTCCCTCCTTCCAACCTCCTCTTTCCCAACACGGCAATCAAGCGCGACTAAAGCTAAAAATAATTACACAAAAGACATAACACACTTTATTAAGCACTAAACATTTGATGTGCTGGGATGTGGGCTCCAAAAGTCGGATGAAGCCAAGTGCAGCTTGCATAAAGAGCACTTGGAGAAATAAAAAAACCATTTAAAATCGGGAATAAAAATTCCGATTTAAGAGAGTTTATTTTTGAAGCTCCAAACAACAAGTATTAAAAGTACTCTGAGTGGAAATATTATGTGCTTACTTAAGACACGATTAGGTTCATGACTTTCGTGACATTCTGTCGTATACAATTCTCTTTAAAAAGGTTAGATTGATAGCCTTTCAGTTATTCAATTTATTATGGTATTTACTCATATTTTCAAAAAGGGTATTTTCGATTATTTTTTAGTACAACAAATTTAATATAACTTAGGTATTACAAGTTGTTGTATTTCAAAATCCTAAGTTAGAAAGTAATATTGACCTTTCTTTATCATGTGTTTAAAATTTAGTTATTTAAAGTGGTTATTTTCCGAGAACTATTTGGATATTGTTCTTTCTGTGTATCATAAGATACGAATGTGATGAGTTCTCACGAATGTAAAAACTAAAGTCATTCGGATTTATGCCTATGTGCGCCTGAGAGTCGGGGAAACATTAGTGATTCTTAAAACTTACAGGCACCGCCTTCTAATTATGATTGATACGGGAAGAAGACCGTGCATTCGACCCGCAACAGTGACGCCAGCAACAGTAATAAGAACAACTAGATATCCGCCGGCAGTTTCTTCATTCGTTCTCAATTTCAAACTCATTTCGCCCTGTTCCCATTGTTTTCCGCCTCTTGCCAGCTATATCAGATGTAGATGGGAACTTACAGTTATGTAGGCTATATAGTGTGCCCCCCACTGTTTTCCAGCTTAGATTACACACAAAAGAAAACGAATAAAATGAAAATTAAACCAAGGCAAACTTCAGGGCTGCTATTCGGCAATTAGCGGAAATCCAAGCTCAAACTTTTCGTAATGATAAAACAATTTACACAGGGGGTTTGTTCAGCTGTAGCCGAATTTATATGCGTCTGCGATTGGGGTTTTGGTTTATTTTGCCAAGTGAAGAGAGGACAAATTGATCGACTGATAGACCACACACCCCGAGCCTTTGGGTTCCAACCCCGTGGTCATAAGTGCGCCATTAGCACTAGCAAACGCATCTCGAAACTCCACTTGGCCATAAAAATCCATCCTCCTACTCCTCAAAAAGGAAAAACACCCACCAAAGAGGCAAAGCATTCATTGCACACACAAAAGAAAATGCCATTTTATGCATTTCAAGTGCGTCTGCCTCCACTATCTGGCATCTCTATTTCTCACTGGATGGGCTGGGGAATTATGCTTTTGTATCAGAGCCCCGGGTCTGTTTTTGATGGGCGTCCCGCACTTCGTGTGTCACAGAAACTGAAGTGTCAATTCCATCATAAGCTAAAGTGGCGCACATATCGCATAACGCATCTCATCTCGAAAAGGGGCCACGGATGACGACTGAGACAGGCCAAGAAAAAGAAAAACTATTGAACAATTTCACAATAACGAAAATGAAATGAGAGAAGAAAGCAAGAAAATTACAATTGCACGTCGATACGTCGCACATGTCCAAGTTCACAGCGAAGCTGAGATACTCTTGCTCTATAAATAAGTAACTCGATAGTTTGAAGTTGTGTAACCTCGGAATATTTAAATTTATTATCGAAATAGAACTTGTCCCAAAATTAAATAGTACCGCTTTAAAGCTCGAAATGGCACTCATCACAATTAATATATTATATTATCGTCTGGTTATTCATTCACATTACGCTAAATAGGTTTTCTCCTTAAAACGATTGTCAGCACTTTTATTTTTAGCAATTACTTACGCTTTGGGCTTATACTATATCTAATTTGCATAGCAACACGTTTTGCGCCATAAGCTTGTTTTATTCAATACTATTAATTCGCCACCTTGGCATCTATATTTTACTATAAATCAAAACATAATAGCCCCGTTAAACGTTAAAATCGCAAAACCGACTTTGAAGTATTAGATTAATCTTCTACCAATACCTGGAAGTATTGCATCTGCGCATAACGTAAACTATAAGCTTGATCATAACGATCATAGCTTGGGATTATGTATCACTGCCCTTGAATTAACAAAATCATCAATCAGTTTTTCAAGTAATGACTCCATGTTGCGAAAATCCCCAAGAAGTACCCATCATTAACATCGATCATTTCAGCTGGGGCTTAAAGTCGTTGTACCTTACCCCAGTGAAATTAATAAAAACATCTGAGGGACCCCCCATTTCCCCTGGCTGGAATGGATTTTGACAGCGAACACGCCGCCGCAAAAGATATAGCGACAGATCCAATTCTCGCACCCAGTCTTGGCGGCATTTTCACTTTGGGTGCGACAACTGCAGCGGCGGTCGGGATAATGATGAATACCTTTTTAATGAGCGGCTGACACATGCAGATGCAATGAAGATGTCGGCCTGCGATTTATCATCTGGGAATTAGGGGGCGGCAGTGTAGGGAGTGGGGAGTGGGGAGCGGGCTTCGAGATCGGGAAGTGGAAACGGAACGCCGCCTGAAGCCGTTCCCTCATCCGTGGAATGACCCTAACCTACCCCATCTCAACTCGGCTGATTGCGAACTATTGTGCGTTCAATTCCGTTATTGGACTTAAACATGCAGAGTTCGCTGGCTCGGAAAAGTCAGTGCCACTACGCAAACACGCATGCACTGAGAAAAGCAAATCTGTAAATTGCATGAAGAACTAGATAAAAATACTCATTCGATATTTTAAATAGCTTTTTTGTGGTTTAAAAAGGCTAATAATATTATACAATTTTAGAAAATAATTGCTTATGAGCAATATGTTTCTCAATTTCAACATATTACAGATAATATTCTCTAATCACATAAATTATCTCTGATCTATACATTTACCTTTTTTAAACTACTAATAAAACCAAAAACTCTGTTTATTTTGTATTTTAGAATTTAACGATTACTGAGGTTTCTTTTCTCTCCGTGTACTGATATGTACATCTGTATACATATGTACACATAATGAAATATTCCCGTGCATAGTTTCCGTATTTGCCACTGCTCCCCAGCCATTTACCAGCTGACCGTACTTGCTTTCTAATTAAAAGTTTGCCCTTAACGTTCGCTTTAAACGCAAGTCAGTTTTTTGGGTTTGGTCGGTGGGTGGGGCGCCCCAAATGAACCCCAACCCCAGGTCCCAGGTCCCAGTTCCCAGCTCCCAGCTCCAACCCAAGCCACCCAACACGACCTGGGTTTTACAGCCAACTAGGTGCCATTGTTGTTGCGGGGCCAGCGAAAATGTTTGTTGATAAATAGAATTTATATGTGGGTACGTGTGTTTATGGCCCGGCCTGGCATTCGTTATAGATGTGCTCGTTTGGCCAAAAAGGGGCCGATGGGCGTTGGGGCGACAGGTGGCCCAGACCAAGGTGCGTTATCTGGCCAACGACGGCGGAAATGGCCTATTGAGCCAGTGTTTATGGGTCATTAGGGTGCGTGGAGCGCTGGCAAACAATTCGGCAATATCGGCTGGGTCGCCCGTAATTAACATGCCATTGTCCTTGAAGTGAGAGCGATACCGATCGCTTCCGCTGGTATTGGCCAAGTGCCAATCCGAAATCTGCATGCAAAGCACCCGAGAGTTGAGGAGCGGCTTCGGTTAAAGCGTGGCATGCAAATAACTTTCTAAACCGACGGCTGCACCTTGACGGCTTCCTTTTGGAGGCAGACAGCCGCCGCACTGAGGAAAATATATGCACAAGTTTCTTAATTACTTAAAATTCCGAGAGGTGCATAGACTCGAAGTATGAGAAAATGCGATTTAAGCCAACAGCAATAAATTGAATTTCCCAATTTTTGGTTTGGGTTTTGAACGAAATGTAAACTTCACGATCCATGCAAAATAGTATGATAGAAGATCAGATTAACCATGTTAATGGTTTCAAATATCTAGAACTTCAGACCTTAAATTTGTGTTATTTCTTGTTTAGTTGTTTAAGAATTCGAGGGCATATAGAAAAACTATTGATTTATGAAGTGTCATTTTATTTGATAATAATATTGGACAAAAAAATTTTATTTAAAATATTTAATCCAATTCCGAATAAAAGGATCTTAACTTTATGTTTGGCCTGCATCTTAAGTGCTAACTGTCAGCTCCTTATGGACCTAAATCTTGAAGTATTTTAAGCTCTTATCCTCGAAACTTAGGGATTCTCCGAGTGCTGTCTCGAAATGCAAATGCAATGGCCACCATCGGCTCGCGCCTGTCAATCGGCGGAGGTCCCAGGTGTTTGGCCAGGTAAGCAGTAAGTGTCCACTTGACTTCCGTTTCGTGTTGGCTGCTCCTTGGTTCCCGGAATGAAACGTGACACACGCCGTCTCTGGATGGCTTTAATCTATTGCATTTGGCAGTAGTATTTACATGCCAGCCATTCGGCCCTTGTTTATATTTGCATAAATATTTACACAGGCCAGCAGATGTGTGTATGGCTGTGGCTTTTGGCTTTTGGCGCCTCCTTCCCATTCATTCGAATCTCGAACCGCCCATGAAGGTGGTGTTCCCACTGCCAGGGGAGTACTTGTGGATTAGGGCTTTTCCCTACTGCGATCTCATTTCGATTCGGCAACATGGCACTCAATTATGTCGTCGTAATTTCCTGTTCGGCACAATTATATGATGCTTATCGCTATCTCGGTTTTTAACCATATTCGGTTTGGCTCATATGAAGCGTGTATAATAAATCTCCGAGCCGACTTGTCGTCAAATTATGCAAATTTCCAGTGTGGGCTCAGTATCAGTTGGGGATCGGAAAGAGCCAGCGACGGGAAGGGGACACACGTATACCTTCAGATGTGGGTCATCACCGTATCGATAACATCAGACAAAAAGAGGGTGTTGAAATGAGAAGGGGCCACTACTCGCATTTCTCATCACGCCCACGCAATTTTGGAGCAGCGCTGGGAAACAATGGCATAACTGCTTAGCTGGGCCCAAAGCCCTGTGCACACGCACAGATGCAGATGCAGATGCAGATGCATCCACTTTGGCCTCTTGTTTGACTTTGCCTAACACTTTGTGCCATACTTTTCAACTGACAAAATACACACATTCACGCGGGAGAAGAGAGATGGGGATCATTGTACAGATTTTCTAGCTTTATTAGCTTTAAAAAAGCTTATAAACTATTTAGTTTCTTATGAGAACACGGGATTTATTTATAATAATCGCTATTTATTGTATATTATTTACTGCTTTCTGGCTTATTTTCTGATATATATATATTACGGCTTTTGGCTTAATTTAATAAATTTGTAGTCCTTGAAGTAAATACTTTTTTACATTTTGATATTGAGATTTTCAGTATAACTATACTATACTATATTCATAAGTATGTTAAAATATACAGGGCTGATGTGATTTGCACTTTCGAGTAATTTAGGAAAACTCATTTTCAATTTTTAATGCAACTTTAGTCAAAAATGAAATAAATAGCTAAATACTTTTCTTCAAGAAATGTGAAAACCGGAAATATCTGATAATAACGGACGCAAAACAGAAATGAACCATATTTTTGGGTTATGATAAGGGTGTACCGAGATATCCTACCTTTTTTTGTGAGTGCCCTAAACAGCCAGATCTGACGTGAAAATACCCAAAGTTGACAGCCCTGAATTAAGACCTCATTCTAAAGTAAACCTTTCAGAGAAGAGGGACAGGCAGACACGCCTATTTGGGCTGCGTTGCTGGATTTGGATTTGTTTCAACTCTGCGAAATGGGTTACATGTGAGGCGAAGACGAGGGCCCTTTGGCGAACAAACAAGCCCCCGAGTGCGAGGGAGAGGGCAGAGTGTGGGAGTGGGAGGCAGCACCCAGTGTGCAGCGGAGCATAAAGTGCACTAAGCGCGGATTTATAACGGAAGCTTAGCCCGCTCGCCAGCTCATGAATAAATTAACACAGGAACATATGTATGCCTAAGTGCCTGTATGTAACGGTGAAGGCATACAGAACAAACACGCCCCCCGGCACATTGTTCTGAGTCTTCCACCAACTACTGGCCATATAAGGCCGTGAGATACAACAGCAACGATTAAAATCGATCTTGAGGCCCATAAATTATGCAATTCAACAAACGGAACAACTCCACTGCTTCAGCAGACAGTAGTGCACTATGGATTGCAGAAGTGCACGATTGAATCAGATGAGAGCGATACTATAGTCTAGGTTCCCTAAGTAGAATGTATGGAGTGGACAGGTTCTTCAAAAATTTGAGTTTAAGCGTGTTCTGTCTCCCATAATGCTTTAAAGATTTTCGGAACTTTAGAAAATACTCCCAAAATAGAAAATATTTAGTTTAAACCACTTCAAACATGGGTATACTTTTGAAAATGTGTTTCGAAAAAGTCTAAGAGTTCGGAATTATCAAAACTCCAAGTTTTCATCATAGGTATAATTTTTACTTCAATATTATTTTTTAGATTAATGTTATAAAAACCTGGGAAGTTCTGATGTTGATCAAGAACGCTTTGGTTATTAAGAGTAAGTTAGGGAGTTCAAATAATGTTCCCCGTTAGAAGCTGGACTGTTTGTGAGGCCCCGCTTGGAGGAGGCTGCAACTTCATCTGCGTGTGGCCAGTGTGTGTTTCATTTTCTGTTTCTGTTTCTGATTCAGCTATAGTTTCTTTTTCCCAGCCCACGCCCATGTCAGTGGGCACCCACAAGCGGAGCGCGGAGCTCTGGCAGTTGGACACTCGGACAGCTGGACAGTTGGGCGGTTCAACTTTAACTTCGATTTTCAATATTCATGACAGGAATGGGGGCGGCGGAGAGTTCGAAGGGGAGGTAGGGGGATGGGGCAAGGGGCCTTGTTCGAATGGCAGTCGAAAATTATGGCAATTACTGCAGAGTACTGTAAATTATTTGCTCTGGCGACCTCATTGTCAACACACACACACAAAGCCGCTGGAAAATTCATAACAGCATGTGTGCAAATATTCCCACATGCACTTTGCAGTTGCTGTTTAATAATTCGGTGTGTTTAATGCAAATTGAGCGTTTAGCAGCCGTCAGTAGGCAGAGGAAAATGATCAACTAAATAGGTCCATGACTCGAATACTAAACATGGTTAAAATGTATTTTTAGATATTTGTTTTTCATCAGTTAAGCTGTTATTTCACTCATCGAAATCAACGCCAATTGAATTGAAAAACACAGTTGATTGATTTTAATAATTTCACAATAATATTCTTCGTTTTTTCGTGTGTGAATAAGTGCTTTGAAAGCGTAGAGCAAAAGTGGCCAATCAGTGGGTCACCCATCGCCGAGGAATCCGCTTAAACCCACAAGTTCTTATCTCGAAGTTCCGAGACCACAATTATGCCTCATGGCTTATCGGCGTGAGCAGCCCTCAATTACAGTGCTCGCATAATTATGCCCCTCAAATCGCTCTTAAAAGACGGCACGAGGTTCCACATCCAGATCCCCGGGAAATAAATCCGAACGAGGAGTGCGGGGCGAATCGGTAGTAAGCGCCTTTGCGGCTTATTTGTAGGTCGTATAAAACGGAGTCCCCTGCGACGGCTACTTGCTTTATTTTATTTACTTTTTATACGCATTTGTGCAATATTTATTTTTATGCCAACTGCAATGGCCGAGTGATAAGCGCTGGACAGCGGATGAGACTGGCCTGGGTGGTGGGGATACACTCTATAGGAGATATATGTGGGGCAGAAGGGAGAAAAGGAAGCAGACGAGAGCAGCGACAGCGGAAATTTATGGTCGTCGCATAAAACGCATAATCAGTAAACGAATGTGCCACAAAGGCAGAAGGAGGACAAGAGGTTCGGGGACTGGGGGCTTAACCGAATGACCGATGGATAGGGAATCGGCTAAAGCTATAGCTATACTGGGACAATCATCCACGCATTCAACGGAAAGCACTTCGATAGAAATGCAAATTCAAGCAAAACTTGTGCGTAACTTATGGCTCCTGTATTCGTACACTGAGGGAAGCTAAGTGAAAAGCTTAAGATACTGCTTCTCTGTAAAGTCTAGGTCACTAATCACCTTTTCTTAATGACTTGTCACCACATCCCACAGAAAATGCAAATGGATCCCTTTATTGAAAAAAATTTGGACAGAAAATCATTTAAGAAGGTTATTTGCAACACATTTGTTTTGATCCGAATACCTTGTCTTATTTTGATATACTAACATGACATCCTAAAGAAATCTTAAGATAATTTGAATAAGTAGCTTGTTACCCTTATACAATTCTCCAACAAAAATAGGTCTAAAGAAGGTACAGGATAAACTTGTATAGGTGTATTATATAGGTATAGGTATGTTTTTAAATATCCTTGTAGTCTGGTTACTATATTTGTATAAAATGCGTATTTAAATAGGTAATTACTAACCAGTTTATGAAATAAAAGTATAATTGGTCATTCGATTTTATTTATTATTAAGACGATGACTATTGTATGGTGAGGCTATACTTTTAGTAAGCATTATATTGCAAATAACTAAAATATAAACGAAATGAATATTGACTTCTTCTGTTTATTCAGAAACCTTTCAGATTTCAGCTTACTTTAAGTTTTTGGCCACTGTTTTCATCAGTCCATGTTATGCACACATAAGCTGGATGAGTCAGTGCTAAATTGGTCCGCCTAAAGTGCAACGTTTGCACTCTGCACCTTGCCGCCTTCGGCACTATTTCACTGTCAATTGATCGGGTGACGGGATGGCATTGGCTAAATCGGGGACTCGAGGAATCGGGCAGCGGTAATTGCGGGGCTACGTTAATTAAAGCCCTGTAATGTCATTAGCTGGCCTTTTGACTCGCCCGTCCGGCTAATTAGGTTTGCATCTAACGCGAACGCAGGATGATGGCTGCGAGTCTGCGGATGATTTCCGACGGGAGGCTGGCTGATGGGTGACGCACTTGCACGCGATGCGATACTTGGCGTCTCACTTAATTACCGACTGCCAATGGCCAGCTTGATAACAGTTAAATTGATTTTGATTGCTTTATTCGATGCCTATAAATCAGAGACGAATGAAAATTCTGTGGGGCACGTGGGCAGCAGAATGCCGAGACCGGGAAAGCGATATGCGCGATATGGACACCGATATGCTGGGGATATAGAGGCCTATATACAAACATCCATCGGTGCTGGCCACTGCCCACTTGTCCAGTGTCAACGTCAAACACGAAACGAAACATTTTGTGCGATTAGCTTGTAAGATTGTTTGCAGCTCTTTTTGTGGCCATTTATTCAACTGCAGTCGGCAGTCGGCGGTCGACAGTCGGCAACTCGATAGTTAGAGTGTGTAAAACTGGATTGCAGCTGGACCGGGCTAAGAGCTAAAAGCCGAAAGGGTGAGGGGCCGGAGCTGGCTTAGATGTGAACGTAGACAAGCTGGCAAGCCAAAAGCATTTTGGCCTCATGGTGATTTCGTCTTTTTTCCACTTTTTGGCCTGTGTTTGCCCACTCGAATGCCTCCGAGTGGCAATTTTATCGAATTATTTGCACTTAGCTGCAAATTCAATTGGAAATAACGAGCGACTTTTCGTTGTTAGCACTGGGCTGGCGAGGATACGAGTACTTTTGTACGTGTATCTACGGGTACAAATATCCGAGTCCCCCGAAGCCCCAAAAAGCAGCAGGTGATCCCATGCACTTTGCACACTCAAAGACACAAACACAATTGATATCTCTGTCGCAGTCTATTTGGGTCGTGTCAAAAATCGCCGCAAGGTGGTAACCCCCATCAAACGGAGTTAAACAGTAACATGGGTTAAGCAAAAATGCCATATTTTAACCCCATGGTATATATATTTTTGAGTTAGTTGCAACTATAATTTTACAGCTCGGTAAAAAACAAACTTTTTGTTTAGTTTTCCTGTACTTAAAAAGACCTATCAATAACATTTTAAGTTCATTATTTTAAATTAAAAAATATTTTAATGATGGTCAAAACTGTTATTAAGCAATTATCTTTTTTCGCTTAACCTAAAGCCAATTTAACCTAAAGCCAATTTAAGGTTATTTTTGTTGGTTTTTCTGAGTGTATTGGTCATTGCAACTATCTGTTAAGATCACTTTATGAGCTGCCTCTACAAAGTTTCTTTTAGCCTATATTTACTATACTTGGTGTGGTATATATTTTTGCATTGTGTAACCATTTTGCCGCTTGTTTAATTTTTTCGGAATTTTCCGATAAGCGACGTGAGCAATAGGAAATATTTTGACACTTCTTTATGGGGCAATCTAAAAAATACGCCAGCCATTCCAAGGCGATATGAAAACCACTTTGTGTGCCAGTGAAGTGAATAATTACTAGCCATTTTGTTGTGAAACCAATGGTTAAAGTCGAAGATTAAGAACCAAAAACGGACACCAACTTATCTTGAATTTATGCTATGCAATTTTAGGCAGAACGAGAAGGATTGCGATGAAGACGACAAGGACGATGTGCTGGATAGTATGCCACCGCCCCCAAATTACATACAGATCTCCCAGGGAAGGATTCAGTTGGTCCACCAGCCCAGGACGCCCGTGGAATCAGAGGCGGGAACTCTCTCCCTGGAGCGACAGGGAGGCTCGATCTCCGGATCCGGCGGCTGTGATAAGGTGAGTTTTCGGAACCATAATTAACCCCTGGCCTGGTATTCGGTAACTCCCTGCTTTTGGTTTCGATAGAAAGGCACGTAGCGCTTTTGGGATAGACGTAGACCCATCCAATTACAGACAATCAAATCAGCCCGAATCAAATCATAGCCCCGTATATAGCTATTACTTCCCCACCATCAACTAACCTTCGGCTCTGGTGTTTTGTGAGTGGTTAACCCAAATTTTTCCCAACCAGCGGGGAAAGCTTTCCATTGTTGGCGTGTGGAGGAGAATTTTCCCAAAGTGCGGCGGCATGCAAACGAGGCTCTCGGCTAGGCAAACACCTTTGAACTCGGCCCATCGGTTTGAGCCACTTGAACTCGTTAACGTGCCATTTGAGACACATCGCAGCGGCGTTCCAGAGATTGATGAAGGACTCCTCATGCGGCAAATGACCTCTTGACATGCGAATCTCGGGAATCCCGGGTCACGCCAATTGCTCCCCGATTTCTTCCCAATTTCTCGGCCTAATTGATCGCATTTAAATGCTGACAATTACCTGGCTTCGCTGGCCTTTCCCATGAATTGGCGGTACGGTGCTGGTGCTCCCATATGTTCGCTCCACGGCATTCGAATTCCAAATTCTCGCTGCTGCTCACGTTCCGACTTCCGTGACGTTTTAATAGCACTAAGTATGGCGCATGCGCAGCCGCTGCAGTTGATTTATGGTAGTTGCAGGCTATGGATGTGCCTGGATGGTCCATAAGCGGCTGCAAATGAGCCGGGCCAGCTGCAGCGGCCGGGAACGTGGTAACTGCTCCATGTAAATGGCAGTTGACGCGGTAATGCTTCCCAGAATCCACTGGAGAGGCCGCCTGGCCAGGCAGAAGTCACGGCTCCTGCTAATTGAACCCACGAATCCGCTCCAGAGGCTGCGTGTCTCGATTACCAAGATCCGAGAGCCCAGGGCCCAGAGCCGAGCTCCAGCCGCCCCGACAGACACCCACTCGCGGCAAATTTGCCAAATGGCATCTCGATTATTTGTGCGCACACAATGGAGCTGATGCACTGCATCCACATCCACGGCTGTCATCAGAACCCAGTCACGTTCTCTCCCCATAAGTTGCTGCCGTGCTTTTGAAGTTGCTGTTGCTTTCGCAGTTGCTGTTGCAACTGTGCAGTTTCGCACTGGCGACGAGTGATTGAGGAGGGTTCAACGAACTGCCAGCTATTTATTTGCTGTGTTTGCTCAGACTTCTTACCCCGTGTCCCGATCCCCCTACTCTTCTGGAGTTGCAGCTTCTGGCTCTGATTCTCCAATTCTCCGATTCCCCGACTCGGCAGCACATGCGCACAGTTTCGCCAGCTGGAATAGAAGTCTATGGGCTGGCATTGTTGTCGCCGTCTCCATTTCATTGCCTGCATTAGCATATGGATATGTGTGTACCTACTTCTGCTATATTTGTTTACACGGAAAAAAGTCTCGAAGTGGGGCTTTAAGACGTTCCAGAAATCGATAGAGATTTTTTTTTACGGATTTATTTGGTCTTTAAATGGTTTAAGGTGAATAATGCATGAGTGTTTTGGTATCGGAATGTTATTTAAACATCAAAATACATTAGGCATTGCAAATAAAATGAGTAAATAATTATAAAAATTTGTTGGAGACTATTTAAGACATTGCTATTAACCTTAAAAATTAAGACCCCCGACTTATTTCTTTCTGTGTACAACTGGCAGCTCCACCTCGAGACTGGATAATTTCCTGCCACAAATCATGGCATTCAGTCTCGCTTAGTTGGCCAACTCTTTTGGCCATTCATAATCACGCTTGGATCGTAATCTTTATAAATTCTCTCTCGTTACGGCAGAACAACAAAAATCAATTTGTCTATTGCGCAAAAAGGCCGAACTGAAAACAAAACCCATGCTTCAAAAGACAACACAGCCATTTTCCTCAAGCTATAAAAATTATTTTTACAACTTCCACAACTAATATTAAGTGTTTAACAAAACAGAAAGCAGCAAAAAAAAAATGGGAAAAAATCCAAAAAAGCAAACTGGTGTTTTACGAGCGGCGGCGTCACATTAGTTGTTTTGTTTTTTGTGATTTTTGTGTTGTCTGTTCGAGCCGAGAAACATTGGCTGGCCATTTTTAGGCAGGGAAATACTTTGAAATTGCCATTTCCATTTCCTGCCCACGCCCCCGCCTCCTGATGACTCCCTGTCATGTGTGTATTATGTAGGTATAGACACACTTGTATCTGTACATAGTGCTCTAAGTAGCTGATCTCTTTGGGCGCTTTTCCTCAGCGTTTTCTACTCGAAAAGTCGGCCTTTTGTGCCACCGTTCTTCTGTGGCATGTCAGCCTTGCTCTCGGTGAGTTATTGGCCATGCACACCTGCAACTTGCCCACCTGTCCCCACCCCCTGGCCCCCCTTTCCCACTTTGTACCCACTTTTGTGCCCCAGACCTTCTCCTCATCGCGTGCGGATTAAGTTGAAACTTATTGTGTTTTACTTTTTGGTCCGAATGCAATGTTGCCTTCACTCGGAAAATCGGGATTGTGCCCAAAAGAGTTCAATGATTTGCTTTTTACACCTCGAATCTGTTTTCTGTTTTCGTTGCGGTGACAAGATCGTAAATTAATTTCAATTGCTTTCGTTTCTGTTCGAGCTGTTATAATTATTTTTATCGCACCGCTGCGAACAGTGCTGTCACTGCATATTGTAGCCACAAAATGTTTATAGCCCCTACTTATAGGAGGTTATAAAGCACACATAATACCTTTCAATTAGTGGCAGCTCAGATTAAACCTTTTTTAATTACTAGGTAACTTAACATATATGTATAAATTAAATTTAATAATTATATTCTTGAACTGTACGCTATAATTTCTGATAATTACAAATCTCCACACAACTTGCAATTGGCACTTAAGACTATTTCTAAGATTACTTTAACTATCTTTAAAAACTAGAAATCAAGCTTTTGGGCAGCACTGAAACCGCTTACAAACACACCCACACTCACACCTAAAAACCCATTGGTTCACTGGCCACATATGCATACACGGAAAATTGAGGAAAAACACCCATGCACATTTTCTAGCTAGCTTTAACTTTTCGTTTTGGGAACTTAGCCATAGCATTTAGCCATCTTGCGCTGCTTCCTGAGTTTTTGGTTTTTCTGTTTTGTTGTTCTTGCAGGATGTGTTGGAGAAGCGGATGATTGAAGTTGAAGGCGCTCTGCTGCGTTTGCAGGAGCAGTTCCAGAAAGTGAGTACTACTCCTACGGAAATGTATCCATCTATCTATGTACATACATATCCATCTCCATCCCCTGCCCCCTGCGAAGTTGAGATGTTATTACCCAGCCCGGACATTGCTCTCGAAATGAACTTTGAATTTGATGTCGCCGGAGTTGGGTCTTTCGCTGGGCCGTTCCCAAAGCATTTTAATTTCCTGTGCGGTCAGCGTGTGAGAGATTTGGTTCGGGGCAGGGGTCTTTGGGTGGGGTGCACCGGGGTTCCGGGATTCAGGGGTTCAGGGGTTCCGGGGTCTAGATGGACATGGGGGTCATTAATCGTGTTCAGTCGTTTGCGCTCTGTGCGGTTTGTGCGGTTGGGAATGCCAACAAGGTCGCCTGGCCGGGCAATTAAAAGTTACAAGCTTAAATTACATGCATATGTAGCAACATCAACATCAAATTATCCGACAGCAGGAGTAAAAGACACAATGCCCAAAAGAGACAGGACCAGTCTGCACATACCCTGGTTTATCGAAAAAGAAATACACAAAAAAACATTGTATAGGTAAATTTGACCAATACGAATAGTTAAGTAACTGTAAAAAATAGGTTAACAACTAGGAATAGTGACTTGTATTTTATTGTTGCTTTAGTTAGTATTTAATAGAAAAACTACAATAAAATGGAAAGCTGTGTGTATTTTGTTTTTGGGAGAGTAACTAATTCGTTCCATTTTACTATTATATAGTTGGGTGTACCTACAATTATAAATTAAACAAATCCCAAGTACTATTTTAAAGAAAGTTTAAATGCAAATCCAGCAGATTAGGAATACCCAAACTTTTGAGAAGTGACATTTAAGAGAACTTGCATGCAAATTGGCGAACATAAAGTCACATAAAATGCGTCTTAGAAAAACTGAGAATAGGATATTCCGGCGGTTTATTACCTTCGGTCCACTCGATCAAAGCCCGTCCAATGGCAAATCACAACCTAAACTGTCATCACAATGGCCGGAGGATGCCCCTTGTCGGCCCGAAAGAAAGTTTAATGGCCGGAACTTTCCGGCGGAAGGAGCTTGGTTTGGCATACGCATTTCCGGCTTTAGGTAATTGAATTTGATAACAAAAAAGAAGTAGGACGAGCCAGAGCCCCGAAAACGAGTTAACTGCCTGGAGTTTATGGTGTGAAAAGGAGCAGCGTGTGGCCACGGCCTCAGTGGCATCCATTCCACGCCCACACCCACTTTTTGGCCAATGATTTCCGCAGCCAAATGGCCACCCGCCGCCTGCTGTTCCTGATTTTCACAGGAAGCGGCGGAGACAAAACGCGTCGAGAGGAAAAGTGGAAAAGTGCTTTCTGCTCTGCTCTGCTCTGCTCTGTTCGGGCCCGTTCTGGCCATTGCCTGATTTTCTATGCTTTTGGCAGGCGGCCCAGCTCGCAGCAAATTTACGAGTGCGGCAGTGGCAGTTGCCCCCGACCTCCCATTCTCCGCCTTATCAGCTCGCCAGTCTGCAAGCGTGGTCCGTGCATGGGAATCCGATTACTGCACTGAAAACAAACTATGGCTCGAAGCCAGAACAAAGGCTTCAAATGATTAACCTACAATTTCTAAGAAACTAGTATCCAAAAGTATAAACAAACCCTGTTTTTTTACCAAAGTATTTCAGTACGAAACATACTTCTGGGATTGATCAAACTAGTAAAAATTTTAAAAAGCAAAGTTATATTAAAAACAAACTTAGTTAAACATTTCCAAAGAATAAAAAAATATTTTTATGTATTATTTCAAATAAGTAAAATCTTATTAAAACAATTTACAAATGAGTTAGGTGATACTACGTTAACGGATGGAATCCTAGACAATTATTTTTCCTAAATCGATTTTTAATGTCTTAAAATTGTAATCCTTTTTTTCCAGTGCACGGGCATATGCGGATGCTGTCTTTTTTTTGCACCACAAGGAGTTTGGCCGGAGTGGGGGGAAGTGGGCGGAGTGGATACATGAGCTACCGTTGCCGCTGTCCCAACTTCCAGCTCCTTTGGCAATATTTCTGCACTTTATCTGTCTGTAAATAACGATTAACTATGCTCGCTGCTCCCTCAGCTGCTTTTGCGCTTTTCTTGGCGTTTGGTTTTGCTTTTGCCACTGTCCTTCCTTTTCACTTAGTCAAAGTCCCTCCCCCACAAAGCAGCTGTGTGTGTGTGTACTTTATTGTTATTGGCATATCAGTGGCTCAGAGGAAGTGCACTCAAAGAAAACATGTACACTAAATAAGAGAGATTTTTCACGACACTTTGGGTGATATGCAGAAATCAACAATTTTATTTTTTTAACATTTCAACTTGATCAGGGTACAATTTGGGTAGAAATTATAAGGATGTTAGAATTGGGGTTTGCTAGAAATCTAACCCGAATTCGCCGGTCATATAGACTTTATACATTATCTTTTAACGATTGGGTATATTCGAATTATTTACATTTTATCATACAAATTTCTTATTGAAATTCCCTTAATTTTTTCCTGTGCAAAGAGGAGAGGAGCTGGCAATCCATTGACAAGTCGGGCCACCAAAAGTGTGAATGTTGCAGAATTCTTTTTTCGGGTACCAGGGCTAAAAGTGTGAGCAACGGGGCTCGCAGAGGGTTCAAGGCAGACTTAGACAGCTTGTTGGCCATGTGGCATGCAATAAATGGCACGATTCAATGAATATCCATCTTCCGGTTCGGCATGCTATCCCCATCATCATCATTCTCGCTCCCAATTCCATTCCAGCCCCACTTTCATCATCATTCTCATCTGTTTCTTATTTGGCCGAAAGGAGAGTGTGGGTTTACTTTAGTGTAATTGATTTCCAGGCCGAGAACTCTGCGATTATGGTCTCTTAATTGATAAGAAAGCCTTCCTTCAAAGGGTTTATAACCCCCAACTTTCGTTGCTAGGTTTCCGCTTTCAAGTCTTCCATCTTCATCCTGCTCGAATTGCTGACAGTTGCCGTTTTTTACCAATTTCCTTTCTGTTGCAACAGCTGAGCCCTTGTCCGCAAAGTAAGGCTCATGGCAACACGACATTTAATCCTTTGTCCCCTCAAATATTTGTGTTTGTTGTACAAAATGCTGGCAAACGAACCGAAGAGGCAGATGACTAAACGGAAGTTTTGTTTATTTGTTTGCCTTTAATCAGGCGACAGATCAACAAGCCAAATCTGAATGGATTGGCATGTGCTAATGAAAAGTTGATTTAAGGGCAGCAGGCGGGGAAAACGGAGGAGATGCACAATGCCCAACTTTCGCCACCAGCACGTGCTCAATTTTTAATTCCATGGAAGTCCAGCCCCTCCAGTAATCTCGCAGCCACCCTCGCTTTCTCCTCGTTGCCCTTGGAAATCTGCGTCTTTAATAAGCCCAGCTGCATTCAACTCAAGAAAATGGAGAGCGCCAGTGGAAGGGGGGAGTTCGAGGAGAATACAGTACAGTAAAGCTGTGTCAAGTTAAACCCAAGCCAGTTTAAAGTTTAATTACCTAGGGGCAGAAACTGAATGATTTGAAATTATTTTTAAACGTATTTTTGGTGTAAAATAATGTTTATAAATGTTTAACTTTCCTACTAAGCAGGCAAATTAAAGAAATCTACATAAAATGTGAACTGAAACCTTTAAGTATTGCAATCTTAAGTCTTAAGTTAAACAAAGGATCATGCCGCAAAGGGATAATTTAAATTTTCCTCTTCGAATTCCCAGAGGTTCTAACTTAAATTTTCGTCAAAGCAGTTGGGTGGTTTAGTAGTAGAAGTTCTACTGTACCGGCAAGCAAAGGAGGCAAAAGAAAAACTGTCGCTGTCAACTGTCAAGAAGGGGGCGTGGTCCTGGTCTCGGACGATGTCTCTTGAGTGGCACTTGGTTCGCTTACAAGGGCCATCGAAGTGAAGGGAAGTGGGGCCAGGAACACGATGAAGGCGAAGAACTCGCAGCATGGGCACTTTTTATTATCCACATCAATAGAAGGTCCCTTAGTACCGCCCATCAGCATCATCATCATCATCATCATCATCATCATCGTCATCATCTTGCAGCGTCTTCTTCTCCCGCTTTTGAATTGCTAATAATTTTGTCGCAAGCGTTTGATGGTTTACTCACTCGGAAATAAAGGCACCACCGCCAACACTGCTGCTGCACCACCTATAGCCATTCCCAGTCCGTTTGCAACCACCCATCCGTGGATCCCGGCCCGGAACTAGAGTTATGTACATAACTGAATATATAGCCATAAATTTAGGGTAGGTCATAGCCACTCTGGAGTGTAATATTGTTGCACATACTTATTACTAGTGCCCATTAATGCATAGAAAAGCCACCCTTTTCGAGCTACCCCAAGATCCTCGCTGAATTTTTTAAAGCCAAACCTAAAGCCAACTTGATGATTCATACGCCCCCTCGACACCCGGAGAGAATTTCGGAACTACCACCACTATGCGGCATATGGGGAGGTCGACTCTTCAGAACCCCTTGACAAAAAAGTGCAATGCAATTAATTTTTTTCGCGAAACTCTTTCGGGGAAGGGGATGGCTTTGTCCATCCCACTCACACATCTACACACAGAGAACGGAAGATGGTTCTTATACTTTCACAATATTATATTTGTTTCTGTATAGTTATTTTCAAGATCTATGATAAGATTCCCGTTTAACTAAGTTATATAATAATATTCTCACTCTCATAGAGAAAATTCTGACGTTCTCATCTGAGTTGAAAATGTTCTTAAAAATAGAACAACATTTTTAAAGTTGAAAATATTTTTATTTTGCTTGACTCAAGTTGATTTAGCGATATTTACATTGTATATCTCAACAAATAAACTATTAGTCCAGTCAGTAGTGTGTACTTATCAAAAAGTTGTTAAATAAACTAAATTGCTCATCATTTCGTTCAAAAATTCAGAACATTGATACCAAAATGTAGTTAGTCAGTTTTTAAGAACGAATATTCTCAATTCAAGAACAATGTACTTGAATAATTCTCTCTGCACTGGTTTCTGTTTAATTGTCGAATAAATAATAATAATAATAAATGTCAAAATGATATAGGTTGTACATAAGATCGAAAGATTTAATACAATGCTTTTTTTCCGCTTGTGTAACTTTTTGTTCACTCCTCGTCTTGCTCAAGTGACGTTTTAGTGTTTGCATTTGACGCAGCGGACGAGAAGTTCAGAATGTGGATGGATCACCACCAGTCCCAGTATGTATGGTATAGATATAGGGTTGTTCTTCTGCCTCGCATCTGCGAAATGTTTGTTTTGTTGTTTGCCCATCTCCTTCCCAGTCCCACGGTCGCGGTTCATTAAATTAAAAACGGCCAATTCGAGTTATTCGAATTCGGAGTAATACATCAAAAACAAGGGAGAACGCTATAGTCGAGTACCTCGACTATCAGATACCCGTTACTCAGCTTAAGCGACCAAAGGGAAATGGAGATATGCAAGCAGCAAAGCGAGATTTAAATGCGCCACCTACCGGCGGAAGACAGATTTAAGCGTTGTGTGCGTTAGGGTAGGAGTGACAAATTCATTGTTCAATAGAATAAGTTAGCCGCGCACTTTGCTCTCTCTGAGCGCCGGCAGTGCTTTTCTCTTTGCCGCTAAGTTCGGCCGGCAACTATTAACATACACACACATACACGCGTAAAAACATTTCGCACTGTCTGGCTCTGACGTCATAGCTTTTTTTCTTGGGAGGTTTGTGGGCGTTAGAGTGGGCGTAGAAAAATTTTTTTTGGGTCAATCGATAGGTATGGACAAGACTAATACATTTCAGTTAAAATTTTCTATCTAACATCAAAACTGTAGGAGCCACAGTTTTGGGCGGTTTGTGGGCGTTAGAGTGGGCGTGGCACTCTACTGAAACAAACTTGCGCTGCGTAAGAAGCTCAGGAATCTGCTCGCCAAATCTTAATAGCCTAGCTCTCATAGTTTCCGAGATCTCAGCGTTCATCCGGACAGACGGACAGACGGACAGACGGACAGACGGACATGGCTAGATCGACTCGGCTAGTGATCCTGATCAAGAATATATATACTTTATGGGGTCGGAAACGCTTCCTTCTGCCTGTTACATACTTTCCGACGAATCTAGTATACCCTTTTACTCTACGAGTAACGGGTATAAACATCGGCGAGCGGAGGGTGGGCGAAGGAGGGTGGGTGGTTGGGGTGTTGTTTTGCCGGCAGTTGCAGCTGATCGAAGTGGTCGGGGAGGGATGGGCGGGGGAAACAGGTTCCCAGCAGCTGTTCTCTCGGTGAAATGCGGCGAATTCGCCAGTCGCTCTCTCTCGATTTTCAAGCCACTCCAACGAGGGTTGTTTTCCCAGTTCCTCGCTCCTTTGTGTCCTTTTTATCATTGTTTCGCCGGCTTTCGGGAGCAACACAAATGTTCGCCATCGGTCGCGTGTTTTTTAAAGAGTTTTTTTATTTTGCTTTCCCGGAAATTATATCTTTTCTTCTAATTTGAGCCACGTTGTTTGCTTTTTGCCGAAATTTATTCCGCTTTGGGGATAGCCAACCCCCTCCCCTTCACAGCCCCACCCAGACACACTTTCGGACTCCAACTTGGTTGTTATTTTTACGGTTTTGTGGTCTCGAAAGTTAACCAAAGTTTGGGCACCGGCAACCAAAAAAGCAACTTAAGGAGTCACCAGAGTAATCGCATTTGGAATGGAATAAAGCGTAACAATAACAAGGAACAAAGATGGTAAGAATCAATTGGAGGATTTTAAAAATTCCAAAATGGACGAAGGCCGCCCGCCGTTCAATCTGCATGTTAATTAATAATAAGCATGTTCATATTTCTCCCCCTTTTTGAAAACGGGGGTTCACGTTAATCCCAACTCGGTTTTAGAGCGATCGTTAGGAACACGCGTGGAATTTTCCCTTTTGATAAACTCCCCCGTCAGGACAATGGATGATTTTTATGGGATAGGACATGGCAGATAAGGGGGTTACCAAGAGAAAAAGTATTAAACAATTTGATGTTGTTTTACACAGAGAAAATATGTCATAAGCAATCTAAGCTATCAACTAATTGGAAAATTATTAATTCAAATTATTACTTTGTAACTTATTTACCTATTAACTCGTAGCTTCCATACCAACTATTTTTTTTAAAAAAGTCGTAATTCTTTAAAGAATTTGTCATAATAAGTGCATACATATATCCATTTAAAGACGAACTTTATATACATTAAAGACATTTATAAAGAACTAGTTTGATGTTCAGGTTAAGGTTTGTGTTGGCATATACTTGCTGACTTTAATGAACTAACGCATACCAAACTTTAAGAACAAAAAGATATATGTTGGTTCTCTCTGTGTAAACTAGAGCTTAAGTCCGGGGTGGTCCGGACATCTTCCGGAAGTGCGTTTGCGGGTGCAAATGGCCGTGTGATGCGCCACCCTCCGCAAGACCTTCGATTCGCCCACTCCTCCGGCTGGTTCGTACTTTTTATCCCCGGGACACGGGTGCAACATGTTGCCGGGATTTGTTTTGTTAATTTCTGTTTTGGGTGCGGGGCTATGTATTCGCTGAACCCCTTAAATCATTTTTGGGCCACCCTCGTCGTGTTGCAAGCCGCATGCTAATTGAAACCTGTGCGGAGTTTCGTGTTTGAACCTTTTTGGCTGCCTTGGTAGCCAAAGTTTCGATTAATTAATAAAGAATTCATGTCTGATTTTATAACTTCATCAATAAGCTCCGCGTCGGCACCGCTTTCGTTGCCCCGGTATTTACTCCCTCGCTTTTATGAGGGAAATTCACAATGAATATTTATGCGCGTCGCCTCCTGAATGGGAAATGTGAAAGGGGGTGGGGAGGGGGTCTCTGGGTGGATTGGGGCTGGGTGGCTGGGTGGTGCAGTGGCCAACAGCTGCCGACAGGCGCACCAGTTGCCCGAAATAGCGTCTTGGGTGGGAAAAGGGGGCTGGGAGTGGTCCAAACGCCTTGGCTCTCTAATTTTATTAACACGTTCATCATTCCTCGCCATTCGACGGCACAAGTGGCGCCTGAGGACGGCAATCAGTCTGGGGATCCCCATTTTCCGCCCCAAGCCCCCATACCCCCATACCCCCTCCCCCCTTCCTTTCCACTTCCAACGGCTGCCGCCTGCTGTTGCCTCCAATTTTCCAGCAGGGGCATTTTCATATTGGTCCCCGCGTCTCATGCATGAAGGCGAATTAATAAAAATTATTGCATATATTTGTAATTCCGGGTGCCTCTTTAACGGGTGGCCAGGGGGTGTAATGAGGGGGTGGTGGGTGGTTGGGAGTTGGGCGGTTGCTGGGCGACTTCTTTATTGGCGCGTGCTGCTGCGTTTTATCGCTCCCTCCGCTCCCACTGCCCCTTTCCATTTTATTATGGCTCCCTTTCTTTTGCCGCTGTTGCAGATGAAAGCGTTTTAGACATATTTCACTACACAACAAAGAAATTCAGAATGATGTAAACTTAGTATTAGCGTCTGACTTTATCTATTAGATTTCGCTACCAAGCGAACAAGTGTAATAAAAAGAGCTTAACAAGACTAGAAATAAGTTCTCATAGGACATTGTTTAAAATTTTTATAATTGGTAAAGATTTGACCAATTCATAGATAATTTTAGTTCTTTTTTGAGTGCTACGAGTTTAATTTCTATAATTTAAATGGTACAAATGCGTATGTATGTTTCATTCTTCTAAGACTCTCTGCCATTAAAGGAACATTTTCCATTTCAGAAAAACTTAAAATGCCAACTAAAAACTGAAGCAGTGTTGGCCACACATTTTTCTCTCTGTACATTTTAGGGGAGCAACAAAAGACTTGCAGCGCAGCCCAGGAATTCGTAGCCAAGTGGAGCGCAGAGTTCTTATGACAGGGAATTTTAGGAATCTGAAGCAGGTCCCTTGCATAATTAAATTGATTAATAGGTGGGGCGGCAATTCCCCTTATAAGCCACAAGGGGCATCCATATATACATTCTATGAAAACTCTCGACTGAGCAAACAGAATCGACTCTTATCTATATCTCTATACCTATTTGCCGTTGCTGTAATCTCGGACTTGTGTTGGCACTTTAATAGTACTTGCGATATTCAACGATTCATTCACACTCGGATCTGTAAATGTTGTGGCTGTTGTCATCCATTTTGTTAGCACTAAGGCAAACAATTTATAACAAACTGTCTGGATGTGTTTTATCGTCACGTCACACAGATGAAAAAGTCGTGATGTAATTTTTATCGATTACAGTTGACGCGGGGGAAAGTGCGGGGAAAATAGAGCCAGGGTCTGGGTTGTTGACTCCGGTGATTTATGGTGTTGCATGCATCCAAGTTCCTGGGTTGTTCTAATGTATCAGTAGTATTATCAGACCCCTGCCCCCGAATTCCCAGCCCCTCGGTTCGGCTCCTTTGTCGCTGTCCATTAGCTTGTAAAACGCTGCTGATTGGCACTGTGATATGGACAATTAAATTGTCGTTCTTAATCAGCGACGAGTGCACTAATTCATTGTGTTTAATTTCTTTCGCATTTTATTTAATGTTTTTTTCCATTTCTTTCTTTTTTCGTGCCCTGGTCAATTGCACTTTTTCAGAGCCAATGCGGGTCGCCAACGTTCGAGAAGGAATTGCGCGAACAAATTGAGAAGTAAGTGACAAATAAGTTAAATTGTTAAACGCGATAACAACACTCGTGTGGAGTGTGTGGAAAATAAGTACGGAAAGAGGGTGGATCGACCGTAGACCAGAACTTTCGCACTTCTGTTTCTTGGGCCAAGCTCCATTAGCACAATTGCCAAGTACCGTCCAAAATATTTATTTAATTTGTCTAGCCGGCAATTTCGGAGTAGATTTCGCGCTGCTTTTGGCAAATCGTACGTAAATAACTCATACCCAAACTCGTGACCGGCCACGCCCCCTTCGGCCTTCTTGGCCATTACGCACAGAACAAGTTAACGGCACGGCGAATGCAATTTTCCAAATTGCCAAGAATCGGAGGATGAAGCAGGAAGCGCTTACTGGCGAAACCCATCAATCACCGAACCCTCAGCAGCGCCCTCTGCCGGCCCGAATACGTAATTACCGCGATTTCGAATTGGTGCAAAGTTCTGGTCTAGGCCGAGATTTGAGTTCTCTTTCGGGCCTTTCTTTCTTTATGACCACCATTAGCTGCTAATTTCCAAGCAGATTGTTTATGCAAACGTTTCTTTTTAAACACAATTCAGCAGGGAATTGATTGGGGATTGCTTATATATACTTAAACATTATTTCGTTATTTTTAAAGTCAGAAAAATAGTTTGTTTTTGTAATTCAACAGTAAATGAGTTTTTCGTAACTGAGTTTATTTAACATTTTTCTGACTCAAATATTATTTTAAAAATTTTGATAACAACAATAATATTGTTTTAAGCATCACATTATTTCATTGAATCATTAAAAAGCCTGAAATATATATATATAAATTTAATTTTTAAAATCCAGTCAAATATTTTTAAAAGCAATTTCTTTGTTCATAAAGTGAGTCGTATTTAAAAATTAAAGAGCTTTTAATTGAACATACTTTTAAATTTTTAAAGTGCCTATAATACAACAATAGAATGTCGTGCAGAGATTAAATAAGTTAAACAAAATAAAATAATAAATATTTTCCTTGAATATTTTTGTATTTTTGATGCACCCATAATACAACCATAGAATCAGTGCAATCAGTCACATTTTCATTCAGCCACTGATAAATAAGTAATCAATACTCGGAGTTCCCTGCTGAAAGCGCCCCGCGTTTGCGATGATTTTTGCAACTCGTTTTCATTTATGCATTTCTATATTTGTCCTCTTTTTTTCGCTTTCCCTCGGCACCCGCATCCGCATCCGAATCCGAATCCGCAGCATGAATCGCATTATGAAATCCAAAGAACGCAAGCAAATGCAGACATGTCGGGATCACAAGGCACTGCAGGTATGTATCGGATGGAAATGGAAACTGGGGAGGGACAAGGGGGAGGGACAAGGGGGCTTTTCCGCACGGAGCCGCGCAGCATGTGGCAAATCAATTTGCACAGCGCGAGTTTCCTCGGCACTGCGAGAAGGGAAAGGGGGGGAGGGTAGTCCCTCCGACTCAAGTCATAAATAAACGCATAAATTCATTTTTAAGAACAATCTCTCCCCTCGCTGCCATTCCGGCGCATGCAAATTGTCTCTTATCCGGACGGAGTAACTGGAGTCGTCGGCGAGACTTTCTCGGGATGTTGGAAAAAGGCACATTACATTTTTTGCCCGAATTGATTGAGCGTCGGCATTAGAGACGCTTCACTACGCCCTAGTGGCAGCTTTTCATTACCATTCTCCTGGGGTTGGGGGAAATGGAATGGAAAATGCTTTCCCTTTCGTCGTTAACTTCTGGCAATCTCGTTCGCCCCGCCGGCCAAAGCCGCCCAAGCCCAATCTTGTAAGGCCCCGCTAATGAAGCCCAAGGTTTTCACGTCCCATGGCTACATGTGACCTTCTGGCCAGCTAACAAGTTGGCTTTGATCGAGATTGGATATTTGTTACACGTTGGAGCTGGGGTCCCGGGGAGGGGGTCTTGTAACTACTGCTCACTTAGCACTTACAGAAAAGAGCCGGTTGATGGATGAGGAGCCGTGTGCCAGTCTGTGACCCTCGTCAGGGCAGCTGTCGGGCGAAGGTTGCCCCCAGCACTTGATAAATACTTGATCTAATCAGTTAGCCCTTTCTCAACAGAGGTTTTCACTGCACGGATCGCTTTTATGGGCTTTGTGCAATATCAATTGAAAGCTTACTCTTTATTAGCGGAGTTTGGAAATGTCGATTAAAACCTGGTCGTGACAGAAGGTATTATAAGCACACGCAGTCTATCTGTAATCTGCACTTGATTTTGATGATAAACAAAATATGTTGTAGAATTTACTGCGATTTTTGACATAAAATGTGTAATGGTTTGGATAGTAAGGGTGTAACTACTCATATGTTTACATGTAACACTTTCAGCTTATCTAAAACTGAAACCATTTCACAGATTATAAAAGCAGATATGAATTTTATCATTTTCATCAATGAACTTATCTGAGTGAAAACAAAAAGATAATATGAAATATATTTATTTGGTCAGTGGAATATTAAATACCATCAGGTTTTACAAAGATATTATCCAAAGCTGTTAAAATTCTTGAGTTATCTAAACTAATACCATTTAATTCCGACTACTTTACAGACCCGCTTTGCCCGCCAGGAGAGCCTTCTCCAGTCGATGCAGCAGGAGAACCGATCCCTGCTCACCCGAATCCGGCAGTATGAGCACTGCTTGGACGACGTGATGCGCAAGGTGGTGGACGCCATCGTGGCAGAAGACAATCTGCGGGAGGAAGTGAGCATGCTGAAGGGCAGGGTTCGGGATCTGGAGGCCCAGAATGCCGCCTTGTCCGCCAGTCCGGTGAAGGGCAGGGACGAGGGCTACTGCACCATGAGCAGTGGACAGCCGCAGCCGTCGAATGGCCACCTGGAGGACCTGCCCGAGGAACCGGAGCAATGGCTTCTGCCCGCCGAGCCCTGCTCCACGGAAATGGAGGACTGGAGCATGTCGCAGGAGGAGCTGGCGGTGATGACCTTCGACGACGAGCGGGATCAGCACCACCACCACCTCCAGCATCCTCAGCAGCAGCAGCGGAGGAAGAGGGATCACGACTGGCTGTGGCCATCCAGCGACCTTATCAACTCCACCACGGTGGAAACGGATTCAGTGGCCGATGGCATTGCTCAGCTGCTGCAGCAGAAGGTGAGCGATGAAGCTGGAGGGGATTCCACTTATCTTTACTTATCACTATTCCCATTTGTAGATCGTTTACTCCGAGGACGAGGAGGTGGCCTGCACGGACTTCACCAACGACTTCTACAAGCTGGTCAACATCCGTTCGAACTCCTCGCGCAGCCTTTACTCCTATTTGGAGGGTGAGACGGATGATGAGGACGAGGACGACGACGATGGCGAGGATTCCAGCATGTCGGAGAGCCAGGTGGGTCCGGCGGGACGAACTGCAGGAGCTAGTCCCACGCCCAGCGAGGCGGGAAGGGCCCAGTTGACCAGCTGCTCCTCCAGCGAAACGGACGATCTGTCCGCCAGTCAGGCGAAGAAGGACGAGGAACCCGATTACGCGGTAATCGATGAGTGCCGAAGGAGGGTGAGCGACATAGAAATCGAGGATGTACCCATGATTGTGGGCAGCACGCCGATGAAGCCACTGGACGAGCAACAGTGCATTGCCCAGATCATCAAGAGCGAACTGCGACGACCTCCCCATGTCCTGGTCAAGTCCAAATCGGTGCTGGAGGAGCAGGAGCCCAGCTGCATCCTGCGACACAACCAGCGCCGCGAACTGGAGTCCACCGTGGTGCGCAGCGACAGCATCAGCTGTGCCATGATGACGAAAATGGCCAGGGAGGTGGTGCCTCCGGCGCCCGGGATGGTGACCAAGTTGAAGGAGCGGATGCTGCTGCGGCAGGCCTCAACGCCTCCGACGGCCAGCTCCTGGCGCAGGAGCAATGGCTGGAAGAGGGTCACCTCGCCGGTTCATCCAGCAGCGGCTGTTTCGCCAAAGAAGGTAAGGGATCATCTCGAAATCATAGATTGTTTAATTGTATCAATTCCGCATTGATCTTGCAGAAGGAAGCCAAGTCAACGGAGCCGCCAAAGAGTTGCCTGCCCAAGGCGCAGCCCACCAGAATTCCAACGAGCATCCATTCGTCGGTGTCCTCGTCCTCCTCGATGTCCTCGTCCTGCTCGCCCTCGCCCTCCTCCCCCTCGCCGCAGTCCCCACAGCAAAGGTCACCGGGTCAGCAGCCCCAGCAGCAGCGAAAATCGAAGATTCCTCCACCAGTTCCCGTGCGACGATCCTACGCCAGTTAGGAAACACCACTGCTAAATCTCAAATCAATAATCGTCAAGCTAACAAATATTTAAAGATTTAAAAAGACTAAATTGTGATATATTCAAACAAAACAGAACAGAACAGAAAGATACAGAAGATTGATCAGACTAAGCTGATTGTGGAGGATCGAGCGAGTTTTGTACGTACGAATACGAGTATTTATGTATATTGTAAATTTTTGAAGGATGTTTTACCTTGTAAGCGGCACTGCCAACTGTTCCCCCTGAAAAAGAGAAGAAAAGAAAAACCAAACCGATCGGCTCGCCCTGCTCTATACCCTGTATTTTGTAGAGCAGCGGTCGCAGCACCCAAATCAGTAGGTTATACTAACTAGAATGGGACAATTTGATTGATTTCAAACTGAATTCAAACCACTATTAGCTATGGTCATGACTAGATGAACCAATACTGTAGTCTTCCGCACAAGTCGAGTGTATTTGTAGGACATGGTTAACACGTAAACTAAACCGAGTTAGTAGCTCCCCACACAACAGCAGTTGAACATTTGCATTTAAGGGTGAAATATTTCAGTGTTTACGATGCAGTATAGAAGGCATACATAGGTACGATATATAAACACATCTATATACGGTTTCTAAGCGAACATTAAACATTAAACGACGACCCTACAATAAACTGTACATAGCAGTCGTTCTAACTAATGACAAGCTCTTCTTCAGCCGTAGTTAGCTCCTCAGGGGCTGCTGCCACCGACTAATTCTCCGCAGCAGCCCGATTCCTAAGCATATACCTACACTATATAGAACAGAACGCACTACGATCGAGGAGGGAACATAGACGTAAGCTCGTATAAACATTATAATTGTATTTTCTTAGCGTAGCGAGTACAAATAAACAAAAGAAGTTACAGAAAAATAAATTATTGACCTAACCAGTGGCCTCGCCTCTCGAAAACGGTTATCGCGGCGGGTTGGTAAAATCTTACATAGATATGTATGGGCGGGTACTACTAATCAGTAACGTAAAACGCAAACAAACACGATCTCTTAAACTACTTAGGTGGTACGGCAAAGAATGAGTTCCAGTTCATGCTTCAGCTGGAGGGAGCCCAAACGAGATTCCGGGGCGCTGACCCAGCAGCTCTTGTAAAGTTTGGAGTAGGCGCTTTCCAAGCACGCACTGGCCTCTGGCCCCGGGCTATGACAATCGAAGTGGAGTGCTAATCGGTTCCGGCGGCATTTCTTTTTCAGATCACGGCCGGCGGTGTAAGATGGATCGAGGCTCAGATTACGGCGGGCCGAGGCACTGGCCCTCTTGCATATCACGTCGGCGTCGTTTTCATTGACAAAGTTCCAATCGCAGTCGCTGGGGCAATCTAGAGCTAGAATCTTTAATTGATGGTACTTATCCGGCCGAAGTTCGTGCTTGACCACCTGGTAGGCTATGGTTTCATTGCAATCGAGCGGGTGATAGGGCAATCTGCGGGCCTGCAGTTGCCACATTGTAATGCCCAGGGAGTAGATATCGGAGGCCTCGGATAGAGTGTCTGATCGTAGCACTTCTGGAGACATATATCTCAGGGTTCCATTGGCACTAGTTTGCTCTGGTCTGGCGCAAGATTCGCCCATCTCAATGGAGGAACCAAAATCACAGAGCTTGCAGATGTAACTGCGTTTTACCTTGGATAAATTGCCAACCCCCGAAGATGTTATTCCCAGGGCAACCAATATATTGGTTGGCTTTACATCCAGATGTAATACGTTCTGGGAATGACAGTATCTCAGAGCAGCGACCACATCCAGGGTTATCCTAAAAAGATTGTGGTTGTTGACAGAGGTTTATAAAGGGGAAAACAGATCGTACAAAACCCTATGCATCAGTGGCAGCGCCAAAGTGTCTACGATCCTCTGCAGGCATTGTCCCCTGGGACATTCCATGATGACCAAGCCGAATTCCACGGCGGATTCTAGTTTTAGAAGCCGCACAATGTTCCTGTGCTGCAAGTTCATCAAATGCGATTCATTGTGCAGTGTTGAAGAAGCCTGGGCTCGAATGATTTTCACAGCAACGGACCGATCTGCATTAGAACCTTCAGTTTATTTAATTCCTTCAAAGATATTGAACATACCCCGGTATATAGCTTTGAAAACCGTGCCGTAGGCTCCGCGTCCTAGTATCTGGCACCTGGTGGAAACGGGGTGGCCATCCTTGAGCAATTGCCTTCTCTTTGGCGTATTCAGCAAAAGCTCGCCCATTTGTCTGCCTACTAAAAGCGACCTATTCGAACTTGAAATTTTATTGAAATATAAATAATCCACATGGCCTTCTTTTTGCCCGGTCTCTTAACGGTGAATTTTTGAACAGCTGGGAGATAATGTTGCCCCATTTCTTTCTAAATATGTCTCTAAAACGATATTAATCGCGATTAAGAACGCCATTTGAAGACAATTATTTATTGAAATAGTTAGTGCTCTTAAAAATATAACTTTTCAGTCCCAAGGAGAAGAACATTAAATTCAAGATGAGCTTTTTATTTGTTCAGCCAAAATATTCCCTCTACTCTTATTAATTTCAATTGTATATTTACACTAATAATGCACACTGTTTCACTTGAAGTGCCTCTCCAGCAATTACATAGGGAAGAAATAACCATAATGCACGAAAATATAATTATTATAAATGGATTGTAAGGGCTTTCGAGGGTTCATTTTAGGCTTAATACTATACAAATAAATATTAGTACAAATGTCTGCCGCTAGGCTCTTCCATGATGATTTGCTAGTTGCGTTCTCTATGCAATTTCTCGGTCTCCGCCCGCAAGTCCTGTGAAAATGGTAAATTAATAAGAGATTGCAAGACATAAAACATTCTAAATTACCCGAAAGGCTTCCTGGATTTTGTCTGTGATGAGCTTCCGCGCCGTGGGCTCCGGCACTTGGCGCTTTTTGAGGTCCAGAATAAAATCGTTGAGGTCCAGTGGTTCACCCACATTCAGTGTAACCTTCTTGCCCCGCTGTATCACATAGGGCTCCACATTGGGCAGCAGGTCATCCATGCCCTCGTGCCACATGGGCAGAATGATGGGGATCTTGGGTGACTCGTAGATGATTCTGCCCACGCCCCACTTGAGCCGCAGCTCCTCCTTCTCCATGTTCACCTTGCCCTCGGGAAACACGTGGATCCAGTGGCCCAGAGCGGCCTTCTCGATGCACAGGTTGATCGCCTCCTGGTAGACACCGATGCCACGCACAACAGGTATGCACTTGCCTGGGAATGGGAAGGGAAACTATTAGTCGTCTTTTAGTTTTAAATTATCAGCAATTAAAAAATGTTTCTTAAAAATATTAAGACAAAATTAAATTTTAATAAAAGTCTTAAGTGTCTCTTTGAAACTTTAAAAGTTGTGTTTTCTTTGTTTCCGGTCGTGGACCTTGGCAAAATAGTTTGTGACGCCCAAATTAAGTGTGTAACCAAAACAAAGTCATGATCAATGAAGAACTACAGAAGATTGTTATTATATCGGTCATCTATAAGACGGAAGTTCTGTTTCAACAAAAGTGACTCCATGATAAAGGTATATTTTTCATCAACTGTTTCCTGCAGTCTTATACTGGTATTCCAAACAAAATCGATTAGAATTTTCATGAATTTCCTAGACGCCCCCGGGTGTAATTAGTTTAATTGACTATCGAGAGTACAAATAAAGCTAAATAAATTCCCAAGCTATTCCATGTATTAAGCACGTAAGGACCTTTTCCCCCGATTCCTGTTATCCTACATCAAGTAGTCCCCAATAGTCTCACCGAACATGAAGAACAGCGAGTGCCGCCTGTTGGTGAAGCAGATGTCATGGGCGGCCATCGACCACCGGATTTTGTAGGTGTTGCAAACGACTCCCAAGGGAAGACAGCCCCACAAGCCGGGATCGTCGAAGCAGGAGTAGTGGTTGGACACGGTCAGCAGGGGAACGCCCTGGGGTCGCTTGGAAATCAGTTTGACTAGTCGTTCCTTGTTGTAGACGCGGGGTTTGTTGAGAAACACTGCAAAACAAAATAGAGAGGCGAGAGATCAGCATTTGCATAATTGTGCAGAGGCACCAATTAACAGCACGGCACATGTTTGACCTCGATGGCCAGCATCCGCACATCGTTTATTAACCGAGAGATTCGCAGTCGCAGTCTTAGTCGAATTCGCATTCACGGTCAGGGGCGTGAGCTCTCCGAGCGAATCGCTTGGCCAAAAATAAACGTGCCTTTGGGCCAGATGTTGGGTAAGGTCGGCTCTGCAGATAGGTACTCACTCAGCACAATCTTGCTGAAGATTCCGACGGCGGAGATGACGAATTGGCTGGCCACGTACCAGAACCTCGTGGGGTTCCTTAGCCTGGGGAATATCCAGTCGATGTTGTAGGGCACCTCCACGCCGGGGCCCACATCCAGGGCGGGATCGGCGTTCCGGTCGGACATGGGCGGCGAGAGGGGCGACGTGGGCGGAGGCGGTGACAGGTCCTTGGGCTGGCCACTCCGCACGGTCTGCGTGGCGATATCCTTGCGGTCCTGCTGACTGGCCGGAAACCGCTCCTCGGCCACTGGACGCGCCTCCGGAGCTTGGACGTACTGCTGTGGGTTGCAGATAAGGATGGAAATTAAAATATCTACGGTCAGAAAGAGCACATGGCAAGTCCCGCCGCTAACCATGGATAGCCTTTAATCTTATCGGTCGCTCCCCAGAATAGTTTCCTTTTGTGTTTGTGTCTGGCCAGATGCCTCTCTGAGTTACGCATTTTGATTCGAATACTTGCTTTATGTATTTCCTTTGTCAACTTTCGGATTACCTATCACCACCCCCGGGAAAAGCCGCCTTTGTGCCACAGGTTAGCAGCATGCGCAGTGAAAATCCGCTGCGGAAGTCCACGTTGCATTTTCGCGCACATAATGCAGCAAAAACTCACGGCGTCAGAGATCCAAGGCGACCTTCAGCTCGGTTCGAGGGGTATTACATTTGGCACCTGCACCTGCACCTGAGAATCTTTCGCATCCGGACGGCGGGAACTTTCGAGCGTAACTGATTTTTGACTCGACTGAAATCGCCAAGTGCAACAGGCACAAAAACACGCATGAAACGGGGGCGGCTGCCCCTAAACAAAGAGAGAAAAGGCGAGAAAGAGCGAAAGAAAGGGCGCGAGAGCAGTGAGGCAACAGTAAGTGGTCGACTGATTGTGAAACTATCTTTATCAGTTGGCCAAAGTGCTTAGCCAAGCGCTTCCGTGAATAATGATCACGTTGCTGCGACTTGACGAGATAAGCATTCGAATTTGGGCGCCAACCGTGGTGGGTTCGAGTTCTAGGCGCCAGGTGGTGAGTTTCGCAAGAGAGTTCTTATCAATTGCTTGCCATGGATTACTTAGCAAGATAGTACTGATGGAAAGGTGTTATTGTTTACCTAAGAGAGGTAGCCAGAAGATACTGATACAAATGCGTTGAAAACAATGAAAACCTATTTCTAAATAAAAAAACACATGCATGTTTGTATATTGATTCGGGATCGCTTTCAAATTAGTTTTCACTAGTCCTAGTATAACCATTATCGTATCTATGCACTTAACTTGTGTTACTGCATTTTAGATTTCTTGTTCAAGTTAATTCAAACTTTCCCGCCAAGTGTGGTGGGAATGGCGACAACTGGTTGCTTTTGAAACAAGGTGAATAAGAAGAGAAAGCGATGGCCTGATTTTGTTTATGTTTATTGGGGGTCACTAAGGTGAAACATTTTACGACTCCGTTGCTATAGTTAAGCTCACCCGAGACAGTGCCTGGATCGGCGGTCTATATCCCCCGCTGATCATCCAGTTTAGGTTCCGCATGGCGGATGCGGCGCCCACGTGCCCGGGACGCCTCAAATTGGAACACACAACCATCAACATTTTAACGAGTTCTTAGTTTTACAAGAACGATATGCGTGGGCAGTTAGCGGGCCTCTACGGGTTTTACATAACCGATTTTTGTAGGCCGAATAAATTCACTTTGCAATTTTGGACGCGCACTGCTTGCTTCTTCGCCCAACCGCCACTTCTTCACCTCGGCTGCAGACTCATGGGCGTACCGTCAGGGGGCGCCGGATCCGCTTGGCGCATGTCTGGAGGGGGTCGTAATTTCGGTGGGGGCGGCGAAGGGGCTCAAGGTCAGGGCAAAAGAATCTGAAGAAACTAGAAATTTAAAGAAAAACAAAACCAAATCAGCTGTTAGTTGCCATTCACCTCGAAATGAAGTTCGGCCATTCTGCAGCACTAAATTCGTCCGGCTGTGTTGGCCAACACTGGTTTCTGGCCATCTGGCAACACAGGGGACTCCTCAAAATATATTGTCGTGGTTTTGTAATTCCCTCCTAAGTATCAATTAAAAACACGGTTTTGCTGTGGTTCCGGTGCAACTATGTCTCGCAGCGCTCGCCCCCTCACCTCCGCCCGTGTCCTGCACAAAATCAAGGCTCTGAGCACCCCGCAAACCAGCACTGAATATGTGATCAACCGGAATCCCAGGAATCTGGAGAGACTACGAATTGCCTACAAGCCGGGTGGCTATCATCTGGAGAAACCCGGTCGATCCTACTGGCACACCCTGGAGATCAACACCAGTGGTCGATATGTCAGCGCCGATGTCAAGCACTTCGAGAATGGAACCATCCTGAGTGCCAGCACCTCCGAATGGGCCATCAAACAGCAGCTCTACAAGACCAACGATACCTCGGCGTTTGTGAACCTCGGGAGAGTGCTGGCCCACCGTTGTCTGCAGTCGGGGATTACGGAGATGACGTGCAACGTGGATGCGGTGCCCGGAAGCAAGCTGCAGAAGTTGCTACAAACCCTCCAGGACAACGGTGTGTCCTTCAAGGAACCCGCTCGTCTGGCCAACCAACAGCCCTGGGATGCCGAGAGGCACGAAAAGCCCTGGGAGGTGTTAGATGGATCCTTGGAGCCCCCAAAGTCTAAATAACCCAAAGAAACTCCGCTTAGTTTTCGTTTCGTTTAGAATAAACGTTGATTATTATTGCTAATTACAACGAATCATGGTGATCTATTCGTATTTGCCCTTGATGTCCTTCCAGAGTTTCTGCAAAGGGGGGAAAACTCAGTATTTGGCCAGGAAACCCGTATTACATAAGAGGATTATACTTACGCCTTTGTTGATGCCCTCGAAGATCGCGACCGACGTGACATCGATAGCGCGCTCGAAGAAGAAGGCCGATGCGATGATGGCCACGGCGTAGGTGGAGGTGCGCTTGAACAGGGTGTTGTAGATGACCTTCATGTTGGCTGGATTTTCGATTTAAACTTCCGATTTGTTCTCAGGTCGACTTTTTTCACACGCCAAATTCACAGCTGATTTGAGAGGTTGAGTTGACAAGCAGTGTGGATAACGTCGAAAAGCTGGAAGCCAGGGTGACCATTAACTCGATACACCTATGTTATCGAAAGTGGTGCCACCTCTAGTCAACGGGGCAAAAACAAACGATTCGTGCCAAAATGCCAAATTATCTACATATTTAGCGCAATTGGGGATTCTTTGCGTGGAGCATGGACATAGCCACCATTGAGCTGAGCGTTGAGGCGCTGATAGGGTCTCTCTTGGCCCTGGGAGTCCTGTTTGCCTTCTGCCGTAGTTTGCTTTCCGAGGACTTCGTGAGCAGCTTCAAAACACGTCACGGCTGGAAATCAATACAGGTCTTGGAACAGGTGAGTGAAATCACCAGTTGAGAACCCTCTTTAATATGATAAACTCCAACTAGGCCTGCTTTTGCAACGTCTGTGAGATCCTGCTGACCCCCTCCGCCGGACTCTTTTGCGACTGCTGCGGCCTGTGCACCCATGCCACGCCCACCTGCCAGCGAAGGGCGGACCGGGAGTACCGCTGCAAGGACAAGTGGCTGCGCAACGAGTCCTCTGTGCGGCACCTGTGGGTCCACGGCAATTTGCCCATGGGAGTCCACTGCGCCGACTGCAACGAGGAGGTTGACCACCATGTCAGCACAGATCCCGGTCTGTATGGATGGCGCTGTGCCTGGTGCCAGCGGTGCTACCACAACGACTGCTACTCCCGCGTCGACACCAAGGCCGCCTGCGACTTTGGCGAGTTCAAGGACATGATCTTCCCGCCCTACAGCTTCGTGGCCGCTCGAACAAGGGACTCGATGCGCCTCCACCTGGCCAGCATCACGCCGCCGGACATCGAGAACTGGGAGCCACTGATTGTGATTGCCAACACCAAGTCGGGCAGCAGTACGGGCGCCAATGTTTTGTCCCTGCTGCGCGGCTACCTACATCCGCTGCAGGTGATGGAACTGGGCTCAAGGGGTCCCCAAGACGCCCTCCAGTGGGTCGCCAAGGCCAGTCCTCGCCCGTGTCGCATACTGGTGGCCGGCGGCGATGGCACCATCGGCTGGGTACTCAATACCATCTACGCGTTGAACATAAAACCCCAGCCTGCGGTGGCCATCATGCCGCTGGGCACAGGCAACGATTTGTCGCGAGTTCTGGGCTGGGGAGCCGAGCCACCCTCGGTTCTCGATCCTGTGGAGATCCTAAGAAGTATTCGGCGTGCCCGCTCCGTGAATCTCGACCGGTATGACCTGCAGATCGAGAAACTGCACTACAGGCTGCCAATCCAGAGGCACCCCACAAAGACGATCCATGTTTATAACTATTTTAGTGTGGGTGTGGATGCGTTCATCACCTACAACTTCCACAAGACGCGGGAGTCTCGTTTCTATCTGCTCAGCAGTCGAATATTCAATAA
The DNA here is from genome assembly GCF_014743375.2 of Drosophila subpulchrella. Classification (NCBI taxonomy): domain Eukaryota; kingdom Metazoa; phylum Arthropoda; class Insecta; order Diptera; family Drosophilidae; genus Drosophila; species Drosophila subpulchrella. The sequence continues at coordinate 751,195 of NC_050611.1, read as the reverse complement.
GGTAGGGTAGTAGCTAGTGTGTCTGAATTAATCTTAATCTCCCCAATCTTGTTTACAGCTTCTGTACTTCACCTTTGGAACGCAACAGGTGATGCAACCCGGCTGCGAACATCTTGAGGAGAAGCTGACTCTGTACCTGGACAACAAGCCAGTGCAACTGCCTGAGCTGCAGGCGCTTGTGTTCCTAAATATCGACTCTTGGGGCGCTGGCTGTAAGCTTTGTGAGCTTAGCAATTCCAACGGCGAAGTGCGCATGGTAAACTCCATTTCCGATGGCATGATGGAGGTCTTTGGCATTGTTTCCTCCTTTCACATTGCTCAGCTGCAGTGCAATATAAGCAAGCCGGTGCGAATTGGCCAAGCCAAGCAAATAAGGGTGAGACTAACGCTAAACCCTACCGAGTCTCTGTTAATCAACAATCCATTTCAGATGCAAGTAAAGGAGACAGTGCCAATGCAGGCGGATGGAGAACCCTGGATGCAGAGTCCTGCGGATATACGTTTGTCCTCGCGCAGCCAAGCCCGCGTCCTCAAGCTGGCCGCAACCTAAACGTAATAGCTAATACCCAATTGTAACCCCTTATGTGCCAGTCCCATAATCTCAAAGTACTTAATCCGGAACCTCAGTCTACACTTAACCGAATTTGGTAAGCTATGGCATTTTAAGGACATCCCATGGAGGAAAACCAAAGCTAGTCGAAAAATACACTAAATCGTATCTGAAAGAAATCCACTTTTATTAAGACTCAATAATCTTTTGAAATATAATTAAATGTTCGACTGGTGTAACATGCTGCCCGCAAGGGGCATGCACAACATTTGGGTCAGTAGAGTGTGTATCGAAAGGCGGGTAAACAACAAAATCAGGAGTGCAGCATCAGCTGGAGCCCGCTTTAGAGCATGGTCAGCTCCATGATGGCGTTGACTATGTCGTTGCTGTTGTTCTTCAAAGCCTTGATGGCCTTTGCCCTCGTCGTGTTGGCCTGCGTGATGACCAGCTCAATGTCCTTCTCATCGACGCCGGTGTCATCGACCTCCTCCTCGTCTTCCTCGGCAATTGGGGCCACCGAAGTGGTGGCGCCCACGCTGTCGGCAGCGCCAGCAGCCTCGGGGGCCTTGAACTTCTCGGCGGCGGCCACCTGGGCCTGTTGCGACAGATCCTCGATCTTGGCCTCACCGAACACGATGTAGGTGTCGCTGTGGGGGTTCTTGTACACATCGGGGTTGTTGATCACGAACAGGATGTTCTTGGACTTCCTGATCGTCACCCTGTTGACGCCCTGGATCTGCTTGAGGCCCAGCTTCAGCATGATCTTCCTGGCCTTCTTCTCGCCGCGCGACTGCTTGGCCTTCGAGACCAGGTCGACGGGCAGACCGGTGGCTCCTCCGCCCAGCTGTGTGGTGGCCGCTCCAGCCTCCTCCAGACCGGGCATGCCGCCGTCGGAGTCGCTATCGCTGCCGTCGTCCTCGACGCGCACGTCCTCGGGTTTCGCCTCTGCGGAGGTGGAGGGCGCAGCCTCGTTCTTGATTTCGGTCAGTTCAGGCATCTTTGTCTGTCTGGAAACAAGGGGACACCGTTTGGTTAGGTAATTGCAGCGGAAATAGTGTCAATTAGGCTAGGGGAGACACATCTGGCGCCGGTTCAAAAGGGCGGTCAGATGTCGCAGGTGGGGGTCGTTTTTCATCGATTTTTCAAATTCAATTCTACGCCCCATATCGCCCGCCAAAACTATCAATAATCGGCTACCCCGGTAGATTTTACTCTTATATAGGGTATTTTACATAAATCAAGGCAGGAATTCAAGGATATTTTAATAAAAATGAATTTAAGTCCAAAAAACGCGGAGTACACACACTCACCGGAAACGAAGAAAAGAAATATGGCGGCGCTCATCGGTGTGACCGGGTCTAAAAAATATACTTTTTATGCCATTTTAATTTTATCGAATATACCAAAATTATTTCATAAACGGTCACCCGAAAGTGGCAGGAAGGTGTCACCGCTATGTCAGGTAGGTGTCAGTGCTATGATGGGAGTGTGTAAAGTAAATGTATTATCACTGTGGACGGCAGTGCACGTAGTAGCGAAGCGCGCAAGAGAGCGTGCGAAGACAACTACTATATATAGCCGCAGAATTGAAAATCTGCAATTATGGCAGAATTGAAAATCTGCAATTATGGTCCGATCGTGTAATACACCAATCGAAAGGTTTTGCAAAAAATAAGAAGATTGAGTACCAAGACTTTCGAAATATAGATTTGTTTGGGAGAAAAAGCGGTGAAAGTGTAAAAGTAAAAATTTAGAAAATTGGAGCTGCTGGATACGGTGGGGATAAAAGCCCCCGGCTGCTTAACTAGTTTTATTCTTACTAAGAATACGCGTCGAATGACACCTCATTTGTTGAAATCCGATGTCCCGTTCAAAAGTAATTCAAAAAACAAGATTTTCTTCTTCTTCCCAAAATGAAAATGTTTGTCCCTTTGTTTGTGGGTTTGTATGCATCCCATCTTAGTTTTAGGGTTTTGGAAATCCTATCAGTGTATAAAGTAGCTTGAATTAGAAAACGTTTGTTCTACGACTTTTGGAAAAACCCGCTAGTTTAGCGGAAAATCCAAAAAAAAAAGCCAGATTTAAAATGCTTATAGTATCTAAACAACTAATGCTACAGAAGTGTGCTATATATCTCTGAAAAGATAATTAAATTTGCTAAATACTATTTATACAGTAAAATTGTCTGAATATAATAGATTTAGAGTAATGATAAAAATTAATTTTTTAAAACTACTTTTTGACTATTTTCTCAAAATTGAGTCGAACGATTTCTTTTTAAATTTTAAATCATACAGCCCTTGAGATTCCTCAACTTTTGATTCTTAACACTTTTTGCCCTAAAAATTACCGTTTGGAAGATATTAAGCGATAGAAAGTGCAACTCGTTTCAGCTCCGTATACGTAATATTTCATACTTATTCGAGTAAATATTTAATATAGTTTATTTATTTTATCGAATGTAATATCATTTTTCGTCACAATTGTTGATATCAGAAATTTTTGTGACACTTCTTTTTACCTCGTTAAGAGGTGATTTTGTTTGATTGAAAATGTAATGGAAAATTTTGGGCATCGAATTTAAAATTGAATTTTATTAATTTTTTTTTTAAAGTAAAGTAACGTTCCTCACAGAGTTTTAGTGCAGAGATAAGGTGAAAGGGATGGTAGGAGTTGTGAAGAAAGTGGTGAGTGGTTGTTGCTATGCAGAATGGGGGTCAAAGAGAAAGACGAGGTTTGTGTTACCAGATTAGGAAAAATATGACTCATCTTCATGAAGAGGAAGAACACATGGCGCCTTGATTCAAAAATATTGCATTTTTGAGCTTGATAAAAGTGTAGGAACAGAGAAGAACGAGAATAAATAATAAAATAAGTAGGAGAAAAAAAGGGGGAGAAGGTCGCAAGAATTTTAAAAAGATAAATTGAAAATTTGACTGCGCAAAACAGGATTCAATCATAGGCAATTTGAAATAGTTAGCGACACCTAATTAATCTATACGCAATTAAGCTCTTCATCTAGTTCTAGCTCCTTGCCCTTCTTCCATTCCATTATTATTGAAATGGAAAATGGAATAAAATTCAATGTTTAAATCAAAAATGAAATTTTGTAAATTCTCTTGTATTGTTTTTATCACAGACCAAAACAAAAGAGATACCCGTAACTCCGCTTGGCAACTTCAAAATAAATTTACTTTCGAGTATGAGCGATGCTTACAATTTTATCCACTCTAGAGGTTTACATCTTACACTTATCAGTGTCATAGTCATTGACGATGTTCTTGCTAGATACTGGCCTAATGTCAAGGTCAGTACTTACCACTAGTTAAGTGGTCCGATTTAAACAATTTTCGGCGCGCCGATATTGAATTGACAAGCGGTAAATACAATTTATTTAGTGTGGGAGCCCAGTTTTGGGCGGCTTGTTGGCGTTAGAGTGGGCGTGGCACCATGCTGAAGTACACTTGCGCTGCGCAAATATGTATGTCTAGAATCTAACTGTCTAGAATCCTTACATTCAAGCTTTTTTAGTTTCCGAGATATAAGCTTTCATGCGGACGTTTTTTTGAGGTTTTTCGGCGATAGAGAAAGCAACATTATATGTTAATTATATCTTTATATATAATTATATATATATATCATATCAAACAAAAACACCTCTTAACGAGGTAAAAAGTAGTGGCGAACGCGCCTTTAACAAAAATTTCTGATATCAACAATTGTGACGAAAAATGATATTACATTCAGTAAAATAAATAAACTATATTAAATTTATGATTTCGGCCCGCAACAGTAAATATTTATTTACCTACACGTAAATTTTCTGTTGTAGCGTGCCGAATAAATAAATTTAATATAGTTTATTTATTTTATCGAATGTAATATCATTTTTTGTCACAATTGTTGATATCAAAAATTTTTGTTAAAGGCGCGTTCGCCACTACTTTTTACCTCGTTAAGAGGTGTTTTTGTTTGATATCAGAAGTTTTTTTTGCACTAGAGTTTAAGTACCCCAATACCATGACTAGGAATCGTCCCCATGAATATTAAACTTTTTAATAACAAGTTTTATCGCTTCAATTACCAATTTTAATAGCACAAGTTTGGAATCTCAAGGGCTGTATAGTTTCAGATTCCAAGAGAAACCTGTCGTTTCTTATATTTCCCGCCGAACTAGCGGGTTTTTCCAAAGTGGTAGAACAAATAGATCAAGTTCCCTATTTCAACTAGCTTAATGCAAGTAAAGGACCCTAAAACCATAACAGATTTTCCGTTTGAAAGAATCTAATAAGAATATTTGTCATCAAATTGGTTTTTTTCTTGTTTATTCCAATAAGTATGAAATATTTCGTATACGGAGCTGAAACGAGTTGAACTTTTTATAGCTTAATATCTTCCAAACGGTAATTTTTAGGGCAAAAAATGTTATAGATTAAAAGTTCAGGAATCTCAAGGGCTATATGATCTAAATTGTAAAAGGAAATCGTTCGACTCAATTTTGAGAAAATAGTCAAAAAGTGGTTTTAAAAAATAACTTTTTGTCATAACTCTAAATCTATTATATTCAGCTTTACTATATGAAGGGTATTTAGCAAATTAAATTATCTTTTCAGAGATATATAGCACGTTTCTGTAGCATTAGTTGTTTAGATACTATAAGCATTTTAAATCAGGCTTTTTTTTTGGATTTTCCGCTAAACTAGCAAGTTTTCCCAAAAGTCGTAGAACAAACGTTTTCTAATTCAAGCTATTTTATACACTCATAGGGTTTCCAAAACCCTAAAACTAAGATGGGATGCATACAAACCCACAAAGGGACAAACATTTTCATTTTGGGAAGAAGAAGAAAATCTTGTTTTTTGAATTACTTTTGAACGGCACATCGGATTTCAACAAATGAGGAGTCATTCGACGCGTATTCTCAGTAAGAATAAAACTAGCTAAACAGCCGGGACCTGTTTTCTCCACCGTATCCAGCAGCTCCAATTTTCTAAATTTTTACTTTTACACTTTCACCGCTTTTTCTCCCAAACAAATCTATATTGGTATGCAATCTTTTTAGATTTTGCAATACCTTTCAATACGATTTACGATCGGACCACAAAGGCAGATTTTCAATTCTGCGGCTATATATAGTAGTTGTCTTCGCACGCTCTCTTGCGCGCTTCGCCACTACGTGTACTGCCGTCCACAGTGATATAATTATATGACTAACGGCCGATGCACCCGAATACTGAACTTGGGTATATACCTTTAAAAATCTGTAAAAAATCGATTTATCAACGGATGGTCGTAATCAATGGCGCATATTCTCCGTTAAGGTTCAGCGGCCATTATTCTTTTATCACAGCATTGTTCTCTGAAGAAACATTTATTTTATCATAACTAAAAAAAATGGATAGTTTCGTTTTAAAAGTAATAACAGTTAGCAATTCTATTTCAGGTCTTCAAAGAATAAGACAAAAACTTTACACGCAAATCGGGTTGGATAAATTATGTGACTAAAGAAGAAGGGCATTAGTTAGGGGTTATAAACAATGGCTTTCTTGATTAAATAGCACATTGACTGAATGAATGCACTGGTTTCACAATAGAATGTTTGACGAACCCAACTCTCCTCACCGTAGACGTCACTTGAAGGTGTCGATCTTCAGTTTGCTAGTGCATTCTACAAACGCTTTTGGAAGTGCTTCACGCGCAGACGCTTGGAGGAGTATTAAATTAATTGAACTTGCCTGATAAGGCGAGTGCCTCTACACTCGGTGAATGATTTCATTTAGAAATTTGACTCGACTGACTTTCCCAGAGGAAGTGCACGGAGAAAAATCAGATAGTATTAATTATATATGTATAACAAATTAATATTTTACAATGTTTTTATGTATTAATATAATGTTACAGGGAGAAGAAAATCGGAAGAGGATCACTTACAATCCTATAATGGTTTGGTTTAGATTTCGGTAAGACTAAACTAGACATCCCACACTTAAAGAATACTTGTCTGTGCTTTTAATTAACTATTTTGTAGCACCCTTGGCATAAGAGCCGACTTCGAGGTGCGATAGGCATACATCCCGCCATCGGTGTTGGCCTGAATGGAGCCCAGGATCGAGGACATGTTGATGATGGCGGCACCGGAACACCACCGTGTTGGTCTGTAAAGAGTCCATGAGCTCCTGCGAACGCACAGCCGTTATCCTCGCCGATTTCGGCGCTATGCCGGCGTTGTTGAAGAGCACATTGAGGTTCTGCTCCTTGGTCATGCCATCGATGTCGGCGATTAGCTTGTCGTAGGCCTCAAAGTTTCTCAGATCAATCTCCAGGATGTGGATGTTTGAGTGATTCTTGGCCAGATCCTCCAGCTCCTTGGCCTGTTCGCGATTGCGGCAAGTAGTGAAGAGATGCTGCGGCGGCTGGGGAAGACTGACCAGGGGCTTGACCAAACCCTTTCGCCTGCGACGATCTGCGATCCAAGTTTCTGCTCAAATCTAATCGCGCACTTGAGATAAAAGTCCAATAAAGGGCGGCACTATTACTATTGCCGTCTGCTGAGGGGGATTTGACCAGACCCAGAGTTCCAGATGCAGATATCAGCCAACTTTATTGCCGTAACACAAGTGTAAAAAAAAAACATAAATTCTGACAACCGGCTGTGTGTTTTCCCCCGGGCAGTGTTGCTAACCATTTATTTTACGTGTAAGAAGCTCTGCTACCCACGTATCCGCTGGATGGCAAAGTCCAGCGCTACTTTGTGGTAGGCAGGTTGGATGGGCGATAAGATCGGAGGAGACACACGACAGATGACTGATCGCAGCCCCGTATCGCCATTAGATAACGCCCCAGTGGAGTGGCCACTCCTGCAGCTTATAAAAACCCTGGCTGGGATCCGGAACCTCACAGTGAACGCTTCAACGTTCAACCCACTAAACACCTAAAATGAAACTACCAATCCTCCTGATCGCCGTAGTGGCCTTGGTGGCCACTGTGACGGCCAAGTCCGCTCCTGGTCGCATGGCAGCGCGGTACGACAACTTCAGGATCTACCAACTGGACATTGAAACGGAGTTGCAAATGGACGAGCTTAAGAAGATTCACGAGCACATCACTGTAAGTGGATACAAATATATTCTCTTCAGTAAATAACAATTTCTCGCTTGGATCCTTTTATATATAGGTGCACATCCTCAACGAACTGGGTGCTCCCGGAAACAAGTACAATGTTATTGTGGGTCCTTTGTTCCACAGGGTCTTCGAGAAGACCATGAAACTCCTGGAAATCGTCTACGAAGTGATTGTCGATGATCTGCAGAAGTGCGTAAACAAATCTCAACTGAATTACATTTCTAAAACAATTCCCCCCATACAGATTGATAGAAGACTCTTCTGTCGGCGACGATTCCCAAATGGAATGGGAGGGCTACCACTCCCTGGAGACCATTTACGATTGGGTGGATCAGGAGTGCGCTGCCCACGATTTCCTGGAGTGCAAAGTGATTGGACAGTCCTACGAGGGTCGTGACATCAAGAGCATTAAGCTGTCGAAGCGATCGGGCAACAAGGCCATCTTCCTGGAGGGCAACATCCATGCCATGGAGTGGATCTCGTCGGCCACCGTCACCTTCCTCCTGAACCAGCTGATCAACTCTGAGGATCCCGCGATGCAGCGTCTGAGCGAGGAGTACGACTGGATTGTGGTGCCCATGGTGAACCCCGATGGCTTTGTCTACACCCACGATGTGGAGAGGTTGTGGCGCAAGAATCGTCGCCCCAACGGATACAGCAACGATACTGGAGACTGCTATGGCATCGACATGAACCGCAACTTCGACTACCACTGGGGTGGTGCGGGCTGGAACATCGACGAGCCCTGCGATCACTGGTTCGGCGGCGAAGAGCCCAACACTGAGGTGGAGATCATCTCCCTGCAGAAGTTCGTGAGCTCCTTCGAGGACGGCTACATCCGGTCGTACATGGCCTACCACGCCTACGGACAGTATGTGCTCCTGCCCTACGGACACTCCAACACCGAGTTCCCCCCGAACTACGAGCAGATGAAGCGCATTGCCGCCGCTTTCTCGGATGCCGCCGCTGATGTCTACGGTTCCACCTTCACCTATGGAGCCAGTGGCCTGCTTAACTGTGAGTTTTTGGGATGATGGGTCATGTGGGGGAACTCCTACTAATGTATGCGATGCACCCACAACAGATGTCGTCTCTGGAGCTGCCAAGGACTGGGCCTACGGCGTGAAGAACATCCCCTTCACCTGCACCGTGGAACTGCGGGACAAGGGGACCTACGGATTCTTCCTGCCCTCCAACCAAATCACCGAGGTGGGCCTCGAGGTCACCGCTGGCCTGATCGCCCTGGTCGACAAGGCCGCCGAGGAGGGAATTTTCGATTAAAAGCTTGTTCTGTGTTCATTCAAGAGCAGGTGCTGTGAATAATAAATATATAAATTTATATTTATACATTTGAACATTCAAAAGTGGCTTGGTATTGATAAATATTGCAGACGAACAGTGGCGAATGAAATTCACTAGCTCGGCGTCAGGTTGACAAAATAGCTCATGGCAGATTTATCTGAAATCAAGAAACTACATTATCTTTTAGTGGAATTTAAATACAAATAATTTAAAAAATTAAATATATTATATTTAAGACATTACAATCAATTTATAAACTTTTAACCTATTTAGAACCGCTTTCTTTAATGTACGCTCAACGATAATTAGGAAATATATAAAGTTTGGAATAAAGGTAAATTAAGTTTGAAGAATTTCATTCAGAAAGTGTTATTAGACTTTCGCTTGGCACATAAACAAGCTCAAGGGGAAGATTTAATTCAATTGCTTTACCTTTACCAGCTTCTAAGATTGTTTTGGCAACGCAGAAACACTTATTCAATAAGTTCCAAAGTTACTTCCCCCAAGCCAAGAAGCTGCACTTAGAAGTGAATAGGGAGATTGGGTGGCCTGGCCAAAATACTGCATCTGGTTATAGGCAAATTATGCCACGTGGCTGCAGTATCAATAAATATTTATTCGCCCGCCTCCGGGGGCTGTTGCTTTTGTTGGCGTCCTGCAATTTGCACTGCGGATAGTTGGTCATGGGATTCCGGATACCGGATACTGGATACCGGAGGATGGGTAAACTTTGCGGCACGCAGCAAAACTTTGGCCAAATGCAGCGGAATCTCTTCGTAGCCAGAGCCATCAACACCAACCGGGCCAGCATAAAATTCCTACTACAAAGTGGTTATTTTGTTTGAAGTAATCCGCAAGAAGTCGTTAAAACTGTCGTTGCCAGCGCTCCCAGATTGATGATGGTTTCACGTGTCCGCCGCAGAGAGCTGCGACCTGCCCGGATGCCTCATCCTTGCCACCCCCCACTTTCATCCTTGCCTACTTCGCCACTCGAAGATGCATCTGAGGGGAAACGGATGCAATGTCTGCAGCTGACGAAACGGGTCTCAATAGCTTTTCCAGCAATGCTTTGACATGGAAATGCTAAAAAGTTCCCGGTAAGAGGCGACGGCTTCCTGAAAAGCCTTTGACACCTGATATGAAAAGGAGCCCGTAATCAAATATGCCTGCAAATAAAATGCCAAAGGTGCCGGAGGAATTCGTTTGCTGTACCTTAGCCATTTTCAATTAACTTTGTCTGCGTGGGGCACTCGCCTCCGCTTTTCCTTTTTCCGTTTCCCGGGAAAACTCGACCCTTATTGCTCAACACACTTTTGCGTCACGTGGCAAGTGGCATGGTTATGGGGCTCATAAAACGACCAACTCATTATGCAAATGCTTTGTTATACGAGGAGCCCCTGGCAAAACACATAAATCGGTGGTGTTATGTGTATATGATCCAATCCCAATAATATCTTTCCGATGATTACAGAGCTCGGCGTTCAGCTGAACCCCAGCGATTTCGCATTACTGTTTATGTTTGAAACTTGGCGTGCTCAACTTACATCACAATCGTAATTAGAAATGTCGGCGCGAACAACAATGCCACGCCTTGTAAGTCAGTTTCGTCCATAAATACTCTTCAGATTAGATTTAATTGCTGCTCGAAATACAATCGAGAGTTCTGTATTTGCCGGCATTATGGAACAAGTGCGAAAAGTCAACTTGTAGTGGTCATTTATGTTGGTCGTTTAAGGTGTTATTAAGATGTGTAAAAATAAAATTTTAAATAAGTAATAATAGCAGAGAGGGCTGTTCAAAATAACAGTTTTGTTGTTCATTTGCTATGCAATGCATATAACTATAAAATATTAAAAAAAAAGTACAAACAAATCTAAGAAGCGACTTTATGCCTACACACACAAAAGGAGTTATGGGGTTTCAGTGCTTATGCATTTTTCAACTTGGAACCACCTGGGATCTTTAGCACAGATACTGGCTAACAAGGCTGAAGCATTAAAGTATATTTGTTATAGGAATTTGCCATATGTTAAAATGTTGTCTTTAAATACCAGAATCGACAAAAGGATGATAAAGAAAAGGGTAGTTATCAGGAAAAAGAAATGCATTAGTATATGGTTTCTAGGTGCAATTTTTTCGGTAAACTAAGTAAAGAATATACATATATATGATTTTTTCTCTATATTTTTTCCTAGTTAGATAGATCCAACTTGCAGATATTTTGATAAATTATGATTGCAGAATCCATCAATAAGGGGAAAGAAGGCTTGGGCATTGTTTTTTCACTTTGAATACTCACGAGTGAACCGTGTAGCATTAGGAAATTGGCGGTACATGATCTGTAAAAAAGTCCAATAAGATAAATCCCACAATGGGAGTCCTGAACTGAAATACATTTTTAATATATCAATAATGGCGATTTTCCCTCAGAATGATTTTGGGAAATCAAAAAGTGGAGCCAACCAATTTGATGTGTCATTTAATGTTTGTCCGAGAACTTTCCTCCGAATTGTGTCGCAAATTCAGTAATTGTCCGGTGGCCCAATCCGAACCGAGTACATAAGCCCCCCTGTCAGTCCAAATGTTGTACATAATTAAACGATTGTCCCGACAGAAAGCAGGACAGAAGCAAAAAAAGGCAGTCAGGTGGGTGTTTCGGTGGGGGAGTGCCGAAACCGCAGACAAATAGCCGTTGGCAAAGGGGGAGGGGGTTTCGAGTGGGTGGCTTGGGGTGTGGATCAGGGGGAGTTCAGTCAGTTAGCACACACAAAACAAAACAAAACAGAACGAAGCGGAGCAGAAGAGCACAGAGGACGAGCACACGCAAACTGAAAGTTGCTTGTCATTGAACCATGAACTGGTCACCAGCCATCATTCACTCACTCTGCCAGTCACTCACTCACTCACTCACTCACTCACCCACTTTGGGAACCGGGGGAACCCCCTTCTGGGGCAGTGGGCGGACTGGGGGGGGGGGGGGGGGGGGGGGGGCGGAAACACAAGCGTCACGTGTTTGTGAATTGCGCGTATTTGCTTATGCAAAAGGCCAGACAAAAAGGACCAGGATATTCCGTTTGGGGCGGGAAAAAGGCGGTGGGATGCACGCAGAAGTAGCGAGCGAAAAAGTTTGATTTACACTGCGAAAAAATATACCGGAAAACTAAAAAGTGAGTGCCACATTAATAAACCAAAATGGTTCAGCCTTAAAATTACAATATTTAAATTTTATTTTATATTGAGTTTGTTTCAAACTTTATTTAGTCCCTGAATAATTCTATTTCCCACTACATGATTTCCTTACTAGGGTTTAATTTGTACTCAAATTCTGTGGCACCAACGAAAACAATACTTACTATACTTACCAAAATATTGAAATTGAAGACCGACTGAAAAAGGAATTTTCTCTGTGTAACCAGCGAATGGGGGGAAAATAAACAAGGTGCACTTTAAAAATGAGCATGTGGCAAATACTTAAATATTTATTTAGGGACTCCGTGGTAAGCTGTTTCTTCTTCTTCGCATAGTAAAATTTAATTAACCAGCAAACAAACTATCAGAGAACAAGGAGAATATTCCGCAGCTCTTCCATGATTAATGTCGAATTAATGGCACTAATTGATCTGCATTGATTGATGGATTGATTGACGGCCGGCGGCCAGGAAAATAACAGGGCAAGAACCATAAACGCATATGGGCAGCGTGTAATCCTTAATTAGTTTACTCTGGACCGGGCTTATCCGCTTATCTAAATTACACTAGGTCACTGCATATTATGCGGAATGCAAATACTCGAGAAAGAGAGGGCCGCAGTGTGCGACAGAGAGCGCGAATGCGACACCATTTACTGCTAGCCAAGCTATTATTAAAAGAGCATTTATATAATGGACTCAACGGACTTTTGCCAGTTCGCTTTGCACTCCTCTTCCTCTAAATGCACTCGGAAAAATTTCAGGACTGCGGAAAACTATTTGGCAGAGTAATACTAAAGAGAGTAATTACGCTTTATGGTACTCCTGATCAATACTCCTCCTTCTGAAGAAGATTGGAGTTGCAAGTCTTAACGATTGGATCTGTAAATTGCCTGGAAGATCAGTGATTGTGCTTTAGTTATTTTACAGAGATCCAAACTTACTTCACAGGTATCAAGGTTAATAATGTTTTGATCATTCACAGTTCGGTTGGTAAATATACTGTCTCAATATGTATTTGGTGTTAAAGGTTTTATATCAATCTTAATTGCGTGTACTGAAATAGATTAATTTTTGGCTAATGAATTTAAATATCACATATAATGTAGAGCTACCATATCCAAAACACTGCAAGCTAATAATTAAGATATGTCAAAGAATGCAAAACGTTGTCCTTAAAGGACTAAGGTATTTCTCTGAGTGGAGAACTGCAGTGGCTGCAGCACTTTTGCATGGAAGTTGGCCCAGTATTTGCGACCCCTTTCGCATTGGTCACGCATTGCTCCGCTGCAGAGAGGAAATAACGCCCGGCAGCTGCTGTTTTTACTGCCCCTGAGACTCCGTAGGAGCCTCCTGCTGCCTCCTGCCTCCTGTTTCGAGGGTTCCCGGCCACTGCACACGGGGCGTATGAGTTATATTTATTTTATCTCGTGTATGTTTGAGTTTCGCATTAAAATGCGCTCGCTGGAGCATAAAATGTTGGCTGTTTTTATTGAAATCGACATCATTAATGCGGGCATTATGCGAGAGGTCTTGCTGCTTAAGGGTGCACCCCCTGTCCCTGCCCACCCCTTCCAACATTTAATCATCATCCACATGGGTGAGCTTTAGGTGTAACCATAAACTTTTGTTTTGAAACCGGATCGTATCGGATCGGACCGCCCGACTGCCGCTGACCAACTGGCCGACTGGCCAACAGGCCAACAGCCGCTTATCGAAGGCACACTTCAAACAAATGGCACACCAACTGCCATTGTCCTGCTGCTCCTGCTCCTGCTCCTGCTGTCGGTGGCAGGATATCGACACCGCAGACCATCTACCATTGACCACCGACGAGCGACACTCGACCATCGACCACACACAAGGCGGCCGGCCTGCTCCGTCGTCCGCCTGCTGCTATGTTTAATAGTTGGCCACAAGTGTGACCCAACCCGACCGGCAATTTATGAATATGATTTTGGGCGGGGGCGCTGGAGCTCCGGCGGTGCTTACATGGGCCCTCAATTAATTGCCGGCCTGACCACCGAAATTGATGGCAGTTGGCAAAAGTTGCCCGAGTTTCGGCGGCTGCCCCCGCCAACCGGCGACAAATGTCAGTTGGCAGAAGGAATTGAATTTCCGCCGGGGCCCAATGAACTTTGGGTACACTTTGGGTAATTGTTTGGGGGCGGGCTGGCATGCAAATGTCGACATGCCAAAAGTTCAAAATTGCAGCTGGAATTACGGGCATCGACAGGTAAACGACTTGGGCAAAAGTTAACAAGGCACTAAAGTCTAGCTTATTTTCATTTTTTTCACAGAAGAAGCTGAGTGAAAAATATTGGACCGAAGTTTTTTTATTGCTTAAACATGTTTTACAATTTCAGGGGTCGCATCTCATTCAGTAAATAATATCCTAATCTTTTAAGCCATAAAAAAATGTTTTCAAGTCAACCGACTGTTTATCGTCTATTGATTTTCCTAGAAAAAATAATCTCAGCATAAAACGTAAGCCATATATTGACCTATAAACTGCTCTGCTTGAGAATTGAACACAAATTATATGAATGATTTTTCAATAATAATTTAGTAAATCTCTAAAAAGAATATATTAATATTTTACTTATATATTTTTTTGGTAAAAACAGACTGCAGTCATGGCTATAAAGTAAACAATAGTAGATGAAACCCGTGTAGTTCTGTTACTTTTTTTGCACTGCCCCGATTGCAGCTGCAATCTGTCAGGATCCCGGGATCAGGATCAACCCCGAAAGGCAATATATCAAATTGTTTGGCAGCCAGCCCCGACGATCATCGCCAGCAGGTGCAGGGCTCCCCTTTCGGTTGGGCAGACCATCAAACAGATTGGAACACGCATTTGCAGCATGTTTCGTGCCACGAAAGCTGCAATTAAGTTTTGTTAATTTTAATGAAGCCACCAGGCGCATCTGCTGGGCCCGACTGAAAGGGGGACTTTTGTACGGATTCAAGCAAGTCAAAAGCAATGCTCCAGGGAGCTGGAGCAGCTGCTCCTCGTTTGGTTAGGGGTTGCTCCTTTGCTCCTTTGGTCCTGGCCATGCGATCTGCCAGTCCTCGGTGCGCTTTTTTCCTCCATTTTAATTAAGCACCCGTTGGATTCCGCGATAGGATCTGCAACCTGAAACTCTAGCTGGAAAAAATACAAATTGGAAAGCAGATGAAAGTATTTATATGGCAGATGGTTTAGCATAAATAGGGGTGATTATCACATCAAAATCGTGGAATCGGTCGAGGGCAATAAAAAACGCTTTTTTAAGACTGAATGTGTATTCAGGTAGATAATAATAGGGATTCAAAATATTAATTTATGTTACTGCGAAGTGTAATAAAATTAATCACCAAATTTTATGGGGAAATTTTTTCCAAATCGTTAAAAACCAAAAAAAAATCGTTTTATCAGGCGAATCATAATATGTTTCGCTTGAACAAGAGTTGTTCAAATTTAGATTAGACTAGCTTAAGGAATGAAAAGGATTTTTTAGCAAGTGTCATATATAATCTTATTAATATAAAGAAAACAGATAAAAGATCTAGAATGTTTATGCTATGGAAATTCACTTACCCGTTTTCCCTAGAGACCCCACAAATATTTCCATTTTCAATTTCAAATTAATTCTATTATCCAGTCATCGTCAAATCGGAAATTGAAAAACAACCTCTTTAAATTTGATGAGAATAACTTGCACATTATATTGATTTTATTTCGTAACAATTTTATGGACATCACGAGGAGCTGATGGGCACTTTTCTCCGTAACTCAGCAACAAAATAGGGGGAGTAGACCCGTAGGACCCAGAGGAAAACGGCTGAGACGGGGAAAGCCAAACAAGAAATTGACTGTACTCAAAGCTAGACCAGCAGAGTTCACTCTGTCTGCGTGTTTGCTGTGTGCGTAACCCCCGCCCCTTCTTTTTTGAGGCCCCACCTCCTAGAGAATCCCCCTGGAAAAACATGACAAGTCAAGTCCTTTTGGCACCCCAATAAAATTCCCGCTTGGCCGTTTTTTTGCTTAACGAAGTGGAACTTTTTGCGTGTGGCCAGCAATAAAAAGGAAAGAAAACAACGAAAAATAACCTATAAAAGAATATAAATATAATAAGGGAAAAATGAAGACCGCTTTAAATTGCGGATCAGGCGGATGACATTAACCAAGGCAGGATGGCCGACTAATTGAGCCAATCCCGATGAAGCCACTGGCTAAATAGCGATTTACACTGTCCACTTCAACCATAATTCAGTCGTTTGTCCTGAATCCTTTTTTTGGCTGATGTCCACAGCCACCCACTGCCGCGCCCGGTGTCCCGGCTGTCAGCGTTTAAATTGCGGTTGCCAAAACAAATGAGGGGGCGGAAAAGCCGGAGTGGCCGGCGGCGTAGTCGATTCATTTCGGATGCAACATTTTAAATGATTCCACAGTTGGCACCGCATGCAATTTGCCGCTTGCTGTCGCATTCAAGGACATCAAAAGGGGTGGCCGAAAGGGGGCGGGGCTGCGGCCGCTTTGCAAGGTGTGCGCGGCAATCCTGGAAATGAACAACACCGACTGCCGTTCAGTGTCCACACTTTTCACAAGGCTCCTGTTCATATTTCATTCGCAATGACGCTGACAGGACAATGCGGTCCTGCATGTCCTGGCTGCCGGCTGGCCGCCTCCGCCACCCTTCCCTCCTTCCATCCCAGCATCCCGGCATCCTTTGCCTGCTCAGCAGTGCGTGTGGGTGAGCGGTTGAGGGTTGCGGGTTGTGGGTGGATGTCAGCGATGCCAGGGAAACATTTTGAAAAATTACCTCTTTTACACTTAGAAAAGATTTAATCCCATGTTTCTTAATTTTGGGAGCAATTGTCAGAACATAGCCCTAGCAATACGCTGATGTACAAATAGTCAATTACAGTCAATAACATTCAAACAGATATACATAGATACCAGTCCTATACATTAGGTAGTGCCCTCAGCCGACCTTATATATCTAAAAATGCTGCCCTCATGGCAGAATATTTAAAAATTCTGCCCTTATGGCAGTCATTTAAAGGTTGTAAGATATAAATTGTTAAATCTCAACCTAAAATCCACCTAATACACCATATCACCTAATTTCTACTACCGACTCACTGCCTTTCCTTAAATCAATAATATTATCCTGCCTAGCAACTAAGTAGTATTATTATTCCTATCTTAACGTTTTGTATTTTGTCCAGCACGTATTTTAGTTGTCTATTGTTATATTATCTTTTCCTTTGTTCACGATTTTGTTCATACCCCCAAAAGGAATAGGGCTCCGCACGAAGCAAGTATTGCTTGGTGTCGCAAAGTACACTTGTTTGTACTGATCTCGTCCAATATTTTAAAAAAATGTAATGGAAGTAAACAAAAAATGGTATTATAATCTGTAGAATTGTTAACGATTATCTCACCAACCATTTTTGGGGCCACTTTTTCATCTGAAAAAAATGTTCGTGAGTTAAACAAAATTTTTTGGAGTCCGATTTCTGAAAATTCAAAAATAAATAAATAAAAATACTGATCTGACTTTATGGGTATCTATAAGTGTACATTTGATTGTCTTATAACTGCCTACCCTATTGATTTATGGAATAGAAACATTTGACTGTCTTATAACTGCCTATCATATTGATTTATGGTACAGATACATTTGCCCTACACCCAAAAAAAAAATCGCCCTTAAATCAAGAAATTCGCCCTTAAATCAAGAAAATCGCCTATGATTTTGAGCCAACGGCGACGCGCCTTTATTTTAAGTAAATAATTTTCTTGAATTTATGGTTTGCCGTTTCTGGAAATAATGACAAATTTTTCTTAAATGTATGGTAAATAACCTTAAAATTAAGGAAAATTTTCTTAAAATAAGAAAAAAAATATTTATTTTGTAAGATTACCTTTTTCTACATTTGAGGAATTTGGTTGGTTTTGTATACCAATTTTGGATTTTAAATGGATAAAACCGTTTCTAATTTTAAAGGCAATTATTACATGGTAATATAGTATATAAATTTTTATATTTACCTGTACTTATGTAAGATTTATTTTATATAAATACTTTTTATAAACATATAAATAACAAATGGAAAAATCCTTACCTCAGACAACCCCGGCATGAACTCGAACCCGCAACTGCTCACACCATAGCCAGACGTCTTAACCATTCGGCCACGCGTGCTTCTTGTCATACAATGACTAAAGAGGGCTATGGTGCTTTTGGTCCAGCTTTACGCATACCAATAACGTTTATTCTAATCTAAACTCTTTTAACAACCGTTTAAACAATTTGGTAAATAGAAAAGTGAAACTAATAAGAACAAAAATTAAATAAATTAAAAAAAAAAAAAAAATAAACAAAGGGTACACTTGCCGTGGCGTGGGCTCGAACCAGGTACTTTTGTACGATTATTTATTGACCGGACGTCTTTACCAGCTAGACCACCATCAAAATGTATAAAAAAAAGTCATTTTTTCTCTAAAATATGGGTATTTCTTTACTAATTTTAAGTAAGAATTTACCATTATTTCAAGAAAAAAAATCAAGAAAAATTCGCCATTAGTTTAAGAAAAATTTTTATTCTTCCTCTTCTTCTTTACAAAGAAAAAAAAAATATGGCGAAATTCCGTAAATTTTAGAAACTTTTTCTATAATCAAGAAAATATTTCTTAATTCAAGAAAATATTTCTTAATTCAATGGCGTTTTAAAATCACGGGCGAATTTCTAATATTTATGGTGATTTTTTTTTTGAGTGTATAACTAAGCTTTTGAATACAGCATTCCCAGTTAGTACACCATGTACCACATATGTACTCAATAGGTCTTTCGCATCTCTGGTTGGCATACAATGTGCAATATGCCAGCTTGCACACACTGATTTCAACTGATGAAGTTGGCGTTGCATGTGCGGTCTTCCCCCGCCCCTGGCGAACACTTCCCCGTCCCTTCGCCCTCACCTCACGCATAAATCAAAAGTTCAGTGTCAACAAAAAGTGATTTCTGTGTCAATTCCCGTTCTCTCTTTGTTTCTACCACGCAATATTTTCCTTACAATTTTTCATAATTAAAAATAAATAAAAATCAAGCCACTTGACAGTGAGCCCCCGATGGATGGAAGGAAGGATGGATGGACGGACGGACGGATGAGCGGATTCCTTGCCGGGCCCTTAAGCCATTGAAATAAATACAGGAAATATGCAGAAACGAAATGAATGCAAACCAAAGGAGAGCTGAAAGCACAAAAAGGGACTGCCAGGAGGGGCCGGCATATGTTTTATTTGCAAACGGAAACAAGATGCTCAGACCGACTGAACCGACCTGGCAGCTGACTGCCGGTAATCCAGAATTCAGAGTCGGGACTGCGGAATGGAGAATGGAGAGTCGAGAGTCGTTATCCAGGCCGCATTTCTTTTAGCAAAATCGAACGGATGCGAGGGGAGGAGACCTCAAGCAAACACACACAGTTCGCTCTGATCCTGGCATTTGTTTCCTCCGCTTCCTGCGGTAGTTGACAGCAGGTGATATGTATAACGATTTCCGGCTTATGATTTGACTTCCAATTGATGATGGGTCTGGTTATCTGGTTACCTGGGACGTCTTCACGACAAATATAATACCAGGCGACTCCTCATTATCCCGGCGGCTTAGTGGCTCTCAAATGACTGTAATGATACGCCCGCACCCGGAGTCCGCGATTGGGGGTAATAAGAAAAGTTTAACTTTATGATTTCTTGCTTAGCGGAACACAACGAGGCGTATACTCAATGTGGGCTGGGTGGCTGCCGTGAGGTGGGCTGTGGGTGGTGGGTGGTGTGTGGCACAATAAAAGCGTAAAGTGACAACAAAGCGGCAAACAACAAAATAAATAAATCACAAACAAAAAGCAGAACCAGCAGCAGACCTCCAAAATAGCACACGAAGGCAGAAAAACAATAAGAGCAAAACGGCACTGGGAACATTTTTGCATAAGTATTTATTATAAATATTTGGTTTATCATTACTACCCTCCAATTTGTGTATAAAACTTAGGATTTAATCATTGTTGTCCAATTGTCATCCCTTAAATTGAACTAGCACCATGAGAAATGTATGTTGGTTTCGAATGTATGTAATGCATTCATTCTGAAAACTCTTTGGGCACACTAACACATTATGAAAAACCCTAAATAAAGTACTATTTACTCATTTTCCTGATCTAAATAAGCGATTTTTTTTGTATATATAAAATATTATATATTTTTATTATCGTTTTAATAGTGTCTTAAGTTATTTTTCAACTATTAAAATGTTTATACTTTCCTCAGTGTGGCAGTCTCCCGAAAACAAGCTGGAAAAGAAGGCACAAAAAGAACAGAACGAAACAAAGCTGAGCGAAACTTTTCTTTCGTCCTTAGCTGCTTTTTGTTCTTTGGCACGCAATTCATATTTCCTTGTCCCAAAGAAAATGTTTCATATGCCCGACGGGGGGAAAACAGGAGGGGTTGCAGGGTGGTTCCAAGGAGGATTCCGAGGAGGAGTCGGTGGACTCCGAGGAGGAGGACTAAGTGGAGCGACCAGTTGACACAATGCAGCAACAAGGTGGGTGGGCAAAAAACAACGGAAACTTTTGTCATCCTTAGGCCAACTTCGGGTCCTTCCTCTGGACCTGCTCCTTCCGCGGGACCCAGCTCCTTTTCTTCAGTCGGCGACTTTTATTGTTCGAGGAGCGGTAAATGCTCCATCATTTTGCGCTCTGTATGTTTTCTTCTTTTTGTTGGCGTCGTTGCACGCTGAAATATTTGCGCCCGGTCGCCGTGCCATTGTTAATTTATAATGACGCCCCGAAAAAGGTTCTCTAAATACGTGTGCATGACCCCACTGACTGGCGGTCATTAGGGGCAATCCTGCAGCGAGTCACCTCCAGATTTGGAATGGCGTTGAGACAAAACCCCTCCCCGCTCCCGGGCAATCGTCATGAGGAACGAAAGTTTGCATAAATTCTCGAAGGAATTTACGAGCTGTAAGCTAGCAAAGTTTTAGCCTTCACTTGCTCCCCTTTTTTCTTTGTAACTTTTCTTTCTTATGCGTAATTTACGATACAATAAATTTTGTCAAACATCTTTTTGGGCTTCTGCCTCGGCGGACCCGTTTGTTTGTGTTTGTTTGATAAGCCATTAGTCAAAATGACAAACGCTTAGGTTGATTCAAATTGAAAAGATTTACGTGGCCGAAACAAAGCCGAATGCAGGCTCGAGTGCAAAGGAGCCATTGAAGCAGGCCGCAAATGCCGATAAGACCCCCACAAAATAAAGGGCTTTAAGCCACAGCAGGACTTGTATGGCGTGTGCTTTTCTTTTCGGGGACTCGACTCGGTTCAATAAAGGGGGTTTTGCTAACACCGCAAAAATGCCACAAATAGACCGCAAAGCAAACAATTTCTGGAACTTTTAAAAATGAAAAAAAAAGTGGAGTGGGGGTACTCATATAAAAGAAATAACTCTGATACAGAAATAAATATGTTTTCAAATACAAAATCCATCTCATTTGCACATAAAACTAAATCAAATTCTTTCAATCAATGTATTTAATAATTTTCGTTTTCATCATGCAAATTTATTGGTTCGATTTAAAGTTATTTGTTCATGTTGCATAGCGGACTAAATGGCTTTGGCTTAAGTATATACAATTATTTAAAGTTAAAATGCTTCGGGCCAAATCCCATTGCCCTTTTAAAGGCCCAATTATTGGCTGCAATATTTCAGGGGAATTAGAGCTGCAGCTCCGTATCAATTGCCCCGATTTCGATTCGGATTCCGATTCCGGTATGGCCAGAAACTTTAAAAATGCAAAAGCCGCTTGGCATACACAAGCTGGCATTCTCACATAGACGGGGATTTTTTAAAGGCTAGGGCTCGAACAGAAGTTAACTGAAATGTTTCGCATTCAATGCTGGGGACCCTGACATTTTGGCCAGTTTTGCGTTGTTTCTGGCCTGCAGTTTTTGGCTAGTCATGTGCTATTTTTTGCCCTCCGTGCGCCCTCTGAATTCCACTTTTTATTGTGCAGTGTTCGGGGATCGCAATGGGTTGGGGCTTCGGCTTGGGGTTTCATATCCTGCACTGGGGCAATTAAGTTCGTAATCTGAGCGACATCTGTGCATTGGACACAGCATCGAGAGCAACTGGGGATTTTTTGCTTCGCCTGTCCTTCCTTTTTTCAATATTTCGTCGAAAATTGCTGGGATTGAGGAGCCGGCGGGTGAGGCATTGTTTACAGCTTGTTATTAACTCTTTCGCAATGTTTTTCGCCGTTTTTTACTCCCTTCCTGATGGCCCGAGAGGGTCGTGATTTAAATGCTCGGAGCTGTAAAACTGCTAACAGCTTAAATGCCCTGAACCTCACGAGTCCTTTTTTCTGGAATTTTCTCCTCGACTGATTGTCATTGTCCTCAATTTAACTCCATTTAAAAGTAATGAATGGCGATGAAAACTTTAAAGTGTGTGGGAAACTCAACAAGGTTGAAATGTGGTCCAGGAAAAATACTTACTGGAATATGTTCACAACTGACTGCTTTTTTGGGTTATTTATAATTTATTCTCCCACCACGCTTGTGTGAGAACGAACAAAAAGTGAAAACAATTGCTATAGTTTAAAAAGGTTGAGTTCCTGGGCCTATAATTAGCTGCGAAAGAAGCAATATCAGTCCATATAATGGATTCTCGAGTTCAACAATAGTTAGCATTAACAAATTTAGCTATTCTAAAATTAACAATAATATAAAACAGGAAGCAAAATAAATGAAATCATTTAAAATTTTAGTTCGCTTTATTTGGCATTGTTATTTTGTATATTTCTTTGTTCTTACCTTAAAATTTAACGTGAAATAATTCCAGATATAGTCCCACCCATCGACAAAAAGGTATCTTAAGGATTGCTGGTATTTCTTTGAACATTGGCGACAACTGGTAACAAGAACGAGGCTGCCAGCACTCAATGGGCCTCCTGTCAATTTCCAGTTAACGCAGTTCATCACTCGCAAATCTGACACGCCTCAGCATTTGATATTAGGGTGCATCGCAACGCAAAGGACGACGAGCAGGACGATGAATGCCCCGAGAGTCCTGCCAGCTGCATATCCTGGCACCTTCGATGCGCGTTCGCCTGTCTTTCGTCATTATTTGCCCGGCTGCAGGCAGGGGATAGGGATCAGATACGGTGCACAGGAATAGAGACCGGCCGAAAGGAGCTGCAACTGCGGCGGGGTCCTTTCGCCTGTCCATTAATGGCTCGACCAAGTGGCTCTGAAAACCCAAATCCGAAAACCGAAATCTGCTGATTGGCGCGGGGGAGGACTGCACAAAACGACAGCTGCGAAGTCACAAAAGACTCTAGGAAGCGTCCCGCTCCGCTCCCCTCCGATGTGTCCTTGTGCTCTGATGTCCTGGTGTTCCGCTCAGCTCCGCTGGCGGGATGTTGATGTATCTGGTAGATGTATCTGTATCTGCATCTGTGTCTGCAGCTGTCGCTGCCGGTTCGCTGCTTCTACGCTTCATCTTGCTCGCATGCTCTGCTTTTGTAAGAAGTGCTCGTAATTTAGAAGAGTACATTCGGTTTTGGGAAATGTAGGAAAATCCTGGTTCTACTTCTGTTTTATTTTGAGTTTTCACACCCCATTATGAATCCGAAAAGGATACTTTTGGATTTTACTAACTATTTTTACATTTTTTTTTGTATTTTTGGGATCACATTTTAAGTAGTTCTTAAATTAAAATTGTTGGTTTTCATATGGCAGATCTGTTAAAAAACAATTTTTTTTTTCTGTGCTAAGTAAATTTCTTTATTTGTCTTTATAAGTTAAGATCAAAAATTAATTCAACCAGCTTAAAGGTATGAATACTATTAAGTTAACGTAATCTCATGAGTTATATTTTTAAGCTTTGGTTATTACCAAACATTTAAGAACTCT
The DNA here is from genome assembly GCF_014743375.2 of Drosophila subpulchrella. Taxonomy (NCBI): domain Eukaryota; kingdom Metazoa; phylum Arthropoda; class Insecta; order Diptera; family Drosophilidae; genus Drosophila; species Drosophila subpulchrella. The sequence continues at coordinate 727,074 of NC_050611.1, read as the reverse complement.
ATGTTGAGAGTATTTTATTACGCCAAAAGATTTTATAACAAACCTTAGAGTGTCTCAAGGTCGAATCGTCTTTCCTTTTTCATTCAACTGTTTTTGTTTCTCGTATGTTGGTCAATGGCAGCATTAGCCCTCATTCGGTTGATGGCTCCTAGGGATTGTTTTTATGGTCTGTCAATGCGTTCGCCCCCTCTTCCTCTTCCTCATCGCCTTTCTCCGTTCCCCTTTATTCACTCTCTCCGCGGAGAGAGGGCGAAGGCAAAGTCGAGGAGACCACACACAGCGCTGGTGCGTTGGTGTTGCCAAGAAAAAGCCATCGAAGTGGATGGTTAAAACGGAGGCAGCCGTGCAGCAACAGCCTTGAGTGATAGCAAAAGTATCTGTGTGTGCTAGTCCATCTGCTGCTGCACTGGTGTGTGTCTGTGGCCTGTGTGTGTGATCAGCGGAGCATACAGGCGACATGCCACACCATGCCCATGGCCACAAGTCCCAAAGTTGATGAAACAACACGTAGCGAAGCCCTGGCACAGCAGCAACATCAAGGCACAGCAGCAACACCAGCCGCCTGCAACAGTAAAAAGGAAAAAGAAGCAACAGCAACGGCAGCAGATTAAATCAGGTAGGAAATTTTCGTTCGAGTGGTAAATTTTTTGCACCTGCCGTTAGCAGCAGCCGGTTTGACAGTCTTATTTTGTTTTTTCTTGGCCAGCTTGCCTTAGCTGTTGCAGCCGTTGTCACTCAGATGATTAGTGCTCAGCTTGGAACTGCGCCTGCGCAGCGTTCTTTGGGATCGCCTTTTGGTCAGATATTTTTGAGGCCCAAAACGGTCGCTTGTGCTGAAAACATATCGCGTGCGTGGTTGCGTGCTTCTTGATTGCATGCCTTATAACCGGAACCTGTCCTCAGCTCGAGCAGTCAGTATGCACATAATGTAGAACCAACAACGCCTTGAGCCGACTCGATGAGCCCTCATCATCTGCCTGGCCAGAAAGGCCACGAAGTGGTCAATGGAGAGATAAGAGACACCTGCTCCCGCATTCCGGCATTGATTGTTGGGTTTATTTTGAGATACTCATAAATATAAGGACATTAAACTCGAATAGATTACTAAAATATCATTTTTGAAAAGTAATTTATTAGCATATTTTGTGATTTTGGTGGCAAGAAGAGTACAGCTTGGGATAGGAAATAATGTTATTAATGGCTAAGCCTAATATTAAAAGCTTACCACTTCGCTTTAAACACTTAATATTTATTTATTAAACGATTTATGAAAATATATCTGTGCTGCAAAGCCCCCTTTTTATCTGAGCATAGTATCTAAGCTGGAGAGTAATTCTCATGTATTTTTCCGATATATAACGTGGTTAAAACAAGTCTGTTATTACATAGAGTGATTTATTTTTAGTGCAAGTGCAATTGGGAAGCACAATTCTAGTAGCCCATCAAATCGCACAGAGTATCGCTCAAAAGATCGTTCGACGGGGAGCAGCCGTCGAAATCCCCATCGAATATGAGTGCAAATGAAATTTGAACTCTATTCGAGTCGTGCCATGCTCACATTTAATACCAATTCAGGGAGTGAACTGGAGAGCACCGACTGACTTTCCAGGCCATTACCTTAATATGCTGACCATAACGTGAGCCATTCGCTGCCATTTCCAGCCACATTTCCCTGCATAAAAGCCAACAATATAACGGGCGACAATGAAACAAATGCACCAGGGGGGTGGCTCGGTGAGAGGGCCAGGGGAGTGGGTGAGGGGCCTGCGGAGCTGCGGGGAATCCCATGCAAATGGCGGCAGCCAGCACTCCCAGGTGCAACACCCCATCCCACTGCTTGGCCGTGTGCAACAAGCTAGAACAGAATGACAACAAACAAAGGCATCAAATTAAAAACTAAACTGCGTCCACTCAAAATATGCAAACAGCTCAGCCGGATGGCAAGGGGATGTACGATGTGCCCAGTGCCATGGATGTGGCATGGATGTGCATGTGGCCACCGCTTGATTATGCACCACATCCATTGATGATGGCCACCACAAAGGGGCTGGCCAACAGCTTGTCCTCCGCTTTCTGACCGCCGCTTGCTGCTAGCAGTACATTAAAAAGTAAAAACAAAAACGACGTCAAAATAATACAAGTAAGAAGCAGCGATTCGGGGACCGAAGACGGAAATACCCTTAGAAATGCTTTAGGTAGGGTTTAAAAACAAAAAGAATTAGGGTTTTCAGTTGTTAAATGTTTTACTTTACACTCTTAAAATTAATAGCTTAATTTTAACGTCCTAAAAACCCCGTTTAAATAGATCAATATCAGTCTTGCATTACTTTGTACTTTTATATTGGTAGATTTTAAATTGGAGTTCACTTAAAATTGGGAAATCCTTTAAGATGGATTAAAATAAAACCTTGAAATATCCTTAAAGTCGTGGTACAAAAATGTCTGCTTTATAAAACGCCCTGCTAGGGTGTTCAAATATTGCAAATTGCAGCTCAGCTCCGGCAAGTGCCAACAATGGCAGACTGTTGCACCCCTTCCAGTCGTTACTCCTACCCCTTTTTCTGCCAATTTCCCCTCCCCTTGCTCAGCCAAGCGCACATTCCATTCAGCTGACCCCAGACCTGCCTCACCCCCATTAAATTTATAGATGGAACAAAAAGTAAAAATGCAGGGCTTACAGCGCTTTTCGGTGCGTAAGGCGGGTATTTTTGGCATATTTTTTGTACACATTTCCCCCACTTGTGAAAAGGGGGGTGCTTTGGATCCATATTGCAACAATGCAGCTAGTGGGCTTACGACCCATTCAATTGCTCTGATGCTCCTTTTTTGCCTGTGACTTTTGCATCCGCATTCCAACTTTGCACTTTAAAACCTTTTCCGGCTTTTATGTCTGCAAAATACCAGCGAAACGAATGGGGCCTGGAGATTTATATTGAGATAGGACGAGGGAGATGCTATCCCACAAACTGTGTCCTAAAACTAAAATCCTGGAATATGAGAACATGGAAAGAAAACTAAAACAAAATGAAACTTTCATTTGAATATAATAAAATATATTTGATCTAGATAATATTTGCTCTGCTTATGTATATTTTTTACCATTATTTTATTATTTGATGTTATTATATTGTATTACTAATGATTCACTTGATCCTAATTCTTGCTCAGCATGAAAGCTGTATAGCCTTTCATCTTTGCTATTTTTTTTCTAACTTGACTCAATTGAGCCATGGATGCTAGAATCCATGACATTAAATGTAGGTGGTCGGTATCCGATTACCTATTAGGGTATTTCCTCAGTAAATCCTTTGGTAAGAAGCAGTTAAATCTTGTTGTTCCAGCTGCATTCGAGAAATTCTAGGAGAACGGAGAATTTTCTGGCTGCACTTTCCTTGCCCATTGATAGGTTTCCTTCAGCTCCTTGCAACGCCGATTCCCCGTTTTCAGGGTTTAAGCCCCGTCTGTTTTTCGGTCCTCTTCTTGCAGTTTCGGAGCACGTCAATATGTTTTCGCACTTTTACGTCTGCCTATGGGGCCAAAACATCTGCCGTTTTGTTGCAGTCTGTTTTCCCCGTAGCCTCACCGCAAATGCGCCATGTGTCAGGAGCAGGACGAGTGCGAAAAAGAGGAGCCAGATAGCTAGACCGCCATTTTGGGATTGCAGTGAGCTCTGTTCTGAACTCCGACCAGGATCAGCAACCTTATAGATATGATCTTTGGTAATAGCAATCATTCAAAAGGACATTTTAGGGTCTAGTGTCTAGTCTTCCCCCCGATTCTCTCTTATTTCGAAGCGCTCTCTTTGCAGCTCTCTTCTCTGCTTGTTGCATGCAACTTCGGGCAGGTGCCTGCTCTCTTCGGTTTCTCCACTCCCACCCACCTCACTCCACCGCAACTTCGCTCTCTCTCCTGCTCTCTTCTCGGCAGCCGACGAGTGCCGAGCGCAGCCGAGCGTTAGGCGGCGAAGCGAATAAAAGGAGGTGCCGAAGACGCGGCGCTTTAGTCCTTCGAAGACCGCCGCGCTGAAAACATCCTCTGGTTCCAGAGGCCTGTCACCCCTGACTTCTTGTTAAAGTACAATTGCCCAGTGCTTCGTGCGAACTTTCCGCGGACCTAATCGCAACCGAAAGTGAAAAGAAAGCCTGGCCAAACAAAGAGGATTAAGCCCGAGGCGAGCTGCAGGAATAATTGTGGCATTGTTTGCCAGCGCCCTTTATAAGGTGTTTGACTGTCACGCCGCCGGAAAGTCGCGAATCGGGAGTCCTTTGTGTGTCGGCATGCGTGCCAGTCATTTGCATAAATTGGCCATCTAACTCGAGTCCTTTTTTTGCGCGGTGTGTGAATGCGAGTTTGCCAAACATTCCGAGACCCGAAAAACAAATAAAGTAAATTGCCCTGCTACAATGGCGGGCTCAAGCGTTTTGCGGCCCATTCTGCTGGCTGTGCTGCTGGTAGTGCTGCAGGTTTCCGTGGCAACCGTGCGTGGAGCCGCCACCGCTGGGGTTGTCCTCAGCGACGTGAACAACATGTTGCGCGACGCCAAGGTGATGACCTCGGAGAAGCCCGTCGCGCACTCGAAACCGGAAACGGAAGCGCCCGAATCCAGCGTGGAGCTGCTGCGCTTCGTCGAGGACGACGAGGATGGCGAGGACCTCAGCTCCATGGAAGACCCTTCGAACGGCAGGCGGATGGCCGACCAGGTGCGCCTGCTGACCAAGCAGCTCAACGCCCTCATGCTGCGGCGCCGCGAGGATTACGAGATGCTGGAGCACAATCTGCGCAAATCCCTGCGGCTCACCACCAATGCGGCCAGCGTGGACGCCGACATGCGCAGCGAACTGAACCAGCTCAGGTGAGACGGCAAAGCCGAGCCCAGCAGGGCTGCCCCCGACCCACCTGCCCCGAGTCGAATTTGAATTTCTTATTTGAGCGGAGGAGGTCCTGGTCCCAACCATTGGTCAATGTCTCGCTGGCAATTTGTGGCCTCGCAACTTGGCGCCAACTTTCCCCCAGTCACGTAGAACTTGTCGCCCAACTTTGCCCAACGAATTGATGGCCCTCCAAAGCGGGCAACAGTTTCTAGCAGAGAAAAATTGCTGTGGCATATCATATAGTTAAAGTAGATTTTAAATATATTTTCTGTTTATTATAAAGTCTTAATGAAAAGATCCCAGCTGAAGCTTGTAAACATGAGACTTACAGTTGCATTACATTTACAACATGAATATAAAGTCCCATGGCTTAAGCCTAGACAACTAAGGAAATTTTACTCATAAAACATACATTTAGCTTTGGATGAGGACAAGAAAACAGTGATTATTATCTTTTAAAAGTAAGGGATAGAAAGAATATCACATTATTTATTATTTTGCTTAATTATCAAAAAATATATTTTACTTAGAGTTAAATAACTTGAGCTTGCTTGCCATTTGTTTGTACTGCTTATAGTGCATCAACGTCTAGCAATAAACCCCATTTTCCGGTCAAATAACATATTGCACCACCATTGTTTTCACCATCTTCCCTTGACAAGATTGCAATTATTTATGTCTGTTTTGATAGCGAAAAAACGGACTCGCATTCCTTATTTTTTCTCAGTCCTCCCACTCCAACAGTGCAATGAGGAAGGAATTCCTATGCGGAACATGACTGTGTCCGACTAATTCAGACAAATATGTTGGGGGAGGAATCCAGGCAGAAGCGGGATAAGACATCTAATCAGGGCAAAGACACGACCAACGGCCAGGCCCAAGTTTGCGTAGTATTCGTGATTTGTTTTGTTGTCATGGGCTGACTAATAATGATTGTCTCATCGAGCAGAACACACACACATATCAGTTTCGCCGACCCCGAAACATCTCCTGTGGCAGCGTAAAAAATACGTAAAAATGGCACACTCTTAATTTACTGAACAAATAGCTAAGGTCAGAACATTGTTGTTGCTGTCGTGGACATCGTAAACTTTGTCAGTGACACCGTAAATAATTCAGCACACGCTCATGTTTATATGTACCCTGTATGATGTATATACATATGAGTGTGTTTCGCTGAAGGGACAAGTCTGCGGAGCAAGAACTCCCAGGGCAAACGCCAGTCAAACGTCATGTCAGTTGTGGTTTATGTGATCCACTATCGCCGACCCACACAAACCGACCACTGTGCCCCCGACCGACACCCACGCCCCCAATCCCGCCCCCGCCCACCTGGATAAGCTGTTCCCTCAGTTAGACAACATCATTATCTGATTGGGCACACTGGCGTGCTGGGCGAGTCCACTCCGTTGATTTGAGTATATTTGATAACGTTCGCTTCGAAACTTACACCGCTGCATCCAATTTGGTAATTAAAATGGGGAAAATCGGAAAAACCGGAAAAATCTGAGAATCCAGATGCGAACACCGCCAGACGTCATCAAATCAGGGCCGATGAAGTTCGGCATTTGCAGTGTTCATGTTGCGTTTTCAATTTGCTCGCATGTCATTGACAGCATTTTCAATTTTCACTTGAATGACAGCCAGTTTTTTGTTGGAAAAGACTGTGCAGCAGCGAAGCGAAAAATTGCCAGGCGAAAAGGGAAATTCAGTTGGTTTGGCATTACAAAAGTTTCCAATGGTCAGGGGCTAGAAAGTGTTTTTTGTTGGAATAGTAATCCGAGTTTCCAAAAGAGTGCTAAAAACCCATTTGTTTTAATAAAACACACCAAATATTTGGCGATACATGTTTGCGATACATGTTTGCCTTGGGGCACATCTCTGGGTCAGTCTATGCTTTCAACATCCCTGCCTTTTCCGACCCTCACCCGTTTTAATTAAATATTTAAGTAATTATACTGAACATGGGGCCAAACAATCCATAACTTCTCGTAGTCTGTCTGGCCCGGGCCACAAAAACTTCAGCGAAAGCCATAAAATTAACAAAAACCGCCCACGCACAATGCAACAATTTGAAATATTACGTATACGCAGCCGTAAATAAAAACCCAACCGAATGTGATGTGATGTATGTACAGTGTACAGGGCACACCGAGCCAAGAGGAGGCGAAAGCAACTTTCTTTGGCTTATTTCGTTTTGTGTCTTGTTGCCGGTTGGGTTTTTCCTTATGAAAATTTTATACAGCCGTGCTCTTTTGACAGTGAAAATAAAACAGCAGCTGGCTCTCGAAAAACAAAACTTTTTACCTACGCCCGAATTTGTTCTGCTTCTTGTGGCTCTGCTTCCGTTTCCGCTTCCTTCCAACTGACTACTTTAATTGTCTGAAATGCCACAAAAATGCGTTCCGTTCGGTCTCGGTCTTGTTCTCGCACTCCTCCTATTTTTTGGTAGCTGCCAACTGCCACAAGTGCTACAACATTTTCATTTTGAACATTTAAACATCGTTTTCGCCAGCACTTGTTGTTTGCGGTCTGGCCTCTCTTGATTTTTATTTTGTGTGTTTCCGGCAAAGTTTGCCATCGTTTTTTGTTAATTTTTGTCCGCATGACTTCTGTGATTTCTGTTTGCTGACAATGTTTTTAGGGGTTGCGCAATAATTTCGCAGCGCTCAATTTAAATGGCCGACGGAAATTTAGCGGCAGAGCGCCGGTGGTGCTGGAGCATGATTGAGTGCAGGTCGAAATCCCATTAGTGGACCGCACGCCGGCCGCATTGGCAATTAAGTTGGCCGACAGCCTGAAAATGTCAATTTAAATTAGATTTCCTGGTCGGAGTGTGCAGCAATTTAAGCGTTACGTACCCCTGCTAATTAGCGATTTCATTAAATTCTCTGCTCGCAGGGAGGAGGTGGCCTCGCTGCGCTCCTCGCAGAGTGGCAACAAGGAGCGCCTGACCGTCGAGTGGCTGCAGCAGACCATCTCCGAGATCCGCAAGCAGCTGGTGGACCTGCAGAGGACGGCCGGCAACGTGGCCAGGGACGTTCAGCAGCGCAGCTCCACCTTCGAGGATCTGGCCACCATCCGCAGTGACTACCAGCAGCTCAAGCTGGAGCTGGCCGCCCAGCGGGAGCGCCAGCAGCAGACCGAGGTCTACGTCCAGGAGCTGCGCGAGGAGGTCCTCCAGCAGGAGCAGGACTTCCAGCACGCCCTCGTCCGGCTGCAGAAGGGGACCCGCAAGGAGGGCAGCTCGGCCAGCGTGGAGGAGGAGAGCGGCAGCCAGGACGCCAGCCAAGAGGTGAGTACCCGCTTTATGCTAATCATCAGCTAAGCATGCGAGGGCCAATGTAAAACAGTCCTGCACTGAAGAAAAATGTAGTATTCAAATATCACTAAAAAAATATTTAAATATGATAGTACATTTTGGAAATAACAATGAGTGATCCTAGCTAGAGTCAACTAAATTCATTATTTTCCATGTTGTAAAATAAAACTTTTTACATGGAACACTATTTTAAAAATTATTAGTTCCTAGTTAGAGCCGATATAAACTTTAATTTTGTAATCCTTCAGTTCCAAGTAATACCAAAAAACTTTAAAAATTGTGATTTTCAAGAATAATACTTATAAGTATTACTTCAACTAGTCTAAAAGCTAAGGGTTAAACAAATGGTTAATATTTTAAAATAAGCATGGCCCTATTTTTCCCACTGTGCCCCTTTTACGACCCCCGAAAGAAAGCCGCCGCTTTGTTTTGTTTTCGCCTTAAGTGCGTCCCATAAAGCGACCGCCAACCTGGCGGGGCATTATCTGGCCGTTTTATGCCTTACTTTATACGGCGAATCCTCCGCCAGGTGAGGAGCGGCAAAAGCTGAGGGCGGTGGGCGGTGGGCGGCACGATGTGCTAACGAGTGGGTCCGAAGTCGCAATCCGCTTTTGCCTCGGCGTTTTAATGGCCTGCCACACATGCGTTGGCCAAATTACTCATACGCACCGCAGGACGTTGTCGTATTTAATATTTAATGCCGGGGTCGACCCGCCCCTGGCAGCCACTTAGGCCACACGTTCAGAGCCTTAATGTTCCGGGCCCCAGCCGAATCATAAAGAGATTGCCGGGAACGATGAAGCCATGATCAGTGGCGTCCTTTCGTCAGAGTCCTGGCATACTTACGAGGGCTCTCATGTCAGGCTTACACTGAATGATGGGGGAATACATGAATCCGAGCGGAGTTCTAGAAATCGGATCTGAAAGTGAGGGATTCGGACTGGCGTGCCCTGACGTCCTGTGTACGCTGCACAGGGATGGAAGGACTCAACACCCGTCCGCCTTCTTAATTATAATTAATGTCAATAAAGGGCTTGCAGCAACAGCAGCAGCAACAGCAGCAGCATCAACAATGGGGCAACTTGGAGCGAAAACAAAGGCAGCTGCCAACAGGTAAAGCCACGGCGATGGGAAGGCAGCCAGGTAACAAGCCCAGGTTGCTTCATTAAAAGGATTATGCGTCAGTCCGCTCCAATATGAGAATGTGGTTGCGTCGTTCGACCATCTCGAAATATGTCAGTGGGGCCCGGCTCCCCTTAAGCCCCCCTTCAAACTGGTTTGGCTGCCACCTGTTTTGATCTGGTTGCTGGTTGCGGGCTGCCGTTCCTTCAGCATTATTCACCCGGTGCGCTCCACTTTGAAGTTTGGCTCAACCGAAATTTGCTTGCTTAGAGAAAATTACGTGGGCACATATATACCTTTCGCCAGCGAATTTCACTTGCTTGTGGGAAATTGTATATGTTTATTGTTCGCCCACAATGGCGAGGAAATTTCGACGAGCCAAAGCAATTACTTGAGCGTCTCAAAAGGGCGAAATAGAAATTTAAGAAAAATATAAGCAAGTATAAGGTGAATTTACGCGGTTGCAACTGTACAATACCCTTTTAAAAACTATAACTTGGTTCCTATGGTTTAAAGTACAAGAGGATTAATATTTTTTTTAAGAAATAAAGATTAAAATATAGTGTACTTTAATGTAATATCAGAGTAGTGAACACTAGCTTTATCAATTAATTCTGATGGCCATTAGCTTTGGTGATTTATTTCTATTCCGCCGAGATCGATTGACCATGGTTAACCTTCAATTCACAGTTAACTCAGGTTCGATATACCCTTGAGACTCCTTAAGTACAGGGCGGGGATTAAGTGCTCATCCAGGCAGCTTAAGCGGCTTTCGCCGGACCTCGGAGCACACGCATCACATACCATATATCCATATATCCTCGTATTCCCAAGAGCCTGTGTGTAGGCTTATATATACTCGTATCATTAATGGGCAGGCCGTTGCCAAAATATAAAGCGAAATTGCTGAAAATTGCAAAACAAAGAGCAGGAAATCACCTTTTAATCGCCCTGAGTCAAAAAGAGTGGGGGTTTTCGAGGGAGGGGAATGGGATTCACTGGCCAGCTGCTTTGGGAACTGGCTAAGGCCAACTTGATGGACAGACGGAGGACCAGCCTTTGTCTCTTGTCTTGCCAAGTTTTTGGCAGCCAACAGCAGGAGTTGGAGATGCGGAGTGGTATATGGTGGATGGTAGATGGTAGATGGTAGATGGGGCTGCGGCAGATGCTCTCGAGTGCTCCGATAATCAGTTCCCCTGCCATATCCCTCAGTCCCCCGTCGCGATGCTTCAGCACAATTTGATCCTTTTCATTACTTTTTTCCATCCTCGCCGGCTTCTTTCCCACCAAAAAGCAGCGAGAGGAGGGGGCGCTTTTTGACCAACAAAACCAGTTCTTGAACTTTCTCATCACAAAAACCAAAAGCAATTTTTGAAAATTGTTATTATGGCAGCGCAGCAAAGCAGAAATTAGGTTAAATTAGAACAAAGAGCAAAAGGCAGATAACAAAGGGCGGAGGTGCACAACGTGGAGGGCAGATGGAAACGGAGAAGCCAGCCCCAGGATATTCAGCTACAAAATAAATAAAAAAACAAACAATAAAATTGCACAGGTGGCAGCCACGAAAAGGGAAATACGAAAAGATAGACAACAAATTCCTTTTCTGTGTGTGGCTGGTTAAATTTAATCAACTTTCCTTTATTTGATTAGCCAAGAAAAATGTACAAAGCCAAAGCAGTAAAGTTATGCAAAACCCGAAAAACCTTTGGGGATTGGACGGAAACCAGAGACTGAGAATTCCGGGAAATGGCTGGCGGAAATATTAAACGCATATAAATAAAAAAGCTGGGCAAATAAGTAGGAAAACATTTGGTATACATTTTACTGGTTGCCATAGAGATGTTGAACTAGAGATAAATATTTATTTTGTGGAAATTAAACAGAAATTCGAGGCTAGATCTTTCAGTTAAACTCAAATCTATAGTTCATGCTCATATAGATTTAATAACCCACCCAATCAAACAATACTAGTTCAATTCACCTTGATAAATTAGACAGAATAAGCCTGATTTAATGGGTAGAGACAGCTATCTATTTATTTTCTTGCCCAGAGGTGATAACACTTGAACCCATAAACATCTGCCGGTGACAGGGGCGAAGCCAAATATAATTTGCGAACTCTAATTGCAAACTGTCTGCAGATTGATGCCCCGATATAAAGGCAAACACAACCAACATGTTCACGCATTATGTAACAAATTGCTTTGATGAAAGCTGTCACTTGCAACAGTTGGGGCCAGATATTCGAGCCGAAAGAAGGATAAACACAAATGTTTATCATTGGTTATTGATGCTACTATAACTCGGGGGGTCTTCGGATGGGGCATGGGGCATTGTACATATGAGGGACTGGCTGTTAAATTAGCAGGGCAAACAAATGTCAGGCGCAGGACGGCAGTGGGAAGACGAAGAAATCGACAAGGAGCAGGAGCCCAAGGCAGCCTGACACGGAGAATCCGGTTTCGGTTCTTTTCGTACATCTGTTTTCGTACTCCTCCCCAAACTCCCCCACAGATACACATATAGTGCCTGGCATTTTTACCTTATTTATGTTGATATTTATTTTGCCTTTGGTTCATGTTACATACCAACCCTCCTCCGACGCTTCTGTTGCCGGCAATTTGTTTGATTGTTGAAGTGCTGCTGGCCGATACCCTTTGTTTCGGTAAAATACACTTGTACTTTTGATACACATTTCAGTTGCGAGGATATCTTTATTGAAACATTTGTCAGGGGCTCAGATTTCGGAAGGTTGGAATATTTGTGGGCTACATTTTAGTTTCAAATTATGCACACGTCTGCCAGTTCTCGGCCAGGGATCAGGTTGACGTTGACTTTGAGGTCGTCCTGGCAACGAGCGTTCCTGGCCCCCAAATGCGCATTAACTTAATGGCGTTTTGCGGCGCCCTGCGACTCCCCCAGCCCACTTTTCCTATCTGCCTGCCAGTAAGCGTAACTTTTTCAAGCATCGCACAAAAGTCCTATTAAATTTTTACGACAATTCGCCGAGGAGCAGCAGGAACAGGAACAGGAACAGGAGCGGATTTTTGCCCTTTTCTATGCTCCATGTGCCCCATGCACCCACTCCCGTCCCCCTGGAATTGCTGTCGTGCTAATAGCAAATCCTTGTTAGCTTTCACTTAAGTTCAGCATGTAAAATGTTCACTTTTAATCCACGAAACAGCCCGGGCAGCCCTGGAAATTAATTAGTTCCCTACCCCTGCCACTGATCCCTTTGTTTATGACTTCACACGAAAAACACTTGAAATTTTTATGCTTCAATTTCGATTTCAATTAACGCGGCCATTGGCCAGTGCACACAGAGAAATTCATTTGTCTCCGAGTCGCCCGGAAATTTGAGCCGCATAAATCACATTTAATTATAGCGTTGATGGGCGAAATTTATATGCCAGCGCCGGCACCTTTCCGCCTTAGAAATACATAAACGTATATACGAGACACGTTTGCCCGAATATATATCGAGGATTTCTCCGTTTTGATGGCCACTTCCCAGTCTCGGCCAGAGTTCATATAAAACGCGAACGTGTCGTATTAGCCGCGTTCGTGACCTTTCGCATAAAACAACGGCAAGGCTGGAGCTGGAGCTGGAGCCTGACCTCCCACTGAACCGCCACCCAGCCACCAGCCACCCAACCACCCAACCCCCCACTGCACCACCGAAACGTGCGTGAAGGCAAAGCAAACAAAGGAGCGGAGAAAATGCGGAGGAAAAGCGGGAAAAGCAGTGGCTGCGCCGCCAATGAAAACATTTTCGCAGCGGCCCAAAGTGTTCGATGCCGATGAGGCACAAACGCAACTTGGGCATAAATATTCATGAATATTTTCCATATTTTTGGTTGGACTTTTGTTAGCTTTTTCCCAAGAATAATTGAATTCGACGGGAAAATGGTCAGGAATTTCGGAAAATATAATTTGCAAGTGACTTTTTCGAGAGTAAGCCAAACAGTGAATCGATTTTAGGAATTTTGAATCTTCGGAATCCACTTATGTTTTTAATATTTTTGTTTATGTTGTACACAACCAAGCCCTGCACTCCTTTAATTGGAAAATGTAAAGTTTCTTAAGGTTGACCTATTGGGGTCAACAAGAAAATGAAAGTAGAATACAGCTCTCAAAAGGATTTTAAAAGAAGAAACATAATTGTTTTTCCCTTTTCCCCAGGATATATCTCATAATTTCTTTTCGCATTCACTCATTGCATTCATTAGCAGGACACTTTCTGCCGGCTTTTGTCCCCTCCAGCATCCTTTATTAGTCAATTACCCGGGACATTTCTATGACTGATGGCCACGAACATAAATGAAAGGAAACCCTGGGGCGGCAAATATACAGAGTAGATCCTGTGGCGTTGGGACACACTCATTCATGGCGCCGCCTGAATGTGACCCAAATGGCATTACCTTGGTTTACAGCTGCTCGCTGCTGTCACTCAGCAAAATTATTTCTATGCATACTGTATGTATGTGGAAATTTATGCAGCTTTTACCACCGAGAGCCAGGAGATTCAGAGGGAGGTGGCGGCGGAAGGGAGTTGGATGCAAATCCACCCACGCCAGCGGCTCCAGCAGCTCCGGGGATTTACACGCTTTTGGGCAAAGCTGCAGCTCGAGCTGCCGGCGGAGCTGCAGCTGACATTATTGTGGCATGCGCTGTCTGCCTGGTTATGAAATGCATTTATAATAAATGGATTTAGCATTCAATTCCCAGCACATAATCCAGCCCGCACAGCGACAAAAGAATCTCAGCCAGCTTACGAGATTTTCCCCCGAATCGTCTTTATCATGGGTTTTCTTATGCAGGAAAAATTAAAGTTAAGTGAGGGGAGTTGAGGTCAGCATTACCAAGCAAACTATCATGTTCTGATGATATTCAACTTAAAAATAACAGGGTGACTTGCGAAAGGAATCTTATGAGTGTTGCAACACGGCTTATAATCTGAATGAAGTGCTTTTTAAAAACTTAAAGCTTTCAATCTTTTGTGTTAGTTCTATCCTAAATATACAATATCAGTAGTACCTTTCAGTTCAAGAATGAGTAGAATTTTTAGAACTTTTTAAAGAATTTCCTTTTAATGTTCCGCATTTCTTTTTTCAGCCCACTGGCCTAGAACCCACTGCTGACCACAAGCGTCGTCACTGTCGCTTCCAGAGCGAGCAGATCCACCAGCTGCAGCTGGCCCAGCGCAACCTGCGCCGCCAGGTGAACGGCCTGCGGTTCCACCACATCGACGAGCGGGTCCGGAGCCTCGAGGTGGAGCAACACCGCATCGCCAATGCCAACTTCAACCTGAGCAGCCAGATCGCCTCGCTGGACAAGCTGCACACCTCGATGTTGGAGCTGCTCGAGGACGTGGAGGGTCTGCAGACTAAGATGGACAAGAGCATCCCCGAGCTGCGGCACGAGATCTCCAAGCTGGAGTTCGCCAACGCCCAGATCACGTCCGAGCAGAGTCTGATCCGGGAGGAGGGCACCAACGCGGCCCGATCCCTGCAAGCCATGGCCGTGAGTGTGAGTGTCCTGCAGGAGGAGCGTGAGGGAATGAAGAAGCTGTCCGTCAACGTGGACCAACTGAGGACCAACGTGGACCGATTGCAGTCACTGGTCAACGATGAACTGAAGAATAAGGTGAGTGACGACCACATTTGCTAGGACCCTAAAGACCTATGACATGCAAAGCAAAAAAATCCGTAACTTTTTCAAAATATTTGCTATCTGATTATAAAGCCATACTAAAATGTGAATTAAATGCTTCTGTAAGATCCTTTGATCGTTTAATTTGGTATTGCCTTAAGTTATCTATCACTACCCCCTAGCTAACTGAGATTTCCATTTGTTTCCTGCCTGCCCGCAGCTCTCCCACCTGAACAAGCCCCACAAGCGGCCGCATCACCAGATTGCCCAGCTGCAGACGCCGCAGGAGGACTCCTCCTCCCCCATCGACTCCGTCCTGGCCGAGACCCTGGTTAGCGAGCTGGAGAACGTGGAGACCCAGTACGAGGCCATCATCAACAAGCTGCCGCATGACTGCAGCGAGGTGCACACCCAGGCGGATGGACTGCATCTGATTGCGCCCGCGGGCCAGCGACACCCGCTGATGACGCACTGCACCGCCGACGGTTGGACGACGGTGCAGCGGCGGTTCGACGGCAGCGCCGACTTCAACCGCTCGTGGGCGGACTACGCCCAGGGATTCGGGGCGCCCGGCGGTGAGTTCTGGATTGGCAACGAGCAGCTGCACCACCTGACCGTGGACAACTGCAGCCGGCTGCAGGTGCACATGCAGGACATCTACGACAACGTTTGGGTGGCCGAGTACAAGCGCTTCTACATATCCTCCCGCGCCGACGGCTATCGGCTGCACATCGCCGAGTACTCCGGGAACGCCAGCGATGCCCTGAACTACCAGCAGGGAATGCAGTTCTCGGCCATCGACGACGACCGGGACATCTCGCAGACGCACTGTGCTGCTAACTATGAGGGTGGCTGGTGGTTCTCTCATTGCCAGCACGCCAATCTCAATGGGCGCTACAATCTGGGCCTGACTTGGTTCGATGCCGCTCGCAACGAATGGATAGCGGTCAAGTCAAGCCGCATGCTGGTCAAGCGCCTGCCCGCCGCCGAGTGCCAAGCGAGTCCCGTTGCCGCCGCCGCTGCCGCTTCCGTTTCCGGTTCAGCCACAGAAGCAACAACAGCAGCAGCAGCGCCGGCGGCGGTGACGACGGCGAAGCCCACCAACAACAACAGTGTGGTGCAGTTCGTGGCCGCCGGGCAGGCGTAAGTGAGCTGCTCCCGCTTTTAACGGAGGGGATGAAACCGCTACAGTGAACCACCACAGCCATGCCTACTATAGTTGGGAGTCCACTGTTTGTCTGTGGGAGGTGGATCTGAAAGATCGGGGCTAGATAAGTGTAAAAATTGGGGGCCAATGGCCCCCACTCCCATAACCTCCCACTCATTGTAAATACATACCCAGCAGATCAGACCTAAGTTGTAGCATTAGTCTTTCGAATGGAGCTTACTCTGGCCTTAGAGTACCCTAGCCGTATGCGTAAATTAGTTGGCCACCACCAGGCCCCCTTTTCGCCCGTATAAATATTCGATTCTTTGGTCTTTCAAGAAGATCTCATAGAGGCTTAAGTTCCGCGGCGGCTCAAACTAAAGCGAGAGCGACAGAGACAGAGAGAGCATATCATTTAAGGGAGTGCAGAGTGCAGAGTGCAGAGTTAATGTCTAGATATAATCGTCCCATAAACTAAAACTTAAACTAATCTAGATGTATCGTATAAGAGGCCTAATCTCGCTTAGGCTCATCTCAGACAAATAATAAATATACAGACGGACGCGCGGGGAGGAGAGGAGATCTTTCTAGCCTAAGTCACCATATCAGTCATATGAGTATAGATCTACTAGTTATAGCGTTGGTAAATGTACTTGTAATTGTTGTACCATACAATAGTGTCTACGCATTCGTTTTCCCGCTTACTAAGTGTCTGCTTCAGTCCAAAACCAACCTACACAATTCCCCCAACCGATGGAGTCGCATGCCAAAGAGATCAAGTCAGAAATAAAACAGATAATATGCAAGTTTTTACGACAAGAGAAACTGAAAACTATTTTCTGCAGTTTTGCATATACCAAAAATAAATAACAAACAAATGAAGTGAGCGAAGGGCAAGAAACCATAAGAGCTAAAAAATGCATTTAGCCCGTAAGTTATGAACTATATTATGTATACATTAATTTTATGTCCTGTAAGTTAAGCAACTAAAAGGAAAACCACGAAGCTTGGCC
The DNA here is from genome assembly GCF_014743375.2 of Drosophila subpulchrella. Taxonomy (NCBI): domain Eukaryota; kingdom Metazoa; phylum Arthropoda; class Insecta; order Diptera; family Drosophilidae; genus Drosophila; species Drosophila subpulchrella. Next base: position 709,947 of record NC_050611.1, on the reverse strand, counting down.
CCTAGACCGGCGTATTTTACAATAAATGGATTGATGTGAAAAGAAAACCCCAAGGGATAAGGCGATCTTTTAATGGCACTAAGGCGAGGGGATGGTCAAGTAATTCGCATTTAATTAATTATAAGTGCCAAGTAAACTTTAATTGTGGAGCTTTTAGGGGCATGATTTCCCCCCCTAGCAGCCCAGAAAAGTATGCACGAGCTTATCCCACTCCCGTTCACAGGAACATATAGGTACACATACGTACGTAGATGGCCGGAGGAAAAAAGAGATATATTTCAATTGAAGGATGTTCGCACCCGGAGTGAAGATGGAATAGTTTTCGTTTTATATCTGCTTTTTCCCGCCCACTTCGGGAGCTCCGGGCCATTTATCAGCACGTGAAAAGTTGCCAACTGCCAGCCAAGAACTTTAATAATGCAAAACTCAAACATTTTTCACCATCTCGTTATATTGAGACCTCTTCGAGGGGCGTGGCTGCGGAGTGGGCGTGGCCCTGACGGTTCCCGACACGATGATCTCCTTATTTATGCATTTATTTTGTTGACATTCTGCAGTCAAAACTTGCTGAGCTGCAAATGGATAACTGACTTTTTCGGCGACTTGGACTGCGTTCGAGAGTTCAAAGTGCGGGCCCCAAAAAAATGAAATAAAATCGGAAACGAATGAGAAATGCATGGCAATTTTGTTATGCAAATGCGCTAGAGAGCATACAAATTGACAGCGAATGGAGAGCATTCGGATGGCCTGCATTGAAATGTAGAACTTGTGACATTTATTTATAGAGATACAACAAACAGGATTTGGCCATTCGGCCCTCTGCACAGAGAAAAAGTTTGGATTTATAGGACTTTCCAATTCAATTTGGAGATACGAGTATGTGAACTGAAATGACTGCGTTGGAATCGGAACCTACAGCCTCTTGCTAATGTAATACCATCAAAGTACCACACCTATTTATTTTTAGAAGATAGACTGGGACTTAATGGGGATTTATGTGCTCTAATTTCTTTCTGTGCCGAGAAGTGGCTTTTAAATTCATGCGGAGATCCTACTTGGGGTCGGTCAGCCAGCCGACAAGTCAACAGGAGTTTCTGCACCATTTAACCTGAGAGCGTCTTGCGAATGAAATCAAATTTGGTGTGAAGCCAAAGCGAATTGTTGTCCCACCGAAAAGGGAACAGGCGATGGCCAAAGAAGTGAAAATTGCGTGCAAAGTGGGGACCCAAAAGGAAGCTGGCTCACCTCCAAAGTAAATAAATGGTAAAATGGAAGAGTGGTTCGCACGCATTTAAAATGGAAATCATTTATGGTCGACAGAGTTCCCCTCCACTTGCTGCCCATCTGCATTTCCGGCAATTAACAAAGGACCCGACCAAGGACAATGCATCCTCGAAAAACAAGCCAAGTGAACTGAGCTACGAATTGATGCATGTTGCTCTAGGGGATTTTGTAATTTTAAATTTACAAGATTTTTATTATGAAATTTTATGGCACGTTTTATCCCAGATTTTTCCCTTTTCCGATTTCCTTTTGGTTGCATTTTTTATGAAATGTGCATCATGGCGTATGAGCAATTAAAATGCCAACCAGCGCTTACGCATAATTATCATAATTAATACCAAGCTTTGTAATCGACTAAAGCCAGCTCAAACTCTCTGAGGAAAAACAATTTAAACACATGTATATATATATATATATGCAAAATTACATTTCATTCCATTTTATTTTATGTCTGGCACACATCTCAACGGTTTAATTAAAAGGCGTTATGCCTTAAGCCCGTCGGCTCAGACATGGGTGGCCTGAAAAAAGTTACAATAAATTTTTACGACTCTAATGCGGAGCCAAAATGACACAGAAACCCTCTGGCGAAGGGGGGCGCAGGCTGGAGGGGCGTGGCAGTGGGGCATGGGGGTCAGGACCCATATGTTGCAAGGGCAGGGCGAAGGGGCAAAGAGCAAACGCTTGTTAGCTTTCGCTTTTAATCAGCTCGGAGCGCGTAGTTTTCCACGTCTTCTTGCGGCTGAGCCAGATAATGGGCCCCACCACTCTGCATGCACGTCGCCACACATACAGCATACGCATATGTCCCCGCGAAAAGGGGAAATATATGCTAATTTTAATTAGCTCGGAATTTACATATGCCACGCACACTATCCTGCCAGCTCGTTTGCTCTTTTTCGAGGAATGGCACGACCCACGAGAACGCCAGAAATTGGGTAGACATTCTTAAACACCCCCTGGCGAGGCGGCTAATTCAATAGTTCAGTGAAGCAAAAAGTTGGCCAACAGATTTAGCTAATTAAATGGGATCCCGTTTAAAGGAGCCTTCAAAACGAACTTATAGTTTTTGCTAAATTGTTTTATTTTTTACTGCTATGTTTTATTATATGTATGCATTTATTTTTAAATGTGATTAGCATTATATAAATTGAAATTCAGCACAGGCAATGGCCCTTGGGCTACTTTTCAACAAACATTATTATTATTAGCATATTTTAATCGAAATGGTTTAATTTTAGTTTAAGCATCACACCTGTTCTACCTGGATAGCGCACTCGAATAAATAACATTTATTAAGCCATCTGAAGCACTTCAATTTAGTTTTACGATGTTTTAATATTTGGCGAATTATTTTTCTATAAATATTAATCACCTTTTCCTCTGGCCTGGAAAGGCATTAAATCTGATTGGGTGCACCATTTGATTAAAGCGAAAACTACTAAGAGCTCACATAAACCTACCATACCCTCCCCATTTCTTCATTCTCGTCTGGCCAAACAAGAATCAAAAGCAATCACGCCTTTGTGCCACGACTCGAAAGTCTGAAGAGATCCTTACCCGAGCAGCCTATTTGCTGCTGTTTGCTCCTTTTGAAGACCTTTGCTTTTTCGAGGGTAAACGCTGCAGAGCCGGAGGTGGGGGCCCAGATGACTGAATAAAAGTCAGCCTAGAGTCTTATTGTTTTCGGTTTTTATCTGCGAGCTGCTGCTTCAGCTCTGTCACTCGTACTCCTGCGACGTTGGCGATTATTGTTGCAAAGTTAGTTGACAACTTGGCTGCTCGTCCCGGCACTTGCACCGCCCACTTATCACCACCCATCGCCAGCCCACACCTGCCACCACCCAAGGCCATGCAGATGATGGGCCACGCCACCGAGCGTAATAAGGCCGAGGCCCACTGAAAGACGGAGTCTAGTGAAAATAAACAGTCGGACAGCCAACTTGGGCATAGTTGAGCTTCTCGGGATCTCAGTTTCGCAGTTCTGCAGTTTACCAGCTTGCCAGTTTTCCAGTTTCCCAGTTCATAGTTTGCCTGTTGTCTCCCCATTGTCCTGGCCATTCCTTATTTTTCAGCCACCCCACTCCGGCTCTATATTATCATTATGTCTTGGCCCGGACTGGAGACTGGCGACTGGTACATTCTATAACGACTTTGAATTTTTAATAATACCCCGCTGGAGTCCAACAATTTTGCCATCTTTCGGTTGAAGCGGCTTAGCTTTGTTACGAATTTAATGCATTTCTTGGTCGACGGAAATTGAATATCCGTTAAGATATATTAACAATTTATGCCCCCTGATTGCCGACCCGCGATACGGGTGCGGAATGAAAAGAGCTATGCTTTTTGGAGCAAAATGGAAACGAATCGGAACCAAAGCACACAGATATACATGTACAGAAGGGCGGGAGCTGTGGCAAGAGCAGTCGTCATCAGGGCTGTAATGAGCAAGTCAATAGCCTGGCCAGCGAGGGGAAATGCCGGGGAAGGCGGGGAAAAGTCAGGCAATCGATGACGGAGCTGGGAAATGCCGGCAGCCAGCAGCCAGCAGCCAGCAGTCATGCAGCGACGTGCGATAAAAAGCAGATTGCAATTTGTTTTACTGATTTCCATGCTTTTGCCTTTATTTGCACGACGGAAACTTTCATTAACATCAAACAGAAACTGAAATTGAAGCAGTAATGGCATCGGCAGCACTCCAAAGGACAGCCACGGGGGAAATCTCCGTCGAAACGCACTTAAATCCTGCAAGAATAAGATCTACGGCGTGCTTAAGTGGCATTGTATATGTGTATATCTACAAATGTGCAATGGCCTTATTAAGCTGCATCCTTCATTTGGGCAATTTGCCCATTTAATTGATACAGCAAAAGGCAGAGTGATGGCAACAGCACCACTTGACACCTCACAAAATTACAAAATTCTTTGGGCAAACATTCGAGCAACAGAAATTCACAAGTCCTACAACCAATTAGTTGGCAAATAATGGAGAGAAATGACTTTTCATCTCTGGACCGCAAACAAAGTCCTTTTGTACTCCAGCCAGGACCCTTTATTTATGCATGGACTCAGACTCCGGCCTGCAGGGATGTCGAAGAGTGGCGACTCTTGTTGTGTTCCGAGTAATTTGAACAAATTTGCGAGACATTTTGTGGCCTCCGAGCAAATATTTTAGGCCTGACCCAGCCACCCCCATCATCATCATTATTTCGCCTGGCCTTTGCGGACAAAGGCCAATTAACTTAAATAATTAGCCGAAAGTTTTGCCGCCGAGATGAATCTCAGCCCACAAGATGTTTTAGTAATTTCAATAAAATGTTATCATTCGTTTGCTGTCGAGTTGCTCGGGAAAATCCAATCAATTATCGGCAAAAGGGGGAAATCGTAGTCAAAGTTAAGGGCCCTGGGAAATGGGAAATAAGCCGCGCCGCCAACCACAAAGAGGTCGAGCCGACGAGGAGGAGGCCAGGCCGGAGCGTCCCCAGCAGAAGGCGCCTTCGTCATGGCCCTTCTGGCGATTGGTCTACTGGCTGGGAGTCCTGATGCTGGTCGCCGGAGTTGGTGTTGGCATGTACTTCACCCTCAAGTCGGACTTCGGGGAGTGCTCCTCCTACGACGTGCGGTGCGATTGAGCCCCCTGGCGATACAAACTTTCGCAGGGTGGGCGATTTGATTACCCCTTGAACTTGAGTTAATTAATACCAGTCATGACCATTGTTCCAGAAGCAAAGGTAAGTGAGCCATTAGGTATTAAACACAAAGATTCCAAATTAAACAAGCTTCTTTGATTGGTTAAGAGAGTCCTGCATAAGATTCATTGTTAAATTCTTTAATTAGTTTTATTTAATAGGTCCTTCAAATTTGGATAAAATATTTCTTAAAATACTTTTATTTGTTCTTGATGCTAGAAACTTGTTCTTGTTCCTCATTTTATACATTCTTGTATCAAAAAATATCTAAATGTATAAAAAAATATACTTTCATTTTGAGTGTACCTTAAATTATAAATAACGATTAAATTTCATCGATTGGCAACTATTCATATTTTGTATTATTTGAATTAAGTAAATTGTTTTACAATTATTATTAATAAAATAACACTTATCAATCATCAGTAATGTTTTCCCGCCGTAACGAAAGCCTTGAGCGTCACCGGATAGATCAACGCTGGAAAATTCTTTATAAAATACTCCTACTTGTTATAATCTTAGCATACATTTGCCTGGTCATTTTATATATTATCTATAGGATAAGTGAAGATATTCAATACTGGGTAAGTTTTATTATATTAAAAATAATTTCAATTTATTTTTGTAATTTTTTCCTTTGCAGATTCATTTATAATGTTACTGACACGCGAACCAATATTTGTGGTATTACTCTTCTGCTTCAATTGTGATACTTTAAGCTTGGTTATTCTTACGCTATCAGTTCATGTGCACTCCCAAACGGGTCATATATGGACGCTTTCAACCAGATCTTAATTAAAGCCAGATAAAGCACCCACCTCCTTTATTGTTAACAAATACAAAAGCAAGGCCGAAGCCACACTATCTCGTGGTACGCATTCACATACATTTTGTTCATGCTGAAGAGTGTATCTCTGTGCTATTCAAACTTATTGGAGCGCTTCCTTTTGATGGCGCTTTGGTTGACTCTTCAATGGCGAAACACTTTTAGTTGAATGAAGCTAGTGAATGCACATATTTTTGGCTATATGGAAAACCCTATGTCGTTATATGTTTTGTGTTTGGTGTTAATTAACAAAGTGGAGTATATTGATAAATATTATTGCATTTCTATGTACATGTTCTGATAAATTAAAAATCTCTTGGCTGAACGAATGTGAAATTCATTTTATTTTAGTGTACTTACTGGTAAATAAATCTGTTTACTTATTCTGTTTTTATTTAGGCATTTAAGTTGGTTCTTCCAGGTTTCTAAACAACTTCTTATGAGAGGCCATCAGTCAAGGTCAAGCTTAACAAAGATTTGTCGGCAATTCGGGCTTTTACTTCTTTGACACTTGCCAGACTCCTTCCCTCGCACACAGCAGGTGAAATATAAATAAACTTTTTAATGAACTTCAAGATTTATTGCCAGCAGAAGCCGCAGCTCAAGTCTGACACTTTGTGGCTGGGAAATTTAGGTTGGGAATGTGTTGCTCAGATAAATTATTGGGCACAACATAACCTAAAGACTCCCCTAGCTGACTAAAATATTTAAGAGCGCCCCGCTTCGACTTCCACTTAATATTCTGCAAATAATTGCACTTGGCATTGGAGGAAGCCCACAAATAATATCCTAGTGCCAGCTCTGCAGTTTACGAGCCTCCATTGGGCGCACACTGCGTATGCGTAATACCGAGATAATGACATTAGTATAATTGAACAGTCTTGACTGGTTGTGGAATTTTGCCATCATAGGTGGATATCAAAAATTCACAAAGCGAGCGGCTAATAAACGTATTAGAAGCGGATGTGGACACCAACTTTGAGGATAATTAACAATTTTCAGACATCAATTATCGCAATGATCCAACGCAGACAAAATTGAACTTGAAAAGAAAAAGGACTGGCTTGCGTCCTGTGACTCTGTATCTGTATCTTTAGTTGTTTCTGTTAGCTGTTTCCCCTTCCTGTTACCAACAAATCCCAGGCTTGGGCACAAGCGATTTGGCTGTATATTGACCCAATTGTGCTTACTTCTCTCTTACCAGAAAAGGAAAAACTTTGGCTGCAAGTTAAGCCGGACAAAACTTCAGGTTGAAAACGGTCGCTCGAGTGCTTAGCCAGCGATTGCTGAATCAAGTACCTTTGGCCAGGTCCTTGATCCGGGTTTAATTTGTGCTCGATTGGCCAGTAAAAATGCGAACTGAATCCGAGTTGTGGCGCGCCAATTCAACAGGCACGTAATGCCGCCAGGACGAAAACAACGGGCGTTGACATCTCCACTCCCGTAAAGGACAAACAAAGCATTTGACATAATGCGAGGGTTTTTTGTGTCGCATATATACATATCTGCTTTATAAATGGTGCCACAAATACAGCCGCACGTGCTGTGGTATGTAAATACGTGAGTGTGAGTGCGAGTGTGAGTGTGCGAGTCCTGTGTTTGCGTTTCCGTCTGTCAGGATGTTGCTGCTGTGTTGTTTATGCCCATCGTCCTTGTAATGATTGTCGCCACTCGGCAGCCGCCTGCACGTGTTTCCCTTTCGATATTTGCGTTGGTCCTGCATTGTTGCCATGTTGTTCTATGGAAATGTACTTAAGGTCGATCCCCAGCCAAAAAAAGACTGAAAGAGCTCTGTGATTGCAAGTACCCGGAATTTGCATTCAAAAACAATTGCAGTACGGGTCTCTACAGTGCGAAACAATTAAATGCAAGCTAAGGCTATTCTCTTCCAATTTTATATAATTCTTATTCCAATGTAATTGCTGAATACTCCTTGTCTGAGGAAATAAAACTGGTTTTATTGGCATTAACATATCGAAGTTTACCTTTTCAAGTCTCCAAAATGAATAAAATGGTACAAATTCAGTGGTGCTTTATAAACTGTTGAAAAAAGCAGCAAGTTCCCAATTAATTTTAATTTAAATCTTTTATTTTCCGCAAACAGCAAAAATCAGAAATTACCGATTAATTAAAGGTGATAAATCTCTACAAAGTATAACGCATGAACGCAATAATCAGCACATGTTATTATTGACACGCGAAAGTACAAACAATTAAAAATATGACAAAAGTGCAAGTCTTTTATTGTAGCTTTTTGCTTTGAGGCCAAACTTGACAACCATTTTCTATTAATTGGATATGAACAAATGTCATTATTTTTTCGATTTAAATGTGGTTTTGCAGATTTATAAATGTACTGTGCTAACTAATGGGAATTTTATCAGTTTAAATTTATAGTACAATTCAGTGGCTGTATAAATGTTCTTAAAGATTCAAATAAATGGCTTCAGATGTCAAACGCATACTCTGTATAAGCTTTTTTGAGTGATTTAATCTTTTATGTTAGTATCAAGATTTTGTGGCTTCCTTTGAGCATATCCTTTTGATAAAAATAACCGTAAAAGGTGTAACTTTTCACTCATCTGCATATATTTTTGGCATTTACATAGGTTAACAAATATATTACCTAAACCGAACGAAGAGCTTTCGGTGGTTTTGGGCGCTCGCATAAATCATATTCCCCGGCTGGAAGTGGAGATGCAGCTCTTTCCTATCCATCATCAGCAAGCGGATAGCTTAAAGACCACTCAAGCACTCAGGAGCAGATGATTACCCAAACGAAACCGAAGGAGCACATCCTGCTGAGTCCGCTCCAGCTGGATCCTGGTGCTCCTTGTGCATCCGAGGCTGAGGCTGTGTCCCCTGGCCGAACCATTGTGGCCTGCCCATGCATTTGCTGGCCTGTTCATCGGAAACAAGAAATTGTAAAGTGCATGAATACAAAATGAACTGCGAGTACATTAAAGTCTCCCGTCTCTCGCTTTCCGCAACTAAAAGGGAATGAATACACTCGAGCGTAGTTCGCAAATACTTCAAATACTTCACATGCAATAAAAACACAAAAAGAAAGCCAAAACGGAAACCGCAGTTACAGATACAGATACGGACTGCGTATAGGGATACAGATACAGCTACAGCTACAACTACAGACATACAGATTCACAGGGCGGCACTCAAACAATTTGCATTGTCTGCTGCCGGCCATTGCGGTTTGTTCGGGATTTCCGTTCGACGTTTTTTCTTGCCTTCTTTTGCTTTGTTTTTACCCATTTTGCCCCATTTCGTATGGTGTTACGGGGGCGGAATGGGAGATAAAACCATGAATTGAGGCATTAATTGAATTGATTGAAATTGGCATCAGTGTCGTGGGCAAAAAGAACGGACAACTCCAGCACCCACTCGGCATTATGTAAAACCAAAAAAATACCCCATGATTTTTTAAACAAACCGATGCGGCACCATGAAAGTACGAATTTAAGGGGCCTTTAGCTAGCAGAAGAAATACATCTCAAATTGTAATATTTTTCTGCCTTGATCAATATAAAGTCCTTAATTCCGTTCCGTGTAACACATTTAAAATAATTTGAATAGCGTTTTAATTATGTTAATAACAATTTTCAGTTTTTTTTAGAGACAAAAACAGATGCGATTTTCGACTTAAAGCCAACAAAATAATTTTTTAAATCTGCTTTAAATATAAATAACCACATGAAAAACCATTGGAGTCCAAAGTAATTAGTGCTAAACAACAACAAATATTATGATAAATTAATAACACCTAAACTCTCGGTAACATATTAAGTTTCTACTATTCTGATCAGACTTGTCAGGGTTCCCAAAACTTTGATTTAATATTTCATCAATATTGGCGTACATTGATGGCTTCTGGTCTCCCTCGCCATTTCGTATTTTACCCTTCCGGCTCTGCTCTAATTCCCATTTAACATAAAAAAGTTTTATTCCATTGTTGAAATTTTCACAATCTTGAACTTTTAAGCACTGGAGGCTATATAGTTATAGTGGTATAGTTTCAACGGAAATGATACCGCAACGTGTGCATGGTGGGAAAAGTTTGCGCCAAAGCACTTGAACCGCTTCCCATATTTCGATTATTTACAAAATGGTTTGGATTGTTTAGGCCGCACTCATCGTGGCCAATTCCTTGGGGCCATAACCAAATCCCGTCGATTTGCTGGATGTGCCATGGCAACGATTTCCGGCTGCCGATTCCAGTATTCTGTGGCTTGTCATACTGGCATTGCTCCATTGTTTTCGTGCCAAAGTTAATCGAAGCTTAATTAGTTGGCTTGCGAGTTCGGTTTTGTTTTGGGGTATTTCGGTATTTCGGGGTTTTTGGGCTGTCAGCTGGGGCGAGGCACAATTGAGTCACTGTTGTTAACTTAACCAGCATAATGAGTCGAAAAATTGTAGCCAACTCGCAAACAGCAAGCCAAAGATGCCCAATTAGGCCCTGACATTGAGCGTAAAGAAAGTTTTTCCTGTACTTTCCTTGCTTTCGGGCTTTAAGCTTTATTTTTTGCCAGAAAAAGCCAGAAGTGAAAGTTGAAAGAACCTATAGAAATGCGAGAGTTTTCTTAATTTGCCAGCAAATTGTTGCGGCTTCTGAAATGAATGGATTCCTTACATTTCTCAGTATATTAAGTGAGGTTATTACTTAGGCTTTAAGTAGACGTATTCATTTTAGATACAATATTTATGTATTGTTTTTAATATTTATGAAGTAATTTCATTCTTGATCGTAAAAAGTCTTTATAAAGGGCAAAGACAAAGTTGCTTAGAAGTAAATTGGAACCTTCCTAAAGTTATTGATTGATTGTTTGAAGGTAGAGAAGGTAGGAGAGGCCACTTACCTTCGAATTTTCACATGAATTCAATTCCATTCGCGAAAAATCATGCCACAAAGGTGGGTAATGAATTATATAAGCAAAAGGTACTCGTTTGTATTTGTGATGTTCCCACGCACATTTGGACAAAGTTCTCTTGTTCCAGCATATATATATTTTATGCATGGCTTTGCCGTGACTCAGACATGAGGGCGTCTCGAAACGATTTACATATATAGCTTTGCATGTACACATATATGTGAGCATATGAGAATGGCTGACACGTTTTCGCCACGGAGACAGCTGCACATCGAGCAAGACAATGAAATCGCTCATTCTCCCTATCTGAACGCCTTAAATTCCGCCCGAAAAGTATGCCATTAAATGTTAAACTCCAAGGGAATTAAGTAAAAATACTGATCAGATCGGGGCTGGAAAATAAAATAAAAAATAAAAACAATTAAATGACAATGCCGCGGCCCATGGGCTTAATGGGTGACACACATTTTAACATCATTTCGTGCATCATCATTTCGTTTGGTCTGTAATTTCTCTGCACAAAAAGCAGTCATTAAAAATGACTGAATTTTATGGGGCCTTCTAATGAGGTTACATGCCACACAAGCTCTCGCAAATTAGCTTAAATACGCGACGAATAAATGCACAAAATTCGTTCATCTGTTGTTATTGCGCCAGAAATCATCTCACGCACTGTTAATTTTATATGCCTTTTTCTCCCAAGTATTTTTAATTTTACTACCAGACTTTTCCACATGCAGTTAACACTTTAATGGAATTCATTTAAATAAAATGCCACACATAGGATGAAATGGGAAAATACGAGACGAGCCAAATAAGAAATCAGAAGCAATTTGTTGCCCCCAGCCAACTGGGGGCCATGTGTTAGTCGGCAGAGTCCTCTGGTTGAATTTTTTAATGCGGAAAATGCATTTTATGTTTCACTCCCCGGGGAGGTTGGCAGGCGGCGAGTGGAACTAAGGACGAAGCACAGCTGTCGAAAGCAGTAGGAAACTACAAACTGGTAACTGGCAGCGGCAGCAACTCAGATGCTCGCTCGACTTGAGCTGAAAGGCAGTCAACAGGACAGTGCACCTAGGGGTAACTTCCCTTCTTTTCCATCTCCTTGGCCTTTCGGATATTTTTCCGTATAGTTCTGCGCGCTGACCACACTATTACTGCCCCAGACGGTTAAAAATCGAAGATGCCAACCCAGTATCGCATTCAATTCGGCTTGAATGGCCGACAAGGCTTCCATATTTAATTAACAGCAAACAGTGAGCCAAATGATGTGTAAATATTTCATTTAATTGCGCTTTCGAATTTGTCGTTTTGGCCTTTGAATAGTGTTTTGCCGAAAATCAACAGGAAAAACAATAACAACAACAACGGGCCGACTCGGCAGCAATAATAACAAACAAATTGTGCATGAGCCAAAAATATTCATGCAATTAGGCAATGAGTAAACAAAGAGCCAATGCCAGACGCGAGTCCTCACTCCTTTTCCCGGCGCAATCACAGCAGAGGAGTCGATTGCCAACGGCTTGCCAACGCGTCGTATACGCAATGCGAAAGCAGAGGTGGTGGCCAGGGTAGCACGGGCTATGACGGGAATAGGAAGGGGATAAAAAAGTAATTTATTAAAATGTACTATCATAAAGGCTACCTGCATGATCCAATAAAACCGGGTCTTTTATAAAGCTTTTTGTTTCAAAAAAGTTGTTTACCAGGAGTGCTAACCGAATTCGTATTCAATTCCAGTAGTTCATTGATTTTATTTTATTTTCATTGTTTGATTATCCTTATCTGGTTAAAAAAATATATAATCTGAGTTCTAACAGCATAAAAACTGTCTTATATAATAATGTCGTTTTGGGACAAAACCTATTTAATATATTTCTTACAAAACTTAATGAAAATGTTTGCCTATAGTAAGTAAATTTTTATTTATTAATTACTTACTTTATCAGTACTTTTTCTCATTAGATCTTTTTTTCAATTATTTGTTGTATTCCTAAACTCTGCAGTTATTTTCCATGGGTATTATAAGAGTGACTCTATTATGTTCTGCCATTATTCCGTATTCATTTATGCGTGCGCAAATAATGTTGGAATTTGGCTATGCATAACTAAATTAATCCCTGTAGTGGCGATGGTTCCAGTTTTTCAGTGGGAAATGGGAGTCCTAATGGGACCCGTGAAGTCAACACAAACGAAATAAATTGGGCGTCGGCAATGATGGCTCCCAGACTGTTGACATAAATTCGAGCCAGCCACCAGCAGCATCGGTGCCCCTTCCCCGATTATTATTATTATTTTTATTATGCCCCGCAAATGCGGGCAGTAAACGCAGCAGAAAACTGCACAATAAATGGAAGAAAAGCACCCAACAAAAGGCTGGGAAATATGAAGAAAAAAATGCAGGATAAATTCGCGACGCATTGAAAATTCATTCGCAGAAGGGACGACGGCAATGGCGGCTGCGGTCATTTCCGTCGGCTGAAGCACAGGATGCGATTTTCATTTTTATTTCCGGCAATTAGCACTCGAATCGAGGGCCCAACTGCAACTCCTCAAAATGATTTTAAATTGCGTTTTTCTTCCATCTGAACTGCATAATTTGTAATGCCGCGATGGCCCTCGGGGTGAGCTTTTCCACTTTCCCTGCGATTTTCGCACTAATTCAAAGTTCTGTCTGTTGGCCACTCTCTCTTTTAGCCGTCTCAGCCATTATTTCAGGCGAACCTGACCGAATTTATGTTGCCAACTGTCTGTCCGCCTGTCTCGCTCACTTCCGGCGGCATTAGTATTTGCCGGAGGACTGCCGGGCAGGACTTCCGCTCCAATCTGGGGTATAAGCTTTCGCCCAAATTTCAAGTGGCATTTTTCTGAGGTGCACTAAGAGAAAAATCATTTTAAATGGAAATGAAGCAGCGCTTTAAGAGGTTTGTAGGTTAAATCATTTTAAAAAAATGTAGTATCATAGATTTTTAATACGCTTCGGCTGGAGAAATGTCTTCCCCTTGCAACAGGACGCAAACTTCTGCTAAGCCCAATCCTATTTTATTATTGTCGTTATATTTTCACTTCCCATCGCAGGCACCCGAATTAATTTCAGTCCAATGCAGAAACAGACACCCGACGTCAACATGTTTTTATTCAGATCTATATTTTCCCTGTATGTATGTGGAGGCCAGAACGAATATAGTTGGGAGTTGTCCTGTATTCCGTGTGGCCGTCGTGTGACAAACGGAGATCCGGGCACCAAATTGATGCCCGATGTCGGGAAGGAAGTTTGCCATAATTAAGGCAGCACATGTCCCGCAGATCCAGGCGGAGAACGGGGTTCGAGGAACGAGGCTATCAGCACAGTGGGTCTGGCATATTTATCAACTGGCCGCACAGACCGACAATTTGTTGCGCGCCGTGAACTACGAGCCAGCAGACAGCCGCTGATTTATGAAGGAGCCAACTGAGCCATCGCCAAACCATCGCTGGTCGACCGAGCGTATAAAATATTTAAGCGAAAACTTCGCGGAGAACTAAAATTAACAGTCAACTGCCATCGAGTTTTAAATTACTCAGGCCGTGGGGATGGCGGGGAAGGCGGCGGCGCCTTAAATGGAGCTCGAGAGCAAAGGCAAGCTTACAAGACCAAAGCCAGATGTTTTCCAGGCCCCTGCCTCGGGACTTTCTGTCTGTCTTAATTGTAGCAACATTTTGAGTTGAGCTTCACAGTTTGGCACTTCATTCGGCGAACGGCATTTTGAACGGCAATCAAAACGAAAATAAAGCGCCAAGGATTTTCCCCAGCTTAGAAGATCCTTTGCCGCCCACTTTTTCTTGCTCTTCGTGCTGCTACTGCAGTTGCAAAGAAATTTACAGCTTCAAAGCATTTTACATGGCATTAGTTCTGTATGAGTGTGCTTTACGACTGAAACCCATTTAAGTGAATGTCGTGACATTGGGGAGCTGAAGCCGAAATGAATATGCTTCCGAGCGGTGGCCTCAGACCCTTTCTCAAGGGGTATCCGCCGCAACGGTGCGTATGTGTAATATGCTTTGCGTATTGGGCCTTGGACCGGCGAACCAGAACGCATTCAGATGCTTTGCCAACCCAAGGGCAAGGGTTGTTATGGCTTTCCGGCACATCTTGCCTTTGAGGGGCTTTTGTTCGGATTATCCGATGAAGCCCTCTGTGCGTTTAGATGTATTCCAGAACAATCAAAGTGTTTAGTTCTTAACATCTTACTATGTCTTGCACGGATAAGGGTGCACGATCGAAGTCTAAACAAGTTTTTTTCCTATTGGAGCTTGAGATATCTTGACAGAATGTTTGCAGTCTTCAATGTTAGAGGCAACATTTTAGAATTGTTGATACTTTTAAAAGAAATACCTTTTTTTTTTGCCTACTTATTCGGGGAGCCACACACATTATTTTAAAATTACTTTAATTTAAGGTGTCTAAAAGAGTGCAAAAATATATTTTAAAGTCAGAGGTTCAATGAATTATTTCAGTAGGACGATTATTTTTTTTCACTGCATACTTTTTGACAACTTAAATAACATTTAAAAGTGATTGTTGGATCAGATTATTAACAAAATGCTGTATAACCCTAATGTCTACATATGTACAGCTGTAAGCCCTCTAATAACTCTCTCCGCTCTGCTCGGCTTAACGAGCGTTAAGCAGTAGCATATCATCTTTGAAAGAGAAAAGTCGTCTTGGTCTTGAGTTTCGGTTGTCTTGAGTTTCGGTTGTTCAATCAGTTTATACTTAAAATTTCCTGCACCCCCACACTCTGATTTAAATGAGTTATAATTATAGAAAACGCTCTATAATTCTCCGTTCAGTGATTTGCTTATGTTGAAAATTTGTATATACATGTCTGATATGGTTTCAAATGTCTGATAGCCCATCTAAATAACAAACATACTACAAGACCGATCTATCTTTCTATCATAAACGATTTTCTATTTAAAATTTCGAAAACGTCACTTTCCTCTTAACATCGAAAGAAAAGCAATATGTCTGATGACTCCCTTCACTCTATATTGTGTAGACGAATTGGCTGTTTGGTCTTTAGCCCCACATTACACCTCGGGCACAATTGCATTTAAGGCTGGCAATCTGTCATCATCCTCGGCATTAGCAATAGTTTTTTGCAGCATTCCTTCGTGCCGTTTTTGAGCATATTCGCCTTTGCCTGTTAGAACTGGGGAATGAACGAGTTGAGCACACGTGTGCCTGGAAATCCAAGTGACAATTGAATGCAGCAGCAGGAACCCGGGTGAGAATTGGTGCAGGATTGGAGTTGGAAAGCAGGGCTGACAGCTGCTCGACAGGACTTTCAAGCTGGCACACCGAAATATAACTCATGGCTGGACAGTAAGATGTCCTTACCACGCTGCCACACTCGCACACAATGTATGCTCGAATACTTGTGAGCACGAAGCTGGGCAAAAATCGACAATACGACAAAATATTGTACGTTCTACGCATTGTCAATAGAAGGGGTTAAGGAAGTCGGGGGACTGAGGGAAACTAGAGAATCTAGGGGTCCTGGAAAACCCACTGAGGAGCGGGTGGTGTTGGCTGAACGTGCTCGGCCAACTTATTGACATGACACAAAAATGCTCCTCTATGATTTCTGGCTTATGCACACGAAATCCGACTGCTGAATTTACAATAATTTGGCCAATTCCAGATTTACAATAATAAAAGTATTTTCGTCAAGTCGAGATGAACATGTTCGGCTGTTATTATTATCATCAAATTTTTCCCCTTCGCCAAAAAGTCGTTTTCAATTTGCAGCACACAGGCAAAAGTCCCACAGGTTTTCCGTTTTTATCATTATTATTTTTGCGCCAGACAGACAGTGACAACAGCCAGTGGAGACAGAGAAAATATTAAAATTTAAATTTGTTTTCTAATAAAAACGAAAACAAGTCCAGAAAATCCCACCGGAGGCGGGAAAGGCGGGGCGAGCGCAGGGGGGAATGAAATAATATTTACCCAACGTGATTTTGTTTACCTATCTTTTCAAGCCCAACTGCGAGCACCTGCAAAGGGCCTTGTATGCCGAAAATGGAAGATTTCAGCCAGCCGCAAATTGTTTATATTTTGTTATTAGTTTGCCCCGCCCCTGGGAGATGTTTGCATTCTGATGAAGTAAACTAAAGTTAATCCAGTTCCAGCAACGACATTCCGATTCATTTCGTGGGGCGCAGCATAAGGAGGGGCAACTTCAAGTTTGGCCGACTTTGGGTGCAGGAAGTTTTCAGTTGCACAAACGCATTGCTGGCCAAAACTTCCGGGCCAGACTGCAGCAAAAAATTGGCAGCGACTTTATTTAATTAAAAACTTGCCGCACGCATGCAAAGGGAAAGTTTTATCATTTTTTTCGGGCCAGAGTGTTGGAGTTTTCATTAGGCGTCCTCGTAATTAGCCCCATCACATGTTGCCAAACTTTTATGGCTCACTTTGATGGACAGCGAGTGGCTCCGGAATAAGTATACTTATGTATATCTGGCCAAGCCCCCCACTGCCCCTCAAGCAACTGTCAGAGCTTCCCGGCAGAGCCAAGGAGCCAAGAACACTCGCTTAGCCTTGTAAAAGTATCTGGGGAGCAATCTCTTTTGATGTCATGAGCTGAGCATTGCCAGGCGCTTTATTGTCTGCTCTAAATCCCTATTACAATCCGAGGTGTACTTCGGGGTGTACTAATTTAATGCTGAAAGCATGTAAACGACACACCAACTGCCGCCCTGAACCGAAGGTAAGTAGGGCGTGGCGCCTTCTTGGAATTGCCCTGACTAACTCCCGTCGGCTTTGGTATAATTCACTGTGAAATCTTGCGGTCAACTTGATTTAAATTGTGTCCATCCCTCGGGGTCCCGGGGGTCGACTTGTCAGCTGGGAAGTTGAATGAAATGCCTGAAGAATTCAACTGGAATTTCATCATTGACATTTAATTACGCGTCAAAGGCATATTATTACCTTAATGACTGAAACGTCGATTTAAATGTGGATATGCATGTATCTACGTAAATCACCAATGGAATTCTTTTCGCCGCAAATTGATTCGACGTACAGCTATATGCAGTTGCATTTTTCTTATTTTTGGATTTACTTTTACAACGGTTATTATAAAACGTTTAGGTATAAAGTCATTCTTTTATACTGTTCGAAATGTTCCTATTTTATGGAATCGTCGACAAAAATAATCTATACAATTTACATTACATAACCAAATACTTACATTTGTGACTTGCTTAACTTTATTTTATAATAAATAAATATATATTTAAGAATAATAATGATAAATTTTATTCCAAAAGATATTTTTAGGGAACCCTTAAATGAGTCAAGTATTTTCGAAACAATTTCGCCCGATTGCGTGTGTTGTTTTTGGTTCAGTAAAAGAAGAACTTCAATACAAATTGCATGGCTTTTTGGGAACACAAACCATTTTCTTGAGGGTCCTCAAGGATTTCCAGGACCTAAAAAGGGGAAAGTACTTATGAATCTCTCCAAATTGCTTCTGAATTGTCTACCTTTAAATTAAAATATAACATTTTATTGCCATGGTCTCAAATCACATTTGGCCTTTTCCATTTTGTTTATCTTATTGCTTCCCAGGGAAATCCCCATTCCAACCCCCTCCCCCCCTTTCCACTTTCTGATGACCTTGTCGGAAAGCAAACATCTACATATACGAGCATTTATTTATTTTACTGTATTTGTTTGCAGCTGTTGCTCTGTTCCAGTAAATGTTTTATGATTGCAACAAATGCAAATTGTTAAACTTGGCGGTTTAAATAAAACAGAGGGGAAAACAGTTATTAATGGGTATGATTTATGGGCGACAAATGCGGCGCCTTGAAATATGCAATATGAAAATTAATAAAGCGCGAGGCTTTAAGCTTAAATCCTTTGGCACACATGCACGAACAGATGCCAGGATACAAAAACACGGTGCATATGCCTTGGGGAATTTATTACCGAGTCACCTGACCCGACCCGCCCATCCCCAAGAACCCGCCCCCTTTTCCCGCCACTGGGTTTTCCGTAGATTTGGAAAATTATTCACATTTTATGGCATTAATTATGCGCTCTCGAGTTGCTCACGTTGCTGCTGCGTTGTTGTTGTTGTTGACATTAATAAACGCGCATTTAATGAAATTGCAAACGTGCAGCTACATAATTAATTGTTTGCATAAATTAAATAAATGCCGGCCAAATTACAATCCGCCAGCGAATGGATTGCCACGGCCCTGAATCTCAAAGTTGACTTTAAATGCGCAAATATTATTTGATTATCGACTTTTTCCTTGCCTTTTTTTTATCCTAACCACTTTTTGATTATGGCTTTTAATTTGCAAAATAATAATTGCTTTTTATTTGTAAGATGTATTTTCTAATTGTAGGTATTCTTATCTACCAAAGATGATTATTTCCGAACAAGATGCAGTTTTTTATTCTGGTACCTAAACACCTTCATTCCTAGTAATCTTACTCATCTTGAATGTTACTAATTTTTTCGATTTTAAACCTTGTTTAACTATTCAAAACATCTTCATAAATCAGTACAGATTTTATTTACATTACATTATTTAATGTCTAGCTTACTAAATATTGAAAAATACTTTTTCTGCGTCGGATTTTCGCCAAGAATCCCATTCAAGCTCTCGGTGAGAGTGGCGGGTTTTTACTGTGCTGAAAATTTTGTAGCATTCTCATTCGAACAATTAGAACACTTACCTGGCCCTAGACCGGTTAATGAAAACTTTTCTGCGCATCGGGCCTGAATAGACCGGCAAACTTGAATAAGTAATAAACCCGTTGGCCGGGCCGCAAATGAATGGCCTTCGTGGGTCGAGTTGGCGGCAGTGGTGGTGCGGAGAATTATTTGCAAAATGCTTGACCAAGTTCTGAACTTTGAGTAACTCTTGATGCGATTGCAATTGTTGTCGAGTTGGGTTCGGCCGGGGAACTTGGGTAAATTTATAGTTGCAATCGAAAGTCCCGGTCCCACGGCATATACATTTCAGTGATGATTCTGAATAGCATAGCTAATATTGTGGAGGGACAACTGCATGTGGCATGCCGGAAACACAACATAAAAGTAAATATAATGGTTAAAAATAGTTTGGTTTCTGATTTGTATTACCCAAGGAAATCTCAAAAAAATTACAAATTCAATACACCTAAAACCTGAGATTCTGTGTGATAACTAAAAGTAAGTTTTGAATTTGCTTGGGCAGGACGAGTCGCAGCACTAACTCATCTCGAATAGACTATCTCTGTTTTATGGTCCTCAGCTCAATTGGCAACATATGGCACTGGAGTTCATGAGATATGACACAGAGATAGTCGCTTAGCCATCTAATCAAAATCCTGCACAATTCACACAAATTCTCCGACTCGACAATAAATAATAACAACTTGATGGCGGGCCCAGAGGAGTTAGCAATTAATCTTTATTTAAATCGCATCACAGAAGAGCCCAAGATGAACTATGGGAAATTCAATTTGCCGCTTCATAAACCACATGTGTAATTAAATGACGCCATGGCATCCTTTTTATCTAGGAAGTTGTTCATTTGCAGGGAGGCTATTCATATTTTATTCATGAATTGAAATTTGCTGGAGCTGATCAATGTTCGCTGTATTATCCTTCTCTCTATTTACGTGCAAACAATGAAAATTACACAACATTGGTTGTATTCTCACAAGTTCGAGGGTGTTTCGCTTTCGAGTGCACAATTTGCATAACGTAAACATGCAATTTCAGCTCTGTTTCAGTTATTCCGGAATTTTGATACATTTATGTGGGGTGTTGTGGGGTTCTAATTATAATTTGCATATTAACATCAGGTTTGATGCAAGAAGCTCTAGTTGCAAACTGATTTTGATTTTGCGTGTCTGGTGAACTCTGTATCAAGGGATTTGTTTTGGCAGAAGCACGTTTCGTAGGCAAACAAGTATTGTTCTACAAATTGAAGTTCTTGAACTATAAAAATGTAACCTAAGGCTTACAAAAAAAAATTAACTATATTGGTGATGATTGCATCTAGTGGCTTTAGTGATTATGCAAGCGGTAATAAATTAAATAAATATTAAATGTATTCTGAAAATATTTATTATTTTATGTTATTTTTAATCCAAGATCTATTTTGTCGGTATTATTTTCGTTTTCATTCATTTGTTTTGAAATTTTGTTTGCTACGTCAACAGACAGAAATAGATTTTAATAAAGAGTTAAATTTGAAATAATCAACAATCCATGACCTATTTTATCGGTATTTTGTTAGCTTACAATCATTTGTTTTTACATTTTATTTGATACATCAACAGAAAGAAATAGCTATTTATAAAGAATTAATTTGGTAAGAATTTTGTCACCAGAATTTATGTATTCCACATGGAATTCCGCAATTTACGCTGTGTGTTCAAATTTAATTCAAATTCTTTATTTATGTACACTTTCTTGAATTGCTGAAACAGGTATTTATTTAATGCATTTAAATTGAATGAAAATGCCAATTTTTGTTGCTGCCTTTGTGCCTTTGGTGAGTTGAAGCCCCAAAGCTGTCAATCAAAGTCAGTGGCAAGTTTATTGCACTTGTAGCGGAGGAGAAAGCCCGTGGAAGCGGGGAGGTCTGAGGTCCTGAAGGGAGGAAGTGTCTGTAGCCACAGAGTTATTTGTTTGCACATAAAAATAAGCCAGGACGCAGAGTCCTGGGAGTCCTTGGAGAATCGAAGCGAGGCAGCGGCACACAGTCATGTCGGCATTCATATGTGTACCTACACATGCAAGCCTCCACGAAAAGAGCTTTCTCCATTACAAAAACATAAATTCTTCAATTTTAAATGAAAACAAAAATCATTGAAATATTTAAATATATACCCTTTCATCGTATGAGTAGCACGTACACCACGAAGTATTTTAAACTCTTAGGTAATTGTAAAATTATTTGGAATAAGCGCATGGGTAGTACCCATAACATTATAATCTTTAGTGCTCAGTACTTGTATATCCTTGCAGAGGGTACATTGATTTCAGTCAGAAGTTTGCAACGCAGTGAAGGAGACGGGAACGACCTACTTACTTTCTTGTTTTAAACCAAATTTTGCATATTTTTTAGTTATTCATTTTCTTAATAATGTTCTCTGCGAAACATAATCCTTTTCGCAGCCATCGGTTTTCCTTAATATATCCTTATACACACATAAAATAATATTGGCTTCTTGGGGTTTGTATGTATACGAAAGAGCGAACTCGTTTACCACACAAACAAGCTTAAATCCCATTTCTTCAACGAAATATAGTAAATTAGTTAGAAGTAGGCAAAAATGAGATGGAAACTTCCAGATGGAGATGGCTTTTGTGTGAGTAGCTAATTGAAATTAATTAAGTGCGTATGCTTTTGGCTGAAGTCATGGCTGATTGCCACGAGAAAATTGCATTTCTTCGAGCTGAACTTGGCTCGAATAATTCTGCACAATCAACACATTTAACCTTTGGCTCTATGCCCTTTCATCTGCTGCCCATAAAAAGAGCCGAAGCAATAATTTATTAAAGCATCTTGGACGAGAAGTCGCCCACGACCCTCATTAGGAATCGAGTTGGTAAACAACTCATCTCGCCGGGAGCTTAATTTTAAAACTCAACTTTATTGGACGGGCCAGTGACCGAGTTGACACCTTTATATATTTATTTCGCTAGACTTGCGACGACGTGACAATTTTAGCAAACGGCCACCCAAGTAATCCGCTGTCCTGATGAAGGTTCATGTTCAATGCCAGGCCAGCAATTATTATTAACTGTGCCCCAGGGTTCGGTTCCCCGGGGTCAACAGTCCACTGGCCGCAATGCTCATCTAGCTAGAAAGTCTGGTCGGGAGAGATATGGCTGCCTTTTTAAAAATACCGAGGACTGATTTCTCGTCAAATTAACGAGCATCTAAACTCTATGTGAACTTTGTTTGACAGTTAACAAACTAGAACCTTAAGATGACCTTGAGAAGTCGGACCTTAAGGGCTGTGAACTTACGTGTTGAACTTAAAGTTTCACATTTGAAATGCGATTAATATGTTCTCCAAAATTATATGAAATAGCTAAGCCCAAAGCATAATATTTAACAAATTGTTCCTATTTTCTAAGGGAGACTATGACATTTTTAGTGAATTCCGGTGTGTCTTGCCGAAAAAATGTATACATGAATTTAAGAGCTTCAAAAACCAAGCCATTGCTTTTAAATACATAATATATTTCTATAAAAAACATTTATTTGAACTCTAAATTTGGAAGAAAAAATATTATTTTTATGTTGAATCTTAGCTATTTATAATGATTTCTGTTTTGTTCTTTAAGCTGACAACACTGATCCCAGGGACTTCCCAGGGACTCCGGCATTGACATTGTGAAACTAACCGAAGCGCTGGGGAGCTGAGGTACGTGCCTGGAATTAGACATAGCTGAAGGCGCAACTGGTGGACAGGATTTGCAATAAGCCCGGTCCGAGGAACCGAAATAGGCCTGCAGCGACACTCTAATTATGCAATCCGAAGCGGCAAGATGGCTACGAATTGCGGTGTCTGACACACAGGGCTTAGATCGCATTACGCATACGCCATGTTAGCTGCAAGGGGGCCGGCTGGCAAGCAGGTAAATGGAAAACGCTAAAAGCCAACCAGATTGCCTCCGTAATTGGTCATAATGCTTCATTATTGCCGGCCAGCCAGAGGGGAGGGATAAAATGGGGAAAAAAAGGAAATCAATGGAAATAGAAGTGGGCAGGGGAGAAGGCAATGGAAATGGAGGAAGCGGAAATGCGCTGAAAACCTCGAAACATGGTTGCCTAGGTGAGGATTAGGCCAGCTGCAGTCTAAATGAAAATGCCTTCAACATTTCCCAGGCCATTCGAAGCCGTTGGAGCGTAAAACTTGCTGAAACTCATTCACAAATATTGGGTGAAGAGGAGCTTCGGTGGGAAGGCATTAAAGTGCCTTTAAGGTCGCCAGCCGGTGAATATTTGCATAAATAATTCAGTCAGCATAAACAGGAAGAGGAAGTCCTGACCGGCCTTTTCTACCTTGCAACGGGGTTTCCTCCTTCGCAGTCCTGATTTCGCCAGCTCCTTTCGTTGCAGTTTCCGCCTGCTGGAAAATGGGAAATATTGCAGAAACTATGCAAATCGGGAGCTAAACGAGGTCCGTGTGTCCCCTTCTATTTGTTTTATCTGCTGATTAATGTTATTTATTTTTATGGAATGCAAGGACCCGTTCCTGTTCCTGTTCCTGTTGGCCCTGCCTCTCTACTCGGGCTCCATTCTAATTAGATTTTCATGTTTAAGCCCTGTCTGTCTTGGGGTCCGCCGTTGAAAATGCTTGCAAAATGTTTTTATTAAATTTTCCACTTGCTCTTCCATTGACGAAGAGCCATCAGAGGGAATACACAATCTATATATATTTTCACCCACTTATACACCCACGCACACCCGCAATACATAAATTAAACGATATATCATGCTGACATCTTAAATATTGTTAAAAACTGTCACGTTTACGGTTTTCTTTGCTTACTCATTCAGTTTCCCGCCGTCAGTGGCTTCACCTTGGCTCCTTTGGCCCAGGATCTGGTCGTTTTTGGCCGGGGGATTTGGGTCCTGACAGTTAATGGACCATAAGAAATTCAATTAGAGACGTTATGCCACAGCCAGTGGCAAAGCTGTTTTTGTTGCTGCCGCTTTGTAGGAGCCCTATTCTTCTTGTGGCATTATTTTTATTAATGATACTCTCAATGCCCCACCGTATTTGTCTGGCCGCATTACAAAGCCAAGCCGAAAAGAGGCCAACGGAAGTCTGTCTGCTCCATCATTCAGATCAACAATGCTCGACCATCTGAATGGAAATTCCGCTTCAAAATAGACAGCCGTGCAGCAAAGTATGCTATGAATGCGGAATAAATAAATGCAGAGATACGAGCTCCTGTGCTAGCGAAACTAATTAAGCCTTTCAACACCTAGCCGGGTTGATATCCATCACTGAGCGATAATGTGCATAATATATCACACTCATATGCGATTAATGTCCCCAATATTAAGGTTAAAAGTATAATTAAATTTAACTATTACAAGTTTGTTGAAATGATTCCATTAGGCTGATCTTGATACTAACAACATACAAATAACACTTAAATAGCTTCTGTAGGCTTCATCGCGTTTGAGTATAATAAATCATAACACATTTTAACTGTCCAAAGAATTATAATTGTATTTCCAAAACCACCCTGTCATTTTATATTACTATTTTTACTTAATTTTTTGCTGTGCACGTACATATGTGAAGCGTTTGACACTCCCCCCGCAAACTGGTCGACAAATCAAAGCCAACTGGCAATCGGCGAAACGTCAAGCGCTTTAATTAAGCTAAGCAGCGATAAGCTAAACGGCAAACAAACTCTCAGCCCCCGAAAAAGACCTAAACACCTACCTACACCTGAAAGCCCGAAAGCCTGAACATCCTCTGTGTGCCAGGAACACCTGAAAAGGCTGACTCACCTGGTGGCTTGTTTGCTTATTTGCTTTCGTGATTGTGCGATGGCGTCGGCGGTTTCTTCGGCGCCTTCATTAGCACCTTTCCCTGTGCGTGGGCGCTCATTTACATAGCTCTCATATGGGGCTGTAATCCACCCCAGCACACCTTAATCAAGTGCTATCGACTTCAATCTGGGCATTTGTCTTTGAGCTTTATGTGGTCATAAGTTCGGGCCAAGGAAACCGCAATGAGACAGGCCAGGACGGGCCAGATGATACGGAAGTGGGCGTAATCCGGGTCAAGTGGAGCCCGTAATCTCTGCGCGACGCCCCCCATTATTATCGCATCCTATTTACGGTCCGCAATTATATGGCCATACCCCCGGCAACATCAAATGCTCCGCAAACATCAGCAAATCGATCAATCGGTGCCACTTTGCCCGCTCCATTCACAGCTTCGTTTTGATAGCTGCAAATTGGTTTTTCTACTTCATGCAACTGCAATGCGATACAAAAAAAATAAAATCAAGAAAATTGTGGTGGAAAATGATGGAAAAAGGGGGTAGTAGACAAACCAAGAGACGAGCAAGGAAGCAGAAACGCAGCGACAATGAATGCAATTTATAATGCAGTCGGGTTCCTTATAAAAACACGTAGCAACGGAACTATAAGCCCCTGTCCGTTGACTCGAACTTCGAGTTCCCTTTAATCATATCTGTTGCTAAATGGTATTTTTATTGAGTTGAAAAATATTACTTTAACGTGTGTGGTAAACCGAGTTATTTAACTCTGAATAAGATTATTATAATTGTGTTTCTTAGCTAGGAATATATGATTTGTTGATAGATTTGTAACACTTTGAGATTTTTTTAAAAAATAAAACTTGGGACTTTATGTGAAAGTTTATTTTTTGTTATCCTGTTATAACCAATAAAAATAACATAAAGAATTCGACATCTAACCATAACATTTGTTAAGGCGCCTTAGGATTTAGTAAACTAAAATTTTAAGATTTATAGCTAAAATGCTTTGATTATCATCGGCTTAAAAAAAATCTTATACTTTCTTATACTACCCATAGCGGATCCATTATTTGGTCTTAGGGAGTTCTTCAAACCAGTTCCTTGTTGCTTATTCTTTAAATACCACATTTACTTTTACTTTTTACCCGAGTGGGAGGAAAAAGTACCACTCGTGGATCCGCACATGGTTCCTAGTTGGTCCTGAAAATTGTCGATTAAAAGTTAAAACCTACCCCTTTCTACCTTTGGCACGCCGACCGTTTATTTATCTTTTTAGGTTCACAGTACCTATATATAATATTCATGAATATACAAATGTGTCATTTATTTGATTGATTGGCTGGGAAGACTCTGTACATTGAAAACAAATTTCCCAACTAGTCGCAATAACAATATACCCTCACAAAAGCTTAAGAGGAGTTTCTGAATGGCTGCGCAGTGCAAGCACTTCACACTTCACGGCATTGGCATTTCAATTATGGCCAAAAGCAAAGTATACTACTTAGAGGAAAGTGGCAAACGAGTAGGAATTCACTGACATTATTACTTAAGCTTATGAGAGGGATGAAATTCCATC
Source organism: Drosophila subpulchrella (assembly GCF_014743375.2). NCBI lineage: Eukaryota > Metazoa > Arthropoda > Insecta > Diptera > Drosophilidae > Drosophila > Drosophila subpulchrella. Next base: position 683,143 of record NC_050611.1, on the reverse strand, counting down.
AATATTTATAAATTTATAGTGGTACCGCCACTGATTTCCAATTACAGAAGACGAAGACCCCGTCAAACTGTCCCCACAGCACTTCGCCATTGTTGAGGTCGAACCAACGTCGTTAGAATTGTTCAGTCAACTGTGCCGAATGTCGAATACTTCAATTAAACAAAATATTCGATTCGATAAGCAGGCCAGGACCCGAGTTCCCATAATGTGGCTGGTGGAGCAGAAACGCAAAAGGAGCGACTATAAAAAAGAAACCAATATTTTTGGCTGACTGAAAGTTGCGGCGGGTAAAAGATTTCACTACTGTTCGCTGAACGCAGAGCAACTTTCCGGCGAAATAGTTTCACCGTTTAAATTCTGAGAACAATTAATAATCGTCAACAAATGCCAGAACCTAAATATTCCCTTTGCATTCCATGTAGAGCAGTCAGTTAGTGCCTGCTCTGAAAACTTGCAACCCAAATATACATTGCAATACCCCATCTCGCCCACTTTTGCCAACCATTCTGCCCACATCCATTACATGTTTCCACTTAGTACATTTCACCAACTATTTCAATTTGCATAGGAAAACATTTAGCAGGCCAAAAGCCTTTGTAAGCTTCTTCAACTTAATTGTGTTTATTTGCACTAATGAAAGTTTAATTTGTGCGCCTTTTATTCCCTCCGAAACCGGTAAACAAGGTGGTTATGTCGCTTTTTATTGTTTTCTGATTGACCAAAGGCATTCAGGCTTTGTCTTTATTTAGTAAGCGCAACTATTCATATTATAAGCGAACATTTTCTGACCACAAAATCCCACGAAAGAGGAAAAAGTTAACTTTGCTTCGGAGTTATTGCGCATAGCTCTAGTTTATGGGGTATGTGAAAAAACTTTCGAGAGCTGACCAGCGCAAAATTAAAAAAAAGCTCCATTTATTTATTGTTAAAAGTGCCACAGTTAGTTTTGTGTTTTCTACACGCCCTCATAAAGAGCATGTGAAATATTCAGAAAAAGTAGTGAATTCTGGTTTGTTCATATCTCGTTTGCAACAATTATTTTTGGTAACAGTCATTCTCAACTTACTTAAAATGGGAACTGTAGCATTTTACTGAAAATTAAAATACCACGTTGCCACTGTTCAGAATCTAGCGTTGTATACACTTCTAAAAATGTTTTAAGAACAAATGTGCTGCTCGCTCTTGAATTAAGAATAAATCATTCTTAAAACCCAAAATATTCGACAGTTCTTTTAATTCAAGAGCGAAATTACTAAACACAATCATTCTTAAATCACTAATCACTAATAGTATACGATTTCAATATCATTAAATAACAAATGACTTAAACTCATCAGTAGTATTAAAATTCAAAATTAAAAAGTTTTTTACAAGTACAGTTTGTGCATAAACCAAAAATAAATCACAATGTATTAATATTTACCGAGAACAAATATTTCTTAAATTAAATACACAAATATTAATGTTGGCTGAAGAATAGTTTGTAAATCATTTAAACATAACATATACTAGTAGAATAAATAAATCGGATTATATTTTTACAAATAATAAAAAAACCTTCATTATATAGCAAACATCACAAATTTCTCAATTTAATTTGCTTAACTTAAACTTGGTTTAAGAAGAACTCATGCTTAATTTAAGCATGATAAATTCATAATTCAAGAACATTTCATACTTAATTTCGCTCGAAAATGTTCTCAAATTAAGAATGCTGGTTTAAGAATAAAACTTTCTTGAAACGAAATAATGAGGCCATTTTGTATTTGTGGCACTTTTAAGCCCGTTTAGGCTTAAAGCAAACCCAATCTGCTTGGTTTTTTTAACTGTAGGAAAATATTATGTGATTTCTTCTGGTACGGATCTATAGCGAGATTGCCTACTCAAAACCAAAATAATTTAATATGACATAGAAAGTAAACACTATAAGGATTTAATATATCTAGCAAACGAAAGACTCGATTTTTAAACCAAAAGCAGGATGTTCTGTCTTTGCCTGATTAAGTCCTTGTTTAGGAAACTAACATAAGATTCTTATTATGTACTTATCTACGACCTACACAAAGACCACATTTGTTTTTATGAGCGGAATTCTTCAAAGGGCTTGTGTTACAGACCTTTATTTATGGCTATAGTTCGATTTACATATTGACATACACCGAGCTCATCAAATCTTCAATTTATAGTAATTTGTGTTATTCTTACAAAATCTAAAATTATTGAATTATTTATTCTAGTTTTACTACTTAAGCCAGGAGGAGTAAAAACTAAATAATGAACAATATTTTTACATTTTCAAAGGAAAAAAATTGAAGCAATAATAATCAGGCTTCAATATATAAATATATTAAATACGTTTTAATTTTGCTTCAAATCACATCAAAAAAGGGAAAGAATTTTATTTTGCAAATCAGGTTTCTTTGCATGAACTTAGTTGAAGAAATCAACCCAAAAAATTAGAAAGTAAAATTTAAAGTTTATGGCATGAATTTCTACATTTTCCCAAACTGGAATATAAGGAGCCATAATCGGAACTCACCTTTCGGACGGAGGACAACTACCAGAAAATGTTGAAAAACTTGAAAATATTGCAGAGCCAACAGGCAGAAAGATAAAACTGGGGGCCAAACAGGGATCACGTTAAAGGGAGGGCAACAACAATGGCTAAAACTTTTAATGGCTGCCATTTAAGCCAATCGAAGCTGGAAACCGGCTCAAATGAGTGTGGCGTTTATAATATGCCTTTGTGCCCGGGAGGAGAGTGGTGTAACCAAAATTGAAACCAGCAAAGCAGACAGCCCACAAAGCAAGAATCAATTGAAATCAACATATGGCAAGTGGGCGAGGGCAAAAATCATTGCCATTTCAATTGCGATGCAGCCGCATGCAGACTCTTGTGGTAATTTCGCAATTACCAAGACCCCCGATGGTCGGTATTTCTGCTGCAACTGCAACTGCACATGCAACAGAAGCTGCCACTGCTGCTGCAGTTCCCCATTTGCAACTGGGGCAGGCGGGCTTAATGCGCACTTGAATATTTCATTTTGCGACGGCACAAACTGGTCAACCGACCATCCAGCCAGTGGCCAGTATTCAGTAGTCCGGGCATAACAATGACGGCCAACAATGGCAACAAATAAGCCCAAAAATAAACAGGAACCCAGCTAAACAAATAACAGTAAATAACGGCAGCCACATGGCAGTCTCTTGGCCAAGAGTGTATATGTGCCGCTGACAATAGCTCATGAAATTACGTTTATGCCAAGGAAAATGGATACAAATTAGTTTCTATACACAATAAAGCTGAGCTGCATCATAAAAAACGATTTTGTAAAGATAATTTAAGCGTTTAAGTTTTCTAAGCCCCGGTTTCAATAAAACCAAAAAACAATGAAACACTAGAGAAAAATATTTTTAAGAAAATCTGATTTGCTTTACTTATTTATTTTGCCTTAACAAAGCTTCTACTTGTTTTAATTTGTATTTAGAAAAATGCTCTGTATACCTTTGAGAAATGTGGAGTTTTATTCGCAATATATTTGTACCTTCAATGTATTAACAGGAACGGCTAATCCCTATTTTTAATTTTATAGATAAAGTGTTCATAATGTGGGTAACAATAAATCGAAGTATCTGGCTCTGACACGGAAAAAAGTTTAAGTTAAAGTACACTGCTCACCTACTGCATCAATCATACGCACTGTTGCCCCCATCGAAAACGCAAGATTAGCCCAATTCGCCAAGACTTTAATTTAGGATCCCATAGATATGATAAATCCCAACTTTCAGCTCCGTATAAACAGTCGCTGGTGAGCAGCAGCCAAATGGTGCACTAATCGCCTGTGCATTGGTGCTAGTTCTCGTCCTGGGAACATTCACCCATTCACATTGTTGGTTGGCTGGCAAAAAACTTTGCATGCTAAGGGGTAACTCCCTTTTGCGAGTGTGTGTGAGTCGTATCTGTGAGAGCTTGGCTTTCGGCCTGGCCAGATACTGGGCCAAAATGGGTCAATGGAACTTTATAGAGAGCTCTGCAGACACCAATCTCCATAGCCATCGCCATCGCCATCGCCAGTTGTACGTAATCGTTGCAGCAAATAAATTTCAAACGCTGTCACATAAATTCGAATGTTTTTTGTTTTTTGGGAGCGCTGCTTGTAGCTAAAATTAAATTTGACTGCACATTGTTAATAGGTCTGCAATGTGCCCATAAATGCCCCATAAATTAGTCTGGCTGGCCGGACCACTACAAGCGCGATAAGGCTAATGAAATATGGGTAAGAAACAGGCCGAAAAGGGGCAAGTAACCTATTTCCTTGTCCTTTTTTTCCATATTTGGTGGCAGGACGCAGCTGAAAAGTATGCAACGCCCGGCCAGTTAATTACGAGGCTGCCACATAAAAACTCGGCAAACACACAAAGAAGAAATCACTTACTGTCATAATGAAATTGGCCAACTTGGGCCAACTTTGGCATAACTTGAATGCGCTTATTAAATTTATTTGCCCTCAAAAAGACAAACTTTGACGGGGGCCACGTAGCCTCAAGTGTTTTCTAGACTCCTCTCTTAGGGCCAAAAGTTGTGTTGGCAAATTTAAGGTTATCCACCTGCAAAAATCAATAGGCCAAATGACAGAAGCCCCGGCAACATGAGGCAAATAAGCTTCGGGCCTTTAAATAACAGTTCTCCCCTGTTGACTTTTCCAGGTTCGTGCATATGGGGGAATAAACGTTGGGGGAAGTAATCCCAGCGAGGCAAAAGTTTGCCAACTCTATCATTGTTTGTGCAATTTTAGCTTAGTGGGGATATTTGCAGAGACGTCGTCTGGCTTGATTTGCCTGGTATTTCTGTTTTAATTATGCCAACTAAACATCCACATCCAGTCGTGCTAGGCAGACATACAGGGAAGCCTCGGGGGACGGACAAGATGCGAAAGTTAATCGTCAAATGGTTTCTGATGATAGTTGAGGGGATCTGCCCAGAACAATACATTGCTGAAGACTTACGGTGTGTATTGTAGTTGTCTCTGGAAAATATTCGATTTATATGTTTATCCACTGTACTTTCTAGCAGCCAACATCCGCAGTTGTCAGTCTGTCAACGCTGAATTTGTAATATTTGTAATAAACTGATTTAATTACTTCGCAAGCACGTGTCTACATCGATTGAACACAGTTAGAAGCAATTGACTGAGTACATATATTAAATTAAATTAGGTTAATTGAAATTCCAAACATTCTGTGACAGTAAATTAAGGAGAAAGTGTGAAGGAAATGTATTTTTATCACCCTCATTATTGATTGATGAAAAGTACTTTAATAGCAAAAACACCTACCTAAGTTGAATTAAATAACTTTAAAATACTATTAAATTAAAGTTCTTTGTGAAATTAAAGTCAATTTAAAACACACACAATAACATCAGTTAATTAAAATGGAAAATATTTGTCACTTACAATAGAACGCCATAAGAGAAAAAGTCCATATTACTGTTTGTATTATTCGATTGCACACAAAATTAAAATTTTTTGCTAAGATTAAAAGGACCGAAACATAATTGCCTATCCACCCCCCTCTGTCTCCTTATAAAATTCAATTAAGTTGCTAATTTTTCATTATTGCTCCTGACTAATGCAATCAAACTGCGTACCTTTATTCGGGCAAACCAAAACAATTTAAATTAATTGTGTGCATATTTGAATTTGCGGTCAAATGCTAAAAAGCCAAAATAAATAATAACAAAGGCGATTTTTTGTTCTTTATTATTTGACTTTTTCGGGTGAATTGCTCCAGGGAGACTAAATCCAATAAACTGGGAATTAATTATAAATTTACGTGTTTTCATTTGCGTACTTCGGTTAGCTGGCGGCCAAAATCAATTTAAAAGGGCTCAAAGAGTTTTAGGCCAGGCCAAAATAAGCTATTGTAATATTGTTTGGCACTTAATCTGATTACCAAGTAGATTAAATAATAGTTTGCAATTTACAGGCGATAAAAGCCACTGCCATTAATGTTTATAAATTATGTATTTCTCATTTAATTTCACCACTTTAATAATATATTGCAAAATAATGTTTCCAAATGGTTTTTATTGAATATCAAATAAACGGCCTCGCATTAATGAATTAATCACAAAAGTTGGGGGGAAGATACTTTGTAAAATTTCACTTGTATATATTTAAAGAGTAACCGCCGAGGCAGCCATGAAACCGATATCAACAAGTTTCACATGCCTTAAACACAATTTGCAGTTTTCGGAATATGACACGCGTTTGCCTCATATTATGAATATTACGTGTATTTTAAATAACTAAGCGCAAACACACAGGAAAACCCATGATAATGGGACCAGCCAACGAGCGGCGCTTATGCAAATTTTCTAGTTTCGCTTGTTTTCCGAAAACTTACCCCCGAATGAGGAAGACTATGGAGCGAAAGCGAGACTAATGCAAACATTTGCCGCCTTTTAGCAGCATAATTTTCACATATGTATGTGAAGGCGAGTACAAAAGAAAAGCGTGTGTTTATGTTTCGGATGCGTTGCAAAATGACATCCTGTCACATTTCCCGACCGCTGTGCGTGTGTCTGCCTGCGTGCGTGTGTGCGTGTGTGTGTGCCAGCATCCGGCGCAGGTTTGTACATGTATGGGTGCGTGACTCCCAACTGTCAGTCCCGTCGATCCGTCCGGCGTCCTTCTTCCCTTCGTCCTTGGCCCCCCAAAAGCCCCGTCATTCCTCCTGCAAAAGGTCCTCGGTACTAAGGGGAAACGGCAACAGCTGCTCGACAATCGCACGTTTTATTTAAATTTCACGCACCCACACTCTGGGTAAAGAAAAATCCAGCACAGTGGGACAAATCTAAAATTAATGTACTAGGTCAATAGGAACTGTATTGGGTACAAATAAAAAATTAACAAAATGTCTATAATATAAACTTTATATTCCTCCATATTATTCCTCAAATAATTTTAAATGGTGAAACATTTGTATACCCTTGCAAAGGGTATGATGTTGACGAGTCGACTCTCTCAAATTAGTCTCTTAGTTTTTAAGCTAACGGTATAAAACTTTACTACCCTCAGAAAAAAAATCAAGTATTTCGTGCTTGAACCTAGTATTTTCGGTGTCAAAACTTCGCCAAGCATGGAAAATACAGAACGCGAGAACAAAATACTACTTTTGAGCACGAATTTTCAAGACCGAAAATACTAGATTTAAGAACCTTTCGGTCTTCAATCAAGAATGAATAATTCTTAAATCAAGTCATATTTGGACTAAAAACAAGAACGATTTAATAATAAAGTAAGAAATTTGCAGGCATGATTTAAGGACGAATAATTCTTATATCAATATATAAATATTATGAAACTAAAATGAGTTTTTATTTTATGCTAGTAAGAGAAATAAGTATTGGAAACTGAAACGAAATAAACGAGATATATATAAATAACATTAATATTTTAAGTTTACTTACGACTTGCCGCTCACGGGCATTAACACTACCTAATTTATGCGCCTTATATACTGAGTACTTTCAGAATAAACAGTTGGGAATTATTAGAGTTGGCAGTCATAAAAACTCCAAAATGTGCTTAATATGAGAATTTTTTGAGCACGAACGTTCTTAAATGTTAAGCATGCAATCTTTCTTAAATCAAGGCTGTTTGTACTTGTTTTTAGCACGGTGTTTTTCCCTGAGTGTATATAAGTCGGGACGAGCCGGATCGGACGTCTAATGTCCCTTAGCTCCCACGGAATTGATCGGGAAAATACTAAAGCACAATTCCAGCTTTGCTCATTTTAAACATCTTCTCTTTAACTCTGGGGTGTAGCTCTTTTTAACGATTTTAGAATTTCGAATAAAAGAGTTTCTTAATCGGACGACTGTATCATATAGCTTTTTAGGATCGGAAACGCTTCCTTCTACCTGTTGCATACTTTCCGACAAATTTGGTATACCCTTTTACTCTACGCGTATGAAATATACAGCATCGATTTGATTCTGGGTTACAGTATTATTTAAACATTTCAGAATTTAAATATTTTGTTTTCGTTAATTTTAACCTAAAAAGTAACTTACCTTAAATTAATTCTGTTCTTCAATCTTAAGGTCAGCAATAAAATTAATTCATTTAAATTTTAAGAGTATTTTAGAACTTATTTTACAAAAAATTAATGAATGTTAAGCGAATACAAAAAGTTAAAATAAAAGAAAAGTCAATATAAAACTATCTGATCTCTTAATTAACCCTTCATATGAAAATCTCCAGCAAATTCTTAACTTTCTTAAATCAGCTAACCTACTTCAACTCATTTAAATTGTTAATCTCCTTCTCTTCCCACTCATATGTAAAATTCTAGATATTAAGTAAACCTGTAAAAACAATTTAGTCCGGCCGAAAGTCTTAGCAACTATGGCCGATTCCTCCCTGTACCTTAAGTTTTAAACTTTTGGCAACAGAGTACAATAAATAAATAAAATAAAGATACATTTTGTGTCCTTATAAGTACCCACTTTTAGGAACATTTTACCCCACTGTAACTTGGCCCGTCACGTTGAGGCAGGTTAAATGAACAAATTCCCCGCTCCCTTCATCCGGCCATCACGAAATTTCTTTCATCACACACATGCTCACCGGCTGGAGTTTTATACACATTTAATGAGACAATATTGAAATTAACATTATTTTTTATGATTTTGATTTTATAAGTAGGCACTTTGGGCTGTCATAAAAGGCCGGAATACGGAAGCACAGGATGTCGGGATGTGTGCGTTGAATATGTATTTATAGCCGGTCTTTTGGAAAATAAGGGAAATAATAAAAGGACAAAATGGCCCAGAGAGCTCGAACTAATCCCAAACAAGATTGTTTTCTGGTTCAAGTTGGGAGTCTAAGAATCCCGTAAAACGTAAGCTGTGCAATGAATGGTCGCTATATGGGAAATAACCTATCAATTTGTGGCATTCAGATTATAATTCCCCTAATAAAGTCATGCGTCAATTTAAATCAACTGAGTACGGGGATCATCTTTCCGGCCTGCACATATCCTCCCCGAAAAGGACATAAATTATTTGCATGAAATTTAATGCGGCCTGCCATGAACAGGACTCTCGGTGGGCAATTTGGCTAAGTAGTGGCAAAGGCCGCAGCTCGGCAAAATAATCCAACGAGAGCTCGGCATTTGTGCAAAACCGCAAACTGCCAACAATTGGCTGCATATTAACTGCGAAACGTTAGTGTAAATATATCAAATATACATATATTTACATAGAATGCGCAAAGGCCAAAATTTGTGAATTAAATTAATTGCTTTGTCTGCAGGTTGTCAATAGTTACTGCTATACATGCTCCACCCAGACGAAACGAGTTCAAAGTGGCTTTAAGCCTTAAATGCAATTATTTCAATTAGGCCGCATCGATGTTAATTAAATTTCAGTTCGATGTCACATAATATTATCATCGCTCTGAATGGGAGAAAAAATCACCCTCAATGTTTAAAGTATGATTTTTCGCAGACTTATAAAAAATGTATACTTATAAAGCTTAAAATTAAATAAATCATTTAAAATTTATTATTGATCTTTTAAATATGTGATATAGTATAAAAACATACTTTTTTTATACCCTGCACTATTTTCACATAAAATTGATAAATGTCTAAAAAATAGGTTTTTATTTACCAGTTTGACACCACAGCTATTAGTTTCAAGTACGCATTTCATACTAGCACGTTTGAATTGGATTTCATTTTAATTCTAAGCATTCTATTGTTCAAATTAATGTGAAAACCAGATTCTTATCCATTTAATTTTTCTTCCGAATCTTTATTGCTATCACTCTTGAATCTGACTGCCTCTCATACGATTTTATTTACGCACATTTTGTGGAAAAACTTTCCGCAACATGCGGCTTTTGCGAGAAATGCAATGACATTGCTGCCAGGATGCCAGGCACTCACGTTCATAAATGTAATGCAATTTCGAGCTGAACTTTATTTAATTGAGTATTTCGGTGTTAAGGTTGTCCCAGGCACACAATCTCAAAACACCCTCGCGAACACAGAGATTCCGACATGTCACTTTTATGAGAATAGTTGGAGCTCCGAACTTCGGAGTTTCATTTCCAACAGCTAGCTTTGCGGCTTTCCCGCATTTTGTGTGGAGTGGTTTGCTCGACTTTGTTCGGTATTAATCTTTATGCGGGTGATTCTATTCCTCCAATTGGATCTTCCATTCCATTATTATTTCAATTGGTATTCCGTTGGAGTAAACTGCAGGCGGATTGCAAGTGCATCAGGGTGTAATGTGGGTCATAAATAGTCGGAGCAACTTGCGGCAGGGCAATAAAAAATGCTCAACAATAAATAAGAAACAAAAAGCGTTGCATACTCTCAGGCGCTTACAAGGGTTTATAATGCCCTACGAGGCATTATCCTCACATGTTTCTTCGTGTGTTTGTGTGCAGTGGAGCATCGTTTTATTTATGCTCATAATGCTGCGCAATGAATAATTATGCAAATGGAGCGGCTTATGGTCAAGCCCATGTTGCCTTGGCCATGTAAGCTAACAAATTGCAAGATTCTCCACAATTTACTGGACTCTCGGGGAGAAAAAAACTTGTCATTCTATAGGAAGAAACAGAGACAATCTTCAGTAGTGTGAAGTATACGCAATAGTATTTAAATGCATATGACGATTTTTTATTTTCGAATTTCTTGGGTAGTTAATATAATATTGATTTTATTATAAGATCATTCTCTTTTATTTGAATTAAGTAAATTAAATCACCTGATTTAAGGTAGTATTATTATGATATCCTAACATATTTATTTAATTGCGCGATTTTTCCAAATATTTTCCTCTTATTTAAAATGGCATTATGATAAGAAGAAATGTGATAGCTAAAACCCTTGTCTTAAATGTTCTACTTGTAGGTATAAACTTCAACTACTACTCAGCGTTTAACTAAAGTCCATTTTTTCTATCCCATTTATTTTTTTACTTTGTCCTGGCAAAATTCTCAAACGTCAGTGGCAAGAAAAATAATTATCCAGTGCGGCAAAAATGCAAAACGCAAAGAAAAAGTTCGACTTTCTCGCGCCCGGTAAACTTTTGTTGTTTCCCTTGAGAGGGAAAGTCTCCCGGATTCTTCCCCTCTCGGCTATTTTCCACCAACCAAGTTTGAGCTTATAAAACTTAGCCAAAAGTCTGGCCGGATCAAAGCTTAATCGCTGGCCGCTTTATAAATCAAATCTGGGAATCAAAACAGAAAGTTTTCCCTGGACAACAAGTCGTAAGATTTCAAATATGTATTTGAGCTGCATAATATTTATTATCTCACAGCTGTTGACTTGCGAATAAATCAATATCGAATTAACTGCTTAGGCGGACCGAAAAACTTTTGCCTAAATACCCCCAAAGCACATAAATAACGAGAATGTCAAAAACTTTTGGCCCCTCAGCTGCTCCCGATTTCCCGGAGTTTTTGTTTTTCCGGCGTCAAGTGGACCGGACAACCAGCGAGCGAGATTTTCCAGCCAGCGCCTGTCACCAGCACTTCCTCGCCATATTTTTCCCGATCCCCTCTCGATTAACTTGAGACGTTTGCAGTGCACTCTCCTGAAATTAATTAAATAAATCCATCCCCCAACTCAGTTGATTAATGGAAATTTGTTTGCTGCATGCGAGTTTTAATTGAAAAACCGCAGTCGATTAGTTGGCTTGGATTATTGACTTTATTGACGTGCCTGGAACTTAAGCCAAAAGCCGTCCTTGGGCTTCAGACCATGGCCCCTTATATCATCTAACAAATCGCGCGATGTTTTTTCGGCTGGCAATAGTTTGAAGTTAAGAACCAATTGGTAGACAATCGACTTGATCTCCATGAGTGCCATGCGATTGCCAATGCAGTTGCGAGGACCCACTCCGAAGGGCAGGAACACACGGGACTCAACCTTCTGGTCCTCTGCAAATCGCTCCGGATTGAAGGACTCTGGATCCTCATAGTTGTCGGGATCCCGGTGCAGAGAAAATATGGGTATTTGCAGGACATCACCTTTTCGGGCGGAGAACATCTTCTCCCCATTTTCATCGCACAAATCAATATCCTTGGAGCACTCGCGATCTGTTGAAATAGCTGGTGGCCATTTCCGCAGACCTTCTAGTACCACCATATCCATGTACTTCATCTTGGTCAGTTTTTCATAGGTCAAGGGTTGCCCATTTAGCTCTTGGTGTACGGAAAGGATCTCCTCATATAACTTGTCCTGCACAGCGGAGTTCAGGCAAAGCTCGTGGGTGAGGAAGCACAACGATGAGGAGATAATCTCGAAGCCTGCAAAAAAGAACAACAGGCACTGGGCCAACAGGTCCTCATCGGTGAATTCCGAATAGTACTGGGCATCCTTCGACTGGTTCCTCAGATCGGAGAGCCTCTGCTGCTTGGCCTCCATGAGCAGGTGAATCATATCTGGTCTAATCACGTTGTGCTCCTCCCGGTACTTCATCGTCACATGGACCAGACGACTGAAGTAATCAATTTTTTCGGTGTCCATCACCTGGATGCGAAGGACCTGTAGGAGACAGAGAAAAAATAGAATTAATATATAAACATTGTAAGCATTGATGTTTGAAAAAAATATAAGTTTGAATTTCTTTTTAGCATTATATAAATAAATATGTTTGAATGTGAATTTTCTAATAAATAATGCACCTTACATTATTGACTAATTCTAATGAAACCCATTTTAGAAATAAATAACCTTTTTCACGTTATAAAAATAATCCAGTCAAAGCGAAATACATAACCTTTTTCGCGTTATAAAAATATCCCATTTAAAGTGAGATGATTCTGTATTTTTTCCCACAATACAAAAATAAGCATCGAAAGCTGATTATAAATGTCTGTGACATCTGGACAAAAGGTACCTTCATTAGCCGTGGGAAGAGGGCGTGGAGCACGGCCTTGGCCACCGACCAGGCGCTAATCTTGGACAGGGACTGTCCGATCCGAAGGAACTCGTTATCTTTGCGCCTGAACGAGTTGATGCTGAGGCCAAAGGCCACGGTAGCTATCACATCGTTGGCGAATCGCGTAAAGTAATCCTTCACTTCCAGGTCGATGGCCCCGTCCTTCGACAGCTCCAAATGCTCCAAGATGTGGCTGACACCCTCCTCGCTGCAGGATTGGATCAGGTTGTACATTATGCGCATTTTGCTCCCTGTAAAGGCGGGTGTCAGGATATTGCGCATCTCCCTCCACCGACCATCTCGCAGCGAAATAAGACTTTTCGACAATATCGACTCCTGCATATTGTTGTGCATGCTGTTGTGGTTTGCAAAGTGATCGAATTCCCTGATGCCAACTAACTTGATGAGCTCAGGGTCTCGGATGAAGAACACGGGATCTCTCAGGGCGTAGATGCCGTACACCGGCGAGCCGGAGTACTTTAAATTCAACTCGACCATTTGTTTAAGAACGGGTATGCCACCAAACATGCCTTTGATGGGTATATTACCAATCAAGGGCCAGGGCTTTTCGTGGGCCACGCCCCTTTCACTGAATGTATCATATTTGGCCACCGACCACTTATAGAGCAAAACGAGAACTATAGAAAGCAAAGCGAGCGCTATTATCCACTGATCCATGATGTCATGTATGTATTCTCTTAATTGAACCGCAAAAGTCGACAGCTGGAAAACAACTGATTTCGCAGAGAGTGCTGCCCTCCCAGAAAAGCTATCAAAGCTTTTTATTAAAGCTGTTTCTGTCTTTATCAAGTGATCACTTGCAGTTGTTTTTTACTAACTTAAATCGATATGCCTTATCTATTTGTAAATATAATTTAGTTGATAGGCTAATTAGACTATCTTTATTTTATGTACAAAGTGCAGCCGAGTTATCAGTAAAATACATTAGACAAATTGCCAATCGAAGTTGGCTTCCAAATTTATTTAATGAAAAATAAATTGAAGTGCTATAAGCAGGATAAACGGCATCCACTTCGCCCCCTTCCCCCGCCCATAATTCAAAAGGAAATCAATATGTGGCCAATGAAATGCAGCTTATAAATTCTACCATTCAATGGCAAAAATATTGCAAAATCATCGGCAATTTAGGCAGAAATTGCACCCAAATGAGACCAGCTGGGAGTCTATGCAGGACGTGGCCTTCACAAAAAAGGATTTTATAAAACAAAATTGTTGATTTGCTATACTCTGAAATATAAGTTATAGTAAATAATATATTTATACATGCCAATCAATAAATGAGAAAACAAATCGATGTCTAGATTTATTAAAGCCTTACTATTGGAGCATATGTATGTTCGGTCTAGTTTCAAATATCAAACTAATTAATATAATGATCAAAATAACCCAGAGTTAAAAACACTTTTTTAAATAAATTATCTTATTACAATAGAATATATTTTCTAACCTATTAAATTAACTTGAATGCTCCCTTAAAGAGCAATAATGAGTTCCGCCCACAAAAATTCTATAAAAGGTTCAGGCACAAGGAGGATAGCTCAGAGTTTAATAAGAAACCTTACACAAGTTATTAGCCATGTTCGAGGATATTCAGTTGATCTACATGAACATCAAGATACTTCGCTTCTGGGCCCTTCTTTATGACAAAAATATACGGCGATACGTCTGCATCGGACTGGCCTCCTTCCACATTTTCACCCAAATGGTCTACATGATGAGTACTAATGAAGGTCTAACCGGTATAATTCGAAACTCCTACATGCTCGTCCTTTGGATCAACACGGTGCTGCGCGCCTATCTTTTGCTAGCAGATCACGACAAATATGTGGCCCTAATCCAGAAATTTACCGCCGCCTACTATGATCTATTGAATCTGAACGATCCATACATATCGAGAATTCTGGTCAATCTCAACCGGGTGGGACACTTGATGGCCAGGGGCAATTTGTTCTTTGGCATGCTTACATCCATGGGTTTCGGCCTGTATCCCTTATCGTCCAGCGAGAGAGGTGAGCGAGTCCTTAGTTATATATATTTAAATGGTGTGTAAAGTACTTTTTTTTCCCTTAGTAAACAATGAATATCTTGATTGAATGTGGATATTTTATGAATATATTTAAGATAACCAAACCATTTATGTCCTTACCCTTTTTCAGTCCTTCCCTTTGGTAGTAGGATCCCTGGCCTGAATGAGTACGAGTCGCCGTACTATGAGATGTGGTACGTCTTTCAGATGCTCATCACCCCGATGGGGTGCTGCATGTACATACCGTATACGAGTCTGATTGTGGGACTGATTATGTTCGGAATAGTGCGGTGCAAGGCCCTGCAGCATCGCCTCCACCAGGTGGCCACATTGCATCCGTTCGGAGACCGCGATCCCCGACGATTGAGAGAGGAGATTATAGCCTGCATTCAATACCAGCAGAGCATCATCGAGTATATGGATCGTATCAACGAGCTGACCACAATGATGTTCCTCTTCGAGCTGATGGCTTTTTCGGCCCTACTGTGTGCCCTCCTCTTTATGCTGATCATTGTAAGTGTGTATCCATAAAGGGAACATTATGCATTTTAAATTTTCGCAGGTCAGCGGCACCAGTCAACTGATTATTGTCTGCATGTACATAAACATGATTCTGGCCCAAATACTGGCCATCTACTGGTACGCGAACGAGCTGAAGGAACAGAATTTAGCAGTAGCCACCGCAGCCTATGCGACTGAGTGGTACACCTTCGATGTTCCCTTGCGCAAGAACATCCTCTTCATGATGATGAGGGCTCAGCGACCAGCTGCAGTGAGTTCCATTTATAAACCTCAAGTTATACTATTTCAAACTGTTTATTTATAATATTTAAGGATGAAACAGCCTTAACCATATATTTATCAATAATTAATAATCTCTGAATTGGTTCACATTCCAATTGACCAAGAAGAACTGATATTTTTAAAGTTTTAAAAATACTTAAGCTGGATTTAAGCCAAACATTTATAAAATCTTCAATTTCTTCAGACCTTAAAGAACCTAGGAACAAAACATCCTAAGCGACCCAATTTAATTAATTCAGCTCTTTTTAATACTATTAATAATTTTACTTTCAGATACTTCTGGGCAATGTCCGACCCATTACCTTGGAGCTTTTTCAGAATCTACTCAACACAACTTATACGTTTTTTACGGTCCTCAAGCGAGTATATGGATGAACGAACCAGGACCAAATTGAAATATTTTATTAAATAGCTTAAACAGGACATATGCAAAAACTCGCACGGTTCCCTTTTACTGTTAACTCTGAACACAATCGAGCACATTTCACAATTGAATAAATCATTAAATGAAAATAAAATAAGTTTTCGTTTTTAGCTAGAAATATATAACATTTTTTCTCTTTTTTCGCTGCGCACCATTTGCGGTTGCTGCGTATTTCACGCTGCGTTTGCCATTTTTTCACTTCCGCTACAAGAGAGAAACTATAAAAAAAGGCTGAATCAAATTCGAAAAATAAAACGAAAAGGTGTGCCAAGTGCGCGATAAAAAAATTTGTTTGCTGAAGTTGTCAACGAACTTTTTTGCGTCCGCTGACTTTGACTGGCAGTCGCCTAGGTGCGAAAACAGCGATTCCGGATGCAGGATGCAAGCCCGGCGGGCAGGTGCCAAAAAGGAGCGGGGACACATTTCAATTCGACTGCCACGTTGCAGGTGAGTAGCGTCGGGCGAATCAGGTTCATTATAATAATGGTGATGGAATTAAAGTGCGATTCCAGTGGCTCAACTTTGATTCTTTGTTGTCGAGCAAATAGCTTGAATAGGAAGACGCAGGCTAAAAGGAACGGAAGCACTAATAGAATAATACCCATATTTTGCCATCAAGTGGAGCTACTTTAGAATGAAAATGATAGCTGTTTTAAAGAGCATTCCGATTTACTCTTTTTACTGTATTTGTTGGTTTAAAACTTAAGAAACTGGTCAGATCATCTAAAAACCGCTACTTTAGAATGAAAATGATAGCTGTTTTAAAGAGCATTCCGATTTACTTTTTTTACTGTATTTGTTGGTTGAAAACTTAAGAAACCGGTCAGATCATCTTAAAAACGTATAAGGATAAAAAAGGTGTCAAAAGTATATTCATCTTACTGTTCACTTACCGTTAATTTCGTACATAATTAAAATTTATTGAATAGCTAATTTAATTAAGTAGTAATCCTCTGTCCCTGACTCATCTTCTTCACTTGAGCATTTGACCATGCTAATTTATTTATTTATTTCTTTAAGATGATAGTAAAGTTTACAAAACTAATACTAACGTTGGAGGTGTAGTGCTAGCTACGAGGCGTTCGACTACGTATTTACTTACTTAATTTAACAATTCATTTATTTACACATATACGCATTAATATAGTTTTGTTTAAATGAGAAATGCATTTTCAGTATTTGCAAAGAAAAATCTTTGCAACCCACTCAATACTTCGCGTCTCATTTAATATTCAGGTAAATAGGTACCAAGCACCTGATTGTGAGACAGATGGTTTAGTATATGAAAACAGCCAAATCTAGCAAAACTAAGGCATCTTTTTGAACAAATTTCCGCATTTTTTTCCAGGTAACATCGTTAGAAAAAGGACGGATCTGTCCGCAATAAGGACAAAATGGCAGCACTGGTTGGAAACTCAAGGATGTTAATTTTTTATACTAACTGTTTTATTAAAATGCAATTTCAACGTGTTTATAATTGAATTGGACTGAATAATCCAATTTTGGTAACAAATAAAATTTCAGAAAAAAAACAAAAATATATATTTTTATTAATCCACTTCATTTTTTAATAACAGTATCCTAACCAATCTTGTTTCATTTTTTATTTACACGAATAAATAATAAATAAATGCAGGCTTTAGAATCCAATGAGTTGTTTTTTGGTTCTGGGCCATATACAAGTATATTAAGTAATCACATAGGGGGTGGATGGTACCAGCTAAATAATAACTCTTGCGAACAAAATTAATTTGTTTGTTCGGGTAACCTTATATATTGTGAATTTGATAAAAAAAAATGTTGTATAACGTTTTAAAGATTTATCTTCCAACTACGTATGATACATTTTGTTTATTTACTAACCGCCCGCTATAGAAAAACACCACATCAGTAGAATCCTTTTCTTTTTATTATAATTAGTAATTGGCTGTGGAACTGCAGGACCTGCCACCTCAGAAGAGGCCCGGCAGGTTGGAGGAGTCGTAGATCTCGTTGACGGAGCACAGGTTGATGAAGACCGGATTGCGTCCGCTGCGGCACTCGGTGGCCGGGCGGTCTCCGCTCTGGTAGACGGGGGCATTGACATCGTCCGCCCGGACAAAGTTGCAGGTCATGTACTGGTGGACGCTGGGCAGCCACTGACCCGCCTCGTTGGTGGTGTTCTTGGTCTGTCGGAGGATGCCGCATCCCACGTGCGTGGTGCTGTCCCGGACGAGCTGTGTGAAGTAGGCTATGCACTTGCTGACGCGCAAGCGGAGGATTCTGGTCAGGTAAGCGCTACTCAATCACCAAAGAGGATCCCCATGGGATGTCCACCTACCTGTTGCTGGGCGGACTATAGGCTATGATATCCCGCATGCTGCACTCCTTGTACTCGGCGAACATCTGCTCCAGCGTGGCCTTGATCACCTCGTCCTCGGTGTGGTATTCGACGGGCACTGGGGTTTCTGGATTGGGGCTGCCATTGGGGGGACTTCCCGGGGGCAGGGGATCTCCCTGCCAACCGCCCTCGGCCACCACCTGAGCCACGTTCCGGAACTGCTCGCTATTCCGGCAGTGGTCGTTGACCAGGGCACACCGCTTCACATTGAGCTCGGCGAAGCTGGCCAGTTCCTGATCCCACTGTAAAGTGGCCATCCGGGTGGCCGGACTGAAGCCCATCAGATCGCCCCTGGCGATCCTATCGCGGTACTCGTTCAGCTCGTTGAGGATCATGGTGCGACGGGCCGTCGTGATCCGCACCACATGGGCATCCGGACTGCAGGTGTCGCCCAGCTCCTGAAAGCATCAGCCGTCAGCGGGATCTTCTACAACCATTAGGTCCCTCTTACCCCGAAATTGTTGCAGGCTATATGTCTCTCGGGTCCTGGACACAAGGTCGGATCGCAGTAGTCGAAGGCGTGAAGCTGCTGGCCCAGGAGCATCAGCAGCAGCAGCAGCGGCGGCCACACGGTGTCCAACATCTCGACGAGGCAGCCAGTTTAGCCAGCTCCGGCCTCCCGAGGCTGCCTCTTATAGAGTTCGAGGCCGCCAAATCGATTTGTGGTCAAGCGAAGCTATCAATCGCACGTATTTACTATTTATTTACTGACCCCCACTCAATTTACCAATTGGTTACGCCTACAATTTGACACACTTTGGTACACAGAAAAATATATCGATACGATGTGATGATCTTTTTGATGATGTTTTGTAGCACTTTGGTCCAGTTAACAGGATATTTATGGAACAAAGAGGTTTTATTAATCCTAGAAAATTACAAAATAATACTACTTTTATAGTACCATCTATTTTTTATATGCCAAAGAAGTGGTTTCGAATTCTTTTGAATTTATTAACTTAAGTAATTATCTATTTGACATGCGAATATTCAATTCATTTCAAGCTGTTCCTTCGTTCTTCTTCATTTTTGCGCTGAGCGGCATCTTGGTTTGCACCACCATGCTGTTGGCATCGACGTTCTCCTCCTCGTTACACAGGAACTGGTACAGTTGGCTCGATCCGGTGACGCACTTCTCACCAGGATGCTGACCCACCTCGTACGGCTGAAGGTTGTTTACGTTGGCCCGTGAGAAGTGGCAGATCAGGATCACGTTCGACTTGGTTTCTGTCCTGGTCTTTAGCCGGATACCACAGCCCATCCGGGCACCACGGTCCTGAATCAGGGGCACGTAGTGGCCCACGCAGGAGCTGAAATGAATAGTATTTTATAGTATTATTTGTTATTATTATTATTTATAATGTATAACAAACTCATTATCTAAAATAATTTAACTTATATCCCATTATTTTTTTTAAGATTTGTTTTGACTAGTAACAATTATGCTTTTTAAAACCAAATTTTGTTCTAACTACTTACCCCTCCTTACTGGGCAAAATTCGTTTGTTTTCGTCCATCCGGCAGCCCATGACATCCAAGAACAGCTCCGGCAGCATTCTATCAAAGATCTGATGTTCTAAGCTGTTTCTCCGCCCCATCGTGCTCCGAATTTCCGTGGTGGCCACATAGTGAAATTCGTCAGTGTTGGCGCAATACTTCCCCAACTCGTTGCACTGGCGCACCTGGCGATCGGCCAGCCGCTGCAGATTGTAATCCCATAATATGGTCGGCATGCGAGCGGCCACCGAAAAGTTGCCCGCTCCACTGGCCACATAGTTACGCAGCACATTGATCCTGTGAAGAATGCCGTACTTCAAGCCGCCGTTTACATGCAGAACGATGTTGCCCTTCTTGCACAAGCTGGCTAATGTCTATAAAAGCCTTTCTAAAATGCCACTAATAGGTTGAGACTTGGAGCTCCTACCTTGTGTCCAAAGCAGCCCACGTGGACCTCGGCATCCATGCAGAGATCGGGCCTGCATAGGGTGTTTTCCCGTGAGGACAGGGATACGGCTGGCGTTATCAGAAACAGGCATAGATACCACATCCGCATGTCGACCAGTCAGCGTGGCAGTAACACTTAAATTCACGGGTAAATCCATCTTAAAACCTAAGTTTATTAGACTCCGCATGACCAACTTAATTAAGCTCGCCTAATTGTAGGGCATTGGGATTGACATGCTCCTCGGGCGAACAGAGCCCTTGATATATGGAGTGGGTTCCCGCATAGCAGCGACTGCCCGGGTGCGCACTCTCGCGGTAGACAAGCTCATTTGCGATCTTCCCGCGGGAAAAATGGCAAAGGACTCCGTACTGATAAAGTCCGCTGGTTTGGCTCCTTCGCATCATCATGGCACAGCCGACGTGGGCAGCCAGGTCTTGGACCAGTTGGGTGAAGTAGCCGCGACAGTGCCTGAAATCGAATTCGGATAAACATACACCCCATGGAACTGCCGTACTCACCTATCCTTGGGGGGTTTCTCGGCATTAATGTGGGCCATTGAGCAGGTCTTTATATCATCCATCCAAAATTGCAACACAAATTCCATAATGGACTTGGGGGTCTTCTCCTGGTGCAACCACTTGGTACTACCGTAGATATAGGACACATATCTGAACTCATCCGTGTTGCTGCAGTAATCGTCCATATTCTCACAACGGCGCAAGGCAAACTTGGCCAATCCGGCCAGTTCCTCGTGCCAACGGAGAGTCGCCATCCGGGCAGCCGGACTGAAGGATGGATACTGTCCCAGAGCCACTGTATTACGGAAGTCATTCAGAACGGACAGTAGATGGGCACGCAAATGCATGGGAAACTTCATGATGATCGCTCCACTGCCACAGGTCTCATCAAAGTCCTGAAAATGTATGCATCTTACTATCAATCTACCTATGCAGATAACATCCTCAACTCACCCCGTAATTATGACAAGCGATATGCGTTATCTCCGGTTGGCACAGATCCTTGTCGCAGTAATCCGTGGATAACACCTCTTGGGTGATAAACACTATTAAAAGGGTCGGTACAAGGAGCAACATTTGGTGGCGGTTGGTGTAGTGAAAATAATAATGGGAAATCTTCAACCTGTACCTTAAAAAAATCAATTTGAAATGCTTGATAACAGCATGGCAATTGCACTGCTATATTTACTACATGAAACAAATCCAGTTTAAGCCTCTAGGCAATAGGTTGTGTTTGATTTGCATGGTCTATTAGTAGTCCAGAATGAGAAGTGCTCAACGTTACCAATTCCCCAATTTTTTTAATCACTGTTTTGGTGGCTTGAAATAAATTCCATCAAATGAATAATCAAAGGCAAAAATGCTGGACATACAATCGATTCGGCTAAGGGTGAACCAAGTAAAAAATACATAATCCGACATACACAAATCAAAAATGATACACAAAAGCTCTCGGTTGCAACAATGCCAATTTAAGCCCACTAGTAATCTTTAGAAACACATTTAACCACTGCACTTTCATTGGCAACAACATTCGATTTCATGGAATAATTGAAAACATGTTTGCATTTCTGGTTTTTGTGGAAGTGCACATCGAAAAAACAGGCATGTATTTGACGTGCACTTCGCTAGTTTATTACAATTAACACTTCATGTAGTTCAGTTTTGTTTTCTTTTTGGGCTTCCTTAACGTAGGTGTATAAATTAAATATAGGTTCCACTTAAGTTATATGTTCATTTTACATACATACATCACAAGCAATACAAAAATGGCTCGTTGTGCGATCGCTTTTGCTTTGGTTTCTTCCCCCGGCCGCTTGGAAATATATCGCTGACTATTTGGAGTTCATTTGGGTAATACATATAAAGAGGAATCGAAACGAATGCGTTCAGCAGTGTATAAAAGCTATGTCGAGGCGAAAGAGGGTCTCCTCCAAATAAGTGTCACTTTCAGTTCGCAGTTAGCAATCACTGCCCAAAGTTGGGGTTGTAGGGAGCCTGCTTCTCATAGCCGGAGGGCATGACACTGGGTCCCGGATTAGCCATGGCCATGTCGTAGGGCGGAGGATTCATGCTGGCAGCCCCGGCGCCGGGATACGGAGGATAGGCCACGCCATGCGTTTGCATGCTGTGTGAAAGATATTAATTATTATTTGCATTCTGCAGAGGCTTTCGATTCCACTTACCCGGGCATCGGCATCGGCATTTGCTGTTGGTTATGGGGTTGCATCGGCATGGGCATCTGCACGGTCACGTTACTGCGGGGAAAAGAGAGCTGTTAGAGGAGTTTCCGGGCCCCTTTTAAGTCCGCACTTACCCGGTGGTCTGGGCGGGATATCCAACGGGAGCTGCGTAGGCGTTGCCCGCCGGATAGCCCGGCGGAGGCAGCTGTGTGACCGGATATCCGCCGGGAGCCGTGTGCGTGGCGGAGGTCACCACCACGGGCGCTGCAAAGAGTAAAAGCAGAACAAGAAAATTAGAAACGGAAAAGAGCTGGGCCAATAGTTCTGAGTCATCGCCGACCACTCGAATCGCAGATCCGATAAGCTCCCGTTTTTGATTAAACTCATCAGTACGAAAAAATTCCCCATTCGGTGCGCTTTAACACTCAACGAAATTTTAAAATTTTTAGAGTGATAAAGAGGGGTACGAAATAATTTTTCCTGGTCCTATATTTCCTTAAAGCAATTGACCAATTATAAACATAAATAAGTTGGAATCTAGTGAAACTATGACTTCACTAATTTTCCCTTTTCCTTTTTTCAGTGAATTTATTGTTTATGTGTAGTTCATTAATTTTAATCTTATCAACTTGATCGACAACTTTATTTATAACAACAGCTAATAACAAAGCTATGTTATATTTATACATTTAAGTCCTATAAGTACTAGACTTTTGAATAATAAAATGAAAAAATGAAAGTTTAAATTAACTGTTGTTTTCCTAAGTATTGTCGTTTTGCCAATTGTTCAGTCAATGTAATTACCACCGCCCTCGCTGATTGTGTAGCCAACATTTCGTGCTGCCTTCTGCTTGCGCCTTATGCAAACCACAATAGAGGTAACGAAAAATATGGTGAAAGCCAACGATAATCCGACCCAGAATGCCCACATTTTCGATGATTTAACGGGTTAAACTGGAAAAACACAAACGCCTTCCAGACGAACACAGAACAGACTGCAAAGCTGTCATCAAAGAGACCCACTCATTCGGCCCATGTCTAATCAATGGCCGATTATATGGCCAATGCGATAAGCGGGTGGTGACATAGCCAAACAACACACATGTTTTTCCGGACTCTCATTCTAGTTTGTTTATCACTTATATTGGCAACACACAACAGCTTCAATATTACATAAGTCAAAACACTATCCCTAGTTACTTATTTACCCATTGATCTGAACTTCTTGGCTATACAAAAGAAGCATAGGCACATTAATGAGGAAATCACTAAGAAGACTGAGAATGCAATGATGGGAATAATATACGGCTCCATCGCGAATATTATTTTATTTGATTAAGCAGGTGCTACACCAGTGGGTTCACGATATCAACTGAATATGATATGTTGGTTATTTGTACATGACAGCTATTGGAAACCGACGGGCGGCGTTATCGCCTCAAAAGGGAGATCCCCGAAAACACACCTGCACCCTTCGTAAGTGCCGCTCTTTGGGTTCGTCCACGGGTCAAAAATACCGCCGCGGATGTCATGAAGAATACGGAGAGGGTAAAGAAAAGTATCCAGTAGATGCCCGAGTCATCCATGATTTTGATACTGACTGAGTAAGCGGCGCACAAAGACTAAACAAAAGCGAAGAACTAAAGCCACCGGATCGGCAATCGAAAATGTGCCCGTAATGCCCAAAGAAAAGGGCAATCGCACTCATAAAGATAGCACTTATCAGTGATAACAGCACTTCGAACCATTATCATAACTTACTTAAATCGCCGAGAGCCTGCCGGCGCTTCCAATATAGTGCAACCAAACCGATTAACCCCAAGATGAATATTTTGTAGGTTATGCGAAAAGCGGACATGTAGACTATATAACTTTCCCGGGATTTCATAAGGTAACTGATATATGTTTCGTTATACATATCGAAAATATCTCTATTAATGGTTTAGAAAAACAAAATCTTCCAAGTGACGGCCAATAATTATTGCATATATAACAGCTAAGGCAACCAAAACTGTTAGGATTTCCGCCTCCAATGCTAGAAATGTCCAGTTAAATTGCAGTCGCTTGGAAATATCCTCAAACACATCCAAAATGGTGGCATTCATGATGAAAGTCCGCGACCTAACTAAATGGGTTCCATAATCATTTTCTGAATAACCCAGCAATTCGGGACGTACGTCAACACATTAACTTTTTATATGACCATTATCCACTAATATCTATTTATTTGCATTTAGAAGTAAACCCACCACTTTGACACACATTAGCAAATGTGATCCTAAATTGCAGGGAGTCACAGTCAGTTTAATCAGTATATATATGTTCCACAAGTATAATAAAAACCACCAGTCATTACCCACTTCATAACAAGTCCTAAATCTAATAATACCAAGATAGGCGGGCAGTTTCATCACAGGGGTCCTCAAGTACTCAGAGTTTTACAACTCAATGAATTGGATAAGGGGTCGTTTTAGGAATATTTTTCAACTATAATATTGTATTATTATTGCATTTTATAGAAAAAATAAATGTTACTGCTGATTTTTTACATTCTTTGAGATTTTGACTACTCATACACAAGACTTCAAATGTAGTTGATAACTGAAATCACGTCGTATACAATCTTATATTTCGGTTAGACAATGACTTGAAAAATTCACCCATAAATAAAATTGACTTTGCAGATAGGAAGCACCAATATTATATAGTGGGCAATACCCATAATCGTATAATTTTCATTTTACAAGATCGAATTTTGAAATCGACCGCAGAAGCTCTGAATGACGACATCGAAAGCTTGCTTGAACTAAAAAAACCAGTTCGCAAGAGTTGAGGTGCTATAATCGCTATAATATGAACAAACTTTTCCCGTTTAGAATTACCATTATTTACATGAAGGAAATACACAAGATTGTGAAAGGTGACTCAAAGGGGATTTACTTTTGGATTGCCCCGAATTGATATGACTAAATCTATTGTTAAACTGGAAACTAAATTGTATTTAAACATAAACGTTATAAACATACTTTTTCAGTAGTATACTAATAGAATAACTCAAATGCTTTCTTTTTAATCCCCTTCTGCTTTTTATAGCCAGATCATACACATAAGCAAAAAAAATAATACAGCAACTGTAACAACAAGCATCATTGCAAAAACTGTGTTAATGAAGTATAACTATTATATTCCCGATACACAGCTAACCAATTTAACTTGTTAGATTTTCTATAAATATTGGGTCTAATAGCTTTGCTTAAATGCGTTATATTTGCCTCGCAATTCAAATTGCAGCTACAAACGTTATTGACTGACTCAGACCTCATGGACTTACTCTTCACGAAATAATCTGGTTTTATCGGTTCTCCCATTTAAATAAATCATAACCAATAAACAGTGTCTAGAATGATGAACAATTTAATATGTATAAAATTGTAGGGCATTGCATTTCCATTGGCACGGTTGCCAGCCGACTTAGGACTTTCAATTAGATTACTTTTGAAAATGGCGTACTACATTTAAAAGACATTATTTTCTGTTAAGAAGATGTAAGTTGTAAAGTGTTGGTGAGTTTTTTACAAGAAATAAAAAAAAAATATATAAGCAAAAATATTAGGTTAATAAATAAAACTTTTTGAATTGCGTATTTCAAACTTACAAAAGATCTTGTATAATCTTAATACGGGACATATCATAAAATATTGAGAATAATACCAGCAAATAGAGCTTTAGTTATAAAATAATGATGAGCAGATACAAAAATTACTAACCACTTATAACTTTAATTTGTTGTCCTTTCTTTATTTTTTTGCACATATAAAAGGCCCCAACGCATAGAATAATGATAAACGCAGCAAACAATATGATCATATCAATGTCAAACTCGTTGGAACTTAATTTTGGCACATTCATATAAAGAAAGTTCATGATTACTCTGCAAACGTCACCAACTAACTAAAAGATGTATCGGAAACTTAAGTTGTTTTTGTTTGGCAGATGCAACACTGAGAAACCTTCGTTTATCTTACAGATTAGATAAAAATGTCTCTAAATAACCCATACCTTTCTCACAACTTTTACAGCAATATTTCCAGCAGCACATACAGAAAATCCAAAGAATGGCGATTACAATGATGATAACTCGGTAAAAGCTTACTGGAAACTTTTCTTTAAACGAATCATTATTATCGTAGGGATACGACATTGTGTAGATCTAGCAAACACGTTTGACAGCAACGAACCGAGGTAGTGAACTGATCGGACCGATGACAAAAATACTTGTGCTTAAGTCAGCTTAGACTTGCTCTAAGAGGAAAAATCCAAGCTTTATGTTGTGAATAGAACGAATTCATTCCCCAGTTGTGCAACCATTCACATCCGTTGCGATATCGGGACCCACCCACATAGACTTTTTCAAAGGAAATGTTATCAAGACATTTTAAAAAAAGGTACTCTTAAAAAAATGGTCTGCGGACCTAATTAAATCACGTATAATAAACTTCACAATGTAATTGGTGAATTCAATGCTATCATTAGGTAAGATTATGATCCGTTCAACTTCCAAAACCCTATCCACATTATATCAAATCCTACTTTAATCAATACCCAGAAAATCCTAATCTTTCTTAATAATTCCAACATACCATATAAGATATAATAAACTGTAAAATATAATACAAATAATAATCATCACTACTAAATTACCATAAGCGAGCTTAAAGCCTTTTGCTGCTATAGCTCTAAAATAAACCCACTGTTAGCTTATAGTTTTAACTATAAGTTAGCATTACATAATAATAATAATAATCATAATAATGATCTATGGAAACCAGAACTTTGAAACTTAATTTTCTTATTATCTGCACAATTATCCCGTTTTGACTAAAATATTCATAACAAAGTTTTGAGTCCTTAAACCAAACTAAAACCACCCCTATTTAAACACTAAAGCTGAGTCTCTGTCTCACTTGTAAAATTTAAATTTAGATACATTTTTTAGCCTGCTTTTGGGTTTTCCAAAACAATTTCTAATCCAATATTTTTAAGGAAATCAAAAATGTCTTCTTCACTGCGATGAAAACTTGTGACTGAAATTATTGGTTTCACTACAACCACCCAGTTCTAAAAAAAAAACTTAACTTTAAAATAATCAAAGGAAGGTAAAACCAAAATTAAATCAAACGAAACCATTTGCTGAAATTGCTGAGCTCGCAAAAGTTATTAAAACAGACCGTTATGGCTATATCGAGTTGTCTAGGGATGCTGATCAAGAATACATATACTCCTTAACTGCGCAAGAAACTTCTCACTGAAATTATAATATCTGGGTATAAAAAACAAGGGTATAAAAATAGATATTTAGCTATAATACAGATAAATAAGGAGTTTTTATTAAGGACCTTGATCAGTTTTGTGTACGCGACTGAGAAACCTTTACTGAATCGATCATGCTTCACGATGTTTCTTTTGTTAAGATAATTAAAATATGATTGTTGTTGCTGCGACAATTTTGATTTTTTTCATACCTTTGGTTGCTAATAACAAAAAAAAACCTTTTCTTTATATCGAATTTATACCTTGCAAGTGGTTTTGTTTAATTACTGAATTTTTGTAAGTTCTTGACATTTACAAAGAAAATTCGGGAGCGCAAACGTCACCAACATCTATCTGTGATTCAGAAGTAAAACTAAGAGTCGTTGGGATGCCTTAGAGATAAATCAACAATGTTTTCAAAATAAAGTATTTAAAACAACATCTGCAGGCGCACTTAAGGAAAATCCGAGCAATGACTCATAAAAGTAATCCAGCCTTAGCTGTTGTACTGGTGGGGATAAGCCATATTTCCCATAATCGTAGGTGGGTCTTTTTATACCCACTACACGTATAGTAAAAGGGTTTACTAGATTCGTCGGAAAGTATGTAACAGGTAGACTGTAGAGATTTGGTCCCTATAAGGTATATATAGTCTTGATCACGATCAGTATCCGAGTCGAACTAACCACTTCCGTCTGTTTTGTTTTGTTATCATATTACTCCATTTCGCCAATGATTGTAAAAAAATATATTGACAAGCATTACTAAAATTATTATACACTAAAAGTGAATGTTCTCTTTGATTTACATTGACGAAGAACATCTCCCTCACTTTTGTTTAAACTCAAAGCAAACCCCATTGTTACATTTATACAGCCTGCTTTTGGGCTTTCCAAAAAAGTACAAACTCCAAGCAACTATGTATCTACATGTCTAATAAACACTTGAGCTTCGCCCAATTTTAATTCTTAAAACAATATACATTCTTAAAACGTTATTTTCCACAATTGTATATTGCCCACATGTAGGAACACCAATTTTGTTCCGTTTGCATTTTGACATATTAACAATCCTGATGAAAAAAAAAAACAAGAGAGAACGCTTTAGTCGATGCCATCAGATACCCGTTACTCAGCTTAGCGAGAGAGATACAGATATACAAGTAGTATTTGCTTATAACCTTTTAATAAATGGTCCGAATTGAACCATTTTTGGCATGTAGATGGTCATTTATAATCAAAACAAGATCCCATTTAAATTTTTCGAAAACAACAAAAATGTGCTAAAATAAACAACTAGTGTCAATACTTTGTTAAATCCAAATTAGAATTTTTACTTGATTATTCACTTTGCGATTCACTCTTAATTTATATCAACCCAACACACCATTCGCACCCTTTGATCCGCGCCTGCTTACACAGTTACAGAAATCCAATGACTATTTTGTTTGGCTTCGACACATTGAGATAAATAAAGTTAACTATTTTCTACAACTAAGAAGTTCTAGAAGTAACTTAAGGGGGTATTCTAGTCTAGAGGCTCTAGTTTCGAGCCTTTTTTAACAATTAATTAAAACTAAAGAATTGATATTTTTAGTGTCGGGTTTTTTATCATTTGTTTATTTAACTTAGAAGAGTATATAAAATAAAATTTAAAAAACAAAAAATTTTTTTTCATCGAGTTATGCGTCCTTGAAGTAAAAAAAAGGCCGTGTCCTCGTCGCCATGATTTCTACCCTTGTTGGTCATCTTAAAAATGAAAAAAAAAAATATTCTTAATCAGTACGTAATCAGCCACTCAAAAAAAAGGTCAATTTTTTACTAATTTTTTAATTTTATCGATTTTTTTAAAAATATTACAAATTTTAAAATTTTTAATTTTTGTTGGTTCATGCGATAGAGAGATATTGAAAGAATATTCATGCCAAATTTTAAGTAAATCGGCTGATTAGAACTTGAAATATTATGGCTACCGTATCAGAAAAAGTAGTTTGGAGAAAAACGCGTTTAAAGTTTTACGTTAAATTTCAGGCAGTGTAACTGATAGAATAGCACGTATAACTTACATTCTCTTAATCAGCCATAATTTTAAAAATAATTTGAATTTTGAAAAATCCGTTTAGGGAGATATTTTTGAATATCTAAACTATCAAATTATGATTAAAAAAATTTTCGATTTTTTAAATTTCTAGACTAGAATACCCCCTTAAGTTTGCAAAATACTTTGAAATTATACTTATCATATAAAATGATAAATCGAAAAAACAAATGCACAACTGTATCTCTCGTGGTAAATATTTTGTATAACCCTCTTAATTATAATTGTGTCATTTGAAGTTGTACAGTCTAGTTTAGCTATGAACATGACAATTTTTTTTAGTTTATATTTTAGTTATTTTCTTTTTAGGTCTCACCTTACTTAAAGAATAAAGGGTTATATTGTAGTCGTCGCAAAGTATGTAACAGGTTAAAGGAAGCGTTTCCGACCATAGAAAGTGTAAGTATATATTCTTGATCAAAATGTAGATAAAAATATAAATTTAAAAAAACTAAAAAAAGGACATTTAAATTTATGATGACCTTACGTAAGATTATTTAAATTTCTATCTATGATGATACATGGTATATATAGCTTCTATAAATATAGCTTCTGGTCTTTCTAAATTAATATCACAAAATATTGCGCTAGAATCATTTTATTGCAGCATCGTTTCAAAGCCTTGGCAGAAAATCTAGCGTTTTTAATCAAATATTAAGCAAGTGTAAGCAAATGTGTGCTCCTGAATTAGGGACTAACGTTTAGGACTATTTAAAATGTATTCACAGTATAAATACCTTCCTCACTTCGACAGCAGCAACACTTTATGATCGCCCCGCAAATACAAACAAGAAAAATAAGGAAGTAAATCTTTTTCTCTGAATCCGTAAGTGTTCTATTAAAGGGATAGTAATGTGACCTTGACATTGTATAAATCTAACAGGCACGTACGAGCGCAACGAAGAAATACAACTTATAGATCCCAAACTTTTTAACAAACTGATCTTTATATAATCGAATCATTTCCTTATAAATAAAAAGAAATTCGAACTTACTTAGCTAGCACTCGATAAACGAGTGGGTAACGAAGTCTCTTATCAATATTCCAATCACACGGAATATTTTGAAACATTTATTTTTCTTTAGATGACTGAAAAATGAATATGTGTGAATTCTTCTACCAATTTAGCAGAGAGACTACACTATAAATAGGCAGGGTGGGCAGAATTGGCACAAGCATTGTGTAGTTCTACAATATGCACTAAAGTAAATAACTTAAACATTTTTTAATACAACGTACATAATAACACATGCTCTCAAGAAAATAGGTTTCTAAATTATATAAATAATCTTTAAATAAGTTACTTTAATAATTAAAAAAACCAAATTGAAATTGTCTACTACCCAATTAGCTAAAATATTTGTGGAAACTTCACAAGTCGATTATATTACTCTCTGAAAGGGTATAAAATGTGTCTCAAGTAAAAATACCTTTCGAACAAAGTTTACAGCAATAACTGATAACCAAACCACTATAAATTACAATAATGATGATTAAATAAAAAAAGGTCTTGTCAACCGATAATGCTTTTGTAGAAAAGGAGTTCCAGTAACCTGACATTGTCTACAAATCCGCATGAAACAAGAAAGGAAGTTAACTTTGGCAAGCCGAAGATTTTATACCCTTGCAGCTATAATTATTAAATTTAATTGAAATTCTTAAAAATGCAAAAAAAGATATTTCCAATAGTATAAGATAATGTGTCAAAAAACATTGAAGCTATAATTTGTTTCATATTATTTTCCCACCAATTTTTTCGATCTTTCCTAGGGCAGCTATATGATATAGTCGTCCGAATTTGATAAAACTAAATTCGAAATTCAGAACTAATTAAAAAATGTTATTTCCAAGCGTAGGAGGTTTATGTTAAAAAACACCCAAGCTTTAATTTGTTTTAGATTATTTTCCCACCATTTTTTCGATCGTTCCTATGGCAACTATATGATATAGTCGTACGATTTTGATAAAATTAAATTCGAAATTCAGAACTAATTAAAAAATGTTATTTCCAAGCGTAGGAGGTTATATGTTAAAAAACACCAAAGATATCATTTTTTAAGCTTTTTTTCCGATTATTCCTATTGGAGCTATAAGATATAGTTGTCCGATCGGGCTGGTTCCGACCTATATACTACCTGCATAAGATAGAACCCTTTTGTGAAAGTTTCAGCCCGATAGCCTTAAAACTGAGAGACTAGTTTGCGTAGAAACGGACGGAGAGACGGACAGAGGGCCAGACGGACTGACGGACATGGCTAGATCGACTCGTCTAGTGATGCTGATCAAGAATATGTATACTTTATGGGGTCGGAAACGTCTCCTTCACTGCGTTGCAAACTTCTGACTGAAGTCATAATACCCTCTGCAAGGGTATAAAAATCACTAAAACGATCTGAAACTTTTGAATAGACTGAACTATGTAGATTCTGAGTAAGAATAAGAAACAAAGTGATATTTATACAATGAAACCAAAAATATTGTTTCTCATAAAAACAGGCATGGATTAGATATTTTTGCTTAGATACTATTCGAGTCTCAACACAGTTTAAAAAATAGTGCCATACAAAATATTTTCAAAATTAATTTATTTTTAACAAAAAAATTAGGAATCCATTTTATACTGTAGATGACTAACATAGAAAACATAGATAAACCATATGGATTAACTTGAAATATTTTTTTAAGTATAATCTCTAAATACACTACCTTACAAAATAAGATCCCAAAAAATTCTTTTAAGCCGTTGATGAAAGAAATGGAACATAAGAAATGGAACCCTGTATCACGAAAATGTCATTAACATTTTCTATATAGCACAGTTTTACTTTACACAATTTTTATAAATTAGATTTCGGCGATTTTTTGTATCTGCCAACTCGGAAAGGCCCGAGGCATTAACAAATCAGAGGACAGGAAGCTGTTTTCCAGTGGACGATATACTAACTTGCTTCGATCACGGCCTTGCCCGCCAGCCGTTGGTTCCTTTTGCGGATCGCCGAGCGTACTATGAGCAGCATAACTCCGCAAAGGACCACAGCGAATAAAGAACACAGGACGATAGTCGAGGTCTCCACATCCTTCTCGCCCGGAACATGCGGCATCTTTTCGAAAGCAGGTGTAACTATTTATTAACGATTACTAACTAATAAATTCGATTGGCAGACAGTCTTTAGGATTGTTCGATGAGTATAGAATCTACGCCACGGTTTTCCGAAATTGCGATGTGTTCACAGTGTTCATTGCGCAAACGTTCAACGATTATTGCTAACTGGATGAGCTTCTTCGTCGATTTTTGTAACAGTCTAGACTGTCTTTGGATTTCCACAGACCCGAAGGCAGTTAAAAGCAGTGCGTTAAGGCCCGATAAGATTAGCACCCTTCGCTGTGTCTGTGGGGACGGTCTGCGCGTTTAATCGCCTTAAATACGCCATATAGTCCTGATACCAGTTCTAAAAGCTAGCATAGATTCGGGGGGAAGCCATAAAAATTCTCAAGTGGACATCGTTGTTACAGCTTGAAACCTGCGTCAATACTCCGCATCAATCAAAAGAAAAATTAGGTTTCGATTTTGAAATTTATTACTCTTGGGTATTCTCAACCTGATGCGATTACCCTCTGCGGTCCCCACAAATCTCCGATCGTCACTGACGTCAGTAATAATCAAATAATTAAATTACGCTTATCAAACCAAGCGTGGATAGTAATAAATTAAACCGAGAAGGAAAAACAACGGTCAATAGACTTTTCTGCAGTAACAGAGTAAATGAAAGTCTGTCTCAAATACTGAAGCAACAATTGCTGACATTCTGCTGAGAAGTATCCTATTTCTTAGTAGCGCAATTAAGTGTGTTGTTTCATAAGCGCAGACATCCGGGGGCGGCTTGATCTCAGTGAAACAATAGCCTATAATGTACTGTCAAATTTAGTTCTTTGATTACCAAAACAGTTCCAGTATATTATTTCATGTGTTTAAAAAATTATTCTTATATATTTTTAAGTCATGACAGCAACTACCATAAATAAACCTTAGTTACACCTGTGAAATCATTACCTTCCAACATCTTTAACAAAAAAGCCTCTACACATTTATTAGGTACCCTTGCACTAAGATAACATCTACACACTTGCAGAGGCTTAAATAAGTTTGCTCAAAGTTTGTAACGACGTGAAAAAACCGTTTCCGACCCTGTACATTATATGAACATATTCTTGATCAGCTTCACTTGACGAGTAGATGCATCCATGTCCGTCTGTCTATATGTTTTATAATCGTTTTCGAGCTCAGCTTCAATAATTTAAAACTGTCCAATCATCCTAAAATATGTGGACAGTGTCCACTGGACTCATATCAGCTATGATAACCTATAGCTATTGACATGAACCTTTACAAATCGTACTTACCTTGACTAAAGTAAAAATGCTTTCTAATATAATGACTATATCCTTTAGCTACCACGGTAACTAAGGATGAAATAGGTAAATTTCTTGTTTTTCAAAACATTTTCCTGTTTAATAAAATTAACCTAATGTCAGTTCACTATTAAGTAAACGACATGTTATTTGATTAAGTTTGATGAACAACTTTTTTTTTGGTTTTCCCATAAGCCTCGTCTAAACTATTTGTTGGCACTCAGTCAACTCCCTATCTTCTAATTTGAACACCACTAATATATTTTAATATCGTTTCACTGAAAGAAGGAACAAACAATATTTGACGTCAAACGTTTGCGAATACAGATTGCCAAAAATGTTAACGAGGCTTTAGTCAAACATGATTTGATAAAAATCACTAGACAGAACGCTATAGCAGAGTGCATCGACTATCAGATACCCGTTACTCAATTAACCAACTTGCGATTGGTATGATACTTAAATCGATTTCAATTTACGCTAAAACAAAATCTTGGGAGCTAGGCAGACTGTAGGGTTATGGGCGTTTGTGGGCTTCAGAGCCCTTGTATACCTAATCCCACTAGATTCGTCGGAAAGTATGTAACAGGCAGAAGGAAGCGTTTCCGACCCCATAAAGTATATATATTCTTGATCAGGATCACTAGCCGAGTCGATCTAGCCATGTCCGTCTGTCTGTCTGTCTGTCCGGATGAACGCTGAGATCTCGGAAACTATAAGAGCTAGGCTTTTGAGATTTGGCATGCAGATTCCTGAGCTTCTTACGCAGCGCAAGTTTGTTTCAGCAATGTGCCACGCCCACTCTAACACCCACAAACCGCCCAAAACTCCTGCAGTTTAAGGCCCACAAACCGCCCACAAACTTCGAAAAATCCTAAGTATGAACGCGGATATCTCGGAAACTATCAAAAATAGAGAATTGGGATTTCAGACTTAGATTCCGTAGCCTGGTACGCAGCGCAAGTTTGTTACGCGAATATGCCACGCCCACAAACCGCCCAAACCTGTGACAGCCACAATTTTTATGCTAGATACAAACGCCCATAAAGCTTAAATCTGTCTACCGCTAGTAGGTGGCGCATTTCAATCTCGCTTTGCATATCTCCATTTCCCTTTGGTCCCTTTAGCAGAGGAACGGGTATCTAATAGTCCAGGTACTCGACTATAGCGTTCTTCCTTGTTAGCTTTTATAGTTTCCGAGATCTCGGCGTTCATACGGACGGTCGGTCATGGCTAGATCGACTTGGCTAGTTATCCTGATAAAGAATATATAGAGTAAGGAGATGTTTATGTTTTATCAATGCAATGGAACCACAATTTTAGTTGTTTGTTCTTTAAATATTTACAAAACATTCTTATACAAAACAATAAAATGATATATTTCTTATATTAAAAAAAAAAACAAAATCTCGCATGTACTCAGTTTATGTAAAATAAATCAACATAAAAGGTATGATTTGATCCGTTTGCTGCTTAATTAAACCGCAAAAATGGGTCCACAAGTATCCTAAATAGTAAAATAGTCTTCTCTATTAGCAATTTAGAGTAAAAAAGACACCAAATATATACCCCTTTATATGTTTCATTGAAGAAATGCGCATTGGCAAGGGATCCAAAATGACGCAGGGAATCTTATATGGGTGTAGGATTATTATATTTGGTGTATTGATGACGGGCCAACAGTCAATATTTGCAAACATGTACTCATTTTGCTCCCCACTGTAAATATTTTTTCGTTTTTTGTTACATACTTTGGACTAATACAATATACCCTTTTCCTCTACGAGTAACGGGTATAATTAACGATTTGTAAATTAAGGCGATAATCTCAGGGGCTGGATTTAAATGGCGACATGGACATGAAGCACTTATGATTAGATTTCGATAGCCTAGCTGTCTCGAGCGATTTCCCGAATCGGAGATAACTTGTCCACACCGGCAGGGATCACAGTTGAGTTACCCATTCGAAGTCGACGGGCTCGACGAACCCGCAACAGGATCAATATCAGAATCAATATAAAAAACACCATTAAAACGGGGAACCACACATCGAAGTATATGTAAACCATTTTAAAAGTTTTTAACGAGGCGTTCGGTTTAAAAGTCAGAGGAATACTGGAAAATGTAACTTGCTATGCCACGGGTACAGTTGTCAGTTACTTATCTATAAAAACTCATCATTTTGTTATCAAACAAGCGCTACTGAAAATGAGTCATTTAAATTAATATTAAATTGTGGTGGAATTCAAAAGATACTTTTTTATCTAGCTGTACACAAAGCTTAATGGTGGAAAAAGGTAAAAATTGGGAAAATCCTGGTCAGAAAGAGACAAACCATATGGTAATAAGATAAGATACGGTAAGCATATAAATAAACTTAATTAGATAATGACTTGGGCACATGCTGATAAAGTAAATTAGGTTTATGGCTGAGCATAATTGATTTTGTTTACGAATCAGTGGGGAAGCGAAATCTTAAAGATAGCCAGGGAGAATACTCTCTTTATTATTTAGAAGATCTCTCGCTTTATTTGGACTGCAATTTATTCTTTTGCATGACTAAGTAAAGTAAATATACAAGTCATAGGAAACGGATAACGCTAACTCTATATTTTTTAGACCTTTCGCTTTATTTCGGCTTTACTTATTATTTAGCACGATTTGGTACGAAACAATACAAGTGATAGGATTTGTATATACTGACTCACACAAACAGTGGTCGGCATAAGTATTTTGACAAAATAAAAGTTAAGTATACTCATAACTTGAATTTACTTCTTGTAAACTATAGGCATCAATGGAAAAGTAATTTCAATGCCGTTTGAATGATACAATACATTTCTTTACCCATTCAGTACTTATTGAAAAGGACGAATTTGTGTAAATCAACTTTGAAATTTAAAAAAAAAACTTTTTTCCTCGTCTTGAAAACTTAAATTTTTTGATGCAAAAAGTTTCTTCAAACAAAAATAATAGTAACTGCAAAAAGAATTTTTCAAATATCATTTTGCTTATATTTTTTATGATTTTTTGAAGGTGACAATGTCGGAAAAAATTTGTATGAAAAAGACAAAAATATGGCTCAAATGCCTGTTTTTAAGCATTTTCAAAAATTCATAAAAAATATAAGAAAAATGATTTTTGAAAAATTCTTTTTGCAGTTACTATTGTTTTTGTTTGAAGAAACTTTTTGCATCAAAAAATTTAAGTTTTCAAGACGAGGAAAAAAGTTTTTTTTTTAAATTTCAAAGTTGATTTACACAAATTCGTCCTTTTCAATAAGTACTGAATGGGTAAAGAAATGTATTGTATCATTCAAACGGCATTGAAATTACCTTTCCATTGATGCCTATAGTTTACAAGAAGTAAATTCAAGTTATGAGTATACTTAACTTTTATTTTGTCAAAATACTTATGCCGACCACTGTACATCCATTTAAAAATCTAGAATTGTTTTCAAGCAAATTGAACTCCACCCTCTTTGTTGTGGTGAAAAAATGACTCATAGGGGGTTTATTTGATTAATAGCAATATTTGTATTTCTACTTACTTGACAAAACGGCACCCTGGCGTCTGCTGGTACAGCAATATCCGCAGCAACTCATGATGAGGAAAGTGAGCAGGAAAAACATGAAAATACCCCAGAAATCCATTGCGCCTTCGATGTCCTCCAATTCGAATTCCTCCACTGGGCAGAGAGATTATATCATATACTATATAGCTATACTTTTTGTGGTTACTCACGCTTGGCTTAATGTTACTGTTTGTTCCGGCTTTTGAATACTTTAACTCGAGAATTCCACTTGTTGCAGTTAGTGCATAAAAAATGCACTGCTAAATTACCAGAATTTTATTATTTTCCTAAAGCACACGTGGAATTCAGGAAAATATCACTTTGCTCCTCAATCGAAAGGCCCTAATTGAAGCCTGATCGGAATTGGCTATAAAATCTTATCAGCAGCTAATCTGCAAATAATAAAATATAGCACGATAACAAGTTAAGAATAGTGCCGTCAACTGTGTGAAACGTTTTACAGCACTGCGAGAGATGTGTCTAGTGCGCAATCGATAGAAAGCAATCGATAGAGAGTTCACTAAACACAGCCTAGTGTACATATCGATTCCAATTAAATGGCAGAAAAATTAAACAAAATAAAGATTTAAATACTTAAAAATGGTATAATACTTTAATAATCATATTAATAATTCACATGGGCTTAAAATAATTTATTAATCCAACTAAAAGCTTAATAATGTTGCATATATTTCAGACAGTTAACAGATAGTAAGGAAAGAGGAAATCTAATAGAAAAAAATAAAGAACTTAAAGGCCTTACAAATCGTTCAAGTTGTATTATTTTAATATCACACTTTATGTAATTTTCTTGGACAGTGCAACTATCGAAAAAGGCAAAGTTGGAGGAAAAGATCTTATTAATCGAGAATTTAGTTCGTATTATAGGTAAAAACAAGCAACGTTTCTTAAAAACTTAATTAAAACTCGTTAGCGCGCCATTGTTGCCACCTCACGAGCTATCGATAGTCAACACTCACGTTTAGTACTTCCTACCAGTACTACTCACATATACATACTGCTTTTGCCATTTTTATCATGGCGATTTCTTTTTGACATTTGACTACAACTGGGCGCACGTGTTTTCGGGCAAGGCTCTGTGCTAAATTATAGTAAAATCAAAGTAAATATCAAATTGTGCGGCGCTTGACTGGGGTGTTACTAATCCAAATTTTGTGTGTATTCCGTTTGCCAGATGAATCCGGAGAAGCTGAAGAAGTTGCAGGCGCAGGTGCGCATTGGCGGCAAGGGAACCCCCCGCCGCAAGAAGAAGATTGTCCACTCCACGCCCGCCACCGACGACAAGAAGCTGCAGTCGTCCCTGAAGAAGCTGTCGGTGAACACGATCCCCGGCATCGAGGAGGTGAACATCATCAAGAACGATGGCACCGTCATCCACTTCAACAACCCGAAGGCCCAGGCCTCGCTTCCGACGAACACGTTCGCCATCACGGGTCATGGCGAGAACAAGACGATCACCGAGATGGTCCCCGGAATCCTGACGCAA
This sequence comes from Drosophila subpulchrella, assembly GCF_014743375.2. Lineage (NCBI taxonomy): Eukaryota > Metazoa > Arthropoda > Insecta > Diptera > Drosophilidae > Drosophila > Drosophila subpulchrella. The sequence continues at coordinate 643,474 of NC_050611.1, read as the reverse complement.
CTGGGCCCCCAGGACATCAACCAGCTGAAGAAGCTGGCCACGGAGATTGCCAACAAGAACGGCGCCGGCGGCGCAGCCGGTTCTTCGGCCGCCGATGCCGGTGACGACGATGTGCCCGATCTGGTCGAGAACTTCGAGGAGGTGGCCATCGCCGGCACGAAGGAGGAGAAGTCCGGTGAGGTTGCTGCCTCCGCTTAGGCAGGTCCAACCCCATCCACTTGGACAAATCACACACCACACCGAACACAAAAACACATACAAAACATACGGCCAGGGAGCAAAACGAAGGGGCAGGCATACAGGACACACGCCCCAGAAGCCGGAATCACACCAACCGTAGTACACCTACCACTCCCCAATTTCGTATCCCAATAGGGAACGGAACCACTCCGGACTCTGGCCTTCTGCCCTGGATGGGCCATCCTTCGTGCTCCCTTCAGCCACTTTTTGGGGGTCATGCTACACACTATACTAAAATACAAAAAATAAAGGCATCCGAGTGAGCGCTGAACAGAACACATAAGCATAATAACTATACTTAACATACTAAGGGAACCCTTCAATCTTAATCTAATAGTAATAGTTTGGAACCGTCAAATGTATTTTCCAATGCGATTAAAGCACGTTTCCTTAACCAAAAAAAACCACAGTCCAAACAACACACACATTCTAATTTTTGCCGCCCTCCCAAGAACATACACAGAAGATGTATCTATAGAAATATGCGCTCGTAATACACACTATATACTATATATATACGGTTTTCGGAAGAATTTGAAGCGAGGTGATTAGGGGAAAACGCAGACACTCCAGAAGAAGTCATTGCCAGGTCGTGAGACAGAGGAATATATTTTTAGCACTAGCTCTTACCGATTTTCCCGAACTTCCGACTTTTCGATGTAACCCCGACCTCAAACCATCCTCAATTCAAAACGTAAACAAGATGAAACCACAACTATTTGATTTCGATTCGAGAATGATGTACCAAAATTGTTGAAAACGTTTTTATAATTTGTAAACTATTGTTTTAGACCATCATACATGCATTACATTAAAAGAACTGTAAAAAAAACATACGAAATATCCATATTTCTCGCATTTCCTTTCCATGTATTATTTTTTGCTTGCATAATCGGCATGTGTGTGAGTGAGCCTGTGTGTGTATGCATGGCAACGCGTTTGTGTGAGGTCTTAAAGGGTGGGAGGGGCGGTGAAAAAAGCACGCGGCAGTCAAAACTTGTTGACATTGGGAATAATAGCTTAAAAACCCAGATGTTAGACAGCCCTCCTTCAAAAGGAACTTTAACCCGTTCAAAACATCATAATTATCTGGCCAAATCCAAAGGTGAAAAGTCAGAAAATACGGTGTACATATCTTTATGCTTGTATTCGTGTGTTTTGGTTCGAAAATCTTCCAATGAGTCACGTTTAAATTGGCTTAAAATTGCGATTAGACCAGTTCAACGGGAATGTTTCTTGAAGTTTCTTCATATATGTGCATAAACAAGCGATTGCGGTTTCTTATCACTTTTCAACGACCCATAATAACATATTAAGGTTAATTCAAAAGCTGGCGTTTCTATCAGTAACGAGGTCATGTGGAATACACAAATTATTGGATCTAAAAAAATGGACTACTTTAATTAATGTTTATTAGGTGTCACATCGGTTGATATTTGCTTTGATTTTAACCAATTTAAATTTGCGGGTTGGCCTGCCAACTCGATTTAAACTGTTTCACAATACATGGTTAAAAATAATATACATCGTTAATGTTAAATAAACTTGTAAAATAACCTTTTAAATGTTTTAGGTGTGATAATAAAATACGAAAATCTACAGTTTCTAGACTACTAATTGGAAATTATTATAAATACACTTGGAAAAAAGTAATAAAATCTCCTAGTTTATGCTATTATTTTTCATGCAATTTATTACATTACATAATAGATACTTGGAACCCTTTACTCACACAAAATTTTAAGAATGTATCTTAGGAATTTATATAAATCCACAAGACTTCTAAAATCCACAACCACTGTAGGCCCTATACAAACATACAAAAAGCCAGCGTTGCCAGATGGGAGATATTCTAGAGCCGCCACAAAATAAAATCAAATTAATATATGCAATCTTTAATTGGATTTACTATTTAAAAAACTTTTGACTAAAGAGTACGCATTTCCTTTTTACAAATGCTACATACAACCTTGCAGGCAATTCTACCGGAAACAGGAGTGTCCACGCGGTGGAAAGCTGGTGTTCCGGGCTCAGGAAGAATCCTCTTCTGCGGATTCACCCGGATATTGCTGGGTTTCCGCTCGCTCTCCACGCAGCAGCAGAGGAGGAAACTGAGGGGCACTGCCTCGCCTTCATCCAAGGTCTGGGGAAGATTGCGGTTCCGGGTCTCCGGCAGCAGAAGACTGGCGAATCCTCCCAGGATCAGCAGAGCTCCCATCACAATTAAAGGCAGGACTAGCATTTGCTGGCCCTGCAATGAAGAAAGGATGATATTTTTGGGATGGTAAGAAAATCCCCGAATCTTCACTCACCATATGGTTAATCATTGGAATAACTATTGGTCCCACCATAGCCACCACCGAGCTGAAGCTCATGCCCAATCCCCGCACCACCGTCGGATATAGTTCCGATGCCAGGAGCGGCAGGACCACAAAGGACGAACTAATGCCCATCTTGCCAACGCAGTAGAGCAGCAGCGTGATGTTCGGAAAGAGGAACGTGGCCACGCAGGCCACTCCGCCCACCAGCATCGAGATGAACAGGATCCAACGCCTTCCGAAGTAACTCAATCCCGGCCAGAGCAGCAAGTATGTGGGCAGTTCCACAGCCCCCGCCAAGAAGAAGTTCCAGATCTCATCGCCTCCGAGCGCAGGAGCATAGTAACTCAATCCCACGTAGACACTCGTGTTGGCAAACCAAATGAGGGTGATGATCAGGGTCTTCCGACGCATATTGGGGCCCCGGAACAAGTCCAGAATGCCGAAGTGGGTACTCGAAGATGATTCCGCTTCCGAAGCTCTTGTGCTGGCCAATTTCCGCTGCAGTCGCTCCACAAAATCCCGGTTCACACGCACACCATTCACTCTGGCCATCACTTTGAGGATTTTCATGGCCCTCCTGGTCTTTCCCACGGCCATCAGCCATCTCGGTGATTCCGGCAGCACGAAAAAACAGGAGAAGAGCATGAGCAACGGCATAGACACTGCCAAACTGAGTTCCCGCCAATCGCGGACCACATAGATAACTCCGGCCAGCACCACCAAGCCCAAGGAGTAGGCGATATTTGAGACGATGGTGCAGAAAACTCGCCTCTCCGGACCCACCAGCTCGATGGCCAGGACATAGGGACTGGCCAGGATCGCTGGCACCGTCAGACCCACCACGAAGCGCAGTCCCAACCAGGTGTAATAGTTCCAGGCAAAGGCACTAGCCGCACAGGCGGTGATCTCAAGCATCAGATAGGCGTAAAAGGAGGGTCGCCTGCCCCACAGATCCACTAGGTATCCAAACACATAGTTTCCCAGGAGTCCGCCAACACCGAAGACCACGAGCGCCAGGGTAACCAGGAAGCTACGGTCGCAAACCAGGTTCCACTGCAAGGGGAAGATAGAAGATTGCTCTTAAGATATGTATATTATTGCATTTAATCGTGAGAACTCAAGGTTATCCTATAGGTTACACAAAATGATTCTTTACTAGGGAAACCCACCTCTTGAACCACTGTGCTGGAGTAAATGGATTTGTCGTAGTGCCAGCCATGCTGACACGGCACCACTTGCGCTGTTTCCGGCTGCAACTTAAGCAAATCCTCGGCTTGTTGACGAACCAAGTCCGGAGGCGGTCGGTACTCCAGATAGCGCACTATATCACTGTAATTCCTGGCGAACATGGAGCACTCGGCAAAGGCCCCATTGCGATTACGCGGAATGCTCAGGTTCTTTACCAGCTGCACGTAGTCCTGCGTCCACGGCTCCAACTCCGGAACTCGACAAAAGTGCTGCGGAGTAGCCGCTATGAACAACTGGCTACGAAAGTATTATATCATTCAGATTTACTGATAACTATTTACTATTTACGGCAAAAAGGTAGTCTTATGTGTTTATAAGAACTAAGCTATTATTCTGATTATGAAGGTTGGATATATTAATAGAATGTAGGTATTTAAAAACTATTTATAAACCGCCTTAGGAGCTTTTAACTTTGGTCTTATGGGATCGGTTAAAACTCTTAGAAACTCAACCGGATGACCAACCTATAGGCGTGGAAGGCGCAGGGCAGCGCGGCGGGCAATAGCACCGAGCAGATGATGACCTTCTGGTAGAGCCCAAAGGAGCCCACCTCCCGCAGCACCTCGTCGAAATCCATGTCCGCCCGTTAGCCAGACGCTCGCACAACTGACGATCGCGCCGATCACCTTGTCCACATCCAATCCAGTCCAGGAACTGGCGGCGCTGCAGGGGCTGATTGGACATAATTACATTACGGCCACTCGTGCGCATTAATTAATTGGACACCGCGGCGTGGACAAGGTTCGAACTAGTTGAGCGCCCCGATTCCAACCAAAATCCCAAAACCAAGCGAGCTCACTACTACGTAGGGTTATCTATAGTTAGTCGGTCTGTATTTCTTGGTGGCTCAGGTGGCACTGGACATATAAAATTAAGTTAAATATCTCTAAAACTGAAATGGGAATTATGGATCATCATGACTTGTCTAACTGCGAGACAATCCGATGATGGTCAGTATGTACATGAAGATGTTGATGATGTCCAGGTAGAGGTTGAGGGCAGCAAAGATGTACTCCTCCGGACTGATGGAGTACTTATGATTGCCACCCAACATCAACTGGGTATCGTATACCAGGTAAACGGAAAAGAGCACCGCTCCGAGGGAGGCATAGACCAGTCCGATCACCTTGCCAGGGAAGCAGATGGCAATGATTCCGAAAACGATGAAGACCACCAGACAGGCGACCAAGACTCCGCCGCACATAGTAAAGTCATACTTGGTCTGCAGGGCAAATAGGGTGAGGCCCAAGGCCACCGCCGCCGTAATTCCCACTGCCATCAGGACCTCATAGGCCTCGTACTGTCCGGCGACCATTCCCAGGAGGAAGGACTCTGCGACCGTGAACAGGAAGAGGAAAATGAAGTTCAGAGGCGTCTTACGACGAACACCTTCGCAACAGGCCATGGCTATCATGGTCACGATAAGGACAACCTGCACAAATTAGATTTGTTTGTTAATATAAATGGAATATTTTATGTAATAAGTTATAAGAACTCACAAGTGCTATCCAAAAAAGGGCGGGATTTTTTTGAACCCATTCCTGAGAGGCTTTCGAGAAGGTGAAGACACTAACAAAGCCGAAAGTGATCAGCAATTGGCACTACAAATCAAAAAATTTTCTTAGAACAATGGATCAAAAGTAATTGTATATCAATAACACATAAGAGAATATTGTTCTCAATATCAAGTCTTCTCTATTTTTGTGGTTTCTCTAAAAGCTCTTATTTGGCATATTTTAGAACTAAATTTCTAATAATAGGTTGGCCAAAGAGTGTAACTGATAAGCAAGTACTGATCCTGTAGTTTAAGGTGATTTAGAAATGCTTATAGAGTCGTTCAGATGATTCCAAAATATTTTCGATCCATGCTTTTAGTAATGTAATATCAGGCAACTATCTATGTCCTTATAGAAACCTATCACTTACCATCAATATCAGGTAGACCTTCCGGATGAAGCCCTTCCGGATGCTCTGGTCATCGAATGCGAAGCTCTTGTCCGCCTCCGCATCTGTATATGTGCCAGTTTCATCGCCTGCGGGGTTGGAAGACAATTCAAGGAAAAAGGAAAGTTAATATGATGACTAACCGTACTGAAAGTGGTTGTCGCTGCTCATGGCTAAATCGCTATGACTAAAGTAATGGTACTCTCTCTGCTCGACTGCCGGCAACGTGCCAGTATTTCAGCTTATTGAAACCGAATCGCCCTTCTATGTGTCCCCATATGGCCGACAACTGAAGATTAGCCGGTACCTAACTCTTATCAAAGTCATACACTCACACTCCAGATAAGATTCAACACTGATGTGGGTGAGTAACTGATATTGCCACCACACAATTTTAAACACGGTTGTGCACTCTCCCTTTAAGTAGGTGAATCACAGTATTGAGCCATATACATAAACCTTTTTTGCTGTCTTATCAGATGAAAGTGCCTCGAGAGATATTTTGCTAGCCTTTTTCAGAGAGAAATCAGTGCAGTTGGGGTTGGTAATATACTATAGCCAAGTCGATTATCTAATCTAAAACACTTTTCCGCAGCCCATTTCGTTCGGTTTAGCCCAATCCGGGTGGTACTTGCCTTGCTGGTAGTGATACATTTTATGGCTACGCCTTGCTGGAATTCACACGAACTACTGAACAGGTGGCCAGGTCAAAAATATGCTATGGGGCCAACCCGAAAATTAAAACACCCCGCCTTCTAGTTGTGGTGGTGCAGATAACAACGTAAACTTAAGCAATGATAAAGCAGAAGGTAGACGATAAAGGTCTAGACGATGGAAGAAATCCAACCACCGGCGATGCTCTCCCGTTGCACACTAAAGCTGCATCTGGTGGTAGCTGGCTGGTTGAACTGGATGAACCACTCGCGGAAGCCCCACAATGCTGGGGTCTGTGGCGGCTTTAATAAATAGATGCGCTTTATTGTTGACTTTAAACTCAGTGTCGCTGCACGGTTTACAATGTTCGGTACTTGATTCATAGTTGCAAAAATCGTTATTCCTTGGTTATTACACACCGTTTAATGTTATGTTCTAACAACTGCAACCATGTTGCTTATATATTTTCAAATAAATATGCTTTATACGTGACTATTTATTGTTGTTTTGTGTATCTCAATGGCATATCATTTGGTATACATATATCATAATTTGTTTGGAATTTTGAAATAATCGCCCTATTTGGGACCTTAACTTAGGCAACAAATAAATATACATAATACATACTCCCGAAAACAAGTTAGCTAATTTGACTGACATTTAGAACTAGAAGTAAACCGGAAATTGGCAACACAATGCGAAGTAGATAGATCGTAAGTATTGAGTAATTCGTTAGTTGAAGATTTCCTCCACTGGGTGAGGCTGTAAATACCAATGAGATTACGCGAGAACAATATTCGTATTCTGGTTAAACTGTACATAATATTTGGAAATAGAGCGTAACTTAGTCGCGCGATGCGCCTATTATAGTCAGAATGTACATGAAGATATTGACGATGTCCAAGTAGAGGTTCAGCGCCGCAAAGATATACTCCTCAGGGCTGATAGAGTACTTGTGCTCTCCACCCATCATGAGCTGGGTATCGTAGATGAGGTAAACGGAGAAGAGTAGCGCACCAATCGAAGCATACACCAGTGTTATGATCTTGGTCTTAATGAACATGGCCACAATGCCGAAGATCAGGAACACCACCATGCAGGCGATCAGAATGCCGCCCATCATAGTGAAGTCGTATTTGGTTTGCCAAGCAAAGAGTGTTAGAGCCAGACAAACCGCAGCCGTTAAGCCCACCGCCAAGAGAACCTGAGAGGAAAAGGATATTTTGATTATTATAAAAAGTCTTATGGGTACATTAACCCAGGTGCTTACCTCCTGTGGCGCATATCTAGTGGCCGAGACGCCCATTAAGAACGATTGAGCTAAGGTGAATAAGCCAAGGAAAATAAAGTTCGTCGGTGTTTGGCGACGAACACTTTCGCAGCAAGCCATGGAAATCATGGTAACTAACATCACGGCCAGGGCAACAAAGAAGAGCCACATGTTATCGCTCGCGAATTTCTTGGTGCCCTTGTGAAACACAAAAAGCGCAACAGCTCCAAAGGTGACGAGGAGTTGACCCTAAAAAAAAGAAAACCAATAAGCATACATTAGGAAATACATTTTGCAAATATTAAAAAGCAGCTTAGTAAGTTCAGTAACAAAAGCACAAATAATATAATCTTCATAATTTAAAATATTAACATTTTTTTTATTCTAACGCACATAAATGCAAGTATACGGGCGTGATATTAAAAGAAAATCTTATCGTATCGACTTTTTCATAATCCTGTGACACGGTAATCTCTTCCAACCAAATTCGGTGTAAGGTGTAGCGTATGTCAACACAAAATCCCACCCTCTTTGGTTGAAAGTGTGTCTATACACATTCTTGCGAGGCTACGTTATCAAAAGATCCGACTGAATTCCGTCCAAAGAGATTTCTGTGTGCCCCCGTCTATCTTGTATTATGAACACTCACCATCAGAATCAGGTACACCTTGCGTATGAATCCGCGCCGGATGCTCTGGTCGTCGAACGAAAAGTTCTTGGGTTGGCTCTCCGGATCATCGTAGGCTCCATAGCCGCCGGCTGATGGTGGTGGTTGGATGAACCCCGGCTGGGGGGCATAACCGCCAGGTGGAGGACCCTGACCGTAGGGCTGCGGATAGGGCTGGGCCCCTCCCTGGGCGTAGGGTGGATATCCCTGAGGTGGGCCTTGGGGTGGGTAGCCTCCCTGGGGCGCATATCCACCGCCGCCATATCCTCCCTGAGGCGGATAGCCTCCACCATAGTTGTACTGTTGGTTGGGATCTGTGGAATAAGACATCTCCTTTTAATTCGCTTTCAAAACAAGAAGATTCAAGACTTTCCGCTACAGTATTCTGTCTACCAAGAACTGTAAAATCTAAATGAAACGCTTCGCTGTGACGAAGAGATGCGTAAAACCAAGAAACAATCTCGAGCAATTATGTACATACAACCATGATAAGACGGGACAGATACTATATGTAAGGAGAGAAGTAATGGAAATGAATCAGAACTTAGGGAGGCTCTGGGCAATTGAAGGCACTCGACGAGTCGACAAGCCTCGGGGACAAACAAAAGCATGCGATCATAAACCGGATAAGCAGGAACACTCGCTTAAAAGTCAAAAGATTGAACCTTGGTATTGGGGGTACTGGGGAACACTTTGCCAGGACATTCTCGACGGACTTCGCTCAAGGGATTTCTAATTCCAAAACTGCTGTGGAGTAGATCCAAAAACATTTGGTTAGAACGGCTTGTTCCCTTTGCACTCACCTTGCATTGTTTCGATGGCTTTGTACCTGCAAAGAGAGATGATAACCAACCATTAGCTAATTCAATTAGCGACCAAGAAATGTAAAGTTTCTGGTTTTACTTTTCTGTGGCATGCAACTTTAATTATCAATCAATTTGGCACTTGCGTACTGGGCTGGAAAACTTTTGCCAAGTGTTGTTTGTTGTGGCCGTATGACGTGTACCTTTCAAGCTTTTGGCTGTGCGTACTCCTAAAATGGCTGGGCCGTTTATCAACTTCCCCTACACGTTGACCCGCGAGCTTATACGCTTTAATCTAGTCGCAGCTATTAAATTGGTTCAGCTGGAGCACCCTCTCGCAAATAATACATACACACAGTTCGCTGTGGTAAAAATGGTGACTCACTCATTTACCAGCTTCTCGAAATTACCGGGAAGCACACGTTTCGAAATGCGATGCGGCGTTTTCGAACTTCCCACTACCGAAATTTTGGTCTTCTAATGAATAATTACCTCTGGATTCCGCTGTAATCCGATCTAAACAAACAAATGAGAGTTGTTTTCCTGGATAATTGTTTTTTCTGAAAATTATCAGAGATGCGCTTGCTGACGGTTATCGAAACGCAGATGTGTGACAATCGAAATTGGTGGGGGATTTTGTTCTATGAAAGGTTCGAATGAAGCGAATATTTTTAACGGATTTGATTTGAAAAAAAAACTTTGCTTAAATCAAATCAAAATATTTAATCAACTAGGGTATTTCCTAAACTGTTGAATCGATAAATTTTTGTCAGCTGTTTATCAGCTACTCCATTTTGGTCTTCGAATGACTATTTACCTCTGGATTCCGATGTAATCCGATCTAAACAAACAAATGAGCGTTGTTTTCCTGGATAATTGTTTTTTCTGAAAATTGTCAGAGATGCGCTTGCTGACGGTTATCGAAACGCAGATGTGTGACAATCGAAATTGGTGGGGGATTTTGTTCTATGAAGGGTTCGAATGAAGCGAATATTTTTAGCGGATTTGATTTGAAAAAAAAAACTTTGTTTAAATCAAATCAAAATATTTAAACAACTAGGGTATTTCCTAAACTGTTGAATCGTTGAATTTTTGTCGGCTGTTTATCAACTGCTCCATTATTAAAAACCATAGTTGTCGCCTTTTTTCAATAAAAATATGATTAAGGCCACAGTAGCTATAGCTGCAAAAGGGAAACATAGGTTACAGGTAGTTTGTAATTGCCTTTTAACCTGAGAATAAATAAATAAATAGAATGACTATCATAGTCTGTCATGGTCATATTATATTGAACAGAAGACTTGTTGTCAAACTTAAATGGTTTTTTTTTTAAAGAGAAAATAAGACAGAGGGTCAGGATTACAGGGATACTTAACATTACCATTTGTATTTTTAGAGGTGAGCAAATTGTGTTATTGCTATCGAAATTTCATATTGCTATTGCTATCGTTATTTCGACTAATTGCACTCCGATGTGATAATCGATGGTGGAAAAAAAACAATCGAGGTGAACCGCCTAACGCATCGGTACTATCGTCGATGGTTTTTCAGCTCTACGCGACAGTATAATTGATATATAATTCCGTGGTCACACTGACGACAACAAAATAGGAAAATTATCTTTATTTATTTATTTAGGCTAAGAAAATAAGAGCTGCGAGATGACTGAAACTAAGGCCAATCCCTTCGACATGGATAGCTCCAGTTTCGATGCGGAAAAGTATCTGGAAAGGCTGCTGAAGGTGGGGAATTGGATATGCTAGACTAAGATGCAATAATTTGCCTTATGTTTTGCATATTAATCATCAATTTAGGATTGTTCCCTAAGGCAAATTATGGATACGGAGGCGGCAGTGGTGAAGGACACCCAGACATTGCATTCGGATATGCAGACTTTGGTCTACGAGAACTACAACAAATTCATCTCGGCCACGGACACGATTCGCCGGATGAAGGACGATTTCAAGCTGATGGAAACGGATGTGAATCTGCTAATGACCAAGATGCAATCCATCACCACTTTCAGCGAGCAGATTACCGGAACCCTGCAGGGAACCAGGTCGCAGCTGTGCCGCCTTTCCGAGAAACATTCGCTGCTCAAGCGGCTGCAGTTCCTCTCCACACTGCCAGCCAAATTGAAATCCCTGATCGAGGAGCAAAACTACGCCCAGGCTGTTCAGGATTACCTGCATGCCCAAAAGGTGTTTGCCCAGTACGGACGGCAGCCGTCTTTCGACGGAATACAGCGGGATTGCGACGCAATCATGGCGGATCTGAAGGAACAATTGAGGAAGGACTTTCAAAGAGCGGGGAATACGGCCCAGTCGCTGACGGAAATCGGGGAGCTGCTCCTGCAGCTGGACGAGAAGACCTCCGATCTGGCCAGCGAGATGCTGACCTGTGCGGGCAAGCGACTGCACGAGCAGATCGTCATGCTGCAGGATCAGACGGAGCGGGATATGCTGGAGTTCGTGGACATGGGCATCGATGGTTTCCTCAACGACCTGGCGCTGGTAGTGACCTCCTACTTTGACATGTTCGTGGCCAAGCATTACGAAAAAGAACGGTACATCTAAAATATCTTTGCTAAGCCTGCAATTGTTTTACTCATCACATACTTTTTCAGCGACGACTTCCAGGAAAACGCACTACAGGAACTAAATGTCTTCCTCAACCAGAGCATCGACAAGTATCTGACTCTTGTCCAGGATCGCGTTGAATCCGACATTGGCTACGGGGACACACAGGTGATGCTGCGCGCTCTGGATCGACTTCACAGACGCCTTCAAGCCATGCGTAATATCTGCCGCGGCTTGGAGGTTCAACGCAACACCGTCTCCATTATTATATCGGCTGCCCACCAACTCTGCGATGCCCACGCGAAAAACCTGAAGGATCACTTTGCCGATAGCCTGAGCGCGGTTCGGTTGTCCCTGGTTTCCGCCAAGAGCGATGCAGCTGCTGGTCTAAATCTCAGTGACCTGATCAGTAACCTGTATGTGGCCATGGTGGAGAAGATCAAAGGCGTGCTGCAGGATTTGCTCATATTTCTGCGTACAGACTGGTCGTTTAACATCAAGGCGGAGCACAAAGGAACCCTGTGCGTAGAGGGCATTCGGGAGAACTTACTAATCGGCTTTCTGCGGCACATTGCAAAAGTGATGTGCGGTTTCGGCGATGCTTCCAGCTCCAGTCCACCGAATCTGTTGCTAGTGCTGTCCAAAACGTGTCTTGAACTCGAGCAGCAGGGCGTCCACATACTGGCAAGCTTTGCACAACTTATATGTGTAATTTTCTAACATTCCAATTCCTCAGATTGCCCTTGTGGATGACCTATACGAAATCGACTCGGAGAACAGTGCTACACTTACCCACGAAACTGAAATATGTGCGGAAATGCGGGAGACGGCACAGGCACTCCTTGATTCCTATGTACGGCTGCAGGGCACCAATATCTCGCAAATGCTGCGCAAGAGCGTCGAGACAAGAGATTGGCTAAACTGTCTGGAACCTCGCTCCGTGCGGGCAGTGATGAAGCGCGTGGTGGAGGAGCTTGGCAGCATCGAAACTGTGGTGGCAAGTCTTTATGAGGCAGCCACGAATACAGCTTCAGGATTCCGCACCACCGCCAGCAGTGATTCCAGCCGCAAAACGTACTTCAGTAACTTCGCTTCCACATCCAAGCCACAATATCGATCCAACTGGTCAAATTACACACCTTCCCAGCTGGAATCCAGCTATGTGTCCAACATACACCGCTTGTTTTCGGAGCGAGTTGAGATCTTTACTTCGGTGGAGTTCACTAAGGCCTCGATTGTGATGGGCATAATTAAAATTGGTCTCAAAGTATGTGATTACATAAAAAGTGGCATGATGACTATTAATATTCCCTTTGTAGACCCTGCTGGAATGCGTACGGCTAAGAACTTTCAGTAAATACGGACTGCAGCAGATTCAGGTAGATGCCCACTACCTGCAAATGAATCTCTGGCGGTTTGTTAGCGACGAAAAGTGAGTTGAATGGTACAATAAGAATATTAGGGTAATCGAAACAATTGTTTTTCAGTCTGGTCAACTTCCTGCTGGACGAGATCCTAGGCTCAGCCGTCCAACGATGCTTGGAATCTGTCCTAATGGAGCCCAACGCTGTGGAAATTATTTGTGAACGGGGTTAGTATTGGTTCCAAAACTAAAGCAACATTCCTCTTAAAATATCCGTCTATTTTGTTAAACGCTGCTAGCCTAAGGATCTTATAATAAACGTCTGTTTCTAATATACAATTTGAATGATTTTGGCGAATGGGTAGATGAGTGAAGTTTATTTTTCTAAACGTCATCTATCAACTCCCATGTCGCCAATTTGTAACAGCTGCCAAGTAACTAATTTTAACAGAAATTATGTTCAATCTGTGGTATCAGGACTAAGACACAGGGTGAACTCGATAGTGTCGGCCTTTAGATCCTCGTCGCTGTTCGCCAGCAAAATGCTGTGGGTCTCGCCATCTTCGCCTGTTGAGATGGCCAGGACACTGGGCGCCTCCTCATCGATTGCCTTTCGCTTCTCGGACCGTGCCTTCCGCGCCTCCTCGAACTCCTTTGGATGACACTTCTTGCGATGAGTGTGCAGGTTTGCATTCGAGTTGAACGTCTTCGGACAGTGAAGACATTTGTACAGCACCTCGCCCGTGTGCATGGTCATGTGTTCCTTCAACGTTATGGCCTTCTTAAAGGCCTTTCCACACACGCCACACTCGTGCTTCCTGTCCGTGAGATGCACATATCGTTGGTGACTCAACATGGCGCTGCGGTTGGGCGAAACCTTTCCGCAAAGGTCGCAAGTAGCAGCAGTGCCATTATGACGTCGTACATGCTTCTTGAGGCTATGCTTGTTCTTGTGCCAGGATCCACAGATGTCGCACTGAACCTTGGGTTCGGTAACACCAGCGTGCTCCAGCTGATGGCGCTGGAAAGCGGCTCTACCGCGTATGACCTGGGCGCATATGTCGCACATAGTTCCATAGTTGCCATGCGCCATCTTGACGTGGGTGCAGAGAAGGGATTGGTTGGGGAATCTGTCCAAAACAAATATATCTTTAAAACTTCTTAGGGATTGGTAAAATATAACCAACCTCCTCTCACAGAGATCGCACACAACATTACGCTCTTTGTGGATAACACGATGCTGATCCAACAGATACTGTTTGGTATATCTTTTGGGACACTGCTCGCAGATAAAGGTCTTCTCCTCCTCTGGATGATGCTTCAGCAGCTCATGGTTCCTCAGGCACTGTTTGTCCGCAAACCGCTTATCGCACTGCGTGCACCTGCAATAAAAAGTCTCATTGATTAAGAGCTCCTTTCTTATTATATTTATATTATATTGGCGTCCTCCACTTTACCACTCACTTAAACTTCTCGGGATCAGCATGACGATCGATGTGATCGGTGAGAAAGGAGCGTTTGTAGAACTTTTTGTTGCAGCAGATGGCATACCCCTTCCGGCGGTGCTCCTGCAGCATGTGCTTGCAGAGGAGCAGAAAGGTCTCCTGGCCCTCGTGGCAAACGTCGCAGGTGAGTCGCATGTGGGCGGCGATCTTGGCATCGATCTCCAGCATGCACTGCTTATAGTCCGCATAACGTTTTGTTTTTTGAGGGGCTTCTTCTGCTTTGCAGTTATTTCTCTTGGCTCTGGACTTGGTCACTGCAGGCTTGGGCTTCTCTTGAGGAGGCGGGAGAGTAGGTTCGAGTGCCTGGTGGGATTTACTTTTGGTGGTGGATCTCGTTTCTCTACGTTCCTCCGTGGGTAAGGTTGGTAAGGGTTCGGGATCTGGGAGACCCTTTGTGCCAGTTTCGAGTTCGGATGCTTCTTTGATGAACTCCTCTTCCAGTGCCTTAGATTCACCTCGCTCCTCCTGCTGGGCTATGACATCGCTGAGGAACTGTTCATTTGTAAAGGAAGCGCTGTCGCAATCGCTGGCGGGTAAGCCTTCCTCCTGAACTTCATTCTGTCCCTCCTGCTGAAGCTCCAAGTCCTCATCTTGCTCTGCTTTCCCCTGCTCCTGGCCAGATTTCAGCGAAAACCTTTCCGTGAGCAATCGATGTGCACTTTCAACCGCTCCATAGAACTGGTGGAAATCGTTCACCTGATTCCAGCAGGCCAAACAAATAACCGTGGATATGGGATCATCGCTTTTTGGCTGCAAAATAACAATGGTCAATAGTTTCCAAAAATAAAAACATAAGAGGGAAGTACCTCAAACCAAAAGTATTTGGCCAGCACATTAGCCACATTAAGGGAAAGGCCAACGTCCTCGAAAATCCGTATTGTATCCGAATCGTTGACGCTGTTGAGGCACAAACGGCAAATCATGCTTAATTCAAAGCATTTAAACTTTTAAAACAAAAATAATTTGTTTGTTGACTTCTTTTCGTATGGCTGTATATCAACTAGTCAAAAATACCACAGAGAAAGCAACCGATATCGAACGGAAATTAAATCGTTAATCGATAGGCCATCCGCCAAATTTGAAATATAAAGTTGTCTTTAAATAAAGTTATTACATATCTATACATACTTTATTTAAAGTAATTTTTGTCCAATAATATGTTATATCCTTGACAGTTTAAATTTGGTAAAAAAAACACTTTATTTAATGTTTGGAGAATTGGTAATTTATTAGATAAAGTTGAATTATTTATTTATATAATGATATAACTAATTGGGTTCAAGTTTGTTTGTAGTTTTTGTTTGTTTTCTTCTTCCTTCCTACGCTTTAAATTAATTAATTACATTTAAAATCACAGCAGTCTTTCATTAAAAAATAGATTTATCAATGTTGTGTTTAATCCGTAGAATATAACTCTAACCATTGATCGTGTGTGTATAATAACTGAACCAACTTTCACTACATTCATAAAAAATGTTTAAAATTTAACGGAATAAAGAGCTTACCACTAATCGGAGCTACGAATTGCCAATGCAAACTAACTACTGATTTAGTAATCACCTATATTTAACATTTAGGTTATCTATATCTCGTGCGAGTATAGATGAACGTACGTATCGTCATTGAACTGAGTTGACAAAATAAACACTTTTATCTCGTTTACGAATTGCACAAAAGTCGAAAGTAGTCGATATTATCGACTCGATATATAGATATATTTAAGTTCTAAATATTGATATTTTACGGCTAGAACGAACGTTAGTTTCCTTTGTATGAAATTTCTGCTACTGGAATGTATTTTAGTTGCTCCAAAACCTTGCGCCACCCAATTTGTATTACAAATTCTCTAGACTATGTTGGCATGTGCGTAATTCGTTAATGTGTATAATATGTTTGCGAATATTTTAAATATTTCTACACGTATATACACGTTCCGCGTTGAATTAAACTACCTAAAAATCGGTGTGGTCGACGAACAATTGAAGAAAGTGTCTATAATTGATATTAAAAATTTTGATTACGCTACTGAACTCGAAAAACGGGAAAGGGATATTCTTGGCTAGGAAATTGGAAACTAATTCCTGTCCAATTGCTAATGTTTTAGGATGTCTATATCGTACATATCGGCTTTAATCACAGCTACGCAGAGTTTAGGCAAGGCGAGTAGTCATTATGGGTAGCTAGCAGTGGCGGGTCTCCTAAATTTAGCCTGCTACCTGCTGCATGGTGATGGTGCTGATCAACTGCTGGCAGATCTTTCCGTACTCGAACTGGTCCCCTGAAATGCGGCGCAGCTTTATCCCCTTCCCAGCTCCATGGGGATCCCGGCTGCGACCCTCGCACACCTGCAGCTCGATCTGCAGGCCGCCTGAGTACTCCAAACTGAGATTGGTGGTTGGCTCTCCATAGGCAGAGTGTGAGGCCAGAAGGGAAGCCGCCTCGCAGGCCAAGGGATTCGAGCTGGATGCATTAGAAGCACTGCTATGTCGCGATTCGGCGCCGCTGTCCTCCGAGCTAATGCTTCCCTTGTGCAGCACAAAGCCCTTGGGCGGCATAGTAGAGTCGATGGTCTGCTTCACCATCTCCAGGATGCGGGTGGAGTCCAGATTGGAGCACTCGTGTGGCAGCGGCACCTCATAGCACATCTCATCCGACATGCGCCGCGAGTCGCACATGGAATCGGGTGTCAGATGGCCGCACTCGGTGTGATCACCCATCTCCGAATGGGAGTCCGACTTGAATCCAGAGCTGGCGGATGGCTCCTGGCAGGGCGACAAGTTATTCGAGTCATTGCTTAGTGAGTCGTCTGAGAAGCCAAGCGATTTGTCACTGCCCCGCCGGCATTGAGCTTCAGTCTGAACCTGGGATTGGGATTGGGCGGCGTGAGATGAGCTAATGCCCACTGGACAATGACTTCCTCCGCTCGATTCGCAGTCCAGACTGGCTTTACGTCCAATGCCCCTCGTAATTGATGGCATATCGCTGCTGGGCTCGGTAATGATCAGTCCCTAGCAAAAGATAAAAAACAATTAATGAATATCCAATTTGCCACTAATTGCTGAAGCATAACCATAGCAATAAGTTGATAAATTCTGAAGCTAGAACCGTAATTACCTGCAAAGACATAACAGGAGTGTGCTGTTCCAGAGAGTCCTCGCTATCGCGACTATTGTCTGAGGACAGAGCGACCAAAGTTATCTCGCTGCCCTGGACATCGGTGAGGCATATCTGCGGCGTAATCCCTCCGGTACAGCCCGCATACGGAGTGCCCGTGCTGATAGTGTGACACATCTGCCCGTTTCCATTCTCCTCCTGGATGATGCACAAGTTGGGTGACGCTGGTGGTGTGGGCACGACCCTTACGGGTTGTGCTGGCGATAGATTTAGCGGTTTTAGATCATAATACGGTGTCGTGGGCATAAACCAATTGGTGGCTGCATAGTCCGTGGGCTGCTGATCCACCACACCGCCACAAACATCCATTGACAGGTCCAGAGGTTGATTGGCAGCGGCGGCTGCAGCGGCTCCTTCGCTTGCGGCCGAAGTGCCCCTGGTGATGGACCCACCGGCGCAACCAGTAGTCAATCCAGAGATGCCCTTGGTGATCTGGTGCAGCGGTGAGGAGCCACCGCCGGGGCAGGGCACGTAAGTATTGGGTGAGCAACTGCCACTGAAGCTGGTACTGTAAACCGGCGACTGGCAGCCACTGCTCGAATTCGAGTTGCTGGCTCCCAGGTTGATGCTGCTGAACTGACCCACCAGCTGCTGTTGATGCTGCGGCTGCAGGGCCAGGGTCATGGGTGGATATTGCGTATAGCCACAGATCGGTTGACCAAACATCTGCTTGGCGGAGGTCAGAGAGGCATTTACAGATCCACCCTGCGGCAGGCTGAGTGGGGAAACACTGAAGCTGAGCATATGTTGCTGCTGCTGCTGTTGCTGCAAGTGCAACAGGTGACTCTGATCGAGGTGCCCTCCACTGACCGCCGCCGCACTCGAGGCATGAGCTGCTAGACCCAGAAGCGGAGCCAAATCTATTGGCACCACATGCGTTGAGATTATCTTATTGGCTATTTCGAAGCTGACCCTCTGCTCCTTCACCAGGCGGTCCAGGGCGGGCATCAGGTTCTTGATGGCCTCCGGAGGAACTTCAATGTCATGGCCACGCCGCAGAGCTAGCTGCAAGCCCATTCCAGGTTTGCCATGTATTGGCGAACCTAAGAAAACAGGGTTACAAATTAATTACATTCCTTAAGAGAAATAAGCTTGAGACGAAGCTTGTGGCGTTAATTTGGGTCTGCTCATTTATCTTACCTGGCAAACTGATCGAATTTTCTAAAAGCGGCGGACTGGGTGCAACCAAAAAGTTTCTCTGTGCAATACCTTTCTGCAGGGATTGGCATTCCTGCAGCGGTCCCTGGAACTGGCTCTTGGATCCCTCAGAGGCTCGACGCACTGGACTGTAACGTCCTATTGTCGCTGAACGGCAAGCAGCAGGGGTTAAAACACAGAAAGAGAAAACGGAGGGAGAATGTGAACCAATTGAAATCGCAGCTTAGTTTATAGAGTATTTGCAAAAAGAATTCGAGTACGGTTTGATAAACGAAGGTGGTTTAGGTATCTCAAATAAAATGTATAAGCTAACTAAAATGAAATGAAAGGCAGATTAAAACAGTACATTTAAATTAATCAGGGGTGTGAGAATGATCCATATGATATTGGTTATTATAAAGCAATTTTTTAATGATTTTAGTTTCGTTTCGACACTCTGATCTTAAGCTAACTCCAGGAGGAACCAGCACAAAATCTCAAGACTTACCACCCTCCTGAACGGTGGGTAACTTCGAGTGGACCACCCGATGGATGCGGCGGTTGTTGCCCGCCACCAAGGGCACGGAGCCACAGCCGGCCGCCACCAAGGGCAGCGAGTGGGGCGGCGACACGCCCTTCGACATGCCCAAGGGCAGGGCCATGCCCACAGGATAAGTGCCATTGGGGGGCGATTGGCTAAGAGATTTCAGGGTGGGTGGCAGATAGTCGCGGTTCATGCGAGACTCAACCTCGCGAATTATTTCGGGGGGAATCACTATCGGTTATGCGGATAGGTAGAAGGGGTTTTTAAGCAGCAAGATCAGGAGCGGTAGCGGTTGTAGTTGTTGTTGTTGTTGTGCAGTAGCGGGCGATGCAAAATTATCAATTGCAACAAACCAAAAATGTTTACATAAAAAGAAAGTTCAAAAAGCAAAACATTAAATCAATATAGGAACAAAATTATAAATAAATTGATGTATTAAAATAATATCGATTTACTAATGAAACAATATTACTCATTGTGGTTCAACTTAAGATCAAATAAAAGCTATTTAAGAAGCCATGCAGATAAATTGATTAATACTTTGAGCCAATTTGGTTGTTTAATCATAAGGTAATTTCGATTCAATGATGTGTTTATTCAAAATAATAACATTATTACAATATTCCAAAGTAATATTTTATGGCAGCTTGAATTTTCTAATAAACTAAATGGATTTAATCAAAACAAAATCAAAAGTTTTCCAGAAGATTTAGAATTTGTTTCAAATTTGTTCTGGATATGTTTAAAATGTATAAGGATTCGTTTTAAGTTTCCTTGGTAGCCACTTAAACGCACCTGGCGGCCTTTCGGTGACCGTGAGCAGACCAGTTCGCCGCTGCCGCATATTGGAGGAGGTAGTTGGCGCCTGGGATTGCGACCCGGGTCCCGGTCCGTGAGTCACGGAGAGATCGTCCGTGCAGCCCACCGTGTGACGCTGGGTGAATCCTCGCTTTTGCATATAACTACGAAGGAAATCATTGTCATCATGTACTTAGAACGAAATTAAGAGAAAGTATACCTCTGGAGCTCCTCGTTGCATTCGCCGGTGGCATTCTCCTGGCAGCACTGCATCTGCGCCGCCGCCTGCTCGTTTAGCGGAGACAACTCCTGCACAGCCAAGGGGTCAGTGCCACAATTGGGATTGATAAAGTATCCGGCTGTGTCCATTTGCTGACCCTGAGCTGGACCCACAACAGTGCCCGTGGCGGGATAATAGATGTGCAGATTCGCTCCGCCGTCCGAGGCACGGCGTCCAAATGAACCTATCAAGAGTAATTTTAAAATATTATACTAATGAATAGATTCTAGCATATGGCCAATACTCACTGGCCCCCATAACAACGGGCGGCTTGAGCAGATGCTGGTCCTTGATGGTGAGATTTTGCAGGGGTTGGTTCTGCAGCATGGGCAGATTAACCGGGTAGTAGGGGTCGCTGCTTTGCGGTGGACACTTGAAGTCAATGGGTGGCACATGGGGATTAGCCAGCGCCTGTTCGTGGGCCACATCTCCAGGTCCCACCGTATGGCGTCGCGTGTTCGCCCCGTTGACGCCTCCGCCAGCCTGTGCGCTCAGGTGGTGCGAATTAACAGGAGGCTAGAAAAAAGATAGGTTAATTAATAAAGGTCTTGCAAGAGACTATGTAGGTATCTTTAAAGTCAATTGGTTATTAAGCGAATTTGAATGTTTTGCTTGTTTCGACCATGCCTACCTCATTGGAACGAGCCAGGCATTCGAGCTCAAAGTCACCAAACTTCTCCAGATCTACGGCGACATCCGACCAGCCATAGCCCGAAGCCGAGCTGGAGGCATTGGCACTGCTCAGCGGACTGAGCCGGTCCAGAGATTCCTGCTTGACGAGCTCCGAGCGGTCCACCACGCCCGTTGTGATGCTCGTCTTGCGGGATCGGGAGTAGGCCAGGCTGGCGTGGTGCTGCAGTCTTTGGTTTTCGCGTCGCTTTTGCTGCAGCTTGTCCTGCAGCAGGTTGTAAATGGCGTAGATGTTGTCGAACCTCTGCTCGTGCACCGACTGCGCGATCATGTCGGCGGTCAGCCCGGGCAGCTGCAGCATGTGCGTCATCACCACGGAGTCCAGCTGCGGCGGTGAGTCCGCCACACTGCCCAGCGAGGACGTGGAGGCCGACTTGGACACCGTTCCCGATCCGGGTGCAAAGGACGTGGCCTCGAAACGCTCTTCCTCCAGCATTTCCGACTGCCACTCGCTTAGCCAGCGGTGCTTTATGATCTGTTTGACAGTATATCGCCGGTCAGGCTCCACCACCAACATGTTTCGGATTAGCTGCTCGCACTCTGAGTGATATAAAATCGCAAATTAGTATACTGTAGGTCGACTGTTATCAGTGAAAGAGTGAATATTCCTCGTTCCATAATTAATTTTAATTGTAATCTCACCCTGCGACATGAAGAAGGGAATGCGGAATTTGCCCAACACCACACGGCTTTTCAGCTCCAGTATAGTCTTTCCATCAAATGGTAACGCTCCGCAGACCAAGGCGTACAGCACAACGCCCAAGCTCCAGATATCCGACTTGGGTCCATCGTACTCCAACCCCTGGAAAACCTCTGGGGCGGCATAGGGCGGTGAACCGCACCAGGTCCTAAGAGTGGCGCCTTCCTCGTAGTGATTGCTGAAGCCAAAGTCTGCCAGCTGCAAGAAAAATGATTAATTGTGAGTAAATTCATTTCATATAGCTACAGAATAAGTATAAGAAGTATTGAATAGTAAAGTTATGTTTCAATTAAAGGAATCTGTAACTAGTTCCTGCTGTATTTCATCCATTAAGACAATTAAATTAATTTTAAAAGAAAGAAGGAACCGTTTCCGACCCTGCAAAGTACACACATTTGTATGTATATTTATTCTAAGGATAGCTACAGAATAAGTATAAGAAGTATTGAATAGTAAAGTTATGTTTCAGTTAAAGGAATCTGTAACTAGTTTCAGTTTTATTTCATCCATTAAGACAATTAAATTAATTTTAAAAGAAAGAAGGAACCGTTTCCGACCCTGTAAAGTACACATATATGTATGTATATTCATTCTAAGGATCACTAGCCGAGTCGATCTATCAATACCCATCTGTCTGCCGTTTGCCTGTTTGAACGCTGAGAACTCGAAAACTATAAATTCTAAACAACTTCGATTATGATTCCAGACATTCCCAAGCAGTGCAAGTTTATTTTTGCCGAGTGCTACAACCACTCTAACGCCCACAAACGTCCATAACGCTAACCTGCATCTGGAACCCACATTTTAAAAGATTTTGTTAATATATATACGAGATTTAGTTTCGTTTATTAAAATACATTTACACTCCAAAAATGTATCAAATCGTACCATTCAATAAAATGTTCTGAGCAGAGTTTTCACCTCTAGGTGGACACACTTCGCGAGATCGAAAACAGTCGTTTAGCACATCTCCATCTCTCTCAAATTTCCAACTCGATTACAGCGTTCTTTCTTGTTAGATGGTAATTATACCCGTTACTCGTAGAGTAAAAGGGTATACTAGATTCGTCGGAAAGTATGTAACAGGCAGAAGGAAGCGTTTCCGACCCCATAAAGTATATATATTCTTGATCAGGATCACTAGCCGAGTCGATCTAGCCATGTCCGTCTGTCCGTCTGTCTGTCTGTCCGGATGAACGCTGAGATCTCGGAAACTATAAGAGCTAGGCTATTGAGATTAGGCGTGCAGATTCCTGAGCTTCTTACGCAGCGCAAGTTTGTTTCAGCAAAGTGTCG
The DNA here is from genome assembly GCF_014743375.2 of Drosophila subpulchrella. Classification (NCBI taxonomy): domain Eukaryota; kingdom Metazoa; phylum Arthropoda; class Insecta; order Diptera; family Drosophilidae; genus Drosophila; species Drosophila subpulchrella. The sequence goes on along the minus strand of NC_050611.1, from coordinate 620,261 downwards.
CGCCCACTCAAACGCCCACAAACCGCCCAAAACTGTGGCTCCTACAGTTTTCATGCTAAAATAAAAATTTTAACTGAAATATATTGTTCTCATGAATACCTATCGATTGACGCAAAAAAAGTTTGCCACGACCACTTGAACGCCCACAAACCTCCCACAAACTTCAAAAAATCGTAAATATGAACGCGGATATCTCGAAAAATATCAAAGATAGGGAAATGGGATTTCAGATTTAGATTCCGTAGGCTTGAGCGCAGCGCAAGTTTGTCACGCGAATATGCCACGCCCACTCTAACGCCCACAAACCGACCAAGCCTGTGGCGCCCACAATTTTCATGCTAGATAAAAAACTTTAATTGAAATGTATTGGTCTCGTCAATACCTATCGATTGCTCCAAAAAAAACTTTGCCACGCCCACTCTAACGCCCACAACGCTTAAACCTGTCTACCGCTGGTAGGTGGCGCATTTCAATCTCGCTTTGCTGCTTGCATATCTCCATTTTCCTTTGGTCCCTTTACCTGAGTAACGGGTATCTGATAGTCGAGGTACTCGACTATAGCGTTCTTCATTGTTTTTTAAAATCCAAACCCCTATTTTTCTTGACCTTGAAAGAGCTATTTCAATCGGCAGTCATTTTCGCTGAACCCGAAATTACTTATCACATTATATATATTTCATATTTTTTTTGGCAATCATAAGTTAATAGAAAGATGTCTAGTCCGCAACTTAAAAGGACAGCATCATATTGTTAAATAATACAACTACATAAGATGAAAATCAATTTGTGTTTGAAAATACAGCTTTGCAGAGAGAAACTTTCGCATAGAAACTGTTTAAAATCTAGATTTTTTTTTGGGATGGGAATTTTTTTGCTGCGATCATTTATTAAAAAGTTTTCTAGAAAATACTCCCGTGCAATCTTGGAAACTGTCGCTTTCTTGCTTGCATACCTCTGTGTTTCTCCCAGAGTAACGAGTATCTGATAGTCAAGGCTTTTCTCTTCTTGTCTTATTTTTTTACCGAGTTTTTATCCCTTGTATCTTACCTTGATGTTCATGTCCTTGTCGAGCAGGACATTCTCGGCCTTGAGATCTCGATGCACCACCCCGCGCAGGTGGCAGTAGTGGACGGCCGAGACGAGTTGGGTGAAGACGCGCGCCGCCTCTGGTTCCTTCATCCTGCCATTGGCCACCAAGTGGTCGAAGATCTCCCCGTTTGGCGCGTATTCGGTCACCAGGTAGATCATCGACTGCGACTCCATCACCTCGTACAATCGGGTGATGTGCGGATGCCGCAGCGACTTCAGGATGGAGATCTCGCGGAACGTCTTGCTCAGGTACTCCTCGTTCAGACATGTCTTGTCTATAATCTTGATGGCAACCTGCAACAGATTTTGAGAGCAAACAGGGAAACGGATTTAGCCAAAAAACCAAAACATGTCATTCTCGGCCCGATTGTTTGTCGTCCCCCTGGTTTGTTTGGGCCCAGGTGAACGAACGTTTTCATCGGAGCGAGAAAAGAGGAGAAAAGAGATTGTAAAATATGGGAGAGACAAAAAGAGATCCGAAATTCAAGCTGTGTGGGTTGCCGAAAAAAATTTGTCTCGCTTGGCTACCAGCACAGTGGCACAAAAGCAATTTTTGCACGTTACCCGAGTCGACCAAATATAATAGCTATAATCCTCCACAATGGCGAGTATGATTTTTCTGTGAAGATGAGCTCCCTGCTTAAGAAAAGAGCTTTTAAAATGTTGCATACTAGTCAAGTTTAAACTGAAAAAAACGCTTTTCCTTCGAAACGCTTCTTCAAAAAATATGTAACAAGTAGAAGTTAGCGTTTCCGACCCCATAAAGTATACATATATTCTTGATCAGGATCACTAGACGAGTCGATCTAGCAATGTCCCTATTTCCGTATGAACGCTGTGATCTCGGAAACTATAAAAGCTGTAATACTGGGATAAGGCACGTCGCTTCTAGAGATTCCTGCGCAGCGCAAGTTTGATTCGTCAGTGTGCCACGTCCCCTCTAACGCCCACAAACCGCCCAAAACAGAGGCGCCCACAGTTCTCATTCTAGAAAAAAAAGTTGTAACTGAAATGCATTTGTCTCGTCAATACCTATCTATTGACCTAAAAATAAGTTTGACACGCCCATTTTAAGCCCACCATCCGCCCATATCGCTTAAATCTGTCCGCCGCCCACATAACCATATATTGAGATCGCGGGTAGATGGCGCATTACAATTTCGCTTTGCAGGCTGTATATCTGCATCTCCCTTTTGTCCCTTTAGCTTGTTTTCATCTAGAGTTCTGAGAAACCGATTTTGGCCATCAAGGATAACAATGCTCTTCAAATTTACAATTAAAAACAAGGAAGAACGCTATAGTCGAGTACCTCGACTATCAGATACCCGTTACTCAGCTAAAGGGACCAAAGGGAAATGGAGATATGCAAGCTGCAAAGCGAGATTTAAATGCGCCACCTACCGGCGGAAGACAGATTTAAGCATTGTGGGCGTTAGGGTAGGCGTGGCAAATTTTTTTTTGGATCAATCGATAGGCATTGACGAGACCAATACATTTCAGATAAAATTTTTAATCTAGCATACAAATTGTGGGCGCCAAAGGCTTGGGCGGTTTGTGAGCGTTAGAGTGGGCGTGGCATATTTGCATAACAAACTTGCGCTGCGCACAAGGCTACGGAATCTAAATCTGAAATCCCAATACTCTATCTTTGATAGTTTCCGAGATATCCGCGTTCATATTTACGATTTTTTGAAGTTTGTGGGCGGTTTGTGGGCGTTAGAGTGGGCGTGGCAAACTTTTTTTTGGGTCAATCGATAGGTATTGATGAGAACAATTCATTTCAGTTTAAATTTTTACTCTAGCATCAAAACTGTAGAAGCCACAGTTTTGGGCGGTTTGTGGGCGTTAGAGTGGGCGTGGCACTCTACTGAAACAAACTTGCGCTGCGTAAGAAGCTCAGGAATCTGCTCGCCAAATCTTAATAGCCTAGCTCTCATAGTTTCCAAGATCTCAGCGTTCATCCGGACAGACAGACGGACAGACGGACATGGCTAGATCGACTCGGCTAGTGATCCTGACCAAGAATATATATACTTTATGGGGTCGGAAACGCTTCCTTCTGCCTGTTACATACTTTCCGACGAATCTAGTATACCCTTTTACTCTACGAGTAACGGGTATAAAAATCGGTAGTGGATGGTTTTACATTTTTGTAAAGTCTAATTAAATGTTTAATTCCTTCATTGATCGCTGGAAGTGATATAATTGACAATTTTAATTATGGTATGAAATCAATCGAATTACATTTGGCCTAAAATTTTAAGAGATTCGTTGTATTTGTATCCAAAAGATCGTAGGATTACTGACTCCTACCATATTATTGTATTTTCTCGAATAAAGAATTTGCCGTGCTCCAAGTTTTTGATCAGTATGGACCACTGTAGGCGTTGCTGTTGCTAGGGCTCTATGTGGGTGGTTTGTTGGCGCACAGTCTGCAGCAGCAACATCGACAGCAGCAACATGAACAGCAGCAGCAGCAGCAGCAACACCAGCAGCAGCAACACACGATGACAGCGCCATACATGGTGCGCGTGTTCGGATCTCGGGATCTCTGCGGATATGTGAATATGCGATGCGGACAGATGATGGCTTCGGGGCGGAAGGGGGCCGTCTGGCGGGGGAGGGGGGAGGGGCGCCGGGGGGCGATGGCGGTCAAGGGAGACAAGACAAAAACATTCTTTGCTCACGACTTTCGTTCGCAGCCGCCGACAACGTTGCCGCCGCTGTTTATTTGCTTTTGTGTATTCGCAAAACATTTAAAAAATTTAACACAATGTTAAATAATTAGCAACGCAAGTGAGCGCACACTCACTCAGTCGCCCCGTCCCTATCTATCTTCCCTGCGCTGTTGCTGTCTCGCTCGATGACAATGGGCAAAAGCATCATAATCGCCACCGCTTTCTTGAAACATTTTTGTTATTGTTTGCTCAAAGTTTAAGCCAGTTGGTTCTGCTTCCTGAGTATATTTTTTTAAATGCATACAAATTTAAGGCATTTTCGTTTGAAAATCAGTGCTGACAGTTCCCCGAATCTTCTTCAATCAAACGCCATGCAATAAATCAAATTGAATCACAATTTATATTAATTCAGCCGTGAGACTTTGAACTTGAGACAAGTGGGCAATGCAAACTATTTGTTTATAATAAAGACAAAAGTGTTTTCGCTGCCAGGCAATGCGGCGTATGCGTAATGTCTACCGAGCGAAAGAGATAGTGACCGGCGAGAATGGGAAAATGAGATGAGTTTGACACTTTTACATAATTGCATGAAACAAAAGCTGATTCTGCACTGATTTTACGCCCTGGAAATCGCCAACGCCACGTGAGCTGGCTGAACTTCAGCTTACAACGGAATAAAAGGGAAAACGGAGGGGGCCGAAGCACAGAAATGCCATTGCCACGTGCCGTTTGACCTTTCCTTTTGGTCGCCGGCGAATGCGATGAACCTCAAGCCCTGCTCGCAAATGAGACATTTCAAAATAATCGCAACCAGAAATACCAACAACTATAACAGTCAAAGCAAAAATACCAATGTCGCCTCCTTTTAGGAATCCTTCAGCCGAAGGCAAAAGAATCGTATCAAAGGTCCTATTGATTTAAAAGGCAAGCTCAAGGCAAGGTCTAGAATGTTGTTGATTACGAGTGTCGGCCATTAAGTAAGAGCCCTGAAACAATGTCAGGAATTTTAAAATATTTGTCAGCAAATCGTAATTCATGGCAATCTTAATGTACTTTTCACTTAAAGAGTCATTTCTTCAGTACTAAGACTATTTCACAGTCTAACCTAAAGCAACCCTAAAGATTATTTATTATAAATAGTTTTTTTCCTTATATGTTGTTTAAATGACATTATACGAATGAATATAAGTATGCAAAATTTTTATTTCTTATGATATTGTGTATTTAAAACCTAATTTACGTTTATACAATTTACCTGATTTAATCAAAAGATATTTATGAAAGTGATAGAAAATGTTTAAGCTCTAACCTAAATACCGCTTTTCCATAAGATCTTATTCTCCCGATCCAATTTCTCGTACTGCTCTTTCAACTCTTCAAGTTCCTTAGAGTTTTGATCGGCTAATCGATTCAATTGGGCATTTACGCCAATGATTTTTTCCCTCAGAGCATTAACTGTATACTGGCTAAGACGTTCTGGCCGAAAGACGTCCTCCTTTATGGTGCCCACAAAGTGCCACATGTCCTGGAGTTCGTCACGCTTTGCATTGCGATATTGGAGTAACTTTTCATTGAGCACGAGTTTCTCCTGTTCGGCTTCGTTGATCAGTCTTATAAGGTCTGCAGTGGAAGAGCTGGTGGGACGAGGATTTCGGCTAGTTTCCGGGTTATCCGAAGCAACTCCTTCATCCCCTGGCTGTGGATCTGTATCAATTTCCTCATCATTGTGAATAATAAAATTATTAGGGTTTAGCTTGACTTGATTACACTCGAGATATTTTTGCTGGGCCTTTAAACGAGTCAGTTCGCAGAGTATGGCGGTGGGTGTTTTCTTAGGCGTCCTGATTTTGGGTTGAATTTTGACTTGATTCCTCTTGCGAATGGGTTTCTCCGGTGCCTGGGCTTTTGGAACCGGTGGCGTCTGTTCTTCGGCCTTTGGGTTTTCCATGGGGGCTTCTGTAACATGTGATTGTTGCACAACGTCCAACTAAAGAGTCCTTGCAACTTTTGCAGTCTTCGTGTTGTTGTTATTTACACGCGGTAATCAAACGTGTTGCCAGCGCACCCGCCCACCTCCCCTTTCCGCGTGTTTAATCGATATGCGACCTCCTTCGCTTTCACCTTTCCCCCTCCCCCTTCGTGGCTGCTGCACCACCTTTTGTCTTCTCCTGGGGTCAGTAAACTTTATTTGGCCTGGCTGGATTTTAAAATTTTCCAACCGGTGGCGGCAACTTTCAGTGGAAGTGGAAAATCGATTACTACAATTACACTTTTCATGTCATGGCCTACTTAATTGCCCATGGAAATGGGGCACTTGGAGTTGGGGACGGAGACCACATTTGTGGCTAAATAATTGTAATCAGCACTTCTGCCACCAGGGAAAGTCCACAACTAACAACAACCTCAAGAGGCGGTCAAAAGTTTGGCGCGCTAATCAGGTTTCAATAGAAACCGCAAAATTTTTTAAGGAAATACGGTGGTACCTCGATAACTAAAACTTGAAGATAAACAAAAAGAACTCGACCTTAAGAAAATCTAAATGAAATACAACTTAATTCAAAAATGGTAAGGATGATGGTGAAAATAAATGTTTTGTAAACATAGTCCCCAAAAAATATTTAAAAAAGGGTTATCCTAAGAGGTAGAATAAAGGGTTTCCGAACTTATAGAGAAGGTATCCCCACAGAAGTTAGTTCTGGCATTAGGGAAATATTATTTTTAAACTGGTTAAAATTTGCAATAGATTGACCATGAGACAAAAAGGTATAATTATTTTGAAATTGGTTAACAACAAAGTAACAGTTTTTCCTACTATTCCCGCATGCTGGATCTCTAGATAAGGTCGCGAAAATGATAAAAGTTCTTTGTATGGAAGCTTGACTGTTTATGCGGAGGAAACACTCGAGGGTTTGTTGATTTATTATTTGTTTTGCTATCGCCTGCAAAGTCAAATCAAAAACTAAACAGTCGAAAGCCCTGCGAGTGTGAGGAGTTTAGCATTTAGGGAGCATTTACATGGCGCGTGCTGTTTGTCCTCCGTCTCCCTCGCACCCCCACCCAACCACCCGTCCACTTCCTCCCACCACCCACTCTATTGAGGGTGTGGGTGTGGGCGTGCGAGTTGGAGCGAGATGGCAGGCGCACGTGACTGAGTTGCGAATTTACTTTTCTTGCGATGATAAAGAATCGCAGAAGAACCAAGCCACCTGATAACATTTTCGGTTATCATCGGGGTGCCAATGTGTGTACATTGTCTGGGCTCCCTTGCTGCTGCGGAAAGAGGAAGAAAGCCAACATACTTTTACTACTATCACAGGCGGACAAATAAGAACGGGGAAATAGTTATCAAAGAATACGACGACCTTAGATTTAGTGCGCATGATTTTGTGGGTTTTGTAAACACACGAAATTTTTATAAAAACCGCAGACAACAAAATGCGAGCAGCAAAAAGCCGCGAAATTGTTAATGAAAAGGTAAATAAAAATTGTTAAACGATTGCATCTACCATCTCGCTCGCCCACTATCTCCGTCCCGCTTCCGCCCGTTTGTTTCGGTCCGACGCGTGTTGGATGTTCAAACATGTTTTCGGTCTGTTGGCCAAGAGGCAACGCTCAGACGGCAGCTCAAATATTTGCCCATAGCGAAAGATCAATCAACAAATGTGAGCGGGACGAAAGAGAGGCTTAGAAAGAGATAGGGAGAGCATAGGGCTGCACCGAGAGAAATTCTGAAAATGAGTTGCTCTGAAGCAGGAAATAGTTCAATTGTCAACAAAATCAATAAAATAATGGATCAAGCAAAAACATCTCCCTAGGACTAAACATTTTGTGACGATCGCACTTTTAACATACAACAGGTATGATGTTAAATGACGAAATATCACTGTGGAAGGCAGTAAACGTTGTGACGAAGCACACAAGGAGAGTGTGCGAAGGCGACTGGTCCGATCATAACAATACGCCAATCCAAAGGTATCGCAAAAATTAAAAGGTATCTTTGAAAATGTCAATTGGTAAGGGAGAAAAAGCGGTGAGTAGCCTATCTGTATTCCTACTAAAAACTATATAGCTTCAACAAGACAAATACATCTTATCAAGATTTGATTTATCAAACTGTTTGTCATAAAAATTAGCGTTTGGAAGATATTGCACTATAAAAACTGCAACCAATACCATTTGATGCAACTATGCAAAACCAAATTGCTAAGAAAAATTGTTATGCGATTTTTCCAAGCAAGCGAAAGACCCGTAATGGTCTCCTGGCTTTGGGTTTTTGCATTAAGTTGCTCGAGATTTACTATGACTTCAGGTCATGGTATTGAGGTATTCTAATTTGTAAGCCAACACTGTGAAATTTATTAACTTTTAAAAACATCTGAGATCAATCAAAAACACTTTATAACGAAATATAAAACAAATAACGATCGCATCTTCCACATTTTAAAGTTCTAATATTTACTATTGTTGATAGTGTTTTTAATTAGAAATACACAAGAACAAATTAAAAACCACTTAAAAAATTTTGTTTTTTCTATCGGGAGTCTGTTTTTTTCGTTCTCCCCTATTGATTTTTGTATTATATTTTTAAATGTTATAAAGTTTTTCCAAACAGATTTGCCTTGATTTTCTCTGCCTGGAATATACGAGAGATATAAAGTGGCTGCGCTGCATGGCTGCTGCTTAATTGCATCAATTGGAGCATTAAAACAGTTGCCAAGGCAACAGCGAAAAATTTAATTAAACTAAAACTTGCCAATTGAGTGCAAACACATTCCACATAAAAAGCAAACTGAAATTCAATTTAAAACAACACGTGAAAGCGATCAAAAGAGCGTAGGACTCCAGCAAAGAAATAAATCAATAAATGTTATTTATATAAAACATTTAGTTTAAACTAGGCTATGGTTCGTTTTTAGATACTTTGCTCACACTTTTTCTTATCGTTGCTTCTGCTGTTCCCCAGGTTTATACAAATAATCATAATTCTCATATGAGAATGGTGCTTATTATGTACCTAAATTTTTTCCATTGATAATAGTAAATTATTGGCAAATGCGCTTAAGGGAGATAAGCCACGGGCTATTCGGCTGTATACATAAGTACCTACCTATAGGTACATATATGTACAAGGGTCCAAACATACTGATGTTTTACTAACATACAGTATGCCCATGCAATATACAGTCAGTACATTTGCATGTGTACAATGTACATTTAATGGATGGGCAATGCAAAAATAAGATAAGTAAGCACCGTTGGACCTTGAAGTTGTCGAACAGCTGTGTTGTTATCAAGGAAACTTAATTTCGTTACAGTCAACAAACGATTCTCCCGAACGAGGGAAGCTGATTGGATTTGCTTATCTGCATTTAAGTGCTACTGACCGACTGTTTCAATCTATTAAAAATTTAGATATTGTGAGTATTTATGCCCTTAAACCTTTGATAAGGACGTTTAAGACTAACTAAAATCTAACGAGACCAATCATACATATATCCCGGTGTTTGAAAAACTGTAATTTCCATAATATTATATTACTCCCCTTGTCATTTTATATGTATTTTTAATCATGCCATACCATATAACGAACTCTATTTTCACTCTAAATTTATTTTCAATCATGTCATATCCGGCGATAATTATTAAGACCGATTTCGACAGAGGCACGTGCTCATCACAGATTCCTCAACGCTGTCAATTATGCAAAAGTTGATTGCGATTGTTTGCTCTAAAAATTGGCAATCTTTCCTCGTTTCAATCTTTCCCTATTTGTTCCTCCCTCGCTGTGCTACGTTTAATGATTAAAGTTCTGTTTTTATTGCTTTTATTGTAGCCGCCATGTGTGAGTGTTTCTCTTGACAATCCCAATTATCAAGTGTCACAGCTGTTGCTGTTAGCACTTCATCGGACGTTCCCACCCACAAACACAGATAAAAATGATATAAGGATGCAGATGAGTCAATCTGTTACATGCTCAAAGTAACTTCTGTACTATACTGGCGAAGAGAAATGGCGCCTTGCTGAAATTTACCCAGCTCATCAACTTGAGTTGACTTTATAGCAGGAAGTTCTAAAGGGGAAAAAACAAAAACACATTTGTAAATGCAAATGTCATCGAAAAACAAAAGGCAACTTTGAATTACTTCCTCAAAAGGTTCACACACACACACAGGGGAGTAAGGTAATCAACGAGGGAGATGGCAAAAACTCACACTTTTAAAGGCGCTTTACAAATGCGATTCAATTAGCATCTGTCGATTTCCACCTCCGTATTCCCATTCCCCTTCTCACAACATTGTCAATTGAAGGCAAATAAAAAGCCAAATAACCGAATCCGAATCAGAAAGACCGAAATCGAAACGAAACTCCTGATTGTCAATAAGTTGTGTAAATAATTATTGTACATATTTACGCGGCAATAAACAAAATCATCAAAGAACAACAACTAAAATCAATTTGATCAACTCAAATGCGCAAAAAGTCGTGGAAGAACACGAACTGTTTGGTTGAAATCTTAAATCTTATGATATTGAGGTACAATAAAACTATATGGGGGTTACTTTTAAAATTGGAAATTCTTAAATGATAAGTTCAGTTCAGTAAAAAAAAACCATTTTTTGTTCTTAGTTTACTGGGATTACTTTACTACAGAACAAAATATACTTAAGTCCCTTAGCTGGGATCTCAAGACAACGGGTTTAAAAAAACTTTTTTAACCTTAAAGTTCATAAGATCTATGATCTAAGGCAATTATTGATAGATTTGTTGTACTTGTGTACTGGATACAATCAATCTTTTATCCGCCTGCTGTCAATTGCCAAGACAAACACTCGATTAGTCAGATATGACTAACTAGTTATCGGGTCGTTAATTGGGGGAATCGGGACTCGTTGAGGAGGAATTCTGTTGGGAACTCACCTTTGTCTTGGTCACGATGTTGGTGGCCAGCTTGACCACGGCAAAGTTGCCCTTGCCGATGGTCTTCTCCAGCTCATAGTAGCCGACTCGCAGGAGCTTGTCCACGGATATCTTGCTGGTCGATGGCACCTTGTAGTTCTGTGGCGTTGAGGTCGGAGGAGCTGCTGATCCAGCCGCTGGTGTGGTGGCCATCGCAGAGGCGTCGGTTCTTTAGCCGGAGAAGAAGGGGATCTGGCACGGGGCTTTCTACAGAGGGGTTCTCAGATGCGTGTTGCCGTCTGCGCACAGGAAATTCACTTAAAATGCATTTTCTTTTGTCGCGGATTTCGAACGCGCGTTCATTTGCTGGCGGCGGGACTAACAAACCGGAGAATTGAGAATTGGTGACGACGGGATGCGGGCGAGCGAAGATTGAAGACTGAAGAACGGAGACGGGAGACGGGAGAGGCGCCGCCAGCAACAGTGAGCTGTGTGTGTAGCTTGTGGATTCTAAAATATTCACTTAATTTGATTAAGAGGTCAATGGCAGCTTCTCGTTCGGACGTGGACGTTCCAGCGGATTCTCGGCGGGCAGTGGGCCATGCCCACCTGGCAACTCCAATTCTCACTTTATTCACCTTTTGTATGTATTCAAACAGCACTTCCTCGAACTTTTTATTTCTTCTCGATTTTTTACGACGCCTTCAAGTCTCAATTTAATGGTTCTTTGTTCGAACGCAAATTACTTTTCACATTTCGATTTTGCACTTTTGTCACCGCCTTGGGGGGAAAAGAAAATGGTTAAATAAGTATTTCACTTTTTCTAGTGTTTGACCTTGGTTTTTCACTTCTTTTTTTCTTTATCGCGGGTGGGCGTGGCGCATGTGCGCGTGTGGTTTAATGAGCAAAACAAACATCAAAGATAGCAAAAAAATAATAACACAGGCCAGTGTTATCTATTCAGGCAGAAATCTCAAAGAAAACAAAAGGCACATGAAATATTTTTCCAGCCATAACCGCGGCTGCTACTTTTTGCACTTTGAATTGTGCGTTTTATAAATATTTTTCAATGGGTGAACCCTATTTGTTAAAAAAAATAGACAACGCTTTATTTGATTGCAATGACTATCAGATACCCATACTGAGATAGTGGAATTACAAGAGAGGGAGATGAAGATATGCAAGCAGCTAAGGGATTGGATGTATTTACATGTCAAGTATCAACTCTTAGGCTTTTATAGTTTTCAGGATCAAAGTGTTCCCACGGACAGACAGGACAGACGGACATGGCCAATTCGACTCTGCTAGTGAATCTGATCTTGATTCCTATTTAAGAGTATATATAATTTATAGGATAGGAATACTTATTCCTAACTGTTACAAACTTTTTAACAAATAAAGTTTAGCTTTCACTCTTCTAGTAACAGGCACCCAGCTTTAAAATTGTCTTTTTGGCATTTCTATATTTCATTTTAAAAGTATCTAAAAGATATTTTACTTGATACATCAAATTGAAAAAGATATACCTTTACATTTAATTATATTCTATACTAAAAGCGATTTATTTATTTAATTTATTAATTTTTTTATGAAGGTTGCGAAATCCTGAATAATTGTAGTCTTTGGAATGGCACCTAAGATGTTAACTTCTGGCGGCCAGTGTAAGGTTAAGCGGGTAAAAAAGGAAGAGGCAAGACCACGAAGACGAAGAGGGAAACAGGGCCCATGTCTGTTTTTTTTTACTGTAAGCCGATCGCCCAGAGAAGAGGGCACGAGGGAGACAGCGATATGTAGGGGCTCTCAATGGGTTAATGTACAGCATCAAGGTCGTATGAAAACCGGGCACTTGCACAGCCACATTCGCACATAATCGCCAAGCGAAAGAGAGAGAGAGGGGGGGAGGGGGGGCCTACCGGCTGTGGCAGAAAGAGGGAATCGTCAAAAAGCTCATTGAAATCAATTTAGAGCAGAGTGTGTTGCGAGGAAGAGGAAGCAGGCGACGACGACGATGATCAAACATTAACCCAACACTCGCGCTCACATAATCCAAACAAATTGTTTTCCCCCAACTTTCTCGTGATATTTCGCGGGTGTGAAAAGAGCAGCGGCAGCTGGACATCGCGCCCTTTCGCTCGCTCTAGTTTTCTCACATTTCTGTAAGGTTTTCGATTTTCGATACGCTTTCCTTTGTTTATTTGCATTACTCGTGGGAAGACACAAAACAGTTGTGGAACTTTTGGGAACGGGGAATTAGCGAGTGGGTGGCAAACTACCGGAGACCGAAAAAGCCGGAGAACGAAGTGCTCGGAGTCAAAAGTCAAAGCTGAATGAACTTCCAGCATGGAAGTTCTCCGGCAAACTGAAGCCGGAGAGGCTGCGACCTCGCTTCCAGCGAGGAACTCACTTCCAGCGCAGAGCGAGAGGCAGCGACACAGACAGAGAGAGAAAGAGAGGGAGCCTGTGGTGGGGATGCAAAGACGTCACCGGGTCAAAGGTGCTGTTTCCGCTGAAAATCCTGTGGGTGTCACATGCACTCACAAAGTTTTACCTCCTACACTTTAAATTATTGTGCTTTGTAACGTTTGTATCTTTACATAGCTTGAATAGATAAGTTATTTTTAATGATTATTGTTTGATTTATATTATTCAAGTTAAGTTACTCAAATAATAACTCAAATAACTCAAAACCTTATTTTAAGTCTTTACTAACAGTTATTTTTACTTTTTATTTCATGTCTTTCATTCTTATCAATGACTTTTCAACATAAACGTCTTTCAGACTTTTTTTTTGTTCAAACTTGTAATAAAAATCATTAGAGACTTTTATATATTATGTTAAAAATAAAAGTCTTTTACCAACTAAAAGTGTTTTCAAAATATTCCTCAGAAACAGGCCAGGACTTTTATTTTTCCAAAGATATTTATTTAATTTTGAGTAAGTCTTTTAAGTAAATGTATCTCTTACCATGCCAAAAAAATAAATGGATTTAAAATTACTTGAATGAATATTTTAATTTGAACATATATCTGTTTATGAACCTCAATGTAAAGCATGAGTGGGTATTTTTTATTACAAATAATTTTAATTTAAGAATCCTGACTCTTCAGAGATTATTTGTACAGTCATGCTAAATAAAATATGTGTATTTGTAAGTCCTATAAGTATAATAAATGTTCCATAAAAGGCATTATGAGAACCTAGTGGTATAAACTTTGTGGCATTTGACACCTAATCTCATTACAATGAACAGCACTTCGAGCGACAAGTTTTGGAACTGCTTTGGCTGCTGAGAGTAGGAACCTCTACGTATCTTGCCAATTTTGCTGATAACCAACAGTAGCGAACACAATTTCGGCTCTTTTTTAACAAATCAGAGAGGCGAAAATGATTAAAAACATAAAAACAACAGCGAAAGGCCGGACAGAGACGACAAAAGTAAAATAAATGAGGCAACAGCCGATAGCGAAAGAGGCATGGCGAGAGCCGAAAACCGAAGGCAGAAAGACAAAGCAACAAAAACAACGGCGGGGGCTAGAGAACTTGGACTTACACAGCAGCCAAAGCCAGACAGAAAAGCAGACGGAGCGAGAGGGGGCGGTAAGCAGTGGATAGTGGGGCAGAGGGAGGGGCAGACAGAGCAAAGCAAACATGCGAGAGGAGAGACAGCCGCCCGCTCCCCGTCGATTGCCAAAGGGTAGAGGGAGAGGGCACTATCATTTGCATGTGTGTGCGGGGGCGCAGCAACAGTTTGTGTGGGTGTTGGGCTTCAAGGAGTCGGGGAATCTCGCAGGAAAACTACAACAAACACGTAAACAAAAAATGATTAGGAACGTAGATTCATAGGAGAAACACGAAAAAAATAAATACTACAATGTATAGTCCAATAAAAAAGAAATATCCAATAGCAATCACTGAAATTTGGTTTGTTATTTTTAGTGACCACTCAAAATTACTTATTAAAATGATAATCAATTTCGATCTGAAAAAAATTCATTCATTCTATTCATTTTGTTAAAATAAATTGTCCCAAGAAAAAGTAGCAAGTCCTTATCATTAGGACCCATATTTTCTCTGTGTACTTGCATTTGTGTGGGGACAAAAGAAAAAAACTTGTCGAGGTCGCACGCACACACTCACATCCTAGCATTGGTGTTTACAGGAGAAAGCACCTGCAATTGATAACGGGTCGCCAAATGGTAAATAGTATAAACAAGTAATGCGCAAGGTGTCCAATTAGACCACTCAACGGCAATTGGCTTTTCGCTGCCCCTTATTTGCGTTTTACCGGAGTTGCCATGACGTACGCACGCACACTCACATGTGTACGAGCGAGCGAGTGAGAGAGCGAAAAAGAGAGCCCCCACCACAAACCGTACATACGTACGCACATACGTTATGCATGGGAAAACGTCACGACTTCCCAAGTGGAAAACCGTACGCGCATTTTGTTTCTTTTTTCCACAGCTCGGAATCGAAGGTAAAACTTGCCGCAGCGCACGGCACATAATTGCCATTCATGAATATGTTTTTCAGCTTCCGCATCTCAGTGGCCGTCAGAGGTGGCAGCGTGAGTCACGGGGCTTTTCCTACACTCCGTACTGGAAGATCAGGGAGCCACAGCTCGTGTCACGCGCTCTTCACTGGAAATAGTTGCTCACCAAAAACACACACACACGCACACGCACACAGTAGCATGTAAAAGCGCTGTTGTTGTTATTCCGCTTTTCTTCAGCCTCCACAAAACAACAACAATCACAAAAGCTGGTCAAATACAAAACACACTTGTAAATTTATTTAATCTTCGCTCCGACGTTTTTCGCTTTTTCTTTCTTCATACGCTCTGGTCCCGCTTACACATTACGATTTCTATCTCTCCTCTCTCCATCACTTTACTTTATTTCCATTTGTCGCCGAGTCGCTGCCTCTGCTTTTTGCTTTTCTTTGGCTGGCGAGATTTCTTTTCACGTTGAATTTATACTATATTGCATTATATTATTGCGCTTATCACTGGCGCTTTGTTGTTGGCTTCTTGCCTCTCGCTTACATACTATATTCACTTGTGTGTGTTTGCACAGAACAATCGGGGCGAAATCGCGTGGGCGAAGCGTGCGACGCGTAATTTTGCATTTAACATTTAACATTAACACACATAAATAGTCGCCCTCGGCTATTCTATTGGAATTTTTATTCGTGCCGTCGACGGCGATTCTGATTGGACAACACCACCTGCTCGCGAAGCAAAAACTCGGCACCGACTCGGTGTGACCGTGCGGCGGGGCAGCCAAAATGCCGAAATCGATACCGGCTCCGAGGCACCTCTGCGGGCGAAATCGGGGATTAGTCAACACTGTACGGAATTTGAATTCCTGATATATTTACCAGCACTCGGAATCCGCACTAGGGCAAAACGTCTGCAACTAAAAAGGACTTATTTTTAGTTTTTATTAAATAGGAGTGGTGACTAAAATAAATGAAAGGAATCTTTCTTGAGGTATCTTAAAACAGAACATTTAATCCAGTTAAAACTCATTGATTGACAGTGATCTTAGCTGTTCAAGATTTGTTACTTTGCTTATTATGCTTAAAGATGAATTAATTCGTATTATTCATATTCGCTCTATACATATACTTTTTTTTTATTTAAAAGTGTATATTTATTCAGAATTAACGGGTATACTGCTACCTAAGTGGCAGCTTGAGCAGGCTGTAAATATAGGGGATAAGTGTTGGTACACAAGATTATACATTAATTCTTTTCTTTTGCAATTTAATTAGTTCAGACTTCGAGGGTATTAAATATATCTTACTTTACTGGAAACAAACTAAGTATTTCTGCAAAATAAAAAATATCCCCAAAGGTATGCAGAGAATTCGTACACTCGGCAAACTCCCCAAAGATACCCTTAAAGGGGTTTGATCCGGATACACCTAGTTTTTTTAAGGTAAATTAATTTTACTTACCGACTAAAATATTTTTTTTTGGAAATCTCTGCCGAACTTAGTATTGTTATGGCTGGCGCTGCGGCCTGGTCTTCTTTGGCGGCTCCGCGGTTTGGGGTCGCTGCCGAATCGCCCTGGTCGCCTGGGCCACCTGCCGCATCTTTTGGATCAGAATGGTCTTGGGAAGCTCACGGGCCTCGTACCACCCGGGATTTACGGCTTTGACCCACGAATTCGCGCAGCACTCGAAGCCGCTCAAAAGTTTTGCGACACAACCAAAAGTCACCATTCTGCGATTGTAAATTAAATAAAAATTATGAATACTACAGAATATAAAAAGAGGAAAAAGCAGAGTTTGATTCTGTTCAATTAAATCTCAGAAATAGAATGAGTTTTCGTGGCTGTTTTCAAGGGAAGTTTCTTTCGCCGCCTGCTGTTGTAACGGCTTTTTCCCTTTCCTGCGCAGCCTGGAATACGCACTAAACTAAATGGCATCCTGGAAGGCGACGTCCATGAATGAAAGCCTTCCAGCTGGCCATTAATTCATCTCTTCGCCAGCAGCCAGCTGAATGAAAATGGAGCCTGGAATTCCACTACAGCTCTAAATCCGCAAATGTGTGGTCGGAAATAGGGAGAGGGAGAGTGGTAAGAGGGAGAACGGGGAGAGGGAGATGGCTGAGAGAGCGGAAGTTACGCACTAGGAGTCGCGTGACGTCAGCTCAATTTGTAAGACACCGCCAGAAAATAGTACTTATTAAATACTGAAAAAGTATTTTAAAGTTTTAAACTTGGAATATAATAATGTACAAATAGTAAATATGCATTGTGATAAAATCAACAAATTCAATAGGTAAAATGGTTCCAAGCGAAAATGTTGATTGTATTTACCGAAATGTTTGTAAAATTTTACGTATTTCATAAAGATATGACTATGTTACTGGATAATAAAGTTAAATAATAAGACAATAAATTTGCTAAAAGTACCAGTCAGTTATTGTAAACGAGTTGATAATTATAATTGATGCTACGTAAAAGTTAAAACTTGTGTTTAGTTCAACCGTCAAAATATTTGATTTCAATGCACAATTATTAATTAATATTGCCTTTTTTCTCGACTATAAAAATATACACAAAATTAAAATATACCTATATTTAAATAAATATATTATTTAAATGAATATTAATTTTTAAAATGCTACAAAAGAGTAGCTGTTGAAATAAACTTTCGTTTAGTATACTCAAGCAACGTTCATGATAAGTCAGTACATTTACAAAACTTAAGCTGAATACTACAAAGAACTTAGAACATTTCTCTCAAAAAAACACATTTAATTTCGAAGCAAGTCAAAAAGTCTTCTTCCGGAATGGATCCACCCGAATATACTCTGTCCCCAGACGACCTTGCAGAGATTCGCGAAGCATTCGCGCAATGTGATCCCCAAAAGACTGGAAGAATCAGCCCAGAAGATTTGGGAACTGTGTTGCGCGCTCTCAACCAAAACCACACAGAGTCTGAAATCTACAGATATTCCGAAGGACTCGAGGGTGATTTTTTTGGTTACATAACACTTGAAGATTTTATCGAACTAATGACCAAAATGTATAAGATAATGGAACATGTTGATTTTTTGAAGGCGGCATTCAATGCTTTCGATTACGATAAGGATGGGTATATAACACAGAGCGAGCTGCGCAACGTGTTTACCAATCTGGGCGAAAAATTGAGTGACGAAGAGTTTGATAATATATTCCACCAGGTTGATGTTGATGGAGATGGCGTCATCACCTGGAAGGATTTTTATACCGCCTACAAATCCTAATCCATAGCTTAATTTTCGTATGCTTGATCCGGGGCATTTCTTCTACCTGAAACTTAAATACAGTTTTTCAATGAATAAAATAAAGTTTGGGTAAACAAATATGTTAGCAATAGTTATTGAAATTTAAATCGGAAAGATCTTTTAATATATTTTAAAGTCTAAAACAAAGTTATCAATAAAAAATTGTAGCTGTCGCTGACAGACTTACATACATTGCCTGTGAACATTGCTTTAAAAGATCAAGAAACGCTTTAGTCGAGTGCTTCAACTATCAAATATAAATTTAATGGCATTTCTATTGGCGCATCACGCACCACACATGCAAGCGCTACGGCACCTAGCGGACGGTAGCAGTACCACAAACCATCTTAAAGCATTTCTTACTTAGTCATAACTTTAAAAATAAGAAGAAGAAACGATATAGTCTAGTGAATCAATTATCTTGTTTCGTATTTAAAATAAAATAAAATTCCAGGCCATTTTTATTGGCGTGCCTCACACCGCCGATGCCAGCGAAATCTAGCGGTACTACTGACCATGCCAAAGCTTGTTTAACGCAGCCATAACTTTTAAAATAGTAATACGTTAGGTACGAGTCTCAGCATTTAGATAGGTATTGATCAAAAAATCAATTTCATTTTACACTTTGACAAGATCATCAAAATTGTTGGCGCTAGACAGGATTATCGGCATTATCGGCGTTTGTGGGGTGGATGTGGCACCCTGCTAAAACAAACCTGCGCTGCGCAGGAAACTCTATAATCTGCATTCCAAGTCCCAACTTTCTAGCTTGTATAGTTTCCGTGATCTCAGCGTTCATACGGACGGACAGACATATGTACGTTATCCTGATCAAGAATATATTCTTTATAGGGTCGGAAAGGCTTTCTTCTACCTATTATAAACTTTCCGAGGAATATAAGATATTATATGTCTGTAATTTTAAGCAATTTGCAGAACAATAGTATTAAGTACCATCGATGGACGAAACTATTTATGGTCCACATTATCAATGGCGTTCAGCAGAACAACATGATTGGTAACATTGTTTTCCTAACCCGAGATTAAAGAACTCAAGGCAGGCCCTATTTTCCTTGTCAAGAGTTTTCCCATAATAAATATGGCACATAAGGTGCACCCAAAATTTTCAATGAACCCACAAGCCCCAGATAAACCAGAAAAAAATATCCAACAGCAAAGCAAGCCAGCAGAAAGCTTCAGAGTCAGCAGTTCAAGGACACTACCACCTGCGAAATAATATAGTCCCAAAATATCACAATGGTTCGGAGAAGGGTACTGACGAATTCGGCCAAGCAGGCTTCGATGAACGCCTATCAGCAGTTGTGGCATCAGCAGCCGTTTGCCCGAGGACCTTTGGTTGCCTCGATGCCGGAATATTGGCACTCCGTGTGCAACAAAATGGGTGGCGCCATGCCCCGCATGGCGGTAATTGCTCCGCCGGAAGTGAGCAGCCGGAAATTGAGTCGTCTTCGTCGTCAGCTGATGAAAGCGCCCAGTGAAACCGTTCCGATGCACAGCTTCATCCCCAATTATGGTCTACAGCAGCATCCGCAAGTGCAATTTCAAAGAGGTTATCAGAACGCAGGAAATATATCCTCTCCGAGTCAAAGGCCTTCTAAGGCGACCCTTCTGAAACCAGGATGCATATTGGCCGCCTGTCAGAACCAGTCCTACAGAAATTTAGCTGCAGCAGTAGGTGTTGCACCCACGACACCGCAGCATCAGCATTTTAATCAGGGAAGTTTATTCGACTATCCTCCAATGCAATGGCAACAGCAGCAATATCAAGTGCAGCAGCAACACAAGCAATTCCTACTAGAACAACAACAGATGGCAGTACCTGCTGGTATTTTAAAGAAGTCTTCTCGAATTGGAGTTGGAAGTGATAATCAGACCTCAACTCCCCCTAAAACGAAAAGAGTGACCATCAAAAGCACAGCCGCCCCCCGTTCCAGATACCAAGAACCTATCGTGGAACAAATAAAACTCAAGCCTGATATTCCACCCAAGCCAAGTAAAAGAGTCAAGCAAAATACACTGAAGAAAGAACGACAGCAACTGCAGCAATTGCAACTACAACATGAGCTTCTGAAACAGCATCAGTCAATGCAAAATCAGAAAGATCAAGTTAAGCTCCAGTGTAAAGCGAATCTGCATCAAAAACAGCTCTTGCAACACCAACTCGATTTAAGAAAGCAACATCAGAAAAGCCTGCAACAACTAGATCCTACTAAGAGCTTTAATTTCGGAAAATTCGTAAACCACTTTATAGAAGGCTGCAGCAGGGACTCTGATACAGAAACGTCCATGTATTCGGCTGCGAATTCAGAAATAAAATCTGTAAGTAAGCAAAGCAGGCCACAAATCCCTAAGCAATTTAAGAGTTCCAAGTCAAAGAGCTTCGCCTATGAAGAAACCAAACAGGAGAATAACAAAGACCTCCAAGCCAAGCTTGAAAAATCGGAGGTACCCAACAGGAAGGGCAAGACGTCTTCGAGTCGCTTCCTTGATCGTCAACCCAGAACACATGAGTCGGGAAACGATAGCAGCACGATAACCCTAACCACCGAGCAAAATCAGTCGAAAACTAATTGTCATAGTTGCACATCTTTGACTGACAAGGCCACAAACACCAAGTTAGACCCTCTCAATGATATTTTAAAACGTGGACCTCAGAAAGCTATATCGACCACTTCAGCAACTAGTAAGGGATCTAGAAAACTAAACATCAATGAGCTGTTGAGAAATGAAAAAGTCAAGGGACTGGACGGCAATCCCATGTGGCACTCGCTCATGCAACTGGTGGCCCACATGTGTGAGGCCAAGGAAAACGAGAAGGACGATAAGGAGCAGAAGAGTCGGTTGAGGGCAGGATCCGGTGCTGATGGTCTTCAGAAACAGTATTCCGTGTACTTGATGGTAACCTCCGATGAGGAGGACGAAGACAGAAGTTCCGTGAAACCGAAAGTTGAGCAGTCAAGAAGTGATCCAAAATTGGCGAGCAAAAAAGGGATTCATGGAGAAGATGAGTACGCCAAGCGATGTGGCAATGTCTATCAGGAAGAGCATCCCAAGTTAGTGAGAAGCCTATGTTTTCGAAAGTTAAAGTATCTAAAAGTATGTTACGATATGTTTTAAATTTAATTATAATATTTTATGCAGCATACTTTTAGACACCTTATATTTTAAATTTCGAGTGTTTTTTTTTAGAGCTCCATTAACTGTCCAATAGATCTCTAAATGGTGTTTCATCTGTTTATTTTCCTTAGGCAAGGTCGCCGTAGACGTTCGAGGAAGAGGTTGAATCCTCGCCTGCGAGAACTTTCCATTCCGTACCCCTTTACGCAGACTCAGCTCCCGATGAGAAGACCCCTCCACTGGCCCAAGCCTGATTACTCCAAGCCACAAGGTCGTTCGAAACGTGCCCGGAACCCATCTCGGGTTCGCTCCCGTTCCTCGACGAAACAGGCTGTAAAGTTGCGAAGCCAGAGGTCCATAAGCTCAGCCCTCGACGAGAATCGCAGCTGGCGATTGTGGCAGGATCTTCCGATGACCGCCAGAGTCTTGAACAAGGCCTATAGTCGCATGCTGACTTTATCGGGCGCTAGCCGAACCTGCTCTGAGATATAGGACATGTAAAACTTTTTTGTTAACTGACAAGCCAATTTCAGACCAGCGACGAACACCAGGGCACAGCTTTGTTCCCCTAAGGATATCTTTTTCATTGGAGAACAAAGCTGGTTCCAATTTTTCGTCCTTGGTCTGAATATTTTTTCGTACATCAAATAAAAGACTGCTTTTGGCTTAAATGGTCAACTTCGATTTTAACGTCATCCCCATCAAATATGTCGGGATATACCTAATCTCAGTTATTGAAAAAATACACTTTTTCATATAAAAATCAGACTAAATTGAATGTATCCTGTTGATCGGACACCAAACGATCAAACCCAACATAGCCAGCACAACATTTACCTGCGATGGCAGATCCAAATTTCCAGTTTCCTCGGAAATACCTGACTATCGAAAATGATACTATTGGAATGAGCACGAGCACGGATAATATTTCCTTGGAGCAAAATAGAGGAACTAAACTTAAGGAGAGTGTTTCCTTCACTGGTTGTGGATCTCATTTTGTGGGCTTGACATTCATTCCGGAAAGGAGAAGGAGGGTTTCCGGCGGGGATTGCGATTACAATATTCTGCGAAATCCGTTAGTCGTGCGGAGTGGTGAGATTCCAGATCAGGGAGAGTGCGATCCCAGCTGTCCATATCGGGGAAACAATCAGGGGCAGAACAATTACCAACAGGCCCCCGAACCATATTATAACCAGAATTATGATCGTTCTGCACCCGCCCAGAATCAGACCGGATATTATGACAACAGTCAACCTCAGCAAATCTATGCATCGCCAGGCAATAATTGTTATGTGCCACCGGGTAGAACCCAACCTCAACCCAAGGACCGCGGTGGAAAGGACTGTGGTTGCGATCCACCTTCTGGCAGAAGAGCTTACAGGACACCCTCATCTCACTACATGGAATACAGGGAGTTCCAGCAGAGTCCCAAGAAAAATCCTGTCTTAGAAAAACCACAATATAGTGAATATCCCGCGGAATCGCAGAGGTCCAATCGGTTGCAAAGAAACGATTCCGAATGCAGTTGTGAGCGCAGATCTTCGCCCGAAAGACGCCAGGTCCAGAGGACAAGTCAGTTACAAAAAAAGGTTTCTGAATGTAGCTGTGAATCTGAATCATTGGAGGAGAAACAGCCGGTCCAGAGGAGTAATCGGATGCAGAGAAAGTATTCTGAATGCAGCTGTGCGACTGGATCTCCTCCAAGAAGGCAGCAAGTCCAGAGAAGGAGCCCACCACCCGCCAGTTATTACCAGAGGAAACCCACTCAGGCGGCCCAAGCTTGTTCTGTTCGTTGTCATGCTCGTTCCCACGTTCAGGGATCTCCTCCGCCTCCCGCCCCCAAGAGGAAATGTCCAGCCGCCACGCCACCACCCACTTGTAGAAAACCCGCGCCCAAGACTAGATCAGCCACTTCATCAAGAAATCGAAGGAAGTGTACTGTCTGCAATCGCTGTTCCGATGAAGAGAGCAGTGAACCCATCGATTATGTGGAGGGCAGTCGATCCCGCACTGAGGTCCTTAGGAATCCTTTGGTCCAATCACGGTCCAGTTACGAGTGCAACAATGATCAGCCCCACGAGAGCTACAGTGAAGAGTATCCAGTGCAGCGGAGAACACGATCTGCAAGCTACCGAAAACCAACCCCTGAGGGTCGATGTTGTTCCCGGAAAGGACCACCACTCTGCTCCAACGAAACCCTGATGGAAAAACCAGTACAGAGCTATCGCTTCAGTTGCCCAGAGAATGGGAAATGTACGTCATGCCGAAAACTTTGCCCGAAATGCCACAAGGTGATGCCCCAAAAACAGAGAAGTGCGTCAGCCAAGAGATATGTCTCATCGGTGGCACAGAAGTGCTGCCCTATGTGCGGATTACTACCCATGATGCCAAATATTTCCATTCCGGACATTGCCAGTGTAAGATACATCTAACTCTCATTTATACCTAAAAAACATTTCATTAACATAATTGGATTGATCTTAAAATTATTATTAACACTGGGCTATCGGATAATCTTTGTTTTGACCTCTTGTTATACGCCTTTTCTTCAAAAAGAGCAACCGCATTATCTACAAGACCCTGGGGCGATGTCGGCCCAGGAAAGTGCCTAAGACTAGATACGAGCTGACCATTTGCTGCAAGAAGCGTTGCCAGGGAGGCCGGAACTCGCACTACATGACTGGCACTATTGCCACGAGTCTCAAAAGAAGGGCTAAGGCGGTGATGATGGGAGGAAACCCGGTGGCGCCTTCACGGACGTCGAGCCACAGACAAGGTTAGTTTATCCACGGCACTAATATATCATCTCTTACGTGAAGTTCTTTCTTTAAGGTATCAGGCAATCTTTTACTCCAGCTCAAAATGTGCCCAGTCACTCGCAGTCAACGGGACATAAAAGGAGCCAGAGCAGAGCAGCCATTTCCTATTCCGACCAAGATCGGTCTATTCCATCCACTTCTGGTCAGCAGCGTGAAAGATCGGCTGCTCCACAGCAGTTTAAAATGCGATCTCCTTCCGCAAACTTGGTGCAAAAGTCTGAAAGAAGGGAGAGCGAAAGAGAGGCAATTCCTTCGCAGCAAAGAACTAGGGCTGCATCGCCAGTCGTAGAGATCCACAGTTCCTCACGACATCATGAGACCTATAGGGATTCTTCCCGTCCTAAGGATCATCTACATTCCTATAGATCTCAACCGGAACCAGCTCCATCCTACCGAACTGAGCATGAACCAGCACCATCGAACAGGTCTAGGCCTGATCCCCCAGACATACCAGCAGCTTATTCAGCCCCCGCCTCAATGGAACCGGAGGTATCGGAACCCAATCGGCGGGGAGCTTCCTACTTGGGCACCGAATTGAATCCTTTTTACAGAGGAAGCTTCCTCAAAGTGCGTTACCCGAGGGACTCGTCTGAGAATCGCTTGAACCCCATTCACCAAAGAGGGGAGAAGGTCCAGAGCATGCCCAAAGCGCGAAAATCTCCGGGAATGGGCCTACCCATGAAGTATACTAGATTAAGTCAACTACAAGCTTGGGTGTTTGGGGACCCCTTCGTGAAGGCTAGTGACAATTTGGGAACCTGGAGCTGGCGCCAGATTTTCGGGCGCAGCAAGAAGCGTGCGGCCTCCAAGAATAAACCAGCCAAGCCAGTAGAAGCAAACGTATAGGCCACGAGTCTCATGTCTGAATCAAAACCCTTTTCAAGATGAAGCATTTTTTTAACAAAAAAATTATGAGCCACTGCCGGAGTTCAGGGCAGAAAAGAAATGGTGCGGGTCGCGAGAGCCAAACCGATCTATCGCAAGATAGTCACACCGATGTGTGCCCCAAGGCACGTCCTGTCTCCCAAGGACCGTGTCCTGGCAGCCAGAATGCACCAGAGAACATGTACGTCCTGAAGAACTGCGATCGATGTCAGGACTACACGGTGCAGCCGTGCAGCAAGGGTTGCAGGTGCGCAAAGAGGGGAACTCATTGCACCGGAGAGTGCCATGTTTCGGATCGGGAAAAGTCGCAGTTGCAGTCCCAGGAGAGCTTCCCAGAAGCGGTGAACTCGAGGACCAAGATGACAGAATCGTCGAAATCTTCACTTGACCCAGCCGCGTATCGTCGGATGGGCGGCAACTGTCCCATTTGCCAGCTTTGCGGACACGAAGAGATCCGCCAGCCAGGTCAGAGTATGTGTTGCACTTGCAACGAAAAGATCCAGGCGGCCGTGGATAACTACTATGTTCAGTGCCAAGGACAATGTCAGCCGACAGGACAGCCATGTCCGCATCGACAGGATCAGGGGCAGGCACAACAGCACCCGTCTCAGTCAACTGGACAATGGCAACAGTTAAACGGATCTCCCTTTGGCGCCCAGCAGCAGGGTGAACAGCCCTTCAATATCATTGTCCTCCAGGATTGCGACAATCATGCCTTGATCGACCAGTTGACAGCTGCCATAAATCGAGGTGGAGGTCAAGCGCATACGCCATTGCAAAACAACAACTACCCGAACCTCTATCCCAACCAACCGAACAACTTTCAGAACAATCCACTGACTGGCTATATAGACTACGATTACCTGGACCTTAATCGCAAGGGGTACGGCTACGAGCCCGAAAGGGAGGACAGATACGACTATGGCTACGACATGGGTCCTTGGCCAATGGATCCCTACTATCCAAGGGATGGTAAGTAGACACATCTTTGGGTTGTATTTACTCTTTAATGTATTTAATAGGATTCGAAGAAGACGGTTACCGTTCCATCTCGTGCAACAGTTACGACTGCCCCGCTAAAAATGATCAGAATCCAAAGCAAGATTCTTGGGACAGTAATCAGACCTATAAAGAAAGTCAAGCGCCCGACAATGGCCAAGCCAATAATGGTGCCTGCGACTGCAACTGCAAAGATTTCGGGACCAAG
This sequence comes from Drosophila subpulchrella, assembly GCF_014743375.2. Classification (NCBI taxonomy): domain Eukaryota; kingdom Metazoa; phylum Arthropoda; class Insecta; order Diptera; family Drosophilidae; genus Drosophila; species Drosophila subpulchrella. The sequence continues at coordinate 593,766 of NC_050611.1, read as the reverse complement.
GATATGCTGGCCTCGCTTATTGCCAAGGCGCTGGAGATCTTTATCAGTAGTAATCAGTGCAAGAACGATGAGGTCAAGGATCAGGAGCAGAACCAAAAGAGCGGAAAGGTCAAGAGTCCAGAGAAAAAGGCCAAAAAAACCAAGAAACGCGGTAAAAGGAGTAAGAGTGTAGAGCCCGCCTTAAGTTCCTCAACGAAGAACGCCACAAATGTTAAAGGGGAAAACCCTTTAGGAACCGCAAGAAGCAGCAAAGCGAAACTTAGTGCAATATCCACGCCCTTTTCGAAGGTGAACTCCCTAGACAGTGCTCTCCAGAAGGTCATCAAGAACCCCATCTCCAAGAGTTCCTCGCTCTACATGGTCTCCAACGCCGACACAGTCAGTGTGGGATCCCGCAACAAGGATCGCAATGAGAAGCCCCCGTTCTTTCTGCCCGACTGCGATGAACATCGCTGCAAGAACGACTGCAAGGGCATTTGCTCGCGGAAGCCGTATGATTGCAGCAGGGGCTGCAAGTCCGTCTGCCAAGGACCCTGCTCCAAGTCGGGGGGTGGCGATGGACGAAGTCGCAGCAGGGCATCCAAAAACAAGCAGACCCAACAGCGGTACGCCCGCTGCCATCAGTGCAACCAGGGTGAAGGTCGCCAGTGGCAGGAAGTGGGCGGAACCACGGACTGTCCCGACGGCTCAAATTCCGGGGGCGCCAAAGCTCCACCTGGATGTGCCGGTTGTGGGGGCGGCCAGGATCGAAGCAAGGGCGGCGGCAAGGATCGAAACCCAGCCGCCGGCAAGAACACCCTTTTGGGGCTCAGTCCCATTGCCCACTATCGACCCGGAATGCTGCAGTTTCCCGTGAATTACCTCCTGGCGGGAACGAATTTCCGACGCAGCCTCGTTCGCACTGCAGCCGGGGTGACGCTGCACCAGAAGCCCTACGTGGACATGGCCGATGCCAAGGACCTACCCAACTTCCCCTGCCGCAAGAAAGGTGGCGGTGCAGACTTTGAAACGCCCGCCAAGAAGTGGCTCTGAGCTCCGGAACGCGTCTCCGAAAGTTATGCATTGTAGAGTATCGAAGGCCCTGAGGGCTTCCTTCGATCCATATAGTGCATAAGTTTGCAAAGGCGCTCAGTGGTTTATAGTTTTAGTTCTCCAAATTCTCAAGTACTACCACTATTTATGCAGTATTTATCACGTGCAATAAACCAGTAAACAATCAACCCCAAAAGAATCAAGTGTTTTTATATTAATTTGTGAAATTATTCTAATCTTCGTTTGAAAACCGTTTACTGGACTGTACCCGTTCCAACTTGATTTAAATTGTGATGTCTCATGTCGTAAAATACATGTTGGGTTATTTTTGATAGTATGATCGAGTAATTGTTGATCAATATCCATTTTTGTTAGAAGTTCAATTAAAACTCTTATTAAACTTGTACTTCTTCAACAGTTATTAGTTTAATTGGTGCACAACGCATAAAAATTCCTGTGTGTATCTTAATCCGTTTATTTATGTCTTTTTCGTTTGCAACAATCCAGCAAATTTCCAAATAACTTCCGGATCTTCCGGCTTCCGCCTTCCGTCGGTCGTTGGCCGAGCTGTTTCCGCTTCCTGTGGCCCAGATTAACTGCTTAGGGCGGTGCAAATCAAAAGACGTGGACAGCAATGAGCCGGGACAAACAATTAACGCCGCAGGCGTTTCCTCATCGCCACCGACCAAAAGTCACTAATCACCGGCAATATTTTGGGAGTTGTGCACTCGTACCTGAACGGACGTGAACGGACAATGGATCGAGAATCAAATTGAGCCTGCTGCACCAGCTTCCTGCGCTGCATTTCACACTGCCTCGAAACGAGAATCTAATTTGGTTTCCCCGCTGGGTTTGCCTTGCCACATGTCCTGCGGAGAGGATGTCGGGATGGGTACACTCTGAAAAACAAACCAGTAAGATGAAAGCAGTTCCTATGAAATATATTTATACTTTGGTACACTATTATTACTATCAAGGGTAACGTTTGGGAGTATGTTACAGGTAGCGTTTCATATACTCTTGATATGGATCACTAGCCGGGTCGTTCAAGCTGAGATCTTGAAAACTATAAAAGCTAGAAAGTTGGAATAAGACATGCAGATTCTAGAGATTCTTGCGCAGCTAAAGTTTATTTTAGGAGAGTGTCACGTTCAGTCAAATCAGACCATTAAGAAACGTGTATCTCACAGTTCCTGTCCTTCTTTTTCCATGGTGGAAGGAAAAAAATGTTAAAGTATATTCGTGACCTAGTTTTTAAAATATTGATTTCCTTCCTTCCAAAGACTTCATCGTTTTATTTAATGTAATCCTAAGTTCAATGTACCGATTGTAATCGAAATTTATATATATTGCTTAAGTATACTTATAATAATATATATTCTGTTATTTTACGTTACGTTTCTTACGATTTTTGTAACGATTTTTAAAACTTTGTTTGGCTTGTAAAAGATTTTAAAACTTTTTTTTGCTCTTTTACTTATGATGATCTTCGATTAAATAAAAATTCGGCTTGGGTCACCTATTTCGCCCACTTTATACATAGGAAAGACTTCTTAACAATATAAATTCAACACCGTTTGCCACAGTGCATAAATGTTAATTGCAACGCATAGCGTTCTACGCACTTTTCCTCGCTCAGCAGGACATCCTTTTCCTTGTTATTGTTGTTTGACAACATTTGTTTTTACAATTCCCTGCGTCCACGTCCTTCTTTTCCCCAGCTCCTGTTTTGTGTACAGAGTACGCGCCTTCCCTGCTCGGTTCCCGTTTCCGCTCGGGAGAAGCCTTCCTTTCAGCCCCTCACTCTCGACTTCGAGCAACAGATGATTCCAGGTCTTGAGCTCCTGCAGGAGGACCTAATCCCATGTGTTGTTTGGCGAACGGGATGCGGGACAGCAGGCATTTGGGCAGGAAATGCAATTGTCTAGGCTCAAATATTTGGCAAATGCGCCGAGCCATTCATCAGCGGATGCACGTATTTATGAGTTGTCGATTGCTATCTGTCATTGTTCTGTTTGTCTTTGCCAAACTGAATCCGTTAGTTCTTTTTAGATTACAGTTTCACTTGAGGCAGTGGATTGGTATCAATTTTAAATATTTATTAAATGTATTAAGTTGGAATCTCGAGGTATAAATAAAAGCACATTAAAAACATTTATTTTATCAGGTCTTACATATGTATGTCCATACGATAATGTTGGAATCTCGAGGTGTAAATAAAAGCACATTAAAAACATTTATGTATGTCCATACGATAATGACAGGATATCTGAAGGTTTATTAAATTTAGACTTCCTTGAAGATACTAACGCTGAAATAGAAAAGAACGAAGCTGAGTATATTACTTAAAACTTGTATTATCATAAGTATAACCTTTAATTAAATGCTTGGTTACTTGGTTACCTTGGTTACCTTGATCTAAACATTGAAATAAATAGCAAAGCTACAATAAATACAGAATAATCTTGTTATTAATTGTAGCTACTTAATTATAAACATTTTTCTAAGCCCTTGATCACTTCTATACCTACATGCATAAGTACATCCTACTTCCCCTCAAGGCTATCCGGCTACAATAGTGATCCGATTGGATCTGCGTAAGTGGTTTAACTAACAAAGAAACGTCGCCTCATTAGAGATGTCCCTCCGGAGACAATCCGCTGAGCTTTCCTCACCAGTTTCTGGTGTTTACTTGCGTTCTATGCGTGGATTGTTCTGGGGCATGTTATTGTGGGTTTTCGTTAGTTTACTGCCCGGTGGGTTGGACCACAAACCATTTACGTGACACGTTTTGTAAGTTCCCATTGTCGACAATGGTGTTGTTGCCGTTAATCAGATTCACGGAGCATTTCTTCACCGCCGTTCTCTTTATTTACTTTCATTGTTATCATTTGAAAATGCCTTAATCCGAATTTATGAAACGAAAGCGGAAGTCGGCTGCGGCTTGTTGCCCTATTGTCTCCGGTATTCAGCGCTCGGTTTCCCAGCTCCCGGTGATATACCCATCAGATCTTGCCTTGGAATCTCTTCTATACACTCAAGAAAATACAGGTGAGAGGTTATCGTTTAAAAAATACATTTAAAGGGTTGGGTATAGCATTCTTAAATGGTTTCAATCCATATAAATTGAAGATATAATTTAAACATGCAGTTGCTCTCAAATAAGTTGAAAAAAACTATTCCTAACATTTATAAAAGAGATTAATATTATTTTCAGATAAATAGAAAATCCAATGCAATATTTTGAAAACATGTTTTTGAGAGTGTATAATCTCTGGCCGACTGTGTGGCATTTTCGTTGCGATGTTGGGGTCTGTCTGTTTCTTTACGAGCGCGTCTTATTTTTCCAGCTTTTTTATTTACGGTTACTTGATTTGGTTTTATTATTATTCTTCTGATTGATTCGAACGTTTTCGTAATAATATTTCAGTTGGAAACTTGAGAAATCCGGGAAAAACCGAGGAAAACCGGGGAAAACATGACAGCTGCTACGCCTCCCGCCCGAATTCTCCGAAGGAAAACGCTGAAAACTTTATGACGGAAGATGCCACACAATCTGTTTATTGATTTATAGTCTGGGGAAAGTGCCAATAAAACGCCGAGCACGAACTGGAAGCTGCTTGGGATTAGTTCTCCGGAGGGGAAATCCCTCTATGCGATCGTTAAAATTACTATCCTATACTACATTCGCTGCGTCTACGCTCTGTATATTTTTGTAGACCTTTTATGACTGTGGACGGGATCCCTAGGTGGAGCTGAGGCAATTTCCGAAAATATATATGGCTCGTAAATCGTTTAGTTCGGGGGTGGCTTATCTCTATAAATAGCTGGCGACACCCCGAGTATTGGGTGGATATTTTTGGGAATTTGATATATTTCCTCGGCACACGCTACCCATTCCCAATCTCGATTTCGATCCCCATACAGCTGCCAGATGTACGAGTACATAAGTGTAAATTAACTATCGTCCCCGATCGTGTTTGGGGGTTTAACTTCCTCTGCCGGCAATTTATGCACAAACACAATCCGGACCCGGGCACGTAATTGAAAATCAACAAAGCTAAGCAAATATCCAGGCATTCCTTTGGGCAATTATCAGCCGGACACACAGAAATTACCTCACAGAGTCACGTACGTGCGCCTAAGCAAACATCCTTTTCAGGCCTCTCCTTCCACCGTATAAGTATTTCTTTTTGGCAACTTTCATTGCACATCCTGTCCAAGGCGATTCTTATCGTTCTCGAGATACCCGTCCCTAATGCGTAGATTCAAATTCAGATTCCTGGCCAGACAATAGGGAAAAACGCTGCAATTGGATGCGGGGCAGCTGTTTTGGCTTGGGTTCGTATGTGGACAGGATGAGCCGGGGATTAACCGTCAATGCACTGAAAAATTGTATAATTTGTACCCATATATGTATGTTGGTATTTTATTACATTAACATAACATTTGCATTCTAGACAATGTTCATTGGAGATACTATACTAGTAATATCAAAAGTTAAGACTTCATTAGTCATAATATTCGATTCTGCTACTTTTAAGAGTAATATGCACTTAATGGTTTAAATGTAATATTAATTCGTTTTATGTTTTACCAGCATTTAGCTGTTAGGCCTTGAAAACTCACGAACTTACTTAAATATATCCTACCCCAAACAACTAATTTGAAATAGATTTGCTCAGTGGAAAATCATTTTATTCCATTTCATTCATTTCATTTTTCTCCCTGTATTTATCTGCGTTCGTCCTTCGCATCGCAATTAGAAATGATTAGAGCGACGCCGCAATCAATTAAGGAAAATGGTACCTACTCAATTTATTTGCCGGCGATCGACAACTGCTGATAAACAAGCCATTAGATGCACTTGAGATCGCAACAGGACACCGCTTCAAAGAGGAGGTGCAGCATCTACGCTGCAATTCGAGTGCATCTGATCCTCCATCCGCACCTTTTCAGGGCGTTCGCGTGCCCGTGGGCGGGGGCGTGGTCCTGCAACTGCTTATAAAATTTCCAAGTAAGCTGGCGTAACTCGATCATCGGCATGATCCCGCTTCACGCGAGGAGTAAAAGGATTCGAGCACGCACTTGACAGCTCTCGACACATGGCTGACCCACAGAATGTATGCCATATGCTGCGATCCCGATCCCCACAAAAGGATATCCAGAGATATCCAGAAATCGCTTGGCATGCGTGTCAGCCGCAAAACATCGAAATGCTTTTTAGTGCGCGGCAGGAAAAGGATTTCCTGCAATTACTCGACGATCAGTGCTGGCTGAATAATTAGGAATGTTCAAGAAAATTAATGATTTAGTGACTCATAGAATAAATGAATGCACAAGTGCATGGTGAAAATGATAAATCTTCGAGAGTTGTTAATGGAAATGGGCATAAATCGGGTGACAATTCGAGGCGTTGAGTAGACTACTCAACGGTATATAGGCAATGAAAGTCAAGTTAGAATGAATATTTATTAATATAAGTTTGAACAATATTAATTAACTTCATTTTAGAGGGAGTTCTTAATTCTGATAGCTGTGCACCGCAAACATACTAAATTCACTTTCATTGTATGAAAATATTTGTTTACAACGTGTAAATAGACACTCGGAATCCTAAATTGTTTGTGACCAAAAAGATTTAAAGATTACTTGTACACTTTTAATTTCAGTTTAGATTATAATTTTAACTAACCCACCGTTTGTAAGTAATTTTAATCAATTTAATTCGTATTATGTTTTATATTCTGTTATCTTATTTTATTTTGTTAAAAATGTTGAGCTCAAACTGAGAAAGACAATACTAAATAGTTTAAATCAAACAGCTATTAAATACTTGATGACAGATTTTAAAGAGAATTTTAGAACATTTGAACGCAGGGATTAACCCAGGGGATTGTCTCTCTCTCCTTTTAGCCCTTCTTTTCAAATCCCCCTATAAATAAGAAAACAAATACCAAAAAGTCTGTTTTAAAATCCCTTAATCCTTGAACAAAAAGTTCACGCTGCCAGACAAAGTTAACCCACATTTCTGTAGGCCAAGGGATGATTGTTTTTATTTTTTGTTTCCTTCTTTTCCATTGACCTCAGTTGTTGACTCAATCAAAAGCGAAAACTGCCCGAAATGCGGGTACACCGAAAAAAAAAAAAGATATTGGATAATATAAGATCAATGTTTAAGTAAAACTTCGAATTAAATTTTAAAACAAACCCTCGATTTAAAAAATAATTTAAAATTCGCAACTAAATTGTCTTTCGGAACTAAAAGAGTGAAAAAAAAATTTCAAATATGTTCCCAAACTAAATGGTGTTGATTTTAAATCTTAATTTGTTCAGTGTATGATCTACAAATATGTCCACAGCTGTTGGCCAAAGAGCTGAGAGAAACTACAGAGAAACCGGGAGAAATCGGAGAGAGGGAGCATGCGCAGAGAGAGAGCCGGAGAGAGTGAGGGCAGTCAACAAAAACCGCTGCACGAACACGATCGCAATCAGTTGAGAACTTGGAGCGCGCGTGAACAGAACGCAGATAGAGATACCTTTTGGGCTTCAGATACACTGGCAGTGCGCATTACTCACTCATCCGCCAGATACGAAGATAGATTTCGCAGTGCGCCAGACGATTGCAACTGGCAAACTGGATTTACCACCCAAAAAGCAACAAAACTGAAAAAACCAAAACAATACCCACATCTACAATCGTGTTAAGTGAAAAACGAAGCCAATTGCAGCAGCAACAAAAAACTTTCAAAACCCGAGCCGTAGCGAAATAGGAAAAGTAGTTCAGAGCGTGAAAAATACGTTACTTGCTGCAAAAGTTGTGAAACGTATCCGAGAGATACAAACCCATTGGGAGAGCGAGAGCTTAGCAAAGTGCAATTTCCAAAAGCAAACAGCATCTAAAACATATCTATAAACCAACCGAAACCAAACAAATAATAAAGGCTGAAAAATTTAAAATACCCAAAAACAATTTTTCCAACCATTCAACCTCGACGGCGATTCGCAAGACAAACTATTGTTGGATTAACATTTTTTTGATCAAGGTAAGTCGGTTTACATATTTTTTATGGCCCTCATTAACACTCAAAGCTAAATAACAGAATAAAACCGAAAAACATTCCGAAGGTTTGAGTTGACTTGGCTTTTATAGTTGCTAGCCGTCTTGCACTCAAACCGACAAAAGTTGCCTGTCTGTTTTGATGTGACTCTGGCTAATTGACCTCCAAACTTGTGTTTTCATAATTAAGCCAAAACGAAACCGAGTAGTAGTAGCAAATTGAAAGTTAACGAAGCTGAAGAGTTTTTCAACCAGATTTAAAAGTATCTTGAAGTTAAGCTGGCAAAGGCAAAGGGACATTTTGTGTTTTAAGGTTGTTGACGAATGTTAAATGGGTAAAAAATAATCACGATATAGTTTATGGTTAAGAGGTTAAGTTATTTTAACCTATATTCCAAAATCACTTTTGGTGAACAAACCTTATAGTTTTAAGAGGAAGACCACCTCAAACTCCTTGACTGATCCTCAAGTACCATATTATTTTGTTCTCTGGAGTCACAAAGCGACACTTAAAATGCCAAGACGGCAGCTGCAAAAGAAATTTTGTGGCCAAGTCGATAAAGATGCATTCGGCTGGATGGTTTCGTGGTTACCCCAGTTATTGGCCTGTTTCTCGTCTGTTCTGTTCTTCGGGTCTGGGCTCATATCGAATGCGCGCGCATGCGCAAAGGATATGGAGGCGTCGGGGGTTGCAGGAGACGAGCTCTGTGTAATCTTTGCAGCTGCAGGACCGAACGATCTGCACCTGGCCTCGCCCGCTTAATTAATTTCCCAGCTGACTCAGCCCCGGCTCTCCATGGAAAAGCAAAGAGGGAAGTGACAAACCTCTGACTATGCCACTCTTCTTGATAAGCTTGTGGCGGGCAATTGAGGGGGCACTTCCTGCTGACCCAGGGGCGAAAAATGCTGAGGCTCGGCTGCAATGCCTCACTTCGCGGTGACACGTGCGAGGCGTGAACACTCACAGCCACATCCCCTCCTTTCTTCGGCCCCCACGGCTCCTATTCATTTTAATTTACTTGGCTACTGCGCGTTCGACAAGACTCAAAGCGATTCGAAATGCATTTGGCGCCATTTGGCCGCTCGGTACTTATATTTTTAAACGCATCAGCGACAACAAGACCGAAAGTCGTCACACATCCGTCCATCACACATTGGGGGCCACAGCGGCGACACTGCGAGAAAAAATGAGAAACACTTTTTACATAAAAAAAAATATATATATGATTCCCAGAATGGAAGAATAATTTATCATAAAAAACAACAGAACATGGTTAATATTTAAATCATTAACAAAATCTTTTAAGACTTGAATCCAATTCCTGAGATATTTTTTATTTAGAAATGTATAGTTAAGATATGTAGCTTCGTAACTTAAAAAAATATTTATATTTGTATTTAACATTTTTGTATACATTTGTAAGCTTAAAACTAAAGTTGATCGTTTTTTATTTTAATTCCTTTTATTACCAACATTTCTAACATTATGTGAGGTGAAATTTTATTAGCTCAGCTTTTTTAAATCTTAAAGTTTGGTAATAGATATTACCCTCACAATTTTGGTACCATATTCTGGATCTCGCAGGGATTTCTTTCTCTGTAGAGGGGATATGATGAATGGGGATGTGGGGGCAGACAGAGACAGCGAGACAGCGGGACAGTGGCCGAGAGCGAGACGGCGATAGCAGACGTCAGGCAGACGATGCATTTTCGCTGCCTCGATGGCGTTACATGATTTGTAATATCAGCAAACATACGTCACAACAACAGCGGCAAGAGCAGCATGTGCATAAATGGAATCCGGTTCGCTTGCCGACTGCTAGACGAGCAAGACATGTTTATTTTTAACAATATTCAGCAGATTATCATCTGTCGTCTGCTGCACTCCGATGAATGGACGAGTTTATTGCCTTGAAAGCTAGCCAAGAAAAAGAGGAATGTAATTTCAACAAATTAACAAAGCAACATATTCATTTGATTTGGAGACTGCACAAGAATTGCTCAAACTTAAAGTTATGACTTGGGATTTCCCTCGTCTTTGGTTAGTCAATGTTACTGATAAGGTTGTGGCTTTGAATGATATATTATGGTTAATTTAAATAACTATTACAAATTTTAAAACCACATCCCATTAGTGTTCATGAGTTGTGCCTGCTTTGTATAACTCAGAAATATTTTTCGAAATATAATATAATATGATATTATTATTAACTTTAATTTTGTGAAATTATATGTCGTGCCAGGCTCCCGGGCCAATTCACAAAAACCGTGAACCGCCCAGAAGAATCGGTTTCGTTAAGCGGAAACCGCTTGAAAGATGAAAAGGGAACCCTGGAGAAAGAGGAAATTGTGGGGCATAAACACCCGCCGACAAAACAGACAAGATACACACTCAGGCCCGGAGAATCACATATATTCGGCGGATAGCAAATTACGCACTTAAAGTGCTCGCCAAATGACAGGAAACGCGTCATTTTTACGAACTTCAAATTACGATTTTTTTACGTTTCCTTGTCTTTTGCACACTTAAAGTCGAAAGGCGTTGCCTGTGTGTTGGTTTAGTGGCTGCTACTAAGTAAGTAGCATGGGTAGAGAGGCCAGCACGGTGCAAAGTGCAAACACTGTGTTTTCGTGAGCGCAATTAAAACTGGCGCATTTCCTCATTTATTTGTGCGAGTGTATCTGCGGGCATTTCCTTGAAAAGGGACACATGGTGGGGGAGTGCATCCTGTGCGCGGCGGATATGCGAACGTTGCGCCGACGACTCGACGACTCGACTTCCTGCCATTGACTTTTGTCAACCGAATAGTAACTGAAAACCATTTCCCTTTCCTTTTTCCATTTCCATTTCCACCGGCCACATCCACATCCACATCCACCGAAAACAAAGCGAAGCGTGAAAAACAACGCGTGCTCAGCACGAGTTACCGATCAACTCGAATGTCAATGCCATATGCCATATACAGTATGCCATAGTATAGAACATTCCCTGACAACACGAATCAATCACTTCGAACTCAACGCGGGTGGAGGTGTATTGGAGATCGCAGTCAACGGAAGCCCCGCAGACAGATCCATTTGGCAATTGCTGACTAATCCGCCCCGCTTTTCCGCTTTTCACACGCTTTTCCCGCGCGTGGGATTGGGAAACCGAAATGAACTTCAAGTGTTTCCATTGGCCTCTAACGTAGGCGGAAGTGGATGCACATGGAAATCAAACAATCTAAACTGGCCATTACAAAGAGATCGGTTTATTCAAAATGATAGTATAATAGTTTTTTACTACCCAAACTATTATGGGTATGATTTTTAAGACAAAAAGCCAATACTGAAATTAGTTTTTCCATGTGTATGTCCATAGGTGGGCCTCCCCGTTCAGTCTTTGAATAAAAGTTGGAATTAAACAATTGATTTCATAGAGCAGCCACAATTATGTGGTTCGCCTGCTGGGGACCGCCTGAAGATCGGCAATACTTAGAGATTCTTTATGGGTCATTCTCCGCCGGGGGGTTCTTCTAGGGCTTTGTTATTCTAGCCTAATGGTGTCTGAAGTGTCGCCTGGCTGGATTTTAAAATAGTTTATGGCATCCGCTGTCTGATTCACCTCTTGGTTTGATAGGCGTGGGCTGAAATGGCTGCTTTCTACATTAATCTTAACTTGGGATTCGATAAGGGTCTCATTTATTCCACCTGCATTTGGGCATTCTAGGGTTCATTGGCCCGCCCGCTTGTCATTTCATTTCATTTCGTGTTCTGACAAAATGAGTAAGTAACTGGAAATAAGGAGCATTTCCCTTAAAAATAGTTATGTTTCCAGAAATTCTGATACAAATATTCCCCACTTCCTTTTAGTGAGTAACATTTCGTGGGAATTTCTTTTTAGCTGGCAATGAACTGTGTAATTAAAACCGCTGCGACTCCTTACGCATTTCCTTGAGCGGAAGCTACCCGGAGTTCGTTCCGGAAAACTATTAGGGTTCCCTTTGGGGGAGCTTGGAATCTCGACGCTGGGCTTCCGCTGGCTTCTCTTCCCATTGCCATTGCCATTTCCATTCCCATTCTCATTCCTACCCACATTCGCATTGACACCTTTTATGATCCGTCGGCGGATGTTTCGCTTGCTGTTTTTTTTTTGTAGTGCCCCCGATCCCCTGGCATATTCCCATTTGGGCGGCTCTTTGTTTTGCTCGCCACATTCGCATCTGCCAATTGGGCTGGTAATTATTTCCGCTCCACTCTGCTTTGACCTCACCTCCTCGGAGCGGACTCCGGACTCCCATGATCTCTGACCACCTCGTTTGCAATCGCAATCGAAGCTTGGCCCGTGTTTCCATGTCAGCTATGTAAGCCACATGCCGCCCCAGCCGGCCCCGCCCCCGGATACCCCATTCAAATGGACCGCCGATCGATACGACAGCCGCCTCGTAATGATTATTCAGCGCTTCCTTTCGCGTGCGATCCGCCTCGATCCGCTGACGCCGCCCATTCCGACAACAAGGTCAGATTTAATAACAACAGCATACGAACTCGGAAAGGAAGTCCCAGAACGGGCAGTCGAATACCAGACACTCTAGTGCTGAAGTAGTTTTACTGCCATCTTATCAAATACCTTTATAACTCCATTCAGGAAATCAGAACAAATGTACCAAGTACTATAGAATATGACTTTATAAAAACCAAAATGTTTTATTTTCTTAGCTTAAAACTAAATTTAACAAAAATATGATTGGCAGAAAAAGAAGGAAACAAAGTAATCGCAAACGGGCCTGTTGAGCTAAGCCCACCTCATGACTAATGTACCCCTTAATCGCTGAAAAGCGCGGATCATCACCCTTATGATGTGTCGCATGCGTATTATTATTTGTTTTAGTACATGCCCGTTTTGTTTCTTGCTTTTGCTGTTGTAGCGATTAAAACAATTGCCAGCCTGTGAAAGCATTTCCGTTGTGCTAACCACCACACACATGAATCACAGCCATTAATCAGCAATTCTTACTCCACTTTCAGAACCGGAGCCGAGCGAGCGGAAGCGAAATGCAAGTGGAAGCCAGCTACCCGAAATACGCCGGACGTGTGCCACCGCTGGACCTCTCGCAGGTGAACGCTGGCCAGGATCTGTGGGGCAGCAACGGGTCGAGCACCCCGTCCACCAGACGCCACCTGCACCATCCCTACCAAATGCTGGACAAGTGTCGCGGCGGAGTCACCCTGATCAGTGCCTCCTCGAACTCCTCCTCCGACGACAACAACAATCGACTGATGGGCGGCGATGATGGAGCCACAAGTCTGCTGCATCCCATGGGCTCCGACGGCCTGCCCCTGGATCCGCGGGACTGGACGCGAGCGGACGTGTGGAAGTGGCTCATCAACATGGCGGTGTCCGAGGGACTGGAGGTCACGGCCGAGCTGCCCCAGAAGTTCCCGATGAACGGGAAGGCCCTGTGCCTGATGAGCCTCGATATGTACCTGTGCCGAGTTCCGGTGGGCGGCAAGATGCTCTACCGGGACTTCCGGGTGCGACTGGCCCGGGCAATGGCCCTGCTCTCCTAGGTGTCTCGCGGATACCCCTCCCTGGTTGTACATATCTCTAGGATTCGGTTAGTTTAGCCTAGTTCTCCTAGCTGTAATGCCTAGTCGCTAGTGCTCTCGTTAGTTAAGTTTAGGCGTAACATCCTGCATTTCAATATTGTCAAAGATTGCTTCAAGGAATTGAGCAAAAATGATGATAGAGTGAAGTTAAAATGCTGTCCTATTAGTTTGATAAGTTCGCATCTGATGAAAATATAAAATGAAATTTTATAAACTGAACAAACTGGTGTTTTTATTGGACTCGAAAATAATGGAAATCATTTAAAGGGGAAATAATAAGTAATTTACGTTACAAGAACTTTAAAAATGTCAGGAATCTGCTGAGAAATTGAAAGAGGCTTAAGGTTAACTAGAATCGTTTAGGAAACAGTAATAGAAATTAGAAAATAATATAGATTTTTAAAATCTCAACATATAAACATGTTTTGCACTAATTTTGTTGACCTATGATAATGAGTCGACCTTGCAATCTTTCTGTACACATTAATTTCAATCAAATTTATAATTAGTCCAGATTAAATATGAATTTGTGAATGAATTATGAATTCATTCAACCCAAAATCTCGGTGTGACAAAAACCTTTTTAAAATTGAGTACCAACCGTATAGTAAGCTTTGAAAACAATGTTTTTTTTTGTTTTGCCTATGATGACACCGACGGATATTTGGTTGGTTTTCAATTAAGTATGTCCATAAAGCCGTGGAAGATCTCTGTGACATTCAAGAAAATGTCTAAAACCTAGTGCTTTGTTATATATTTGTTATATGTTTTTCGTTGCAAGCCTTTAAAATAGACATATTAACAAAATAAATAGAATAATTCTTACCAGATCCTTAAACAAAATTATCTTTGCTGTATTTAACAGCCACTTTGAAACTTTTTAGTTTATTTAATTTCAGTCTTGGCCAGCAGATACTTCTGAAATAATCCCAACAAAGAATACCGCACGGGTCTTGAGCAATTCCGCGCTCTTTGGGACTTAATGTTCTGTTTATGTCTTTCACAATTCCCCCAGACGATCTCACATTGACAAGTGGAATATACGTTCGCCCAATTAGCACATCATTAAGTCCCAACAAATGCTCTGAGTTGAAAATTTGGGTGGAAAGGCGTACAAAGATGAACCCCACACTTCTCACACTCACACACACAGACGAGCGCAGTAAACTCTTTGTTATTATTGGCCAGAAGTTAGTGCCAACATTTGTTTAGGCCCTGGTCATACATAGATCACCAGAAAGTGTTTATTTTCCTAAGACTTTTCCCGTTTGTGTGATTAATGTGGTAGGGGAAAAGGGGGAAACTGGAGTTACTTCTCAGTAAATAGGGAAATGGCCAAAAATGGTAGTACTGCAGTTACTTCACAGTAAATAAGGGAACACAAATAAAAAGAAAAGGGGGAGAAAAATTGGCTTTACTTAACAAAAAGAGGTTTTTACAAATACCCTTTTAATTTTCAGGGGGTACTAACAAAAATCACAGAAATCCTTCATAATTATAAAGTAAGGCAATAAAATAAATCCTATATAATAACCAAAAACTAATAATTTGACACTTAGGTATTCTAAAATATAAGTACAAATTGAACAAACTTCCCTCTGTAGATTCTAGAATGATGATCCGCTTAAAACAGAAAGTCAAAAGGCCCAATCTACAAGTTTTTCGGGAGGGACCCGAAGAGTGCCCATTTAAATTTTAGCTGTTGCAAAAAACGCAGCGGAACAATTATGACAATAGCAATAACAATAACAATAACGGATAACGATAATCAGCATCGGTAGTCAAATAGAACCCGGATAGATACAAAGATACATCCGTGTGTGGGCGAGTGAGAGAGCGATGGCTTACATATATACAAATTCAAAGCGCTCCATCCGCCCGTGCATCCGCTCATTTCATTTGGGTTTTTCTTTTTGTGCCTCCTATGAATGGGCAGATACACAGTTGCATAGATACGCAGATACAGATACAGATACATTTGGATGTTCTTCCTGCTGCTGCTGCTTTTTCGCTCCACGTGGCTCATTGTCGCTGGGTTTTGTAAGTTTGCATTTAGTGCAGTTCGGCCGTCGGTTTTTCGGGAGCATCCGGGATGTAGTTAAAGGTAAAGGAAGTGAGACAAATGAGCCAGACCAGACCAGACCAGACCCGAGTTCCCTGCTCGGTTGTTACCTTGTAAAACAGAAACCCAAACACAACACTCAAACCGAGGCAGCAACAGATGTCGCAACCCGACACATGCCACGACCAGGGGCACAGTCCACAACCTTGTCCGCCAGCTGACGCCGCTGCATCCGAAGACCTCGAAACGGGCCCAACAGGAATTTGAACTCCAATTACAATTCGGCAGAACTGCATAACTCAAATTGGGCAGGTCAAAAAGAAATCTTTAGAACTAAAACTTCATAGAGTTCCATCTCCACATTCCTGTTGAAAATATCGCAAGGCATTCATTTATACAAATACACATGTATATCTTCTAGAAATTACAAAAACTTGTATATTATTTTATATTTTCTATTGATTTTAAAGTAAATCAAAGTATCTAAAGTATCAATTCAGATAAATATAAAGTTGGGAAGATAATCCGGTTTAATGTAACCCTTTATACAGATTTATAACACAATTAATTGTACAACTAATGTACAACTTTTTTCCGTCATCCGACATACGTTGAATTTCAAATCAAAATTTTTATTTTATAACAGTAAATACTAGTACCACAAATTATCGAAAGAGTCTAAAATTCAAAATGCAGTCAAGCAGTAACTTTTTTAAGAGGTTGGTAAGGGTGCAATCTTTGTTTTGAAAGCTTCTAACCTCTCCTCTTCAGCTTTGTTCCCGTAAAGATCTATCAGTCAGTAAGTTCCCTATATATGACATGCATATCGAAAATGCCGCGGAACTCCACTCGGCCGGAGTGTGACCACAGGTTGGTGATCGAACAGGCCTTGGTTTCTGCCGTCGATCAGACACTACGACCCTTGGACTATGAGAAACGCCAGCGCGAAGCCCGCGAGATTCTGCTCAAGTCTCGGGAGAATCTGTTTCAGGAGATGGGCCTAGGCCAAAGTACGGCGGATGGAGGAGATGTGCTAACGGAAGACGATGAAGACGGAGCTTTTAACGGACCAGTGCGTCTCAAGTCGGAGATATTACTAAACGAATATCAGAAGTTGTACGAAGGGCCCGCCAAGTCGGCATCTTACGAAATTCTACTCCTAAAAGACATCAGTAAGTACAAGTTTGGTGTCTTATAAAGGTGCTATTCCAGTGATGTTTGACTCCCCAGAGCAATATACGTGGCTAGTACTGGGCCTTTGCATGGCGGCGTGTAGCATCTTTACTCTGATCCATTTGATATGACCTGTCACTAAATTATGTATATATTGATCTGTGGCGAACGCGGCGAGCAAAACAAAACGGCAAATCGAATAAACCATATAAAGACCGGGAAAATTGAGGAAACGCCGCTTATGTAAAGTAGAATATCCGCTGGCAGGCGAACGGAAGGCGAGGTGCGAAAACAATAAAAGCGGACGGAAGTGGACAGGGACGGAAACCGACGACGGTTCCGTCGATCGCTGGACTGTTTTCCGACCAATGCCACACAATAGATATTACAAACCATAGACCGGCTACCGGGCTTCGCTGTTCGGTCTTCGCTGTTCGGTCTTCTGTCTTTTGCCAATTTGTCGAAATGCTTTTTCCGCTTTTCCGGCGCCGTAATTGAATTTCTGTTTCGGGGAGGAAATGACTAAGCCAAAAACGCTCTACACTCCCGTCCTCAAGTGGCTCAGGAAGCTCGATAGGATGGGTTTTCAATTGCACAATCGAAAGACTCCAGAACTCCAGGGCAGGGCACTGTTATATTTTTTAATTAGTTCATTGCCTGCTCTGGCGCGATATTTCCCACGAAACTCCATCTGCTGTGGGGTAAACAAATGGAGTGAATCAACAGAAAACAGAAAAACACGAAATATGGAAAGAGTTTTCGAAGCCACACACAATGCACTGGGGGCAGCCACTTGTTGATCGTTTCTCGTTTGTTTGTTCTGGTCCGAAAGAGTATGCTAAACATGTTTGGGGCATCGGCATCCAGGAATTTATGATCCCAGCCCCTTATCAAACTAATGCGTAAGAAAACCCATCATTACGACCCACGCAGGTGAGTCAGAGCGGCGGATGCCATAAAGAATCCCAAGCCCAAATAAGGCGACGTTTTGGACACCATTAGGAGGCTTACAGAAAAATATATTACGAGACCCCTGGTGGAAAGTCTTAGGTATTTCAGAGCTTCAGGAGGTCCCCAGCGGGAAAGTCAAGTTCTGAAAGGGTAATTAGTAAATTTCGAATTCATACATTGGGCAAGCAGAAGAATCACGTGGAGTTGGGAAATCCCGGGGGTCCAAATTCTTACCGCTCACATTGGCGACTTCCGGCCGTGTTAGATGGAATATTTCTGTTGTTTTATTCAGCGAATCCAAGAGCACTTGAAGTTCAGCGGTTTGGATTTCTGCGTTTTTTCATCGCTTTGTTTTTTGGGTCTCGGGTTCTTTCTCACTCCCACGCTCATGGGAGCTGGAAAAGCTGTGTGTGAACTGTTGTTTGAGGGAAATGCCCAAAGACAAAAGTCTCAGGGCAGCCAAGAAACTGTCATTGCCAGCAGAACCCACACAAAGAGATACTTGGGTACTTTGGCTGGATGGGAGAATGTTATGCATAGAGAGCGGTCTGATTGCCACACACCAGAAGAAGTTCATGGGAACGAACTTTGTGGCCCGGGTAAGTCAAGTGTGAAGAATGGTGGCCGGGGGATTGGGGGCCTAGGATGGAGAGGGGCATACTTCCCCCTCATTGCAGCAAGTGCAGTCATCTAATAGATGCGAGTACCAGTCATGAATACGACAATTAATGCCAGCCACCATTCATGATTTACTCCTAGCACAAACGGCAATCAAGATAAAAACACCCTTCTGCACAAAGAAAAAAAATAATGACTTAATTAATGGTGAATTGTATACAAATTAAAAATATCCATTTATGAATATAAAATCTTATTAAACAATACTTTATCAGCAACCTCTTTAACTTAACAATATTATTGTACATTTAATAGCAAATCAGTCCTGGTTTTGTAAACTACATATATTATTGTTTTATTTTAGTTACATTTTGTTATACATATTACGTATTAAATATTAAATTGTATTTACTTCTTGAAGCATAATTTATTTTTAAAATATTTAAATATCCCAAAAAATGTAATGTTTCTTAAATATATTCAGTAATAACGTCAATTTGGACATTCTAAAGCACAGTCTTTTATTAATATATAGGTACAAATCGTAATGGAAATAGAAAAACTATTTATGGTTAGTATCTTAGTTTAAAAACTAAAAATACACCCCTTTTTGCCAGTGTAGTCCATAAACTCCTCTTCTCCGGCACTTCCCATCCAATTTCTTGCTTATGCAAGGCAACGTGACTGTGTGGGCGTGTCATCACTTTCAATTTTGCGGCCAATTTGAGTGACACTTTCTGCCTGTTTGTCACGCCGCTTGCGTAGCCAAAGATTGTGGCACAAAGGGGCGGAGGCACGGGAGTGGGAGTGGCACCGGGCTGCAGGAACCGCCAAGGAGGCCTAGAGACGCAGCTCTGTGTCTGCTCGTCGTCTGCTGCGCTTCCGTTTCCTGCGCATAAATTTTAATGAGCGAGCCAGATTCCCCTCCTCCGCCTCCCTATAAAGACTCTATCAATTGAAGATAAGAACTTAAGTGAAAAAAAGGAGAAAAAACTGTCGGCGGAATGGGAAACCCTTGGCTTCGTAAGTGTCTCTTACCTTGACTTTCGCGAACCGTGCACAAAGTCACGGCAATGTTGGCCATAAATTGGCACAACCAGTTTTGGCCACGGGAGAAAACAAAAGAAAAGCCGAGGCATTGGCCAAATGGATGAGGCTTTTACTGGCTTTCCCAACCATGAAATTCGCGCAGAAGCACTCGAGCAGGAATACAGGTGGGCCGACTGATCGACAGGTGTAGTATCTCGCATGGGAAATATAAAAACAAAGTCATACATTATGGGTATTTTTAATTTTGTTCATCAAATGTGTAGATTATTAAGCATATACATTTTTTTAGGTTTTCTTATAAACTTGTTTTGATATGCTATTTCGGAATAATTTTAATGACCATATGTATTTTATGAATATTTAGTTTTGCCTCAGGAAAGCTTAAAACGGTACACACAATTCAATTAATATCACTATATAATCTAAAATATAAATTCCTCAAATTGGTCCTTCTGAGAAACAAGTATCAAGTATTTTTGTGTTTGTTATTCATAAAATTTACTTAATTTATTTTTTAAAAACTATTCAAGTAACAAAAAAATATGCTCATTGACCGGAAATGGGAGCTCGTTAAAATACTTAAGCTCAAATAAATATTTTTATTGTGAAGAGCAATGTTAAGATTAAAAGTTTAAAGATTGGCTTACTCTTTTAACGGAATTCCCCAATTAACGCCCTCACATTCTCCATGATTAGTACGAAAATGGTGAATAAATAGTAAATTCTAAGACTTAATTTTTAAGAACTTGTTGGAACACCCCTTTTAAGGAAATCTCCAAATTCACATCCCTATAGGGAATATATATATTCTCCTAGATGCGCACATACCAGCAAAAAAGACATAAGTATGTTAATATATTTTCTAAATTTTCAGCGCAATCCTGAGATCTTTTCACTTCTCTAACGAAATCCAATTCACATCCTTATATTCTCTCTAATAAGAATATATATATATTTTCAATATATCCAGCGCAATCCTACGATTATGGATTCATATCCTTATATTCTCCTAGATGTGCATACCAGTAGAGCCCATAAGTACACAAAGAAAACTATCTAAGAACCTTGTTCTTGAATTGAGAACATTGTTCTTGAATTGAGAACATTCGTTCTTAAAAACCGTGTAAGTACATTTTGGTATCAATATAAGAACGAAATGGTGAGAAGGGATAAGTTAAATTGAGTTTATTTAACATCTTTTTGATAAGTATACACTAAGGACTGAACTAATAGTTTATTTGTACATACAAAGTACGTAAATACCGCCAATTCAACTTGATTCGACCAAAATAAAAACATTTTCAACTTAAAAATGTCGTCTATTCTTAAGAACATTTTCAACTCAGAAGAGAACGTCAGAATTTTCTCTGTGTATGTTAATATACTTTCTAAATATTCAGCAATCCTAAGATTAAAGGTTTAGGAATTTACTTTTTACTCTTCTAACGAAATCCCCCAATGCTCATCCTTATACTCCCCGTGATATTCTCCCGGATTCCAGCATACCCTCGCAGCTCTAGGACCCCAGTTTTCTTCTCTCTCCTTCGCAGTCTTGGCCACACACCGCTCAGTCTTCAGCTGGCAATCGAAACTAGTTTTTCAGGTTCGGCGCACGGCTGATAACAACAATTGCAGTGCGAATGACGCCGGACGACGGCGCATGCGCGCCACTCTTGCATTCCTTTCGGTGGCTCTGGGTGCGCAGAGCCCCTGCCCCTTCCACCTCCCTTCGAGGCATTTGCGGAATTTTAAT
The DNA here is from genome assembly GCF_014743375.2 of Drosophila subpulchrella. Lineage (NCBI taxonomy): Eukaryota > Metazoa > Arthropoda > Insecta > Diptera > Drosophilidae > Drosophila > Drosophila subpulchrella. The sequence goes on along the minus strand of NC_050611.1, from coordinate 572,478 downwards.
TGCGCAAAAAGCAGCGGGACGGAGAGGCCAACTGCAATTGCAACTGATGCGATGGGCTGGAATGGGAATGGCTGGGAATGACGTTGAATGATGGTTAGTTGGAGGTTGCCTGCAAGTGAGAACATATCGCGTGATGGTGATAGATATAATGGCCGTGGACAGAGCGCAGTCTTGTCTTGGGAAGATGGGGTTGAGGCTGCGATGGCACATTCACCGGCCACGCCTTGGACTCAGATACTTAGATACCCAGACTGCCAACCGCTGATTGCGATGGCAAACAGAAACAGAGACAGAAACCAACGGACCAGAGCAGAACCAAGCCAGTGGAGGGCTGGAGGAAAATCTTACACGCTGCTCGAATTATAAGTCGTCGACATTTTGCCTAGTAGTCGCCACAGAAAAATGAGCCAGCATAAATAAACCAAAGCGAAGCAAGGCGAAATAGAATAGACATTTGTATCTGTTGTTTGTGCCTGTGCCTCTGTCGCTGTTGTAATTGAAGTTGCAGAAAGCCAGAAAGCCCAACAGCCACAGCCACAAAGCCCAAACTAAAGAGAAGCAGAATAAGATGGGGTCTGTCTTGGTCCCCACCTCCATCCTCATCCACATCCACGTCTCCATCGCCGTATCCACGTAGCCAGTGGAGCGCGAGGCATGGCGCATACGGAAGCCATAAGCTGCAAGAGATTTCTCTTCTTTGGCCTCCGCTCGACTTTCGGCTGGCTGTTGAACCCGCAGCGCATCACTGGAGCGTGGTCTCCCCGCCCGCTGATAGTAGTCCTCCTCCCAAGGGCCCCACTTGGCCAAATCACTTGCCCCAAAACGTGTTCAAGGATGCCATCGAAAATCAATCGCAGAAACGAAAACGGAACACTGCCGAAAGGAAGGGATGCCCAAGCACAAATCGCCGAAAATTACAGGAAGCAAAAGCACTTGCCGAAACGATCGAAAATCATTCAATTACGACAGCTGGCCCTGCATATAAATAATGGGCGTGAGCTCCCCAAAACATAATTATGTAACCACACAGGGGAAAAAGAGATCTTGAGATGGCTTTATGAATTCAACAGCAGTATATTTTTTCTTTATATTTTTTTAGAAATTGTGTAATTTTATTTATAGTATTTATATTTATTATTATTTCATGTTTACAAAAGATTTTAATTTTAAAAATTAAATTAAATTATTCTTTGTCCTTTATTTTAAATGTATTTATTTTATTACTTGAAAATTTTTCTTTTTCGTTATATGTAGTTAAAGGGGGGAAAAAAATTGTAGGTGAAATCACAGGTGCACAAATTTATTTCAAATTTATTATTACGAATGAGGTCAGGGCCTTTGGGGCATTAAGTATGGGGCATAAGTATGTTTCCCCCATTTTTGGAACACAAATTTAAATTCAAAAGTGGCGCCAGAAACAAAACTTTCACAACTATCCAACACTTACCGATGTAACTGCTGTTATCGATAAATTACCTTTTGGTATAATTTCATGGTATATTTCACGGTATTTTTAAACAGACTAGCAACGGCCACACCTGCCTCAAAACAAGAAAAAAATTAGGATAATGCTGCGGATATAAACAAAGGATTGTCGAAAAAACGTTTTACACAAGATCGTTGGCACTTCCCCAGCAGGCAATGAGTTTCAATTTCTACGTGGAATCGTTCAATTCAACGTTGCAGTCGATTGCGCGACAAGTGGAGCAATTTGCTGGCGTTGCACTGAAGGCAGCTGTCGATCTGCGCGGAAATCTGGAATCCTTGACCGGCGATTTTCGTTGGCAGAACGGACCCATTGCCTTCACCGACTTACAGGCCACCCTGCTGAAAGTCCTAATCGTCCTTCTGCTGGGAACCTGCGTTCTAGCCGGCTACTCGTGGTCCGTTTACGGCCAAGTCATCACGGAGAAGTTTGTCAGACCAAGTAGGAATATGCTCAAAGCAAGGGGTTTATGTTGATCTCCGAAATACAGATATGTTTTGCGTTTCAGGTACTTTAAAGGAGATCGAGGAGCTTAAATTGTCGGTGGCCAAGTTGAAGTTGCCCAAGGAACACTCTCCGCGCATCTAGAAGCCATGTCCAAGATCAAGAAGTTCTTTTCGCGGAAGAAGGAGGAGGCTGCCGCCTTTAAAGTGGGTTTTTCAAGCACAAGTTATAGTAAACCCCTTAAAAACTAAGTACATTTGCAGCTTAAGCTCACGGGTAGCTCGATGGGCGCAGGTCATAAGCTGAATTCCACCAAACAGGAGGCTCCTTCGAGTAGTTCCCGCCAAAAGTACGAGGCCTATGTTCCACCCAAGCGAAACGATCTGAGTAACGAGGCCAGGGCAGCTGCCAATGCTGCACTGGCTCGCATTGATAAAAAGACATCCAGGGAATTCAACACCTCGCTTTCGGCGGTGAAGGCCCAGGCTAAACGGGAACTGGAGGCGGAGCGTCGCCAGAAGGAGGAGGCGGAGGCCACGGCTTCTACCATCAGTACAACCACTTCTTCTTCCGGTGGCGACAATCGTAACCTGGCCTGCGAGGGCGTCTTCTTCCGCTGCCCCATGATCAGCGAGGAGATTCTACCCAAAAGCGTGTGGAAGGCCCGGATCAAGGAGTTCCTGTACCAGCAGCTGGAGGGAGATCGCGGCCTCACCGGCTGCCTGATCATCCACAACTGCAACGTGAAGGAGAAGGCCGACGAGTGCATTGCCACGCTAATTAGATATCTGGAGAACCTTATCAAGAATCCCGAAGAGGAGAAGTTCTGCAAGATTCGCATGTCTAACAAGATCTTCAGCGAGAAGGTGCGCTACGTGGAGGGTGCGCTAGATGTCCTACAAGCAGCCGGCTTCAATGAGGTCACGATCGATGACGAGCAATTCCTGCTGTGGACCCGGGAGCAAACGGAACGGGATCTCGATTTGCCCACGCTGGTGGAAGCGCTCAAGAACTCTGAGACCATTCCCCTGGAGTTGGACAGGAACATCAAGGTTCTACTTCCATCGCAAGCAAGGCGTGTCGTGCTACCCGATGAGTTCTATCGCCTGGCCCCGGAGGAGATCAAGAAGGAGCAGCAGTTGCGATCGGAGGCCATTGCCCAGTCCCAGATGCTGAGGACCAAGGCGATGAGGGAGCGCGAGGAGCAGCGCAACTTGCGCATGTATCGATACGCTTTAGTCAGGGTTAAATTTCCCAACGGACTCTTTATTCAAGTAAGGCCTTTCGCGATGATGTCATCCGTAGGAATTTTGTGTAATAAGGTGAATCATTTTCAGGGCACTTTCAATGTCTACGAGAAAATAGCCGATGTGTTTGAGTTCGTGCAGTCTTGCCTGGCGGATGAGAGCCTAGATTTTAGCTTGGTGGCCACCAGCGAGGGAAAACTGGGCGAAGAAGACCTGGAAAAGACACTATTCGACTGCAAGTGAGTGCCGGAAACAATAATTTTACATGCAAGAATATTGATTTATGAGAAATCTCTTATTTCAGACTCATTCCCAACTCCTTGCTGCTGTTTAGCGCAAACGGAGTGTCTGCTTCCGTAGAGGCGGATCTAAACTACTTAAAAGAAGATCTTCTGATGCTGGTGCAGGCTATGTAGAAGTGATCTTAACCATCTAATCAGCGGTACTTGTCCCTTACATTATAACGGAGCTGTTGTTATTTATTACTTTCAAATCTATTATTCAAAATCAATTATAAACGCACTTTACAAAAAAAAAATAGAACGTGTTTGTATAAGCCTTAAGACTTAGTGTTCAATGCTGTTGCTTCAGTAAATTTAACCTGTTTTTTTAGGTTTTTAAATATATTTTTGAAAACCTACTTTCATTAATAAAAAAAATGTTTTTGAAATACTTTCAAGCCACTGTGCAGTCAACAGCTGTTTGGTATCTTTTCGCCGACGTTAGTTCAGGTGGTATTTCGGGGATACCTGTAAACGGTCCTACTTAAAGTGGGCGATGAGTGCAAAAATAAACAAATTGCCGTGCTAGCAATTAAAAATAAGCCAACAACCAATAAAGTATGAGCTTAAACTGTGAACTGTGAAGAGTTGCAGAAAGTGTAACGATCGGGGAACCATTTGGTGCTATGTAAATGTGAGTGAGTATGGACTTCCACCCCGGAATCAGATGTTTGTGCAAACAATAACAAAGGGCGGCCAAGTCGTCTCATTAACAAATGTTCAATGATTGCTTAGTCATATTAATTTTGGGGTGGAAAAACAATAAATAATGTTCTTAATAAGCGGGCAGATGTTACGCCTACTTAGAACTACATAATTCCCGCACTCTTCTATGCGGTCAGTTCATCGCGTGGTCTTCTGGCGCATTGTATTTTCCCACTCCACTCGACTTTTCCTGGTCATTATCGAATTATTATTTGTGCTGCTCTCCATGTGGGTGCAATTTGTAAATGCTTAAGCACTAATTTACCAGATGCTTGATGAGACGGCTGTCTCATAAAAGGGCATTTCTGAAAACTCGAAAAACCCTTTCGATTTCAAATATTTATGACTTTCAACGGCTATAAGATAGGAACCTGTAATGTTAGGGACTTTTAACTTTTCATGTAACCTATTTAAGAAGTAACATTTTCACCAATTTAATAATTTTTGGCTTTTTTTGTAAACAATTTAACAGAGCTTCAGATTTTTCTCTAATTCCGTTTGCCCCCAAGACAAATTTTGTTGCGGCGTCCCTGCTGACACCCTCTATAATTCGTCATTCTCCGAATACCATATAATTATATTCGAGTTTAACCAGTTCATATGCGCAAATTTATTTTACTTATGGCATGCAATATGTTTTGTTTTTCGCTCTAAGCTAAGAAACCATAATCTCACTTAATAGTTTTTCAATTGTTAATACATAAACTTATTTATTATTCGTCATTAAATTTGGTATACAACCTTGGAAATGTTGACTTTAACAGACCTTGTGGCTGATGGGATATTGTCGTTCGATCTCGCCCGATTTCAATAGACACCGAACTTGGTTGTCGCTATGATATTTAAAGTAAAAATTTCCAAGAAACTGGGTCGGAATAGAAAAGTTTCCTAATTTCGATTTCAACTTAATTCGTGGGAATCGAAAACTAGAACAGGGATCTTAATCTCTAGTTTGGTTTATTCAATTCCCCTGAGCAAACAGTTGCATTTAATGAACCAATTTCGCAGTTGGGCCGTTCAGTCTATCAGGCGGCATCAGAAACGGTATAAATAAAAGTCGGGGGAGGAATTAAAGAGATTGAGGAGATGGTGGGACAGCAACGGATGCTTTGTCGAAGCTCCCGGCACCGGCAATTTGGCGTAAATCTCGCTTGATCTTGGGAAAAAGTAAATAGAAAAGCACCTAAAATCAAACATTAATGAATCTTTTCGGCGCGGCTGCAGGCTCAGGGCTTAAATTAAACCAAGCAATCGCGCCAAATCGAAACACGCAGCCACGAGAAGGGAGCTGAAAGGCAGAAAGCTAAATAAAAACCAGCCGGAAAGTCAGAAAGCCAGACTGCTAGCCATCGCATAAATTGGCTGGGCTGGAGCCAAAGATTTCATTGTTGGCCATTGCTTATTATGGCCAGGCATCGGATCTAGGCCTTCATTAAACGGCCAAGACCAGCAACTTCAGATGCACTGAGAAAAATGTCACCAAATGTCATCTGATCAATATATGCTGCTGTTATATTTCATTCCAACAGAATGTTCCACAATTTCTTTAAGACCGTGTTCCGTTCTTAGATAAATCAATTTAATTTCAGATACTATCAAATTAATAGGACGAGAATGGCATACAATTTAAAATATTATACTGCATAGGCAATTATAAAACGGTTTTGATTCGTATTTTATTATCATATTTATATACCAGATATGAAGCTCTTTTCTCTGTGTACAAAAGAGCCTTAATTCAACTTTGGTCCGCGAAGCTAGTGCGTGAGATATGCATTATTTATCTAGCGAAATTTTTCTCATTGCTGCGGCAACTTGTTGCAGGCAGACTTCCTGGTTTGCCCAGCTGCGGCCAAGATAGTCGGTGGAATACCAAAATGATACGAATAGTTTGTTTCTGTCGGTAGATAGCGAGAAATATGTGGGACATCCTGAGGATCGTTGTACTTTCTGGGATAGGGGTTACGGGTTACGGGTTACGGGTCACCTCTCGCAGGTTGCAACCTGCACGTGCCTCGCCTCGCTCGACCGCCTGATTGAACGATTGAAAGATCATCACCCGGAGAGAGATCTGGCGGGATAATGATGATGATGAGGTGCAAATTGCCGCTGCCATGAAATTGCAAATCAACTTCTGACTCCCGATTGCACTTCATTCTAAATTGTTTGCTCAGCCCAGCAGCTCTGCTGCGGCGGATCCTCCGGCGTTGGCACAAAGATTGCAAATCGAATTTCCCAATTGCCGGGATGCCGCGCTCGGCTCCATTCTCCGGCTGATTTGTTTTTGTGGTTGCCACGAATCAACCGCACACAACAGCAACAATTGGGATCCCGCCCTTTAACAAGCATTTAGCTTGCTCCGCCAAGCTCGTGACCCATTCCCACTGCCCAGAACTCCTCCAATATGCCGGCAAGTTTATGACCCGACTCGAAATTGAAGTGGAAATCGGTTAGCAGTGGGTTCCCTTTTCGATTTGTTTTTATCGCTCCACGCAAGCGCCCTGCATTTACATATTTCTGCCTGCATTTGAACCCTGAACCCTGCGCCAGGGAAATGGGATCCCGAACGGTGAGCGAGGCGACCGGGCAGCTGTGGTCCGGATTAGCTCACTCCTGGCGGAAATGCCTGCCCTGTGACGGGGAAAACAAACAAATAACAATAATTAAGGCTTTTGCTTTAATTAACACTATTGAACTTGGGCGACTGCTGGCATAGGAAAGAAAAGAGGAACTGGCATTCTCGATAGCCGGAAGTGAGTATACTCTATCTTATCATGTTACTTAATGCTAGAACTTAGTACTAATGGAATAGAGTAAAGTTAAAACATAACTAATCATTAAAATTATCCTATGAAAAACCAAATTCATTCAGCAAGAACGAATTTTTTTTAATCATTTATCATGCCCTACCATTTTTAGAAATCATTCATTTCTTTGTTTTTTAACATATGGCTGTTGAAAAAATAAGAGATCCACGAACATATAAATGGGCACACTACTTATATTTTTAAGTTTTTTGACTGTGTCAAAACATTTTTTAGATGGCCATAGAAAACTTAAATATGAAATGAAAACAAAATCTTAATTGGGCTTGGGCTGAAGAACTAAAAAAGAATTGGACTAAAATAATAGCACAATTTCTGTAGAAATACAGTTCATATCTATCTCCTCGCTAAGGGGTGTTTTTGTTTTATAACAAACATAGACTGTTTTAACAATTATTTCATAATGAAACATTAAAAAACCCCTTGTTACATCATGAAAAGACTACACGACATACTCTAGCTTACCCTTTCTGGGAACCTATCACAATTTGCAATCAAATAAGAACTTCCGGTCCACTCAGCGAGTGTTTTATGAATGAAAATCTTGTCTCATTGTCTCATCCAGCTCCTCATCATCGTTGTCCAGTAGTCGATGTCCATCGCAAGCGATCGTCACGCTCATTGCCAATTAGTGCAATCAACTGCGTCGATGGTGGGTGGGGTTCTCGGAGCGGGATGCTGAGCGGAATGGGTGCTCCACTGGGTTCTGTTTGCTCAGACCTCAGCCTAGACAATTGCCAGGGAAATCTTACAGAGTTCACAACTTGATAAGATTAATTGACGGGGTCTCCCTTCTGTTAGAGCGCTTAAACCAGTTTATGGTAAAGGGAAAAATAATGCAAAATGTTTATAATATTCGTTTAGTTAATAAGATATTTTTAATGCCTCTTTTTGAGAATGTTTTGCCTAAAAAATACTTAAAACCAAAACACAAATTCTTTAACTGGTTTTATCCGCACTGTAAGCTGTAAATTATATGGTACTAGAGAAGGATCATAACTTTTAAGATGCAAAATGTGTATTATATTCCATTAATTTTACATTAAAAATACTTAAAAGCAAAATACAAATTCTTTAACTGGTTTTGTACGCACTGGTACTAGAGAAGGATCATAACTTCTAAGATGAAATATGTCGACAATATTCCTTTAATTTATGAGATATTTTAAATTTATTTATTTGTTGGGAACGTTTTACATAAAAATGCTTAAAAACAAAATATAAATTCTTTAACTGGTTTTATCCGCACCGTTAGCTGTAGATTATATAGTACTAGTGAAGGATCATAACTTTTAAGAAACATAAAGGAATAACGTTAGGAAAATTTAAAAAAACCCGTTGCCCAAAACTTGTTGAGTACTAAAATCGTCAGTGATTAAACAACATAATTAAAGTGATCAGATATTGCAACAGCCGAATGTAAATTTAATCAACTATCTCGACCAGCAGCTTGTTCAATTTATAACGTAGCCCCTGTGATAAACTCCGCCTCCCCAAGCCCCTTAATCTAACCACTGCAGTCAATTTCAAATACATTTGCAATTTGTCAAATTTTGGTAGCCAGTGCCAAGATAAATTAATTTCGGCATCGATTTGATCGCTTGTCTCTGGTCATTTTGCATGGCTGTGGGCTGGGGGACAGGGAACGGGGGCTTAGGGGCTTGGGGGGGTGGCTTAGACCATGTTAGCCACAAGCCAACATGGCTTGGCTCATTGTAAATGTGCTTTAATGACCACCGGTCAGCAAATCTCATTTTTTGTCGAGGGACCCCATGCCGTTTCACACACACAGAAAGAGACGGGCGGGCTGGTGGCTTGGCAAAGATTTCTGGTACCTGTAAAACCCCCTCGCAACTCCCCTGCGTCCATCAACCGCCAAAATAATGACCACTGTCCACATGGTGCAAAATTAGACATATTTTCTTCTTACTTCGGGTGCTATCTGCCGCCCCTCGTCCCGCCCTCCCACATCTTGGCTCACCTTTTGCATTTTCAACACCAAAAAGTTTTACATTCGGATTTTCCGCAACTGCTGAGAAAAATGACATTACAAATTGTGGGACATTTGTCTAATTAAATCCCTGCCTGCTCCAATAACGAGAGCTTAGATTACAATCTCACAGCGGTGCGTAATGGCTTTTGAGCCAACTTCGGGATGAAGTGGCTATTTGGGGAAGGGCGGCTGGTTGAAAGGTTGCATTTTGGGGTAAAAAGTTGGGAAAATTTAGTTAGGACGAGGACGGAATTCGAGTGATGGAGGGCTGCACTTTGCGCTCCAGTTTCAGAAGGAGGATTTGATGCTAATCATTACATCCTAGTTAGTTTCCAGAAAATTCATTGTTCAAGACAAAAGAGTAGCAGCCTAAGTTAACTTTCGTTTAGTATTGACACACATATTTTGTAGAATCAACAGATTAGTATTTAAGTTAGTTTTGAAAAAGAAAGTTTTTAAAATTCGGTTCATAAAAAATGTAAGAGGAAAGTAAAAGGTTTTGTGGCTTAAAGATATCTTACATCGTCGGAAATGCTATCTTCGTCCTGTAACAGACTTTATAAAAATATAAAAATCAGGTTTCGTAGAACTTTAGTATATTCATTAGATAATTTATAAAAAAGATAGATAAAAAGATTGAAAATATATTGAAATTTTACACCCAGAAAAAGGATGGAAGGTATGGACTAATTCTAAACTCTAAACTTACAAAGGGAATTAGCCACTAAAAAATATAACCGAGCGCCAGCGGTACAGTTTCAGCTTCCGGTTTATTTGACCCGGGTTCGAGTCCTGCACAAGACAATTTTTTTTTCTGAGTGTATAAATCGAATTTAAATCCATATAAATAGACAATTTTTACAAAATTTCCTTCCAAGCATATTTTTTTTTAAATCGACTCCTTTGTTAGCTTTATTTTTATTCCATCTTATAAAAAGTAAAATTATTGCAATATTCGAATGGAACTTTTCGGGTTAAAGCTAAAATGATATTATTATCTACATACGTAGGAAGATAAAAATTACAAGCCCTGCTAAAAAAACGTCTGACTAGTATGAATCTTTCAAATTACAACTGACCAAACGATCTTTCAATATTTTATGGAAAACCGACATCAATTAATTCATCTTCTCTAAGTGGTTTCATAATGGTAAAATAACATTTTTCCTATAGAAAACCCCTTGAACGTTATTTTTATTTAATTCAGGCGAGATAGGGGCAATCCCCACTGCATTTGCTGTACATAAAGGGCTGGCCACTGACCAATTAGAAGAGCAAAAGAAGTGCAACCCCAAGCGACCGCTGGCCAAAACGAGTGACAGAGGACCGGCATCTAATGAAATTAAGTCGAATCTCGAGCAGTGAGCACTCCACTCAAAGCTATCAAACTCGGATTACTCATGTGGAACCCACTCAATGACCGACTGATAAGAACACGTGTTGCTCCATCCGCCGTCTTGCTCGCACCTCCCCAAGCGAGAGACAGAGAGCGAGGGAGAGGCTCCAAGGCGGGAGAGGGAGAGGCTCAGCTCGCGAGAGCGCGACTCGACGAGGGGTCCAATTAGATTACCGGCAGCAAGCATGCGCTCCCTTTCTGCCCAACGCAGGCTCAACTGGAAACTGTTCCAAAGGCTTTGGCGCTGGCGCTGCTCTCTTATTCTCGCCGAGTGTCTTTTGGCCCTCCATTCGCCAGTCGACTTCGACTTGGACTTTCGGCTCAGTTGCTTTTGAGTCTCATTCCGGTTTGCTGCTCGTCGTCTCGCGGATACTTCAGCGCACTCGCAGTTTCAGTCCGAAAATTCCTCTTAAATCCAAGGGATATTTAAAACTAACAGATACTAAAAAAACAGAAACAGTTTTATAAAAAAAGTATTAAAGAAATGCCGACGGCTTAGTGAGAAAACAGTGAAAAATAACAATCTGAAAGTGGATTTTATCACTAGAAAGCCTGTAAAGATCCTTTTTAGTGCAGTGAGAAATTAAATATCAAAGTAAGTTATAGAATATAATGCCCAAGCTAACCCTATAGATCCACAAAAAAGCTTTTTGCCTCTGGTAGGTAAATATATACCATTTATATGAATAGGATCTATATAAAATCTCCAAATACTGAGAGAAATTGTAAATAAATGTAAGTTCTACAAGATTATGGCCATGTAAAACATGGTTCTTGGTTCCAGTTGGTATATAAAGATATACTATGGATAAGATGAGAAAGCCTTTGGGAACCCTATAAAAAACATTAAGAGTCAGAGAATCATTGCAATTTCCAGAAGATAATACCTTTGAAAAAAACATTTTGGTTTAAATTACCCTTCAATATATTTATAATCTATATAAACCAACGAAAGTGAGTGGAATCTATCTTGGAGTCCATCCGCTACCATATTTGAATTCCCAGTTTTAGAATAGACACTCACAAAAATATTCCTTATCGCATCGCATTGCCCGAAGATCGTTAATATTTATGGGACACTGCTAGGGGATAGGATCCGAGCTGCGAGGAGCTGATAAGCCAGCGACGCTGATTATTCAGCAATATGCATCAGAGGTCTATATTGTGTTGCTTCATTCAGAGAGCGATCCTATCGTCTTATCTTCGATTTTCCCGCCGGGTTTTCCCGGCTATCGATCACTTTTCCTCGAAATTAATAACTTTTGTGAGAACAACTGGCAGCCAACAGGCGCACAGCGAAATCATGTTCGAGTGATTAAATTAATTAATGATATAGACACACTGCGCAATAGTGTCCACGCAACCGATGGAGAAGATCTTCGGTGTGCAGATCCAGAGGCTGGCGATCCTGCAGCGGCCAACGCCACATGATGCGGATCGCCGGGCCCAAGTCTTTGGCCAGAACCCAAGCTCTTGGCCAAGACCCAGTCTGAAGCTGCAGAGGCGAGCAGATCGTTGTCTTAACTTGTCGTACACGATGTCTTATACGTGTAGCAACAATTTATTTCGCCGGCCAATGAATCGATCGCCAGTGCAATCGATGATCATGGTCTTTGGGAAAAGGAGTCTGCGGCTCCGCTATCCCTGGCGATCAATCAAGCCCGGCTGGATGATCAGTATTAGCTGGTCTAAAAATAATTATACGTTGGCTATCTCCATCGATGAGAGAAAAAAAACGAAGAACGTGTAACCAAATGGGTTCGTTTAGTTTCATACTTATGCCGGCTACATTTGGGTGGGTTATTTAATACAAATATAATATAGCTTACCAAAAATAGATTACTCTAAATACGGGTGTTGGTATACCCATTTAAATTATAATTTGATTGAGTAAGGGAAAAATATGAATTTTAGTTTTTGTTCTTGTTTGTTTATATAATTTTTATTCGCTGATAGGGATGCCCCGACATTAAACAATTTGAGTTAACATAAAAACAACAATTAAGCTGATAAGCAGCAAAATATAAAAATATAATTTTTATTTATACTCTAAAAACGATTGAACTGCAAATTTATTAATTAATAGGATGTTTAGACATGCTATTGGTTTATTTAGAGGCATTAAAATGAACTACATATAAAGTCTCGATTAGGAAAACTAAAACAGTCATGCTAAAGACCAAAATTATTTACCAACAGATTGCAGCTTACAATGGCTGCCTTCATATAATCTATAATCTATATAAGCACTATGGTTTTTGAATATTAATAATTCACCGATAAGATAAAGACCAAAATTATTTACCAACAGATAGCAGTTTACAATGGCTGTCTTCATATAATCCGTAATCTATATAAGCACTTTGATTTTTAAATATTGATAATTCACCGATAAGCGCCTTATATATAGACAGCATGAGTCAGATCGACTCAGTACACTTCAGTCAGATGTCCGAACATCTCATTTTTGCTTGCCTTTAGGTTTGCCTTTTGGGTTTGTTAAGACTTTACGACTTGTGTAATTAGTTTTTCCCTCGAAGATCTTTTATGGCGACCGACAGACTCCGAGATATGTATATAGATGTGCCAGCACCACTTGCACCACACAGCGAAGCCCAAACTCTCTCTATTACACTTAGTGTTCCAAAAAATATGCCATTAAAAATTGGAGTAACTGTTTTTCCAACTAATATCTGTGTCCAAAGCGCTAATTGAAGGCAACTTCACAACTTCATAGGCGACTCTCCCAGCAGCCGACTCCTCCGGGTCGGGGGTCAAAGTTCTTTCAGTTTGTGTGTGATTTTCTCGAGATGGGGCCGAAAAGAGCTCGACTGACTGACGACAAGTGCCTGTACACCTCTTTCAAGTAAGCTGTCAAAGACAGCCCGTTGGCCGAGCTTGTTTACAGCCTCCGATGCTGAATTAATTAAACTAACTCTCGGCTGGCCGAGGCATAACCCCTTGGCAGCCAGGTGAGTGCAGCTCAATTTGTACTTTTCGAAATTGGTCAGTGTAACCCGAGGACAATGACTTGGGCTGCCTTCGACTCCCTTTTGGCCCCAACTTGTCTGCCGGGCACTCGTCAGAGGTCCTTACAAGAAAAGGACATAATTGCTGCAATAGATTCTCGACAGAAGTTGAAAGGTTGCATCAGCTGAGGATGTCTTTACAGAGACTTGAAAACGGGGATGAACTGTACACATGGAAAAATAGGTCGCTTACTCTTTAACTGAATTCTCCATTTGCAGCCTTTGGAAAATTCGTAACATATTTTAAAAATACTCGTTCTTTTTTTATAAACGCATGGATTTAAAATCTTGAAAAACTAGAGATAAAAGCTTTTACAAATTATATGAACATGTTATATAGAGTGTACTTACATCCTCTAAAAGGTTACTTATGGATTTCGCGCATCATAGTTAAGGATTGAATGAAATTTTATTTACATATACTTACAGTACTAAGATTTCTATTCGTAAGGATACAGTATTGAAATTGCAATTTTCCCTAATCTATCCCTGAGTCAGCCATCTCATTTGCCCAACATTTTAATTTCCTCCTTCGACTTTGTCAGGGGTCAGAGATTTTCTAAAGCTTCGGCCACAACATCACCCACCTCTGAATCCATTTTGTGTGCGATGGTCTATTGATTGGAATATTCATTGAATAGTTTTTAAGCTGATTTATATGCTATTGTGTGTGGTGCTGTCGATTTAATAAATTTTTAATTTCAACTCCGGGTCTGTCTGCTGCTCCTGCCGCTGATGGCTCCTAAATCCACACATAAAAGATTCAATCAGCGGAAGGAGCAGGGAGGAGTCGGAGGCCAGAGAGCCGGCGATGATGATGTTGTTACTGCTGGTGTGCCTGCGTTCAGGTATTAATAATGCCGGGCACCGAATAATCCCCAGAGCTCCCGAGACATCGTAATTTGCAAAATGCACAATCGCTTCCTATAAATCAAGCCGGGGAGACACGCCGGGCAGCAGCGTCGAAGAGAATCTATTCAGATCCCATCGCGCAGGGTTGAAATATATATTTCACCTGGCCGAATCATAAGAGTTCCTACAAAGGCTTTCAAAACGAAACCAAGCCGAATAGCTGCTCCGCCGTCAACTGCTATCAATCTCAGGTGAAATGGAGCTGCGTCCGCCGGCCATTAGATGCTCCCTGGTGCAGCGCAGCTCGCGGAGCTCCATTCCGCTTTCAGGAGACCAGCCATCCAGTCCCATGCAATCCCGACCAGCCTCGCAGTCATCGCAGGCCAAGCTGCCCCGCTCAAAGGAAAGCGCCCGTCGCAATAGATCGCACATTGCAGATAGAGGCGTGCCTGCCACTCCACTCCACAAAATCGAGGAGTGACAAATCTTACGGCGAAATCTATATACCCTAGAAGGCAGCACACGTAAATGGTTTAATGATAATATTTGAACCTTGGGGCTTGGTAAATTGTTTCACCAAAAGAAGGGATGAAAGTAATAATTTGAAATATTGTGATCAAAGGTGTTTAGTAAGATATATAGTAAGTAATCAAGAGACTTATGTAGTGAACAAATAATGTATCATTTAAAAATGAAATTGTAAAAGAGTCTTCAAGTGTAACCAACCCAAGCCGGGGTACCTTCCTTGTGGTATGTACCTCCTTAAAAAATAACGCAAAAATAGTGTTATTTATCCCTTAAGTTGGTTATTAAAATTGTAAGATAACCCAATCTGAAAAATTAAAGCAAAAATTTAAAAATACTTAGCTCAGAATGATAACTTCTTAGCATACCCTTCGCTTTAAAGGGTATACAAAAGGCAAAGCCAAACAATGAGCTGCAATTTCTGGCCACAAAGGATGAACGCAGCGCGTATGCCGGGCAGGGAAGAAAACAAAATAAAGGAAAAATCAAGAAAAATAAAAGAAAGAAAAGGAAAGAGTTGGGGACAAGAGCCGAGGAGAGTTGGATAGATGGAGCCGGGATCGGGGAGTTGCAAGAGTCGCACATTCGGCGAGCGCCTTCAGCAGTTGTTATAAATTATAGTGCCGCATGCGGAATGAATGCCCAAGATCAAACCGGTGGTACGTAGTACGTACACACACACCACAGATACAACAAACCGCCGAACCGAAGGGGGAGGGCCGATTGGGCGGTTGGTCGGCTGGGCGGCTATAAAAACAAACCTCCGCCCCCGCACGTAGTCGGTTGTGGCCGTTGTTGTTGGTGATGTTGCGGTTGCTGTTGCTGTTGCCTGTTGCTGCAAAATATTTAGCAGTGTACCGCTATGAAATTTGGTATTCCAAGACGGGACCAACATGCCGCCTCAGCGGTGCAGGGCACTGAAAAAACTTAGATATTCATATATTTTAAGCAAAATTAACTTGGGTTGAAATACATGTCCTATGAAAACTTGTATTAATAAATTTTAAGATCTATTGGACGGAGGTGTCATACTGTGCTTGTAAAAAATTTAAAAAATGTATATTTTAAGGCTGTAGTTAGTTGATCTATCTAATCGAATTTCTTATTTTTATAAATTTTTTTAAACCTTGTAAATTTGGGAATACAAATTAAATTTTTTTTATGGGTTAGTTATGCTGTATAAAGCTGAACTTTATTTTAAATAAGGTATTTAATAGATCAACTCGCAAATGCTTGCATTTATTTTTTTTCGTGTGTCTTGGCGGTGGTGCAGCAGTTGGGCTGCCATTACCATTACCACGTTGTAGGCATGTTGTAAATGCCAGCCGACTGCTGTGGATTTTTGTCGTTTTCTGCTGCTGCAGTTGTTTGGTATATATGTCGGTGTGTGTTTTGGCCATAAAAACAGAAATAAGCCCACGGAAAACATGTCCAATTGCGCTGGCAAATATTCTACGCTGGCGGCTCATCTGACAAGAAAACAAACGCAAATGCAATGGGCAATCCTTGATCGCAAATTTTTAGGAATTCGGTGATTCTTATGAGTTACTATGGCGAAAAAAGCCAGCTAATTAGTTATAAAGGTTAGGAAAAAAGGTATACAGAAATCTCAGGAAATTACATAGGTGTGAATGTTATTTGTAATTATAAACAGTATGGAAAGATAGCAGTGGCGTTTTCTATTCATATTGAATATTGCGTATCGTTACGAAATTTCTGAAATTGAAACCTATTTTTATATTGAACCCAAAACTGTATCCAAGAAAATACAAATTTTAATTTTAAAATAAATATTGACATTATAGTCATCCGCCAAAAGTATCTCCCTTTCATATGGTCCACTGCTAAATAATAATCTACATATCAAAAGTCCAGCGACTTTCCGAGAATTTCGCAGTTTGTTTTTCAGTACGTAAAGCGCAGTCCATAAAAGCCAAACGAGTTTAACTTAGTTAGAGTAAGTCAGACTTTGGTTTCAGCTAATGCAAAGCGACGGCGGGTTTGTTTGACGAGTGCAACTGCGGAGGAGAGACAAACAAAGTGCCGCGGTTGTCA
The DNA here is from genome assembly GCF_014743375.2 of Drosophila subpulchrella. NCBI lineage: Eukaryota > Metazoa > Arthropoda > Insecta > Diptera > Drosophilidae > Drosophila > Drosophila subpulchrella. Next base: position 555,640 of record NC_050611.1, on the reverse strand, counting down.
AGCAGCAGCAACAGCAACCATATCGGCGAGACAAAAAATACAACAAATTAAAAAAACACAAAAAAATACGAAAAACTGAAAGAAAACGACTGCGTTTGGGACTGTGTGCTATGCTAATTACTGGACATGACGGCAGCGCAACGCTTTCGGAATCGGCGGACCCCATCCACATCCATGTGAACAAAAGGCGCAAACGTTTACGCACACTCCGCTCAGTCGCATTGCATTTGCATAAGCAGCCATAAAAGCAAAATAGGGAAAAACAACCAGCTGGCTGAGGAGGCCTTCGGTAAAAACAAAAAGTAACAGAGACTGCGACGGCGGCAACTTAGCAGATACTACACGACAGCAACAACATCGGACGATCCCAACTTAGTAATGGGACAAGAGACTTAGTGAGAATTCGCCTTCTTGGGCCTGACTGCTGTGTGAAAATAGATTTCCTTTTCGGCTGACTCTGGGAAATTGTGCGATGCAAATGGCACTAAATAGGTGATTTATTCTGGGGAGTCTGAGTAACGTACTAAACAGGGGTCTTATCCTGCGAGTTTATGTAACAGCCTCCAGGAATCGAAACCCATGGTGGGATCTTCTTCATCTTCATTTTATAAATCTCTGATTTATCGTCATTACCTTATTTCTTAAAACACAAGATAGGGAATCTGAAGATCTACAAAAAATGTTCAGTTACGCCATAAAGGTGGCAATAAGTTAAAGGTTAACTAGCCACATCATTACAGCCAAATATCATTTCGAAATTCGAATAATCTAGACTTTTTTGGGACTTGGAAGTAAAGTTTATAGGTTATCGTTTTTCTAGAAGTTTACTAACTCTGAAAGCATTTTGCTATTTGCTAAACTGTTTGAAGTCGTCATCTGAAATATAATTGATGTACTTAAAGTCGATTAAAGGCATGCGCGGATTCACGGGAGGATAAAGGGGATAGATATGTATTATATTCCAAATTTTATTTTTTTATTTTATTTCTACCCCCCCACAACCAAATTCACAAAAGGTAGTCTAGAAAGCTTAGCTACCTAACTGACCTGATTGGTAATATAACTAAATCAAAGAACTGCGGTAACTTCAACTCTCTATTGAAATGTAAAATCTATTGTCAACTCTCTATATCCGACACTCCCTTTTGCGATCCAACTACTGAGTGATTGACAGCCAAGTACCAAGTCGTAACTTCCAGATACTTTACTGCACTTCTAATGGAATGGGGCGATGACAGTACGCGTATAATGAACCTATCATCATTAATCATTATCTGGATGAAATAGAATTATAGAATTGAATTGCTGATTTGAGCACACCGAGCCACGGGGAGCACGACGATCGGCAATTCTAATTAGAGCTATTCAGGAAATCTCCGACTTTAGACTTTGGATTTTCGGCTTTGCATTGGCATCTTCCATCGCGGGTCTAGACCAAAAAAAGGAAAACAGCAAACGACACGAAAAACATGGCCAGAAATGTCAACTGGGATTCAGTCTGTTCCTCCGGTGCTTGTTATTTCTTTCGGCTGATTTTGGCATCCCAGAAAGTTGTAACCGCCAGAGAGGAACACGAAGCCCAGCTTCCACTCAATGTAAACTTTCGATTTCCTTTTTTTGGTCCTACCACGGTGACCATTTCTTGGGGAGCTCGGCTCGGAAGGTAGCCGGCCTCACGATATTTGCGTGCCAAAGCGAAATTGTGTGGAAGTCAATTGGCAGTCACGTTTGGCCAAAGCCATTGGACCTGGTCTTGGACCAGGGCCAAAACAATCCACTGCAGCTGGGCCAAATTAAATTGTCAGAGCGGCATTAAATGGGAGCGAATGGGGATCGGCGGGGGCAGAGCCCACTGTAGGAGCCAGAGATAGAGTTATCTTTCGATTAACAAACGATTGAAATTAATTTTACAATATTTCCGCATGCCGGCCATGAAATGTGTGGAAAACAATGACAACTGCAACAGCAGCAGCCGCAGCAGCAGCAGCAGCAGCAACAATAGGAAAATCACGAACCCGGAAGAGGCCCTCCACTGAAGCTCCAGACTTGGCCAGATCCAAGTCGCTTTGATTCCGATTCCTCCACCATCTCCGCCCTCTCCGCAGGCCTCCTTTTCCCCGCGGTGGCTTCGGTTTCCCGCCAGCAATTTCTTCATTTCTGCCGGAATTTCGGCCAGGGAACCGGTTGTGATGTAGCTCGTATTTTGGCTGAAATTTGTTCGCGCTCGCGTTGACAATTGTGTCGTGTAAAGGGCTGCCCGAAAGAATGCCAAATGTGCGGCCAGCGTGTTCCGACAGCTGGAGAGATGGGCTGGAAGCCAGAGGCTGGGTGTAAATTACTTGGCCAGAACCAGAAACAGAACCAGAGCCGGAGCCACCGCGAGGAGTAGCAGTTGTAGCTGTTGCAGTCTGTCAGTTGCAGTTGCTGCCGCCGTTGCACTCGTCAAAAGCGCAATCAATCATGTGGCCAAGAATGCCCGGCCAGTAGACAAATGGAACCTGTTTGCGGCCCGGCACTGGCTATCAGTGTTAAATCTACAAGATCATTTTGCCTGCCCAGCCGCAAACCCATAATTTGTGATTGTTATAAGCCAGAACCGTAACGAGTTCCACGGACCAGTCGTCGTAATAGACTCGTCGCCGGCCTAATGAATTGAATCGTTTCTGATGGCCTTGTTGGCTGCGTTCTTTCGCAGCCATCACCCGTTCGACTGCCATCGATCACGCCGGAATTGGGGACTCCTCTTTCGCTGGCCGCGACTTCTTGGGATTCTGGTTTTCGGCCGGCCCTATCAAGTGGAGGGAATCTCTGGCCCAGGCACGAACTGACTGGCAAGACCGCCCGCTCAGCCAGAGTCAACAGAACTTTTGGGTCTTTGATTGGGAATCAGTTGGGGAAAACTCGGTCATCCTGCCTCACCTACATAGATCGCCTGCATTCTGCGGCTCCTTTCCTGCTTCACTCCATTGCCTGGCTGGTTCAGCTGCACAGAAAGAATCAGGATGGTATGTGCAAAAAATATAATGAAACAATAACACAAATATCTCTATCATAAGCTATAGTTATATTATAAATTTTAAGTCTAAATAGAAGTACTTCAAATTAAATTAAGTTCAAATTCAACGTATTTATCGAGTTCAATCCACTCCTTCATTATTCAAATGTTTGTAAACCCTCTTTCTCCCAGTGTGGCCATCCATCCTTTGGCTCCGAGAGTGGAGCGCGCCTATCGCCAACTGTCATCATTTTCAAATTATTTCTCGTTGAATATCTAATCAAGATTCATGCATGATCGCGGCTAAATTGCTTCCAGGCAAGACCAGGCCGAAGACCAGCATAACAATTGCTATTCTAGCCGGGTTCCTGAACCATCCGGCATCCAGACGGAGCTCTTCACGTTTTGCTGTTTGATTTTGCCCCAGCGTTTCCATTGTTTTCCACCCGAACGGAGTTAATAGTGTTGTTCCCGACTGGGATTCTTTGGGGCTTTGTTTGCATTTTGGTTTATTTTCTTAAGATTTCTCTTCTTTATTTTTTGTTGACAAGCAGACAACGAATTTTTCATCGGGAATTAGCCCCGACAATTGTTTTTCGCTGCCCATGTAATCATTTATGTTTATGAGTCTCTTACGACGCTGTTACTGTACTCGCATATGCACTTATACTTGAACTTTAGCTTGTCTTTATTTCGCTTAATTGAAACTAGACAGCATCCGTAGGTAAATAATTCAATTACCCACCAGGCGGTGACTCAGATCGCGTTGCAGTTGCACTCGGGCACAGGGTGCTGCCGGGCAATATGAAATTCTATTAAATTTGTTGTTCATTTGGTGGTTAATTCGCTGTGGCGGCCACTTAATGGTTATTAACTTTCGTGTGACATCTGTGACTCGGGGTGTTTGCCTCAATTGCCGGCCATATGGGCGGCGGGTATCACTCCGTAAATTGATGACCCCCCGGTGGCCTTCTAATTGTTTCATTAGATTTCCCGAAGAGCCACGAGCCGGCCAAGGGACTGGTCCACCGCGGCCCCTTCTGAGCCACGCCCCTGCGAACCAATTTCAGGGTGTCCATTGTTGGCAGGCCGATGAACAGGGAATCGAATCAGCCGCGGGCCCACAACTCTTGACATTTTTATTTGCACTTCTTGTTCGAGAGCTGGGTAAATTTACGAGTCAGCCGAGTCAGCCGCGGAGGGATCGAGGTGTAAACATATTTCTCAGCCCGGCTGCATGAAATTATTATCAAACATGCAAATCTGCTGCGGTTGCGGGCATCGTAAATTGATTTTTATGCTGCTGCTTCTGTTGGAGTTTCAGGTTCAGGGGGGAAGACATAGTTACTTGTGTATTTCCCATCTCCATTGGATTCTAAGTAATTCTGTGTCTCTACCTCTTACAGTTGCCTGCTACTTGTCTTGCCCGAGACAAAATCCCAGTAACTTAAAGCGAAACCCTTGGACCAGGGTCAAGGAAGGACCAAACCCACAGCCAGGATGGTGCTCGTGCTGAATGGTGTGCTGCAGGACGACTGCCCCATGGACACCAACAGCCTCTTCCTGCAGCATCCCGTTTACAGAGACTACGCCCAGCAGCTGCACTCCATCCAGGCCAAGTCGGTGGGGCCGGTGGGTCTGCTCTACGTGGGTCAGCGGGAACTGGCCGCCTCCGCTCCACACGACAAGCACGTCAACATCATTGGCGCCGACGATGCCACCACCTGTATTATCGTCGTGGTCCGACACTCGGGTATGTTTCCCACTGTCCTTCGCCCCATAAATAAGCTTCATTTGGCTCATTAACCCTGGCTAATTCCCACCATTCCTCGTCAGGATCTGGCGCCGTGGCTCTGGCCCACTTCGATGGCAGCGGCGTGGACGAGGCTGTGTGCACCATGGTGTCGCGGGTTCAGGAGCTGGCCGTCGGCTATCCGGAGGGTCGCATCGAGTTGCAGTTGATTGGTGGCTATCGGGATGCCAAGGGCTACGGCGAGGACGTCTTCTTCAGCATCATGCGTGAGTAAAACAGCTGGTTGCACCACAAGTACCATCAGCTTGGGACAGATATTTAAATAGTTACAGTACAATTATAAATATAGAAAATTCTTTAGTAATATTTTTGAAAATGAATTTGTTTGTTTCAGAATCATTCCACAATCACCTACTCGAGATCGATCTAACGCAGGCCTGCGTGGGCGAGCTGAACACCATGATGCGCGGCGAGATTAGCTGCCCGATCATTTACGGCGTGGGCGTCAACATCAAGACTGGTGAGATCTTTCCGGCCTCTTTTCCGGACCGAGGACCAGATCGGGAACTGCGCGATGCTCGCATTTTTATGGGAGCGCAGTCGGTAAGTCAAGCCTGATCCCAAAATGCCATCTCGCTAATGGTCTATGCCCACAGGTCCTGGATGTATACGACTCCTCGCTGGGCATGCTTCGTATCGGACCCTTCAACTATGATCCGCTGCGCGGCGCCGATCTGTGGCTTTCCCAAACGGATGAGTTTCTGCTGCAGCACCTGTCCTCCAGTCCCGACGTGGAGCCGCCCCACTTTGCGCCCCAGGTGTGTGAGCGTCGAGATCTACACAGAGAGGAGCTTTCTTTGTTCAACAACATTTTTTTAGGCTTCTTAAGGGGTTGTCAACGAGAAGAAACTTCCATTCAAAAAAATCAAAGAATTAAAAATATCTTTATCAATCGTTACTTCAACCGAATCGTTAGTTATATGTTGATTGAGTTTCTGGTTTTTTAGAGTTGTATATTCTCAATTCAAATAGTCCCATCAACCATTCTACATTTAAAATCAGGCATCGCAAGGTAACCACTCATCTAAGTGTATGATTAAAACCATGTTCTGCAATGTTACAGGAAAAATAGATAATCCGAATTATTAGAAGAAAGGTTTTCCAATTTAGATAGGCCTTTTTAGGACTTTGTCCCCATCACTATTTGCTTGTCCTTTTTTCCCAAGTTTAATGAAATTTAAAACAAAATTGGTCTAAAGATTTGTATTATTCTCTGTGTAATTTAAGTACTTACTTCCATTTCAGACGCGTGCAACCATTAGATTTATACAGGAGAACCAGTTTCCCGCCGTCACCGTCTTCAGGGACAACCGGCCTCGCTACTTCCGGCGGGATGATGCCACGGGCTTCTGGGTGCTGGTTAGATATTAAAGCTTACTTTAGTGTTTAGTTGTTACGCAATTCGAAACTGTCGCAGATGTGTTAATCAGCTGGTGCATGTGTTAATTGTCGCTGTCCACCGCAAATGCTTCTGCCTGCCTTTTGTTTGAGTTTAAATCGTTGAGTTGATTATATTCGGCTGTAATTGTCATTGCTGTTCTGATTAATCTGATGTAATTATAGCCCGATTAGCAATTGTAATTGATGTATGCGACATAATCTCTCTTCAATTAGATACAAGATTGAGTTCCGACGCTGGAGACGGTTGCTTGGGACGAGCCTTAGAAATGGATCTGAACTGGAAACGTTAAAGCGATAAATAATGATTAATAATTATTAAAAGTGTATGTGCACATGTGCATGTAAATATTTATGTGAACCTTATTAAAGAATCGATTACTATTTAAAAGAGATCCCTAGCAAAATATATACATATGCGCATACCCCGTGTAAACGAAAGGAAACAATTTCGAATGCAATCATTTTAGCTGTAACTATAACCTGTAATCAAAAATTTAAGAAAAATATATAAAAATGGCTTGGCTATACATACACACAACAAATTCCATTGTTTCCATTATACGTAGATTTTCGCTTGGGAGATTTCATTTGAATGATTTATTTTCCTAGAATTTTTACTAGTTTTAGTTTATTGAATTATTTAATAGAAGCAGGCAATATTTTTATTAATGCTTAGAAATCTTAAGGGAAAAGGGAAAATCCCCAAAAATCTCTTGAGTGTACAAAGGCGACTACTATAAACTTTTAGCCGCATAAGTAAAAATCATATATGATATTCGGATCATAACGATTGAGAGATAATGGAAAGGTAAACTAAAAGGATTGGATTCCAACATATCTAAAAAGTCAATTAGAATTGAAGATGTTGGGGTCAATGGTCAATGGATGCTCCCAATCTTTAGTTATGCTGAATTTTTAATGAAAACACGTCGAATGCCCCCTCATTTGTTAAAATACCAATACTCCATTAAACAAGTTCTGCCATAAACAAGATCTTAGGACTTCTGTTAAAAGTACAATCTGTGGTTTTTTGAGTGTGCTACTAGGATTAGGGGCCAAAAGTCAAAACAAAAACTTTTGACATAAGCAAAAACTTTAGTTAACGTGTTAAAATGAGAAAATGTCAAATATATTTTTGGTTACAAAGCTTGATAAAAAATTGTAGTATGTTGAACGTGTGATCGTCACGACATTTCATTTCGTTAAGAGGTGTTTTGTTTCACTCAAACTTAGTCATGCAAATTGCATTATATGTTTTTGTTTGCTTCTAGTAAAAGCGTGTATTTCGTTTCGCGTCGGTAGTTCCAGTTATGTCCCTAGAAGTTTAAAAAAGGATGATAGAATTTAGAATAGCTTCTCCCGCAGGATCAAATAAAAAAGGACTGTAATTGTTTTAGTATGCAACTGGCCTTTATTTTGTTTTTTTATTTTTTAACACATGTTTATTGCTCTGTTTCTTTTTCTATTATCCTAATTATAAACTGAACTCCACCAGTAATATTGCCATTTCTTAAAAATGTGATCCTGTATTTGTTAAGACCTTGAAAGACAATTGGCGGCCAATCCTTGGTAGAAACTTGGCCGTTTTTCAAAAAATAATCACCTTTTCTAAACGGACACATCTCACTACCGGTCATAGGTAAATTTGACTCGGTAGGCAGTACAAGGAAATATTTAACATAATAGGTTTTGAAAAATTCGCATGGCCTAATCTTCACGTTTATGAATCCAGGGACCCAAAATCCATTCTTATATGCTTGGCTTTCTAATGAAACTTCGAATGTCTCATCTAAGTCGACTTGGAATTCAACACTTCCATTTATCAAACGATCTCTTCCGAGTAATCGAAGCTTATATATAAATAGCGTTTCGGTTCTTCCTTTTATTGTTTCGATTGACTCAAACCGTACTTCGAAGTCACCTTTTCGTGAAGTCTGAAATACACAAATACAGATTAAACAAGGGAGAACGCTATAGTCGAGTACCTCGACTATCAGATACCCGTTACTCAGCTTAAGGGACCAAAGGGAAATGGTGATATGCAAGCAGCAAAGCGAGATTTAAATGCGCCACCTACCGGCGGAAGACAGATTTAAGCGTTGTGGGCGTTAGGGTAGGCGTGAAAAATGCATTATTCAATAGAATAAGTTAGCCGCGCACTTTGCTTTCTCTGAGCGCCGGCAGTGCTTTTTTCTTTGCCGCTAAGTTCGGCTGGCAACTATTTACATACACACACATACACGCGTAAAAACATTTCGCATTGTCTGGCTCTGACGTCATAGCTTCTTCTTGGGAGGTTTGTGGGCGTTAGAGTGGGCGTAGCAAAATTTTTTTTGGGTCAATCGATAGGTATTGACAAGACTAATACATTTCAGTTAAAATTTTCTGTCTAGCATAAAAACTGTAGGAGCTACAGTTTTGGGCGGTTTGTGGGCGTTAGAGTGGGCGTGGCACTCTACTGAAACAAACTGCGTAAGAAGCTCAGGAATCTGCACGCCAAATCTCAATAGCCTAGCTCTCATAGTTTCCGAGATCTCAGCGTTCATCCGGACGGACAGACAGACGGACAGACGGACAGACGGACATGGCTAGATCGACTCGGCTAGTGATCCTGATCAAGAATATATATACTTTATGGGGTCGGAAACGCTTCCTTCTGCATGTTACATACTTTCCGACGAATCTAGTATACCCTTTTACTCTACGAGTAACGGGTATAACAAGAGAATGCTATGCCATAGACTATAAAATACCCGTTACTCAGCTAGAGGGAGTGCGAAGGAGATGGAGATATGCCAGCAGCAAAGCGACTGTTACAAAGGTTGAACACTTTATTTGCTTATAACTTTTAAATGAATTGATCGATTTGAAAATTGTTTGACATGTAGATGGATATTGATATTCAAAACTAAGTTCCATTTGGTTTTTTTCCAAATTCCAAATGCCAAATCGCAAACTTTCTACCTTTAATAGTTTTCGAGATCGCAGCATTCATACGGACGGACAGTCGGACGGACAAACATGACTAGATCGACTCGGCTAGTGGTCAAGAATATATGTATATACCTCATAGTGTCGGAAACGCTTCTTTCTACCTGTTATATATTTTCCGACGAATGTAGTATACCCTGTTATTCTACGAGTAAAAGTCAAAACATTTCTAGGGAAAAGTTAATTATCCAAATACATTTAGGTTTAATAAGTATAGGGATATGTGTAGTTATTTATATTTACCACTGAGACTATCCACAGGAGCAGAAAACCGTTTAGCCACCAGAAAGACATTTTTCTAAACTCAACCATTAAAATGGTTAAAGTATAAATTCTGACTCCGAAATTGTCATATTTATTGAGATCAGACAACACGAGTATTGCATGACTATTGTCATATAGCTAAAATCACCCATTGATAGAAAACCACCCATAATTTAAACACCAGTTCTACGAAATGGGCGTGGCTGAAACTGATGTTACAAGGAAAAGTATTTTTTAGATAAAACACAACCAAAGTTATATAATACACATATATACGAAACTGTTATTATGACCCAGCAAGCCGTAATTATGGTTTCTTGTACATCTCGGATAAAACATAACCAAAGTGATCTCGGAAACTACAAGAGCTTGAATGTTGGGATTAAGCATGTAGATTCTGCCCTCAAACGCCCATAACGCTAATAACCTTCTAGCACCCACATTTTCGAAGATTTTGTGAAATTGTAAATGAGATTTTGTTCTTATTATCAATACCTATGTACTTGCCTAAAATATTCAAATCGGATAGTTCATTAAAAATGTATAACCAAATAATAACAATAATTAGCAAATTCAATCGAGTGTGAGAGAGATGGAGACATTCATGCAGCAAATCGGCTGTTTGCGAGATTGCCCACTACATTAACACGCCACCTAGCGTCTATAGGAATAAAAAAAATATACTCATTAGTTATTTTATCCAATTTCCTTAAACTTTTTTTATAGAATAGAATTCATGGAATAGAAAAAAATACATACCTTATAGGGTCGGAAACGCTTCCTTCTACCTTTTACATACTCTTTCACAAACATAATACACCCTTTTACTATACCATCACCGGGTATAAATACCATATTGATATGATTCGAAAATATTATACGGGACTGAAATTAATTTAAAACAAGGAAGAACGCTATAGTCGAGTACCTCGACTATCAGATACCCGTTACTCAGCTAAAGGGACCAAAGGGAAATGGAGATATGCAAGCAGCAAAGCGGTAGACAGATCTAAACGTTATGGGCGTTAGAGTGGGCGAGGCATTGACGAGACCAATACATTTCAGTTAAAATTTTTTATCAACCATGCAAATTGTGGGCGCCACAGGCGGCTTGTGGGCGTAAGAGTGGGCGTGGCATATTCGCGTAACAAACTTTCGCTGCGTACAAGGCTACGGAATCTAAAACTGAGATCCCAATTCTCTATCTTTGATAGTTTTCGCGATATCCATTTTCATATCTACGATTTTTTTAAGTTTGTGGACGTTAAAGTGGGCGTGGCAAACTTTTTTTTTGGTCAATCGATAGGGGCCGTCCATAAACCACGTGGACAAATTTTAAGCACTTTTTGTTTAGTTGGCATATAAAATGTGTATGTCCTTACGAGAAACTCCCATGTATTTAAATCACTGTGAACGGCAGTCCGCGTAGTGAAGAAGCGCACTAGGAGGGAGTGCGAAGGCGACTACTAGATATACATGTGTAAAAGTGAAAATTTAGAAAATTTGATCTGTTGGGGCCGGTGGGGATAAATACCCCCCGCTGTTAACCTACTTGTATTCTCACTTAACTGTCAAAATCGGATGCTTTGTTCAAAAGTCAGTTTGTCCCAAAACATTATTTTAATGATATATTTAAATGCAGCGTGCCGAATGTACAAAATTTAGAAAGTATATTTATTTGGTAGTTCATGTAATACATTTTCGTCCCAGTTGATATCAGAACTTTTGTTTGTTGAAGGTGCGATCGTCACTAGATTTTTACCTTGCTAAGAGGTGTTTTTGTTTTATATTGTTTTCATTCGACAGTATATCCAAAATGTAAAGTACTGTTCAACATCGTGATTTCATACAAATAATCTAAAATTGTGCTTCAGTAAAAGTATAGTCGGCACGTCATATAGTAAGATAGGGCCTGATAAGCATTTTACATGTTTTGAGAAAACATCTTTTGCCCATATTGCTTTTACCCCACCAAATACCACTTTTGTCTGCCAAATCGGTCTTGTAACTATGGTAAACTCCATTTAGATTACTAAAACAAATGTAACTTGTCAAAGAATGGATCTTTCGATAATGGTTTATACAATTACCATTGAGACTTGGCCCACCAAGGCCACACTTTCTTCAAATCGGCATAGTGACGCTCACAGTGCTTAAATTTTTCATTCACAGAACCTGACATCGCGTCGCCTGCGCTTCCCGGGTATGCACCTAGGGACTTTAAAGCGTAGTCTACATTTTCGCTTCCAACCACAAAGTTGTCATATCTAGCAAAACCCGTATGATTATCAAAATCGACAAGCTCAATGTACAATTCATATCTACGACTTGAGGTCAACTTATGCAAAGTCCCGCAACCAAGCCAGAATTCTCCTTCATGATTTCCAAGTCCATTTGGAAGCCAAAAAGAATGCATAAATGTGAACGAATTGAAGGATACCGTTCCATCAATACGACGCTGGATTACCATCCATTCTGGACCAGCAAAAGGAAGGTCCTCGAAAGCAGCTTCAAAGTCTTCGAGGCCAGGAAGTCTTTCGATTCGAATTCCTTTCTTTTCTTTCAGTTTTATTAGCGATTCCAGCTTGGCGATTTTATCATCTTTCTCTTTCAACTTGCATTCATATTCAAGTGACTTCTCATTTAGTTTAACTATTTTTTCTGCAGTATCTCTTTCTTTGCATCTTAACTTTTTAATGGTGTTCTTAAGTTCTTGGACTTTTTCGTTTTGATCGTCGATTCCCCTTGCATCATAAGAAATTGAATCGGATCTAAGCTAAAAAAATTATTCATGTGGAGCTTTTTAATTGTTATTATTTAAACTTACAAATTCATAATCAGTATTAGATTCTTGCAAAGCTCCTTGCGGTGTCGCGAGACTGTTAGGGCTTTCAGGGTTCATTACAACCACTTATAAAGTTTCCTATAATCTTCTTTGTACGTGCACATCCAGACGAGCAATATGGCTTTCTGTAAGTTTAAAAATTTCAGATTAAGGTAAGTGGGTTTCCGATTTTGGAAGCTTTTAAGGCAATTACTTAGACTGCAAGGAGAGGCTTGTGTGGTCCTTGCTGTTCGCACATTCATCAAATACAAAAAAAAATTGTTTATATTATTACCTCCACCACTATACTATGAAATAGTTTCTGCAAAGCTAAAATACAAAGTAATTAAATTTCCACTATTTTTCCGATGGTAAAGTTACCAGACAGTCTTCTGATTTAAAATAATTGTAGGGACAAACAATTTCTTATTACCTTGCGAATGGCATTTTAATGGTCGGAGGTTTGTACTTATGGTGTAGTGATAAAATATCAACAGTTAGGTTTTGCAAGCTTATAGAGCAAATACTTAGACAGCAAAAGAGATAATTCACAAGTGTTGCCAATTTAGCTATATTAAAGCGATTTTAAAGAAGCGGCTAGCGGGAAGTTTTGATGTTTTTTAAGACAATTTTAGTGCACTTTTAGCATCTTAAAACCGTCTGATAACTTAATTGTATTTGTTGAAAAGTAAATAACAATAAGTTCGCGGCAGAAAAACGACATAATTTTGCCGGCCTCGAAACTATATATGTTTATATACATATATATATACATATATAGATATATGTAGATAAATATATACAAATATATATATATGTAATCCATATATGTACATTGTACATATGTATGTATGTAAGTAGATGGATGTATAAGTAATACGTAGATTTCTCTTCAAAATGTTTACTATTATTCAACTAGATTGTTGTATTTATTTATTTCTGATTCATACATATACAGACAATACAAAAACTATCCCCAAAATACAAAATAATGATTTTAAAATGGGCATGTGATTGGGATTCATAAACAAAACCAATCACCACCAAATCATCGGCAAAAAAACACTTCGACGCAATCGGCGTACTGATAAAAGCCTGATGAATTTAAGCTATGCACACTGGGCCAGCCAATCCGATTTTTGGCCAAAAATACGTTTTTTTTTTTTAAGAAAATGACAAGATCGAGTATGGTGTCCTTTTTATAATACATTAAACTAATTTATGCCAAAGTTTCAAAGAATTCGGGCAAGTAGTTTTTTTTTATCGTATTTTTAAAGTTAAAAATTCATCAAATATTGATGGAAATGAAAAAAAATCTAGAAGAAGAAACTTTTTTGTTGATTTTTACTGCTTTTTTAAGCAAATGAGTACTTTGCTTTTCGAGTGCTTTTGAGTGCCATCCCTGAATGAAGTCATTACATCAAAAATAAATTCTTTAATTAATTTACTAAAATCGCTCATCGCCGACTCGATGCGGTTTTGCCTTAGTTTTCAGTAATTTTAGTTTTAATTGATGGCTTAATTTTAAGTCGAACCATTTTGAAGAGCTTTACTAAGAATGCCTAAAAGTATGCCGTATTTTTTTTCGTCAGGTTTTAATGTACTTTTGCGCGCCAAAATTTGATTTTAGTCTGCCTAACATCTAAAATCTACTTTTTTCATTCATTCCCGCTTCTTTTATTTCTGAAACCCAACAATCGAATGTTATATCGATATATCGAAAAGAGAAATATCAACTTTGTTGGCTCTTCTCTAAAAAATGTTCACAATTTCTGTCATTTGGTGCTCGAAACTCGAAGCGAACACACCATGGCCTAAAGGTATGCTGCATTTCTTGTACTCTCGTCGGGGAAGAACTAAAGTATATTATAAAAATATAAATGTAGCTAACATGAATACGTAGTCGAAGGCCTCGTAGCTAGCACTACCCCTATGTTAGTATTAGTTTTTAAACTTTACTAGGATCTCAAATTAATAAATAAATAAATAAATGAAGCATACTTTTGTGATGACTTCAGAAAATGTCAAATTAACATTATACAAGTTAAAAAACAATATTTTACAAAAAAATTTTTCTAATAATTTGATTATAAGAATCTAAACAGATAATAAGAAGAAAATAATAGAAAATTTTGTTAGGTCGATTATTAAATAAACATTTAAGTGGGAGCCTCCGAAAGTAGCAATTCTTAACGGTTCGTAAATCTCAAACGACATTATATTTTGTAGTGGTGTTAATTTTTTTTAATTTGTTTTTTCTCATACTAATCGTGTATGAAAATGGATTGAGTGCGTCTTCTAGTTATTTTTTTAAAAATAAAACCGAAAAGTATGTAAAATTTTCCGATTTTGGTTTGGATTATCTATACCATATAAAATTCCAATAAATTTTACTTTTAGTTCGTTGAAAAGTTCAATCTTTAAAGAGATAAATGCAAAAAACTGCATCCTTCTAACTATCCCAAGAAAGAAATTACAGATTTTTGGCCAAAAAATTAACTTTCTGGCCCACTGTGCTATGATGAATTTCGCGCGGAAAAGAACTATACGTTACATATCAAGTTATGTATGCTTTTGTGCAGAACCAAAATTATTTAATTCTTACAAATCTTTTGCGTTTATTTAACCACATTTACATTTCTTATAGTCTGAAAGGTTTTAGCAAAAAATTAAAATTATGCTAACCGATATGTTAGCACGAAAATAATTGTTGCTGTGCATACAAACGCACATAACATAACGGGTCTAGTATATTTCTTATGCGCGCCAAAAAATTCTTGTTAGTTTGCTAGATGTCTGCATTTTTAAAGAAATACATGTGCATTTTTACATATACATACATATGTACATATGGGCATTTCCAGGATGTCGGACGTGACAGTTTTTTTTACTTTAATTTTAAAAATAAGAGTGATGGCTTATATATTTTGTGCTTTTTATTTTTTGTTCTTTAGCTAAGGCACTCTTATATTTAGGCGACAAAAAACATGTGATTTTTGTCGCGTCCCTAATTGACTTAATTTTTTTATTTCTAAGAACTAGAAAAGAACTATAAAAGAACATCACTATTACTTTTGAAGTTGAAGTCACAAAACTGTCACGTATGTTTAACTCACGCGGTCCGACAACTTTACATATACTCTAACATTTTCTAGTGATACGTGTGACGCATAGGCGCATTCAAAACGAAAGGGAGTCTGCCTGCCTGAATTGAATTGTTAAAGTATATATGTAGAAAGACCGTATTGCCAACATATTTCTACCTCTTGCATTCGTTAACAGGGATTTTAATTGTGGATACCAGCCTTTATAGTGATAAGTCTTATGTAACATGACACAGATTTCCCAAACTTAAAAGCAATTAAAAAGAAAAATATCAAACAATCGGTATCCCCCTTTCATGAATTAGAAGTACGCCCCTGTTAGGTACCTTTGCAGACAAGAGATGGGAAAACATTGATTTATCGATACTATATCGCTATTTCTTCCACCTCTTGCGCAAAAGCATTTATTCGCCACACTTGTTTCGCGTCGGGCAACGTGCACACGTCGTCTCGTCATGGACTTCAATAATATAAAGTTAAACTTTTTAGAAGGTCTCCGCGATGGTTCAAAATTAATGCTTACAGAGGAAAAGCAAATTTATTTAAAAAAAACAAATGCCTTAAAAACGGCGAATTCGTGCCCAGCTCGAGTTTATTTAAGCTCCGATTAAACTCACAATCACGGCACACAGAGCTGATAATACATTTACAGTTGTTATTTAATTTATATATATTTTTTATTTATTTGCAGCTTTAATTAAAATTGCTGGCTAGGGGCTTCCTGGTCCTAACGGAGTCGTTGGCACCTCCTCGCCAGCATCTGCGGCCGGCGTTGCCTTTTTTTTTGGTGCAGCTCAAATTCTTCACGCACCGCATTGCCTTCTGCAGCGCCTTTTCGGGAGGCTCCGAGGGCTCCACCAGAGCGATTGCATCTAGTATTAGATAAAAAATTAGTTTTAAAAATAGAAAGAGACGAGAAAAAAAACTCCATGCTGAATGGACCGGCTCAGCCTTCCATTTTTAAGAAGGGTTACCATCAGCTTTGTCTAAAAATATAAGAAAATATTTAAAAAAAAAAAGGAGAAGTAAAGCTAAGAACGAAAGCCCCGACTACGAAATAAATATAATTAAAAAACAAGAATATAACTTACATAGTTCTCCGAATGTGGGTCCCCTAGTTTTCCGTCGATCTCTTGGAGGTCCTCGGCAGTGTTTAGGGGAAAGGAGCGCTCCATGGTCTCGACTCGTCTCGTCTCCACTTTGGCCGACTGCCTTACGTAGGCCGTTAGGAAGCCCACAGCCTCTGTAAGGGCATTGAGGCCTTCCTTGATACCCTTAACTTCCGCCAGCAGCTCCTCTATGTTTTTTTCCATCTCTAAATAACATGTAAAGAAAAAAACAAAATATTACTATTATTATCCAAATTAAAAAAAAAAACTTACTGTACAGCCGGGCGCTCTGGGAATCTTCTAAAAAAAATTTAAATGGTTACTAACTAGAAAAATTAAGAAAAATATTATACATACCGCTCGTGTTAAGGCAAAATCTCTTTGGGGCACTAATTTTTAAAACTTTCAAAAAATAATATAAAATAAAAATAATATATAATTAAAAGAGGAAGTAAATAAATAAATAATTAAATAAATAAATAAGAAATAAATAAAAATAAAACAAACAATAAAATAATAAAAATAAAATATAATTTAATAAAAAAAGGAAATACCGTTTTTTTTTTTCGGTTTTCGAACCGGGTAGGTGAATCTTCAAAAGATATAAACGGCGCCGTCGCTGTTATATGCCCGATTCGTTTTATAAAACGCCTACGGACTAAACACCTCCCATTTTAAAAGAAAAAAAAACATAAAACCTAAGAAAAATGCAACAAGGAAATTAATACTATACTATTTTTGAGAGGAATTCCTATGGCTTTCCTACTGAACTCTGAGACTGCAAATTTTTCTAAAGTTGAATCCTCTTCGAAAATTCCCTCACATATACCCACAGCAAATGAACTAATAGGCTCATCATAAAAACTAAAAAGCTCAGAAAATTTTCTACCTAAAATAAATATTTCTCCTTCCTCTTCTATAAAGGATTCCACTTTAATTGGAACTATTTCCTGTACAAAACAAAAATTATCGGGTCTATTCCCGCTCAATATGAAATTTTTCAATTTTAATATATTTTTTTCTATTTTAATCTGCTCTTCTTCACTAATTATACCCGTCACTCGTAGAGTAAAAGGGTGCAGATTCCTAAGCTTCTTACGCAGCGCAAGTTTGTTTCAGTAGACTGCCACGCCCACTTTTACGCCCACAAACCGCCCAAAAACTGGCTCCTACAGTTTTGATGCTAGAATTAAAATTTTAACTGAAATGTATTGTTCTCATCAATACCTATCGATTGACCCAAAAAAAAGTTTGCCACGCCCACTTTATCGCCCAAACTTCAAAAAATCGTAAATATGAACGTGGATATCTCGGAAACTATCAAAGATAGAGAATCGGGATCTCAGATTTAGATTCCGTAGCTTTGTACGCAGCGCAATTTTGTTAAGCAAATATGCCACGCCCACAAACCGCCCAAACCTGTGGCGCCCACAATTTTCATGCTAAATACCAAATTTTAACTGAACTGTATTGGTCTCGTCAATACCTATCGATTGAAAAAAAATGCCACGCCCACCCTAACGCCCGTAACGCTTAAATCTGTCTACCGCCGGTAGGTGGCGCATTTCAGTCTTGCTTTACTGCTTGCTTATCTCCATTTCCCTTTGGTCCCTTTAGCTGAGTAACGGGTATCTGATAGTCGAGGCACTCGACTATAGCATTCTTCCTTGTTTTCCTATATATTTGGGACAGAATTTGTGTGGGTTTTCGGACAAAACGCTTAAGAGTTTGCAAATAATTTTCAAATGCGTAGGACGAACCACTAATCGGATCTCCGACTACTGTGATCGTTTCGCATATATGTAGCAAGCCGTGAACATTGTACGAAATACTGTTTTCGCCAAAAACAGATGGAAAATTTTCAACGAAAACATTCAACATTTCTTGGCTAATGGCTTCTTCGTTGTCGTTGTTTTTCAGAGCAAAGCAATGTATATGCACAATGTAATAACAGAAATGCATAATATTGCTCTTTCCTGACTGTATCTTTAAGAGCTACAATCCCAGTATACAGTAAAAACTGTCTATACTATGTGGCTTTCCAGTTTGGGAGCTCTAACAATGTTCCCGCCTTGCGTGCAAACTCTTTTGGAATATTGATGTTAACGTTTTCGAAATAATTTCCTTTTTTATTTTTGGCATTTTTTCTACGACTTTGTTATTATAAAGTCTTTGTAAAAACTTTCCCATGACACCCAGTTTTACCAGATGCATGCAATCAAGGGGAACTTGTGTTATCATCAAAACTCCAAGCTTTTCAAAAGCGGACTGAACATTTAAATATTTTGAAGTGTGATGGCTAGGATACTTTCTAGCACGAAAATCTTCGCCTGAAATGGGATCACACTTTGTACTGTACATTAAAGCATAATTGATTTTTTTGGCTACCTGCAAGCACACTGTACATCCATGGCTGGATGTATGTATGACCAGGCGTGCCTGTCACGTAAGGTATTGCAGGTGCATCACAAATAATTGCTCTAAACTCTACAAAAACTTTTTTATTTAATATAGTAAACCCGTTTTTAATATGTCGGACAACTCCGTAGTAAAATAAATCTAAAAACTCATCAGAATCAAGGGGTTTATTATACCCCATAAAAACTTCTATTGGCAAAACAGGGACATTTTAAATATTATTTAATCTAATTAAAATGGGCCACAATGGGCACGGAAACTATTAAATAACGGGAGTCCGTCAATACTTACATTAATGCTTAAGAAATCCGGAATATCTTTTAAGACAGCTATTTTATTTAGTTGCTTTGTTAAGCCGATATGCAAATAAAAGCCCCCATTTATTTGCATTACATCGGGCTTATTAGAGCACTTAACTTTATAAAATGGCTTTATTTTTAAATTATGCTTATTAAGAATGATAATTAAGTCAATTGCACAATTTCTTGTTGGCTTATGCTTTAAATACCATTTTTAATTAGGCATTCAAATCATGGTCAATACCAACATCTGCCATTTCCCTGTCTAACATTTCCTAAAATGTAAATGATTTACCTCTTGAGCTATAATACTATCAAGTCCTGTATTCGAATCAACTACTTCCATTGCAATTCCTACTTCTTCTACTCTTCTACACTATTCTCATTTCTTGTAACTCCTGTAGAAATTCTCATCTGCTCTTTTAATTTGCTCTATTTGAACTAACCCACTTTGCCTAACTCTAACCATTCTCTGCTAGTGGGTATAACTAGCTCGTACAGTAAAAGGGTATACTAGATTCGTCAGAAAGTATGTAACTGGCAGAAGGATGCGTTTCCGACCCCATAAAGTATATATATTCTTAAAGTCTTACAAATTTGTAGAGTACTTGTGTTTTTTTCGTAATATTCCCATATTAGCTTTCTTTCGGCCGGATTTGTATTTTTATTTTTAGCCATAGCGGTCTAATTGTTTTGGGAAACGTATTTAGTATTCAATATTTTAGCTTAGAAAATAACTAGCACAACTTTCCCGGAAAAAACACAAGTTTGACGATTTTAGCTCAAGGTGGCTTAAGTATATGAGCAGAGCGCAATACTCCTTTTTGACATTTAGTCAATTTTTTTTAGAACCCCCGAATTCCTACTTGGGTATACTAGATTCGTCGGAAAGTATGTAACAGGCAGAAGGAAGCGTTTCCGACCCCATACAGTATATATATTCTTGATCAGGCTCACTAGCCGAGTCGATCTAGCCATGTCCGTCTGTCCGTCTGTCCGTATGAACGCTGAGATCTCGGAAACTATAAGAGCTACAATACTGAGATTAGGCATGCAGATTCCTGAGATTCCTGCGCAGCGCAAGTTTGTTTCAGAAGAGTGCCACGCCCACAAACCGCCCAAAACTGTGGCTCCTACAGTTTTGATGCTACAAACAAAAATTTTAACTGAAATGTATTGTTCTCATCAATACCTACCGAGTGACCTAAAAAAAAGTTTGCCACGCCCACTTTAACGCCCACAAACCGCCCACAAACTTCAAAAAATCGTAAATATGAACGCGGATATCTCGGAAAATATCAAAGATAGATGAACGGGATTTCAGATTTAGATTCCGTAGGCTTGAGCGCAGCGCAAGTTTGTTACGCGAATATGCCACGCCCACTCTAACGCCCACAAACCGCTCAAGCCTGTGGCGCCCACAATTTTCGTGCTAGATAAAAAAATTGAACTGAAATGTATTGGTCTCGTCAATACCTATCGATTGATTTAAAAAAAACTTTGCCACGCCAACTCTAACGCCCACAACGCTTAAATCTGTCTACCGCCGGTAGGTGGCGCATTTGCTGCTTGCATATCTCCACTTTCCTTTGGTCCCTTTAGCTGAGTAACGGGTATCTGATAGTCGAGGTACTCGACTATAGCGTTCTTCCTTGTTTTTTACTGTGATCAGCTGCTTAAATAACAGTGTTGCAAAATGCAAAAAATTTCAGGCCGAAATAAATATGTTCAAAAAAGTTATTAAGAAAACAGTTTATGGTAGTGGCAGTGGCTTAAGTCTATGAGCACCACTGTATATTGTTTTTCGTTTTATTACTCTTGATAACACTTGAGAGTATAATTATCACCGTCGCCTCTTAGTTTTACTAATTTGAAGTCACCCTGCGCAACTTGCTCGAGCGCTGCCTTAGACAACGAGTTAAACCGTTCCGGAAGGAAGATCACAAAATCTTCGCATGTGAGCATGACTTTATCTCCGAATCTGGTTCTCTCCACTTTAGCATTTTCTATCGGGATTGGTTTGTTAAACGGCAACGACTTTATACTCTTTATAGGAGGCAAAGAGACGGATCCCAGCTCATTCCTTTGATCCTGAGGTTGAGACATGAAGGGCTGCTTATATTGTACGAGTATAATGTATATAGGTCGAGCTACTTCTGAGTTACTCTAGTGCTGTGCATTTAGAATTTATACCGTATTCAGAAAAACAAAGCATGAGAAATGCCTCTTTCTGCTTCTTCTGATAACTATATCCGTTCAAATGTGAGTTTTTATACCCTTGCAGAGGGTATATTGATTTCAGTCAGAAGTTTGCAACGCAGTGAAGGAGACGTTTCCGACCCCATAAAGTATATATATTCTTGATCAGCATGACTAGACGAGTCGATATAGCCATGTCCGTCTGTCCGTCCGTTTCTACGCAAACTAGTCTCTCGGTTTTAAATCTATCGGGCTGAAACTTTCCCAAAAGTCTTATATCTTTTGCAGGTAGTATATAAGTCGGAACCAGCCGGACCGGACAACTATATCTTATAGCTCCCATAGGAATAATCGGAAAAAAAATTTAAAAAAAATTATATCTTTGGTGTTTTTTAGCATATAACCTCCAACGCTTGGAAATAACATTTTTTAATTAGTTCTAAATTTTGAATTTAATTTTATCAAAATCGGACGACTATATCATATAGCTGCCATAGGAACGATCGGAAAATTGGTAGGAAAATAATATGAAACAAATTATGTTTTTTGACATATTATCTTATACTATTGGGAATATCATTTTTTGTGTTTTTAAGTTTAATAATTATAGCTGCAGGGGTATATAAGCTTCGGCTTGCCGAAGCTAACTTCCTTTCTTGTTTTTTTTTGCGGTTTGTGATAACGAGAGAAAAACAAAGCCTGCGAACTATGTGGGGGCGGCGGAACTGAACTTTGTGATAACTGCCTCCTTCCGCGTTAAAATATTTTCGATTTGCAATAACTGCCCCATTCCGCGTTAAAATATTTGCGATTTGTAATAACTGCCTCCTCCCGCGTTAAAATATATGCGATTTGTGATAACCGCTTCTTTTCAAAACGAGAGAAAAACAAAGCGTCCGAACTATATGGGGGCGGCGGAATTGAGCTTTGTGATAACTGCCTCCTTCCGCGTTATAATATTGGGCGTGGCAGGAAAATGGTGGCAGGGGGGAGGGGAAGCGGTAGAAAGAGTATTGGAAGAGTGGACGGGGAGTGAAGGGGAACAAATATTTTACTGTGCAGTGTTCTAGAAAAAACAAGGAAGAACTATAGTCGAGTACCTCGACTATCAGATACCCGTTACTCAGCTAAAGGGACCAAAGGGAAATGGAGATATGCAAGCAGAAAAGCGATATTGAAATGCGCCACCTACCGGCGGTAGACAGTTTTAAGCGTTATGGGCGTGGCAACATTTTTTTTTGGATCAATCTATAGGTATTGACGAGACCAATACATTTCAGTTGAAATTTTTTATCTAGCATGAAAATTGTGGGCGCCACAGGTTTGGCGGTTTGTGGGCGTTAGAGTGGGCTTGGCATATTTGCGTAACAAACTTGCGCTGCGTACAAGGCTACGGAACCTAAATCTGAGATCCCAATTCTATATCTTTGATAGTTTCCGTGATATCCACGTTCATATCTACGATTTTTTGAAGTTTGTGGGCATTAAAGTGGGCGTGGCAAACTTTTTTTGGGTCAATCGATAGGTATTTATGAGAACAATACATTTCAGTTAAAATTTTTATTCTAGCATCAAAACTGTAGGAGCCACAGTCTTGGGCTGTTTGTGGCCGTTAGAGTGGGCGTGGCACTCTGCTGAAACACTCTTGCGCTGCTCAGGAATCTCAGGAATCTGCATGCCTAATCCCAGTATTGTAGCTCTTATAGTTTCCGAGATCTCAGCGTTCATATGGACAGACGGACAGACGGACATGGCTAGATCGACTCGGCTAGTGATCCTGATTAAGAATATATATACTTTATGGGGTCGGAAAAGCTTCCTTTTGCCTGTTACATACTTTCCGACAAATCTTTTACTCTACGAGTACTTCCAGGAAATATTTCGCAGTAGAAAACATGTTCTACAAAGTATTTCACAGCGGAGAATGTTCTACAACATTCTTCACTTTAAAATACTTTCTAGACTATTATACGAGCGACCTTGACTCCCACAACACGTGCCCCCAGAACACACGTGATCGTGAGTCAGAATCCGCTGTGACTCAGTTTACGCTGGTATGGTAAATATAGTTAATTATTAATATTTGCTGATCAAAATAACGGAGTGTCGAATAAGCAATGGGGCGTTTTTTTTTATATAAATTATATGAGAACGCTAATTTTAGAAAAATATGTTATTTTAGATATCTTAACGTAATTTAGTGTAACCATACTAATACGCAGTACATGTATATGAATACCCTTCATATAATATTATCGATAATTTTCCTAGTCGACGCTTGTTTGATGGACGTTGATGCACTACGAGCAGTACAAACAAGTGGCCCAACGACACCAAGCACGTGCTTGTTACGCGCGGGGCCGTTTTATCAATTTGGGCAAAAATGCGAGTTCGCGAGGAAGATACAAAAAACAAATAGAGACGGGACACAAATAAAAAAAAGAAGCAACTAAGAATTAAGCAAATGAGTTAAAATATTAGTTTTTAATACCGGGATAGAAGTTGAAGTGCAAATTAATTGGTTCTATTGCTTCCGGAAAAGCACATTTTTCTACGAACATGGCATACCGAGGAAGAAACTATGTAAGTTATTTATAATTCCTACAGTTATCCTTCACTGATTTCCATATTTTTAGCGTTGGGTACGGAAATACACAGTTCCACAGCGTGTATCCGTTGTGCGTGGAGGTAGCGGAGGTTATCGCGGCGGTGGTAATGGCTTTCGCGGATACGGAGGTAGGAACTGCGACTGCCAGTGCCACAGGGAACTAAAGCAATGCTGCTTGAGTGCTGATGCACATGCTAATCCAAGTATTCCAAGGTGCACCCAGGCGCCTCCGAAGTCTGCGACTAACCTTATTGCGCCACCTCAGGAAAGAAGCCCTAATTACTATGTGCTTGTGGAAGCTAACGAAAATGCCCAAGTGCCGACAAATTTCACTTCGGGCACCATGGGGACGCCCGAAACATGTCCTCTTTGTCAGGGTAGCGTATATCAGTTGCCCGGCCATAACGCGAACCCTGGTGTCATGTACACCATCGGACAGGGTCATACGCTAATAAACCCATCGCTGCCAGCCAGCACAATTGTTAGTCCATAAAGGTAACTTCATCCAGTGTAACAATACTGGTGTGTACGCACAACACAACATGACCAAAATCAGCTGGCAAACTTAAACCAGGGAATCAGTTCGGGAGTTTTCACACACAGCAACACCATCGGATCCGGACACATTACCGGACAATCGGGTTCAGTGATCCTGGCAAATCCATGCAACGATTGCATCCCAACCAGCAACTCAAACAACGTCGGCCACAGCAACCCGGAGGGCCAACTGATCTTCAACCAGGGCAACACCAACACCCCGGGAAATACCCTTGTATACGCAAGCCCGGGCAACATGGGTAACTGCAACACAGGAAGCCACAACATGTGTGGCAACTTTAACCAGGGTAACAGTATCAATACTTATGTGAACCCCTACGGTCAGGGAAACACCATTGCTCCCAGATATATCACTGGTACACAGTCTTCCATGAATTCGGGCCACGTCTCCATGCCGGGACACAGATCAAATAAGATGGTTAGAACTAACCCGGTTAGCCATGTCATGCCTGCAAGCATGAACCAAGGCAATGGCTCCTGCCGTACTAACCAGGGTAACCAGATCGGTCACGAAAACACCGCAGCACATGGACAAGGCAGTGGAACAAACACCCTGGTAAATGCGAACCCGGGCAACAACAACAATCCAAGCAACCTATTGGATTCCAAACCGTGCTGTTCCAAGGCCAAAAATAGCCAGGGAATACCGGCAGCCAAAGAACAGAAAAAAGATAGCTCGAACTCTTCGGATGAGGAGAAATTTATTCCCTTGGCACAGCCTAAAATATAGCACTTTCATTTCCTTACTCACTCATATACTATTATAAGACAAAAATGAAGAAAAATACAACATACTTACTTACTTACTTTTATAATCTTACCCCCCAAGTACAATGTATAACTTCAATAAAATGAAATCAAAATGAAAAACTACCAATATCTCTGTTCTCAAGTAAAGAATAATTCAAATATTTTTTTATTATATTATAGCTCCTAGGTTTTAGTAATCTATGGGTTGCATATACTGTGTTCATGCGATGAATCTTTCACCCTTTAGTTTCATGAAATTGGCTTATTCGTGTGCGCGTAAACATTGTTGTTGTTGTTTGTGTAAAGTCAATAGAAATTGCGCTGCGCGATTTCTTTGTCACCCCTGGTTAACTCTTCTCGTGCCGATTCCATCATTCCAAAAACACATCCTCAGAATTTTAAATCTGATACTGACGCTTATATTAGTTTATTGAATTTAATAAATTGTACAGTTACCATAAATGTTTAATTATATTCTTCTTTTATGCCAATTAAAATTAATACGAATAGGCAATAAACAAAAGTGTATTTTTGTTTTAGCTTCCGTCTGTGTAGGTATTTTACTTTCGATAATTTAATCGTTCAAAGTCTCTTTTCGATTGTTAATCTGGTCACATTGCATACAAATGTGACAGTTTCATTACTACAAAAACAAAGCGATTTGACAAAATAAAAACAATTAATTTCCATTGCTGATACCTTTTTTAATAAAAAAGTAAGTGGCCAATATGCACATTCTCTGAAAGTATTTGAGTATGTGTTCTTGTTTATCGTCACTTTGCATTTCAGTTTTATGTTTTATATAAAAGCAATTAAAGTTGGAAAATCCTGCAGATCGCCAACTGATTACAAAACAATTGAGTCAAACTTGATGTGTTCTATTTGCAATATCTATCGTTTATGCTTATACTTCCTATTAGTTCTAAACAAAATTTGTTCATGCATACATATGTACATTTATACAAACATATACAGTTGCGGCAACAAAAATAGCACCATTGCGTGGGTAGTTCTTAATTGTGATATAAAATGGCCATTTCTTGCAATATTTCCATTCTGTTTTTGGTAATAATTAGTGAAATATATGTACTTACTAAAATAACACTGATAACTGTTACAATGCGAACGGTTTTTATTACATTCGAATTTGTATGGAGATAGAGTCAAAATAGAGCGGCAACAAAAATAGCACTATTAACAGTTCTTCTACGAAAGCTTTACTTGTTCGAAACTTTATGGAGTTATTTCTTCTTAGATGCATTTGATATCAGTGCATTTAATTGATTTGCTAAAGTGAGTCGCAAATTTCGGTAGTTATGGGTCGTGCGATGCATTGTTCTGTGGAAACACGAAAAACAATCAAAAAGTTCATTTTCGAAGGCAATACCTATGCCCAGGTTGGGCGAATCATCGGTTGCTCTAACAAAATGATTTGTAATGCCCTAAAATATGATACCAAACCAGAAACACGCGGGAGAAAACTTGCAATGACACCAAAAATGGTAACGCGCCTGGTGCGCGAAAGTAAGAAGGACCCTTTTAAGCCGGCTAGCGAGCTTAAAAAGGATCTAAACATATCAGCAGCTATTACAACTGTTAGATCCTATTTACGTGACAACAATTATTCGCACGCAGTCCAAGAAAAGTACCGTTATTGACTAAAAAGAACATCGCAAAAAGAATTAAGTTTGCAAATCAGTACGTAAATTGGTCCCAAGAAAAGTGGCGGAACATATTGTGTCTGATGAGAGCAAGATTGTTTTATTTGGTGGAAAAGGGTCTCGGTCTTACGTTAGACGACCTCCCAATACAGAATATAACCCCCGCTTCACTTGCAAAACAATTAAACATGGAGGGTCCAGCATCATGGTGTGGGGTTGCTTTTCGTATTACGGAGTCGGCCCAATACATTGGATAAGACCTATCATGGATCAAAATGTCTACGTCGATATATTGGAAACAGTTATGCTACCATACGCGGAGTACAAAATGCCTTTGCTTTGGGTCTTCCAACAGGATAATGACCCAAAGCATACGAGCAGGAAAGCTCGATCCTGGTTTGAGACTAACGTCTTGGAGTGGCCGGCACAGACTTGAACCCGATAGAAAATCTTTGGAGTGACGTTAAAAAAGATGTTTCTAAGGCAAAGCCAAAAAATAATATGGACCTCTGGGCCACTGTGCAGGTGTCGTGGAAAAATATACCCAAGGAAAGATGTCAGGGTCTGGTGGACTCCATGCCAAGACGATGTGCTGCTGTCCTTGCAGCCAAAGGCTTCACAACAAAATATTAATTTTTAAGGACACTATCACGCATATTTCTGAATAATTTTTTTTTGATATTGTTGTATTTTTAAGTTTTTCACTCATTTTTCAATTTTGGTGCTATTTTTGTTGCCGACCAAATTTCCTTAAAATTTCGTATTTTTGTGAAATTTCTGTGAAATTTCATAAGTAATATGTTATAGTAATAAAATAAGTGGTTACCCACTCGCTTAAGCCATTATTCTTAATAAAATTTCGATTTAAAGCCAAGCTTATGTCATGGTGCTATTATTTTTGCCGCAGCTGTATTGTAATAATCGTTGATATGCAGATTATTAATGATTTTGTAAGACGTGCATTGAAGCGTGTCTTTATTAATGCCACTTTTGAAACCGAAGAAAAAAAAAAAATTTTCAGTTTCTTCGACTACTGGTTCTTCGCTTATATTAACAGTCTCTTCATTGCTTTTTTCAGTTTCTTCTGGTTCGTTTTCTCTTAAGTTAACAGTTCCATTTTCACTTAAATTAACAATTTCATTGTCATACATATTAACAGTTTCATTATCATACATATTAACAGTTTCATTATTATAATAAATATTATTGCCGTTTTGTGTCTTATTAATGAGTCTTCTATTTCTTCTAAAAAAATTATTGAAGTAATCTTTTATAATGTGTGATCTTTCATTTACTTTTTGTTTTATGATTCCATATTCCCATTCATTGGCATTTTTTCTAAATTGGACTTTATCTCCTATATTTAATGGACGCAGAGTTTTTGAGTGCATATTATAATAGGCCTTTTGTTTCACCTTTTTATGACCGAATCTTTTAATAATCTTTTCCTCCTCAATGTGATTTCTCAACAGCTCCGATTTCTTAATTGGCATTTTTGTCTTACACATTCGTCCAAAGAACAGTTCGCATGGAGCAAGACCTAAACTAGCTACGGGAGTAGCATTGTACTCAAGGATTCTATACTGGTAATCAGTTGCTTTAGAGCAACGTTTTAAAATATTCTTCGCAATCGCCACCCCTTTTTCTGCTAGTCCGTTGCTTTGTGGGTACCTAGGACTCGAAAACTGCAATAATGTATTACATTCATTAGCAAAGTTTCTAAACGAAAATGAAATAAAGGGATTGTTATCACAATTGAGCTGATTTCCCTTTTAGCCGACTAACAATCAAGAAATTAGAATATGCATCAAAGATTGACAAAAAATTGTTTCCCCTGTAATCAAAAATATCCATTCCTGCCATATGAAATGGATATTCTGGTGTTTCATCATCTATTAGCGGTTCCTTTTGATTGTTTCTTCTGAACTTTTCACATACCTCGCAAGAGTGCACCAATTCCTTAATTTGTACGCTCATGTCTGGCCAGTAGTAAAGTTTTCGTGCTCGAGCTAAGGTTTTCTCCACACCTAAATGGGACTCATGAACTTGGTTTGAGATTGATTTCTGTAACTTGGACGGGATCACCAGCCTACCAGCACAAAATAGAAAACCGTTTTCAAAGTGTAATTCCGATTTGAATTTATAGAAGTTTTGACAAAATTGGTTTAATTTATGGAATGATGGCCACCCATTTTTAACAAATTCAGCTATTTTCCAATAATTTTCATCGTTTTCCAAAACCCTAAGATAGCATTCATAATTTTCTTGCGAGAAACAGGCTGCTTGGCTTATTATATGAATTACATTGGCCAGTTCCGGGATGTCTGATTCATCCGGTAGTTGAGCTCGAGATAAACAGTCTGCAACAAACATGTCTCTTCCAGGTTTATATTTTACGGACATTTTTGGGTATTTTAGAAGATATATCAGCATTCGCTGTAATCGCATTGTTACTGAGTCAAGGTCACGGCTTAATAAGACTTCCAGAGGCTTGTGGTCACTTTCTACTAAAAATTCTCTACCGTAGACATAGAAGTGAAACCTTTCACACGCAAAAACAATTGCTAAAAGCTCTTTTTCAATTTGAGCCCACTTTTGTTCACTCTTTGTAAGCGTACGTGACGCAAAACTGATTGGATGTCCGTTTTGTAGAATAACACAACCGAGACCGTTTTTTGAGGCATCGGCTTGAATGACAACAGGCTTAGCGCTGTCATAGACGGCTAAAATCGGATCACTTGTTATAGTTCTAAGCAAGTCATTGAGTTCGTTTTGATGTTGTACAGTCCACTCAAACGAAGTATCATTCCTAGTCAGATTTCTCAGGTTTGTAGTTCTAGAAGATAAGTCTGGGATAAACTTGGCTAAATATTTAAAAAGTCCAAGAATACGTAGCACTCCCGCTTTGTCTTCTGGGATTTTAATATTCTGAATGGCTTCTAAATGCTTTCTTTGAGGTTTTATTTGCCCTTCTGATAAAATATGACCCATAAATTCAACTTCTTGTTTCCTATATTGAACTTTGTCCGGGTTAAAACGTATTCCATTTTCTTGAGCCCGCTGAAGTACTTGTAACAACGTGTTATCATGATCTTCAAGATTTTCCCCTAATATTCCTATGTCATCAAAGTAAACTATTACATTTGGTATGCCTCCAAAAATTTGAACCATATTTCGTTGAAACATTTCAAGAGCGCTATTGATTCCAAATGGAACCCGGTTAAATTTAAATCTCCCGAATGGAGTCATGAATGTCGATAAATCTGAACTAGCTTCATCCAGCTCCATTTGCCAGAATCCATGGGACAGATCCAGGATAGTAAAAACCTTTTTCCGAGTTAATTGTATCATAAAATCATCTATTGTTGGTATAAGGTAATGTTCTCTTTTAATTGCGTTATTTAACGGCTTAGGGTCTAAACAAATTCTGAGTTTTCCGTTTGATTTTTCCACTACTTGCAAATTGTTCACCCAACTAGTCGGGTATGTTACTGGGGAGATTATCTTTTCCTTTACCATAGCATTTAACTCTTGCTCCAATGACCCTAACAAACTTTGTGGGAACCTTTTTTTGTAATGGAGCACAGGCTGAGCACCTTCCTTCAAAATGATTGATTGTTTCTTTGGCAGCTTACCGAGTCCCTGAAATAATTGACTAAATTTTTCCACAAATTCCTCCCTGGTTTGAGGTAATCTACATATTGAATCAATATTTAAATGTTTAATGAGTTTTAATTCTACAGAGGACTTAAGACCTAAAAGTGGTTCACATTTCGCATCAACAACTAAAAATTCAATACATTTTGCTGTTTCTGAATTCAGATCATAACAGTTTGCTTTAACTTTTCCAAAATTATTAACTTTAACATTATTATAGTCAAAAATTAGAATGTTTTCTTTTTTAACTTCAAGTTTTAATTCTTTAACTAAATCACTTGGGATGCAGTTAACATCAGCGCCTGTGTCCACTTTAAACGTAACATTTTTTCCATTTATTTTATATGTTTTCGTCCATCTTACTCTGTTTAGCCCGCACTCGCTTATTCTAAAATTACTTTCATTAATGTAAGCCTCTGATTTAAATACTCTCCTTACTTTTACCTGATTCTATCCAATTAATAACTGCTCCGGCTGTTTGCTTGCGATCCACATCTATCTGCTTGCTTTTGTAGTTGTTGTTATCCACTCGTTTGTTGCTGATGTTGTTGTTATCCACTCGTCTATTGCTGCTGTTGTAGTTGTTGTTATCCACTCGTTTCTTCTGCTGCTTGCAGTACTTGGAAAAATGTCCAATTTTTCCGCAATAGTAACATGCCATTTCCTTTGCACGGCACTCGGAAAGATGATTCGGGTTGAAAATTGCTCCGCAATTATAGCAGCGACGGACAACTGCGTCAACGGACTTTTCATAATGGGGATTCCGTATAAATTCATTGTTTTTTGCGGCCGCTTCAAAGGCTTTGCACTCAGTGATGATCTCCTCGAGTTTCTTGTTTTTTGATTCAAGGAGTTTAAGCTGCAGCCTTTTATCTTGAATGCCAATTATGAAGCGGTCTAGCAACATACGTTCTTCGTATGTTCGGCCACAGTCACATTTGTAGTCACATAACTGTACCTGCTTGCGGAGTTGCGTCTCAAACTCTATGAAAGGCTGTCCCTCAGTTTGAACAATGTTGTTGAATTTGTAGGATTCCATTGTGATGTTTCGGAACGGGATGCTGTAGTGATCGAATGCCTTTAGTACGTCCTCCAGTGTACGGCTGACGACCGCGGCAGAGGTAGACGGGTCTGAAGACGTCACCATGGTGCCAACCATGCCATGTGCGGTTCCATCGTTGGGAAACAATGTACTGTATATTTCCGTGACCTTTGATCCAGCCAACCATAGGAATGTGGCAATCTTTTTGGCTTCTGGCTCTGAGTCTTTGCCTGACGCCATCATGTACATGATAAACGACCTCTTCCATTTTGGCCACTCATATGCCAGCATTGAGCAGTCGATTTCTTGTAGAACTCGCTCCATTTTGTTCCTTTTTAGTTTGCAATTGATATTTTCACTTCTGACACCATGTAATAATCGTTGATATGCAGATTATTAATGAGTTTGTAAGACTTGTATTGAAGCGTGTCTTTATTGATGCCACTTTTGAAACCGAAGCGAGCTTGCCCAGTGTGACCGTCTCTAACGATCATACGTACATTCAATATGAGCTTATACATTATTAACACTTACTACCTAATTATGAAAATACTGCATTCTCACTATTATTACATATATAAAGCACTTTAAACCTTAAGATCATTTTCTTTATCTCATATTCTTATATTTGGACACTTTCGACTGATTAATAGCATCATTTACAGTACAGTTCGCTACATTTAATTGTTTAACTTAATTTGCTAAAACTAAAAACACAATAATTTATCCGAATTTTTATATATTTTGTTATCACCGTTCTATGTTCACTTTTTATTCGTATTCCTCTATATTGTCTTCAATTTGCACATGTGCTCGCTAGTCTCTCTTGTATCGCAGTGTGACCGCTCTCCGATCTTTTCAATATCCTTAGCTTTCAATATTAGCTTAACTTAGTTTTACATTAAAACGGAATATCGGAATTGGTACATAAACGCGGAAGTTAGCATGTAAATGATATTAATACTAAATAATCATCGGCATACAGCTTATTCTATGAACCTATTTAATACACTGCTAACAATTTGCACGCTTGGTATGCCAACAAAAAAGCAGTATGTATTACCGATTATCGGGTAAATCTTATTTGTTATTGTTTAATTGGTAAAACTAAACATAGAATAGAGAAAAATTGCATGCAAATATATAACAAAAAAATATAAAAATAAAAGAAACACAATAAAAAATTTTTAAGCAAAGTAAAAATAAAGAGCGCAACAAAAGTTAATACAAATTGCATGAAAACTGAAAAAATTAAAATTAGTTACGACAAGCGCAAATTCAATAATTACAAAAAAATTGAATAAAAAAGAGAACAAACAAAAAAATAATATAAAAAAGAACTACCAAAATTTCAAATAAGAATATTTTATAGCAATTGCAAAAAAGACAGCGGAAATAAAAAATAAGAGCAAATATAGTAGTAGTACTAAACAAGTTCAAATAAATAGCAAAATAGTTAAAATAGAAAGATTTTAACAATCGTAATTAAAATCCTTATATATTGCATGAAAAAAAAATTAAAAAATATTTTCAATATATAATTACAAAAAAAAAAAATATACAATTTTTTTTTTTTTTTTTAAGAAAGGTGTATAAAGTCTAGAAATAAATAAACTTCCGTTTATAATATTCAAAGAGATATTTTATTTTTGAACTAAATAAAAAATGGTTGGTCGTAAAGCTGTGTCTTCAGATATGGTAAGACATATTGAGACATCTATTGGTGCCAGTAAAAGACTTAAGAAAAACAATGATAGAAATATTTTACAAAGATTATTGGAGACGGAAGAAGACCAATTTAGAAGGTTAGAAAAGGTCGCATCCAGAACTGCGTTAAAAAGATCTGTTGATACTGCAGAAAGCCGCCTCAAAAAATTAAAACAGAAGGCACAAGAATCTTCAGAAAAAAGATCAATGGAGACAGAAGAAGAGCGACTTAATAGACCTGATAAAGAAGCAGAAAGAATTATATTTAACAGATCTTTTGAAACAGAAGATAAAAAAAGGCTTGAAAAAAAAGAAGCAGATACAGAATATATAAAAATAATAAAACAAAAGAGCAACACATTTTGTGTCTTGATAATCAAGTGGTTATAAAACGTGTTAGCCGATGAAAAAAAACAATTAAAGCGAACAAATCAAAAACTTATTCGGCAAAGGCAGACAACGCAGTTCAAAATGTTGCAATTACAACCGAAATGACCAAAGATCGTAGTGAGGAGTAAGATTTCTTAAGTCTTCGAAATTTGTTTGTTATGTCCCAAAATAGGACTACGTGTGTTCGCGAGTGGGTAGCGCCGGCTAGCTCTAGAGCACTTGGGGTGTGGGTTCTCCAACCCTGCCCACACACACGCAACAATAAACAAACAGATGTTACTTCACAACACTTCACGCTGCAAAAGCTGTCTTATGGCTGGACCAAAACATTGATGAAATGTGCGCAACTATAAAACTAACAAAACACGTGATTATCGCAAAACTAATTCCCCCACTTGTTCCTTTCTAGGTCACAGGACGCCATCGGGTATATTGTGGGCTTTTGGGGGCAAACCCAAAGCCTCTGCACTCCCACCCAACCGTAGCAGCCGTAGATGTCTCCGACTGCCCCTTGGACGGGTCACCGTAGGATACCTTGGAACTGTCTACATGTTCCCTCCCCTCTGAAAGATAGGTCTACTCCATATTCATTCTATTACCATTTATTTACTTAGATTATTTACAGAACTTCTTCAGCTTCCCGTAAGGAAACCCATCAACCACCGCCCGCCGGGTGCAACAGTCACACAAAGGGATTTACGTAGACGGATAGACTGGTCTGTTTTCTTTCTTTCGGTCCCTACCTAAAAGAGCTCTCTAAAGTGGATCCCAGACTCGATGATAACACGCGAACCTATTCGACGCGGTCGCTGGAGAGGATTCCCCGTGGGATTAACAAGTGCTTGTGTTTTTGTGATTGGCTTTGACGATTTAAATATTAAGCCTCGCCCAGAAGGAGCGATAAGTGGTAAATAACAAATAGGTACAAATATAAAGTAGTAGTTCGTGAGTAGTTCACATCCGGCAATAAATAAATTGGTTTAAGTTCTTGATATAAGTAAATAAATAATCGTGCAATAGATACTGTGCAATAAATAGATTAATTTTAAAGTGTAATATAAAATCCCCTCCCCCAACAAATATTATACGAAAAGAATATACATAATTAAATAAATAAATAAATGGCTAAATTAACGGACAACAGAACATAAAGATAAAAGGATTATTTCGCGTTAAACCGCCGTAACTCCACCACGTGCTGTTACGCGTGATCGAGTCCTCCACTGAATTCCGGAGAGGATTATGCCACTTCCCGGAGTAAATTCTCCACGCGCGCGGATGTCTTCTAGCAGGCACGACAGGTTCCTCCAGGTAGCTAGCGGCTGGAGGCACCGGATCCGCCGATTACGTAACATTCGGCTGAGAACCGGGGTTGCTAAAAAAAAAACTTGGCCAGGCCCTAACTAATGGAACCTGGCCACTACCTTCCTCGTGTCTTCTCGGCTGGCCTGAAATGGGATTCCTATTGGACTTTTCTCTTCCCCCCACTAACCGGAACGCACTCACCGTAGGGTCTTGGCCAGTCCGGCTTCAGAGACCGTTCTTCGGCGTCGGCGACCGGCGAAAACTTTGAACGGGAGGGGGATCCTCCTTTTTATTTGTCGATACTGCGTTCGAAATTTTGGTTGAAGTTATCTTGGCGCTGATGGCCACTTGAACACCGCGACCGCTGTAAGGAGATAGCTATTTCACCGAACCCGCTGTCTACTGTCTGGCCATTTTCCTTCCGGCAACCCATGCAGATTACGGAGCTCTTTTCTCTGCATTCTGGGTCAATGTCTCTATAACCTACATTTGTCCGATTTGAATTTGAATTCGCCCCCGAACTGACTGCAATTTTCACGTTGCCCATCACTGGACCCCAAACCCACTTTGCATCCCTGGTTTTCTCGATTGATCGATTACATGAGTATTAACTATGTTTTGTTAAATCATGAGTACTGTATTCCAATTTAAACATGTTATGTCGCCATCCCTCAGTAATCGATCATCAGACAGAAATTGAAAATTACGTGTCCAAAATTTTTCATTACAGATCTTTTATAATAAATTCGTTTTGTAAAAATGTCTGCATCCTTAAGGAAAAGTACGTTTTAATAAAAAGTAGATGTGATTCAATATCACCCCCTTAGTTTTCATCATTATTGGGCCCGTCATTGCTTACACGGCACTCTGAATCCTACTTCTCAAATGCATCATATAGTTCCCTAAGAAGGGAAACCGTTTTGGTTTTTAGTTCAGGAGGTAAAAAAGAAAATCTTTTTGAAAACCAGCAGCACACTAAAGAAAAATGGCAATGTAACCCCAATATGTGTAATATAAACAAAACAATTATCTATGATCAATATTTTTCTCTTATAACATCATTTATTAATTTAAAGTCAGAAGATATTATCTCTTTTTTCGAAAATATTGATGTTTGCGCAAACAAATTGGTTGTAGAAGATTCCCCTCCTGAACATAATTTCCATGAATTAAATGTATTAAAAAAAAAGGGAGGACACCAGTCTTTCTGTTATGAATGTGAAAATAACTGTCATTCTGTCTTATTATTTTTAAGACGTCTTGCACCTCATTATACCCGTTACTCGTAGAGTAAAAGGGTATACTAGATTCGTCGGAAAGTATGTAACAGGCAGAAGGAAGCGTTTCCGACCCCATAAAGTATATATATTATTGATCAGGATCACTAGCCGAGTCGATCTAACCATGTCCGTCTGTCCGTCTGTCCGTCTGTCCGTCTGTCCGTCTGTCCGTCTGTCCGTCTGTCCGTCTGTCCGTCTGTCCGTCTGTCTGTCCGGATGAACGCTGAGATCTTGGAAACTATGAGAGCTAGGCTATTGAGATTTGGCGAGCAGATTCCTGAGCTTCTTACGCAGCGCAAGTTTGTTTCAGTAGAGTGCCACGCCCACTCTAACGCCCACAAGCCGCCCAAAACTGTGGCTTCTACAGTTTTGATGCTAGAGTAAAAATTTAAACTGAAATTAATTGTTCTCATCAATACCTATCGATTGACCCAAAAAAAAGTTTGCCACGCCCACTTTAACGCCCACAAACCGCCCACAAACTTCAAAAAACCGTAAATATGAACGCGGATATCTCGGAAACTATCAAAGATAGAGTATTGGGATTTCAGATTTAGATTCCGTAGCCTTGTACGCAGCGCAGGTTTGTTATGCGAATATGCCACGCCCACTCTAACGCCCACAAACCGCCCAAGCCTGTGGCGCCCACAATTTTTATGCTAGATAACAAATTTTAACTGAAATGTATTGGTCTCGTCAATACCTATCGATTGATCCAAAAAAAAATTTGCCACGCCTACCCTAACGCCCACAATGTTTAAATCTGTCTTCCGCCGGTAGGTGGCGCACTTAAATCTCGCTTTGCTGCTTGCATATCTCCATTTCCCTTTGGTCCCTTTAGCTGAGTAACGGGTATCTGATAGTCGAGGTACTCGACTATAGCGTTCTTCCTTGTTTTTTTTTAAATACGGCAGACTTAAAAAAAAATTTATTTAATAAAGTCTGACTTGCAAAAGACTAATAATTTAACAGTTGACTAATTTACAGTTTGACTCTGTTCCACAATGCATTGCTGAGTTGAACGAATTCGAAAAGCTATTTATTCAAAGAGCTAAGGCATTTCAAGTAATTGCAAGAATGGACACAGTAATGGGTGGCCACAATAAAAAGCGACCGAATTCTGACGTAATAAAAAAAAAATTAAGGGTCGAGTATTTCATTTACCGTTACCCCTTGAAAATACTTTAAAAAAACTTCCTGATCCTGAAGAAGCAATACTGAACAAGGAAGAACGCTATAGTCGAGTACCTCGACTATCAGATACCCGTTACTCAGCTAAAGGGACCAAAGGGAAATGGAGATATGCAAGCAGCAAAGCGAGATTTAAATGCGCCACCTACCGGCGGAAGACAGATTTAAGCATTGTGGGCGTTAGGGTAGGCGTGGCAAATTTTTTTTTGGATCAATCGATAGGCATTGACGAGACCAATACATTTCATTTAAAATTTTTTATCTAGCATAAAAATTGTGGGCGCCACAGGCTTGGGCGGTTTGTGGGCGTTAGAGTGGGCGTGGCATATTCGCATAACAAACTTGCGCTGCGTACAAGGCTACGGAATCTAAATCTGAAATCTCAATACTCTATCTTTGATAGTTTCCGAGATATCCGCGTTCATATTTACGATTTTTTGAAGTTTGTAGGCGGTTTGTGGGCGTTAAAGTGGGCGTGGCAAACTTTTTTTTGGGTCAATCGATAGGTATTGATGAGAACAATTCATTTCAGTTTAAATTTTTACTCTAGCATCAAAACTGTAGAAGCCACAGTTTTGGGCGGTTTGTGGGCGTTAGAGTGGGCGTGGCACTCTACTGAAACAAACTTGCGCTGCGTAAGAAGCTCAGGAATCTGCTCGCCAAATCTCAATAGCCTAGCTCTCATAGTTTCCAAGATCTCAGCGTTCATCCGGACAGACGGACAGACGGACATGGCTAGATCGACTCGGCTAGTGATCCTGATCAAGAATATATATACTTTATGGGGTCGGAAACGCTTCCTTCTGCCTGTTACATACTTTCCGACGAATCTAGTATACCCTTTTACTCTACGAGTAACGGGTATAAAAATCAGGATTTGACTATATTAGTACGTGGAGTTCCCACCAATAAGAAAAGCGTCTGGCAGTCATTAATAAATGTTAGTAAAATATTTAAAGCTTTAAAATGGCGCAAAGGTAATAATCCAATTTATTGTGATATTTCGCTTCCCTATAACGCAGAAGCGCTTTTGGATGGGGTGGAAGTTAGTTGCGTTTATGATTCGAATGAATGCGAGTTGCAAGATGTTAGCCAAACAGAAGAGAACTCATGAAGTGAGGTGGAGAATAGCAATATTAGGAATGTTTCGCATAAACAAAAAAGCAAAGACAAGGCCATGCTTACACAAAAAGATTCTTCAGAAGATTTTTATGAAAATTTAACAATATATCCAATTATGGAAAGAAAAACTAGTGCCGAGGCTGGCACTGTCTATCAAGTTTTGAAAGTAATCGATTTATGCCTTGATAATCGTGATACAAACTTAGAACTTAAATGTTTCCCGGATATTTTTAGTAGCGGTTGTAATGGTCAATACCAACGAAGAAAAGTTTCTTTGATGCCGGGCGAATTTAAAAAATGAATTTTAAAGTCAAAACATAGTAGATTTCGATTAAATCAGCAATATTTGTTCTTTTTACGTAACCAAGCTAATTTTCGGCAATTAAATGCGGGAATATACCATAAACTTAATATTACTTCTGCAACGAAAAATTTTAATAAAACAAGAAAAAACGGTATAGTCGAGTGCCTCGACTATCAGATACCCGTTACTCAGCTAAAGGGACCAAAGGGAAATGGAGAT
This sequence comes from Drosophila subpulchrella, assembly GCF_014743375.2. NCBI lineage: Eukaryota > Metazoa > Arthropoda > Insecta > Diptera > Drosophilidae > Drosophila > Drosophila subpulchrella. The sequence goes on along the minus strand of NC_050611.1, from coordinate 516,429 downwards.
AAGCAAGCAGCAAACCAAGACTGAAATGCGCCACCTACCGGCGGTAGACAGATTTAAGCGTTATGGGCGTTAGGGTGGGCGTGGCAAATTTTTTTTTGGGTCAATCGATAGGTATTGACGAGACCAATACAGTTCAGTTAAAATTTTGTATCTAGCATGTAAATTGTGGGCGCCACAGGCTTGGGCGGTTCGTGGCGCGTGACAAAATTGCGCTGCGTACAAAGCTACGGAATCTAAATCTGAAATCCCGATTCTCTATCTTTGATAGTTTCCGAGATATCCACGTTCTTATTTACGATTTTTTGAAGTTTGGGGGCGGTTTGTGGGCGATAAAGTAGGCGTGGCTTTTATTTAGGTCAATCGATAGGTATTGATGAGAACAATACATTTCAGTTAAAATTTTTATTCTAGCATCAAAACTGTAGGAGCCACAGTTTTGGGCGGTTTGTGGGCGTAAAAGTGGGCGTGGCACTCTACTGAAACAAACTTGCACTGCGTAAGAAGCTCAGGAATCTGCACGCCAAATCTCAATAGCCTAGCTCTCATAGTTTCCAAGATCTCAGCGTTCATCCGGACAGACGGAAAGACGGACATGGCTAGATCGACTCGGCTAGTGATCCTGATCAAGAATATATATACTTTATGGGGTCGGAAACGCTTCCTTCTGCCTGTTACATACTTTCCGACGAATCTAGTATACCCTTTTACTCTACGAGTAACGGGTATAACTAGTTTTCTAAACATGATTAAAGATAACCAAGAAATAAATAGTAATTTATCAACTATATTTCGAGAACTGCGTAACACCGAACAATATTGAAAAATTCGTAAAAATGATTTAAATTGCATGGTCGAAAATTACGGCCCCGCAACATTTTTTTTGACGCTCAGTCCAAGTGAGTTTCATTGGGAAGACCTCTACGAATTTCTATGTATAAGAAATGGAATCTCAAATAAAAAATCCCACACTTTAAATAGTCTTATAGCTAAAGATCCAGTAAGTGTTTCACTGTTTATAAAAATAGGGTTTAAGGCAATGTTGCAATTCCTAATGTCAAAAGACATGCCTCTTGGGGAAATAGAACATTATACCAATCACAAGACTTGCAACATTTTCATATACTTTTATGGGTAAAAGATGCTCCCATTATTGAAAAATCAAGTGATGAAGAGGTTGCCTGCTTTATAAACAAGGATATAACAAGTCGCCTACCTCCAAAAGAAACTTTTCCAACCCTTTAGGATCGAGTTTGCAAGTATCAAACTCACACACATAATAATTATTGCATGCGGCAAAAAAAATGCAAACCAGGAAAATCGTTAAAAGTATACAGATTTAGTTTTCCAAGAAAAACCGGAAATTATTTAGTAATGAATGATGTTGCAAATTATATTCTTGGTCGTCAAAAAATAATGAAAACTAGATTATATGAACTGCCAAGGAATGAGTCGGAAAAAAATGTGAACGATTACAATGCTCCCGTTTTGCTAGCTTAGTGTGGAAACATGTATATCCAATTTATAGGCGAAAAATCTGGAAAATATCAAACTAAAGCAGAAAAGTCTTTTGCCACCGATGATTTTAGAGACTTCTTTGAAAACAGATCGGTTGCAAGTAATTTATGGAGATTTGCTCTGCGATCGTTATCAAATCGAGAATGTGGAGCACTTGAAGCAGCTGATACATTACTTCAAATTCCTCTTTTTGGCACCGACGACAATACAGTTATAAGAAAAATATACATACGCCAGGAAAGAAGTCTAAGAGTACAATCCAGAAATATATGATGGATGTTACGCGCGGGGCCCTTCTATAAATTTGGGCAAAAATGCGAGTTCGCGAGGAAGATACAAAAAACAAATAGAGACGGGACACAAATGAAAATAAAAGAAGCAACTAAGAATGAAGCAAATGAGTTAAAATATTAGTTTTTAATACCGGGATAGAAGATGATGTGCAAATTAAATGGTAAAGATTGTTATAATTATTACATAGAACGCGAAAGGGCTCGTGCAGACAAAAATTTGATGTACATCGTGGCAAATTTAGGGGATAATAATTTCGTGTTAGTCTAGCAGGGACATTGAAAATTAGGCGGTTTACAAGTTCTACAAGATTAATATCACCTCTAATAAGATTTTGCTTAAAAATAGTACCAAGCATTGTTCTACGATTTACAAGTGTAGGTAAATTAAGCAATAGTAATCTACTCTGATAGGAAGGTAGCCTTACGTTTTGATCCCAGTTCAAACTACGAAGGGCAAAAAGAAGAAATTTTTTTTGTACCGACTCAATACGGTCAATGTGCACTTGATATTGTGGACTCCAAACCGAAGAACAATATCCCAAAATAGGACGGACAAGGGAGGTAAATAATAATTTGGTTGTATAAGGGTCATCAAATTCTTTTGACCAACGCTTTATAAACCCAAGAACACTCATGGCCTTGTTGACAGTGGACATTATGTGGCAGTCAAATTTAAGTTTTGGGTCCAGAAGAACGCCTAAGTCATTAACGGAATATATACGGTCGAGTGAAGTATTTTGAAGAGAGTAACTAAGAAAAGTAGGAGTACCCCTATAAAAAGTCATAACGATGCATTTAAGGGGGTATTCTAGTCTAGAAATTTAAAAAAATCGAAAATTTTTTTTTTTCATAATTCGATAGTTTAGATATTCAAAAATATCTCCCTAAACGGATTTTTCAAAATTCAAATTATTTTTAAAATTATGGCTGACTAAGAGAATGTAAGTTATACGTGCTATTCTATCAGTTACACTGCCTGAAATTTAACGTAAAACTTTAAACGCGTTTTTCTCCAAACTACTTTTTCTGATACGGTAGCCATAATATTTCAAGTTCTAATCAGCCGATTTACTTAAAATTTGGCATGAATATTCTTTCAATTTTTTTTTTTAGTTTTGCTGGTTCATGACAGCGACATTCGTACTGATTAAGAATCTTTTATTTTTTATTTTTAAGATGACCACAAGGGTAGAAATCATGGCGACGAGGACACGGCCTTTTTTTTTCCCCCTCTACTTCAAGGACGCATAACTCGATGAAAAAAAAAATTTTTTTCTTAAATTTTATTTTATGTACTCTTCTAAGTTAAATAAACAAATGATAAAAAACCCGACACTAAAAATATCAATTGTTTAGCTTTAATTAATTGTTAAAAAAGGCCCGAAACTAGAGCCTCTAGACTAGAATACCCCCTTAAGGCAGTTCAAATTTAAAAGGTTATACTCACACCATCCCTGAAAACAATCAATATCTGACTGTAAGTTGAAACCCGACGCTATATCGTTATATGATAAACAAAGCTTAACATCATCAGCATACATTAGTACACGAGAATGTTTTATGGTAGAGGGAAGATCGTTAATAAACAAAGTAAACAGCAAAGGACCCAAATGACTACCCTGAGGCACTCCAGATGTCACGTAGATCAATTTTGAAACAGCGTTTTTGAATATAACCCTCTGAGTCCTACCATTCAAATAACTTGAAATCCAAGTTAATAGCTTACATGGAAACCCAAGCTGATTTAATTTGAATAATAGAAGAGAGTGGTTGACAGAGTCAAACGCCTTACTAAAATCTGTATATATAACGTCAGTCTGCATTTTTTTTCTTAAATCCATTTATTACAATAGATGACAATTCAAGAAGGTTGGTGGTGGTCGATCTTCGCTTAACAAAACCATGCTGACGCGGTGAAATTAGCGAGGAACATAAATGTTGCAAATGAGAAGTAATAATACGTTCAAATGCTTTAGGAATTGCCGACAATTTGGAAATACCTCTATAATTCTGGGCATGAAATGAACTAAAGAATATGAATGAAGATGACTCTGATTTATTCTTTCCAAGTTGGGTTGACGTTCATTATACTAATCGTCCGTTGATTTTTCAAGATTTTTTGATATTGTCAAAACGAAACCTTCTTTTAAAAATGTTATATCTTATTCTTATGAAAATAATTATTTACGCAAACGCAAGAAGCCTTATTTGTTAAATCACTTCAAGCCAAACCGAAAAATGCAACCGGAGAGCTATTACTATGGTCTTCTAATCTTGTTTAAGCCTTGGCGTAATATAGACGATCTTAAGTGTGGCCAAGAAACCTATTTTGATGCCTTTGCAATATGTAAAGATGACTTGATAGAAGCCGTGCGTTACCATGATAAATTAGAAGAAATACTTAAACTTCGCGAAGAATTCAAAAATGTCTTAGCAAGAGTATCTGGTGCTTTGGAAAATGAGAATCTAAATCGAGATGATGACGAGTGTGAAAATATTGTTGGTTTTGAAGTATTGTTAAAAAATGAATTAAATGAAATGGATAATCTGGCTTTAAATGAGAAAAATATTTCAATTTCTGACGAGATTAATCAGCTTAACATAGACCAGAAGAGAATATTTGATGACATTATCAGTACTGTCTCTCAATGTTGTGTTATACCCCCTTCCCATGCAGTCCATCCGTTAGAAACGGTTGGGATTTTTGACAAATGTGAAACTCCGATTCCCACAGGGCACATCCACCATCTACCATCCGACAGCAGCTGTCAGATCAGCTGTGGCTAATAAAAACACAAGCAAAAATTGTTAAAGTGGATTTTGCCAGACTAAAATGAACAATTTACCAACTATTTTGGCAAAACAGCAAAATCTTAAGTTGTATCAGCTTTCATTGGCAGCCAATTCAGAGGAGTGGAATGACGACGAATTGGATCTGTACGAAAGCATTTTTTCTGCAAAAGAGCCAATGCCACGAAGTGTGTGGATGCTGGTACGTGCTCTTAAAATGTATTAAAAATACGATTAAAGAATGCGAAATATATTAAACAGAGCAATACGGGACATTTTGAGAGAAGGATATACAACGACGAGTCCTTCAAAGAGTGCTTTCGTATGGAGAAGAGAACCTTTTCGTTTTTGGTGGACCGACTTGGTGTTTTGCGGAAGAAGGACACCAACTGGCGAAATGCCATTCCTCTTGAAAAGCGGATCGCTATAGCCTTGTACACCTTGGGATCATCAGCGGAATATCATTCCATCGGAAGGCTTTTTGGATTTGCCCAGAACACTGAGCAAAAATACACTCATTTTTGAGTTTGCCAGCGAGTTTATGTCACCGGACTATCTTACTCCAGAAATAGTGGACGAGTGTGTTAAAGGATTCGAAGCAATCGGATTTCCCCAGTGTCTTGGTGCAATTGGTAAGACATAAATTCATTAAATCAGTTCATGGTCTTAGCAATGTATAATGTGAAGATGGTTGTCACATCGAAATAAAACCGTCAGCAGCAGAAGCAGTCGATCTCGTGGATTACAGGTAAACTGCTTTCATCTAAGAGCTCAACAATCTTCTAAACGCATTGTATTCTAAATTTACTACAGATAATTATTTACCTATGTAAACATCGACTCTGCTGGGCGCTGCAACGACTCCACTATATTTCAAAAGTCCAGCCTGCCAAGGAAAATGGTGTCTTCTCCGTTTCTTCAGGAAAAAACAAGGAAAATTTGTGGCGTTCAAGTTCCGGTGCTGCTTATTGGGGACTCTGCCTTTCGATTTTCCCAAACGCTGATGAAGCCGTACCCATTTTCCACAACTGCATCCGAAGAACAGCGAAATCTTAACTACAATCTGTCCAATGCTATGGGAGTAGTAAAATATGCATTTGGCCATTGGTTGCAAGTGACCTACACGAACAACCAAATCGGACTAATATGTCTGCAGATTTTATCCAGCCTGCTGAAAAAATAAGAGCAGCTATTTTCCAATATTGTCCAAATGGTAACAAATAAAGTTCATTATTATATGTTTGTTTCATTATAACATCACATTTCATTTTATTTTTAAATTTACCTATTTATTCAAAATTTTAGGAATTCGATGATTTCTTAACAGCTCCAACAAATGCGGTTGGAATTTATCTTGGCTGTCTACCATTCTGACCATTATTTCTGTCTGCGCTCGCTAGTGATGTAAAAACATCGATGTGACTTTCGATATCATCGATGTTTTTAAAAACGGGGATACATCGATGTATTTTTTTGAACATCGATGTTTTCACTTAGAGAAAGAGACGCTAAGCAGCCGCACGTAAGATTGATAAGCAAGCACATTTTTTTCAATGTATCAAGTTTTTCTACAGTTTCTTACAGGTTAAACTCCTTAGGGCGGTTCCTCGTGGCAAAATAGGCAGGTTCCTGCACATAAAGAGTAAGTATGAGCCGCAGCTGCTTTGTCCCCTACTCCATCTTCGTCTGCTGATATTTTGAATGCAAAATCGGATTTTGACTTTCGGCCTCCAGGCATTACAAAACGTAAGAAAACTCCCTCAGAAGTGTGGAAATATTTTTAGAGGTGCAAAAACAAAATGTTTGCCAAATGTTGACTTCGAGGAAAGGAGTATAAAACTTCCTGCAACACAACAAACCTATCAGAGCATTAAAGACGCTTGCATCCAATGAAAGTAGCTTCAGTTACAGAAAATCTAAGGAAAATGGATGAGTTTGTTTAACGATCTGACGAGTACGATCCAGCTTCAAGCAGAAATATCGAATTGGATAAAGGTTTTGCTAAAATGGTGTTTTTTAGTTTCTGTTTTTTATTTTTGTAATTTTTAATTTAGCTCCATAAAGATCTCGTTTTTGGTTAAATAAATATAAGTTAGTATTGAGGTTCAGCAAAACAATAATTTTGTAGTATTTGGAGCAATATATGGGAAATTTTAGATATTTAAAAATTTTCGATGTTTTCAGCGATATATCGATGTTTTCAAACAACGATTATGAAAACATTGATGTACTCACATCGATGTTTTTGCATCTCTAGCGCTCGCTGCTCCTCCAGCCTTTCTCAAGCTATCTCCACAAGCTCCGACTTGTGCTCCACCTTTGCGCGCTTAGCAGGGAACGCAGTGCTGCCTGAGCGTTGACTGCCGCTGCAGATAGAGACTTTCCTGTCATCGGGGTCTACATCCAGGAGCTCCACAAAGTATTCCCTAGTATCTGCAATAAATACTTTTTATTAGATCATTTAAACCACAAATATAAGTGTGGGGACATGCTCTCGTTCTCCACGGTGTTCTGCTCCATGTTGTGGATGCGGTATGAGCCTAGAAACGAGGGGAGCAACTCATAATGCTTCCACACGGAAGGAGCGCCACCGCTTGGCCCCATTTAATTTTTTTCCTGCCTGCAAGGAATAATATCGTTGAGTGGATTTCCAATATGTTGTTGCGAGCATATAAGTTAGTTTTGGTCAGGTTTTCAATTTTTGTCCGGACGTCTTTGTAGGACACATCAACTCAGCTTCCATTAAGGACTGGGCCATCTTCATGTATACATGGACATTTTTTCGGGCTCCCCGCACCTGCTCGATGTTCTCCTGCTAAATATCGATCAGCAGGAGCTCCATCTGCATAGTCCACCTCGGTATTTTCAAAAGTTTCCCGTCATCATTGTTTACGTTTTCGTAGTAAATGTTTCACTTTCTACTTTCAAGAAAAAGAGTTCAGAGTTTCACCGAAAAATCATCGCCTAACTAATGCATAAAATAGTCACCACAAAAACTTAATTTGTTAACTCACACCCAACGTTATCACAACATTTAATTTATTATCCCCTGGGCAGATGTAAATAAAAACCGTACCAAATCAAAAAAAAACATCTGGGTTCGCTTACCAGAGTCATGTGAAATTTAAATTGCTGAAATTCAAATACAGGAATTTCAAGAAACAGTTCTTAAATGCTGTGCAAAGTTCACATAGAAACAGAGCATAGAGTACGTTATAAGAGAACATTTTATTGCTTGTTCGATAAACTTTAAGTCTATTCGTCTTAATAAGGCATCGTACACAGCTTATAGATATTGTTTGTGCAACCATCCTGCAACTTCCTTAAGTTTCAAGGATCATATAATGGAAATGTTAAAATTTATTCAAATAGAATTGAATTAAAACATTCCATTAATGCAAAAAAAATAACGCAGTGCAGGGCTATAAATCGGTTTTTGGCGGAAAAGGAAATCAAAGGCATCACTGCCTTTGAATTTAGGAATAAATTGGTTAATAATGCCAACGCAAACAGGGCTCTTATTGCCAACGTCAAATGATCAATAAACAATTATCGTACTACCGAAATTTAATATTAGAGGAGAATGGTAACGACGATTTTGAAAAAGATCCGTTTAAAGACGCCTATAATGTGAAATGCCAAAACTTGGAACAAAGAGCACATAAGTTTCCTCTTTAGTAAAATTAAGAAGTACACATTGCATATGGATGCTACCGGGTGCGTAGTGCAATCAATAAAATTTGTGAAGAAAATAATTCTTCTCTACTCATTGGTTGCACATATTCCCCAGCATAAAATGGTGTTCCATGTTGCACATGCCATTTTATCAAATCACGTCGCTTATGATTATTGGTCGCTTTTTATAGGTTGAATAGGTTTTGTAAAGTCAATAAAATCAAGCTTCCAATATGCAAACGCATCATTACCGATGTCAGTTTTGCTATGATACGGGCAATTTTAAAAGCATTTAATGATTTTGATATTGTCGAATACAATCGAATGTGCTATGGCTATTTATACCGCCAACATGCTATGTTTCCTTTTGTGTGCGTTCAGTTTTGTACAATTTATTACGCTAAAATTATGTGTGCTGATATCGCAGAAACCGTTTGATTGGCAAACATTGAATTGCGAGATTTTATTAGAAATGCTTTCGGGCTGGCCTATAATATTATTAATATTAAGGATTTAGAGGAATGGTTTTGCAACGTAATGAATATTCTTTTATCTCCTTTTATAAAAAATAAAGTTGTGGAAGATATATATTATTTATTCGGAAATAGCTCAGCAACTTTTGATTTGAGCCAGTACGAACAATTTGATAAGCCAGATAAGCCTAAATACAATAGTCCAATAGAGTCATTTTTTAAGACATTGAAACGCAGTGTCGTTAAATCGAACCAAGGAATAAAATTAGGAAGATTTATCCGAAAAATGGACGATCTTTCAAAATCTGTGGTTCGCCAAATTGAACTAGCCCATCCAAAATGATCTGGTTCTCCTCTCACCCATGGTAAGGTTATAAAGGCAAAGCCGAAAAACCCGACCTTAAAGAGGACAGTTCTTCAAGAAAAAAAACTGTCAACAGTCAAAGAAAATTGGCAGAAAAAAGGCATTGAGAAACTTAAGATAGGATTATTTAAAAGTGATTTTCCCGGTCTAAATAAGGTTCGGGAAGAACACTTGAAAATCTGTCGGTTACACGAGTTGAATGATACGATTCAATTGGATCATTCCTACACACTCGGAAATAGTCGTTTTAAGATGGAAGATAACTTTAAAAAGGTTGTTATTGAAGTCTTTAATGTGAATAATTTTGTAATCAAAGATAAAAGTTTGTATGTGCTATCGTGTAAGACTTTGTTCGAGTCTGCACATGGTTTAAATAGCTCTAGTTTCATATATCATTTTGAATTAAAAGATATATTAACACTGCAGGACAAAAAGTGGCTGTCTAACTTCATCTTAGACGCCGCTTTAACTGTTTTAGTGCATTATAACGATGATATGAGTATAACAAACATTCCCTGTCAACTTGATGATTATGGATTTCAAAAGGAGGAACTGGTCAATAAGCCTATAATGCTGGAGGTTACTATTTAATTATTCCTCACTGCACCAAAAATCATTTTTGTGTCTTGTTTGTAGATATTTTGAAGCAGCAGCTTATGTACATGGATCCTTTTGGGAAAACCCCAACTGCTACTAAGTTTATAAACTATTACAAAACGTTATTAGATCGCATTAGTAATAAAAATTTTAGTAGAGTGTCCTTAGTACACGACATTCAAACAGATTCATTTAGCTGTTGCATTTTTGTGTTGCAATTTGCTAAATGTTACATGAATAATTTGCCAATGACAAATTTACAGTCAGTTTATTCGTTTCGAAAACAAATTTTTGAAAAATTATTAAGCTTTTGTGATTCCTTAGCTAATGTTTGTATGCATTGCTGCAAGTCGACTGCATTTGATTACCAGATTTTGTGTGCCAAATGTAGTCGAAATATTTGCAAGTGATGCGCTGTTCATTTTTATAAAAACCCACCTAAGTATCTCACGTGCTTTATCTGCAAAGCAATAAATAAGAGGATGTAGCCTAAAGATGCTGAGCACGCGGGCAATGTTGAGTCGACATGGTCTTTCTGTGCGCTCCAAAGCAATCGTGCTCGTCACAGGCTTTACCCTATCTTCCGATTCGTCTGAATAGCTGGTTTCGATGGCACTGTCGAGCGTCGTATGACTTCGTTGTGAGTCTGAGTATGGTCATTTCCGCCTTTAACTTGGTGGAGACACGCCTTCTTCCATTTGTGTTGATGCCACCATCCACATTTGATGCGGTTAAGAAACGTTTCCTTAGCTTAGTGTCGACTTGACATTTCTTTGATACCACTATCGATCATCAGCTCCAGAGCATTTGAAATATTGATCATTGAAAATATTCTTTAACATAATTTCGTTTTTATCGAAGTATCGATATAGGGTATCGATATAAGGTTAATGTGTTCCTAGTTACAATTTTGTCCAAAAAACTCGATATTTCTCTTAGTGTATTTTATAAAAAAATTATTGTAATAAAGATCGGTGGGAAACAGCATTGTTTAGCTGACCCCGTTTAAGGAACTCCGAATTTGTACAAATAACACGAATTTGTCATACCCTGCAAAAAATAAAATTCAAAAAACTCGATATTTCCCTTAGTAATTTATAAAATCTGCATGGAATCTGCATGCGAAATCCCAATAGCCTAGCTCTTATAGTTTCCAAGATTTCAGCGTTCATCCGGACGGATGACGGACGGTATACAAATAAAAATTCGACGCATTTATTTTTGATATTTATTTATTTATTGATATATATTTATTGATATATATTTGTGTAGCTAAAGTGCTCCATCCTCTTTGGCGGCCGCCTCCTGGCTAGCTTAGCATTTGATCAGCAGCACCTTCGACATTTCTCCTCCGTTTGCGAAATAAAAAGTTCCCGCGAATCGGAAGTGATGCCACACTTTCAGCTTGCCTTTATCGAAGTATCGATGTAGGGTATCGATATAAGGTTAATGTGTTCCTAGTTACAATTTTGAAAGAAATGAGATGCCCACAACGCACTATGCTTTTTTCTCAAAAACTGACGTCTTTTCGTTTGCCGTACCGCATTTGTTAATTAGTAAAATGAATTTCCTTTCCAAAGGACCGTGCATGTTGGTACAACGTCTGTGAAAGTCAAATTAATTAAAAATAGAGATAGCGTCGAAACATAATTTGTTCCCATATGGTTAGTGTCTTGGGAGCGTAAAGCAGGGTGGAACTGCTTAAAATTTTGTAACATTTGAGATGCCCTCAACGCACTATGCGTTTTTCTCAAAAACTGACGGCTTTTCGTTTGCCGTACCGCATTTGTTAATTAGTAAAATTAATTTCCTTTCCAACGAGGTACCGTGCATGTTCGTACAACGTCTGCGAAAGTCAAGTTAATTAAAAATAGAGATAGCGTCGAAACATAATATTTTTCGCACATGGTTAGTCACCTGAATACATTTTTTACATAGTGGTTCATGTGTCGGAACGTTTTGGTTCAAATTTGAATCTGGCGGTACTTCCTTTAATTATTTATCTTCCCCCACTGTAAAGCGATTTTCTCAAAAACTGACGGCTTCATCTTTATGATTTTTTCACTGAACTTGCTTTAAGCGATCCCCAATCTGCCAATATACCGTGCATGTTGGTACATCGTCTGAGAGCGGAGCGCTGTGCAATTTAATATTTGCCTTCCTTTTTTGTATGGGGAAAATCCGAGGTGCATTCACTGTCCAGCGATTTTCTCAAAAACTGACGTCTTTAGCTCAATGATACTTTCTGAATTAACGCCCAATAACCTGCAAATTGGTACAACCTCTGTGAGGGGAGCAATAAACAAAATTGTGGGGACCCGATTTTTTAAATAGATTTTTAATAAATTTCTAGAAGTCGGATATGTTTGCAAACTATCTATATCGATAGATATTTTCATTTTAAACTATTTTGCATTTAATATTTTTCGATTCGGCCCCAAGAAGCCGAAAAAATCAAAAAATTCAAATTGGCCACATGTTCCTGAATCCACCGTTCCGCCATCGCCGCTAAGTCACCGACGCTAATTTGACGCACATCCAAAAATCGCAGTTATAATGTTTGAGAAGTCTAAATTGTATTTCAGAAGTCAATGTGGTGTTTTGGGTCTTGCCCTCGGTAGACGCGATTGCAATGGTTGGTGTCGCGGCTAACAGTTCTAAAGTTGGCTGCTTTGCCGGCGAAATTTTTAATAGATTTTCCTGACAGTCATTTATTAATATAACCCTATATACTCGGCTTTTAGCTCAAGCCTTGCCACGACGCCATTTTGGCAATTCAATTTTCCGGACGTTTTTTTTAGGGGCTGGAACACAGAATGGTCCATTGCTAACATTTTTTCTCAAAATATTCCCCTAAAGAAACGTCTTTTAAACTGGCGTATCGTGCATTTAGGCCCTTGCTCTGCTAGAGGATAAACGCCCAAAAGTGTTGGCAGCCACTTTTTTATAGTATCTTCCAGACGTCGTCCTCAAATTTATCTGAACTAGAGACAATGACAGAGAGTTTACAATCAAAAAACAAAGTTGCACTGCGCAGGAAGCCAAGGAATCTGCACGCTTAATCCCAACATGCTAGATCTTATAGTTTCTGAGATCTCAGCGTTCATACGGACAGACGGACGGATGGACATGGCTGGATCTTTTTGGTTAGTGATTCTGATCAAAAATATACATACTTTATGGGGCCCTTCTACCTGTTACATACTTTCCGACGAATCTAACACCCCATTTACTCTACGACTAACGGGTCTAATAAACTTAAATATGCCCATTATACTTAAAATAGTTTCAACTCATATTCTATTTTTATTTTCTTTTCTCAAATTCACTTGGCTAAAAAGCCGCACGACCTCTGCATTCGACCAAGGCAGTGACAGCATTTGCGCAGCAACTAATTTCTAAACGAATTTGTAAACTTTTGAGTTACCAACTGGGCTTTGTTCATTTGTTTCGTTTCCTTTTGAATTCGCCAGTGGGTGCCCTCAAAAAATTATATTTTTAATATTCGAATTTGATCCCTTTAAGCCGTCTATTAGTTTTTTTGCCATATTCCGAAAATGGAAACCTAAATAAATAAAGCGTTTTTAGTTAGCATCTCTGGTAACATTTTTTGGCTACATCTAGCTTTTTTAGAGCTGGTTTACCTATCTTAAGACCCGTAGAGATGGCAACTCAGAGGGAAAGGCATAATCATGGTCTCCGTTTAAGGTCACACTGCTGACGTCACATTGATTTTTCACTTTGCTGCGATCGAAGTCAATTTTATTTTCGTGCAGATTTTAGCTCTTATTTTCTAGAACCACGTGTTGTCCTATGCACGCTCACTTGCCCATCTTCCAGGGTAATTGAGTGCTATTTTTAAGGACATATAAAAACCCCATTGGCAATCTTACCAAATGTTCAACTATCTTCTTGGTTTTGCATTTCATTTAAATTGTCAAACAATCACGTGATGATCTTTTTTTCCATTTAAAAAAAACTTTGGTGTTGTCCTATGCACGCTCACTTGCCCATTTTTCAGGGTAATTGAGTGCTATTTTAAAGGACACATAAAAATCCCATCGACAATCTTACCAAATGCCCAACTATCTCCTTGGTTTTGCATTTCCTATAAATTGTCAAACAATTACGTGAAGATCTTTTTCTCCATTTCAAAAAACTTTGGTATTGTCCTATGCACGCTCACTTGCCCATTTTTCAGGGTAATTGAGTGCTATTTTTAAGGACATACAAATATCCCATCGACAATCATACCACATGCTTTGCTGATTTTTGGCTTTGCATTAATTTAAATTGTTGAACAAATATGTATGAATTATTTTGAGCTCTGGGCGTTGAAACCACATTTAAACAGTGGCAAGGAAATACATTATACATAGCTACTGTTATGCAAGAAACGACATAAACATTTGGTAGTATATAATAATGTGTTAACTCCCATCTCCGGATAAAATCTTCGCGTTTTGAGGTACTTGCTAAAGCGTTAGAACTCAGAGCCTTTTGGGGGTAAAAATGGCATTTGTAATAAATGAAAAAGAAATTTATAAGAAAATATCTGTATAGAGACTCCTTAGTGGCTTGAAGTTCAAAATAATTCATACCAGAATCTTTCATACAAGGTGTGGAAATTTATTTTCTTTGAAATGGTGTTAGGACTAGTTACATATTTGGGCTACTTAAGTGCCTGGGACGCCTCGATGAGCCGCTGAAGATCGTCGTTCTTGGTCAGGGCGTTCTGGACGGCCTTCAGCACTTGGGAGTTCATGGCCTCGGTTTGTTCTGGGCTGAGTGCCAGGTTACTCAGCCGCTTGGCCAGTTGCGCCAGTTTCGGCTGCCGCTCCAGGAAGCTTTCAACGACCTGGGGCGGAATATTGGCCACCTTGGCGAGCTGCTGGATGTGCGGAGGCAAGACAGAGTATTTGAACTCCGCATCCTCCGGCAGCCTGGGAGTGTTGAGGTGCGGTTTGGGTGCTGGTGTGCTGCTGCTGGGCATTTGAATCGGCTTAATGGTGGGCAACGCCACAGGTGGCAGGGGAATGGGGTAGTGATACGGAAGCGGTTGCCTGACCAGGATAGGACGCAAGGGTTTCATGCTCGCAGGAGGAGCCACAAAGACGGGCTGGAACGACCCAGATGGCTGAGCCGTGACCGGAGGAGTCGCAGAAGTGGTGACCTGACCTGACCACGGAATATACTGATCCATAAAGTCACCGAGGCGCTGCATAAGGGTTAGCTCAGGGGTGGGCGCTATGGTGGTAGGCTTTTCCTGGGGCATATCGTAATAACTGGCATTGTCCATGGTGTTTTCATCGTCGTCGTCGTCGTCAGCCTTCTCCGTCGCCTCCGCCACATTCTCCTCCACCTGCTCGAAGTTCAAAGTGTCCAGATATTGCTTCATCAGCGCTAGACCCTCATCAGTACCGGCCAGGGTGCGTACATAGTCGATGGTTTCCCTGACATTATCAGTGCCAATCATTTCGCCCAGCTCCTCAATGCTCGGCAGGCTTTTCAGGCCCAACTTTTTGTGTGCTATATCCACAAGATCAGCGGGATAGTCCGAACTTGGAGCAGCTGTGGTTGTGGTTGTCGTTGTCGTGGGTAAATTGGGTCTAATCAGCTTGTAAACCGGCATGTTGTAGTACAGGGCGTTTTGTAGCTTGGAGTCCAACCTGGGTGGAAATTTTCTGTTGATGTCCACTATAATAGCACTGTCCTGCCCGTAGAAAAGAGGTCGCATCGCAACTCTAGCCTGGATACACTGCATCATGGCCAAGGACCAGAGAAAACGCATGAACACGCCAATCATTCCGTTCACTTCAAATGTTTAAGGACAACTAACCACGGCAGCTCAAAACCTTTCGAAAAAGACTTTGATCTCGGGAAAAAATCTCAACCACCATCTGGGTTTTCTCTGAATTCTTGGGAACGTGCTGGCAAGCCTACCTGCTGGGGCATTGAAAACTCGCTTTTCCATTGAATTTCCCACCCACGCTAAGAGCAGGAATGTGATTACCCTTGGCTACCTGGATTTTTTTTGACAAAAGAAATGGTTTTACAAGAGGGTTTCATATTTCTCAGGCGAACGAAAACGGGAAAATCAAAGAGAGCATAAGGGGACCTAGGCAAACAAGATTACCAGAGGTTCCAAAATCCAAAGGAAACTGCGCTGTATTTCAACAAACTAACACGTTTTTATTATCGTAATTAAACCTTAAATTGGAACACTTGATGGCAACGCGTGTGGTACAAACTGTAGCCATCAAATCCAGTCACATTTCTTAGAAACTAGGAGGAATTTTAAATTCGCAAGCGCTGCCCAAAAGATGCATTTGAGGGTAGGTTGTATTTACACGGGGTTTACGTACAATAATTTTGCAGCAGAAAACAAATTGCAAACGACTGAGAGCGACACCATGTAAATGGGAGGTTGCTTTTGGGGAATTGGGGGACCGGGAATTTCGCACTCCGCTGGGCAGCAGCTTGGCTATCAACACTTGGACACGCCCACCAAGGCGGGTCGTATGCAACGCTCGTGAAGTTTGTAGCCCAGCTTGGTGACCTCCACCACGGTGTTGGCTTCGACGGTCTTGTCCTCCTTCTGGAACAGAGCCTCGTGCTGGTTGGGGTCGAACTTCTGGTTGATGGGGTCCAGCGGTTCCAGACCATGTCGCTTGAACACTTGCAGCAACGAGGCGCGTGTCATGGTTAGACCCTCGTACAGGTTTTTCAAATCAGCGTTGCCGTTGAGCTGTAAAAATATTTTTGATTAAGATTATCTTCGAACGCGTTGAAAAGTGAATCAATACCCAAAGTTTATAGAAATGCAGTTACATTAATGTAAGTACTGAGTTCGATTAGAATATTACAATATAACATCATTACCGCCAACGGCGTTGAATATTTTAAATTGTTTTGAGAATCAAAATTGAAATCGTTATTGAAAAATTGTTTAAAATCGTATTTTAAAATTTAAATATAGTTTTAACTTAGAGGTCTCAATTTGTGTGGTATCTTTAGTTAAAGTCTAATATAGGGAATAATTCACTGAAAAATGGGACTTCACATAGGAATTATTAGGAATGCCTTAACCTAGAATACATTTTTAGTTTTAAATATCTGTAAGATATGATAAAGACAAAGGGAGTTTAATCTACACAAGTCCCAGAAAAAAAGAATACAGTCGAAACAAAAATTCTTATAAGAAACTTTGAGTATACGTATCTCAACCTCGATGGCCTCTTGGCATTTTATATCAATGGAGCACATGTACTCCTCCTTAAAACAATGAAATCATTGCGAAAGTAGCCCCATAGATGAACCAATTGTACCTTATCCTTGGGCACCGCCTGCGTGGCATGTCCCAGGGTGTCCGCCACCTCGAGCAGGTCCTTGCAGAAGCTCTGGATGCCGAAGATCTTGGCGTCGCTGATCTGCTTGTTCAGTCGGTTGCGCATGTTTTCGCTGTCGGCGAGGGACCGCTTGTACTTGTCGAGGAGCTCGGCGTTCTGTTCCTTGGCGGCGGCCAGGTCCTTGGTGAGCTTCTCCACTTCTGGCGGGGTTGCGGGCGTCTTCTGCTCCGCCGCCGCCTCCTCGGGCTGCTTTTCTGTGCTGTACAGGCGCTGGTGGGACAGACGAAGGGCGCTGTGGAAGGGGGCATGTTAGAATTACGTGCAGTTGCCGACAAGCGTGCGCCCTCATTACGTCACAGAAAAGAGGAAGCAATGGCACCGGACTTACCTCACATTCTGGGCCGTGACCGATGACCTCGGCTGGACGAGACGCCGGCCAAACATCTGCAGGGGTAATGCTGCCTTCGCTGCCATTGTGGTTCGCTTTTTTTACGTTTATTAAACTTATTCGCTTTTGACGTTAAATCGTCGGCTGTAGAGCTGGAACCACAATCGATGCTTATTCGATACTATCGATGCTGACTGAAGTTAGAGACGGCAGTCGTCGATTATTTTTACTTAACGAAGGTGCGCCTAATTCCGAATTTAAAAATGTTCATGATCATTTCTTTCGATGTTTATATTGATTTATTAAGGCGGAAAATAAATAACTGAAATAAGATGAAACTAGGTAATTATACAAATTACCAATTATTATCAGAGCTTTAAATTACTGTAAAATAGTTGGCAACAATGGAAATCATACAATGAGTATGTCAAGTGTAAAATATATGTAAATTCATATGATGTCACAATGAAATTAAAAACCCAATATTGGCTTAAAAGAACATGTCTCTTTTTTGTTAGTGAGAAATATTATAAATTACCGATCTAAACACTGCTTAAACTTAGTTAAATTAAACTACTTCTCAACTGTGAAAAATAGAACATTTTAAAACTTATATTAAGAAGGAGATAAACAAAAATCAAATTCCTTTGGATAGTGGAATGCAACAATTCAAGTTTAAAATTGAAATTGAAATGGAAATAAAACAAGAACCATTGGGAGCAAATAAATATGTATTACAGAAATAAAAAATAACTTTAAAAAGCGTTGCCTGTCTATTTTTCTCTTCTTACACAATGTTAAAATTTACCTGTTCTACACTCGCACACAAAACCCAAAAAAAGATGTGAGCATTATCAACCCGGAAGTAACCCAATGAAAGTAACGACTTTGATGGATTTTTTTGGAAATTAATATGTGTAGTCCCTAATGATTCCTTAAGTCTGCACCCATAAGAACTCACCTTGGTCATAAAAAGAATTTTAAAATAACAAAATATTTCTTATATAAAATGGACAAACGGAATATTTAAATGAAAAAAAGTGTATCAAACAAATTTGCAGGTCCACTTAAAAATCCAAGCATCGGTGTCAATGCAAAAATGGGCCTATTTTCTTGGCACTACCTTCAGACATATATTATTAAGAACGCGCCGCCGGCTATTAATCCACGCATAGCTTGTAAATCGATCTCAGCCCCGATCTGCCACGCCCCGGGGCCGTCAAAATATGGACCGCTCGAAAAAGTTGCTCTGGAAATGTAAATATCGGGAGGCTCTTAATGAATTCAAAGTACGAGTGGGGCGAGAACAGCTCTGCCAGGTATTACATATGCGCATGCATTGTATATATTTTGGAAAACGAAGCTCGAAAAGTCATTTAGTTGTATCTTGCCACCGGAACAACGAGGTTGACATCGAATCTCGGCCCTAAGTTAAAAATATGCGTGAGGAGGATTTGCAACTCGCCCGCCAAATAGTGGCAAATAATTCGGTGTCCAGTTCCTTGGAGGAGGAAAACGATGGAGCCGCAGCCACATCGCCGGGAAACTCACCCAAACCCTTGAGAAGAGTCCTGGATTTGAGCGAGAGGCGTAAACAATTCAGGTGAGTTCGAAGGGCTATAAAAGTATAGAAATAGTGCAGAAAGAGTTTGTGTTTTACATATCAAAAGAGTATTTGCTCAGTGAAAAAGGTTCAGAGAGCCCTCTACTATAAACAAAAGACGAAGAATAGCTTTTAAATGTGATGGATACATAAGGGATAGTACTCTATAAATACCCAATACCACTATATTTAGTGATATGTTTAGTAATTTTTTTATATCAGAAGCGACATTTAAGACGTATTGTATTATTTCATCAGTTGCTTTCCGTGAAATATATATGTATATTGTTTATAAATGGTTCTTAAAATAAACAAGTCACTTTTTGTTTGTGATGTTAAAGGAATTCAAAATCACGTACAAATTAGGCTGGAAATAAACAATGTTTTCACGTGTCTGACTAATTTGCAATGCCAAATGTGTTCCTTTGTTATATTAATTATGAATGACGAATGCTGCTGTGAGTGACTAAGCCGTTTGTTGGATTTTAAAAGTACGCGCCTTTCTTCCACGATAGGCCGAAACATCGATACTATCGATGACTTATTGGATTCTTTGACAGTTTTAGCAACAACACTTTGCGCAGGTTTTGCATTATAAAAATTCGATAAATACATATCTGTGCGGTGTGCTGCAAAAAATAACAACTGGAGGCCCGGATAGCCGCTGAAAGGGCACAGCCGTGACCCTAATCTCTCCGAGAATCTAGAGCCGAAATAGAAAAATGCCCGCGCCGGTGGACAGCAACACCTCGGAAAACCAGGCTTTTTTCTGCAAGGAAAGGGACGCCGCTTCTGATGGAGGGCATCTGTTGCATGCCCCTGGAGCGGCTGATGGAGCCACTGCATCCACCTCGGCTCCGGGACTGGGAGACGGCCTCAGCAGCTGGTGGTGGTAGGTCCTAATCACCTGTCCGAACTGGTAATCATGCAGTTTGGCATCTCTTATCGGACTCCCATCTCTCATGCAACTACAGTGGGAGACACAAGAATAGGTTCTTGTTGATTTATTTATTTATTAATTTAATTTATTCGTATTAATGGGGAGTTGAAAAGAAGATTGTTGCATTGTTTGCATTACTCATTGACATATATCATTGACAAATTTTAATTGAATTTTTAATACGCTATACAGGTTATATCCTGAATAATAATTAGATTTATACTTTGTTATTCAACTGGATACCATAACTATTCTTTGCATCACTATGAATTTTAACTACATTTTTATAAAAGCACACTTCAGGATAAACTAACCATAGATGTTGTCGCTCACACATGCTTCGCCTCTTTTTTTTATCGAAGTTTAATGAACCATCTTGAACCCGAACTCTCAACAAAATGGTTTTGTTTATTCAACTCAAAAGAATGAAATCAAATAGCGCTTTTGGTCTAGACATGGATCCACGAAGTGCTTCAGTTTAACAATTGATTCGTTTTGATATCTTCTATATCATCAATTGAACTGGTAATTGAGCGCCAAGGCCTCTACGCCTGCGCTCTGCAACAGCTATATGAATCTCGAAACGGGGAACTGTTAATGGCGAAGAGTAAAAAACCCAGATCGGTGCGGACCAACCTTGTCAACTCGACTGCTCAGTTGTTGCTCGCACACGCGATCGCCCGGTTGACACTTTCAGGGCCCTCCGTCGTTTATTGCCTCCAATTTTCCGGCCAGCTGTGCGTAGTAATTAAGTGGAAACTCGTTGGAAAATTGTCTCTGCCCTTACAAAAAGTCAAAGTCAACACAAGAGAGACATTTCCCTAGGCACACCTTCAGCTTAATGCATTTCTAATTACCAGTTTTTGTCCTCCTTCGCCCATAAAACACTTTCTCTTTTACTGCTGGCACATTTTTGGACCTATATTTTGTTGGGTCGTCGATCACAAGTGCGTGGGCGTGTTATTTTTAAAACGAAAATTTGTTGTGAAAACAAAACTAACCTTGGTCCCTTTTTCGCTGGCCAAAACAATGCTGTCTGACTGCATTCCAAAAATCTAAGTGCTCGAAACTGTGGTCCAAAGATAAATTTTGACTAGTTTGCCAGTGATTTTGGTGCTGCAGGCGGTATGGCCTGCTTGTCGGACATTGATTTAGCCACCTTGCACGAGAACCGCTTGGACCAGCGCTGGCACTACGGATTGCCCAACATCCAGCATGCATACCATCACCATCCCGACGGACTGAGTCCCATTACCCGACTCTGTCTGGAGCGAAATATGCAGAGGAAGGTGCAGCGGGACGTGAACGGGAATTGTCTGGAGCGGGGCCGGTCCCGAGATAATGCCAATGGCAACGGATCGGCGTCAGGTGGGAAACGCAAACGATCCGGCACCTGGCCGTAAGTGGACAAACAGCTGAAAATGTTCTAGTAGCGATAAGATTGCATGCGAAGAGCTGGAATTTGTAATCCAAATCAGTTGCACGATGGCGCAAGAAGTGCACAGGAAAAAATATGGTCTGCAGCCAGGGTTTCCATTCAATTCCAAACGATTGTTGGTTGGAATTCTTAGTTTCCTCAACACAAATTGGAGAGATTTCAGAGACACGTTGTTACTAAGAACACCAGGTTGCTCGAAACTATTTTGACTATACCAGTTACTCGTAGAGTGAATGGAAGCCTTTCCAACCCTATACAGTATAAATGTATATTCATAATAAGGATCACTAACCGAGTGAATCTAGCCGTGTTAGTCTGTCCGTATGAACACTGACTTCTCGGAAACTTAAGCTAGAAAGTTTGGATTTAGCAACCAGATTAGCAATGACGTCAGAGCCTGTAAACAACAAACATAACTCTTTCAATCAAATGCTTTTGACCCAATATTTCATTGGATAACTAATAAGTTAAATTGGTGAGCTGAGTAACGGGTATAAGGTAGTCGAGGCACTCGACTTAGCGCTGAAATTTAAAGTTTATTATACTTATAATTAAAATCACATATTTCATTTAAATTTTGGCATCAATGGATATGTATGGTTTGAGTAATACAAAAAATCATAAATAATATGAAAACGAGATTTTTTGGATAAAGATTTTTGCTATCATTGTTGAACTTGCCGAGATGCACATGAAATAAGTTCAAATTAAGGATAGATTAAGGTTTTTTTTCAAAATATTTTTTAATATGAGAAATATTCCGAAAAAGGGTTCTTTGATTTGAGTGGTATTTATAAAAATAATACGACCGTAATGTAAGATTTTTAGTCAACAGGAAAAACTTGTCTCAGTGTGTTTACGAATGCAAGCAGGAAGGAGAATCTCCAATGCGATTCTTTTGAATCCCATACCATCTCACTTATTTGTCTGCTTTTACTGTCGCCATTTGCATAAGGTTGCTTTACAGTTAAAGTTAGCTTGTAACTTGAAAAAGCGGCGAAAACCCGATTCGTTTTCTGAGAACTCTGAAATTGTAATACAAAGTTTGAAAAATGTTTCCCATGCGTCCTTATCAACCGCAGGCGGTTGCCTTGTTTCCGCTTCAAAGCTCCCTGAGTATCGAAGAGTTCAATAATGTCAAGTGGGAGGATGTAAATGATTGCAATAACAACTGCATTCAAGAGGAGGCACCTTTAAGGGCGCCAAATAAACGTCATCTGCTAAGGTCTTTAAAGATATAAATACATGTTTATATCCTTTTTAATATTGTTCGTTTTGCCTTTCTTTTCCAGGCGTACTCGCAGTTTAAACGCCCCCTCGCCTGTCCAGCAATTCGGACCATGTGGACGCATAATGAAAAACTCAGCAATGGTGATGCAAATCCAGGATCCGGCCAGCCAGCGTCTTACCTGGTACAAGCCGCCTCTCACTGTTCTCGTGATCAAGAAGGTCAGCGATGCCTCGGTGCTGGCGCCGTTTGTCCAACTGGTGGACTGGCTGCTGCAGGAGAAGCATATGGTGGTCTGGGTGGAGTCAGCTGTGTTGGAAGATGCACAGCTCAACGAAAATGTTCGGTTCAAGGCCATTCGTGATAAGCTTATCACTTTCAAGTGAGTGTGTTCTCCAAAAAAGCCTTAAATACATTCATAACCTTTATAATTCCTCAGAGATGGCCGCGATGACCTGACCGACCGTATAGACTTCATAGTCTGTCTTGGAGGCGATGGCACACTACTGTATGCCTCCCTGCTTTTTCAGCAATCTGTGCCTCCCGTCATGGCCTTCCATTTGGGCTCCCTGGGTTTCCTGACGCCCTTCCGCTTCGACAACTTCGAGGAGCAGCTTACAAGTGTCCTAGAGGGACACGCTGCATTAACCCTTCGCAGTCGTCTACGCTGTGTGATGCATCGCAGGAGCGATAGAAAGCATGAGGAAAAGACTCAGGAGGTGGACCCCGATGGACATGCCCGACCTGCGGCCAACAGCATCCTGGTGCTTAACGAAGTTGTGATTGATCGGGGTCCCTCGCCGTATCTTAGCAATATTGACTTGTTCCTGGACGGCAAGTACATTACGTCGGTGCAGGGCGATGGCCTGATTGTGTCGACGCCCACGGGAAGCACGGCTTATGCGGCAGCCGCCGGTGCCTCCATGATTCATCCCTCCGTGCCGGCTATTATGGTGACTCCCATTTGCCCGCATTCGCTGAGCTTCCGACCCATTGTGGTACCAGCAGGGGTGGAGCTGAAGGTGGGTTACATATAAATCGTACATAACAGATCCTCTACTAACAGGCATTTATTTTTTAGATATCAGTATCCCCCGAGAGTCGCAACACATCGTGGGTTAGCTTCGATGGACGCAATAGGCAGGAGCTCTTCCATGGTGACAGCCTCCGCGTGACCACCTCCATATATCCCGTGCCCTGCATCTGTGCCCAGGATCAGATATCCGACTGGTTCGCCTCTCTCGCCGACGGACTGCACTGGAATGTGCGTAAGCGGCAGAAGTGCCTCGACGAACTGTCGGATCTCACCGCTTCCGGATCCGAGGACACGCTGGACGAGATCGAGAATATGAAATTGTATGATGTGTAGTGCGTAAGTCCTATTTGCTAGTCGTAACTGTAGGTTAGGGCTTTCAGTAGTAGTCTTAGTTCTTTGCCTTTTATTTAGTGCGTAAGTTTTGAGTATTTTGGAAGTGTCTGTTTCGAAAAAATTAATTAAGCACATTTCGCCAAATGTTTAAGAAAAGTTTTATAGTTTATACTCTTTGTAATCAAATCCATTTAAGAAGGGTATAGATTATTAAGCAATACTAAAATATTTTACATGTCTCCTAGATAAATAAACATGCTGTTAGTTAAAACCAATAAATGGCTTATGCAAACCTAGAATCTGAAAACCCCAGTTAATAACGTAAATTGTTTCAGTAGAAAAATATTTAATTAAATAAAAATAAATAATTGTAAAATATTAATTGTATTTAATTTTAGCTAGTAACTGCAAACGGATCAAATGTTTTATCGCACTGCCAAATTTAGCTTGATAATAGTTTAGAGACATTGTCTGTAGATTAATGCTGATTGCAAACTGATTGAAATGATTTCTCCAACATTGCCTTGTATATTTCACATTAGTCTAGTCGAAACACACCTTGCAATATAGATTATTTAGACTGGTTTTAGAGCGCCTCTCCCAGGCCACTTGTTGCATGTTGTTCACCTCGCGGCTGTCTTTGGATTGGATTGGGTTCACGTGGTTGCCACGCACTTGGGCCTGTCAAAAAAATTAGTTTGCATCGATTTCGGTGCGAATCGAAAGTGTTGCTATATCCGAAGCTAAGGCTTCATGTTTGCCAGATGTTTGCGCCCTCAGGCGTACAAGCTATGTTCATTACACGGCTAAAATCTTGTGCCATTGTTCGTTCGCTCGATCGTGTTTTTGCCTTTTTTGCCCGCCGAATTCAAGGTGTGCGCTGTTTTTGCGTGTGCGTGCGGCAGGTGTGCGGTGCGTGCCTATCTGGTCGTGAGAATTGCATAAAATCTGGCCGTAGTTGATGGCGAGCGTTGCCAGCGAACGGTTGTGATATAATTGTGTTGGGAGGTAAACTTATTCGAAATGAATCCCGAAGATATGCAGCGGGCGCGGGAAATTGTGGATGGAGAGGCCTCAACGCCTGGAAGCTCGCCAGGCCCGTTGAGAAAGGCGCTGCCCATTACTTTACTGGAAAAACGCACTCAGTTTCGGTAAGTTTAGAGGAACTATTATTGGAACTTGCCCTCGCTTTAAGGCTAGGTGCTATTGCAAAAAGCTTTAATTTTTCAAGAATCTATGTGAAAAAGGCATCAAAATCTGGATAAGTAATTGTTTTTACCCTAGATCTCAAGCTAAGAATAAAGCTTCCTACATTTTTGAATTTGTAGGCCACAATAAAGTGAAATTTTAGTGCTTGCAAAAATACATGGTTTAGCTCTTCCACCTTACAACCGTTGGATTTTACATACTTTTTCCTATATTTTAGGGGTTTTGAGATTTTTGTTTATTTTTTGGTATAACGATTTTTAAAACTTTCAAGCTGTATAGGTCCCACTTTAAAAAAAAAACCTTTCGCGCCTAGTGTGACCGTAACCAGCCTTGGTAACCTTTTGTTCCAACTAGGTGCTAGAGTATTTTCTCATCCGCGCGAAACGGTCATACTGACGGGAAATAGTGCAGGAAAAAAACAAATAACATGAACCCATTGGAACTGGCGTGCTCGAAATCGCAAAACAGCAGCTAGATAGCGCTGGCTCTAAACCGGGCAGTTGTCAATTAGAAGTGCGAGTCGTGGACAGGTGCATCGCGTTAGTGGGTCAACCTGAGGCCAACACAACACTCACACTCGCGCACACACAGGTGCGCAGGCACACGAACGCACACACACGAGTGGTCAACACAATGACGTCCTCCTACAGCAACACAACCCCCTCGCCCGCCCAAACGGTTCCGAAGGCCACCGGCTCCTCCACAGGATCCTCCAGTTCCAAGGGATCATACTACGACGACCACGACAATCAGCTGCTCCATGTGAACAGTGGGCGCCAGGGGAGCGCGGCAGCATCCTCGGCACCGGGTCCTGGCTTAAGTAACGGCACTGCCAGCGATGACCTCCAGATGCGATGGTGGTGGTAAGTGGGCGGCACAGTGGTGCCAGCACTTGTTTTGGTTTCCCGCTAGATTTGGCTACTTGGCAACCTGTTTCCAAAATAAAGTGGGCAAATACATACACTTGTACAATGGATACATTCTAAAAAAACGCCACAAAGTAGTTAATTTTTTTTTAAGAAAATTTAATTATTTATTTTTAAATAATGGCAGTAAACACCTAATTAACCTTTGTCAAAGGCAGCGGTATTTTTTATTACATTTGCCGAATGTTAATTACCTTTTTAGGAGCTATAAGTAAACTTACAAACTATTGACTGATTAAACTTAGCAGTCTTCATTATTTTTCAAGTTGTTCCTATTAAAAGCTGGTTGCACTGTTGTGTAAAACAAAGGAAATGTAGCACTTATAATATTGCTGGCAATCAATTAGAACTGGTCGCAAAATACTTGGCTCACAAGTGGCCCACACATGTTGTGTTTCTTAGTACTTTTGTGGCGAAATTGAACTACTGTTAGCACGTGTGACTAATGTGTGACATGTGCCAGATGTAGGCAACAAAAATCGATTCCCTTCACTAAATTGCACATTTTTCCTCACGTGTACTTTCATTCATTAGAGCTTCCTGTTTATAGTTTACATTTTTTATCTTTAAAAGTAAGAGTTTACAGAGTGTTAAAAGGCCCAGTTGGGGGTAAAAATGGATTTGGATTAAATCAGAAGAATATTTTACATATAGTTGTCACAGAAACAAAACATTTTAGTACTTTCTTTACATTTCTATCATTATTGGTTTACGTAAAGCGATTTTTTCCTTTTACAACCGCTAAAGTCCGGTTAAATTAGCCAATGGTAGCTATTTTCGCCTTACCCTAATAAACATTCTAAAATCTAAAAAATCTAAAATCTGCTTCATATTTTTAGCACAAAG
Source organism: Drosophila subpulchrella (assembly GCF_014743375.2). Classification (NCBI taxonomy): domain Eukaryota; kingdom Metazoa; phylum Arthropoda; class Insecta; order Diptera; family Drosophilidae; genus Drosophila; species Drosophila subpulchrella. The sequence continues at coordinate 489,426 of NC_050611.1, read as the reverse complement.
TGCAAGTAAAGGGGCTTTTGCTAAATTAGAGGTTATGATCTAAAAAATCAAATTTCTCCAAGAATCGTAAAAAGTGGTTTTCCTAATACATTCATTTTACAAAGAATTTCTTACTCTTTAAATCCCAATAGTTCTGAGAAGTGGACTCCACTGGACTCGGTTGTACCCCAACTTAAAAATTAGTTTTTGAAAAAAATATTCGTGTTAGACTGCTCACTTTAACTCTCTATTACAAGAACAACATGAATAATTTATAATGTTTACACATACAAAAGCTTAGTACACACCACCATTCTTTGAATTCATTTCAAGAACTCAACTTGGGGTGCTTCAAAACTCTCCTTTATTGCAATTCTTAAAGTTTCTTGCAAAATCTAAAGGCCGAGAATGAAACTTATAACAGCTGTTATCGAAGCAGGAGCGCACTCTATCAAATTTTCTTGAACGTAACATTGAAGATTGGTCCTCTGTTGAAGTATCCCAGAAAACACACTTGTTTTAACGACTATTTAAAATTGGCTTTTTGGCCAGAAAGTGGTAAAAAATTTCCCATAGTGCGCTGGCTTAAATAGATCGTTAGGCTTCTAGTACTGTATTAATGACGCCATGAATTGATTTATGGACTTATGCTTGGTTATTAGGCGGATTCCGTTTATCAATCATGTTTTGTGGAATTCAATATCAGCTATTAAACAGCCACTAGCCGCTCACTACGTTTACATAACATAGAGAGCACCTGTTGCCTTTACATTGCTCTTCGACCGCGACGCGTGGCTGCGCTCAGCTGTTTTGTACCAGCGATGTCCGGCGAAAACCCGCCAAACGATCGCAGTTCATTGTTTACAAGCGCTCGGCCCGTGTACTTTATTTTCGAATCGGAATCGCGCACAAATCGTCCAATTTAATCACCTTTTCGGCGTCCCAGCTCAGTTATCGCATGCTCACCGGACAGCTCGGTCGTGTTCGCTCTCTGCCGCACCTTTGCCTCACCTGAACCGCCGTCGATCACTTCGGTCGTTTACCTGCCGCTTGCCGCCGATCGCTGGTCAGTTTAAAGCCACCGGGGAGATCAAGCCTCGCCTTGGCTCGCGCTTGTGCTAAAAAGAAAATAAAACAAATTATATAACGTGTAATTAGAGTACTTTGTTGCCAGCCACTGGCTAACATTTTCTAGCGCAGACATGACTTGGCATTTCTGGGGTCTGGGGTCTGGGCTCCAGCCCACTTTCGATTTCCTTCTATGGTCAGCCAGCTGGCTATCGATCCGTCAATCTATTGTCGATCTTTAGTAGGACTTTTCTAGCGATTTCCCAACTAAAATAAGCTATCACTTAGGAACTTAAGGTCATTTAAAAATCGGAAGTTTCATTTAAAAGTTTAGCTTTAGGTCACGTCAATATTTCCCTTTTAACATTTATTCATCAAGTTGACGTAACTCAACTCTTGTCTATAACTCGAACTGTATACGTTATAAAGAGTATCCACTAGTTTTGTAACGTGTTTCTCTGACTTATTCTTTGACTCACTTCAAAAAAAAACCAATATTTAAGGTTTTTGTTTACCTATAAAAGATAAGTCCCCAAGGGGTTAATTGTTTATGTAAACTAATTTGCGTGTGTGCTTTGCAGTTCAAAGTTTGTACACACAAGTCCATAAATGAAAATGTATATACTTAATGCGCAGCGCAATTCATAATTCAAAATTTATTTATTGTTAATCATGGAGTAACTTAAAAATCCACCCAACTAAAAACTGTTTTTGAATTAAAGTTCAAAGGATAAGATGCTTTCATTTAATTGCATCTACTAAAAATAATAACCTATCATCTAAGTAGACTTTAATAACAAACAAAGGTTGCACACGTACTAGAAAAGTTCAAGGGCAATACCTATAGTTTCAAGTGTAATACCTATTTGCAAATTGTATTCGACAGGCGCAATTTGAATTATATATCATTGCCAACGCTGACATGTAGGCACGTTGTGGCCAGATGGGTCCACTGATCCGTAGGTGCAGTTCCCTGTCCACTTTCTGATCCATTCAATGATAATCACTAAACTTAGTTGATGCCACTGCGCATTTCGCTGCTAAGCTCGTCCGTTTATTGATTAATTAATTTGTGCCTGTCGCTTATTTACTTCAATTTTCTTTGTGCCCATAAGTCGTTTATAATTCGCTTTATGTTCTCGCCTATTGTCATAGTCCGATTATTACGGATGTAACTACGAGGGGGTGGTGGCTTTTGCCTTCCTTTGTTTATTTAACAGAAACGTTTTCAATGACTTGTACTTGTTGCTTCCTGATCTCGGTAAAATAGCAGAGAGAGAAGGCTTTGGATCACGCGATGCAATGATTTTCGTTATGCAATATATTAATTAGAATTCCAAATGGAATCACTCAAATGTAACGAGTGCTAAATCCAAATATTTTCCGCCAGAAGTGATTCAGAGATTATTAGATTGTTGTAAAGCAAGAAAATACGCCCTTTAAATAATATTTTTGTATGTATTCGAAATTGGTTTGGTGCCGACTTTTCGTAAAATCGTTTTTTATTACAATAATAAAAACTATTGTTCGATATGTTTTCCACTACGTTTGTATTTTCCCATAACTATGAATGGAAACACTTCCCAGAATTCTGGTTTGTACTTCAAACAAGATTTTAGTTCCACAAACTTATAAAGACCTCTACAGATACTTCCCTTTCTGTTAAGTTGCTGACAGGATTATCAACCACTCAACAGAATCTTGGAGCGACCTCTGGTAATGAACTGTAGATTGGGCACTTTCCGAAAGAAACCGAAATGACTGAGATCTTCAAGCTCATTACACACACTGGTCACGATTTGTAGATTAATGGATGGCGATACTGTTATGCCCAAGTGGGTTGCTTTCTGAAAGAGCTGCAGAGAAGACTGTTTAATTGTGGTTTGAGTGGATGCTTTCGGGTTTTTTGTTTTTGGCTGATTAAAAGGTTGTTGACCTTTGTGTTGGGCAATCACGAAAAAAAATCATTTTATATTTCTCGTTATAAAGCTAACTGTGGTTGTTCAGTACGTTCAAGTTGTTTTTTCGTGCGGCTTTGCCATCGGATTTCTTGCCAATTGATTTATACTTGACATCGTTATGTGGCTAAGCAGGCGATAAAAGTTGGCCAAGTCCGACGCCGCAACCCCCGCCGAGGGAAGCTGGCTAATGACGCATATTAGGCCTTGTCCCGCTCCTTTCTAGCCGTCGCAATCCCCTCCATTTTAGATAGTCTTGCGTCAAAGCCGGAACTACGTTTCTGGCCCGTTAGGTTGGCCAGAAAAAAAACGACCATAACAAACTATTTGATTGCTAATAACAAATTTATTTTGCACAAATTTCAAGAGAAACCAAAACCTGTTCATACACGAAAAACCAAAACTGATCGTTTTTGTTTATCAACTTTTACCACGCGCCAAAGCAGTTACCTTTTTATATCCCACAAAAATGTATTGCATTCTTTTGTTACCGAAATTGTTAACTCAGTTAACACCTCTGGCAAAAGGGAGCAAGGTTAGTGTTATTTATTATTTGATCGAATCAGGGCCGTTTCAAGGGTGAAGGGTCCCACCCAACGGCCAAGAAATGCCAAGCGAAATGCGTAGCTAAATTCCCAACCCAATTTCAGTGGAAAAATGTTTTAACAGTACGAATCTCCTGTGAACTTTTGAGTGATATTTGGTAATCATAAGACTTGAATATGACGTGCCTGTCGGACATTGACTTGGCCACCCTGCACCAGCATCGTCTGGAGGAGCGCTTTAGCTATAAGCTGGCTTGGAGTGGCACTGGCCACCAGCAGACCCAGTACAATGATCTCCTCATACGACACAATGCCTCCCTGAAGCGCCAGAGATTAATCCAGCACAAGGCCAATGTGGCGAGCACTAAGACAAAGGATCAAACCGTGACCAGCGAAAGCTCGGCCGCCAGCCAGGAAAGCGCCTTGGCCAAATCCGAGGAAGATCCTGATGACGGCTACTTTGATTCCACGACTCGACGCAGGCGTAGTGGCACTTGGCCGTAAGTAATCCCAACTAAACCAACCCGATTCACAGGGACCCGAAACAAGCCAAGAAAGAAAACAATCAAAGCACACTGAAAAAAGAGTTTAACCAAACGAAGAAAATTAGTATTAAATGAAGTTCTAAAAAATATCTTCAAACCACAGTTCTTAAAACCAAAGCATTTAAAAAAGAACAGCAAAGGGCTAACCAATAGGTATTTTTATAGGACTTATGAATTTTTCCCTCAGTGGGGTTGACTGAAAGTTATCAGGTCGCCGAACATTTGTACGCGGCATGCTCCGATAAGAAGCGTAGTTTTGTAATCAGTGTTTACCATGTCGTGGCCGCTTATCAGGTGTGATAAGTGTGGTGAGCATTTAGGCGCTTGTTGCTTACACAGATCAATCAGTTCGTTATATACCCCCAACTTAGTATCAATTTCACAACTGATATTCGCCTATCATCCTGATTAAGCAAACCATTTTATCAGTTGTTGTGACCTGCACTTGGCTTAAAAAAAAAGATTTCTCAGTTCATTAATAGAAGCAAAAAGTCCTTGACCTTTCTACATAGTTGAGCGTTTGTTTTGTGTTTTCTTTTTCATATTTTGACCACTCAAATAACGAGTTTCTTAACGCTTCGCGTTTTGGCACTACCATGGCGCCGTCTGCTAATTTATGTGTAGGTTTTTTCTTCACAAGCTACTATTTTTTTACAGTTTGTTTGGAAGAACTTGAGACGCCAGTTAGGTTTGAAATCGGTGCCAGTTTGTGCTTGGCGCCGGCCATAAACCAAAGGCAACAGGTAAATGAATTGAAATAAATTCGAATCGGAACGAAGTCGTCGTGCCGAAATCCAAAGGTGTGCAGGTCAGGTGGCTTTAACCGCATTTGCATGGCTTGCCTGGACGGCAAATCGATTATATAGTAGGCCCCTTAAAAACGCCCGCGGGAAATTAAAAATGATTCGGACTTCGGATTTACAGAAAGTCAATGATGTTAAACATTTTTAAGCACTGTCATGCTGACGTCTCTGTCTATGGAACTGAATGCTTACTTAAGTCGCATTCACGCACAGAACTTCCAGTTTAGTCGGTTTCTAGTAGCTGTCGAGTAAGTGCGTTTAGGGGGCATTCACTGTGAAACATGTCGCGTAAGTCAATGAATGAATGTGAATTTTCTTCGAAGTCATTACGATTAAAGCGATGGGGAAACAAGATCATCTTCTGTACACATGCGTCATCTTAACGAAATTATTGCTCCTTGTCTTTACGTGAGTCAAATCCTTTATTCGAGTACGATGGAGCTATCTTTGTGATTAATAAACACATTGAACACAATAAAAGTATGAAATTATAGGGAGATATGGTGTTTAAAAAGTAAACCCTTTGTTATAAAAAAAATTGTTTCCTTTTTGATTCTAATTTTACACTGTTACTCTTTTGAGCAGTTGTTTGAGGTTTCTTAATCTTGGATTTTTACTCCATTCCTCAGAAAATCTATTCTTCAATAGATTTCATTCACCAAGAATATAATTTACTTATTGTAAAAACACATGTTTTTAACGAACTGTAGCCGTCGTCTCATGCTTTGCAGAGGGTTTATAATTTCAGTTAGAAGTTTGCCAAAGGAGTTTATGAAGGATACATTTCCAACTCTATAAAGTATATGTATATATTATGGATCAGCATTACGAGACGAGTTGATCTAGTCATGTCCGTCTGTCCGTTTCGACGCAAGCTAAGTTCTATTGAAGAAAAACTATATCCAATAGCTCCCATAGGAATATTCGAAAAATAAACAACAACCTTCTATGGGAATGATCGGAGAATTCTTGTGAAAATAATATAAAACTAGAAAGGAAGCTAACTTCGGCAAGCCGAAGTTTGTATACCCTTGCAGTTATATGAAATAATAAATGTTAGTAACACCATGTAAAATTTTTAAGGATTGTTGCTAGCCTCAGTGATAAAATTAAATTCGTTATGCTGAAAAGTTAAAATATTCTATATCCCCGAGTAAAAGGAAAGACGATCAAAATCAACAAAGCAACATTTTTTTTTTAAATAATTATTTCATTATTTCTTTGACCGTTTCTTTAACAGCTATATGTTGTAGTCGTCCGATTTTTATTAAATTTAATTCGAAATTCCTAAAAATAAAAACAAACTCGTTACACGTTGATAAACGGGTATAATTATATATTATATTTTTTATAATATAATATTTATTTTAAATATTTCAGAGTTCTGAATTAAACTAAAAATTTAAATTTTGGTTTTTATATTTGTGGAAATATTTTAAGTTTTTTAACAAGCGGACAGGAATACAAAAAGCTGCCATAGAAACGATTTGCAAGGGTATATAAACTTCAGCTTGCCGAAGATAGCTTTATTTCATTTTCAAGTAAAAGCTTCCCATGTGTCCCACTGTTCTATCTGTATCCACGGGGCCCATGGTTTTGTGGTCCAGTTCTAGGCTATCTACGGCTCACTTGGCTCATCTCCGCTCTCTTTGTGTCTCTTTCTGCTGAGTCATCGCGTATTAGCCATCAATCAAACCCGTTAACAGCACCCCCGCACTCACACACTCGCAGGAGAAGAGTTCAAAGCAGCGCTCTCCCGCAGTTCCGCTCTCTTGGCCTCTCTTTGTACATATCTCTCTGTTAGCATGTGCAATTCCTGTTTGTTTGGACCGCAGATTCAACAAGTTTATTTGCGCTGCTACGTGTTGTTGTAATGAAAACAGAAATATAAATTCGTTATATACATACCTTTATTTTGTGTTTTCGAACACCGAATTGGCCAGTCAGTGATTTTGTAACCTTCGAACGAGCAGCAGTCGCGCTCGCGTCGAAAATTCCAACAAGTTTTGTGTTCAGCACTACTAAGGGGGCTATAAAAAGGGCGTGACCATCCATAATAGTTAGGGACCTGGCGTTATGCAGCACCAAAAGTTAAAATTAGCGGCTGGCTTGCAGCGCCAGATCTCCGAGGTTGAGGAACAGCAGGTGACCCCAGTGGCGCCCGATCCACGTATTTTGAGGTGTATTTTTAGTGGTAAACGTCCTGTGTCCCTCTCTCCTATAACTTTATTTTCGTTTTCATTTTCAGGCGAACTAGAAGTCTGAATGCTCCGTCGCCATTCCAGCAATTTGGGCCATGTGGGCGCATTATGAAGAACTCCGCCATGGTGATGCAGATTCAGGATCCTGCCAGCCAGCGTTTGACCTGGTACAAGCCGCCACTCACCGTCCTGGTGATCAAGAAGAAGGACTCCCAGGTCCTGCTGCCCTTCGTCCAGCTGGTGGAGTGGCTAGTGAATGAGAAGTGCATGGTAGTCTGGGTGGAGTCCGCCGTCCTTGAGGACAAGCTCCTTCGGGACGACGTCAAGCTGGAGCAGGAGAGCTCCAAGTTCCGGCAGGTGCATGAGGACTACGCCGGAGTTAGGGCGCGTTTCCTGGCACTTCGGAAAAACCTGGTGACCTTCAGGTGAGTAGATTCCATTTTTGTATGTGGTTGCTTGATAGTCTCAGGCATTCTAAGCACTGGCAATTTTTATTGATGTAAGTGTTTTTATTACGTAAATGGAAGCTCAACTTGTTTAATAATTCAATTTTAATTTCCAACTTTGTAAAATAAGGCACCTTTACATTTTTTCAAATAAAATATTTAATGTTGAAATAAGCAAAAATTGGTACCTTTCAAAATTATACTTCTAAGTTTTTAACGAATACGTTTGATTACAAATTTATTAACTTCAAGCAGATTATCCGAAAAAATGACTAACTCAGATATTTGTTTCACCATTCGCAGAGATGGCCGCGATGACTTGACCGATCGGATTGACTTCATAGTCTGCCTGGGAGGCGATGGGACTCTGCTGTATGCCTCCCAGCTGTTCCAACAGTCGGTGCCACCGGTGATGGCCTTCTATCTGGGCTCCCTCGGTTTCCTCACGCCCTTCCAGTGCGACAATTTCCAGGAGCAGGTGACAAGTGTCCTGGAGGGTCATGCTGCCTTAACGCTTCGTAGTCGTCTGCGTTGCTCCATCCACCGCAAGGGCGAACGTCGCAAGGAGTCCCTGCTGCCCCCTGTGGGTGCCAATCTCCTGAAGCCTAGCCTGCACAGGCAGCTCAATTATGTGGAGTTCAACAACGGAAAAACAGGGAGTGTCGGATGCAACAACAACAACTGCCCTAACAACAGCATCCTGGTGCTCAATGAAGTGGTGATCAACAGGGGACCCTCGCCATATCTGAGCAACATTGATATCTTCTTGGACGGCAAGTACATCACGTCGGTGCAGGGTGACGGACTGATCGTTTCGACGCCCACGGGGAGCACGGCGTATGCGGCAGCGGCTGGTGCCTCTATGATCCATCCCTCCGTGCCGGCCATTTTGGTAACACCCATCTGCCCGCACTCGCTGAGCTTTAGGCCCATTGTGGTTCCCGCCGGAGTGGAGCTAAAGGTGAGTTGGGAATATATTGTGTGTTGTTTTCCGAAGTTTTGAAAAGTTTCGGAAAGTCAAGGGTATAGATATGTTCATGAAGCTAACTATTAACAAATGTTGTTATAATTAAAATTTGTATGACAATGATTGAAAATTTGGCTGTCATGATCAACAACAACAGCAAGAGTTGCAGAACCACAGTTGCATGATCAATCGAATCAAGAACTTGATAACTAAGAGCATCTTCTTGCCATTGCAGATATCCATTTCACCTGATAGTCGCAACACCTCACGCGTCTCCTTCGACGGACGCAACGATCAGGAGCTAAACCATGGGGACAGCCTGCGTGTGACAACCTCCATCTACCCTGTGCCCAGCATTTGCTCCCAGGACCAAATATCCGATTGGTTCGACTCCCTGGCCGAGGGTCTGCACTGGAATGTGCGTAAGCGCCAGAAGTGCCTCGATGAGCTGTCGGACCTGACCACTTCTAGTTCAGAGGACACGCTCGATGAGTTTGACAATCTGAAGATCTACGATGCGTAGTGGTACCCAACCCAATCGACACCTATTAGCAGTTTGTAAGCGTGGCCAATTAGCCTAGTTTAGTCCTAGTTCTTAGGGTTTGCTTATGTGCAATTGTATAGGCCTAGATATGTAGCAAAAATACTCTGTTGTTTATACACATAATAAGTCGCTTGGTTGAAGTGTTAAATATTAATTGACTAATAACGCAATGTTTGTTTAAGCTAGGGAAATTCCGTTGTTGCTTGTGAACAAAAAAAAACGCTTAGGCTTAGCTCTTAAGTTTTTATTATTACGTTATATACGATTAATTACGTCGAGTGTTAAGTACTTAAGCTGACTCGCGTTATCTGTACAATTCGATGGAGGTAATAAAAACTGTATTATTTACTTAAAGCGCCACAAAATCCAACCCGCTTGTATTTTTGTGGTTCTGAGTCCGAGCAACAGGCTAATAAAAATGCAATTAAGTAGATAAGCAGGGAGAGTGAAATGGTCAAAACAGTTGCAATCCACAGGGACACTTAAGAGGAAAAGCTTCCAAAGAAGGAAAATTAATGGGCAGGCAATTGGTCAATGTCTAACGAGCTGATGGATGCTACAGAAAAGGAGTGCGAATTAATCATAAAATTACTTTTCTTTCAGGCTTCCAGCGGATTCGGAATGGTTTTCAGATTATAAGTTAATCTTTAAAGTGGTCTTGCTTTGGGAATATTTGTGTGCTAAGCCTAAAAGTATGCCTTGGTTCCATGGTTCTGCTATTGTGAATGATTATGATTTTCAGTTGGTCGAAGACCTTTCTTTCTGACAATTTCCTAAGTGTGAGCGCTGCCCCATAAATCAAAAGCATAAAATAAAAGCTGGCAATAAATGTGACTAGAAGTGTTCTATGCCACCACACCCCTTAAATGCTCGTGCGAATGTGTGTACGTGCGAAGTGCGTTTATTATCAATTTTCACGCTGCTCCTTGGGGTTTTCCCTTCTCACTTAGCGAGCAACAAGTAAAGAGCCGAATGATTTTCACAGCTTCCTTCCGCTTCGGGCTTTTCCTCTGACTGGTGGATAAAAGCAGTGCGTATTATCCGAGCAACTCTATTGGTCGTCCTTGGCCACGCCTCCTCCACGGACACTGCGCAGGACTCGTCATCTGACTCATTTATATGCAAGTTTCTCTAAGTGAAATAAATGGCTTAAAGAACATTAAATTAATTTTTCTTTTATTAGTAATCCGTTCTATATGGGTTGCTCTATATTCTGGTTTAAGACCGCTTAAACGGGTCAAAAAAACCAAATATCACTCATTTTAGATAAAGCATTTAAAAACATAGAATAATCAAGTTATCATGGGATACTTTTTTATATATTGTTATAAAGTAGTATAATATATTAAAATATTTATAGTTTCGAAATCCTATATTAGATCTGCTATTTATAGATTCATTTTCGTAATTCTCTTTTTTGTATAACATATAAATGGCAGCGTGTTCTTCAGACGTTTTCTGTCGCGTGGGTATGCAAGTGCCCGGCTAGCTCAGTCGGTAGAGCATGAGACTCTTAATCTCAGGGTCGTGGGTTCGAGCCCCACGTTGGGCGACAATTTTTTTTTTATTTACTAAAAATATTGCTCTTTTTAAGATTTTTGGATATTTTTTTGGAGGTTTTATTAAAAAGAACTATACTATATGAACTGTTCTGTTTATGCCGCCGAAAATTGCTTGGAAAACATGTTTCCTTCCTTTTAAAAAGTATTTTATGCACCCTAAACTTTGAATATTACGTCATTACATTCATTGGTATCTGCTCCACACTTTTGGAGAAAATATAAAAAAAATATTTGTTCTCAAACTAAAACACTTTTGTAGATGTTACAGTCGATGGCAATTACCTATTACTCAGCTAGGGGGAGTGCGAGAAAAATTCCGAGATCTTAGCGATCATACGGAAGGACTGGCAAATGGACATGGCTAGATCGACTCGGCTAGTGATGCGGATCAAGAATATATTTACATTAAAGGGTCGGAAACCCGTCCCTCTATCTGTGACATGCTTTCCAACGAGTCAGTATACCCTTTCACTCTAATAGTAACGGGTATAAAAATATACCTCTTTTAAGTAAGATCAATAATATCATCCAAATCGAATGCATAGAACGTGCATGAAACGGAAAGCGGAAACTTGCGTATATATATTTTTAACATGTACTTTATACCGTAACTTAAGTAATTTAATAATGCGAAACATTTCCTCTTAAGTCAAAGTCCCTTCAAATCGTCGGCCAGCCATTCACTTTCACTGGCTGGGAGTGAAAAACCCCTTCAGCATAGTCAGCGTCATTTCATTTAGCCGCAATATAAAAGCGCAATAATAAATTCAAAATATTTGCGGAATTTCCTAATGAAGTCGGGCTCATTCTCCGATAAGACAAATGCCAGGCGGAAAAGGCGAACACAACTATGCCGAAGCAGGAGCCAAAGCAGCTCCAGAAGCTGCTGAAGATGATGTGGCACGTGTTGATATTCCAATTGAATGCCACCAAATATGCGACACCCCACAGGACTCGGCGAATCGTTCCCAGCGCCTGGGGAAATGGAAAATATCTCCACCACAGGCACACTCACACGGGTCGGGTGACATTTGAACTTTGACTGGGGGATACTGGCACTCGTCCTTTTAAATATATCTCACAAATGCTAATGACAGCTCAAGCTCGAGGATTGTGTGTAGCATTTCAAACAAAAGGAAATTAAACATTTGCGGCCGAATGGGTTTTCCGGTTTCTATTTTTCCCTCAGCTTTTTTCGATTGTGATAAAAACTTGACCACAGCGCCAGAGATTTCCATCGGAATGACCCGCATCAGTTTGCGAGCCACTTTGTCATCGATTTAACCCCCAGCATATAAAGTTAAGCTGTCATATGTGGCAAATTCAATTCGTCAGGCCCGAAAATCAAAATGGGCCTTTTAAGTCCCATTTCAGTACTCTCGCAAAAGCATTCCTGCATTTATTGTATTATTTAATGCCATCAGTCCTGGTCGATTTCTAGTCCATTAACTTTGAAGTTATTTTGGCGTCGCCACTTTAACACTTCAATGGAACTCTCCACCTTTTTATGGCTCCATTGTAGTTGTTGCCGCCAATGCTTTTTTCACCGATTTTCAATCGAAGAGTTTTACACAAAGCATGTGTTTGAAATCGATTTGTGGCGTTCTTTCTTGTTGGTTTAGGTTTTCTTTTTAAGTCCAGGGAAATTTATTCGTTTTCAAAAAACAACTAGAACTTGATTCACTTAAGGATAAACTCAATGATATTCTAAAGCATATACAAAACAGTAGTAATAATAATCCTTTAAAAATAAAATGACCAATAGTTTTACAAGACGTTAAATTTATAAATCCTTAAACCAGCATATAACAGAGCTGGGTTCTTATAATTAATTTATCACATTCATGTACATAAATTAAAATTAAATTAAATTATACAAGTTGGTCAAGTTTTCTCCAGGTTCTTAAGATTCTTTAAGATTGGCTTCTTGATATACCAAGGTCATCCCCTGCCCATTTTTGATCGGTTAATGTGTTTCTGTTCCAATATGTTTATCGCCATCCACTCTTCACGTTTTAATTCGTTTTGTTGAGAATGCCAGGTTTAACATCTCCACTTCTGTATGCAAATTCGAGACCCTAGACGTGATCACAAAGCTCCAGCAACATCGTTAATGCCTATAAATATTTCTGGGCCCGTCCTCCGACTTCGGTATCTGCCTCTTTCCCAATCTTCGATTCAGTCGCGTGTCGTTTTCCAATCGCAGCGGTCTTTGTATCTCGCATCCGTATCTTTATCTGACTTTGGTCTTTGTCGCGTGTCTTATCCGGCTGGCTGCATAAATTTACAACCGATTAAATGGATTAATTTGAAAAGGCCCATGAGTAAGTGGAAAATTTCAGGTTCACCTCGAAAATCCATCAGGTGGTTTCAGTGTACGTACACACAAACCGTCTGCCGGCTACGGAATTCCAGCGGAAATTGGTTAAATCAGTGCAACAACACGTTTGAGTTAACGTTTACCCTCAGGCCAATGTCCTGGGGGATACGCAACACACCTGTTACACCTGACTAACAAGAAAACCTAAAATGTGACCTCGTTATGCCAAACATATAGAAAGTAATGGAGAAATGTGACTTAAAGATGTCGTTACAATCTTTCTTATTTTACATGTGAAACATGTAATAGTGTATCGGCTTTTCAAAGGTTTAAACTTATCTTACTATATAAGTTATTATTGACCCCTATATTTTGTATTTTGTTTAGTTAATGTAAATAGACTTACGATTTCTGGCTTTTAACAACAAGTATGATTTCATAAAAGCAGTCCTTTAAAAATACAGCATGAGTTTGACGGAGTTTTAGATGTTCTTAGAAAGATGTATAGGTACTTTACTAATCATTTCGCTTCGCTTTAAGAAGAGTTTGAAAATTTGACTTTTGACAAACGCGAATCCCATTAAAGATGTCCCTTCTTGTCCCCAAAAATTGAGTTGCCACTTAGGAGGCGAAAATCAATTAGGCATAATATGCGTGTGCCGCCCTCTCGGTCTCTATCTATAAGGCAGGCAACCCCAAAACGCGTTGCATACTCACAGGCGTAGCGAAAATAAAATCAAACTGTGGAAACCCCAACGCACATCTACACACAGAGCCCAAACACAATGAAGGCAATTGAGCAGAATCATTGCCGTTGGCAGTTTCCATCAATATGCAGGGGCAGGAAAGTGGGGGAAATTCTGGCAGAAGGAGTGCTGGAAAGTGGGGGGTGGGCCAAAACGGATAACCGGAGTGGGAGTGTGCTGCAACAGGCAGCAGACAACAAGTGGCAGCGCTGCCAGCGCCGCTGCCTCCCGTCCTCCTGGCCTTCTCCGCTCCTCGGGCACTTGCCACCAGGACATCCTCATCCTGGGCGCAGTCGTCCGCCGTCGACGTCGTGCGCCGCTGGCCAGCGCATCTCCGTTCAGTGCGAGATGAGATCTCGTGGCTGATGGACGTGCCCGTTTCCCACGCTCGCAGTGCAGCCTCAGCACCAGAAAAACACTTGTGGCACTCACTCGCTGTCAGTCGCCGTTCTAGCTCTAGTTTAGTTTGGTTTAAGCAACAAAATCACTTTCGAAAATTCCAACAAATGTGTGTCTACAAACGTGTTTAGATCCCACAACGTTCCAGCACCGAGCAACGGACAACATTTTCCAAAAATATGTGAAAGTTTCAAACATTTAAGGGTGTAAGTTCAGAAAATATGTTAACCAGTGTTTTTCAATTTTAAGTTGATAAGTATTATACCTATCGTATGTTATTATAAAGGCTGATTTCAGTGGCTACAGCAGTTTGTCTAATTTTGATAAATTATTAAATATTTGTTTATAAGTTCCTGAAACCGAAATTCATTTGTTTATCTTCGCCCAAGTCTCCCCTCGTTGCAAGTAACTCAAATCAATCAAAACTCAATCGAAATTTGCATTTTAAAGCGGCAACAACTGAATGTTTATTTATACCCACATGTATTTATTTGTAAATCGATTTGAATCGGGCCTGGCAGGCACACAATTTTTTTTGCTCGGTTTGACAACCGCCAACATGCTGAAAAAAAGAAGTCAAATAAAAGTATTAACAAATATTGATGTAAATACCCTTTACTTATCTTTGTTTGCCCTGGACAAATAGCCTGGATATTGAATAATAAATCCGCACACATTTTTACTTACATTTACTGTTGATAGTAGGTGCTTATTCCAACAAGTTTAGCTTGTCTTTACAAAGTTGACAAGTTTAGTAGAATGGAAATAGGTATTACCAACGTTATTATTTAAGAACTCTTATTTCTTATTTAACATGCCAAGATCTTTGATAATTCCTACATTTCCATGTCTTTTCTTGGCCAACGACCTTGCCGCAAGCCCACTGAAGAGCAAACAATTCCTCAAAGGAAAACCACTTGAGTGCCATCAGAAAACACAAAATCCACAAGTGGCCACTGTCAGCAGAAATCGTTGTGCCACCGGAGACTTTTCCGTTTCCCTTTAAGCTCCTTTATTCAACTGACTTCATTCTTTTCCATTCTCCCACAGGAATACTCCAACAACGTACAACCTCACCCGCCAAAATCCGGCCACAGCAACTACCTGACAACATAAACTGTAAAATCGCAATAGACTTTTTGAGCACAACAGACCAAAATCCACCCCATCCGCCCACCTAAGCCGTAACTCCGCATAAATTCCCTGGAAGAAGCTAAACAAGTCGCATATACAAATTTACTCAGGTAGGTGGACAAAAGTGTAGAAAAACGGATGTTACAACACAAACTTATGTTGATATGCCTAGGTTTTTTTTAAATCTTTATATTTATAAGATTTGATATGCTCTCTTACTGTTGTTGACTAAAATAATGTTTTTTTTTTATCAGAATAATTTTGAACAAAAAAAAAACATTTATCTTAATTCTGAATATGGGTTCTATAAATTTAAAACAAACATATACCTTTAGGCAGTATGTTTTCAAGACCGTAGTCTTCAAACAAAGTTTTCAAGAGACTAACTTATGTATGAAATTGCAAAGAAAATATTAAACTTGGTTTCGAAAATCCTCACTTTTTAATATAAATGTATGTTTTTTAAGCTTATTTAAAGTATTTTAGGCAAGTTCAGCTCTTGACGATCGCTCGGATCTGTGTTCTCTAATCCACTTAGGCACGTTTCACTCCTCCATTGCATAGCCCCATTGTTCAAGCGCTTCTAGTTTTTTATGGATGATTGCTTGCTGGCATCGATTTAAGCTAATTAGTTTAAAGGGGCCTCATTTACACGCCCCAGCTATATATCTGATGGAACGGCAACGCTATCGTTTTGCAATTAAAAATGCAATTATAAGTAGTAAAAAATATCATCGGCTGCAGCTTCGGGCGTCTGTGCAAATTTGTACAATAATAAAATGTAAAAAGCAGGCTTGAAGGGCTTTCAATTCCTGGTTGATTATATAGGAAAACCAGTTTATGGCCTCGTGTAAACTGGGGCCTCTGGGGCCTCTTCGTCTTCAATGTCAAGCTCAAGTCCAATGCTAGCCAGGCATGAGCTTCATTTTAATTAATAAAAATCTGAAAAATGAGCACAATTTAAATAAAGTTGCGTGTCGATGCTCAGAAGTGGCTGGAAGAGGCAACAAGCCGCTAAATTTTTGACCGTCGCCAGTTGAAAATCTTGTGCAATTAACACAAGCTCCAGCAGCAACAACAATTAAACTAAAAGCAACGACAAACAGCAATCAAAATAAATATCTGAGGGAACATAAATAATGAATTTAACAATCGCATTCGTCACATCGCATCGCACATGCAGCTCAAAATCATTTTAGCCAGGCATACTCTATACTCTAACTTAAGGCTGCAATTAGAGTTTATGAACTTAGTTTTACATATTTGAAATAAATTAATTTTAAAGCATTACTAACAACAAAAGAACCAATCTTATCATCATTTAAAAGATCATTTTTAAAAAAACCTCATACGTACCTTTTTATTCCAATAACACATTATAGTTTTAATTGAATTTAGGTTAGTTGCAAACTTGAACCTGAAAAGCTTTCTTGAAAGAGTATTTAAAATTCCCTCTCGTCAACATCTTTTTTATTCCAGTACTAATAAAAGCATAGAACACAACACGCGACAATAATGCATTTCAGAATTGTTTTTGAAATGCAATTGAATTAAATGCGGACTTAATCAATTCGAAATAAGAGGGGCTGACTTTAGGCTCTGTATAGTTAAACTTGAAAACTCAACGCATTAGCATAATTTGAAATCAAAAACTGGCGCTTTTGTTTGATTCGATTTCCCACGCCCATAAACCGAAATTGCATGCCAATTGATAATTAATATTTATTAAAATGTATTTTACACACTTTTCATTGTGCATTCATTTGAAATGCAAAGATGTCTGAGTTCTCTTCGCGGCGATCACTTTGTATACTAACTAAGCAAATCTTTCTCACTTGCGCAAAAATTAATTCGTTTAATAAGCCTCAGGCGACACGCTAGGGTTTTTAGTTCGAGCTCAGAGCGCCGACTTGTCGGTAGAATCCGCGGAATGAACGATCCACCCCGAAAAAGTTTTAAAAGTGAACTTATTGTGGCAAAGAAAGTGCAACCCGAATGAGAGGATCAGCACTTCCTGAACGCAAATCGAATCGCCTTGGCTTCTGATTCACTGGGACACAGTCCGCGGCTAATTGGGATTTCTGTGCGCGTATCCGACGGCTTTCAGCGATCGTAAGCCACTCAAATATCGGTCTTTATAGCAGAGTTCTATAAATACCCACGGCCTGGTGGCAATTCAGGTTCATTAGTGCAAGTGATATTCTGGAGGAAAGGTTATCGTGCTATTTGTGTGGCCCGCAATCTCTAGATCATTCCATTAAGGGAAAGGCAGCCAGGTAAATTTAATCGTAATACTGACGCCTATTATAACGTTTTAAAAACAATATACAATTAAATTACACCTCAAGGAAATGCCAACTTTTAATTTCCTTTTTGGAAATGACAAGGAAAGAGTCTTATTCTAAGACCCACAGCTATAAGTATTTTATTTCTGGTATTTTAAAATTGTTTAAAATATATATGATAGCCATAATCCAGAGAAACAACCTACTTCATAGTTTACCAATCATGCTATCAACAATCTTCCCATGGATATTAGTATACAAAGTAGTATAAGTACTATAAAGTATAATATAATTAATTGTGAAACGGCTGTGCAAATGTAGATGCTAATTAAAACGATGCCGTTTTGGGGTAGTACTGTAACTAATGCAACAGCTTTGTAGTCCAGCAGTTAATTCTAGTTGATTTAATCAATTAGAATGACAAAATTTGCTGCTGTTTGTCACGCCCCCAAACGTGATGCAGTAGTTTGCATTTTCAGCAGCTTCCTCGTTTATTTATCAGATACTTCCATTTGTCATTCAGTGACAACACTTTGTCTCTGCAAAGACGTCATAAACAATCAATTGCCCGCCGGGACAGGCATCAATTGCCGTCTCAATTGCGAAATAAATTGGAAGCATTATGCAAAGGCTTTTGGCGGAAGACTTGATTCATCTTAGCCTTCAATTAGGAGACCTTTTTGCTAATAGCAGTGGGTTAATTCGATTGTGCAACCAAAAACTTAAGGAGGTCTGCGTTTTGGCTCCTTTTCGTGGGTCTTTCAAAACGAATTATGCAGGCAAATTCAATTTGCGCCCTGCGCTAGGCAACAGAAAATGTTCCAATGACAAATGTTGCGCATACGCCCCGTGTATTTGGTGCTGGGGTGGCAGGCAATTAAATAAATATTTAAATTGCGTATGATTCAATTAGAGCCGTGTAGCCGTGTGAAAGATACTTTTCAATTCCGAGCCCAAGACTTGTAATTCACTTTTAATTAGCGAAAATCATTGGGGCATAAAGCGAGCGTGGGATCTCGATTTGGAATGGGAATGGAATGGGAATGGGAATAGAATGGGTATGGGAAAGCTGCTTACTCCTGATTTGATTACATTTTAAAAAGACAATCGGCTTACTGCCTTCCGTAGCAACCAGCGGCTAGCGACGCAATGCAATCATCGACCGATGCGGGCAATGGTGGACCAAGAAAACACACGCAGAGCACAGCGCCCCAGAAGCAGCCGGAGATTAGCGAGACCACCTCCTTCACCATAAGCGCCACGAACAGCCAGCCGCAGCCGAGTCCCGGTGGACCCGCCAGCAGCACCCCCAGCAAAAATCCCTTCAAGCAGCAGTTGGACAGCAATCAGCAGAATGGCAACATGGACCAGGACTGCGGCATCCTGGGCGTCGGCAAGCAGCCGCCGGCTCCGCCCCCGCCCACCTACCAGTCGCAGGCCTACGGAGGACGACAGGCTCCGCCGCCAGCGGATCAGTACCGCGAGGAGGATCCACGCGCTGCCGGGACCTGGTCCGCCGCCAAGTCCTGGATGGTCAGCTGGCGGGGCTCCAACCGCCTGGTCCTCGTCATCGTGGCCATAGCCCTGCTCCTGGACAACATGCTGCTGACCACAGTGGGTGAGTGTTTGCCATTGAGTCCCTCGCATAAATCTTTTCCCCAGTGGCCGTTGGCCATTAGCATTTCATGAGCATTTATCTCCCGGGGCTGGTTATCCTTGCCAGTCAATCGCCTGGAAATTGTCCATTTCCTCAGAGAGTGGAAGAAGTGGTGCCATAAAATCACCACAGAGCGGCACTTAAGCTAATGAACGCCTTCCTGTCAATGCGAATGGTCTTTGTCAGTTCATCAATTCTCAAGGTACAGACGGCTGAGGTTCTTTGGCATTAACATGGGTTGTTAGATACTTAACAGAGAACTAGCACGGATGCGAAGGAAAACGTATATTGTTAATGTTGGGATTCATTTACATAGATAAAGTAGTAAGGGGTGGAGGTTTTTTCTGTAACTTTAGAAATAAATATTTTATTTCTCTTATAACAAGTAAAATTGCACAAACTTAACATATCGTTAAAAATCACAATATAACAAACTGCGACTTTTTAATTGTGTTCTTTTTTGTAAGTCCCTTGTAACGTAGTCCTAGTTTAAGTTGCTTTACCAAAGCACTACCAAATGGAAAAGCAACCAGCTACTAATTAATCTGGATCAACTAAGGACAGAGATTTCGATGGGCAGCATTCCACATGATATCTCTGATCGATCAGGGCTTAGTGCAGCCTTAATTTATGCGGCACACCCGGCAATTAAATCAAATACCAGCCAACAACTAATCAATGCCCAAGGGCCCTGCTTAGTCATTAACAAGCTGCGATGACCAGTGGACCAGACTGAGTTGGGCAGCTCCAAGTGCCGAGCCGTCGACAGTCAATTAAATAGACACGCACTGGAAACCCTCCTGCAGTTGACACTAAAACCCCACCAGGGAAGGAAAGGCGAAATCTCTCTGGGGGTGGATGTGTCCAGGCCAAGTGCTTATGTCAAGTGTCTGGCCAAACACATGGACATCGAGTGGGCGTCCTCCGGTCCTCCAGCCTGACAAACACAGCCGGGCAAAGGAAAAAGCCAAAAAAAGAGGAGCGAGATTTTTCTTTGTGCTAAGCGTTCATGAATTTAAATCAACAAGTTGGGCAAAAACCAACGGAAATAGCCGAGCCACTCGAGCAACTTGTTGAGAGAGCACGGAAGTGAAAGTCAAAGGAAAAGTGGAAAAACTATTAGCTCCGCAGAGGAGTTTCCCTGCTGACAGGATAGAGGAAGGGGCTGGGCTTTTAGCGTTTGACTGGCGGCATTTCCACTTAAGTGCTTTCTCGTTTCGCGCTCAAGGTGCTGGAGCGAAAATTGCCGCAAATACATTTGATTATTACATTTGATCTCTGGCCTCGCACCCCCTATTTTTCACACTCCCCCTGTTCTATTTTTCTCGCATAATATCCCCATAAATTAGATTTACCCGGGAGCCTGTGGAGATTTATATGGGCCATGGCCTTATCCGTTTGACTCGACACCAAATTGAATATGCAATAAGCCTTTGTTTTATTGAAGAAGATTGAATAATAGTAGCTTAAATAGGGTTCACTTTGATCCGGGAATACGTTCATATCCTTAGCCGATAAAAAGGGAATTTTACATTGACGTCGGTTGAACTGTGCTAATAGATTGTTTTAGTGCAGGACGAATCGGGGGTGCTAAATAAATAGTCGATTTCAGAGATTGCTTGACTTAGACGTTAGTAATACTCATTAAAGCTATACTGAAAATCGTTTTTCAGAAGACCCGGATTTCGTATTTGGTTCTTCACTGAATGATTACAATTTTATTGTTTTTACTTCAAAGAAACAGAAACAAAAAATGAAACAACTTTAAATCTTAAGATTTGGTGTCCTTCACCCTTTAAAAAACATAAGGTTTTTATAAAAATGGAGCAAAGTAGCACAGGTAAAACCGAAATTTGAATGCAAAATCACCTGATGAGACGTTTTGATTGTATATTTTGGAACCCGGGGACTTCCTTTAATCCTATCTTAGCCTAAAAATGTCAAAATTGCCTTTCAACCTTACGGACATCACAATGAATGAGTAAGCTTAATCCTTGGGACTCCGAAGCTACTTTCCCTGGGCTTGCTGGTCGAGGGAGGCCACGTCCACCGTCTCCAGCTTCTCCAGACAGACGCCTGGCCGCCTGGTGGGCGTGGTGGCCAGGGAACGGGTCTTCAGCCCACTTCCGCTTCCGCTGCCGCCCGTTGCCGGCGGCAGGAGCTGATCGAATCCGCCGGATCCATCCTTGGAGAGCGAGGCGCTGCGCGAGAAGGGGAAGTAGGCGTTCAGCTGGCGCTCCAGCACGTCCTTGTTGATGCTCGTCTCCCAGATTTGCTTCTGGATGATGCCGCTGTAGCGGGCCTCGAAGCTCTGCTGGTGGCGCAGCAGATCCGCCGCCCCGGATCGTCCGCCCCTGGGTCGCTCCCGCTCGCCGGGAGTGGGCGTGGCCGGCTTGAGGGGACTGCCCAGGGAGTCCTCGTCGGTGGACATGCCACTAATGGCCGGAAAATCAACGTGCGTCGTGGAAAACTTTGCTCGTTAGATGGCTGGCAGTCGGAAAAGAAGAACGCCAACCGCCGGGAGAACCTGCCGCGTCCGCTGCAGAAACGCGAATAAGTCACGGCAGGCGGAACGGCTTGTCTATAAGTCCGTTTAGGCTGTTATGTGTGCAACCCAAGTACACCCAGTATTGTTGCGCATTTTCTTTCGCTGGGCCAAACGGGAAAAGTCAAACGTCAGGCGGCCCAAAGTTTTTGCCTCCAAAAGTAATTGCTCCCCCTTTTGTCTTTTGGCTTGCCTTGAAGTCAGAAGGTTTTCCCCGTTTTCCGTTGGCTGTGGACTTGGTTATGGAGACGGGGGGCCGTGGTCGCCACCCAACCAGACCCATTTAGACAAAGGTCACAATCGTGCGGCTTTTTCGGTGTCGTTTCGCTGTCATGCCAGACGCAATGACTCATTGAGCCTTGCGCTTATCCCCCACCATCTATATCTATTGCGGTGTATCTTCCAAATGCACAAGAAACAAATTTCAAAACTCTGATATTATATCATTAAATTGGAGATCTAAAATATTTTTTTTGGATTTTTAAATAAGTTGTAAGTCCAAATGAAACATACCATTAGTTACTAGTTTATTTACCCGAATTTTACCTAAAGTTAAAATATAGTTTAACAATACTTGCAGTTTTTCATGTTGTGATCAGTAAATAGAACGCGAATTCTTTGGGATCACATTATCGAGTGCTGGCTTTTTTAAAAATTATTCTATAAATTAGATTGGATCATGTCCTGCTCTATACATCATTACCTTTATAAATGATACTTTCAAATTGATCATTTGGCTTATCGGTTGGAGCTCCATTTTCCATATTTTTTCTCTCATACTGGCAATCGCCCCTCCAACCTGTACCCGTGTATCGTTGGTGATATTGAAAACGAATCTAAATTCCGACGCGTCAGTCATAAAATAATACGATGACGACGACAACGACAACTTGCCACGTGTGGCAGGCGGATAGTTTAGATTTGGGTGTTGCTTGCATGACGCTTGATGGATATCCAAGGAATCTCCTTCGCAACGGTTGACAGTTGTTAGCCCATTAGACTGATGGATATGTAATGTCCATAATTATTTTACGACCGCGTACGATTTGTCTGTCGTACGCCCCATAAAATAGTTGGCAAGGCAAATATCCATAGATAGTTAATATAAATCAGGTTTAATAAAAATCTGAATCTTGTATATCGATATCTTTAATATTTTTCTTTTTCGTTTACATTTTTTATGGAAGTGTACAATTAAAAAGTTTCTATCGGGTTTTTAACGTCACATTGTTTTCAAGAATCGTTTATTTTATTTACTCCGTTTTATTAAATAATGCTTCTTTCCGTTCCCAACTTGGATTCTCCACATTCTGCGCAAAATTACCACATTCATTAGGGCAAAACTTTAACTTTAACTTTATTCCATTGTTAAACATGCAATATTTCCACAATTACATTGATTACGCTCCTTTCACTTGGGAACCACCGGATTCACCACCCCCACCAGCAAAAAATGCAAAAATCAACAATGAAGAAGTCAGAACTGAAATCAAAACAAAAGAAAATGGGCGTGGCACATGCCGCCGACTTTTCGGGGTAATCCAAAAATAAACCTTCCAAATTCGATAAAAAAAACAAACAAAAGAAACTTTCAATGGCAACGGAACAAAAACGAAAATCAATAAAACCAAGAAAAGATTGTACGATATTAATAAGCAGTCCCTCGAAGCACATGAAATACCCTTACATTCTTTGACCACAAAGAATTTTAAAAGGTCAACGGCTTTATGGATATTATTTATTAGTTCAACTATATCTGTCACCCTCCTCTTGGCTTTGTAGATTTTCGTACACTTCTTGTTAGTACTCCAAGCATTATTTCTATAGTAAACCTAAGATTTTTAAGAGAGTCCCAAATTCGAAAATGTAATTCTTCGTTTATTTAGTTTTTCTCTTTTTGATTTTGGTATACACATTAATATAACTAATTTCCCCTTTCTTTTTTCTGTGTTCTATACAACATACTATAGAACCACTACAGTGGCTTAGTTTTCTTTGGAACTTATAAATAAAACCCAGGTTGCCTTACAAGGAAAACGAAAAGTTTTTCTTTTGGGTAAGGAACAGGATGAGCAATAGTTATCCAAATTAACCGCATTAACCACGTGAATGTCACTGAACTTTTGTTGTACGAAGGAATGGGAAAACACGTTTGTAAAGGCTTCATGTAGTAAAAACCTAAAAACCTTTTAATTTATTTTGCCGATCAGGAAATTTAAGATAATTATAATTTAAAGTTGTGCAAAAATTGATTCTACGGGCTAAATACAAAGAAACGTTCAAAAATTCAAATAGTAAAACTCGTTTTAAGTAAACTCCATTACAAATCTTGAAAGATTAGATAAACTTAACTGCAAATCTTGAAAGATTAGATAAACTCCATTGCAAATCTTGAAAGATTGGATGTGTTTTCCTATGTATTCCTATTCCTATGTATTTTATTGTTCACCATTAGAGCCTGAATGAGTTTACTCAGTACAGTGTACTGCAACCGACTACAGCTGGCACAGCTCACTGAAGGTGGTGCTCAGGGCATCCTCGCCAGAACCTCCGATGCCACTGCCCGTCGTGGAACCCGCTGCCAGCAGACCCTTCTTGGGCAGACTGGGCATGAAGATGTGCAGCTGTTTCCGGCTGTCCGAGGCGGCGGATGTCCCGACTCCCCGCCCACTGAGCGGCGGCGTGCGGCTCTCCTCCGGCAGAGGCGACGCAGTGGCTCCACTGTACAGGCGGGCCGAGGCCAGCTGACCCGCCAATCTTCTCGTGGTGCTGGCACTGCTGCTCAGGGTGCAGAGGTCGATGTTGCGGGCGGGTCTATTGAGACGCACGGGCACGCCCTCCTTGTTGAAGATAATGGTTATGGGCTTGGCATTGGAGGCGGATGGGGAGGAGTTGGTGACCTGCTGGGCGGCGGGCGGCGGCTTGGCACTCGGCTTCCTGGCCACCGATCTCTGGTGATTCGCTGCCGCCGCTGCCACCCGCTTGAGACTCATGCTGCGATGGTGGTTTCGCTGCATCCTCTGGGCAGACCTGGCCAACTGGGCACTACTGGTCGCCGGTGGAGAGGGCACTTTGTCCTTTACTATATCCGTGCGTCCTGCCAGGTCCAGCCAATGGAGCACCCTTTCGGCCAGACGCTCCTCGGGATTGTTGGACGTGGTGGCCAGCGTGCTGGTTGCATCCTGTAGAGAACTGCGCCGCGACTGATGGTCCACATGGTGGTCTAGGTTATAGGTTCGCCCGCGACTCAGCAGCCATGCCCGGCGCTTCGACTGGCGGCTGTTGTGCCGCTGCTCTGCCCGATGACCTCCACCCGTCGAGGGGGCGGGGCCAGGCCGCCCACCCACAGTGGGCATCGATTGTTGCTGCTGCAGCGTCAGTTTGGTGGCGTCCAGCAGGAGGTATTCGTCCAGGTACTCCACACTCTCCTGCGGGGACTGCTCAAAGAAATCCCAGGATTGCGTCTGCGTGTAGTTGCCTTAAATCAAAGTTATCATTATTACTATTTTTAATTTTCTTCAACACAAGTATAATGGAAACCTATTCGTATTTTGGTCTAGAACAAAATGTCCCCATATTACTTATATACTCAGAATACTTATTTATTTTATCCGCTGACAATAAATATTTGGGTTTTTAGAAACAATTTTGGTAGCTCATTGCTTTAAAACCAGGTTGAAATACACTTTACTTTTAAATTGAAGTCTTCATTAGCAGTAATTACATTCAATGTAATGTAAGTATGTATTTCCAAAAAATTATACTATCTTATTGTGATGGTAATTACAATTTTTGTTTTGTTACTAGAATGATAACACTTCGCAATACAGCTTGACGTCTTAACTTTTTATGAAAAATAATTCATTATCCATATTCAATTATGGGTATAATTTTCCCAAGAGCCTGACTTAAGATTTCATTTTCTAAAAAACCCGATTAAAATGGAGTGCTTGTGGAGTGGAGTGGAGTGCTTACCCCTCGACCTTGTCTTCTGGCGCTTCCAGCGCTGCCTCTGTCGCGGCTCGTAGTCGAGGATGAAGTGGCGTCTGCCGATCGTCTCCTGCCACACGGAGCGCACAAACAGCGGCCTGCTGGCCGACTCCCAAATGGGTCGCATTTCCTCCCGCTCCTCCCCGGATTCTATGGCTAATTAAATCCTGTGCATATTAATCGGGTAAACAAAAGCGTATTCCAGCGTTTCTGGTTCGGGTGCTGAGCAGTCCTCTTCCTCGTCGCCGGCGGATGACTGGTTGCTTCGCCAGTTGACGCCTCACTGCCGCTTCTGTTTGGCTTGACGACGACGCCAGTGTCGCCCGGCATGTCGAATCGATGTATCTGGGTGACCTGCGGACGCCACAGGGCTGGGGAAAGAAACTGCCACTACACTCAAAGCTAGAAAATATTTGAAAGCCCCTAAAAAATAAAACATATCGTAGATCGAAATTTTTTCATAGGTTTCAAGGAGGGACCATAAACAAACGTTATTTGTGATTTATATTTTAAGCGGCCTAATGGGAACTTAATTTGTTTTTTAACCAATTATGCTGATTTGTATACACCTGTTAGTTAAGCATAACTATAGTGTTATTTGCTTTCCAAAATTGTTGATAGTTTTATGTACTTTATGGACAAAAGTAAAAATTACGTATTTTTGACGTATAAAATCAGAACTCGCAGTGGGACTATTCAAAAAAAATTTACAAATAAAACCTATTTACGGTCCATGGCTTAATCACCATTTGAGTCAGAAACGTCTTTTGATTTTTTGAAAGCATTAAACAGATTGGTTGTTTAAGTATTTGACGAAACAAATATCCAAACCCCTCTAAAACAACCAAATCCCTTCATCAACATTCCCGCAGCCCTGAATCAGCGATAGCCAATGTTTGTTTGTCTAGCTGCCCGAGTCACTTCCTTTTGGCATTGCGGTTTAAGTGTCTTCGACACGCGAAATGCAACCGAAGCGACTGAGTGACTTCCCCCGACCCACTATCGCAACCCCATGGCGCCCCAAACATCCTATTTCCTCCTCCTAACCCGTAACATCCTACGCCACCCACCTCCCGACCCCAGCTGCACGTGCTTTTCCGGAATTATAATTTTTATGTCAAAGGCTCGGGAGACAGTTTAATGAGTTGTTGGGGCTGTCAGGCTGGGTATGACTAGGCATTAAGTTTGCTCTTTAATCGCCAAGTGGTTAACCCCAATTAGGTAGATGTTGCCGAATTTGCATACATTTCCAGTTGCATGTCATTTGGGAGCTGGGGCAGGTCGAGAAACGGCATGTTGGTCCACATGGACGACATGTGTGACAGCTGAATGGGATTTCAGGTCAGGGGAGACTTCCACTTTCGCTGAACTTTGGCACGAGGCGGCACGGGCGAGTACGAGAGCTTGAAGCTAGACTATCTATCAACTAGCCCTAACCCCATCGAGCATGAATGGCCCTCATTAAAGCCCCAACCAGGCAGGCCATACATATATGGTTTTGGGCTGTCAGTACGATAACCACGAGTAACTGGCTGCACAAGCAAACAAATTACCCCAACAATACTTCAAACTACGCTCGGCACTCACTCAATTGAAAGTCCCGCCCCCCACCTGAAGGCCCGACCTCTGACCCGGCCTAGCACTTTGGCAGGAAATGCAATTACAGTGGCCCGGAGTTCTCGAGTTCTCCGGGTGTTGATAATAAATATAAACAGAGTCGAAGCATGCAATAAACAAATTGAATTTGCCCGGCGGAGGAGGTTTCGGGCCAAGTTGCATGTGGCTTTCCGCTAGACATCGGAGAGTCCATTAAAAGCATCGTTGCAAACGCGGCGTATGCGTAATTTTCCTCCCAACCTCCTCTCCTTGGGTTGCAACTCAATTAGAATCGCCGGGGGGGAGGTGGCAATCTCTGCCAGCGGCAAGGCAATTACAAAACTTTCTGGGGCCTGGAGAACGCAATTACCAAGCGGCGGCCTGGTGAAAATTGCCCCAAGGCCCAAGAGCGTTTAGGTTAATTGTGAGCAAACTCTTTTTGTTTCAATCAAATTATAAGCCCCCTTCCTTCGTTTAGTGCCCATCATACCCGAGTTCCTGTACGACATACGACATCCTGATGCGCCGCTCGACAGCTTTCCACGCACCCCGCTGTCCTCCATTGTGCCACCGCTCCCGACGCCGTGCCCCTGCAACAAGGATGGCAGCGAGGCGGCCCCGCCCGAGATCACCACGATTAGTCCGGAGGGTAAGTGAGTCCCGCCCGCTAATTGGCCACCAGTCTGCAGCCCAAGTCCTTGACAATCCACAGAGAACGAGACCTACTACCGGGAGCTGGAGCGCCACAACGAGCTGGTGGGCGAGACCGTCGAGGTGGGACTCCTGTTCGCCTCCAAGGCGTTTGTTCAGCTGCTGGTTAACCCAATTGTAGGACCCCTGACTCACCGGTAAGTTCAAAGGTCGAGAAAGCAGAATAGGCCTGCCCCACAAACAGGAACTACATCCCCACAAAATTATTTACATTTACATGTATTTTGATCCCTAACGATGCGTACTAAAGCGGATTTACCTACAATAAAATATTGTTTTCTAGGAAGTTTATTTTGCATCAACTGTATTTTAATGCAATGCCCAATTTTTGATATTTTTTGTGTTATTAAACTTTCTTTCATGATTTTAATACAACTTAACTTACAACTTAAAAAAGAAAATTCACATTAGCAACCGCGAACTCTTCAGAGAAGAATAGAAAAATTTCAGCGGATACAATTTTTACATTTTTTTTCTACATTTAAGGTTGTAAAGGTGGCTAAATTAAATTTCTTATCTCTATAACTAATATAAATAATCAGTATAATGGTTAAAACCGAAATTATTCGAGCCATCTCGGATTGCATGGGACCATATTCCCCCTAACAAAAGAGATTCGTGTTCATATTTCTTAGTTAGATCCCAGTTGTGATTCATACAGAGCTCTATTTTATATTGAAAATTTTAATTTTAAACTTTTCCATTTAATTAAAAAAGTTCAATTCTAAAAAATAATAATTTATTTCCTTTAATACATTTATCCTTGTTCAGCATTGGCTACAGCATTCCCATGTTCGCAGGCTTCGTGATAATGTTTCTTTCAACGATCAGTAAGTTCCTATGAGTACTCTCCCCTAGCAATGGGTGTTGATCCATTCTACTTGTTTAGTTTTCGCCTTTGGCCGCTCTTACCTGGTTCTGTTTGTGGCGAGGGCTCTGCAGGGCATTGGATCATCTTGCTCCTCGGTTTCTGGAATGGGTATGCTGGCTGATCGGTTCACGGACGACAAGGAGCGTGGAAATGCCATGGGAATAGCGCTAGGCGGTCTGGCCTTGGGCGTGCTTATAGGTCCTCCCTTTGGCGGGGTGATGTACGAGTTCGTGGGCAAGTCGGCTCCGTTCCTGATCCTGGCTGCTCTAGCCCTGGGCGATGGCCTGCTGCAGTTGTTCATGCTGCAGCCCTCGATCCAGAAGGCCGAAACGGAACCACCCTCGCTGAAGAGCCTCATCAGCGATCCCTACATCCTGATTGCCGCTGGTGCTATCACGTTCGCCAACATGGGAATCGCCATGCTGGAGCCCTCGCTGCCGCTTTGGATGGTGGACAACATGGGCGCCACCCGCTGGGAGCAGGGCGTGGCATTCCTGCCGGCCTCCATTAGCTACCTAATTGGCACCAATCTCTTCGGACCGCTGGGACACAAAATTGGACGTTGGTTCGCCGCCTGCTTGGGCCTGATCATCATCGGAGGATGCTTGATTTTCGTAAGTGGGCAAACCAATTTCATTAATATTTATAAAATAAAATAATAAGGCTTTTAATGTTACTAAATATAAAAGATTATAAAAAGTGTTGAGTTACTTACAAAGCTCAAGAATTCGCGTTACATCGTTTTGGAGAACGCTTAAATAAGTTGTAATATTGGTCTTACCTATTTACAGATACCTATGGCCACCTCGATCACCCACCTGATTATACCAAACGCCGGCCTGGGCTTCGCCATCGGAATGGTGGACTCCTCGATGATGCCGGAGCTGGGCTATCTGGTGGACATCCGGCATTCCGCCGTGTACGGCAGTGTTTACGCCCTGGGCGATGTGGCCTTCTGCGTGGGCTTCGCCGTGGGCCCCGCGTTGTCCGGATCGCTGGTGAAGAGCATCGGATTCAAGTGGATGCTGTTCGGAATCGCCATCCTGTGCTTCATGTACGCCCCCCTGCTGACGCTGCTGAAGAATCCGCCGACGAGCGACGAGAAGAAGGTACGTATGGCCAGGGAGGCGGCTGAAGCTGCCGCCGCCGCGGCTGCCGCTTCAGGGGAATCCTCTGGAATCCCCCAGCTGACCGCATCCTGCCCTGCCATCATGCATGGTACCTCCATTCCCGACCCGAATCCCGAGGCGGGCAGGACGAATGAGGCCTACGAGAGCGAGAGGCTTTGAGTGTCCATACAATTGCTTAGCTTTAGTCGGCATTAAGTTGTTAATTTTTCGTATTATTAGTAATTTCCCATAGTTTCTAGCCTTAAGTTCTGCTTAATTTCTTTGTAATAAAAATGTTTAGTTTTTATTTAAAGCCTGAGTTTCATTTTGCATGTTTTGCATACATCTAAGAATAACACTTGACTAACCCATATTTTTTTCAATTTCCCTGTGATTCCAGTCTTTGATCTATGGTCGCGATCGGGCCCAGGTACGTTACGTCACCTATCAGAACTACGAAGAAGACGAATAAGCAAACGATTTAACTCCAACGCAATGTTGCCAAAAGTGCAACCAAAAATCCCAAAAAAAAAGAACGGTAATAAAATCTTAAAAAAAAGATCAAAGGGACAGAAAGTAACCATAACCACAACCAACAATATCAGAAATATCATATGAATTTTCAAATGAAATCGTTATTCTTGTTCAATGTTTTACACAAGTTGCACTATAGTATTTATATATATACCAATGATCACATCCATAAGTTACCTCCCCCAAAAGTTTGGCACACGTTAAAGTCAAACTCTCAAATATCACAAATAGTAGTATAGACGAAAGAGAAGGTTGAGTGAAAATAGGCTCTGCGATGAGCTGGATGTTCGATGTAACGGGTAAGAGATTGTTTTGAGTAGGAAAGAAAAAGTAAGGATCCTAAGAACCCTACTACATATTGGAGGCAATTTAGTGACCAAAGGTTTGGAAACTATCTTTTTTTGGTAGTACAATTTGCGCATCGAAAACAACAGATGTAGGTGTACGAAGAGCTTAATGAGCTTGTAAGAGTCTTTCCTTGAAAGACTCTACTCCCAGCAAGGAAGGTTTAATTGCCGATCCAATAAGCAGGCGCCCGCAATTGCATTGATTTAATGGGGAATCCAAAGGAGTGCGATATTTGTTGAAAATTCCATACCTTACTGTTTAATTTGGAATACTCTTCGGATTTTGTTGGGTTAGGAACATTTAAAAGTCAAATACCTGCGATGAAACCAACTAATCTCACATTCTTTCTATTGAAAAGAAATTAAGGGAGTACATGGGTGACTTCTGGGACAGATATCATCTGTTTTCTAAGGATGATCTATCCCAGAAGTCACTAATAAAATCCCCCATTTTCTTTTCTTATATACGCATCAAACGCAGCTTCTCCGAATACACGTTGATGTTGACCTGACAGGCATCCTGTCCCTCTGAACTGCTTCTCCTTTCTCTTGGCGTTGGTGAAGATCCCCTCATCCTCACATGGTTCAGGCTGAAGGCTAGATCCCTATCCGCAGTTCTTGAAGTAGTAATCCTTATAGGCATGTTGTTCAGAGTGGTGACGAAGGGATGGCTTCCATTAAGCTCCTTGGGCTCATTCACCCGGGCATTGGATGAACGCCTCATGCTACAGCTGCTCCGCCCTCCACTGGTGGTCACCGTGACGTGGACATTGCCATTAGAAGTGCCCGAACTACTGCGATCCAGACGTCTTGGTATCGTGGGAGTGGTGCTCCCCTGGTGGCTACGAATTCTGGTAGGACTACGGCTAGAGGAGAGATTAGTACTCCTATTTGGAGAAGAGGAGCGGGGGGTGGGAGCTCGGGGAGGTGTAGGGGAACGGGAGCTGGAATTCCGATTATAGATAGGAGGGGGAGTTAGCGACCGAGTTGCGGACTGCACGGTTCTTGCGTCCCGATTAACCCGAGCTGTGCGTCTTTCCTTTGGCCTAGGCAGATCCCTCATCGAGGTCTGCATACGCTGAGGCCTTCGGGAGGATAAGTCGCAGAAGGCCATTCCGGGTAACCGGTCATCGGAGGTAACAGCGTACAAATGCGAGGTCATTGGAACCGGCGGTCGGGGATTCTCAGGCTCCGGACGCAGTTGCTCCAGCCGTTGGCGACGCGACTCCTCCTGGAGGGCACAAAACCGAGTGTATTCCCTGTGCCGCTGCGTTTGGCGCTCCACCTCCCGCAAACGCTGATTCTCGCGCTCCACCTCCAGCTCCAGAAGACGCTCCTCATCCCGCATGCGCTCCAACTGGCGGAGATGCTCACGATCTCGCTCCCGCTGACGGGCACGTTCCCGATCCTCCTGGAGCTCCCTTTCCCGCTCCAACCTTCGGTCCTCCAGAAGCTGACGGCCTCGCTCCCGCTCTCGTTGTCGCTCCGCTTCCCTGGCCTTCTCCCGTTGCCGGAGATCCCATTCCGGGCTGGTCCTTGGCCTAGTCTCGCTCACATTGAACTTGGACAGTCGTTTGTCGATGCCAAAGGTACCAGAAGATCTGGAACTACTCCGCTCCTGCTGCGACTTGGACTTCACCTTGTCCGTATTGTTCAGCAGGTAGGCATCCGCCTCGATCTTTATGCTCACATTGTTGTCCACCTCGGATTGTGGATCCACACTGCAGATGTTTATGCTAATCTCGCAGCCGCTTCTCTTCGTCTGCAGCTGGGTATTGGACCCACTGGAGAAGGTGGTAGTTGAGGCACGTCGGACCCCACCCCCAGTGGATCGCAGGACATTTATGCTACTGGTATTCAGGGTCATGTTGCTCCCACCCCGTCTCATTGCTTGATACTCCCCTCTCTGACAGCAGCTCCTCAGGAGCGGGGAATCCGTGACAGTGGGTGAACGTCTCGTCTGCGGGGCCACCGGCACACTCTGCCTCTCCGGCGGAGTCACCAAAGGTGGCGAGGGCACAGCCTTGGAGTCCCGCAGTAGTTGACGTCTCCGGTGCTCACTGAAGGAACTGGTGGGTGGCCGCCTTGTGGCGGGAATGTACTCGGGATCGTGGCTGAACCTGGGATTGTAATAGAAGGTCTGGAAGGAGGGCTTCTTCACCAGGGGCGGCGCAGTCGGCCTTTGATAATTCTGGACCGGATAAAACGGCTTGTCGGCATAGCGAAAGTTGTACGACTGAATTTTGAATGGGTCCCCATGGAAGACATCGCCCGTCTGGCGTCGCGATGGATCTGTCACAAAAGAAGGCCTGGGAATTAGTTTTGACAGTGTTTAGTTCTGGAACAGCAACTCACACAAAATACGTTTCATTTAGGGCAGATAATTTTGGGCTTTCCAAGAACGTGGGGCCAAAGAGATTGTGAGTTTGGAAATAGCGTGCCAATCATAGAAATTGATTTTTTTTACAAAATATTCAAACGAGTCCAAATGAGAATTTTTCATAGGTTAGAACCGAAAACCCAGGCAACTTTGGTTCTCGGTTCTGTCTGTTTATCGTTCGCTCCTGAATCCCATTAAAACTTTTTGGCAATACGGCGTAGCGATTGGTCGGTATTAAAGGGCATTACTCCACAACGGAGACCCACCTTCCTTAAGTAAATCAATTTCATATTTCAAGTTGTTAATGTTAAATTAAAGTAACTATATAATCAAAAATCTTGTACAATTGTTGCCCACGTAGCACACACACAAGTTATCTGACAAAATAAGGGAATAATTGATAAGCTTTTGGTACCGAGTGGTACGCGGAATATGAATATCATTCCATATAACCTTAATATTTATAGAGGGATTATACGCGTTCACAATTTTGGAAATAATTATTATGTGGCATTTTATGTTTTCAATTTTCTAGTGGGGAATTAAGTCGCTAAATTGAGTATCTTACAATTTTTAAATACAACTGAAATGACTTCTCATGTTTAGCTCTTCCCACCCAAAGTTTAGGGCTTTTCCTCATAAGAATTACCGACTTTGTTCCCCTACTTAATCAGATCAACTTTTATCATAAGGATATTGCCGCAAGGCACTTGAATGGCTGCAAGTGTCTTTAAGCGTTGTGATCGGATATATCATGTAAAATCCTCTTTAAAGCACAAGTCCCCTTTGTTGGGTCAAACAGTCATTATTTTGGACGCGTTTACCCTACACAATCCTAATCAAAAGTACTGTAAAGGAAGATAACTCTGTAATGGTCGAAAAAGGCACATGAAGGCCAACAAAATGTAGTTAATCGCAGGTATACAATGAGGTTATATTGACAAACTGTATATAAGAATAGCTGAAATACTTGCTGATTATCATCGTTGTTCTATTGTTGTGAAAATTGAACTACTCAAATAAATATCTAGATACATTCATAGCACACGAGAGATTCTACGTTGTGTTCGTTATAACTTTTCACGCTTTGAAGAATTGCCGAATTCAATCATGCAACACGCGTTTTATAACTAAGGGACTCTTCAAATATTGCATATTATAGCCGCATACATATGTAGTACAAGACATTGTACAGGGTATGCAACTCCAAAGTACATATGATATTTAACAAAGGTTTTTTTCGGTTTTCATAAAGTTGTTGTGTAAGTTTATGCTTCAACCCCCCTTCCGGGGGCACAGCATTCAATATAAACGTGTGAATTAGACAATATAGCTTCTAACTGAATAGTGCAGCATACTCAATACTCAACAATATTATTCGTAATCAAGTCGTTATTGTTGCCTAGCTATGTTCAAATGTTGCATAAGTGTTATGATATTAACAGTCAAAAAAAAGCTGGTATGGGGTCAAACAAACAACAATGCTAAAACAACTAACCAAAGCGTTTTGTGCACAGTATTAAAATATTCAAAACTAAGCCTAACTCGATATACTTAACGTTTACTGTATGTATTTGCTAACTTAGATAACCGCACACACATACTCTCTCTCAAAAGTTCGTATTCGAATGACCGCAAACAAAACCTATAGTTTAGCGCGAGCATATTAGTCAAAATAAAACAGAGTATTTAATATGGATACCAGGGCATATAGTAGCTACTAAATATATGTACTATAGTTCTGTAACGATTATCACATTTTTACTCAAACCTTGAAGCTATGTGTACTCATGTCATGCCATGCCATGTTTATAGGGTGAGAACCGGGAGAAATCGGAACAAAAAATGCATATATACTATTTATAAATAATGATGACCAAGTAGAATACATAACTATACTAAATAAAATTATATACGAACCTAAAATACCAACTATCTATACACTCAACTAAAATATGTATAACCTATACACTAGTCATTTGACATATGTTTATTTCATAGAGATATTGCTAACTAAGCTGATACCGATATCGGAAAACCAAACGAAATTGCGTTGAGTTTAATATACTCGCCCATCATATAAATTTGAAACAAGGCAAATGCGAAATACAAATATGTAACTGAAGTTGTTGGTGAATAAACAAGCTACAAAACATTACACGTCTTTTAATTAGTGTTTAAGGGACATTTAACTTTATTGAGTCTCTATATTATTTACATTCAATTCAAGGAAGTTTATAACACAATCATTTAAAGTTAAAAAGCGCGAGCCATGGTCGGTTCAAAATAAAACCGTCTTAAATCAGTAATTTGCTATGTATGGTATATACATTTTGTGTTTAGATCATTTAAAAATGGTACACTTTACTTTAAGGTCAACTTTTAGAAAGCCAAAAATATAATTGAGTGGAGAAAAAGGTCAAGAACGCTTTGAACTTAAAAACTAATTCATGTGTGACTAAATTTGCAGCCCTATAAAGTTGCCTTGGACTCATCTAGCTGAGAAGTATCATGCTTTTCCTTTGCAAAGGTGATGATTTGGTTAAGGCTTTCGCCCAGTTCCTCCATCACTTCGCGCTCCGTGTCCTCGGCTGGCATATTCTGTTTCTCGTGCATCACAATTCGCGATATCATGCACATGATGGTCGCCTCGATGACGTCGTCTGTAAAGTACATGTTTGCGCGGTTTTCGTGCGAGTGCTTGTCATTCGCTTTGTCCTTTTTTGAACCCTTAGTTCCTATCAAGCCGTCCAACGAGTCCATATCCACATCCGGACGGTCCTCCATGTTTCGACAACCTGCATAATTTAGATTTAAGTCAGTTCGATCAAGTTTATGCCCGTTTTTATCTTATACGTACCCACGCATTTACATATACTGGTGCAAGGAATCTTTGCCTCATAGCATTCGCAATAGTTTTTGAGACAGCCCGATCTTTTGCAATTGCAACCTTTGTTATGCAGACGCATGTCACCTGAATTGGGGGCCGTAATTTTGGGTCTGTTCAGAAAATAAAGAATGGGTTAAGACAAAATAATACAATACAAAATATTTTCCAAACGCCAAAGATGTCACTCAAGGAACACACACCCCCAAAATAAACTTACTTAAAGGCGCTTGGATTTCTATCAAGGCAACTCCGGATGGCTCGCTCCCGCTCAACTTCGTAGTCCAGATTGTTAAAGCAATCCTTGCAGGTGCAGTCCTGGCAAAACTCGCCGTTGGCAAAGCAGTCGCAGTAGAGCTTTAAACACTGCGACTTGCTGCAGTTGCAGTGCTTCCGTCGTGAAGTCATACCCACCGCATCGGTGGCGCCTGCAGCTCCTGTTGCCGGAGGCTTCAGGATGTCAAAAAGCGGTTTAGCGGGAACAGTTTGCTTCTGAATTGAAGTCTGTGTTGGTAGCTTCGGTTCCACCTTGATTGACACCGATTGATATTGAGTCTGCAGTTGTTGCTGTCTTATCCTTTGCTTGGCCTGCGCCTGAAGTTGCAGGTGCTTTGTCTGCTGCTGGGGACTCATCTGCTTGAAGCGATGTTGCTGCGAGGAAACGGATAGCGTTCTCCGCAGCTTGTTGTCCACATACCCGGTGTAGCCCCGTCGCATGGCACTGGTCGATGATTGGGGCACACCCGAGTTACAGATCATGTACTTGACCCCGTTGGTTCCCGTCGATTTGACAAAGTTGTAGATTTTCTTTGGGGCGTTGGGACTGGTGTTGCTAGCCACCACACGTTGCACGTTCGTTGGCCGACTGATGAGCTTTTGAGCTGGCTGCGAAGTCTGTTGTGATCCTTGCATGGTGATCACGTAGCGCGGCTTCTTCGCCTCTGGACCCGTATCGCTACTGTCGCTGCCATCACTGCTGGCGGAGGTCAAATGCTTGATCTGCACGTTGAGATCAGTAAGCCGATGTTTGCGAGGCGACTCCTGGCTGCCACTAGGACTACCGCTACTGGTACTGTTGACCGCACTGGCTGGCTTGGAGGCGTTGGTGTTGGCGCCCGTGTTGGTACCCATTGCTCGCTGCAAAGAGGAGAATAGAGTTAAGAGAGTCCGAGAAAGGCATACAGACTACAATACCCACCTTGGAGACCAAAGTCTGCATAGAGGGCAAAGGCACAATGCTGCCGCCTGTTGTCCGCATTACAATCTTGTTTGTGCTTCCCATTGCAGTATTTGCCTTCGGCGCTGCTGTTGCAGGAGCAGCTGCGGCCGATGTCGGAGTAGATGTGGCAGGTGTGCTAGTAGCAGCTGGAGAACGCACCGCAGTGATCTTATGGGCTTGCATGGTCTTTGGCATAGCCACTGTTGCACTTGTTCCGGAGGCACTCTTGTTGTTGGTCAGCACGCGTACATATTGTACACCTCCCTTGCCAGGGAGCTGAATGGCATGCAATCCGCTCGTGGGAGAAGCTGTCTGTTCTGCAGCCGTATTGGTCAAGGAACTGGTGGCCCCCGCATTCGGTGAAAGCTTGATTATGTTCTTGCTGGGCACAAGGATCTGTTTGCCACCACTTTGAACCAACATCTTGCCGGGTGTTGCGTTTGTGGTCGTACTAGCAATGGAGCCCGTCGTGGTCGAAACTTGCTTTGCAGGAGCTGCTGTCTTGACCACTACTTGGCCAACGGGTTTGCTTAGCACCACATTTCCCGTGGAGGGCGATAGTTTAACAGTACTGACGGTTGAGCTTCCCGGGGTGCCTGTAGTTCCTGGCTGTTTAGCATTCAGCAGCAGCGAGGAACCAGTTTGATTAATCTTAATGATCTTGCCATCGGTAGTGCGCATCACATGGATTTTGGTGGGTTGTGCCAAGGGCGTAGATGTGTTGGAAGAGGAGCCGGGAGACCCTACCTTGGCACTGCCTCCGGCCAGCGGTGTAATGCCTTTGATGGTGATGGCCGTTGTGGAGGGGCCTGATTTTCCCGGCACAGCCGCCTTGACCAGACCCGTGCTTGCCAAGGTCACTCCCTTGGAGAGGACTGCCTTTTGGATGCTAGACGGCGCAACGACGCGTCGTATTCCACCGCTCGGTGACCCGGCCACCGTGACACTGCTTTGTGTTCCAGGTACAGACTTCTGGACGAAGATTACCTGACCATCTTTCGTCTTGATCTGGGTCATATTGCTCAGGGTCTTGGTGATGGTGCGTGGCGTGGACGCAGTGGCGATGGTGGTGTTGCCGATCTTAACAGTGTTGCTGGGTATCGGTTTTAGTTTGTTTAGGATTTTGACGTCCGGGATTTGCGACTTGACCGGCGAGGGGCCTCCGGCAGTCACCACTTTGATGGCGTGCGACTTCAAGACGGTTACTCCGACCGGGGGCAACCGTTTGTCCTCCACTATGTGCACCACGTTCCTCTTGAACTGTGGCGTGTTCAGGGAATCGTTGGCAGGATCGGCCAACTCATCAGCGTCGACGTCGTCGTCATCCGTGTCCAGGGCATCGATTTCCATGTGTTGGGAGCTCTTGTCCGACGTTGGCTCCAAAAAGTCTTCAAAACTCAGCTCGGGCAACGGTTCCGTGTCGTCCAGGGAATCTGCGGACAGAAACAGGTATTATTCACATTGCGAA
Source organism: Drosophila subpulchrella (assembly GCF_014743375.2). Lineage (NCBI taxonomy): Eukaryota > Metazoa > Arthropoda > Insecta > Diptera > Drosophilidae > Drosophila > Drosophila subpulchrella. The sequence continues at coordinate 450,610 of NC_050611.1, read as the reverse complement.
TTACAGTTCGTGGTGCTTAAATATACCCGACAAGTAGTCTACGCGGTAAGTGTTCATTTTTGTCAATTTTCAATTCAATTTCAAAATGTTCTTTATCATCAGCTGCGCTCAAGGCGGTTGCAGCAGTGTTGTATAATGACTTGGTCGTCTTTAATCGATTTTGGTTTATCGGCTATCTATCGGTCTTTCGGAACAGTATCTATTTCGATGTCATAGATTTCTTTTACCGATACCATTGAAGTCGGGCGCCTGAATTCAAAATGCAGATGAGTTTTTAAATGCTTACCTAATACCTCTGATCAAACTTTGAAATTGTAAAGGGATTTCAACAACAATTGAATATGTCTTAAAGGAGTATTTAAAAATTCATTTAATTTTTCACTGAACAAAATTTTAATTAAATAAATTATATAATAATAATTATATTTCATAAAAAATGTTGGAAAAATAAATTGTTAAAATTTCACACAATTGTCGCTACTTTAATTGCACAGGTCTACAAAACCCTGACTTTTCTTGGCCCAAGACTAAATCCTACAAAATCTAAAAGGATTCTCCCTGATAAACTTGACTACAATCTCATTTTAAGGGCTTGTTTTTATTTTACTCGATTGTGATTGGAGCGCCAACAACTTATACAATATGCATAAAAATCGCTTAAGAATATGATTTTAGTTAATGACTGACGGCGTTCCGGAGCTCTACTTCTTGGCCGCCACCTTCTTCTCGCGCGCCTTCTTGCCCTCCGTCAGCTCGTTTCGCTGCGATTCAGTCAAAGCGGGCATGGTGTTGGTGACGACGCCGGTACCCAGGGTCAAATTTCCGTCGCGCAACGTAAAGCGCTGTCCCTGCTCCAGGACCATGGGGCGGATGAGGCGCAGGATAAGCTTGGTGTCCTCGCCGGGCATGACCATCTCCTTGTCAGGGATCTGCACCTGGACGGCGCAATCCCAGGTGCGCGAGAACATCTGCAGTTGGATGAAGGACATAAAAGGCTTAGTCCGGCCGCCCTCTTCCTTGGACAAGATGTACACCTGGGCTTCCAGCTGGTCGAGAGCCTTCACACTGCCTGGCTTGCACATGACCATGCCACGCTTAATGTCATCCCGCTTAACGCCTCGTACAAGCGCTCCCAGCTGATCGCCGGCCTGGGCCTCCTCCAGGATCTGGTGGAACATCTCAACGCCCGTCACCGTCGACTTGAGCACCTTGTTGTAGCCCACGAACTCGCACTCCATGCCCTTCTTAACCACTCCACGCTCCAGGCGGCCAGTGACGACGGTGCCGCGTCCGGGGATCGAATAAACATTCTCCACGGGCAGCAGGAACGGTTTGTCCAGCTCACGCACTGGCGTGGGGATAAAGCTATCCACCTCCTGCAGCAGCTTGAGGATCGCCTCCTTGCCAATCTCGGGGCTCTTGTCCTCCAGGGCGCACAGCGCCGAGCCCTTCACCACGGGAATCTTGTCGCCATCGTAGCCCATCTCGGTGAGCAGCTCCCGGATCTCCATCTCCACCAGATCGACCATCTCCTGATCAGCGGCGTCCACCTTGTTGATGAACACCACAATGTGATCGATGCCGATCTGCTTGGCCAGCAGCATATGCTCGCGAGTCTGGGGCATGGCGCCGTCGGTGGCGGCCACCACGAGAATGGCGCCATCCATCTGGGCGGTGCCGGTGATCATGTTTTTGATGTAATCCGCGTGTCCGGGACAGTCCGTGTGGCCGTAGTGCCGGGTCTCCGTCTGGTACTCCACGTGGGCCACATTGATGGTGATGCCGCGAGCCTTCTCCTCGGGCGCATTGTCGATCTCGTTGTACTTCTTGCTCTCGGCCAGCTGCTTGTCGGCCAGCACCTTAGTGATGGCCGCCGTCAGTGTGGTCTTGCCGTGATCCACATGGCCGATGGTGCCCACATTGCAGTGGGGCTTGGTTCGCTCGAAAACCTTCTTCTCGTTGGCATACTGGCGGAGGTACTGCTGCACGTTGCCGGTCCTGGCGGCAGATAGTAGTCCGTTGCGCTGCCAATCCTTGCAGGCAGTGGAGGAGGCAGTGGCACCCGCCAGGCGCAGCATTCTCGTGGAGCTCATGGCTCGCCGACTGCAGCGCAGGGCCAAAGACATGGATGCGGTGGACCGGCAGACGACGGCGGCAAATGCGTGTGACATGGTTCTGGGCTTCCTCTTGGCGCTTTTAACTGGAGACTTCGGTTAGGATGGGCTCTATAATAAATCTAAGTCCCGGAGAACTTACAGGTGTAGATTTAGCTGTCCTGGCAGGGGGCAAAAGGCCTTTTCACAGGTCGAGGAAAATCTTGGGGCTCGAGAAATTGCGTAAACCCTGAAATGTGCTGTACGCCAGAGCTGCCACTTCGTGATGGTTTTTCGATGGGCGGCACATCGATATCGATAACAATTAACTTTTTTTGAACCAAAAGTATTTTTTACTTTTAAATATTTCCTTAAACTGCTTGGGAAACACCTACCGAACCATTCTTATTAGTTATTGAAAAATAAAATTTTATTTTTGTAGTCAGCCCATTTTGCATAAGCACTTTGAAAGGGGTGGCAGCCCGCGTTGACGTTATTATTTTGTGCGCGTTTTCTGCCACCCAATTTCCACCCACCTCACCAGTCCACCATAGTTAATAATCTTAAAAGGATATGTTTGCAACTCCCTGAATAACTTAGGGGGGCTGACAAAGCTGCAATTGTATTTTTGGCACATTTCATTGCCAAACAAGAACTGCCCCCCAAGACTGTACCCCACAAAAACACCAACACAACCAAGCGCATGTCTATATGTGTAACAAACCATCTGGCAACGCTGTTTAATGGGATGTTCCCGGATCGTTAAAAGCACTTTTCGTTTCGTCAGCAGAGTGCAAAAAACTTACGAATAATCAACATTCTGGGCGATTTTCAAAGATACGCAAATAGAAAGGCAACAAGAATACATAAATCCGCTTGACGGTTGCTGGGCAGACGGGTAAATAAGCATAGGGCAGCCACAAACGAGCGGAAACCATTTGCGCGCCAGCGAACGGCCAACTGCCATGGCAAGTACACGCTGTACCAGAGGTTGAAAATTCAATTTGAAATACGAAATGACCAGGTCTCACCTAAATTGCCGCCACTGGTGTCCATATCTGGTCCTTGTTCCGTATCCTGTGCTGGAGCGGATCGGGTTATATATACTTGCCCCTGTTTTGATTGCAGCGCGCGGTCACTGCGGGCAAAACAAAAAGAAAATCTGCACTTGGAAATATGAATGCGTTGAACTCAAAGGGCGTCGCGGGCGAACGAAACGGTCGAGATAATAGTCACTGCGATGGACGTCGCGATACCACTGCTATTTGCACTTTCATTGGGCGGCCTTATCTGCGTATTTACAATCAAAACGCGACGTCAAATTCAAAATTAAATTTAAATTGCCGTCGAGTTTACTTCCTTTACATTTATGAATCAGGGTGGGACCGTAGCGTAACCGTTAAAATATACCGCGGTACAGGCACAAATATACCAAGATATTTTAAATTAATACTGAAAAATACCTTAAAAATACTACATACTCTTATGGTGAATGACTTGAATAACGCTAAGTAAGGACTTGACCCACCATTTCTTGAGTTTTTAAAATATGTGAAAAAGGAATTTGAAGAAATTTTTGAATATTTACTTCCAAACAGAATTCCTTTTTTCAGAAATGTAATGAATACAAATTCAACGATTTTCAAAAACAATACCCTTGTCTAATTGTTATTTATAAAAATAATCTGCAGTAGGTTAATCAGATTGGTGTTCTCTAAAGCAAACATATTTGTTTCGTTATTTATTTATTTTTTTATTGTGTAAACTACATATATCAAGATATTTTAGATAATTTTTCAGAACTGAGATGATTCAATTTTCACAAAACATAAACATTGAATATTTAAAATGCCAAAGATAAATTTTAACATCTTAAACAATTAACACTTAATGGCTCTCCGTAATAATATTAAACTAAGGAATACAACTATAAACAATTCTATACATAAATCCAACATTACATGAACTCCGACGAAGGACGCAGATTCACTCGCCGGTTGCGCAGCGTATAAGTCCGAGGGGTTTGCCCATTGGCTTGATCACCTCCTGGATCCTGCTCCATGGACCGACGCTCCGAGGACGCCTCCAGCGACATATCCTCCTCGCAGTCTTCCAGCTTGTCGGCTCCCACCGTCTCGTCGTTGCTGAGGTTGCCCTCCTCGTAGGTGAACTGGAAACGACGTACGCTCTTCTTGGCGCTGAAGAGTACGGCTCGGCTCTGGCGTTTGATGGTGCCCGGCGTTTTGAGAATGGACGTTCGCGGCTTCGGTGGCGGGGTCTTGGTAGCATTCTGCTCGGCGGCCGCAAGAATCGCTGATTTCAGAAGCGCATTGGGCGCAATGGATGGACGTCCTTCGCCACTGGACATACGGAGAACAGTGCGAGCAGGCGAAAAGGACCTGCGATTACGAACCACAATTACCCGCGGCGAGCTGACCCGCGAGGACGTCGAAGGAGCACCATCTTCCATCAGCGGCTCCTCCACCTTTGTCTTCTTCAAGTTGGCATGGGCTTTGCGTAGAAACTGCTTCAGATTGCTAGAGGGCTTGGCCTTTGCCTTGACCTTCATGTTGCGATTAATCTTGGGCTTCGGCTTTGGCTGGATGGGTTCCTCAGCCACTGCATCCGGATCGAGCCAGTCGTTGGCCTTCCATCGCTTCAGGTTCTCGAAACGCTTGTCCACGTTCTCGCTCTGCAGGCGCAACATGTCCCACCAGCCCTCCAGATCCTCCGCCTGCACCGGCTTCGTGTCTTCGCTACCATCGCTTGGCTGGCGGTTCTTGCCCGTGGCGCCGGCCTCGCAGCGATCAATCAGGCCGCTAAACTGCATCATCTTTTTGGTGGTCAACAGGCGCGTCTGGCCGATGGTCACGTTGATCATGTCAATGCCGCCCGTTTCCTGCAAGCGTGCCTCGTTCTCCTTGCTGTACGCATCCCATTCGCTGCAAAGGGCTTGGAGCCGCGCGATCTCATTCTCCAGCTGTAGCCTAAAGTACAGAACGGACTCGATGGCACGGCGAACTTCCAACGGCGACTCCTCGTCGGGCAGGTAAAAGCTGTTCCGCTTCTCCTTTTCGCAGCGCGAATTCACCTTCCCGCGGGAGACGCTCACAAACGGGCTAAGATAGTTTGGCATTCCGTTGGACTCACGGCGTGGCGGTGTCTTCTCCACTTCTGGAACCAAAGTAGTGTCTCCGGCAGCTTCTTTAACTGTAAGAAAATGTGAGACTTCGTTTGGCGAAGGAATGCAACTGTACTCACGGGTCAACTGCTGTGGATCCAAGATCAGAGAGTCCTCCGCCGGCGAGTTAGCCACAGAGTAACGCGAAAAGTCGAATTTTTTCTTTGCCACCGGAACTGGCAGCTCTGCCTTATCCGCCGCCAGCAATTGTCTTTTGACTGTACTATCCCCCTCACTTTTGGCCGGTGCCACTGGGCTTAGCAAGATGTTGTCGCCAAAAGCCTCCTGAAGACTGCCGCTGCTTTTGTTAGACCTACACTGCGTGGATGTGGCCTGGTCGAGGAAGGGGATGTCCTCCAGCGGCGTGAGAGGCGGTATGTCTAGTAAGGCTGCCTGCAGCAACTCGGCCTTGAGCTGAGGAAGCTTTCTCACGTTGTCCTGCAGCTTCGTGTATTGGTTCTTTTGTTTGGTGGGCTTCATTCGCATGGAATTACCGACAGTTTTGCTGGTAACTCCAGCTGAGTCCTTAAATTTTCCAACGGCCCCACCTCCGCCACGAATGGATTGCGGCTTCACCACGTTCGCCCGACCTTTAACTGGTGCTCTGCCTCCCGAAGGTTTCTCGAACGGCTGCACCATCACATTTGCCAGTCTAGCTACTCTTGGCACCGTAGACACAGGCACCCTTGGTTTCAAGCTAGTCCCTGACGGCTGTTGCCGCACGGGGTCCGTTTTCCCTTTGTTGAGTGTTACGGCCGAGGATATGGGCATGGCAGAAGCCTTTTTGCTTTCAGTTGTTGGAATCCTGTCTCTGGTATTGCTAGTGGCAGTGGGAGCGGGTCGCGCAGCTGCTTTCTGCCTGGCCAAAGCCACCGGATTGGTGGTCTGACGGGATGCACTTGGTTTTGTAGCGGGAGCTGCTTTTTGCCTCGCCAAAGCGACAGTCACTGGTTTTGTTGGAGCTGCAGTCTCATGTTTGGATGATGGCGCAGCTGGTTTCCTCAAAGGCGGTGGAGCAGGCGCCGTCTTGGCATCAAGAAGAGCTGCAGGCGTTGGCTTGATTGCCGAAGAAGCCGCTTTTGATGGATTGGTGGCTTCGGATGCCTTACCTTTGATTTTGCTAATGGGATTGGCAATAACGTAGAGCGAACAACGCTTGGTCGGCTGGAGCACAGACGCTGCCACCTTCTGCTTGGTAGTAGCCAGGTTTTCGGGAACCCGAAATGTTTCAGACTTGGGAAACGCCTTTGATTGATTGACAGGCGGCGCATTAATAGCTGCCCCACGACGCGTCTGATCCCGGTGCTTATGCTCCTTGTTCCTGGCGTTCTTCCATTCCGTGTAGCGCTTAAGGAATACTGACTGGCGTGTGGGTTTTGCGGTTGGTTGCGGTGGCTGCTCCAAGGGCTCCTTCTTTTCCAGCTCCGGCTGCTGCTGGCCCTGCAGGTTAGGGACCACATTCTCCTGGGGCAGAGCCCCTTGCGCCGCCACATAGGGCTTCGTTTTGACGGGCGTGGGACTCACACTGATGATGCGGTTCTGGTAAAAGCAGTCCTCCCGCTTTTTGGCGCGCGCCGCCTGCAAGCGATCCCGGTTCTCCTGGCAGTGGTTACGCGGGCTCAGCACCAGCGATTGCTCCTTGTACAGTTCCTTGTGGCGCTGCATTGTGTCGATTGTGGCGAGGCGAAGTGAGGTGTCCTGTTGGAATCAAACCGTAGTGCTGAGTTTTCCGGCGAAGCGTCCTATTTTGTATTTAAAAATGGCGAAGTAGTGGTCGAGAAACATCGATGTTAAAATGGTCATCGATGTTTTTAAAACATCGGTAACATCTATGTTGGCTTGGTACTCCTGAAATCGAAGAGGAAGAGAAAATAACTATCGACCATAACAAATATAACGGCAAAAAGCAGTGTTAAAAAGAAACGAAGCGACCGCCTGTGTGACCAGGCCAGAGTGGTCGGCACATACCATGCGGCCTTGAACGGTATTTTTTCGTTCTGGTATTAGGGGCCGTATTTCCACGGTTTATTTAAGCGACCCAGCCACGGCCACGCTGCTATGAAAATAAAAGTGAATTACAAATTTAGCATTAGTAATATGTTAAACCGCCCGCTCCCGCGCCTAATTAGTGTCGTTTAAGCTTGCAGCGCCCCCAGTCCTTAAAATAGTGAGCCCAGCGGCCTGTTTGCAAACGCAAAAAACCCCAAATAATTCGCCGAAACTTGTACAAGAATAAAAGCGCCGCGTGTGCGAGTGTGTGTGTTTATTGGGGTTACAAAAAATAAAACAAACAACAACGTCACCGCGACGGCATTGCCAACAGCAAGCACCCACGCCCTAGATTGTCGAATTATACTTGTGGCCTAGGGCGGGCATTGAAGATCATTTGAAAAATAGAAGACCGTGAAACAACGAGCTATCGCTAGCCATCGTTTAATTGCTTTTGCGGTACCTGCTTTTCCCCGAATTTAAAAATTGCAAGCTGCTGGCAACGCTGCCACGCTCGCACACGCACGCACACCCGCACAGCGAGGCGAGAGCGAGCGAGAGAGCGGCTCATTCTCTGTTGCTGCTCCGCCTGGGAATGTCGCAGTAGTCGGTGTATTTTTAATCGCTTTTCGTCATTCGTCTCCGGCCGAGAAATATATTATTAACCAGAACAGCGCGCTGCCGAATATCCAAGATTTATTGTTTATATATGTGCGCCAACTAATCACGGATTCGTTTCGTTCCATTTCCACAGCATTAGTGAGTGAAGAGAGCGCGGAGAGCAAGGAGAGAATTCCAACCTGCCCGTGTATGCTGTGCACTGCGAGTGCCTGTGCCTGTGTCTGTGTGTGTGGTGCATCAAGGCTGATAAAACTAAATCCGAAACTATATCAACTAAACTTAAGGTAACTCCAAAAGCGTTCTGTATTACGCACAAAGCAGCAGCCGCTATAATCAACACAAAATGGAAGCGATTGCCAAACACGATTTCTCCGCGACGGCCGACGACGAGCTGAGTTTTCGCAAAACTCAGATCCTAAAGGTGAGTACTCCCCCCAGTCATAGTATCTGGATTTATTCATAGGCTTCCTGGGGGCGGGGCAGGACCTGCATGCATAATCCGCCGCGATGCAGTTGCTCCAGGTCGTTGGCTTAACCCACATCCCGGGCCCAGACGGATTTTGTTACCACATAAATCCCGACAAACGGGAGTGGAGGCACATACTCGAAAAGCTGGCAAAAGCGGTTCAAAAGGGGCATTCGCACAAGACAACACGAAAGGATTGCGCTAATGACTCACCGTAGCTCAAATACTCTCACAGAACCCAGAAATCCCTTATGACTAGTTTGGTTTCTTCCATTTCTCTGCTGTCTGTTTAAAAACAGTGCAGATAAGGAGAATTTCCGACCCCAGAAACAAAAAATTTTAAGAATATGGGATTGAAGGTCAAGATATGATATGGTAGATGGTACGGCTTTATGTTCTACATTCACTAATCAGTTTTCGATGCAACTGAGAGGGCATATGAACTTTGTATTGCCAATCTTTCATACTTAAAAGTTATCAAGTTATCCGATCAACGGAAGTACACAGATTCTCAAAAATTAGATCAAACACATTTTTTGGTTGTTGGAATACTATTTTCTTTGAATTCTCCGCTACCCCATTTTCATAATATTGAAATATTTATTTCTCCTTCAAAATTATTTCATACTAATCGGTTGTTAGACAACGTATTTCTGTATAAAATCAATTGACATCTTTAAAACGTTTTGTTTTATCTTTAAGTGAGGGCCAACTTAGCTTTTGCGGGCACATCCGATCTGAGCTCGGTTGGTTTTCTTTCCTGGCAAACGAAAAGGCTGCTGCCAGGCTGCGATTCGATCTTTTCGCAGTTGCCTTCCTTCCAGGTGTTTGTGCTGGCTGTCCTAGGCCAAACCCTTTGTTTTGGCTGGCGAATTTTCCGGTTTCTTGTTGCCAGGGCGCGCTGTAAGCTGATTTTCGTTGCTGTGTGTCTACCTTGTCGTAGGTTAGTCACAGCAGGAACCCAGGCTGCGGCAGGTTTTTTCCCTTTTTGCATTTTTCCATATGCTGTGCTGCTGCTCTTGCCGCTGCGGCTGATTGATGGTGTCAATGACTCGCCGAAGAAGCTTCTTTATCGCTCCCCGAAGGTCAAGTGTGTGCGTTGCTCTCGCCCATTAGAGGGCCTACGACCACGGGGAGCTGTCGGGGAACTTCCTCCCTAGTCCGGCTTATCACTCGGTAAACAATCCCCACTGATAGGGGCCGTTCGTTTGACCCAACTGTCTTGCCGGCCATTACCGGCCCGGGATTGAGACACCCAGAGCTATAATATAATCTCATCGCAGATATGGGCACCAGTTCGAACTTCGAACGCATTTGTTTGCCTTTGCTTAGTCACTCTCGATGGACTTATCTGAAAAGATTCCCGATCCACCGATCGCACAGACACAGCCATAGAGGACCCAACTCGTGAATCATCAAACAATTCACTCGGCCTCTCTCCAGAAACTGGTTTTCAGAGCAGCATATTTCTTGGATATTTGGATTTCAATTTTCTGGGAAATATACCTCGAATTCTAACGGCTTTGTGTGACACCAATATAATCCAAGTTTTATCATATCGAATACACGAAATGGGATTCCAAGTTCAACTTTCGCTGGTCGCAAAAACAGCGAAAAGTGAGCGTTCGTGCCGCTTTGACACTTTTCAGCGTAGAACCCGAATCTGAACCTACAATAGAATTTTTCTCTAGTAATTACATAAACATACGAGAATAAACAATTGATAATAACAGTCATGGCCACTACGTGCCAGCTTTCCGAGAGCGCCGCAAAATATTTATGCATTATCCAACAGCCAGGCACATTCCCTGCACTGAAAACTAATAGTTACCCCTGAAAAACATGGGCCGACATGGGCTTACTACTAGTACTGCTTCTATTTGTCACAATAACACGGCCTTTAAGACGAAATATCTTAGTGCCGTTTTCTCTTCCGCATGCTTAACCAAAAATCACCATGAGCTCACAGATTAACCCTTCTATTTCTCTGTGTGTAGGGCCGCGAGAAAACTTTCTGTAATAGACGACGAATCCGTGGAAATTTTCTCGGCAGACTGTTTTCAATGAATGAAACAGGCTAAAAATAAATAAATGTACGATGAACAATGTCTGGGTGACAGATGCGGGTGTGATCGGCTATGGGGGTGGCTAGAACTATGGAGCTATGCCAATTAGTCGGGACCGATCCAGCTGAGCGGGCAAATCCCACTGCCACTGCCAACAGTGAAAACAATAATTGAGTTTTACATAAGCTGGAATCGACTTTGACACCCCACACCACCCGAATCCCTCTCACAATCCGACGTGCGAAAATTTAACCAAAAAGCACAAGATTGACTCGACTTTATAGTATCTTTTACCTGGGAACTTTCAAATAATATTAACTGGTCATTACATATATTAGTCTTTTGATAGATACTGTTTAAAACGAATTGTCCAAGACCAAAACCCCTTTTATATTTAATATTTATATTGTGGGATTTCCCACTGGCTAAGCAAACAGCGAAACCTTTGCAGATAAGCAAACTTCAATTTGGTCTATCAATCGAAAGAATTCATAGACTATGAGATAGCAAACCACCCCTTGAATTTCCCACCCAGCTTTATTTATGACTAAGTCGATGAAGCATTAATAGGGAAATTACCGGTGACGCAGAACTTCTTGCAACTTCGGAACCCAACAACCCCTGAACTACACAGTATCAACGGGGGCTTAGTGACTCATTTGAGTGTCATTCATTTATTCCAACTTGACGAACGAATGTTATTGGGAAACAACAACAAACCTGCCAAATAACTCAATTACTCAAGGAAAAATCCGTTGGCGAAATATGAAAGAAATACATAGAGATAGCACAGCATTTACTTAAGGCTTATGAGATGTTGCTGGTCCGGAATCCTTACCTTTCCACAATAAATACCTTTACTACGTCCTTTTGGGGACAGTTCCTTAAACCGAAATCAAATACTGTGAAGGCTGATGGCTGGCGGGTTTCAACACAGGTGCGTGGAGGTCGATGTCAACACTCTCATTCAGCACTCTCAAATGTGGGAATTCCCAGTGGCTAAGCAAACTAAGACCCCTTTGCAGATAGCAAACTTCGATTTTGTCTGTCAATTGAAAGAAATCATAAAAGACTGCGATTACGTGGACTACTGTTGTGTCATTGGCATGCGAAATGGGCGGCAAACAAAAGAGCAGCTAGGAAAAAGTCCATTAGACACCCAAAAGTGAAATTCGCCCACTCGACGAGCCCCGTTTCACTTAACATTCTTATCACATGTCAGCCATAATGCTTGTTTATTTTTAGCGGTCCGCAAGAAACAGATATGAGAATAGGGGAGATAGTAGACATGTTTCCCAAGGCGTAAGCCTCTCTTCATTGCCTGCCGTTGATTGCGCCCTGACACAGTTTTGGGCGTCCAATCAACAAACAATTGAAAATTGTTTATCGAAATCTCTGGGGAATCGGGCCAGTCTCCAATAAACAAAGCGGAAGAATGCTTCGATTGATCCCCATTGTCTGGGGCGATTAAAGGGGTGTGGCCTTTAAAATGGAAGCACCAGAAGCAGGTTCTTTGTAAGCCTTTTGGGGGTCGTGTTTCTCATTTTGTATTTGGTGTGTAGCTGACAGACGCAGGCCATTAAATTTCGTTAAATCAGACTTTAAAGGGCGGTTTTAATAAATTTATTAACACTTGCCAAGTGTAATTTTAAATTTACAAAAATAAAGTCAAATTCTTGTATTTGGAATTGATGTTGAAAAAGAATGCGAGGAACAAGAATTTTAAGACTCATGGTTTTATAGGATTGAGTAAGGAAATAACGTGATGGTAGATGGTAAGGGTAGACTCCTTTACTTAAAATAATCAAGTAATGTTAAACGAACTAACCATTCGTTTATACTCTTAATTTTCATTAATACGAGTTTCATATAAAATGTGGGACATTAAATTAGTTTATTTATTGACCAAATTGTATAAAACCCTATTTTACAGATATTAAATATGGAAGATGATTCAAATTGGTATCGCGCCGAGCTGGATGGGAAGGAAGGCCTCATACCCAGTAACTACATAGAAATGAAGAACCACGAGTAAGTTCAAGCCGAAACTCCTAAATCACAACTCAATTGATCATAATTTACTTTGTAGTTGGTATTACGGGCGTATCACACGCGCTGACGCCGAGAAGTTACTTTCAAATAAGCACGAAGGCGCCTTTTTGATACGCATCAGCGAATCCAGTCCCGGCGATTTCTCCTTATCAGTCAAGTAAGCTTCTTAACGAGATGCCTTCCGTAGAACTGAAATTAATAACGTTTTTGCCGCGCAGGTGCCCAGATGGTGTTCAGCATTTCAAGGTTCTGCGCGATGCCCAAAGCAAATTCTTCCTCTGGGTGGTCAAGTTCAACTCCCTCAACGAACTGGTCGAATATCATCGGACGGCGAGCGTGTCCCGCTCCCAGGATGTCAAATTGCGTGATATGATACCTGAAGAGGTGGGTGTGCCGTCCATTTCGCTGACGATTCTGCCGAACAGACATACGGACTCATTTTAAAAATACAAATTTTGCGTAACACATTGAGGTCATGCTTTTGCACGCCGCCGCCCACCCATTTGAACAATAAACAAACAGCGATGCCAAGAATATTGGATTCGAATCAAGATCTTCCACCGATTTCTTATTGCAGATGCTCGTGCAGGCGCTGTACGATTTTGTCCCCCAGGAGTCCGGAGAATTGGACTTCAGACGCGGCGATGTCATCACCGTCACAGACCGCTCCGATGAGAACTGGTGGAACGGCGAGATCGGCAATCGGAAAGGAATCTTCCCAGCAACTTATGTGACGCCATATCATTCATAATAAGATAATTTCTAAGGAGGGACGCCAGACACACCCCTTTCCCTTCACCGCAGAAAACACAACACACCCCTCAACAATTGGGCAGCATCATCAGCAATTGCAAATAAGAGCAGGAAAGAACTAAACACAAATTTTAAATATTTATATACAAGAAGCGAGGACATAAATTCTGTAGACAACGTATACAAAACAAGTTTAAGCCTATAAGCCGAATGCATTTTTACGTTTTGACGGTTTTTGATAAAACAATACATTACGATACCATTACGAAATCGTTTCATAGCAACTGAGTGACACTTTACACTAGATATGTACATTTATTTGTGTATTTATAGCAGCGGCCGAATAAAAGCACTTGATCCGACCTTTTCTTTGGCATCTTGCTACACAGAAAGCAAAACTCACAGCTAGCACTTTGACCGCAACTATAGGTATGCAAGTATGTCTACATACCAGATGGCACTATTATTATTATTGTAAACGAGCGGATTTTGATATAAATATATAATTTAAGTTCGATAAAGAAAATATTTGTACTGTGCTCCGAAACGAGTGTGAGAATTGCCCTAAATGTGCTCTTTAGTTTATTTGATGTTTGACGGAGTGCGTTTCAAAGCGAATAAACACTTATTATTATGATTATATGATAACGAATTACCAACCAACCTAATGCTTAACACGTTTTATAGAAAACAAAACCAATTCACTATGAAAACAAAACATTTGCCTAAATGTCTCAAAGCAGAAGACAATTAAAACAAACTTATATTATATTATCGTAAATGCCTACCACGTAAATTAAATTAATTTTGCATCGCTGGTTACTATATGCATACATGCACGCATCTATAATTAAATATGTATCTCCATAACGCATAACTAACGATATTAGGCCTCGGCTGCACATGCACTTTTTGCGGCGACTGCAATTTAATAAGATGCAAATTTGTCCCCTCACTTAAAAATTTGAAATTGTCAATAATTTAGCTATGTCTGTAGCTGTCTGTTTTTTTTTTTATTGTTTGCATACCGTCTTCTGACCACCAACTCGATTATAGGCGAAAAAGAATTTGTGACATGTGTAAAAAGTTTCAAACTGCTGCTATATCATATTGTGCTATAAATTATTACTACTACTATTTATAATTGGTTGAGTGTGCTGTGTAAAACCTTTTTTGTCATCAGCAAGGCGAAATAGTTGCACGTTCCATCGTTTTTCAACTACATAACTATATGCATAAACAAATGTAATGAGAGTTGCCAATATAAAGTAATTTAAACAACAACAAAACGCTAAAACGAAACATTTTAAGCCTATTTTTTTATCTCTATATATATATATATATCGAAGCAAATACATTTATACATTTTCCTAATATCCACCAAACTAAGAATCACGACGACGATGCCTCATGGAAACAACACATCAAAAATAACTTTTGATAGGCCATAGTTTACATAAGCCGCAATTTATATTGGCCAGCAGCTGGACGCACGACAGTTTTGTACTTTTTGAGCATATTTGCAGGCGTTGGCGAACATTTCTCGGCCCAGAACCAGTAGTAGCCGCATATTTAAACTTAAATTCTAATCGTAACAATAAAGCAGGCAAATGACAAGGTTTAGATAATAACTAACAAGCAAATACACAAATGAAACATTGCATACGGTATGTTAAGTTGAGGACGTAGTTTAAGCAACAAACTGATTTATCTAATAAACTATGATATATAAATTTGAATTTAATGTGTCGGTTGGAGGGTTTTTTTTTTTAAAGGTTGTTGCTGGGGGTCTATCGATAGTTTGCTTACGATAATTTTATAAGAAAACTGTTATATAACGAGAACGTCGCTGTTAAACTAACGAAGTCTCGGGTTTTAGTCTTAACTAAAAGTCTTACAAACGTTTGACATTGATAGATCAGTGATCAGTGATCAAGTTTGTTTTGATGAACGCTCAAGAAAAAAAAAAGTAAACATTTTACCAGAAAAACTCCACTATGCAATTCATATGTCTTTTTAAATTCGTACTAGTGTAAGGTTTTGACAATCCTTTTATTAACAAATGTTTTTAAATAAAAATTCCGCGTGTAAAAAAACGTAAAAATCAAAAAGGCCTAAAAGTTGTAAAGAATTTAACTTACTTCATGGATTTTTAATAATAATTATGTTAAGTCTTATCGATATTTCACTCATCGATACACGTTAGCAGCAATGTATCATGTATCACGAAGATGTAGCGTACTATTATTACTTTTTTACTTATAGCAGTAACGTTTTGCATCATCATTAGTATCATGTGCGTTCAACAGAACTTTCGTAAGAGTTCCATCAGTGATCAGGTACTAGAGCAGAAAACATCGCTTTTCTAATGTGTTAACAGGCAATCATCGATGTCATCGAAACACTTCAATGTTTCTGCACCTCTTTCAGGTATCATGTTGCTCCGCTGAACGCGGCCAATGTTAAGTCCGGGCCAGAAATATCGAAGTTCTCCACCCACAGGCCGTTTGCTTTGCGGTATAAATTTGGTATTTCATTGGAAATCCCTAATGGATTATTTTTAACTCCCTGCCACGGTCACACTGCTCATATGAAAATAAGAAAAAAAACTGCACGGCACGGTCGTCCAATTAAGTTAAATTTGTTAAGTAAACATACAAGTGCGGAGTCGCCGCGCGCACCCACGTAACCGTTCAGCCGCCCTCGCCACAGTGCTCAACCGCTGTTCTAAGCGCGACCTGTAGTTTCGCCACCATTGCGGTCCACGTGTGGAAACAGCCAGGAAAAGCGAGCGCACACACATAGGCGCGCTGCGAGGAACACGTACACAAATGCGCGCGAGGGAAAAGCGCTAGGTCAGAGGAAAGTGAAAAGTGAAAAGCGAAAAGCGCGTCAGGGATTCGCAGTCGGAATTCGCACGACGTAACTCGAGGGAAAATGGCGCTGCCGCTGCTCGCCTACCGCGAGAAGCACATCCTGAGTGCCCAGCAGCTGAGGAAGCTGAGCGAGCACAAGTACTCCTGCTTCAGCGCCAGCCTCCTCGATCCGCTGCTGCAGCCGTGGTGGAACTGGCTGGTGGCCCAGACGCCCCTGTGGCTGGCCCCCAACCTCATCACCATTGTGGGCTTGATCCTCAATGTGGTCACCACGCTGATACTAATCTGGTAAGCCCGTCGCCTTGGAAAACTTTCCGGTGACCCCTTGACCCCCGCAAAAATCGCATTCCCAGCCTCTAAATGCTGCCTGGCGAGGAAATTTCCACCTCAATTGGCGGGGATTAGGAATCTGCATCAGCTGTTTGCTTCGCTCTTTCAACTGTCACTTGTCACTTTCAGTTTGCCGGATTTGTTTGCTTGGGTTTGTCAGCTTCTCAAAGAAAATTCAGAAACATTGGGCTCGTAGAGTCTACTATCCCGAGATTAACATATTTGATTGCTTGATTTATTTTGCCAGCACTTTATGTAGTTTTGTCAGGGATTCGTAGAGATTCTGGGTGTGTATCAGGAAATTCCAGATAAGTTTTCAGATTATTTATTATTTAAACAGGCATAAAATAAAATACAAAAAATAAAGGCTTTTGAAGACTTTTCAGTTGAATTAATTTCTAATATTTAGTTCAGAACAAATATTGATTTAATGCAGTAAATTGTTCCATTGCAGGGTTTATTAATTAATATCTTGTCTTCTTAGGAAATCAAAGTAGTATCATTTGTTTGTAAACACGCCAATTTTAATAGCAACTTTGATTTTAAGTAGTACTGCAAGACACAGGAAAATCAGGCGACCTGCCGTTTTCGTTTCATAATGCGCAGCGATAGCGTACCATTCCATAACTACGCTAACTAACTAAACCAGAGGGTGGAGAGGAGGCTAACTGGCGGATACGCGGACCCCCTCTCCAGAACTTGGACACAAACTATGCCAGCGATAAGATAGCGAGGGCGTCTCGCCACTTTACCCATTACACGCGAACTGCGCGAAATATAAGTAATCGCAATCATCGTCGTTTGTCGTCGGTTTGTGACGCATTTCTTTAGCCAGAGGGCGTTGCAAAAAATGGCAATTTCAAACGATAAGTAAATAAACAAAGGCGGGCTAATCGTGGCTGCATGTAAAGCCTGATGAAACACTGCATCGAAATCCAACAGGTACCAGAAGCCTGGCGTTAAAGAACTTTTCAAAAAGCCGCAGCTTGCCAAAGCAAAGTTCACATGAGTTAACCCAGGGGGCACATTTTGCATTTTCCAATTGTTTGCCTTTCAATTGGGATACCTTTGATTGAATTAGAATGACAATTTGCATTTCTAATTGATTTTTATGGGTCTTCCCACCAAAGTCCGGCATTTAAACATGTTCCGCTACTCTCAACAAACCAAAAAGTTGTGGCAATTACAAGAACTATTTTTAGAGAGACAGACTTTCTCCCTGACTGTGGAAAAAACCTTGAATTCAAGAGATATGGCCCAGAAAGCAGCGTATTTCTGTGTTTCTCGGTATATTCCACTGAGTATGTAGGCGATAAAGAGGTGAAAAATAGTAAAACACTGAAAGGCTGCTGTTTTTAACACCTATTTGCGAGGTAAAGTCTAGTAAGAGGGGCAAAAGTCATGTGAAATTAATTATTAAAAGTATAGCAATGCATGATTTTTTTTTGGAAATTAAATATGTATATATCAAGCATTTAGTCAACCCACTTGTGACTACTTTTTCTCAATTATGGCTGATTGCTTCAGAGGGCTGGCATGTCAACCAAAGTGGCTGAAAAGACATTTACTTCTGTCCCCCAGATGAATCACCTTCAATGCTGCTCACGTGTCGGTTTCTGTTATTTTTAGCGCAAAATACATGCTATAGGATCTATATATTCATTCACAAACCTAGCCAAAAGACCGGACCGGTTTTATTTGCACTGTATCCATTATTATTCTACTTTTGTTTGCACTTTTGTATTTGTTTAATAATTCTTGTTTTGCTAAAAACCTAACTGTGGTCGGCCCGCTTGTGGTTTTTGCTGAACTTGTCTAGGTCAGTGGGACTCGATAAAGTAGTGTCAATCTTTGCATGATGATTCAGCTGGAATCAGGTGTTCTATTCTTTCCGCTGGCAGTTGTAGTGTGCCGAAATTGCGAGCCGGAACCACAAAGTCAGCTGATTTGGCGACATGGCGGAGGAGATAGCAGTCCGCTTATCAGACATTTTCAAGGGGCAGTAGCAAAGTAGTGATTTTATTCTTAACCTGAGTGCTAATTAAGAAACTCAGCTTGGGAACTTTGCTCATCAGGCGATCTTATGCTCACTGACGTCAGTCTGTTTTCATTGCGAAGGGGAATGGTGCGGCTAATTGACCTGGAATCGCACGAAACTGTTTGAAATTATACACTTGGCAGTCTAGTACAGCCTTAATTCTTTTAACTTTTCACTTGCAAGGGACTATACCATTTAATGGAAGTTATTAATACGGCTGGTTATGATATTTAAATAGTTCGAAGATGGTATCATTGGGTTTTAATTGTAATCAGCGGATTTAATTTTAATTTCTCGTTTTGTTTTATTAAGTTTTTCCTTGAATGATAGGTCAAGTACTGCAATGAATCAGCTTTACTCAACTTATAATCAATAAATTCACGGTCGCCTTCTCGAGTTATGCAAAGCCTGTATCAAATTCAAAGCAAGTTCATAACAATATTACACAATTGGAAGGTTTTTAAGAAAAAATCAGCTAACTCATTAGCTCAAATCCGCTAATTCCTTTTAACCATGCAGTTACCCCTCTTTATGTAAAACCACTGTTGTGATTGGCAAGCTATTAACTCACTGATTTCCCGTATCCACATTCAGTTATAGCCCAAATGGCGTTGAGGCTCCGCCTCGTTGGACCTGTGTGCTCTGCGCCCTGGGCCTCTTCATCTACCAAAGTCTGGACTCCATCGACGGGAAGCAGGCGCGACGCACGAACACCTCCTCGCCGCTGGGCGAGCTCTTCGACCATGGCTGTGACTCCATATCCACGGTGTTCGTGGCCCTGTCGGCGTGCATTTCCTGCCAACTGGGACACTACCCCAACTGGCTGTTCTTCCAGGTGAGTGGATTACGCACAGCTTATTCAGAGCGAGATGAATTCTGAACTTCTCTTTCAGTGCTTCTGTGCTATAGCTCTCTTTTACTGCGCCCACTGGCAGACCTATGTGTCCGGAACGATGCGCTTCGGACGAATTGATGTGACGGAGGCGCAGTTTTCAATCATAGCCATTCACCTGGTGTCGGCTGTGCTGGGCCCTGAGATCTGGCTGTCCAAGGTAGGAGAGGTTCTGAAGGCACCCAGCGAGGACCCTCGAGTAACCTTTTGTTTATAGCCTTATTTCCGGAAGTTCTTTGCATTCCTTTTTATTTTTTACTTATATATCTTAGCGTACTTCTAAGAGTTTTATTTCGTTACGTTTACCTAGACTTTAGCGTTCGAGTTTCATATAGGCTGCTTCGAATTAAGCTCGGCTAGGATGCCTTAAGTTCCGTTCAGTTTGATTTAGCGTGCTAGTTTAGTTTTGAGTTCAACTCCCCAACCATTAAATTCCCTTTTGTCAGCATGAATGGAAAACCACGAAAGCAGTTAGGGTTTTGAGGCCAGGACAGAACTCTCTGATATACTTATGTATAGGTCTCGTATAGTTTCCAGTTAACATTTAAACACGACGAGTATTTGTAATGTATTAAACCTTCTACTTCTATGTACCTAATGCATACTGCGTGTGCACCCTAATCAAACCTGCCGAAACCCAATGCCTATCGCGGTAAAACACTTAACACACCAACACCACACCCACATATAACACCCAGATCGGCATCGGCAGTATAGAGCTTTGGTATGGGCCGGCATTGACGACCATTGTGTGCGGTCTGCTTTCCCTAACTTATGTATTTTCCGTCATTAAAGCCGGTGGTGTTGGCAAGAATGGCTCCACAGTTGCTGTAAGTCCTTAACACACACGGAACACACACACGAACACGAACACGAAACACTAAAACCACTACAACAAACACACACAAAACAAAAAATATTTTGGCTCCTCAAAAGAGATTGATCTGAATTAAAAGAGTTTTCAGTTCCCACCTAGCTTTCTGTTTGCTGACTAGCTCAGCTGAGTTTCGAGGAAGGTGCGTGGCGTGAGGATAACCCCTTAACCCCTCTATCCCACTCTCTAACCCCAATTGCTTGCCTATTTAACCTGTGCCGTTGTTGATTCTTGTTCAGTGTCTTTGGTTTTAACGGCGCAGCTGCTGCAAAAATAATAATCTGCTTTGTTGCTATTGAAACCACTCAATCATGACATAATTGGAAGCAATTCGAGAGCATGCCTAAAATAAACACACATACACAATAACTATTTGAGGCTGCTGAATGCAAACTTTAAGTTAATTCTTAGTTACCCCTAAAATAATCTATGTATTGCCCTGTCCAATTGTCCATTTGACATTTTTGGTATTTCTATTTACTCTTTATGTCTTCAATGTCTTCCGGTTTTGGATTTACCTATTTAACCAAAAAGTAACATTAAACTCTTTGCCATTTCTTACGTATTCCCTTTAAGTTTAGATTGTAAGCGTGGGCTGGGGGTGCTCACAGTTTGTAAGCCACTGTGAGCACCCCACGACCTCTTTAACCAATCCAAACATTATACCAACAATTTTCCCATCCTCTGAATGTAGTCGAAGATTCTAAATTTTATGTTTTCTTGCAATCTTTCATCTTTACTAGATACCAATCGTGGGCCTTTCATGGAATTATACAATATTAATATTTATCACATTCGGTTATACCTTGAATATAATCAATTTCTTAAAAATGTTTACTGAAGGCGGCAGTGGCAAAAACGGCTCCTCAGTTGCTGTAAGCATTGCACCCTCCTCTCGCAATAACGAGGCGAAAAACTATTATAAAACCAGTAAAACATAACAGACTAACTTGAAAGCGGGTCATCAACTAATCCGCAGCCCCAGCCATAACATTTTTATCTAATCCTTGGTTCTGCTTTTGGGTTCTCTACTAATATCCGTTTTGCATTTTCCGTTGACTTGGATTTGGAAATGGCTTGCAGTTTCGGCTCGTTCGGTGGAGGGCTCAGGAGTTTGGTTTGGGCTCTAGCACTCGATAATTTCCTAATCCCCATACCGACTAATGCGACATATCACTGATTTCCATACTTAGCATGCTGCTGCTTGGGTTTTTCTAGTTTCCTAAGTGGTATTACTGTATATTTATTTAGTAATCGATTGATATTGGTATTTGTTATCTTAATTTTTAGCCTAAGTGTAAATTTAATCAACCTTGGTGAGTTTGGAGCTTGTAACGAATTAACCTTTAAGTTTTTAAGCCACACTTCTGTTAACGAAAGACTTCTGGAAAAACCACAACTGTTCCGTAATTACACATGAAATTTTAATGCGCGTCGTTCTTTTCTCCCGCACGCAATCAAACAACCAACCAATCGATCAATATCGTTTGACAAAACCAAAACGAACCCGAAACCCATTCCCCATTAACCTTGAAATTGGCAGCTACCGTACTTCAACTGCGAAACCCGATTTCTGCCAATTTATGTGGCCTGCGGCGTAGATTTGATTCTAGCACTCCGCTACTCGAAGTGCATTTTGACCGAAGGCTGCGGCAAGAACGGATCGTCGGTTGCTGTAAGAACTTTTCCCTTAAGTTGATCTCGAAGAACTCCCAGCGAGATAGTCTCGTCCTTGTCCTGGTGTGCAGTGCGTTTGCAGAAACATACATAGCTCATGTGGTATCCGGCATCCTGTGTCTTATGTGGTTTAAACGCACTGTAAATCGGCTTCGGTTACCCACCCTTGAGTAATGCTATCTTTATCGATCCCCGTGCACGTCCAATGTTCGTTGACTTCTAGTATATTTATTTGTTTAGCTCGTAGTTCTTGTTTTGGTGACAGTTTGGCATGGCATGTAGTTTGTTTTCGTTTGGCATTGTGCTTTCGTTTGGTAAATTGGCTTCGTATACTGACATATGTGCATTTTAAAACCCACAAAAACCAACCAATCCACCACCCACACACCCGCCCAATAGCGCTAGACCATGTAAATAATACATGTAATAAACAAATCTGTAAGCGCAATTCCCCCTCCAGTGTTCTCTTTAAATTTCTGGAGGGGAAATTGCCGAACCCCAAACACCAAAAGCCAAAAGACTTTTTGTTCACTTTTGTTTGTGCACTCTCGAATTGTTGTGACCTTGCAAAATGTGCCGTGACTCACAATTGACTAATAAATCGTTTAAAGTCCAATCAGCACAACGCCGCCAGCGGTGACACTTTGCAAGCGTGCAGCAAGCCTCAAGTAATCCCTCTAATGTAGTCTCTCCGTACTCCCGCAGGGCACCAGTGTCCTGTCGCCCAGCATCCCGCTCACGCTGGTGGTGCTGCCCGCCCTGATGATTGCCCAGAAGTCGCCCCAGAACATCTTCACCGAGCACGCCTCGGTGTACATCCTGGCCTTCGGCATGGTGGCCGCCAAGGTCACCAACAAGTTGGTGGTAAGTCCCGGGTATATTCCCCTTGGTCCAGTTGATTCGGGTCACCATGCCACTGGTGTTCCGAAAAAGTCAAATGGAATAGTCCAGATTTGACTTTTATAAATGATAACGATGCAAATGATTGATGCTGAATGCGTCAGCTCAAGTCCAGCGCATGTTTGATAGTTATTCGTATATTTTATTATTTAAAAACATTTATTTTTAAATCAATTCATGTCAAGTGTGTCTTAATCAAACAAAAAAACCTCATAACGATAGATTATCTCGTGGCGACCAATCTAAAAAAATTCTGATGTCAACATTTCTAAGAAAAAAATGATACATTCTCATTTGTAAGCGACTTTAATATTTATTTTAAGCGACTATATTTAAATAATATTCTTGCGGTGCGATTTAAGTGTGCTAATATAATGTAATGATATAAACTAATGTTTGATTTTGTTACACCATGACCGCAATGATTAACTTAAAAGAGAATGCAATTTCTTTAATTTACAATGTAAACACAAATTCGGATAATTCTGTCTTTTGGATATGATGTCCACCGAATGGTTGATTGCTTTGGCGTCTTAGTAAAAATTGGTGGATTTCTCAACGCAATGTTAAGGTTCTAGTTTGCCAGCAGTCAAAAAAATTTAACAGAAAGATACAATTTTTCGGGATGATATAATTGTTTTCCAAGTGCGATGTTCATTTTACGAATGCCTAATAATACCCAAAAAAGTATAAATCTTCAACCTTTAAAGGCTATCTTTTCGTTGCAGTTTTTTTATTGTTATCCGACAAATTTTAACTAGAACTTAACATGGTACTGAGAAACGGAATTTTTTCGAGACAACAACTTGACCAAAGTTTACACGACGGTATAAATTATCTAATTATATTAGATTTAATATGAATACCATTAAAATATTAAGGATATCTTCAGATTTATTGACTTGGTAAAGAAGAAGCATTTTGTTTCAAGTAAAATATAATATTTGTCAAGGAAGTAGACATGAACTGAAATAGGAATACATTACATTCAACAGAATTCATTTAAGGAACGGTGTAAAAGGTGATCCAAGTTGATGAAGTTATCAATCAGTTTTGCAACCAATCGTAAAGATAATATTATAAAGTCAAAAACTCAATTGATCGCATTATTTGCCCACAGATTGCCCACATGACCAAGTCGGAGATGGAGTACCTGGACTGGTCGCTGCTCGGGCCCTCGCTGCTGTTCCTGAACCAGTACTTCAACTGCATCGTGCCCGAGATCTGGCTGCTGTGGTTCACGCTCATATGGGGCACCCAGGATCTGCTGCGGTACTGCTCCCAGGTGTGCCTGGAGATCTGCCAGCACCTGCGCATCGATCTGTTCCGGATACCGTACGCGCCCAAGGGCCTCGCCCCGCATCCGGCCACCGCCTCGGTGAGCAGTCAGAGCAACATTGGCAGCAGTGCGGACAAGAACGGCGGCACTGCGCATCGGAAGTCGAAGAGCAAACCGCACTAGGTTTCGGCTTCGCGCTACATTAATTAGTTTTCTTTTACAAATTTACGTCGTTAGAGCCGAGGGATACTCGTAGGAGCAGGCGGAGCGCAAGTAATACAAACCCGTAAACACAACCCAACAAAATTCACCGTCAAGTTTAAGCTAAACCAGGAGAAACACAACCAAACGAAACGAAACAAAACAAAACAGATAGAAACGTTAGCAAAAGGGCGAAGCAAAACGTTGCTCCTACATTTTAGGAAATAGTTTACAACACGTGTTGTAGCCGAGAAGGCGAGGTGGCTAGGGCTGCTGGGAGAAAGAACTGTTGCAGTCTCCGATATCAATTATATGGCTAAATATATAAACATAAATATATTTTGTATGATTGTGTAAGTTGTAATAAATCTAGATTGCAGTATTTTTACTGTGCTAAATCACACTTGTGCAAATGCCAAAAAGAAAGCAGAATAAGCCTAAAAATAGCTCGATGAAAGCTCAATTTACGTTTAAGTCTTGTGACCACCCATTGGCGATCGATCCATCCCACAAAAGACAACAAATTAGGTGCGAGCGCAGTTGCGATTTTCAGTTGAGGCCAGTATATCTATTCATGTTACTCGTTTTAGTGCTTAGTTTTCAACTCATCGGGGTCGTTCGAAGGGCCGCGACATTCTAAATGGTGACTCATTTCAAAAAGCGCACTACCTATCCTGACTAGGCCCATAATTTTAGTGCGTTTCGCGTGACTACATCTTATGCATCCCAATCCTAGCTAAAACCCATATTATTTGTAGCTCGCACGGCGCTGGCCGGCAACTCTATAGTTAAACTATTATGGATTATGTTTTATGTTGTACAAGAAAATGGAGACAAAAGAAACAGCAAGAACTAGAAATAAAACGAATTGCTAAAACTAACAAAACATGTGTTTATTTGGTGCTGTTTATAATCAAACTTGAAATAAATTGCTGGAAAAATACTTAAAGTTAAGATAACATTTAAAAACCTATGGACTATTGGTGGCCTCGGTCGCAGATGAAGGCCATCAAAGCCATGTCGCGCACCTCCAGCGTGACGCGACTGCGGTGCTTGGTGAGCATGTAGGAGTCGGCCAGACGATGCGTCAGGAACATCTCGCAGGACACCTGCAGGGCCGACAAGGCGCCTTCGGTGATCCTCATCGGTTCTCCGTCGCTGTACTTAAAGATGAACTCGCGCACCAGACGCGAGAAGGGCAGCTTGGGTATCAGCATGCCGGGATAGTTCTGCAGATGCCGGATCTCGCGATCCATCCTCCTGGCTCGGCTCAAGGGGTTGGCCATCTTGCGCCGCCTGCTCTGATTCTGGGCACCGGCCGATCCGGTGGCTGGTGCTTGCGGCCTGGCCGGCTGGCTGGGAGCCTGGCGCCTCTCCTGCTGAGAGGTCGTTCGGCGCGTCCGCGGCGACCTGGCTGCTGGAGGGCGATTCTCCTGATCCTCCTCATCGCTGGAGGTTCTGTCCGCTGCTCGCGACCTCTGGCCGCCTGCAGTATCCTTGCGCAGCGTCGAGCATCGGCGATTGGAATGCAGAGAGAGCCGGCTTGTGGTGAACTCCAAGCCGTAGTCGGTGCCCTCTTCCGGCTCAGGCGACCGGAAAGCCATGTCGTCGTCGCTTCCTGCGTTCGTGTCGCCCAACGCTGGCTTGGGCACTGGCGCCTTGGCTCTTCCCGCTCCATTTTTTCTGGGCATGATTCGGATTCAGCAATTTGAAAACACAGCAATTTCTCATAAATTTTAAAGCGCGATCCCGCTTCTTTTTTACAGTGTGGCTGTATTGCACAATGCCGAAAATACCCAGTAATAGAGCTGGAGGTAAGATATATTGAATTAATAATTCCCGAGTTATATCAAATATATTCTGGCTATTCCCTGAACTGTTAAATCGATAAAAATTAAACAGAAAATTTCAGCAATTGAGGGAAGGACTCTAAATGGTTCCTGTTGAATTTTCAAATAGCTGTGAGACCAGTTGTCAACTTTTCGGAAGTAAAAACCGGTAATGTTTTTTATCACAAATGAATTCCTGAAATTATTAACAACTAAGAATGTACTTTCTAAATTGATTTTAAAGTAAAAAATGGTTACTGATGATACTATAGTGTTAAATTGCTTTTTATTGAAATAGGTTTCTAAATTGATTTTAAAGTAAAAAATGTTTACTGATGATACCATATTGACAGCTCTGGTTTTCAGCAGTTCAACAGCCTCGAGGTTGTTGAGTCTCTGCAATTTTTTAAATTTTAGTTTGCGTGGAAAAAATTCAACAATTCAGCACGTCAACAGATTAGGGAGTACATAAATTTTTAAAAATATTTTTAAACAGGTTTTAAAAATCCTATTGAAATCGATTTACCATTTGATATCGATAAGCACCCACCTCTAATCTCTACCCAGCTGTTCCGAAATTGTGTTGTTTACCATTTACACTTCGGATATTTGCCTAATTTCGCCACTGTAAAGAAATCACAGAGGTCGGAGGTCACCGCCATGTCGGAGGATCACGGGAAGGACTATACCCTGGAAGGCGACTCCGAGCTGCGCTTCGAAATCGAGCAGAAGGACGCCAAAGTCCTGGTGTCCGTAAGTTGATCCACCACTACTACCTTTAATAGATTATTTACTCCTTTAATCTTGCATCCCAGCTGGTCAATGGCTTCGCGGAGATGTTCGGCACAGAGCTGGTCAAGAAAAAGCAGTACGAGTTCGGCATGGGCGCCAAGGTGGCCATTTTCACATACCAGGGCTGTGTGCTGCACGTCTCCGGCAAAATGGACGTGTGCTACATCTCCAAGGAGACGCCGATGGTGCAGTACGTCAACTGCCATGCGGCCCTGGAGCAATTCCGCACGGAGGCCGAGGAGAAGGACCGTCGGGGTCCCGTGGCCATGGTCGTCGGTCCCATGGACGTGGGCAAGAGCACGCTCTGCCGCATCCTGCTAAACTACGCGGTGCGCGTGGGTCGACGGCCCCTGTACGCCGACTTGGACGTCGGCCAGGGCTCCATTGCCATTTCCGGCAGCGTGGCCACCATCCTTATCGAGCGGCCGGCGAGCGTCGAGGAGGGGTTTGCCAAGACGGCTCCGCTGGTCTACCACTTTGGCCACAAGTCGCCCAGCGGAAACAGTGTCCTGTACAATGCCGTCGTCTCCAAGATGGCCGAGGTCTCGCTACAGTCCCTGAGCAGCAACAAGCGAAGTGAGTGGCTCATATGCATACATTCTGTTAAAGCCATAGTTAGGTGTTCTTTAAAGTCAAGCTGACGGATAACCTGCCTTAATTCCCTTATTCACTTGCTTACCGCCTTTATCTTTTCCTATTTGTCTTCAGTATCCTGTGTGTTCGCCTATAAGATAAGCTAGTTCCATCTGAAAATCAACATTATCTATCCTTTCCAGCAAAAAGCTCCGGCATCATAGTAAACACCTGTGGTTGGGTCAAGGGCTCCGGTTATGCGCATCTGTTGCACGCTGCCCAGGCGTATGGGGCCTGTGCGATCTTTGTCTTGGACCAGGAGCGTCTGTACAACGAGCTACTGCGCGATGTGCCCAAGGGTGTCAATGTGGTGCTGCTGCCCAAGAGCGGCGGTGTCGTGGAGCGCAGCAAAGAGCTGCGGCATGAGGCGAGGGATCAACGCATCAAGGAGTACTTCTACGGAAACTCAAGGGCCCCCTTCTATCCGTTCAGCTTCGAGGTGAAGTTCCAGGATCTGCGACTTTACAAGATCGGCGCTCCGCCGCTGCCAGACTCCTGCATGCCAATAGGAATGAAGGCGGAGGACAACAAGACTAAGGTGGTGGCCGTTACTCCCACACCCGCGCTCATCCATCACGTGCTGGCACTCAGCTTTGCCGAGTCCGTGGAGGATGATGTGATTGGCACCAACGTCGCCGGCTTCTGCTGCGTGTAAGTGCTGGTTTCTCAAAACTGATTGGTTATACTATTATTAATTGGTGTTATAATCTCCAGCACTGAAGTGGATATGGAGAGGCAGGCCGTGATGTTGCTTTCCCCGCAGCCCAGACCTCTGCCACCAAATGCCCTGCTGCTGTGGTCGGAGCTTCAATTCATGGACAATCACACCTAGCATTTATAAATGCTCTCGTCTAGATGTACTTTAGGAATTATAAAATTAGTTTTGCTCTTTATTCAAATATACTGTTTTAGATATCTTCAAAATTTATATCTTTTACATGTCTATAGCTTCAACATTTAAATTTCACTTTTAAAAAATGGGCAATAAAAAAAAAATGTATACTGACACTAAAACAATATGTTGTAAACACCTGCTTATATATACAGTTTTGAAAAACAAATTCTAGAATTTTAGATTAATAGCATTAGCATTTAAATGTTCAAGTTGCGTTTCTGAAATTGTAAATATCAAGACAAAACAGATTTTCAAATAAATTATAGAGATATTATAAACACTGATTTTGAACAAGAGTAAATAGATATTCTTGCATTCCCTATGTTATTAGAGATAAAGAAATAACATGAATAAATAACTTTTAATATGAAGATTGGAGACCAAGATTTTTAATTTCTTTTCCCGCTCCAAAAAGGAGGGTTGTGTCACGACTATTCATTAATAGTAGGATGTGTAACCTGCGTTATATATTAATGAAATAGCCAAATGTGTTGTTGTTAGTGTGCAGTTTAAGTGCTGCCTAAAGCTACTGGCTTGCAATTTAACTACTATCTTGGCAACAAATGGTTATTCGGGAAATGACAGCAGTAATAGTAAATTAAAATTTAAGTGTTCAGCAAGGTTCCCAACCGGCACTATTACTTTTCGATGAGTATATTTTTGGTATATTCGGAACACTACCTAGGGTTTGATTTAGTACATTTGCGGCAGCCACACCTAGGCTAAAGTGCGTCGGCCCAGTGCGGTCACACTGTTCGGAAGAGCGAGACGAAAAACACGGCAACACGGCGAGCGGAAAACTCAGTGAAAAGTAAATCAAATATTTACAAAACAAAGTAACCACAAAATGGCTACGCTCGGTCGAAATGCGTGAGCTAAACAACAAATAGTGGCCAAGTGGACTTGGTTAACACACTTTTGGCGGGCTCTAAGCTCTAGAACTTCGGAACTTGGCGTGTTTTTCGGGTTTGTTGTGCAGCGTGCGAGCTGCTGCTGCTGTTGTTGTTGTTGTTGTTGTGTAAATGTGTATCAAATGGTTCTAAAAACAAAACAAGAGTTTTCGGGCATCTAAATTTACGGCTTGCTTGAAAGACGTTCTGTTTTCTCCGCGTGTGTGTGTGTGCGTGTGTTTTCGTCTCCCTCACTCTGTTGCCTTGTTGCTGCATTTTCCAGCGGCAAACGGCGTTTGTTTTGGTTGTCGTCGTGAAATTTTCCACTGGAAAGTGCAGCAGCGCCTTTTGGGGGTTGCACACACACCGTCAGTCGCCGGCTTGTTGCGCCGTGGAAGCGACAAAAGGTTCCCCCTAATTACCGCGTCGCCTTATCACTTACACTACTTCCATTTAGCAACCAGGTGGGCGGGGAGGGGGCCGCGGTCGGGGTCACCCCCACACAGTTGCACAATTGCTTATCACTCGCTACTTAGCGACAACAACAATTTGTAGCACGCACACAGGCAACACACACGCAAACAGGGCGATCACACTGATCAACACAAGAAACGGGAAATTAAATTAAAGTAGGAGAGCAACAACACAAAGCCAACACTGCGCAACAAAACAAAAAACGCACTAAAAATGTTGAAAAATTCAAATGATGACTTCTAGTGAACTTGTAATTGCTTTAAGCTCGTTCCCTTAAATAAATGCTTGCAAAATTTAAAAACATTTAAGATTAAAGCCAAGAATCGGAACGGAAAAGTGAAAATATTCGAGACCTGAAAACAATAACTGACTTGCTTACAAAAATAATATAAATACTCTTGCGCTCCCATTTATGTAACTTATGTACTATATAGAAATACAAAAAAAACAGATGAATAATAAATAAATAATATATTATTTAAATAATATATTTAAACAAATTATTCAAAAGAATCAAATTTCCATCGAAGAAAAGTATCATTTTAAAAGGGTTTATAATCATCAAAACTAAAACAACACTTAAATTCTTTTAAATTTTGTCTTTTGTAACATGTTACAATATGTAACCAAAACATTAACAGTAAAGAGAAGTTGAAAATGTAATTTTGAAAGCCCTAATAACCGAGTCTCTAATGCCCAAACAAACGAATGATTTTCTAACGACCTGCTTCCAAACTTGACTCTCTTCCACTTGCAGTTTTTCCGTGTGATTATTATGTGCGCCTAAGAAAAGACAAACGATCGGGTCGCGTCATCTGTTATTGTTTGCGCCAAATGTCTTAAAATTCCGGAGATTGTGCTTCCAAAATAAGATGGCCCTCGAGCCATACACAAAGTCTGCTGAAATCGAACCTCAATTGTGCCAAGTTATAGCAAATAATGAAGATGTGACAACGAAAGCGACGAAGTGCGCGACATTTAGCAGGGGAGTGGGATGGCGACATCTGCTGATCGGCTTTCTACTGATTTGCTTTGGCATCTCAAACAGTTGGCAGTACAAAAATGGTAAGTTCTGTACTTTCATTTCGAACAAAAGGCGTCGCTTTGGCAAAGGAATTGACAAGCATTTGATGGCAGCTCGATTAATTCGACGAGTTCCGAGGGCTTGGGGTTTGAGTTTAAACCACAGGGATAAAGAGTTTGTAAAAGGAATAGGACTGCGATATCTTTCTCCCTTTTTCCGCTCAAAGCCTTTCGTTTTACAGATATCACTCGATACGGTCAACTAATGAACTCAAACATGGTTTCCCTGAAGCGAGTGAATGAAAAATATAGTTCTTTTTAAATCCTTACTAACTTACAATAGGCTCTCAGTAAATGAACAGAACCTTTCATTTCGACAAAAAGTGAAAAAGACATCGAGAAAGAATCGGAGATAGATCATAATCAAGCATAAAATACCTAAAAATTATAAGCTATATATCTTGGGACACACTTTGTCTTGGTCAATTTATTTTAATCATGCAAAGATGTTGATAAACACAATTTTACCAACTCATGTGTGGCAAAATGTATGATCCAAGTATTTAATAAACAGCTGTTCAAGCTCGGCAACAAGTTCATTAGTGCATTTAACTCGGAGGTAACCCTTTCGAGTGTCCACTGTGCTCGTTTGTTTATGTGGTTTCAACTGCACTTTTGAGCTTCCCGCCCCCTCCCCCGCTCCGCTTTTGAGCCCTTCTTTTACCGCTTTGCGTTTTCCTTTAAGCTCTTTTTCGTGTTGTCAAAGCCCAAAGGCTGACAATTTCTCGGCGCAATGCTTTTATGAATAAACAACTACTACTTATTTAGACTGTAGTACGCACTCAACTTGATTGCACTGCGCATAATTTAGTACCCCTTCCTTTCTGCGGCTCCTCCAAACACTTTTCCGACTAGATGCGACGCTAATGAGCTGAAAAAAGCAGCTCACTAATAATTCAGCAGTTGTAATATGGCAAAGTTGCCCGGTAATTGCCGGCATATTTCAAATGCACAAAGCATTGACCCGGGACAAAAAATCATGCACGCAGAAAAATCAGTGGGTCTAAACGGAAACGTGTAAGCTTAAATCTAAGCCATTAGGCGCTGTAATGGTACCCATGCATTTTTTTTACAACAACTAAAGGTTTTCATACAATAATTTTTCTTTTTAGCGAATAAGCTTTTGGGAATAAGCTGTGGCTCGTGGGAAATTGTCTCTGCAACGATCTTTTTATATAGTCGAATCAAAGTTATAATCCAATTATTATTTTAGAAATACCCATTTCCAAGTTATACATTTTCCTCCAGTGTGGCTTATAATAAGGCACAAAGGGCGGGATCGGATGGGGGACCCCTGCGGGTCAAGTCAATATGGAAATAGCAAATGGACAAAGGCCGTCCAAACATCGTTAAGCCCCAAAAAGTGGACGGTCGAGTGTTTGGCTGAAAGATAAGCCCCGCTCTTGGCCCTCTCCTTCAGTTGCAATCCGGAGTTACGGAGACCGGAACTGCGAGTACTCCAGCATGCATTGGGGCGCCCACAAAGCAAGTGGCGCCGCCCCGAAAAGGAAGCCCGAAACTTAAATTTGTCGAGCCGGGTGGAAAAAAAAGCGCATCAAATATGTACACAAAGCTCCGGGAAAAACCATCTCCATCTTTCCTGACTCTTCCTCTCTTTCGCTGTGTGTGGGTTGTGTGGGTGGTTGGGTGGTTGGGTGGGCGCTTACTTTCTTTAACACTTTGACGCGCGCACAAAGTGTTTTTTGCCTGCGTTGATTTGCTCCGCTTTCTCGCTCTCCTCGAAAAGCCCCCACTGCCATAACACCCGACCACCCACTCCTTTAAACCTTGTTCTTTTTTGCAGCTACTGACGTTTTTGCCGCTGTCACTCCGTGTGGGGGATCCCCTTTTTCGTCCTTTTGCGTCAGAGCTCGACGCTATTTGCTTTAGCTTCTATTTACTACGCCGTAGTACGCCAGTTTAGTAGTAATGGGAGTACTTCAAAGGCGACGGCGCCTTTGACGCCACATCCACCGCCCACTGACGACATCCTGCCAGCCTGCCAGCCTGCCATCCTGGCAGCTTTTGCGTCCCCGCGGGACACTCGACATTTCACTGTTGTTGACATTGATTTTGATTTCATTTATGTGTGCACCAGTCCCACTTTCCACTTTCCACCAGCACTGACATTGGCTTAGAACGCCTGTCAACACTCGCGACACTTTGTCTTTCTTCTCGGGATTTGTCCAGGGACTATTACCCGCTACTATTTGCAAATTATCCAATTAAAAATGCATAAAATACTGATGTATGTCAGTTGTCAGCTTGGCAAAAGTAATTGGAGAGCCTTGAAACTGTCAGTCAGTTGGGTATAAATTACGTGAACTATTGACTAAATTGTTTAAAAGGGAAATCTCAAATTTAAAATCCGTTGACTAAATTGTCTATGAAAATACATGTCAGAATTACGCCCTAGGAATTGTTAGAAATGGTGTTCTTAAATGTAAGATTCGCCTGTCTTAATTGCCACTGGGAATAATTACCGAATTATCTTAAATTATACATTCCTAAGCCGGTGGAACTATTCCTATTCCGAATTACTATAGGTTCATACCAACATTATATAAAGTACCTATACATAGTATAAATGGCGACCAAAACTATTTTAAATTTGGGCTGCTGCTGGAAACCAGAACCATAAAACGCCCGAACGCATGGCAAACACAATTGGGCTTTAACTAACCCAATCATCCTGGGACCCATCTGCATTCCGTATGCAAACTGCTAAAACCAAAGGCAAACTCTCGGTCCGCCGGCACAAATGTATCACTTTGCAATTTAAACAATAATGTTGTGGTGTGGTCTGTCCGGAGTGAGTGTGTGCGTTAGTGTAACGTATCTGTGTTGGCCGGCAGATTGGTTGCAACTTGCAGTGCGGCAGCAGCAGCGGCATCAACATCATTATCATCATCATCCCATCATCCTCATCAACGCGCCGCCCTCCTCTGGCCGCAGATTTGTGTGGGCGGTTTGGCCTGGCACTGACCTCTGTGATGGGTGGAAATGTATGCGCCTTGATTGTGTGTTTGCACTGGGAAAAACATTAGGAAAGGATCATTAATACACAGAGAAAAAAAAATACCAAAACTGGTCATCAATCGGGTATTTTT
This sequence comes from Drosophila subpulchrella, assembly GCF_014743375.2. Taxonomy (NCBI): domain Eukaryota; kingdom Metazoa; phylum Arthropoda; class Insecta; order Diptera; family Drosophilidae; genus Drosophila; species Drosophila subpulchrella. The sequence goes on along the minus strand of NC_050611.1, from coordinate 416,616 downwards.
TCATGTCAATTTTGATCCCTTATGTTGCCATATCATATTCATATTTTCGAACATATGACATTGATATTTTCGAACATGTCAATTTGGTATTTTTCATACCAGATTGATATGCGCACATATCAAAGTTGTGACCAAATTGTGGTATTTTGTAATATCCAACTGATATGCTTTCATATCAAACTGATATGCTTTCATTTCAAACTGATATACTTTCATATCAGATTGATATGTTTGTAATATCAATATTAATCACTTTTGTTTTTACTTTTTTGAATCTTATAAACAAATAAATATTGAAAACCCATAAGATCGCTGTAAATATTTATTTTTTATATATTTCGGATCAATTATAAAAATTATTCCAGGACTTAGCAATAAATGACCGATCACTCTGTACTCGGATGCCTCCTGTAGCTTTGCATCAGCGCCAGGAAGTCCTTCTTCTGTCCTCGATAGAAGCTTTCCAGCGAAGTGGTGAACGCCAACTTGCCCAGTTCAGCATCTTGGCCAGCCATTTGACTTTGTGTAGTGCAGTATGTGTTGTCATCCGCCCAAGCGCACGTTAAAGTGTCCAAGAAATAAATATTTTAGAATTAGACAAACATCAAGTACAATTGAAAATGAGATACTTAACTTACCATTTGCAAAAATAAAGAAACAACATATGTAAATGTTTCACCTTGTACACTTTCACTTTTCGTCGAATGTTAGAGTGGCCGCGGCAATTCTGTCAAAAAATATCTTTTGTACCATACTTAATACCATAAATACACAAAAAATACGAAAGCACAGTCATACTTTTTTTTCGAAGACTTTTCGATGTTACGATTGATATGAAAAACATATCAAATTAATACGAATATATATTAATATGATGCAAAATCATATCAATTAGAAATGTTGATATGAATTCGTATCATGCTGATATGAATTCGTATTATTTTGATATGTAAAAGGTGATATGTGAAAATTGAGGAGACAATATCAATCGGGTATTGTTTCGTTTTTTTCTGTGTGTAGGTCTGAAATTGGACACTGATGCTATAATAGGTTGCCTATCCTTGAACCCATATGGAACTACAAATTTAACTTGTGTTGACCGTTTGGAAATGGTATATTCATGAAAATGGTTACTTTTAAAAGAGAAAGATACAAATCTATAATCGATTTTAATAAAATAAATCCAGGGCACAGCTTTTTCTAGGAAGCGTACTTTTTACCAGACATCCCTATATCATGTTCACAATTTCCCTACATATAACATTTCGCTCTCTGTGCAAATGCGTAATCGGTTTTGGCATTACCAGCAAATTGGCTGCCATATCCAGCGCGCTCTGCATATGCAAATATGCAACAGCCGCAAAAGCAACAACAAGGGCAGCGCGACCTGTCCAACTGCTTTTGGCCATCTTCTTCATCCTTCGGTTCGGCCGGCCCGCTTATCACTTATCGTAATCTTGTAATTACGTGTGTTCCACAAATGTTAATTGCGAAAGGGAAACATCGATAGGCTAAAGGCATTCCCAGCTGGTCCTCCATCTGGATTCCCTGCTCTTCTGGTTGAAAGTTTAAACGAGTTGTTCACATGGCAAATCATTAATTTTACGAGTGTTTATTTTTCGAGAGATTCTTTAATAGCCCATAAAACTATCTAGAATTTAGACGGCCGATTCATTAGGGTTTTCATCATTTAAGTCGCTGGATCGACGGAGTTGCACAAAATGCATGGCCACAATCAGTAGGAAATAGACTTCTATTGCTTGGGGAAAAAATGTTATTTGGAATCCAACAGCTCACGGCTAGTTTTGTACCTAATATCGGCATGAAAATCAACGACAAAACCGTGTGGTCATAGGCAAAGATTAGGGCCAGGATAACGATCAAGTAAACAATCGCCATAAAAATCGACTTTCCCAACCAAATCGCTACTGTTATTAGGCCGGACTGCAATTTCGGATTAGAATATCATTCCGTTTCTTCACCTACTCACCTTCACACTCAAAAGCAGTGCGATGTCTGTCAAAAGGTCTACTACGAGAATCAACGTCGCCTGAACTCGATTTTTCATCATGGTATCGGTTATTAACTCGTGAATAGCGTCCCCACTTTGGGAATCTGCATAATACCAATGCATAACTGAGGGGAACGTTTTCAAAATATATTACTAGATAATAATGTTGCGCTCTTACAGATCGGTCCTGGAAAAAAGAAGATTAACAGGTGATAAATTAGGCGAAGAAAATCAATTATAACGTAGGAAGTTCCTATCACAAGTACTCCTGTGGCAATTGAGAAACGACAAAAGAATTTTTTTATTATAGCCATGATAGAAACATTTACTGACTTGTTATTTTTCTAGAGTGTCAGTTTTAGAAAAGCCATTTAGAAAAACCAAGCGTCTCAACAGCTGCTTGCGCAGTAAGTGCTGATAAAATTATACGACTATAATTTACCCAACAAGTTGCCAATTTAAAGGCCCAAAACATGTCAGCAAGTAATTAAATTTCTATACCAATTTGCATATCTACAGGCGCGCAGGCAACCCTGTTTTCCTGCGCGCCTGTGTACGTGTGTATCTGTGTGTATGGGCCACTTAACATAGCCGTTGGCTTTGGCCAACTAACGAACTGAACGAGAGACCGAAATAAAAACAAGGGGACTCGACTCCGGGAACATTTAGAGATGGGCGATATGTGAGTCTTTAAGATCCCAGTGACAACTGAAGTCACAGATTCCAAAAAATTATCTTGGTTAGTCATAGAGAGTTTTATTTGAAATGTGTTTAAACTGATAAATCACTTGATTTAAAAGCCATTTCATGTTACCGCAGCCATTTGCTGAAGCATAAGGGTTTGTTTTTAATAATAAAATGTCAGAGAAAAAGTACTATCCTAACTTTCAGATGGTCTTAAACAAAGGAAAACGACAAACCTAAATGAAATCATTTTGATTAGTTTATACCTTAAAATTATACATTTTGGAAGAATTGTAAAAAATATTGTTTCCCTTAACCCTTAAAACACCACAAATATTTTCTCAGTCTTCTAAAACTTAAAACAAATTAGGGTGACTTTAGGAAATAATACAAGTTTTCAAAACTTTTTAGGCAGAGTAAATATATAACAGTCTTAGAAAACTTTCTTGATAATCGATAGTTGGCGACTCGCTGAAGTTGCCCATCGCCAGGCAGCATCTTGGCCGTGTCTCCCCTGCTAACAAGCTCCTAACCGGGCCCTTCGTCCGCTCCCGCTGCCGTCGTCTGCCTTCCTGCCGGAGTTGTTGGTGGCTCGGTCTGCCGGCCGTGTTGTTGCCTCGACTGCTTTAAATGTCTGGGCGTTCGTGCGTTGCCTGCAACGCAGCAGAGCAGCGCATAAACATGCACATCGTTAAGAGACGAGACCGGGCTCAGACCCGGGCCCAGGCCCAAATCATGGCCCAGACCCTTTTGGGGCCCCGCTACCCGCTACCCGCTCCCCAGTCCCCTGCCCCGTCGCCACTTGTGACTCGTTTCCAAGCCGGTCATTTAGAGGCCAGGCCCAGCATGCCTTCCACCACATATCCGTACAATCAACAAACCTGGCCAGAAATGTTTTCCCTCTTTTTATTTTCTTGTTCTTTTTTGGCTTGTTTTGGCCTTTTGACTGCTCTTTGTTTTCGTGTAATTGTTCTGACTGCCGTTCTTGTTTACGTCTCATTGGCTCCCGAGTTTCTTTTTTCGGGCGAAAGATCGCCCCTCCATATGTTCGGGTCTCGGGTCTCGGGTTTCGTTATCTAATATTGCTGGGAGGAAGCATTAATTCGCGGCTCGTTGGCAGATCCTTCTTTTCATAGTCCAACAGTCTCCGCTCGACGGACTGCTAATTTATTTCGCTCTGTGCCTCGTACCTCGCTTCCTATCTAGAAAAAACCAATTTAAAGTTTATTTATGGCTTTTATTATTTTATACCCTCTATATTTGGCATTTTTCCTGTTGCTTTTTTTCTGCTCTTTGCAGCTGCCTTCGACTGGCGTTTGTCAATTTTTAACCTGTTGTGCATACTAATTTGTCAGGAGCTTGCTTTATTGGTATTTGATTTTCCATCTTACTGTCCCTGGAGAGCGTCCCTCCTCCATAACTTAAGTGACACTTTGGATGATTTGTGGCCCAAGCGAAAACGCCTCGGCTGATTTTTTAATTAACTTTTGTCGAACCATAAATTAGGGCTGTTTAAATATTTATTGTCTGGTCTGCTTTTTTATAAGATCCTTCAACGTTGCCAATCAAAACGTTGCAGACTGGCAGGCCAAAAGTTCTCTGGCTAACGCATAAATTAAACCGCGATACCGAATTCCAGCAATCCCCGAGATTCATCAACATCATTAGTTATAGGTCGAAAACCCGACTGAAACCAGAAAACCACAAAAACTAATTTATCACACAGATGGTTCATGCTTTGTTTTAATGGTTTTTGATGGACAAAAGGGAAGAGTTCGATAACGCAAAACCAAAACACGACCAATTCGACTGGCGAAAGAATTGAATTCCACGTTTTTGGTGGGGAAAATTCGAACGAGACTTGGTTGAGACAAAGGAAATAAAGCAATGTGAATTGTTTATCAAGCCGTTGCCATAAATTCATATAAAACTGCAGTGCGAATTTAAACTGCACGCCAACGCAACGCAAATGAGCAGGCAGTTTAAGTAAACACAAAACGCTTTGTAAACAGACACTCGGATGAAAACTCTGGAGAAACGAAGAATTTCATTTTGAGTCAAGTGGATTTCATCTTAAATTTCAATTGAGCTTTTTATTAGAAATGTTTTTGTTTCACCTAACTAAAGATAACTGCTTTATTTTTGTTAAATACGGGTAGGATCGTAAATCGTTAATGAAATGCAATTAATGTACTTAAACTTGCACAATCCACTCTTTATTTTCACTAATTATTCATTATTACTATAATTCAAAATAAGTTCTTGACCTGCAACATTTTTTATTTGACTGTACTCGAACTCATTTGTGTGTCGTTTGTTGGAAAAAGAGTTTCTGGGAGCAGCACAAACAAATCGTGGAAGCCACTGCGAGTGCGTGCGTTTAAATCCATCAATAGGCACATTTGTAATTGTTACAATGGGCAGCCGATTCCGGCAGGGGCCAATGGCATATCCCTCGGAATGGGAATGGAAATGGAAATGGGGATATTGCAGGGCAACAACAAATCATTCTCTAATGTGTTGATACACAAATTGTTCGCCGTTTGTGTTTAATTTCTCCCTTATGGCCCAAGCATGCTAATTAACAGCAAACGAGGGAGATACCAGCAGCATCCGCTCCTTTCTCTTTCTCGACTTCCTCTGTGGCTCCACAGCATAGATACATATATAGTCAAAGCACAGTCATTCGCACTCGATGTCTGCCTTCAAGAGCCGGAGTTGTGGTATGCCATGCCATCTTAATAATGACATTTATTTGTAACGTGTTAAGATACTAAATTGCCCCGGCCACATGCAACAGGCGGCACATAACCATAACTGAGCGATCCATCTCATCTCGGCATGTCACTGCGGAATACCTGGACCCAGGCATATGAATATATATTATGGCCCACCGGATTGCGGTTTGTCCTCATCTTCCGACCGAGTCTGGGCAATTTTCAACAATTTGCTGCCATTTGTGTGCAGCAACGGCAACGAAGGCAAGAAAAGCGATAACAATTTCCATGACTCGAGCTTATTACCTTTGGTATGCGTAATAACTTTGGTGCTGCACACGAATTACACTGGTTGAAAAGGTTTTGGGTACAGAACTTGAGATTTAAAAAAATGTTAAGCCCCTAAAGGGATTACAAAACCACCACCAATAGAGCCCATGTTTCGAAATTGGTACACAGAGAAAACTATCTAAGAACATTGTTCTTGAATTGAGAACATTCGTTCTTAAAAACCGTTTAAGTACATTTTGGTATCAATATAAGAACGAAATGAAAAATTAAATTGAGTTTATTTAACAACTTTTTGAAAGGTATACACTAAGGACTGAACTAATAGTTTATTTGTACATACAAGGTCCTTAAATACCGCCAATTCAACTTGATTCGAGCAAAATAAAAACATTTTCAACTTAAAAATGTCGTTAGAACATTTTCAACTCAGATGAGAACGTCAGAATTTTCTGTGTGTATCTTTTGTAGTTAACGATTGAACTTGAAAATACCCTTCAGGTAAACGAATAATATATTTCTTGGGCTTAAACAGATTTATAAATCCCATTATGTAATTATGAAGCTGGCACACTATCCGAAAACCAACGTTTCGCCCACCTTGTTGGCCAGTGTATCTGGGCTCCGCAACCTGGACACCTCCTCCGATTCAGTCCAGCAATCAGCCGCAGCTGCCGAGGTGCGTGTGAGTGAGTTCCTCGGCTGGATCTTGGCAATTGTTATAATTTGCCACATATTGAAATCGAATTGCCGGGCCATAGCTGCAGCGACGGATCTGCGTTTTTGCGCTGGTGTTTCGGTTTGCATGTATCACTCACTCGCTCACCTTCACGGTAAATGCAGTTGGCGCGCTTGACTAATCAATCAGCCTGTTTAGCCGGGTGCGTTGATGTGTGGCTGCTCCCACAAGTTTCCGCTTCCACTTGGCCACTCGATTGGCTGTTGACAGGCGGCTATTTGCCTCCTTGGCTCTGAAGCAGGCAGAAAATTGGGACATCCTTAGATAATTAAATAGAGTACAGGGGAACCCAACACAAGATAGACACTTTCAAAGGAGGATACAGATTAGGCAAGATAAATTGTGAACACATCGCGACTTCACCCAAAATGGGAGCGTTATAAATTTCGCTTATGACACCTCTCTTGACAACGGACAGGCGGTAAATATGCATAGGAAGGTGTCAAGTCGAGTCAACTCAACTCCACAAAACACGTTTTGCGACCAAGACGCGCATTTAAATACAAAAGAGCAGATTCGACGCTTAAACAAATCAGCTAACAGTAAATAACCTGTTGCGTTTGCGCCATTAATGTCGAACTTCATTATGCTGATATACGAGCCGTGGCAGGGAGCATAAAGCAAAATTCGGGCCCAAAAAGCAGAACTTCGGGATATCGCCAGAGTAATTTTACACCAGTAGACAACAACTTCATTATCGCATAAGCTCCGATTACATGCGTGCCACAGAGCCCAGAAACAAAATCTTTTAAAACAAAAGGGGAACCAGAGGGAATGAACAACAATGCAAACATAATCATTATCGAGATTACGGCCGAATTTATCGAGAGCCACAGACTCCGGTGCTTAACGAGCCCAAAAGATGCCTTCATGGCATGCACTGGGAAAAAATACTCAGAATTGGTTAGGATTTTTGTGATATTAGGAAATACTACCGATAGAATGTTAATTTTTTTAGCAATTCTAAAACTATTCAACATTATAGGCTGACTTACAGCTGGTTTAACACAATATGTAAAGAAGGAACAGTTTTTTTATATAGTTGATTCTATATATTGGTTTTTGTAGGATATTTTTAGTAATTTTGCTCTCTGTAGGGATATCTCTTTTGTCTGCCATCGGTTGGGTTAGCTTGTTTTGGGACTCGGCTTGTTTGCTCTCTCCATTTTCCAGAGTTACCTGCGCTACCTGAGTTCCCCAGCTGTTCACGAACTTGGACTACGCTACTGGCCGACCCAACAAGAGGTTGTGTCTCCCTCCCCAACCAAATCTTCGGTTTGGGCTGGGGCTTGTGTTTGGGTTTTCGGCTCTGGGGTTTTTCTGGGCTGTGCCCACAAAACGCCTCGAGGCAGTCGCACTCGCCACACAACAAGCTGTTTTACGGCCAAATCCAAAGCCAAAGCTCGTTTGTGTATCTGGCTTTGTCCCTAAACAAAAACCCAAACAAGACAACAACGGCGAGCGTAGAGAATTTGTATAAATAAAAGCGTGTAGGGGGTAACAAGCGAGTATAATAATTAAAATGGAATCAGACGGGCGGCGAAATAAGCTCTAAAGAGGATGGGGAGCCCCAAAGAAACACCCGAACTCCATTAAAAATGCTAAATTTGTCAACTGAATGCGAACATTGTTGCCGATTTATTTGCATGTGAAAAGCGAATATCGCCCACAAAGGAGCCAAAGCGTATGAATAAAATGCAAAGCAACTAGTTTGGATACTTGGACCTGCCCTCAGGATTGTCAAACTTTTGTTATGCTAAGTGAGGCAATCATAAATTTCATCCAAAGTGGCTGGCAATATGGCTATTCGAAGTGCCATATAACGCCTATTAAGATAGTCGATATGAAGTCACGCCCATTAAAAAGTGACAACATACGTTGTAGAAGATCTTCTTGAACTTATTTACAGATTTATTGGTATTCATACATTATAAGGGGGAAGCCATTGACCTGATACAATTTATCTCATAGTAGTTGAAGTTTCCGTCGAGTATCAAAGCCTTTGGCTTGAAAGATGACTTTGGAATCAATTAATAAATATGTAATGTTGGACATGTTTAATACTTGCCTTCGTCGGCGACAGGGCAATTAGTTAGCCAGCACTTTCCTTGGGCCGACATAAATCTAAAATTGATTTATAAATTGCCGTCCGGCAATCGCAGCAGCCACAACACCGGACCGGGCAAAAAGTAAATGGCAATAAAATATCAATTTGCAAACTTGGCCATCGGTCGGAGGCAGAACGCCGCTCCTTTTGGCCAAGAGATGCAGATGCAGATGCAGATGGAGATGGAGATGCAGACGCTGAGGCCAAGGCGAGGCAATTGCAGAGGTGATTTGTTTGCAGCGAGCTGGCTGCGCTGCTCCCTGGCTGGCAATTTACTTTTACAACACCCAGGACTGGGGCGGGATAATTTATGCTGCAGTTTACAGCCAGCTCGGGAGACCAGCCACTCCATACATGGCCCAGACTTTGGACCGCATGTGGCAATTAACCAAAAGTAAATCTCGATGTCAGCCGCGCCGTAGAAATTTCAATTCCAATTCACTTCAATCAGTGTGCAAATACTCGGCCGCGGCAGGCAGTTCGATAATTCAATATAGACCAATTCCGTCTGCCGAGCGGTGCTAATGGCCACAAGTGGAGTAGTCGCATCGCAGTCGTCTCAATTGGCAGTCTGTGGGTATTTCTCCTTTATTTCGCATTTCCATTTATTTATTTTATTTTTCCAATCCCAGGGCTCTCGAACTTGTAGTTGCTTTATTTGTACATGTGTACAAATTTTTATTTTGCACAAATGTTTGCTTCTGACAGCTTTCGCGGGGCGGGAAGGCGGGCCGGCGGAAGTGGTGGCTCTGGAAGTGTGTTCTCGAGGACGCCCGACTTGCTGGCAACTAATTGAATGTCAATTTGTTTGTTGCCTCGCTCCCAACTGGATGCCACTCATTTCGCATGCCTGTCAGGCGGCGACGGTCCGCTCGAGACTTCATCTGCATTAACATATTGCCTTTTGCAAGCCCAATATTGAACTTGCATTATAGGCCGTGCAACCGCTGCAGACAGATATTTCCCTCGTGTATTTGCCCAACTTACTTATCGCGGTGGCATACTTGCCCCACCCGCTGGCTTTTTAAATAGGCAAATATTTGGGCAGCCGGGTGGATTGTCTTTGTCCGTGTGCCATGTGCCTGCTATCTGTGTCTGTTCTAGACCCTGCGGCGGAATTAAGAATTTAATTAAAATAGAGCACGACTGGGCGGAACAGTTGGGATTAATTTGTTGTTTTGTTGTTGAAAACGGGGGTGACAATCTATAACATGGAAATTAATTTGGCAGTGCAAAAAACCATGCAAATATTACCAGTTTAATTCAACGGGAATACGATTACCCAAGGGAATTCCCTTTTAGATTTGTTTTAGATTTCATTAGATCATTGTGTAGATAAGACAATCAAAGAGACCGCTGCGTACATTTGTTCTTTACAAACACAATTTAAAACAAGGAAGAACGCTATAGTCGAGTACCTCGACTATCAGATACCCGTTACTCAGCTAAAGGGACCAAAGGAAAATGGAGATATGCAAGCAGCAAATGCGCCACCTACCGGCGGTAGACAGATTTAAGCGTTGTGGGCATTAGAGTGGGCGTGGCAAAGTTTTTTTTAAATCAATCGATAGGTATTGACGAGACCAATACATTTAAGTTAAAATTTTTTATCTAGCACGAAAATTGTGGGCGCCACAGGCTTGGGCGGTTTGTGGGCGTTAGAGTGGGCGTGGCAAACTTTTTTTAAAATCAATCGATAGGTATTGACGAGACCAATACATTTCAGTTTTAATTTTTTATCTACCATGAAAATTGTGGGCGCCACAGACTTGGGCGGTTTGTGGGCGTTGGAGTGGGCGTGGCATATTCGCGTAATAAACTTGCGCTGCGCTCAAGCCTACGGAATCTAAATCTGAAATCTCGTTTCTCTATCTTTGATATTTTCCGAGATATCCGCGTTCATATTTACGATTTTTTGAAGTTTGTGGGCGGTTTGTGGGCGTTAAAGTGGGCGTGGCAAACTTTTTTTTAGGTCAGTCGGTAGGTATTGATGAGAACAATACATTTCAGTTAAAATTTTTGTTCTAGCATCAAAACTGTAGGAGCCACAGTTTTGGGCGGTTTGTGGGCGTTAGAGTGGGCGTGGCACTCTTTTGAAACAAACTTGCGCTGCGCAGGAATCTCAGGAATCTGCATGCCTAATCCCAGTATTGTAGCTCTTATAGTTTCCAAGATCTCAGCGTTCATACGGACAGACGGACAGACGGACAGACGGACAGACGGACAGACGGACAGACGGACATGGCTAGATCGACTCGGCTAGTGATCCTGATCAAGAATATATATACTTTATGGGGTCGGAAACGCTTCCTTCTGCCTGTTACATACTTTCCGACGAATCTAGTATACCCTTTTACTCTACGAGTAACGGGTATAATAAAGACAAAGGTTTTAAAAATTATATGTAAAGATTGTGATTAATAACGGTTTGTGGAGGGGATTTACTAAAACTCTTCAAATACATGGAACCCGCTCTTTTAAAAAAGTATATAAGTATAGATCCTGACTCTCTTTTAATTTTTTAATAATTAGGAAATACAATATGCTTTAATAGATAAACTACTGGATTTATTTATTATATATATATGATATATGATTGTGTTAAATTAGAATTCAGTAATTGAGTGGTCTGATAGCGTTGTGCAGGCTTGTTAGCGTTATCGATGGTCCTTTTGCCTATACTTATACCGTGGCATAATGAATATAATGAGCCGCGCTCAGCTGGCTGCAAATTAATTTAAATCATCAAGCCGGTGCGCAAGAATATTAAATTTACAAGTTTTTTATTTTTTCCCTGCTCTGCGAGTACATGGACCAGCTACCCCTCCCGAACCCCGCCCCTGGTTCCCCCAATGGGCACCCAACCCCGGTTCGCCGGCAGTGCAATTCATAGCCAGCGAGGCACACAGCCCCGCAATCTTGATGGGCAACACTTGAGTGCAGCAACTACAACTACTACACAACTATGCTCGTGTACGGCGGACGAACGAGGCATATTGCCATAAAATTAACGGATGCTGGGTGGATGAGGCAGTGGTCCAGGGGCCGGGGCGGGGCAGGGTTGAGGGGCAGCCAGAGCTGCAGAAAATATTAACACGATATTTTCCAGCGTTGGAGGCTGCTGATGCACTGATAAAAAAGATCACCACTCCAAGCTAACTTCTAAATTTTATAAAATTTCTTTTCTTTTGGCTTTTTTCAATATACCTTGAGCTGAATAGAAAACCTGTGCTGTTATCTATTATTCTAACTTAGAAGTTTTCACATTTTTTCTGCCTTTTACTTTTTGTACTTTACTTTTAAACATTTTTGTATATTCACTTGTTTTTGCTTTGTTTACTATTTAATAGCTAAGCCACTATTAAAATAGTTACGTTCACGTGATGTGTTTATGTTGTTATTACAATAGTAAATAGTTGATTAACCATAGAAATATAGTTATCATAACGTACAATCTTCCACACAGAAGTATAAAACAATAACTTTACAAATTGTCTCTAATGTGTTGTTAATAATTTCCAACGGGTATAGCGTCTCGAACACCTCACTTCCTAAAAGGGCAATTTGAAAATTTATTTTTTATTTTGCTTAAGAATTATCATGATACAGTCTCGTATCTATGAGTTTATTAGTTATATAGGTATATATTTCCTATAAAAAATCCAGTTACTTTATTTTGTGGGCTGGATAACTATAAAAATAGTTATTTAACTACAATCCATGGGTTTGGTCCATTCCTTCATTATAGTTATACAACTATTTTTATAGTAACCCTTACGCTTACGTAAAAATAACTATTCGATGGGTAAAATTGACAACTCGATGGTTGAGGACACTTACGTAAAAATAACTATTCGATGAGTAAAATTGACAATTCGATGGTTAAGGACCGTTTTACTTATAAATTGGTCAAATATACCAACCGATTTTTTGTGTGTTAATATGGTCTCATTGTCAGCGGATTACCTTAAAATAAACTGATTGGAAATAAAATTTTGATTGTTTTTAATATCCAAGATTGGAAAACGGTTTTTAAAAAGTTCTTGAAAATGCAGACCTTATTTTCTATAAGGATGAAGGGTTAATTATGCGGTTGGAGCAGACCGGAAAGTCCATTATCCTTATATTGCGATGTTAGTAATGTTAGTTGTCCCATTTCTTAGCTAGACACATAGAGAGTAACCCTTCTCATCCTCAGATTAAAGCCTTAGTTAGAATGGCGGCCCGAAGTGGGTCACACACTAATTTTTGTCAGTGTGCTGATGCTGCTGTTGGGGCTGGTGCTTCTGCTGATTTTGCTGCCGCTGCTGCTGCTGTTCCTCTGACCAACCCACATCGTTATCATAATATGAATGGTGGTGGCCCCGGTCGTGCCGTCGCTGGCCGTGTGGGCGGGGCAGGGGCGCTGAGCCGGGGGGGAGGGCGAGGCGGAGGGGGCGGGCCGCCTCCATTTTCTACCTTCCACCTCGGCTTGATTATGAGTGAGTGCGCCAGCCATGAGAACAGAACCGAACCGAACAGAACAGAAACATTGAGCATGGTCATGTGCTTGTCAGGCCCGTTCCCCTCCAGCTTTCCGCCCGCTGGCATGTGGGTACAGTGTTTCCTCGACGGCCCAACCCCCCGGCAGGCAGCCAACCAGCCAACCAACCAGCAACCCTGTACATCCTGCCATTGCTGATAATGATGCAGCACTTTATTCGCTGACTAGGCTTGTATCCTCCGAATGCAGGAGCTGCGCTGCATTTCGCCTAGCCATCGTTGTCACGTATTTGGCACAAGTATTTAATTAGGAAGTGCTTACGAGTAAGCGCTTTAAGTAAGCACTCGTACAATGATTTTTTCAACGTTTAAATCTGTAAAAAATATAAATTGGTACACGGATTTTAGAGGGAAAGAGTGCAAGCTGCGGGAAAATCTGAAAGTTTTAATTAAACTGTGCAGAGGCAAGCCGTTCTGGGAAATGATGAGATACTTAAAACTTTTGACCAGACTTTTATGAAAGCTCGTTGGCCACTAAATTTAATTTAAAACTCCTTTCGTGTGGGAAAAACTTTATATTTAAATACGGTCAAGCTAATGTTTAAATTATATGAAATATTTTTAGAATTCTTAATACTGTGCAAACTTTAATGTATTTTGTCAAAGCAGTTGTAAGTACAAGTTAATGTTGGCTAAATGGTTTCCCATATTTTAGAAGATATTTTTATCCAACTCACGAAAGGTAATTGGCGCAGTTGATCGATCCACAGCCATAACAATTCTTAGATATGCCAAGAAGCACTCAGTGCCTCTTGTCGGAATTGAAGTTTGTCTTCCCTGACTTGAAATTGATGCAAATTTGAATGGCCCAAAGGCTGACGGGTGGTTAGGAACCCAGCGCAAGGCAGCAGCAACTGACCTCTCCACACCTCAAATAAACTGAGGCCCCAGACCGAAGTTAACGACGACGATTTGCTTTTGGGCCACTGTCATTTCCAGAACCGAATCTCCTTCAAAGAGCTCTTGGCCCTCTCGAGTCTCTGGCCCCTTTACCTCGGGCGACTAACCAATGAGCTGAGGAAATGTTCCTTAAAAAAAGCAAAGAACTCCTCCGCCTCCGATTTGGCTGATAGATGTACCTTGTTCTGACTCCCACTCCCACTGCTTCGACTCCCTGCAACTGCATCCCAGCATCTCTGTGGCCCAGGGTTTGCTGCATGTCTGCGCCTTTTCCATGTTGTGTCGTCTTCTGCTGGTGTGTTTTTTCCGTTCTCCGCTTTCTGTTGGGGGCACAGCACGTTTTCCGTTTGGAAAAGATAACAAACCCAATCGTTTGTGCAACATTTTCAACAGTTTTGGCACGATTCCTACCACAACGCTTCTGCTTTGCCTCGCCTCTCTTTCCTTTGTCAGCTAGCTATCTCTTTCAGCATGGCACCAATTTGAGGAATGCTTTTTGTTGCTGTAGCTCTGTAGCTGTACACAGAGAGAATCGGGCTGTTAATAGTATTACTATTTTTTTTTAGCTTGGTGGTTGTTTTGATTGCGATACTAAACGAATGATTGCGATTGGAAAACGTTTTTAACCTAGAAAACTTAAGGATATTTTGATTTTTAAACCTAAAACCAACCTTAACATGTTTTTTAATTACCCCCATAGGTCTATTGAACTGGAAGTAAAAAGTTATAATAGCTTGGTTTTAAATCCCTTCACTTTTGGTAGCTATTTTCAATATTGTAGGGCTGAAGAATTAAAAATATGTTTATAATCGTGGGTACACTAGGAAGAGCTTTAATAAATAAAAATATACAAATATCTCAAAAACTGTGTCAATATAATATCATATTACCAAAATCCATCAAACAATTGCCTTGCACTGTTTTCAGACGAATGAACGATTAGAGGATGTTTCTATAGCCTTATCTCATTGAAATACCAGTTTATTCGCCGTGTAGCTCTGCCTGACCAGCTTCTTCTTTTGGCTGCTCCCCCGAAGCGCGAACGAGTTGAGTTTTGGCAAGTCTTTCCCTTCCGAACGTGCAAATTGCATGCTGTGCGAGTTAATGGCGTTTCGCAGGGGATTTGGTTGGGGGCGGGGAAATGGGTGTTGATGCTAACGAGTTGAGAGAAAATAAAGTTCATGACTTCATTTTTTGCTCAGTATTTTATTTGGACGGGCACGTCTTCTGGGCTCCGTTCGTGATGGTTAGCACCGCACACACACTCACCCGTCCTGCAGAAGAAAATCGGGCTTGGGGTTGAACAGCCATATCCATCTGCATAATATTTAAATGCTCCATTCCATCTTCCATCAAGCAAATGGAAAGATCGTCGCATCCGTCCACCGCCCCATTGTAATATAATGTTGAGGATTTTAAATAAAACATGAGGCCTGGCAGCAGCGGCAAAACAATGGCCGAGCAAAATGCTCTCGGCCCCTTTTCGGGCACAATTGCAATTTCCACTTTTGGCTTCGACTGGCGGCTGTGGCCGCAGCAGTTGCTGAAGCTATGGCTATATAACTCCGGTCCACAGCTGCATCCGCAGAGTGTTCTACTATACACTGCGTTTTGTTTTGGGCCGCGTCGAGTGGAGTTGATGATGTTTGCCCGATAAGTGGGCCCAGGACTGGAGGAGCATCGGGCTGTGGGCAATTTTCAACGAGCTGGGATGGGCCGATGATCTGAGCTGCAGATTCATCCTTCGGCCTGTGCTTATGATGGGCTGCCTTTCCGGGTCTGCGGATTTTGTTTTCGGCATAAATTTTAATGCAATCATGAGGCTGGCAGGCAGGAGGGCCGAACTTAGGCCGCTGGGTTCGCTTATAATTTTACAACACTCTTATGATTTCATGTAATTTTTGGCATTGTTTCGGGGAAGGAAAGCACGAGAAAAGCAAAAGTTTAAGACCCCTCGACCATTATAACATATCTGGAAAATTCTGGGTTTCTACCCTGCTGGGTTAAAAAATGGCTTATCCATGTTTCTGATTAACCAGCAGTTTGATTCAGAATTATAAGGAACTAAGGTACAATGTTATAGAATATAGAGTTATGGAGAATTTGATAATTCTACTGTATTAGTTGATTTGCTTAAAAGTCAGTTATTGAAACAAAATGTATAGTATTATTATTAAATATTTTGTATTATTGTATTATATATTTCTATAGAGTTATAAAACTGAAGATAAAAGTAAAGCAAACACTCTATTAGAAATGGTTAAAAATTCCGAAATTTGAAGTGACTTTAAAAAGAAACATTATTTTTCGGCCTTCGCTTGTTTTACAATTTAGGAGATTTGTTAAATTTTAAATATATTGAGAGCAATATATATATCTCATTTTGAAAGTAAATTGTTTAAATTCAAACTTACATTATTTTAGAAAGGGTCTAAAATACAACGTTTTATTAAATTTAAAGTGACCTTTAAGCTTAAATTTCTTCTCCAGCCCCCTCTTATTTCAAAATATAAAAGATTTGTGTCTTCCAACAATATATTTACATGGAGAATTTTAAATATATCGAGAGCAATATGCAAAACTCACTTTACAACTGTATGACAACATTAAAATGAGGCTCCAAGTTCTTGAGTTAAAGCTTCTCATTCCCAGATTCCCGTCGCTTTAAAGATGTTTTGACCAAGTGGTGGCTGGCAGCTTGTTAACTGCCTCGACGAACTCTGATGAGGATGTGGATCCGGATGCAGCCAGTCATGTTTATGTTTAACTTTTTAAATGTTAATGCTGCGAGCCGAGTTTTAATGCATTTTAAGTTGCTGCTGCCGCCGGTTGGGTCGTCCAGTTGTCCGGCTGTCCGGTTCGCTTCAGCGGACATGCCATCAAAATTCGCCATGCTGCTGGCTACTCACAATTTTCCATGCACATTATCGGGCCAGGACAAGCTGATTTCCATTTTGGTGTGTTTTTTGCGCCACCACAGATTATTTAGCATTTTTCCCGCATCCGTTGCCGGCTCATACGATTTGTGGTTTGTTGATTTTTCTCATTCAACGCTCCATCGCTTTCCACCCAACTTCCCCTCGTTCGGCAACATAATCATTACGGTCGCGCTGCCATCGTCCAAGTTCCAGTCTTTTAGTTGGCAATTGGCGTTGCCGGGCCATCACAGCGTATTTATTTTAACGTTAATGGCCAGTTGTCATATCGGGTGAGCGGACAGGCACCCCGCAGCCCCATGCCTCGTCCCCACACCTCATCCCTCAACCTCACCATCCTCCCCAGACCTCAGACCCCTTCTCCGAGTCCGAATCGCCCTCCCCCTTTTTCCGCAGCACGCGGCGATTACATTTTAAGTAGGTGTGTGAACATTTTCGTGTCAGTGGTTTTGGTTTTAATTTAAAGCTGTCAGGGATGCTGGAACAAGATTAACCAGAGTTGCACGCTTTTTAGACAACCTTTTAACCACTTTTCAGAGGGCTTATGATAGTTTTACTCAGAGTTGTCAGGGAAATCTATTGTGCTTGTGGCCAGGGCTATTCCAAAAAGCCCTTTTAATTGATAACTTAATCAAAATAAGAAATGTCCATAAATATAATACTCAGAGACTATTAGAGCACTAACAACTATTATGCTTTTCTGGTGAAAACGATAGCCAACTAATTAAAAAGCATTCAAATTTAATATTAATCCCTTAGGACTCTCAGAGCTAAGACTTTATAAAAGGCTCTGTGAACAGAGATTGCTCCTATTTTCGTTCATGCTTAAATTTATGTAGCCCCACACAAACTTAAAGTAAAATCAGTTCCATCTGCATGCTGTATTCATGCAGCAAAGTAAAAACCCGAATGAAAACCAGCAGCAGCCCAAAAAGGTTCTGCAATTTCGGACGGGGTCTCAGGTTGCAGAAATTGAAGAGGAGTCCCTCCTCGTCCTTGATAACCATTAACAATTTGGCAAACTGGATAACTGGAGAACAAAAAGGAGAATGAATGGAGGAAGAACCAGAACTTCATCATCGTCTGCACAGGGAGCTTCATCATCAAGGTGATCATCGGGACCATGGTTATTATTATCGTACGCAGGCAACCAAGCATATGTGTTAACTTGAAGTTAAGTGGATTCGCTGGAGGATTCTCCGCTCCTCTAGAACATCTTGCAACCATTCGCTTCCCTCTTCGTGTTGATAATTTAAATGAGTGAACTCCTGGGTCTGGCTGGTTGGCCTGCTGGCTGGCTTGGATCTGGATCCCGACGTTCAGCTGGGACCCGGTCTCCTCCGGTATCTTCGCATTTTTATCTCTACCTTTTTCGTGTGCTTGTTGTTCCCATGTTTCCTTCGTGTTGTATGTAAAATGCACAGAACACGGCGGAGCAGAAGGAGAAGGAGGCCAAAGTTTGCCCGCAACACATCTTAAATTTTCACAAAATTGCTTTCTTTCGTTGGCTTTGTTCGGTTTTGGTTGGCTTTTTTGTGTGTTCGAGGAGTTTTGCTTGAATAACTTTGGCTGGCTTTCGTGGCAGGTGCTCCTCCTCCTCCTCCTCCCTTTCCTTTCCCATTCGAGTTCCTCCTGTTGCTCAGTTTGTTGGCCATTAGGGCGGAACTGGCATGTCAACGCCTGATTGACGAAACAATGAATAAGTTGTGAATATTATGCAGCTGGCTCTGAGATTGAGGATGTGGAAAAAGCCAGCAGACTGTGATGCAAATGATGGGCTAGAGTCTTGTAATTATAAACTGAAATAAAGGCCAACTTCCCAGGCGCAGATTGAAAAAAATTAAATACGTGAGACTTTTTAAAATAATATTATACCTCTTGTGTTAAGAAATTTCTTAGAATATAAACTTTTGAAATTTATAATGGATTTAATATTGAAACTATTAAACAAAAAGTAAACATAAATAATGTGGCATCGTATAATATATTTAACCTATTGATTTTTGATATCATGTCCTTTATTCAGATACCATGTCCTTTATACCATCTACATTGAGTGCTGTGTGTTAAATTGCTAAAACTAACCAAACATGACCTCGACCTATCATTCACTTACTTTTCTTAAAAGTAATGTATCAACCATCCTAACCTTGAGTTACATTTTGCATACTCTGCAACAACAGATTCCACCTATAGAGGCTGGACTGTGGTCTCAAAACAGGCAGGGCGAACCTAATGGAAAAGTTTCAGGAGCCCAGAGCCGGCCCAGCTCCCTTTTCGCTGCCACACTTGTTAACGCCTTTGGACTCGGATAGCTGCCGTCTCCATTTACTGGCTGGAATTGCATTTGCTGCCAACGAAGTTTCGAAGTCCCAGCTCGTTGGCATGGTCGTCTGGTCTGGTCTGGTCTGCTCTCGCCTGGTCTTCTTGGCCCGGCCTCAACTCTTTGCCCTCGCCCCCTCTCCGACTTTACGTTTTGTCCCGCAATTTGCCATGGACATCGCTGCAGCTTGTCGTCTGTCGTCTGCGGCTTGAAGGTGCGAGTAATTGATAAAAAGCATGTTACATATATAATTTATTGAGCATTCAGCCGGCACTCCAGCATGATGCATGTTGAGATGTGGCGGACGCCTAATGGACGACAGTTGATAACAGCCTCGTTTATGCACGTACAGTTCCTCATCTGGGGCTCTTGAAACTCTGACTTCGCTACCTCAAGTAGCTGCTCTTCAGGAGCCCGGATTCCGGATGCTGACGATGCCACTGCACTTGTGGTTTCTTCAACGGAGGCAGCTCATCTCGGGAGTTGTATCCCCCGACTCTGTGGTATATTTATTTATTTATTTATGTTCAATTTGATTATGAATGCCATGCAGGAGTTCTGAATTTCCCAGTCGGGCTGGGGATAAAAGGGGTCATGACAAAAGCAGGGCACATTGCTCCTTTCAATGCTATTTTAGTGCAGTTTTTTCTGCCTTCTGCTTTTGCACATTTAATTAAAAATTATTCATGAGCGAAATTAATTATGGAGCGTGGCAGTGAGACCCTAGAACGCAGTGCAAGAAATTGGGGATACTGCGTGGATGTTTTGGGAAATAAAAAGATTTATTTTCTTTCAAGTTAGGCCTGTACTTATGTTCCCCAATATACAAATCGCTCACGCTGGATTAAAGTGATGTTATAAACTTTAATTATTAGTTCTATAGACAGCTATGTATCTTGCTTTTATAATGCTTTATCAACACTGTTTTTTAGTATGCTTGCAGTATATTGGAAGCTAGAAGTTAGCGACCCTTACTTGTAGATGCCACAATGATTTGAATGTTTTAAAGAAGGCTGAAAAAGGACCTTCACGTAGTACTGAGAACCTTAAGATCTTTTGTTGAAATGTCTAGAGCTGTTGGGAAGAAATGCCACAGGCAAATCTTTAGTAATTCCCCCAGTGTAACCTCACGGTTCTCGGTGCACTCTGTCCCTAACCAACAACAAGTACAACAACGAGCCCATGCAAAATGCGAGCAGCAAAAACTACAACGATGGAGCGGTGGTGTGAGCAGCATATCGTACGGATGGTTGACTAGATTCCAGCCTGCCTTTCTGGCAGCCAACTGGTGAACTGTTCTGCTATTCTACAGGACGCCTATTTAGCCGGGCCAGGCTCTTCAACACATTTAAATAGCTGCAACTTCCGTTGCAACTAGTGCGTCGAGGGGCGAGTCGTCAGTTGCCACCCCGTTCTGCGGCAGGACTCGAGTGTTGCCAGTGCCGGGATGCGGATGGAGTGGCAGCATCCTGCTCCGGCCCGTGCTCCAGCCCCTGCCAGTGCTCACTTAAAGTTTACGGCACCGCCCCCTCGAAACTGCCCACTATCCACCGGATCCGTGGAGTTCCCCGAGATTCCGCCCGCTCCAGTTGGCTAACAATAACAGCACTTGCACTCATTTAGCATTTAAGTGCAGTTGTTGCTGCCTGGTGCCTGCGCCTGCTCCTGCTCCCGGTGGTGGAGCGCCTTCACCTGGACCACGGGGGTCGTCATGTGCCGTGGCGTTCAAATCGTCGACTCGGTCATCCGAATTATGCCATTTTGCCACAGGCCACGAACCACAACCAGAACCAGAACCAGCTGGCCACCCAACCAAACCCAGTGCCAATCTTGAAGCCGCATCATTCACATGCGCATCCGTTGCCCATTTCTATACCCTCAGCAGCTGCTCCTGGCTTTCCGTCTCCGCCTCCGTCTGCCACTCCTGCTCCCACTGGAGCCTCTTGTCCCGACCCGACCCCAGTTGTATACATTAATAATTAAAATATTTTCCCAAGTTTGAATGAAGTGCAGGCAGGAGGAATCAACGGGTTACGCCACGGTTCCATCTCTGGCTTCGTCTGCATTTCAATTTCGGTCGAGTGTGTGTGACTGCACGGGGCGAAAAAAGTTCTTTTGAATTTGAGCCAGGAATCGAAGTGGCATCACTGAAATAAATCTATAGGAATCTGAGAAAATGTCTGCACAATCATCCCCAAAGCTCTGCAGATTGTGGAATTTGCTGATAAAAAGATAAGCTTAAGGAAGCTTCCTTGTTCGCATAGGAATCTTACGGAAAGATTACAAAACCAGGATTAGGATTATTTCCTGTGGGAAACCTTTTTCCAGTTTGGTTTTTTATATTTCTTTTGGTGTAGAGGAAAACGAGATGGTTGTTTGGGGGACTGCTCCTCGTGGCTCCGGTACTCGACTTGATGAGCATGTCTGCTGATGTTGTTTTTGTTGCTGCTGATGATGTTTTTGTTTTTGTTGGTAATGATGTTGATTTCTTAACGCTTCACTGCCGTCTGCGGAGGAGCATAAAAAATGTGAATAATATACAAGGATTTGCAGTTAAGTGCTGGTCCCCCAAACAGCAACGTCATCTAGCCGTATTCCCATTGTCAGCATCCAGGGATTACGGTGCACAATACCTCCGAACATAATGTGATATAGGATTCCAGCATTAGCACTATTATCGAACGATCCAGAACAGCTAGGCAAACATTTGCCCGCACGCATATGCCTATAGAGAGGGGGTCCCTACTCCCATCCCTATGTATGAAAATATTGTTGAATTTGCACACTTGGCACATAAATCCTGTTGCTGCACCTGGGGCCAACTACCAAGTGATGGGGCTGTACAAAAAAGTAAAAAAGGGGCGGGATGCGGAAAAGTGGGCGTGTGCACGCTTGATGGCGTATGAGCAGGCAACCAAGCAAGCAACCAACCCACTTTGCAAAATGTCACCATTTTTGTTTTGGGTCCCCGTTTCCCCCGAAAGCCCACGGTGCTTGATGGATTACTCGAGAGCCTGCTGCTCCTCCGCCTGGTTGCATAAATATTGCAAATGCCTGACGCGCTGACAAGTCGGGTGATGGGGGATTCGGTGGCTGGGGGACCGGGGGACAAGGATTGCAGCCGCGCAGCTCCTGTTGCCTTGTGGGTCAACATTTTGCAACTGAAAGTGGATCTCTCTTCAAAATAGTCTAGTAGAAATGCTTGAATTCCGTAAATAATAAAAGACGGAGCTGGGTATATTTCAGCAAATATGCTTACAAATTGCTTACGCAAGTCTTAAAATGTAGCTGTTTTAGGTGGACTAATTTGTATTTTAACTGGGAACTTGAAAAGGTGGCCTTAAGTTGTCAGCAGCTTCTAGGTAAGTCACGGGATAACATGTAAAAGGGATATGATAAGAAATTTTAATAAATTTTATTCCCATACTTTAAAGAAATAAGATATTAAATGCTGTAAAATGGCTTTAAATACTTTTTTGAGCACCCAGGGCTATTTATCTAATTTAAATTAATAATTTTGAACAAGTTCTGCAGCCTCTAAGCAGTTATTATAGCTATCAGGGTATTTTCAGTAGCTGTGCAGTAGACAACCGGCTGAAATTTGTTCCACCTGGTGCGCCTCCATGCGCTTATTCATACGCAATTAGATCAGCGCAGCAGCGAACAGCAGCTTGCAGCTTGGAGTGGAGCAGCCCCAACTCGGGGGCCAACCACCCACCCACATATGTACCCATGCCCAGGCACATGCACATACATAAATGGTAAACAAAGACCTGCCTGGGCGTAGTTGCGATTGCATTTACCATTTTCCACGGCAACAATTCCGGCTCTGCCATATTGTTAACCACTCGAGCCGGCGAACCCTGTTGCTTATTTAATACTTGATGGCTTTTGCACCCAGCGGCTTTTCGAATATTGCATTTGTTAATTAGAAGTGGCCCACCCCTCTTACTTGTTCCCATAACACTACTTTAAGCTATAAATTTATTGATTTAGATACACATACGTAAGATTCCCTGACTAATCACTTTTAAACTCCATTTACTTGCAGTTCACATGCCCAGCTCCTCATCTCTGATAGCCAGCCCGCCCGCCAGTGCGTTTGTCAACACGCCGGCCACCCTGCTCTTCACCACCCGCCATGACATCCAGGTGGCGAACATCACGAGGCCCACGGGCGGACCTCAGATCGATGTGATCGTGAGGGATCTGGCCGAGGCGATGGCCATTGACTTCTATTACGCGAAGAACCTGGTCTGCTGGACGGATTCCGGCCGGGAGATTATCGAGTGCGCCCACACCAACTCCTCCGCACTGCAGCCGCTCTTGCGGGCGCCGAAGCAAACTGTGATATCCACGGGGCTGGACAAGCCCGAGGGTCTGGCCATCGACTGGTACACGGACAAGATCTACTGGACGGACGGCGAGAAGAACCGGATCGAGGTGGCCACGCTGGATGGTCGCTACCAGAAGGTGCTCTTCTGGACGGATCTGGACCAGCCGCGAGCGGTGGCCGTGGTTCCCGCGCGGAAACTGCTCATCTGGACAGATTGGGGAGAGTATCCCAAGATCGAGCGCGCCAGCATGGATGGCGACCCACTGTCTCGCATGACATTGGTCAAGGAGCATGTGTTCTGGCCCAACGGATTGGCCGTAGACTTGAAGAACGAGCTCATCTACTGGACGGATGGCAAGCACCATTTCATCGATGTGATGAGACTGGACGGGAGCAGTCGGCGGACGATAGTTAACAACCTGAAGTACCCCTTTAGCTTGACCTTCTACAACGATCGTTTGTACTGGACGGACTGGCAGAGGGGATCGCTGAATGCCCTTGACCTGCAAACCCGTGAGCTGAAAGAGCTGATTGACACGCCCAAGGCACCCAACTCAGTAAGAGCATGGGACCCCTCCCTGCAGCCATATGAGGACAACCCTTGTGCTCACAGCAATGGGAACTGCTCACATCTTTGCCTGCTGGCTACAAACTCACAGGGTTACAGTTGCGCCTGTCCCACTGGGGTGAAGTTGATATCACCAAATACCTGTGCCAATGGCTCTCAGGAAATGATGTTCATTGTGCAGAGAACGCAGATTAGTAAGATATCCCTGGACTCGCCGGACTACACCATATTCCCGCTGCCTTTGGGGAAGGTGAAGTACGCAATAGCCATAGATTACGACCCGGTGGAGGAGCACATCTATTGGTCCGATGTGGAAACGTATACGATCAAAAGAGCTCATGCCGATGGCACGGGAGTCACTGACTTTGTGACCTCAGAAGTGCGTCATCCCGATGGCTTGGCGCTCGATTGGCTGGCCCGCAACCTGTATTGGACGGACACGGTCACAGATCGGATTGAGGTCTGCCGTCTGGATGGGACGGCAAGGAAGGTGCTGATCTATGAGCATCTGGAGGAGCCTCGAGCCATTGCAGTGGCCCCCTCGCTGGGCTGGATGTTCTGGAGCGACTGGAACGAGCGCAAACCCAAGGTGGAGCGGGCATCTCTGGATGGATCCGAGCGTGTGGTTCTGGTCTCCGAGAATCTGGGCTGGCCCAACGGCATTGCTTTGGACATCGAGGCCAAGGCGATCTACTGGTGCGATGGCAAGACGGACAAAATCGAGGTGGCCAACATGGATGGCTCTGGCCGCCGAGTGGTCATCAGCGATAATCTGAAGCATCTGTTTGGCCTGAGCATCCTGGACGACTACTTGTATTGGACAGACTGGCAGCGGCGCTCGATTGACCGGGCCCACAAGATCACGGGCAACAATCGGATAGTGGTGGTCGATCAGTATCCGGACCTAATGGGTCTTAAGGTCACTCGTTTGAGGGAGGTGAGGGGACAGAACGCATGTGCGGTGCGGAACGGAGGCTGCTCGCATCTCTGCCTGAATCGTCCCAGGGATTATGTCTGTCGGTGTGCCATCGACTACGAGTTGGCCAATGATAAACGCACCTGCGTTGTTCCAGCTGCTTTTCTTCTGTTTTCCCGCCAAGAGCACATTGGCCGGATTTCCATCGAGTACAACGAGGGTAACCACAACGACGAGAGAATACCCTTCAAGGATGTGCGGGATGCCCATGCCCTGGATGTGTCTGTTGCCGAGCGGAGGATCTACTGGACGGATCAGAAGAGCAAGTGCATCTTTCGGGCGTTTTTGAATGGCTCGTATGTGCAGCGCATTGTGGATTCCGGTCTAATAGGACCCGACGGCATCGCCGTCGATTGGTTGGCCAATAACATCTACTGGTCAGATGCCGAGGCGCGTCGCATCGAGGTGGCTCGCTTGGATGGCAGCAGTCGGAGAGTGCTCCTCTGGAAGGGAGTGGAGGAGCCACGATCGCTGGTGCTTGAGCCACGACGAGGTTACATGTACTGGACGGAATCGCCAACGGACTCGATCCGTCGAGCGGCAATGGATGGATCCGACTTGCAGACAATCGTAGCAGGCGCGAATCATGCCGCTGGACTAACCTTCGACCAGGAGACGAGGCGTCTGTACTGGGCCACCCAATCACGACCAGCTAAAATCGAAAGCGCCGACTGGGATGGCAAGAAACGTCAGATTCTGGTTGGTAGCGACATGGATGAGCCATATGCGGTGTCCCTGTACCAGGATTACGTGTACTGGAGCGACTGGAACACTGGCGACATTGAGCGAGTGCACAAGACAACGGGTCAGAATCGCAGTCTGGTGCACTCGGGCATGACGTACATCACCTCACTACTGGTGTTCAACGATAAGCGTCAGACCGGTGTTAATCCCTGCAAGGTGAACAATGGAGGTTGTTCACATCTCTGTTTGGCCCAACCGGGAAGACGGGGAATGACCTGTGCCTGCCCCACCCATTACCAGTTGGCCAAGGACGGCGTCTCCTGTATTCCACCCAAGAACTACATTATCTTCAGCCAGAGGAACAGCTTTGGAAGGCTGCTTCCGAACACCACAGATTGCCCGAATATTCCGCTGCCCGTGTCTGGCAAGAATATTCGCGCTGTGGACTACGATCCCATCACTCATCACATTTATTGGGTAAGCTTAAAGGTTACTTTGAGGCAGATGGAACATTTACTATTCCTTAACAACATTTCAGATTGAGGGCAGAAGTCACAGCATTAAGCGATCTTTGGCAAACGGGACCAAGGTTAGCTTGCTGGCCAATTCCGGACAGCCTTTTGACCTGGCGATCGATATCATTGGGCGCCTGCTCTTCTGGACGTGCTCCCAATCCAACAGTATTAATGTCACAAGGTAAATATATGATTTAAATTCTCTTAAATTCATTTTCCCTAATGTTTTCATTCTTCAGCTTCCTCGGCGAATCAGTCGGCGTCATCGATACCGGGGATTCGGAAAAACCTCGGAATATTGCCGTGCATGCCATGAAGCGTCTGCTCTTTTGGACAGATGTGGGCAGTCATCAGGCCATCATACGTGCTCGAGTCGACGGCAATGAACGCGTGGAGCTGGCCTACAAACTGGAGGGAGTCACTGCCTTGGCCTTGGATCAGCAGTCCGATATGATTTACTATGCTCACGGCAAGAGGATTGATGCCATCGATATCAATGGAAAGAACAAGTGAGTTTGGAGGACCATTGCCTCTTGTTCGTCCTTAACTTATATCGGTTATCTAACTCTATTTTACTCCAGAAAAACCCTGGTTTCTATGCACATCTCGCAAGTGATCAATATCGCCGCCCTGGGTGGATTTGTCTACTGGCTGGATGACAAAACTGGCGTAGAGCGCATAACTGTCTCTGGCGAAAGGCGATCTGCTGAGCTGCAGCGCTTGCCGCAGATCACCGACATCCGTGCCGTTTGGACACCTGATCCGAAGGTGCTGCGCAACCACACCTGCCTGCACAGTCGCACCAAGTGCTCCCACATCTGCATCGCCAGCGGCGAGGGAATGGCTCGAACCCGCGACGTCTGCTCCTGCCCCAAGCATCTAATGCTGCTGGAGGACAAGGAGAACTGCGGCGCCTTTCCCGCCTGTGGCCCAGATCATTTCACGTGCGCGGCTCCCGTATCAGGAATAAGTGACGTGAACAAGGACTGCATACCCGCCTCCTGGCGTTGTGACGGCCAGAAGGACTGTCCGGACAAGTCGGACGAGGTGGGTTGTCCCACATGCCGGGCGGATCAGTTTAGCTGTCAGTCGGGCGAGTGCATCGACAAGTCGCTAGTGTGCGATGGCACTACCAACTGCGCCAATGGTCATGACGAAGCGGATTGTTGTAAGCGACCAGGGGAGTTTCAGTGTCCCATCAATAAGGTGAGTTAGCTTAATCACAAAGGGGCGAACTTGTATAACTCTGTAATATTTATTCTAGCTCTGCATATCGGCCGCTCTGCTCTGCGATGGCTGGGAGAATTGCGCCGACGGAGCCGATGAGTCCTCAGACATTTGCCTGCAGCGTCGCATGGCGCCCGCTACTGACAAACGTGCCTTTATGATTCTAATAGGAGCCACCATGATCACCATCTTCTCAATTGTCTACTTGCTGCAGTTCTGCCGCACGCGGATTGGCAAGAGTCGAACGGAGCCAAAGGACGATCAGGCCACGGATCCATTGTCACCCTCGACGCTAAGTAAATCTCAAAGGGTGTCTAAGATCGCCTCCGTCGCGGATGCCGTTCGGATGTCTACGCTTAACTCGCGCAACAGCATGAACTCCTACGATCGCAATCACATCACTGGTGCCTCGAGTTCAACGACGAATGGTAGTAGTATGGTGGCGTATCCCATCAATCCTCCACCCTCGCCGGCGACCAGATCACGACGCCCATACAGGCACTACAAGATCATCAACCAGCCACCGCCGCCCACGCCCTGCTCCACGGACATTTGTGATGAGTCCGACTCAAATTATACGAGCAAATCGAACAGCAATAACAGTAACGGAGGGGCCACGAAGCATTCTTCCAGTTCCGCGGCCGCTTGCCTACAATACGGGTACGACAGTGAGCCGTATCCGCCGCCGCCAACACCGCGCTCGCATTACCACAGCGATGTGCGCATTGTGCCAGAGTCCTCCTGCCCGCCATCGCCGTCATCAAGGAGCTCCACGTACTTTTCGCCGCTCCCGCCCCCGCCATCACCAGTACAGTCACCCAGTCGGGGTTTTACGTAACATTTTGAGATTTTCATGTAAAGCGAGAGAGGGAGAGCAACATATCACTTCTGTGCAGAGCTTTTCGTTTTATCACCTTTATTATTTTCACAATTCTAATTTCTTCCACTGATTTGTAAATATGTATGTGTTTAATTGGTCATTTAAGGCTTTAACTAATTTTAATCATAGCTTAGAGAGAGCGTCCATGCCTGGAGGACTTATTCGATCTCGTTAAGTTTCATTTTGCCAGATAGCCCGAAATATATTGCAGTACAATGCATTGCACCATGCGCCACAATAGACTGCAAATTTTTGTAAGCGAAATGCAATTATTAGCAATTACCTTAGCTCTAAATGATGTAATATTAGATAAGTGAGTCTTTTGAAATTCCGTGTGCCAAATTTTCCGAAACCTGACAGAAAATTCACAATTGATTTACACCTAGCTATTTTTGATTTAAATGCATTTAACACCTAGACTTAGTTTAAAATTTAGTTCTAAAGTGTAAATAGATAATTCTATTATGAAAGCAATATTGACGAATGTGCGACTAATTCAACTGTCTTCTTAATTGTTATAAACACCAAAAAGTGCCTCAGTAATACGTGTGTTTTTTGTTTAATCTTAAATTCTCCTATATCATTTATTCATAGATAATACAAATGAATAGTTAGTTATTCATACAAAGTAGGTTTTTGCAATAAACAATTGAAGTAAATTCATATTTATAGTTAATATTAGAAAACTTAATATGTAACAAACAATATTTTTAAATGTAAAATGCAGTATTTTTAACAAAATTAAATATCGACTTTTATTTTTGAAGCTCTTAATGGCGACGAAAAACTAGATGGTATTCCAGCGGACATTCCTAGATGGCGCCACAGAAATGGTATGTAGATGGGAAGATTATATCAGGTAAAGTAAATTACATGTATTATACAGGCAATATCAACGTTATAGGAAGTATCTACGTATTAGTTTGGTTGGGTTAACTACAAAACCTTTCTGCTAAATTAAAAGACTCTCATTTACATAAATGGTAGTTTATTATAAAAATCACAACGGTAGAAATAAATACTATTCAACAAAATGGAATGTTGCTGGTAAACAAAATAACACAGTGCTGCGTATGTAATTGGTATGTACAAGTACACGAACGTTATGAATTGACTACAGACTAGAATACAAATATGATTTATTGCACTGGGTACTTAAGTTGGTTTCATGCCGAACCAACTCATTTTCCAATTCAAGGTGTCATGCAGCAGCTTTTCCTCCTCGGATGTCAGTTGAAGTAAAGTTGATACGGCTCGGACAAGGTGTCGTGCTTCCACCTAGGGGAGTTCGCATGAATTGTGGATAATTGAGCGAAAATGGATAAAGTACAAACCTCTCGGCTGGTCAAGAACTTCACAATGACATGTTTCAAATATTGAAAATTAACTTCGTCCATTATGACGCAGTTGCCTTTCTCGCCCGATGAAAATGCCTCAGGTGATGAGCTAGAGATCCTGTGGCCAGGGATCGTTGTCGGATGAGATTCTGTATCCATAGAAATCTGCGCACTGCGGAAATCCTTTTGCACGGTTTTCTTGAGGTCGACCAATCGCTGATTTAATGTTTTTATTGTCTAGATCAAACAGAGGTTCATTATAGTTAGCACTAACAGTATGATAACTTTATAACTTACCTTATTTTTCTCGACTATTTCCAGCTGAACGCCCTCGAATTCTGTCAACTTTTGAGCATTATCCTGGGCTGTGCTGCTAACCTGTTGCAGAGTTTGACGGACCTCAGCTATATCTCTCTCCAGTTGATTATTCCTATCCTGGAGATCGGTGGCTTCGCTACGCTCCAAGCGCAACTGCTGCCGTAAAATGTCTTCGCTCTGGGCGATTTCCGCATTGCGAAGAATTGCAGTCATTTTCTCCTCTCGTTCGATTTCCAGCTGCATTATAGTTTCGTCCAGCTGCTCCTGCTTTTCAGTCGCTTGGGTCCGTAGCTTTTGGGCCACCTGCTCGGCATTCGAGGCGTACTCGGTGAACCTGTCATCCGCCGCCGTGAGACGAGTCTTGAGATCTTTTACCTCTGTTTCCAGATTTTGCTGAGAACATTCGGTTTATTGGTTTACAAATTCTCCATCAAGCGAAATAGGACATTGAAGGTAAATATTTATACGTGCATTATTCAAGGAAAAAGTTTACCAATCAGTTGCCAACGATTAAAAATCAGTTTAATACAGAAAGGAAAACATTTACAATCGAAAACTACATAATAGGTGTGGTGGGAAATTCCAGTCCCCAAAAAGTGGTGTTAAGTAACAGAGGAACTTAAAGGTTATAGTTAGTACTGCATTGTAGGGTTTGTTAGTGTTACAAGTCCCAATGGAAATCGTCAGCATCGGGAGGCATACTCACAGATTTGTTGCGCTCAAAGAGGATTTGCTGCTCGTTCTCCTCTCGGCACTCTTTTAGTGCCACACTCAGCTCATCGATTTCCTCCTCCAACAGCTTGACCTGGTATTTAAGAGGATTAATTTAAGTATTAGTACGTTATTGGCTAGCCCTAACCTTTGCGTCCCGCTGCTTGACTTCATCTTTGGTCTTTTCTAGCTCGAATGAAACCTGCTTGCGGCTTTCGATTGCATCATCGCGGGATTTGAGGGCCTTTCGCTTTTCTGTAGTTTCTTCAGCCACTTGCTTTGATAAACGACTGACTTGGGTTTCCAGCGCCAGATTCTGGCCACTCCAGGACCCTTTGATGTCCGACAGCTGTAGATGAGCCTCTTCCAGGTGCTGCTCCAACAGCTTGTGTTCCCGGATGAGAGCCTGCACCTGCTGCTCGGAATTCAGCTTGCCAAGCGATTCCAGGCGCGACTCCTCCACGATTTTCATACGCTTCTTCAGGTGTCGATTCTCTTCCTGCACCGCAGCCAGTGTGGTGGTCAGAAGGTTCTTCTCCTGCTGTGAGGAATGCCGCAGCTGCTCCAATTCGTCACGTAGATCCTCGGCCACCGATTCCATGGGACGCAGCCGTTCCAGCTCCTCGCTCAGGGACTCGATTTGCTGGCTCTGCTGCCGCATGTGGCCCATCCGATCCACCGACTCCTGCTCCCGAAAGCTGAGCAGATTCTTCAGCTTGTCGATCTCGATCTGCTGCAGATTCTGGATCTTCTCCTGCTCCTCGCAGTAGATGTCCTTCTGCGTCTGGGCCACTCGCACGCTCTCCAGCAGGATCTCGTTGGTCTTGTCCACGCGGGTCTTCTCCTCCTGCAGCTGCTGCAATCCCTGCGTGACGGCGGACAGCTTCGTGGTGAGCTCGTTGCACTGGCTCCGCAGCTGGCACAGTTGCTCCGACTGCAAAGAGTACAGGTGTTTATCCGTTTACCTGTGTATACACAAATAGACTGTTTTTTCTTTACCTCATTGTAGAATCCGCCACCGCCCACATCATCAGCCGAGTTGGAATTAATGCTAACGCGGCGACTACGTAGCCGGTAGTTGTTGTTGTTGTTGCTGGGATAGCGCTGGTTGGCCGGGTGGACCACATCCTCGCCAGTCTCCTCTTTGATTTTGTTTTTCAGAGTGGCAAACATTTTTGCTGTTCTCGAGGGGGAGCTTTTCGTCGACTATTGTTTTAGCTCGCTGTGCGTTGCCCCCGACTGAAGTTGGCCTGGTTTTGGTTGGGGCTGACGAAAACGTGCCCGCGGAGCGTTTATAGCATGGCGTTATATCTGTGGCCGCCGTGTTCTAGTTGCTTATCAGGCAAATGCTAATTTTCGTAAACCGTCGATGTTGTTTACCATCGATAAGAATCGACTTTCCAGAAGTGGAAATCGACACACAGCGTTGCCACACCGCGGCGGCACCTTTTTCCTTCCATGTGGCAAGGACAACCCGACGCTTGGTTGCAT
This sequence comes from Drosophila subpulchrella, assembly GCF_014743375.2. NCBI lineage: Eukaryota > Metazoa > Arthropoda > Insecta > Diptera > Drosophilidae > Drosophila > Drosophila subpulchrella. The sequence continues at coordinate 384,326 of NC_050611.1, read as the reverse complement.
TCCGATAACTGACGCCAAAAACAGCTGTTTCAGCGCGCTTCATTTTCCAAACAGAACAGAAAAAGACCTTATTGTTAGCGTCCTTTGTGAAACTGTTAAGTGTTAGAAATATTATACTGAAACTGAAACTTTAGAGGACTTCCAATGGACCAGTCTAAGCAGGTTTTGCGGGACTATTGCGGCGATGGCAATGGCACCTGCGCCTCGTCCTTGAGGGAGATCTCCTTGATTGAAACGGTGACCAGTTTTCTGGAGGAGAATGGCGCCTCGGAAATTGACAGAAGGGTGCTGCGCAAACTGGCGGAGGCCCTGTCCAAAAGTATAGACGAGTAAGTTAAGAATGGCAGTGTAAACACCATGTATTACCAATAAGAGTTGATGCCATACCGATCGTGTTCCTTGTTTACTGCGAGTGCGCGGCAGATGAACGCCATGTGATCGTGCCCACTGTGATCGGGAACCAACGCTCTCAGCTGGAGCTCTCCCAGATCCGAATGCTCGGCCCCATAGGGGGTGGTGCACTCACAAACACATCGGTACCGTGGGTGTATACCCACCCCGAAAATTGGAAGAGAGCAACAATAACACAGCCACACTGAAAACAAATGACTAGCGATCATATTTAAAAAATATCTTATTTTGTTTATATTATTATTACTATAAAATGTTTGGCTATAATGTAAAATTTACAGGCTATTGGGCCTTAGGCTTAAAAACTAGATAACAAATTTCATTCTTCATTTAAATCGGTTCATCTACAAGTTTACAAGCTTATTTGATTTCTATACATATGAATATTATTAGAGTTAGGGAAAGATATAATACTTTTTATTTGAGGTTCGGTGCGGATAAATAAAATTTGCATTACGAAAACAAGATGCTTATTATATTTAATAGTTAATATGAAGCCATAAAGATTTAATGTTTCAGAAAAACTGTATATTCAATTTTCAAAAAGTCAAGAGTTTTTGTTAGTTTCGTTACCAATTTTTTTCATCGGAGATCAGTTGTGGTGTCATAATCTTGAAAAAGGGAAAAAATAAATTAAATTTATCAGGTATACTTGTCAACTGACAAACATAAACTTTATTTAGCCTATTGCTTCGATCCCTAAAGTAGGCCACAAATTAATAGAAACGGCTAGGGACAGAACCTACTGATGTAGATTGACTTTTGGGTTAAATGTATTTAAATGCTTGCCTTGACGCTTTGCACGAATACGAGGTCGCCCAAATAATTCCGCACCACAAAAAAGAAGTAATGGAACCTAATGAGCTCAATTTGAAAAACTGTTCTCTCGGTGTACGGCTACGGCTATTCCGCAGTGGGAAATGCGTAACATCTGCTGAGCGCATTTTCCTTTTCTCGCAGATGAGTCCGAGTTTTCCTCCCGTTCGCTCTCTCCGAAAATCGCGGCCTCTCTTAATCAGTCGCATCGCACTTTCAGTCAGTTATGTTCTAGCTTTCGGTTTATTTGGACGTATAAAGAGCATTTTTCGGTTTATTTTGCTTGCCTCTCGGCTATCAATCGTGCCATATATACATACTACTCATATATATATGTAAATAGGAACAATCAGCGGGTCAAGCGTTGTGCGGGTGTATAAGTGTTTGATTGTACATATATTTGTTTATATTGCACTAAGAGATACAAAAGTGAAAGATTGATTTGTATTTATTGCATACATCACTGTGGATAAGCGCTTCAGAGGATGCTGGTGGTTCTCGAGTGAAAAACAAATCGAAATACATATATAGTACAGCGAGTGCTCGATTGTTCAATGTAATACATACTTAGAAATACTAAAGATGTCTGTGGTGGTGTGCCCCCCGTTGTTGTTGTTGTTCGTTTGGTTTGTCGCCGCGATGCTGCGGCTAATTTTAGTCGGGAACTAAAGTATTGAAATTAATTTGTCTGTGGAATAGGCATTCCACACTAGAATCGACAGATGTATCATAGCATTAGGTGTAGTTTAGCAATTCCTGGAATTCTTAATTTCCTCATAAGTCGCCTTATCAGTCTGGAGTTTCATACATATGCTCATGTAAGTTCTCTGTGTGTGGGTTAATACATACCTATATGCGAACACTCACGTGCATTTATTAGGGGTCATGGACTCCGGGAACTAACCCCTATGGGGTAAAAACGGAACAGAGCACTTCTTTTGTTGCCCCTTGAAACTGCAATGTTGTTCCCTACCCCGAAAACATCCTGCCCGGTAAAGTACAGTATCGGATGCTTATATATCATCTGAGGGCTCATTTAGAGATTGTTAAAACCCACAAAGAAAAAGTATTTATCACACAAATTGGTCATCATGTTGTGGGATTTCATATTAATATGACTATAAAGAAAAGTATTCATCGCAGAAGAGACGCATTTATTATCAAAATAACTTCACAGAAACTGGTCATATGAACAGCTTTATTCCCAATTTTGGCACTTCATTTAGATAGAATTATGAATATACTTTCAGCAAGAGTATGAATGGTATCCCAGAAAACTATACTTCGAATTGGTAGTATCCATTTTGCTTTTTATTTCAGCCAGATATAACACTATGAGCTTTGCTCCCACATTATTTGTCAATGTTAATTCAATTATCCTTGCTTACAACTTTTATGTAGTTACAGTATCGGATTCTTGTATATCACTTAAAGGCTCATTTAGAGATTGTTAAAATCCACAAAGAAAAAGCATTTATCACACAAATTGGTCATCAAGTTGTGGGTTTTCATTTTAATATGACTATCAAGAAAAATATTCATCGCAAAAGAGGCGCAATCGTATCAAAAAACTTCAATTTGTTCGTGCTCACCCAATGTTAAGGTCTTCATTTAGATGGAATTATGAATATGCTTTCAGCAAGAGTATGAACAATATCACAGAAAACTGTACTTCGAATTGGTGGTATCCATTTTGCTTTTTTATTCAGCCAGATACAGCCATATGAATTAAGCTCCCACATTATTTGTAAATGTTAATTCAATTATCCTTGCTTACAACTTTGATGTAGTTATTATAATTTTGTAAGAAAAAAATTGATCAATATTTCTTAACGAAATCTATAATAACTAACATTTTGACAAGGATGGTTTGTTATTTCTTTATAATTTAAAACTGGAACATGTACTTGACATTCTGAAAATAGTTTCATGTACATAGTTACATTGCTGCTTGCATTACCTGTCCAAAAGTATCAGAGACGGTACGATCTCAACCATATGGTTATCATCTGAGATACTTCCTTCACATATCACTCAATATATGCTCAGTCCACTTCTGTTTATTGTTATTGTACTTCTTTGTTGAATAATGCAGGCGCCTTTGTGTGTCATTGGTCCTAGTTTGACACCCACTCGAGACGCGCCAGGCAGTCAGGTAAACGAGCACAGGTTCAGGTGAGGTGAGAATGGGGTGCTAAGTGCAGTTTACCTGCCGATGTGATGGCCCTAAAACGCATCCGAGATAAAGTACAGGTGCTAGCCAAGGAGACACATGTTCTACCACGTTGCCAATGCCCACCTGTTGTTTACCAGTCCATCCAGCTGAGGTCCCTTAACTTAAACCATTGATTTTCATTACCACCATAGTAACCGATAGCCGAAAGCCAAAACAAAACATTGAGTGGAAATGTTTGGCAGAGTTTTCCCGTCCGGTGCACGTTTTGCAGTCTCTATTGCGGTCGCCTTTTGCAATTTGCTCAATTCCCAAAATAAATCACGACCAGAGGTGTGTGCGGTGTATCTGGCAGAGTCTTGAAAGATGTGGTGGCCCACATGTGCCGTCGTCCATCCCCATCGCTGGGATGCAGCCCATCCGTGGGAGCGCCAGACTCTTTGAAGCTTCTTCCGCTCTACGGCTGAATGCTCCTGATTGCTGCGCACGTCGGCCAGCAGCCCATGACTCATGGCAGCCTGCCCCTTGGAAGACGACATGGCGGATACGTAACGAAGTCTGGCGTGCGCCGCAAAAGTATTTAGGGAATAAAGCCAAGCACAACAACAACAACTAGGGGTGACGTGTCCACCCTGTGTAAAAACAACTAATTAAATCTCAAATTTAGAGTCGCTGCGAATATCTAAATATATAGAAACTGAAGAAAATAAACCCGAGTAAGAGCGCAAATGCTAAATGAAACTTAGAACATGGCGGGTATCTTTCGATCTACCTCACTGAACCACTCGACCGATGTACCTGGCTCTCCGTTCAAGAGATATTCTCTGAGTTCCAGCAACTCAGCATTCTGGTAAGTTCTGGGTCTATACTTGTTGGGCCTAGTGTACGTAATCTATACTGTGTGAATAGCACTTCCCTCTTCCCTGTTTCACGGCGGATTTAAGGCGCGGAAGTGTAATCTCATCCCATTCGACTTGCGGTTTTTGGAAGTGCGATCATTCAAGTGTGACTCTATCTGAAATTCAGTTCACAGAGCAATTGGCCAAAAACAAAAAGAGGTTGATTGCCGATTTGGGCAAATGGGTGTGTCTGTAATTGATTGAGCAAATGTACAGTGCGGATCGTAAATTCAAGAAGCTTTTCATGGGAAATTCCGTAATATTGTCTGACTGGATTCATTTTAAAACGAATTCTAATGTTTTCTATAGATGTTTCATATAATATTATTTAATTTAGTCAGCCTGAATATTGAGTATTTTTTAATTAAATTTAATTTTTTTGTTATATCATACTACTAATGTGATATCCTTTATATATTGCAACTTTTGAAAAGGAAACCAGAAGAAATGGTTCCGACCAAGTATATGTAGTTCCGCACTGTGAGTGTTCATTTGGATCAAAGCAAATCTATAAATTTCACGCCCCAGAAAACAACTTAGGAAAAGCTAATTAGTTTCTTAATGAGCCTACAGAATGCTCAGAATAGAAATTCCGATCAATTCCAGTTTACTATTTCGTACAAGGGAGAAATGTCATTAATTAATAGTAGATATTTAGTAGTCAGAACAAAGTGCAACGCAAGCATCAAACCTTGTTGCATTGTCCGTCGATTTTCCAGTATTTATTGCCAATTTAAGTCATAAACCCAGGCCAAATAATGTAAACCGGTTTCAGAATCGGATTAAGCGCGCTAGTCAAGATCGCTTGATACTAGTAGATACCTTGATGGCCGGAGTTGGAGAGCCACTTCGTGACCGGAGCTCGCTTGGAATGGTCCGATCAAGTTGGTCGAAAGTGAGAGTACTCCCGTTGCTGTGGTTCCTGCTCCAGGGGATTCCCCTGCTAGCCATTCGCCTGAAGCCCTGCGAACTGGCCGGCCAGCTGTACATACTAGATGTCCCGAAATCTGAGCTGCCCCTGTGGCTCTGCATCGCGGAGTTTGAGAGTCGATTCAACACCCACGTGGTGGGTCAGGCCAACACAGATGGCTCAAGGGATTACGGACTCTTTCAGATCAGCGATCGCTACTGGTGTGCACCTCCGAATCGGACGGAATACTACGCATTCAACGATTGCAATGTGAATTGCACTCGCCTGCTGAGCGACGACATCACCATGGCCGTTCAGTGCGCCCGGCTCATCCAGAAACAACAGGGTTGGACGGCCTGGTCCGTCTACCCGGAGTTCTGCAATGGAACTTTGGAAGCCATCGACGAGTGTTTCCAGCCGAGCAATGCCACAGATTGCTTGACCAGCGAGATGGAAGAGGTCAAAGATTGTTAGAGATAGTCTTCCCATTATGTCATCACTGCCGAAATATGTGAATTTGTGTATGCAAAATTAAAAGCTTAATTACCGTTTATACTCGACTTGTTTTATTGAATTTTCTGCGAGGTCACGGCGAGCTTAATTTATAGTGCTCAATTAACAGATTTCCTTTTTCTTTACAGCACAAGTCCGGGAGCTCTGCAAGATGTCACCATGGAAAACTCGTGTAAGTTTAAAATTTATGGTTGACTTACGTGCTACCATCGTACGTTCTTAAATTGTAATATTCCTTTACAATTTATTGTATGGCTGTAGCCTTACGAATTTTTATTTTTATAAAGTTAAACGCCTTAAATAGCAGAACAGGTCAAAAACCTCAAGAAATATCTTTAATGCGCCAATCCTTTCCAGGCTATCAAAGTTGGCTGTGAAACTAAACGCAATGTTTTTATTATACATCATGAAATTCATTGAATATTAGGATTCCGTTTTGGCAACACACACGAGCAATCGTACATTAATTCGGCCACAGTTTGCCTTTATATATTTTCTATGTGGTTGCCCCTAACCGCCAGGCTCAAAGTATCAAGTCATGAACAGAAATCTCCACTCGTCCCCTCATAACCCGAGAAGAGCCAATTTCAGTAAAGAATTGTATGATCTAAGGTGCTCTAAATCAATCTTTTTCATTTTGCAGATGCCAGTTTCGATGCGGCGCGACCGCAGGGCGGCAACCACTCGCCCATGGTGATGCAAGGGCGCTCTGTGCGCGAGCTGGAGGAGCAGATGTCCACGCTGCGTAAGGAGAACTTCAATCTGAAACTCCGCATCTACTTCATGGAGGAGGGTCAACCGGGAGCGCGTGCACATAATTCCCCCGACTCTTTAAGCAAACAGCTCATCGATGCGAAGATAGAAATCGAGATGCTGAGGAAAACCGTCGATGAGAAGATGGAGCTGCTAAAGGATGCCGCCAGAGCCATCTCTCACCACGAGGACATGCAGCGCAAAGCGGACTTTGACAGCCAGACCATAATCGATGAGTTGCAGGATCAGATTCGCGCGTACCAGGTCAGTTTGAGGTTTCTTTATAACTTTAAAAGCTAGCGCTTCCCTCTGAAAACATGCAATTTTATAGATGTATTATTGTATTATTTGTTCTCTTAGATGGCGGAGTCTGGCCAACCTGGCGCAAACACTGCAGTATTTGACTCCAATAAGCTACACCGCCTGGAGTCGGAGGTACAAAAATTGGAGCACGAACTCCAGGAGGTCGACGTGCGCAACACGGCGGCCAGGAACGAGATGGAATTCGCGATGGCCGAGCGTCTAGAGACTATTACGGCCTGTGAGGCCAAGATTCAAGAACTGGCCATTAAGAATGCCGAGCTAGTGGAGCGCCTCGAAAAGGACACCGAATCCGCTGAAACGTCAAACGTAAGTAAAGCCATTCAATAGAAATTCTCCTGTAGACTAGATAGGGGATCGGTTAAAGAGAACCTCCCTGTTTAGAAGATCATAGAGGGTCTAAAGGTCGAGATCGGGCACTGTCGGGAGGAGAACCAGAATCTGGTGACCTCCATTAGTGCCGTTGAACTCGAACTGGAGCGCCAAGCAAGTTCGATGAAGGAGGCTGCCAACACGATGGACGTGCAGCGACAGTCCATCCTCCTCTTGGAAGTGAGTTCCCAATTCCCACTCCCCCAGCCATCCTCTCCCTAACTTGCCCCCTCCTCAAGGGCACCATCAAGCGTAAAGAGAAGTCGTACGGAAGTATCCTGAACAGCCTGTTGGAGTATGAGGCATTGATAGCAAAGCTGAACGCAGAGCTGGAAATCATACGGCAACAGAATGTTTACTTCCGCGACCTCTCTGAGAACCTGCAGCAGAAGGAGCAACGGCAACTGGACCGCGGCGTGGCCGTCGTGCAGCCGATACTCACGGCGAAGAATGCCGGGGTTGGTAACACATCTTCTCTTGAACGTAGCGGCAGCACTTCCTCATTGCACTCCAACTTCTCATCGATCAGTGTTTTGTATGGCAGTCGGGGGACTTCTTCGCACCAGAGCCTTTGCCATTGGAAAGTCGGTCAGGTGAAACCCTTCCCATCCAGCGACCAGTGTGCTCAGTTCCTAAAACGTCGTCCACAGCAGCAGCATCAACCATATGCGCATCCGCAGTATCTCCACCAGCGAGGGCATCACCACAGCGGGCATGCCACTTTGCTGGCCGTGTCGGCGCCAAGTACGGCTTTCTACAACTATTCGCTGCCGAGCTTTACTGGGTTCCGGCAGTTCCTTTGGCGCTGGGGCACGTAGCTCTCAGCGTCATTCTCCTGGTAGCGCGGCTGCACACCTGCCTGCACAGTAACCAGATTCCGCTCCAAGGGTCCTGTGGGGGACACGATTTCTTCGGTGGAATTTTGCTGTCCTTGCTGCCGTATCTCTTCAACCGGATTTGCCGCTCGTCTAACTTGGACGCATTCAGTTTCTGCTTTTGACCATCGCCTCCTCTTATTCGTTCCGGTTTTGTTGATCGTTGCTAAAAATCGAATCGATTCCGAAGTTTCAATATGAACGATGTCCCATCTAAAAGACGTCGACAAATTATTCGTTAAAGTGTATTAAATTTGATCCCATTGTATGTCCCGACCCAATTGAATGTATGTTACTGAACTCAATTAAATGTAAAAGCTTATCCTAAGCGAAGATCTGTGTTGATTACTTCCAAAGCTGTAGCCTTTTCCGGTTTTCTCTGATCACTTGCAGACCAAGCGAGAACTGGGTGCCCAACTGGCGGACAAGATGTGTGAGCTGCAGGACGCCCAAGAAAAGCTCAAGGAACGCGAGCGGATCCACGAGCAAGCCTGTCGCACCATCCAGAAGCTGATGCAGAAGCTGAGCAGCCAGGAGAAGGAAATTAAGACGCTCAATCAGGAGAAGGAGCAGTCAGTCAACAAGGAGGTAAGGACTAAAAGACTAGTATTAATTAATTTCTAAAGCTTACTTAATTATGTTCTCTAAGACTAATACTGTTCGTAAAGATAAACTAAGAGACTCAATACAATAACATTTCAAGTTTGTTTTGTCATTATAAAGAAATGATCACTCGAGGGCGCTGCTCAGAGTGCCAATTGGGTCGCTAAAATTTTAAAAATACGTAAAGATGTTTCGCTTTTATTCTGGGTACAAATATGTGTGACACACATATGTCACGCAACACACAGCTAAATATTCATGACACAGAAATGTTTCGTTAAGAGATTTAAAACTAAAATGAAAAACCTCCACCAAATTTTTTGGTAAATTGATCCAAAATAGAAAAATGCAAAAGTATCCAAAACTGTTATGGAATTTTTGTACAAGCCACTGTTAAATAGTGAGAGTTTCATTAGAGAATCTGGAAGTGGTTGCTAAATAACACATAATAATCAAAATGTACATTTCTTTTAGAACGACAGCGTCAAGGCGACTATTTCGCCATCCACCACGGGCCGCTCGATGAGTGACAACGAGGCCAGCTCCATGGAAATGTCCACCAATCTCAGGGTGCGTTACGAACTTAAGATCGCCGAACAGGAGGAGAAGATCAAGCAGCTGCAGGTGGAAGTCAAGAAGAAGACGGCCAATCTGCAGAACCTGGTGAACAAGGAGCTCTGGGAGAAGAATCGGGAGGTGGAGCGCCTCACCAAGCTGGTGGCAAATCAACCGAAGACGCTGCCGCAAATTGGCGAGGAGTCTGCCGGCGAAGCAGATCTTCAGCAATCCTTCACGGAGGCGGAGTACATAAGGGCACTGGAGCGGAATAAGCTGCTGCAGCGCAAGGTGGACGTGCTCTTCCAGCGCCTTGCAGACGATCAGCAAAATTCAGCTGTGATTGGGCAGCTCCGTTTGGAACTCCAGCAAGCTCGCACGGAAGTGGAGACATCAGACAAGTGGCGCCAGGAGTGCGTCGACGTTTGCAGTGTACTGACCAATCGATTGGAAGAGCTGGCCGGTTTCCTCAACTCTCTGCTGAAGCACAAGGATGTACTTGGCGTGTTGGCTGCCGATCGACGACATGCCATGCGAAAGGCTGTGGATCGCAGCTTGGATCTCTCCAAGAGTCTCAACATGACTCTGAACATAACTGGTGCATCATTGGCCGATCAGAGCCTCGCGCAGCTGTGCAATCTCTCCGAGATCTTGTACACAGAAGGCGATGTTAGCCACAAAACTTTCAATTCCCACGAGGAGATCCACGCCGCCAGTTCTATGACTCCCTCGGTAGAGAACTTGAAGGCGGAAAACAAGGCTCTTAAACGGGAGTTGGAGAAGCGACGCAGCTCTGAAGGACAGCAGCAGAGAAAGGAGCGTCGCTCCCTGCCATTACCCTCCCAGCAGTTCGATAACCAAAGCGAATCGGAGGCCTGGTCAGAGCCAGACCGCAAGGTTTCCTTGGCACGCATTGGCCTGGATGAAACATCCAACAGTTTGGCGGCGCCGGAGCAACCGGTCAGCGAGTCGGAGAGCGAGGGAAGAGCCTGCGCCACACGTCAGGATCGCAATCGCAACAGCGATCGCATTGCCCAGCTGGAGGAGCAGATTGCTCAGAAGGACGAACGCGTCCTGAACGTGCAGTGCCAGTTGGTGGAGCTGGACAACAGATACAAGCAGGAGCAACTGCGCTGTCTGGATATCAGCCAACAACTGGAGCAGCTGCGAGTCATCAACGAGGCTCTGACTGCAGACCTGCAGGCTATAGGCTCACACGAGGATCAGCGATTGGTGGAGCTACAACGCCAGCTGGAGCTTAAGTCCCAGCAGATTGATCAACTAAAGCTGGCCCAGAGCACTTTGACTGCGGATTCCCAGATCACCGAGATGGAGTTGCAGGCTTTGCAGCAGCAGATGCAGGAAATGGAGCAGCAACATGCCGATTCAGTGAGCAACCTGCAATCCCAATTGGATCAACACAAACTGGAGGCCATGCAGCAGGTGAAAGAGCTTGAGCGTCTGCACGAGGAGGCTCTTGAGCGCGATTGGGTGCCACTGACGACTTACCAGGAGCAAGCTCAACAGCTGTTGGAGCTGCAGCGATCCTTGGACTATCACCAGGAGAACGAGAAGGAGCTGAAGCAGACTCTAGTCGAAAACGAGCTGGCTACACGGGCCTTGAAGAAGCAACTGGACGAGAGCACCTTGCAGGCCTCGAAGGCTGTGATGGAGCGCACAAAGGCGTACAACGACAAGTTGCAACTGGAGAAGCGCTCCGAGGAACTAAAGCTGCAATTGGAGGCACTCAAGGAAGAGCAGAAGAAGCTGCTCCAGAAGCGCTCCAACAGCAGCGATGTCTCTCAGTCCGGTTACACTTCCGAGGAGGTGGCAGTGCCCATGGGGCCACCCACGGGTCAGGCTACATCTTCCAAGCTGGCTGCTGCTGCAGTGGTGGCCCAGAGGGTCAACACTTCGTCCCCCGATTTGGGTATAGAAAGCGATGCCGGAAGGATTTCCAGCGTGGAGCTATCCAATGCCCAACGAGCTATGCTTAAGACTGTAGAGATGAAACACGAGGGTGCCACCATCCAAACGACAAAGCCAGAGGGTGAGTTCGGTAGAATTTTGCAACCAAGAGATCACTTAACTAAGTCTTTTGTTTTTTCTTTCACAGCAACCACATCACCCGACAGCAAAACCAACATGGCAACTGCTGCAGCCACAGTTCACGACTGTGCCAAGGTAGATCTTGAAAACGCCGAGTTGCGGCGCAAACTAATTCGCACCAAGCGCGCATTCGAAGACACCTATGAAAAGTTGCGTATGGCTAACAAAGCAAAAGCACAAGTCGAGAAAGACATCAAAAATCAAATACTAAAAACGCACAACGTTCTGCGAAACGTTCGCTCAAACATGGAGAATGAGTTATAACGATCGCGCCGACGACCAGAATATCAGCATTAACCCGAGAGGCCATATACCCAACGTTCATTTGCCATTTTCAAATCTTGCCATTTTAATTTGTGTCTGCATTGTATTTTGTTGTCTTGTTGCTAACTTGATTTTGATTTATTTATTATTCTTGTGTTTAAAGAGAACTAAAACATCGAACTTATTAATACGAAGTACCCATGCATTTTCTAAAGACTGTTGAGGGAATCGAACCCATTGAATGAAATATCACACACCTGTTTTTAGCACAACACAAAGTTAACAGAATATCTAAGTGCTGATAAAATGTATCTAACCCGGCGCACTCATTCATATTGAATGACTCATGTATATTAGAATGTATATATCCTCCTAGTACCTAAACATTTACGAGATGTGTCGAATAACCCTACTTTTTTTATCACTTGCGTGTAGTTACTGCTTTATTAATGTATCTCCTACTGCATAATTGCTCTTAATCCCTGATTTCAGTTAATCATCGAAACGGATATTGAAATAATTGTTTGAGTTATACGCCAAAACGGCTTAACCACGTTGCCATCCAATAACTCTGTTTCGAAGCATCCCTTTGTACAATGTGTAAAAAGTAGGGGCGGTGTCCTGGAGAACAAGACCTAGTATTTAAGTGATTTGTACCCTGTCCATTAATGAAATAAACAATTGCGTTAGAATTACATTTGTTCCTTGTGCTTTATTTGGTGGTGTGCCATAAAAAGAAATTGAACAAAAAGAGATATAAATGTATTGGAGTATTTAAAAATTGTGTTAGTTCTTTTATTCCAGGAAACTAAGATAAGTCACCACAAAATATATAATTATTTGTTGTCTACTTGGAGTCTTTCTTATTTTGGGCACTTGAATATTACAAAAATCACTCTTATACGGTGGTGTCACATAAATCGCTTAGCATTGAATTCGGAGCGGAATCTATGTTAGAGAACGTAAGAAACTAGGCACAAAAGGTTTGTGCTCTTAATAAGATATTTTCTTTTTAATATTGTCTAACGAACCTTTTGAACGGCCCGCTAACGATATTCGATAAACAGCAAACAGGTGTTTGGGACAGCGCTGCCAGATCTGCTGAAAAGCGAATGCAACCGTGCCAGCTGCTCATAATAAAAAGCGCAAAATGATAAAAAGCAAAAGCAAGTGTCGCGACGTGTTTACAATAGTTATAGGGCCGTAAAGCGTTAAGACCAATCGAGTTCCAAGTCCAGATAGAGGAAATAGGGTACACCGGTGTAAAAGCACCTTATCGGTCCAGTTGCGGCTTTGTTTACCGCCTTATCAAAACATATATGTGCAGTGTACATATGTATTTACTTATTTCCTGCGCTTAAATAGAATTCCGCCCAATCCATCAGTGCGTAAATATTAGTGCGGGTGTAGTGTACGGCCTTTATGCTTGCTCGCATAAATGATTTTCCCTTCTTCGAGGAATTGAACTGAACGGATTGTGTGCAGAAACAAACGGAAGCCAAACAAGGGCCGCGCTTTTCTTGGTTTTCCTTCTGCGATTGTCTCGGATGTTTATGCTCGGTCACCAGTTGCTCTCAAGGAATGCCCTCCATTTCACGCCTTCGGCGGTCGTATCGCCGCAGCGAAACCCCCGAACCCGGCCTCCTAAATACCTGTGAGTAATTCCACACCTCAAGCCGTGCAAGTTCGAACTTCTGTAGTCTATAAGCCGTGGGTCCCAGTCAATCTGTGTGGCTTTCTGGGAAATAGTAATCTGCGTTATGCATATTTATTTAAAATTTTTATTTTTTTCTTTTTAATTTTAGTTGAACTAACTAATTCTTTTTCAATAAGTCAATAAGTTCTGATAGAAACACGCTTTAATTAATGGAACTATTATCAAGTTATACTAAGAAAAGTATAATGAGTCACCGAACTTAGGTTCAAGGGGCTTTTATTAAAGATAGCCCCTAAAAATAATATGATTGTATTCCGTGAAATACTACGATGAATGATTGCTTATTTACTCATACTGCGATAAACATAGGTAGTCAGTAAGACTTGGACTTACACTAATATTTTAAATCCTTCCGAGAAACATGCAAAATAAAATTCATTATAGCAAAGTAAGTCTGTACTTTCCAAAACTACTCTTATAAAACGCCCCCTAAAAATATAATTAACCAGGAAATATTAATAGAAGACCTTGTGAATCTCGGTCGCTCACAATAAAACGATAAGATTACTTTAACTGCACCTGGATACCAAGTCTACCTCACCAATTCCAAAAATTAAAAAAAAAAAAATAAAAAAGAGAGTTGGCCCATGAGGGGATCGAACCCGCGACCTTCGCGTTATTAGCACGACGCTCTAACCAGCTGAGCTAATGGGCCGCGGTGACTCGCTGCGGCCAAAAGAAACTTGGGCTGCAAAAAGGAAACCACGCGTATGCCAGAAATAGTTTCGTATGGAAAATGTAAAGTATAAACAGTCGCATTTTCATAGTTGCCCAATTTATCTCGTAGTTTATTTAGTGCCCGGCCTGGCCCACATTCGAGCGGGTATTCCTGAGCGACACATATATTTTTGAAAACTTTTCACTCACATCGGCTCTTCGGCTGAAGGGCTCGGGCATTCGTGGACCGAAGGCGGCTGGGCTGTCGTTGTCGTCGATGTCCCTTTTCCGTTCTCCTTGTTCCCGTGGAGGATCCGCAGTTGGCTTTTGACTTCGGTTCGGTTTGGACGTGCTTTTTTCGGCTGCGGCGCTTCCGCCAGCAGCAGTTGTTTTGACATTGCCGTGGGAAATCGTTGAAGGCGGCCCCGCCATCCCGCCATCCCGCAATCCCGCTCCTTTTCGTCCTGCTTGCAATTACGGCGTAGCGTAATTCGAGAGGTGTAAACACTCAATTTAGCACTGCAGTCGGGGCACCTGAAGTCGCGAGTGCAGCTCGATAATCTGAAGGTTTCCGCCGTGAGCGACGTTTTAATTATTTAGACTGCCACAGATTTATGCTGGGGAGATAGATTCCACTTGAAGGAGTATAGACACTCGAATCTCCGCCAGCGAAAGCGTGCCCCGTTCTGATATGCGTGACAACAAAAAACCATTACCCCCAAATGTCAGAGCTGCAATGAATTTCTGATGTATTAGCCCGAATTGAGGCCTTTAAAGTCGCTCGACTGATGGCAGCGTCTCCTTCGCCAGTTGTTCCGGTTCTCAACACCTGTCAGAGTCAAGGCCCTCGAATTGGGCATGGGAATTCGGTAAGGGAAGTCGGTTTGGAGACGACCATGGAACCACCCACCAAATTAGAGGTTGAGCGCCTTACATAACGAGATTGGGAACGATTTAGTAGCCACAAGTGCCTTGAGAGTGCCTGCAGACCTTGAATCCTGACCAAGAAGTGCCTTGGGAGCCAGTCCCGATTAGAGAAGCCCTCAAATGTCGGGCAACTACCAGCGCCAGAGCCTGGAGCTCCGGAGTCCGGACCACGGATCCGTGGACGATCCCGATGGACGTCTGCGGAACCTTTCGGGGTCCTCGGCCAGCCAGCGACGGCGGCAGCAACGCGTGGCCCAGCAGAGGCAGGACTCGTGGTTCCGGCACTCTATGCCGCCGGCCATTAACAGGGACTTCGAGTCCCTGGAGCACCTGACCCCGCGGGCGTCGGACGGCCTGGATGAGCAGCTGGCCGCCTCCGTGTCGCATAGTGTCCACAGCGGCGGCAGCGTTACGCTGTGCGGACCCACGGATCACTCCAGCATCCACCTGAACAGTGCCAATAGCAACCTCGGCTTCATCGACTCGGACACGCCCAACACACCCGTGACCCCGGTCTCTGGTCTGCAGCCTCCTGCCTCGGTTTCCACCTCCGTGGCTGGGACCCTGTCCTCCCGTCGACGGTCGTCCAACCGCAAGGACTCCAAGGGCTCCATCTTATCACGCCAGAGCGGCAGGAGCCGGGTTTCCGTCCTGGCACAACGGGGCCTGCGAATGACCGCCTCATTTCTGCGAAGGAAGCGAACGGAGTACGAAGGTGAGTGCGGTTGGATTCCCAAGAATGCCTGGCATTCCATAGGCTAGTCACCATCTGTAGATGCTGCTCGTGGGTCGGGGCATGGGTTCTGCTGGCATTTCCTCACTTTGTTGCCTCCCTTTTCTCGCTTGGATCAATACCCTTGGCGCCCCGTAGTCTGGAGCTCGGTGGAGCGAGGGTGCGGTTTTTCACTGCCAATGCCTCCCGGAGATTTGTTTGCCAACTTTTTTATTTGTTTAGAGACCGTACTTTTCGATTGGCCGGTTCAATATAAACAAATATTGGTTTTGTATAAATCGTATTGGTTTACGAAATTTGCAAGAGTTTGCGGCTTTAGCAAGATACGAGAATTATGTCTTCTACATAGAAGAAGCGCAAAATAAATGTAGTTCTGTTGGATTGTTATTATGTATTTGTGATATTTTATAGTTGTTATGGGTTTTATTTAAAGCGACTGATAATAACTTTTGGCAAAAAAGTGTCCGTAAACAATTTATTTGGTTTCTCCAATTTTTTTGGTTTTAAAATTTAAACTCTTAAATTTTCTTCAATTTTATAATTAGGTTTTGAATTGTCTTTATCAAGTTGCTAAGGGAAAAACTTTGCAACGTTACAAAATATAATAGATTCGTTTCCCTAAACAGACGTAATAAATAATTTACAGCGGGATTTGTAAAGCACAGATAATAAATACTTGTTAACTTACTTTTCCGTTGGGGTACAATTAAATTCAAAAGAGTAAATATAAATGTGCTCTTTAAATTAGAGGGATTGCGTTCATTGTCAGGCATTCTTGATAAAGAAATCAAAATTTATTCTTCTTTATTGACGACTGAAAAATGTTGTAAAATATTTGAAGTGACACAAAAAAAGGCAATTTTAGTTTACAGCCCGAAAACAGAGAGATAACTGAATTTAAGTACACATAAAGTCTGAGATTTTTGTTTGTCATTGTTCTTAAATAAATAGTTTGATTGATAACTTAGAAAATATTTTAGAAAACTAAAACCCATATTAATCAAATATTGTTTGAGGAGCATTTACGGTAGTTTAGGCAAATGAAGCTCTATGAAATTAATTTAAAAGGAAAGCTTGGAAAATGATGACTTGAAGATGTTGCAATAATAAATTTACAGCCAGAAACCCTCGTTTGGTACTTCAAAAATTACGCTCACTTAAATTCAGTGGCAAGGAGTAATCCAAAAATGTGCAAATGAAACAGACAGGGATTTTATATGTCATTCCCAGCCATGTCACAGATACCTCACCCGATTGTACTGGGCGTTGAGTATGCAAACGCCGTAACTGGCTTGCCACTGTGCCGTCCTGCTCCCCGGCCGAACTTAAGGCCCCACCCGGCAGCCAACCCCTGCGGACTGACCCAGATTGCATGTTCGGGCGGCGTGGCCCACAGGAAGGGCACGTCCTGCTGCCGCATGTGTGGCATTGGACGGAGGGGACTGGACTCACAAGTCACTGCTGTCGAGCACTCAAATGAGCGGAAGCAGCAGTAGAATCGAAAGCCTTGCCGGCTGCAGTTACATCTACGAGTTGGTTTTTATTGCTCTTAACTTAAGCTAGACAGTCTTCTGGGCCTGGAGGACCCAATCCCGCAGTTCGGCCACGTTGGCGAAAACGCCGGGATAATTGGCGAGGGCGCACTCCCGTCCCCAGGAGACGATGCCCACCAGTTGGCCTCCGGATACCAGAGGCCCGCCAGAGTCGCCCTGGCAAGCATCCGTGTTCGCCGCCGCTGCACAGATCATGGTCGCCATGACGGAGGAACCGTATCCGTACGTGGAGCTGGCGCACTGCGAACGCCCCACTATTTTGGTGTTCGCATAGAGCAGCGTCGCCGAGGAGGAGCCGCCGGAGTAGGAGGTCTTGCCCCAGCCCGAGATGCTGGCCGCTGATCCGTGGGCTGGCGTCGCAGTAGCCATCGCAATGGCCTTGATGGTGGAGCCAAAGGTCAGCGACGACTGCAGGCGCACCACACCGATATCGTTGACCTTGGTCTGGTAGTTGTATCCCTCGTGCGCCTTCATGGCAGCGACCTGGATGAGAACGCCTCCGTAGGTTCGCTTGTTGGATCCCGCTCTGATCTGGAGGTTGGACACCGTGGTTGGGGAGTCCAGGCAGTGGGCGGCGGTCACAATGATGTTGCTGCTGATGATTGACCCTCCGCAGAAATGCGCTCCGGAACGCTGAAGGGAAACCTGCCAGGGATGTTCCTCAATCGAAGTGGCTGTGCCGCCTACGATCCTGCCATCCTGCGGAGATTGGGGTTCCAGACCCAGGGGGATGACTGCGCCATTCGTGATGGCCAACAGGGCTAGCAAAGTGACAATCTGCAGGAACATGTTTGTGGTAGCGGTCTTCGACTTGGGCTGGCTAACTAGCTGCCCTCTAGGGCCTTTTATAGCCACGAATGGCGATTACCATTGGGCATTGCCCGTGTGGATAAGGGAGTCAAATGACACGGCCATATATCATCCCTATCAAAGGCTGATTGCGCGGGACCATCTTTCTGCAATTGTCTTTGAGTGCTGGCAGGATTATAGGTGCTCTAAATTGCCTGCCGTGTGGCTATCGATTTGTTAACCGACGCGGTGAGATAGGTCAGTGGCAGAGCTTAGACTTATCGTTAGAATGCTTGTTTTGACGTCTCAACGGGGCCGTAATCCGTCCTCTGCTCTCTCCTGCGACTGGCTGGGCCTTACCAATTGTAAATATTTCAAATGCAGATTACTCCTTCCGCCTAGCACAAAGAAAACGTTGTAAATTGCATGCCCTCTTACGTGCGTTGAATGGAATCGAAGGCCAAATCAGTCGTAGCCAACTGCCGAGTGGCTGATGCTTTTAATACGAACACACTAAATATAAATAAGTACAAATCATGAATAACTCATTGGCCATTTGGTCCGCTTTCTAGCCAGCCGGAGGACATGGGAAATGCATTAAAAACAACTGACAGGCCCACATCCCTCTGCCCGGCAGGACATGGGCAGCCATTTATTCCGCAATTAGGTTAAAAGTGTCACGTTCAGTTAACAACTTCCGCTTGTAGCTTGTGTTTGCTCGCTGTGCCTTTTGCAATATGGTCGTCATGGTGGGCTGGAGTCATAAATTGGACTTAGTGCTTCGCGAAGTAAGTTTTCGACTCTGGCGGCATGCTTCGGCGCTGGAAAAACCACATACAAATCAATATGGAACGGGCCCTGCCATCGCCATACTTACCAAGTCGTTGTCGGACATCAGGTGTCTCTTCCAGCTGGTCAAGTTATCCGAGTAGCAGAAGTGCTCCACCACCCTGTTGAAGGTCACGTTCTTCTTGGGCCTCGACCCCTCCTCTTCGGCACCGTCACCTCCGGCCCCATCCAATTCCTCGTCTTTTAAAATTAAGATGGACTTGAGCATCGAGTTCGTCGGCTGTTCCTCTGACATGGTTGAAATTGGTGGACAAATATGCAAATTCTGATGTTTAATATTCGTTTTAAATACGTTTGATTACTAAGAACAGGTTAAGTTGTTGTGTCAATAGAAACAAAGCCTATTAAATGAGGATTTTAAGGAATCCTAAATTTTTCGGAATTGAATCAGTAAAGAGTCTTTAAGCACACACAGATAAGATGTAATCCATATTCGGTAATTTTTTGATAGATGGCCTGCCACCAAAAAAATATTACTAATCCGGGTTGAGGTCGTTAGGGCAATGTTTTGCCCATTATTCCTTGAATTAAGGAACATGACACACCTAGCTATGGGCCAAAATTTATATTAGTGAAAAAACTGATTTTCTGCAAGCATATCTCCATGCCCATTATTCCTTGAATTAAGGAATATAACTATATTGACACAGCTAGCCCAAGCTAGTGAACAAAACAGATTTGCTGCAAGAATATGTCCATCCCTCTCGCACTCCATTTAGCTAAGTAACGGGTATCTAATAGTCGAGGCCATCGACTATAGCGATTTCTCATTTTTTTTAATATCTAGGTTATTTACTTATTTTTTCCACCTAGATTTCGTTCTAAGCTTTAAAAATCAGGTTAAACAAACAATTTTTGAGCAAAAATGTTTTTTTGAATCTCAAAATCACTTATCAAAATGTGCAAATAACAATTGTTTTCAGTAACTCGGAAAAAGAAAAATATTTGTCAGAAGTGGGATTCGAACCCACGCCCTCAGAGAGGACCAGAACGCTCATACACTTTCGTTCAGAAAGCAAGATTTGAAACCTTGAGTCTGGCGCCTTAGACCGCTCGGCCATCCTGACACTTGATTTAGGCGCCGCCCAATTTCTTGTCTTAAGTTACTCAATGGAAAGTGGGAATGGGGAGCAATAAATTAGGATTTTCTCCGTTTACCGATTTATTTTCTAAAAGCATTTTCAACTCGTTGCTGAGATAAGATCGCTCAATAAACCGTTTAGCTTGATTGCCAAAGCAAATTAAGATACCCTACACG
This sequence comes from Drosophila subpulchrella, assembly GCF_014743375.2. Taxonomy (NCBI): domain Eukaryota; kingdom Metazoa; phylum Arthropoda; class Insecta; order Diptera; family Drosophilidae; genus Drosophila; species Drosophila subpulchrella. Next base: position 364,269 of record NC_050611.1, on the reverse strand, counting down.
CGCAGCAGTTGGGCAGCTGAAGGGGCGGGTAATTCAATCATCCTTGATGGCAAATTGAATTGACATTTCACTTAGCTGTCCTGCAAGAAATAGACCACGTTAGATCATCCTTGTCGGCTTTATGTGACATCACCGCAGGATACTTTGTGCCCTAACGTGCACGGCATGAGATAAAGCTAGCAGCCGTCCATAATAGGGCTAGGTTATCTGGGTTTTGTACGAAAAGCTTGCGGGGCACATTTTCATCACCTACTTTTTAATTTTCAAAGTGAATTAAAAAAAAATTAAAAAAGTTATCGTTGGCCCATGAGGGGATCGAACCCGCGACCTTCGCGTTATTAGCACGACGCTCTAACCAGCTGAGCTAATGGGCCATGTGAAATCCGTTGTCAAATGTCGAATTTAAGTAAGGAGATGAATTAACAGAACTGTTACGCTATTTAACATTGTCAGTTCTGTTGTGAGCAACTGGCATACCACCACAAGCAGAACCGTTCTCTCACTGTTATACTCTCTGTATACACGGGCAGAACTAGCGATTCGGACGACCGTTTGTCATATGTCAGGATGGCCGAGCGGTCTAAGGCGCCAGACTCAAGATTCGAAATCTTGCTTTCTGAACGAAAGTGTGTGAGCGTTCTGGTCCTCTCTGAGGGCGTGGGTTCGAATCCCACTTCTGACAAATTTTTTTTTGGTTGTTTAAGAGTTTTTGTTTTTTGAAAGTGTAAAGTAAAATTGACATTTTTTGTTTTGGTCACGGTTTTTTTTGAATGCAGTATGGAGATTTTCCCCTCCCAAGGTAACATGGTTTCCATAAAAACTCCTTAAATTTGTTTATTATTTGTTAAACTGATTTACTTCAGAGCCGATGTACAATCAAAGGAGATTTGTTTGGCCAACAGCCTTCCTTTTTTTTTTTTGTTATTAATTTCCGGAAATGCTTTTCGCGTGAATAATGAATTATTGATCACAATGTCCAGTCACTAAGTCAAATCTGACTCCAAATGAGAGGATTGCATTGCTTTTAATTTAATCAGCAATCCTCTTTCTTAATGCAATGCATTCAAAAAATGTGTAATCTTATTTTTAACTACGGAAACTTATAGGTTTACATAATTTATATTTTCATGTTTTATTTTAGGAGGAGTAAATTATTTATATTTATTTTATGGTTATTTATTGCAAAATAGAACCACTGCTTATTATTACAACTTTCGAATAAAAAAGCTTTTCTAGTTGAGATTTATTTTTGGTTTTGCACTTTTCAAGCCGTTTGATTCAGCACTTTTCTGTTATACGCCTTTTGCCAAGATTATACGCATGGCCCATTAGCTCAGCTGGTTAGAGCGTCGTGCTAATAACGCGAAGGTCGCGGGTTCGATCCCCTCATGGGCCAGTCTGACTTTTTTTTTAGCGTTTACTGGCGCGTAGGCTGATTATCTTTAGGCTTGGTCCTTAGTCCTTTCATATCATTTGTCAGCCTGACACTTGGCCTTCCAGTTCTGACATCCAGATGGGTGATAACTAATAACATACCGTGCTGCGTGTGTGTAAATCTTGATAAACCGTCAAAGGGGAGTTACAAAGGGCCACCGCCGGCCCAAATTGATTTCTTGAGCGGTTACTTCCCGCGGTCTGGCAACCCACAGCCGCCCGCTAGTACACAAATCAAAACACGCCCCACCCCACCGAGGCAAACACTTGATGTTGGGTTGCTCTGTTGCTTCGCCACTCGGGGCTCTCTGCTCACTTTTTCAGCTTTTCAGCATTTCAGTCGCTTTTCGAACCGCCGAGCAAAAAGTCGTGCCAGCGGACAGGCGCCTTTTGGACCGGTTAACGAGGTCGACGTGTTGAACCAACGCGAATTGTTACTGACAAAAGTAAATACTGGATATCTGATACTTAGTCACAATGTGCGACAGACTCTTACGGTGATCTCAGTGATGCACAGTCATCCGAAACACAAATCGCTTTCGGATATTAGTGACGGCATTTAAAAACACCCACAAGACCCGCGCCGCGAAAGGTCAAATGTAATTATTGGGGTACTAGGTGGGACATTTGTTGCATGGACAACAACCACCTCCGTATAGCTTGTATTCACGAAAATTCGGGCTACCGCGCCAATTCATCGTTTGATTTTCATATGCTATGCTATGCTACGACCAATGAAGAGTAGCAGCTGTATAATCAAATCCACAGAATGTATGGGAACAGTGAAAAAAATATCTTGCGAGAATAGATTGCTATATTTCTAATGTAAAACAATATATAAAAATGTATAGTTCAAAAAACTATATTTCAACCAATCAAATACTAAAACTTAAGATGCCAAAGTTGTTTCAAAATAATAATTTGACATGCTAAGACATAACAATTGTTACCAGCACAGAGTAACCACCCTCGCTGGGAGGATTTTTTCTCCATGTAATGGCAAACACAGCATGGAAAACACAATTTGAAAGCGTGTTTTATTATCATCCACTCATTGGCAATGCCACGGAAAGACGATTCGCTTTCGTACCGCTCCTCTCTGGTACTCTCTGTTTTCTCCCGATCCTCTCTATGTTAAGTACCGCTCTTCTTTTGTTTTGCAATTGCAATTGTTAATTGTAAATGCTGTTCAGACCAGTTTTCTTTGCCATTTGTTGGCGTCATCGGTAATACGCTCTCTTTCGCGACTCTTTTCCCTTTTATCGGGCATTAGCCGCATTTGCAGTTGCATGTGCGAACCAATTTACTGGTAAATTGCATTAGTCCCACAGAAATCGACGGGGTTTGCAGGTGCGATCGGTTGGTCACATCCGTTTAGTGTCGGGCGATATGTCACTACTATATTGGTGCGCTGGGAGCCAGCAGATCCACAGACTCGAAGGTAAACACTAGTGAGTCAGTCGTCACCGTTGTGACACACTGTGTATAGTATAGTTAATGCCCAGCTGATCAGTGCCCGTTGTTTGCCAAATCCGCGACTGTGTAGAAAGTCTTTCTCTTATTAATTTTCGTCACTTTTGCTTTCATTTGCCAAACTCAAATTAATTAGACGATCGGCGAAGGGAAAACAAAACATGTTGTGCTAAAAATACACGAAAATTAAAATAAGTGACTTGACAGTTTCGTCACGCTGCCCTGAACTTTCCATGCAGCTGGGAAATTGGGGGGGTATGCACCTCTGTCTTGAGTCACCCCGCACTTATATAAGAGTATACTATCGTAATGTAGCCTAGCATTACTGTTCCCTGAACTCAAGGGTGGAGGTGTTCCAAGAAATGCGGGCCTTTTCTGGGGGCCAACTAAACAAACGATGACACAGTAATATTGGTCGACTGCCAATTATTCTGTATTGATTGCCTGTGGACACTTTTGTCGTCTAGAGGATCCCACTCCAGCCCTCGGAAATGAGGTGACACCACGGAGTGTGCTCTGTGTGTTTTGTATCTGTTTACTTTTCACAGATAAGCAGATAAGTACAGACACACTTCACTGTATCGCTCGGTGCCTGAAACGCGGGCCTGCTCGGTCATAATTATCACCTCTCTTTAGGGAAATTATTCCCCAACTCGTTGGCAGTACTGAACCGTTCAAGTGCAGCCCAAATGTTTAATTTAGGATCCCAGGCCAGTGCGGATTTCGACAGCTGTATAATTAGTTCTGTTTGGGCCCAGTAGAGATTGTTCTCTTACAGTATGCACTCCCTTCTGGCATTCCTGCGGTTGGATTAATATGAAATCCACAAATAAGTAAATTCGCTTGGAATGAATCCAAAATACCTACTTATTCCTATGTCTACGGTGGTATTTTTAGACGCCGTCGCGGCTGGCAGAATAAATTTTAATAGCGTCGCAGATATGTGTATATTTGTAGCCACATATGTTTTCGAGACAGATCTACTTGAACCGATTTACGTCAGACTCCATAAGAGAAAAATCGAAATTAGCACCAGCCTGCCTTCGTTTTCCCTAGATCCAACTGCACCTCATTGTGGAGACCTTTGCCTATAAATATTAAAGACCTATTTCCCTCCAAGTCCAATTGAGTATATCATTTGTCGATTTTCCATGGCAGGTGTAATTGCGTTTGTTTGTTGTTTGCATCAAGGCCATCGGGAGTTGATTACAGGTACTTACATGGCTCGCAGAATGCAAGGCATTTCCAAAGAAACTGGATCAATCGATAAACCCCAACGACCCTTGGCTGCAGTTGCCTTTCAGGAATCCAATTTCCAAATCCCACACGTGCACCGCCACCGGAAAATCCTTTGACAATCGAACCCCTGATGGGCGTTTTAATGACTCTGCGGGTGCCATAATTCGCTGTGTTGTTGTTGCTCCGGGTGACCATATAGTTATGGCCTGAAAGCACGTACATACATGGCACGCAAATAGAAAACTTTGTTCATCACTTGGCCAGCGCAGACAGCCCAAAAGGCGCTTCGTTAGCTTCCGGATTGCGAGGTCGATGCTCGCTGGACTATCCTACCCATTCATGCCCACTCTCACTCCCACTCCCCTTATCATATGTGTTTTAATTTCTTTACCTGTCTACCTGTCGTGTTTACCTGACCGCACGAGGTGGGCCTCCTGGGGGAACTGGCCGTTTGTTGGGGTTAGTTAATCCAAAGTAAATTGCACAGACCCTGAATCAAAGCGGCTATATAAACAGATTCAAAGGATACCATGTATCCCAGTGCCGTATTCTGAATTCAGTTCATTGTTGATTGGCTGGTTGGTTCCCTTCTTCGCCTAATGACAGCCAAATTACCTCCTCAAGTGGGCAGTTAATCAATACCAGGTCATTGGAAAAATAGTTGCAGAAAAACTGAGCTTTTTGACGTTTTTGCTAACGCAGAGCTTAAAAATGGATTAAAAATCCGTATGGCTTATCTGGAAATTGTATTTTAAATATACAAATAAAAAACCAGCTTCAATCTCGTTCTTCATGTCACTCAACAAGTACATACGCATAAAAATATTTCTAAAATAAGAAGGTTTGAGATTATACACTTATTTTATTTATATATTTTTTTTTGACTCACATATATTATTGGCGGACTATTATTTTGTTGTATTGTGTTGATTTTCTGTTGAAAGCTGTGATAATATTTATATTGTGTTAATAAGGAAAACAATATCAGCCGGGCTTTCAATGAGAATTTTGGTTCACACAAACCCACACATTTTGTACATTTTGTTGTTTTTTGTTAATTTTTGCATCTGTTTTATTACAAAAGATTGAGCTTATTCGATGATTAAATGCCTTTGTGAATTTGGTTGCGCCTCATTAAAATGACTTAACCCCAAACATGTGCGTGCAAGTTAAAATAAATTAAAAAAGCGAATTATAAAATGCTCAAGTTCCCAAGTTGTTTACGTGTGCAGTACCTCAGCAAGCTTTTGAAAATCAAGCAATGATGATAAAAACCGGCAACGTTGAACTAAAATGACAGTTAAACGCAAAATCCAAAGTGCAATAGAATTCGCGATTGCGAAAAGTCTCGGCGGTCCTTCGAGTAAAACCACTAATTGAATCGTGTCGTGTCGCAACAGATAAGATCCGGAAGGTGAGTGCAGAGTGGAACTAATTGCAGTGCGACCCATGCCAGTCGCAGAGCCATGTTAGAATGGCGGACCCCGGCAAAAACGAGAGGGACGCACACAACGGAGCGGGCAGCGACCGCAGCCACGCCCAGAATGGGCGCAACGGACACGGTCAAGGACGACAGCAGCAGCAGCAGCAGCAGCAGCAGGACCAGTCCGCCTCCAGCCAAGCCACCTTCGACGCCAGGAGCTTGTGGCCGAGCATACAGTCCTGGATCGGCAGCGGCGTCCGGCGGATGAGGAGCCAGCTGCTCCGGCGGACAGCCACCACCGGTCCAGAGGTGACTCCGTCCGGCGGAGACGGCGCTCCTCCATCTGGCTCTCGGCCAGAAAACATCGATCCCGCTGCGCCGTCCAGGAGCGGAGCTGGGTTCACCGAGACTGACGGCAGTAATCCCCATCGAAGGCTGAATGCACCATCGACCGGGGGCAGTAAGCAATCCCTGAAAAATTTTCTAAAAAAAACCGGTCTTGGAAGGAAAAAACGAAAAGGTGCTTACACTTTCTATACCACAATAATACTTTATATTTTAAAAAGCTGATTCGATTTTCTAACTAGCTGTGACTGAGATTTGAACAGCATAGCTTAAATCTACACCTCGATTAGTAGCGTTTATTTAGTTGGATTGAATTATTTCGGGTGACTAGAAGGTTTTGCTAATATTAACGTTATTTATGCATAAAAATGTATGTACCTACTTAAAAATGTATCTTTGTTATATCTATTCGTTTCGTAGCCTTTGACTTGGTTGATCAACGTTTAGAAACAAATATTACTAGTAGTAATTTTAGTAATTTACTACAAACAAATTTTAAGTCTGCCTGCTTTTGTCAATACTAAAGGTCAAGTCTAGCTGATAGGTCTGACAAGTTTTAAATTCGGAATAGGAAATAATGCGTAATATTAACTCTTACAATCTTTGGCAATTTTTCGGGATTGTGTTATACAATCTTTTTTCTTAAAACTTTCCGGAATTCAAGGAATTTACATGTTGTTATCGTAACATTAAACAGAAACGGAAACGAACGAAGATCAGTAAAAAGTTTTTGGCAGGAAATGCCATAGCTTGTCAGAAATATTTATGAGTATTTTATCAATGTTTGTTTTTCTTTTCTTGTTTGCCCTCAGAATATATTTTACCTTACCTTTAGCATAAACAAAAAAGAGTTCGCAAGTATGTTTACACATAATTAAATAAGCTGACGTTACATTGGAATATCGCACTAGGGTAGTTTTATAGTCGACTCCTTTCTAGTTGCTTAAGAGCATTTATTTCCAGGCGCAGGCGCGCTCTCTTTCTATTCCCCTTTCTGGTTCTTCTCTCCGTGGCTTCTCACCTTTTGTTGTGCTAACACCTTTCGCTTTCGATTTCGCTCTTGCACTTTCGAACCCCCGTTCACTATCTCCCCGAGTGGTACGCAATGTTTTGGGTTTACGATAATCGCAAGCTTTATAAGCTCCTTTTAGAATGCACTACGCAGCTTTGGGGATTGGAAGGCTGAACTCAAGGGGTTCCCAACCAGAGCGCGAAACGGGTTACCTCCCCCGAAACCCATCCCCAAAGTCCGTTCTGAGTCCTTCGAGCACGTTGGAATTTTATTTCAGTCGTAGTATCGGAGCTCAGGAGAGCGCACGTAGTAAAAGGTTCGCGTAGAAGGGTGCTTCCTTAGGGCATGTGTATAATATCTACCTTGAAGTAAATGTGAATAATCGTTCGTCAATCAGTGTCAACCAAGCAATTAGCAAGGAAGTCAGTGTCTTCAAACCGAATTCCTCTAAACTATAAAGGCGCTATATCACGTGCTCGACGCAGTCAACCTAATTGCGACAAATCGATAGCTGAACGGAAAGATTAGTGCAGGCACGTTGCCAGGTGATGGATGTGAAAAAGTTATACGCCCAAGATGCTGGCCAGGAAAAGCTAGGAAACCACTCCGACTAAATGGTCAAACAGGGTTCCATCGAAATACCTTTCCTGGCCGTGTGTATATGCAAATGCAGGCCACAGAGTCCCCCGTACGGGATGGAAAATGTGTTTTCTTATACGCAGTGATTGAAAAAAGGGAGCGCAGGCGCCATCTCGCACAGCTGCTCTTATACCGTTCGCGACCGTCACGCCCACTTGTGGCTTGCCATCCTTGCTGCGCCTGTGACCAGTGACCACCTGCCCTCCATCCTGGGGTTTCCCAAGCGGAATCAGGAGGAGACCGCCGGCGAGAGCATTGCCTTCGTGCCCGTGGGCGACTGCGACTCTGGATCCGACGAGCTACCCGGGCCCGAGGAAGAGGAAGCGGAGGAGGAGGCGGTGGAGTCGGTGGTAGCGACGCCATCTGGAGGCCGAGCAGGACGCTTCCGCTGTGCCGCGCTTTTTCGCCGGCTCAAAATGGACTTTCGCAATGTCTACAAGGCGCTGCGCATCCGATGGAGTCGTAAGTGTCGTGGTCTCTATAGGTATTCCAAGCTGTCTTAATACTTTGATTACTTCATGATTACGTTTAAAAATCTATTACTTCCAAATACTGTAAAGAAAAATCAATTTGAAACTTCTGGGATTAATAGTACAAAACAAACAGATACGTTTTTCAGTGAAAATGGAAAAACTTTTGAGGTCTAGAAGAAATTCAGTTGGAACTTAAAGTGTAAAATGAAAAGTAGGGCAGTTAGCTTTGTGACTTCTGAAGAACTTTGAACGGTTTCACTGATCACTTCTAATTTATCTATACTTAAGCAATTGAAAACGACATTATCAACCATCACAATCAATCATAACCTTCTAATAGAACAATGTGCTACGTACAATACAGTATAGCAGGCTGGGACAGCCTAGCTCCAAACTTCTCGTCTTTCCTCATCAAAATTTTAAAATTGCGTCACCATGCTGGTGAGTTGCCAGAAGATCAGTCCAGTGAAGAGACTGGTCACGGAGCTCAAGAAGCACCACGTTATCCCGCGACTGCTGGCCTGCAAGCCCACGGAAGTGATCACCGTGCTCTATCCCTGCGACATCGACATCAAGCCGGGCGTTACGATAGTGATCAACGAGGTGCTCCGCCGGCCGATTATCCGGTACAAGGCCGACCCGGAGCGGTTCTACACGCTGATGATGGTCGACCTGGATGTGCCGCCGGACAACTACTCGGAGTGGCTCATCTGGATGGTGGGCAACATTCCGGGGTGCGACGTGGCCCTGGGTCAGACGATTGCCGCATACGACAACCGGCGGGCCATGGAGGGCGAAAACATCCATCGAATCGTCTTCCTGGCCTTCCAGCAGTACCTGGAGCTGGACTTCGACGAGGTCCTTATTCGCGAGGACGAGGATGGGCGTCGCTGCAACTTCAATTGCCACAAGTTCGCACGAAAGTACGCCCTGGGCAACCCGATCGCTGCCAACTTCTATCTTGTGGAATGGGTTTTTCGATGGACACCGACGTTTCTGAGTTTGGAAATGGAATAAAGTGGAGACATGGCTAACTGGCAATTGTGTCATACTATTTTGTATTTTTTTTATTTTTTAAGGATTATTTCTTATTCAAATGTTAAACTAAAAGCCCAGAAAATGCATGGAAATTTTGAGTTTAAAGTATGCATTATGCGGTCTAGAAAAAAGGGGTTTTCATATTTATAACACTTACTGGGTGGAATAGTGACAATGAATGACTCGCAAAATATTATCGATACGCCTGAAACTCAGTTATTGAAAAGAATAAAGATATTCAATTCCAGGAAATCATTTTATTGCTATTTCGTTATAACTGAAAAAAGGTTCACTTCCATCAATATACGTCAGCTAAAAAGCGATAAGTAATCAGAACAATATGCTGTTTATAGAAGCCCCCCGTTGGTCACAGCATTAAATGCCATGTAGTTTTCGATTGTTCCTTTTTGATATCACCTATTAACCACCCCTTTAATGGATACTTCCAGATGATGAGGACTTCACCTCGTCCGCTGGGTACGATGCGGATGATGGGGAGAGGCGTGTCATAAACCTAAATGGGCCACAGCCCACTAAGTACTGTAATAATCGCATAACGACGGCAAAGTATAGGTGAGTGGGCGCCCGCCATTTATCACCTATCAATTAACATGACCCAAATTGGAGCTCACACCCGACTATTTATCTCGTTTGCATGCAGTTTCATCAGCTTTTTGCCCGCGTTCCTGTTCGAGCAGTTTCGGCGGTACTCCAACTGCTTTTTCCTGCTGATTGCCATACTGCAACAAATCCCGGATGTGTCGCCCACGGGGCGGTACACCACGCTAGTGCCACTGATGTTCATCCTCTCGGTGAGCGCCATCAAGGAGATAATCGAGGATATCGTAAGTGTTATGAGTACAGCTAGCTGCCACCAGATAAATACCTTCGAAATCCCGGTTTCCAGAAACGACATCGGGCTGACAATGAGATCAATCACCGATTGATCGAGCGCCTGGACAGTGGCGCCTGGCACACAGTCCGTTGGTCGGAGCTGACGGTGGGCGACATCATAAAAGTGGGGATCAACACCTTCTTCCCCGCCGATCTGATTCTGCTCTCGTCCAGGTGCGTTCCCAAGTTAACCCCAATTAGCACGCGCTGACCGCTGACTCGCCCACAGTGAACCGCAGGCCATGTGCTTCATAGAGACGGCCAACCTGGACGGCGAGACGAACCTGAAGATCCGGCAGGCACTGCCGGCCACCGCTGAGCTGCTGGAGACCAAGGATCTGCAGCGACTCGAGGGCAGGATCGAGTGCGAGCTGCCCAACCGGCATTTGTACGAGTTCAACGGCGTGCTCAAGGAGACCGGCAAGCAGTGAGTAATTAGTGTATAAATAGCGGGTAATGAAATAGTTATATAAACACAAAAATAAACAAACAATCTATACGAAGAGTAAACATTATAGGGCACTAATTTCGGGACTTATTTTCGGAACGACACACCATTCAAGATTCAATCTTTATGGTATGACATAAGGCCCCAAATAGTTTTCAATATCGTTCAAAAATAAATTTGATCTTGCAGACTTTTTAGGAAACTAATGTAATTGTTTTTTCACTTTAAGTGCAAACAGAATTCGTTTCGATTTGAACCAAATTACCCTGCCACTCGCTTATAAATCTAAACGTGAAAGTTTAATCATCTAACTTAAAAATAAACCATACAGACCTCTCTTTTGACATTTACCTTATCAGTAAGAATATAATTAGTTAGTTTGTTACTTTTAAAAGTTATGCCATTGTAAAACTATTAATGCTTTCCCTCCTTGTTTTAGACCCGCTGCTTTGGGCAATGATCAGGTGCTGCAGCGCGGGGCCATCCTGCGGAACACGGCGTGGGTGTTCGGGATCGTGGTGTACTCCGGCCAGGAGACGAAGCTGATGAAGAACTCCACCTCGGCGCCACTGAAACGCTCCACCGTAGACAAGCTGACCAACACCCAGATCCTCATGCTGTTCATGATCCTCATCTCCCTGTGCATCATCAGCGGCCTGTGCAACCTCTTCTGGACGCGGGAGCACTCGGAGACCGACTGGTACCTGGGGCTCACCGACTTCAAGACCCGGAGCCTCGGCTACAACCTACTGACCTTCTTCATCCTGTACAACAACCTGATCCCCATCTCGCTGCAGGTGACCCTTGAGCTGGTGCGCTTCCTGCAGGCCATCTTCATCAACTACGACATCGAGATGTACCACGAGCAGTCCAACACGCCGGCCATGGCCCGCACCTCGAACCTGAACGAGGAGCTGGGCATGGTGAAGTACATTTTCTCGGACAAGACGGGCACCCTCACGCAGAACGTGATGGAGTTCAAGAAGTGCTCCATCGCCGGGTACGTCTACACGCCCGAGCGCACGCCGGAGGAGTCGCAGCTGGTGCAGAACATCCTCAGTCGCCATCAGACGGCCGCCGTGATCGAGGAGTTCTTGGTGCTGCTGTCCGTGTGCCATACGGTGATCCCCGAGCGCAAGGAGGACGGCACCATGATCTACCACGCCGCCAGTCCGGATGAGCGGGCTCTGGTGGAGGGGGCCCAGAGATTTGGATACATCTTCGACACGCGCACCCCGAAGTACGTGGAGATAAATGCGCTGGGCGAGCGGAAGCGGTACGAGGTGCTGAATGTCCTGGAGTTCACCTCGACGCGCAAGCGCATGTCGTTGATTGTCCGCACGCCGGACAACAAGATCAAGCTCTTCTGCAAGGGAGCGGACTCGGTGATCTACGAGCGGTTGGCTCCGCAGGGTCAGGCCTTCAGGGAAGAGACGCTGCGTCATCTGGAGGAGTTCGCCTCGGATGGTTTGAGGACCCTCTGCCTGGCGGTGGCCGACATCCGGCCGGATGTGTACCAAGAGTGGAGTCAGACCTTCGACAAGGCCTCGGTGGCTCTGCAGAATCGAGAGAGCAAGTTGGAGGATGCGGCCAACCTGATTGAGAATAATCTGCGCCTGCTGGGCGCCACGGCGATTGAGGATCGTCTGCAGGATGGTGTGCCGGAAACAATTGCTGCTCTCCTGGACGCAGGCATCTACATTTGGGTGCTCACCGGCGACAAGCAGGAGACGGCCATCAACATCGGCTACTCCTGCCGCCTGATCAGCCACTCCATGGACATCATTATCCTCAACGAGGAGAGCCTCGATGTGAGTGGGTTAATCTTTATTTTGTTGGTCTATGATGGATCTTCAGGGGATTTTCGTTGTTTTCCAATCTGTATCTTTCGAAACACATTTAAATCTTAACCTTTTTTTCAGGCCACCCGCGATGTTATTCATCGGCATTATGGAGAGTTCAAGAGTTCTTCGGCGAAGGACGCGAACGTGGCACTGGTCATCGATGGCACCACCCTGAAGTACGCCCTTAGCTGCGACCTGCGCAACGATTTCCAAGATCTGTGCCTCCTGTGCCGCGTAGTCATCTGCTGTCGGGTTTCACCGATTCAGAAGGCGGAGGTAGTCGAGATGGTCACCCAGAGTACGAACGCAGTGACCCTGGCCATTGGCGATGGAGCCAACGACGTGGCCATGATCCAGAAGGCGAACGTGGGCATCGGTATATCTGGAGTGGAAGGTCTGCAGGCGGCCTGCGCCTCGGACTACTCGATCGCCCAGTTCCGGTATCTGCAGCGCCTGCTGCTGGTCCATGGGGCTTGGAACTACGCTAGGATTTCCAAGCTGATCCTGTACAGCTTCTACAAGAACGTGTGTCTGTACGTGATCGAGTTGTGGTTCGCTCTCTACTCCGGCTGGTCGGGTCAGATCCTGTTCGAGCGCTGGACCATAGGCCTCTACAACGTGGTCTTCACGGCCATGCCGCCGTTCGCGATGGGACTATTCGAGAAGTTCTGCACGGCGGAGACGATGCTCCGGTACCCGATGCTCTACAAAACGTCGCAGAACGCGAAGCTCTTCAATGTGAAGGTCTTCTGGATATGGATATTCAATGCCCTGCTCCACTCGGTGTTCCTCTTCTGGCTGCCGTTGGCGGCCTACACGGGAGAGGCCATCTGGGGCGATGGCAAGACCAGTGATTACCTGATGATGGGCAACCTAGTCTACACGGTGAGCCATCTGCTTGTGTTCACTCGCTTTGGATCTCAGTAAGGCTTACTTTCTGCTTTTTCAGTACGTGATTGTCACAGTTTGTCTGAAGGCCGGACTCATAACGAACTCGTGGACCTGGCTGACCCACCTGGCCATCTGGGGCTCAATAGTCCTGTGGTTCAGTTTCCTGCTGATCTACAGCCACGTGTGGCCGACGTTCAAGTTTGCCAGCAACTTCCGCGGCATGGACATCCAGTTGCTCTCGACGCCAGTTTTCTACTTCTGCCTAATGCTGGTGCCCATAACCACGCTGCTGATCGACGTAATATGCAAACTGTGAGTGAAGGAGGCTTCCACCACTGCACACCACTTATTCCTGCGGTTCTATTCCAGGGTGCACAACACCGTGTTCAAGACACTCACAGAGGCTGTTCGCGAGACGGAGATCCGACGCAGCGACATCTCCGAAGTGATGAACGAGCCGCGATCTTCGTAAGTATCGAAGCAATCGCCTCCCAGACCCCGTAGTACGCTTTTCCTCCGGGCCGGAGGGTCCCTACATACCTTCATATGTATTTAGTTTTGTTTGTCCAAAAACAAATCCAAACTATACTTTCAATTTGAATTGTTGCGCATTTGCTGAATATTAACTAGACCCCTAAGACGTTGATATTTATACAACCCCATCCTTCCAACCAGAAACAAGGCTGATTGAACATATGTGCCTGCACTCAGTATCCCGCTTCTTGTAGTCGTTGCACCAATATCGAAACCTATCTTAGTTGTTATTTAGCGTTTGTTTGGGTCATAATCCATTTACTTAATCCAATCATTCCGTTATCGCACTACCACCTCCTCGAATTGTGTTTGTTGAACTTACGATGTATGTTAGTGCTTATTACGTAGAACCAAAGTACTTCTTGAATATTGGCCACCGAAAATTGCTCCAAATATACCTTAAAGTGAACGCACAAAGAAAAACTAGAGGGAACACCAAGTGTTCTGTACCAGGATCCGTATCGATAAGGAAATACAACTCAGACAAGGAAAACTTACATAGTATTAGCGGATAAATGTGTAAATAGTATTAGAGACTAGAGTAAGTTAAGTTGTTAAACACTTTCTCTTCTCGTCATGTGTTATCCACTCAGTGTAAATTCATATGTAACCTCTTAAATGCCTATCATGAACATCGCACAACTAGCTACTGTTAAATACGAGTTAAAACTGAACCTTAGATCTAAATGTGTTATGTATTTACCCCAGTTTGATTCGCATTTTGTAGCAATTTTGAATGCAACTAAAATTTAAACAGAATATACAATCGGCTGTGTTGAGGTTATCTCGCCTAGCTGTGTCATTGAATAAAATCGGCGCCTTTAATGAAACAAACACAATTTAATTGAGCTAAGACAAAACAGCCAGCATCAATCCAAATCAGACTTTCTCAGTGTTCGACTGCATCACCATGAGCAAGTACATATCTAATGAATTGAAATCCCTAAAATGTAATCTCTCTGTCTTCCTCTATCCTCCATCAACCCCCGACGGCGATGGTATCCCCTTCAATCCCAATCCATGCATTCAATCGATTTATACCCCATTCAAATCCCTGCACCCATGCGACGCATTAGTGACTCCGGTTTCGGATACGCCCTCGGCAAGCTGATACGATCCAGCCACGCGCTAATCTCTCATGACCATCGCACCAACCTGGAGTCGAGGTCCAGTGTGGAGTCGAACCTGCGGGTGGAGAACCTGGAGCTGGAGGTGGACACGGAGCAGCAGCAGCGCAGCCGGCAGCGGCAGAAGTGGCGGGGAGGCCAGATGACCTTCGCTGGCACTCGGAGTGCCAGGACCAGCGCCACTTCACCCACCACGGCCACTCTGCACATGTGAGGGACCCAGCCCGCGATGAAGGCAAAGCAAATCGAGTTATTTTACTAGTGTTAATACGTATCTAATAAGTGTGCATTGTATAGTATTGTAACTTGCATTCCGAAGGGGACTATTTCCCACTTTCGCATCGAGTACCTCCTAAGAACTGTCGAACTCATATCGTATTTCCATGTGTATATGCTAGGCCTTGTGAGCGCATCCTTTATACATCGCATACTGTATGTGCTAACAAACTATTGCCAACTGTGATAGTGTCTAAGGAGTAGCCAGGTGGTTAGGCACGTAGGATAGGCCAATAATCAGGAAATGTTTTTGTGAGCCGCGTTATCATCATTCCTGAGTTACCTTACGTACTTATACTTCTATTTATGTATTAGCTGGATGTGTAACTTTTACTTTAAGAGACTTGTCAGGTTGTAAAATCGTAACGAGCCCAGTCACGAATGCCCCGTTCGATCCTACTTAACAATCTATAACCAACCGATATACATACTCATCCCAACGTTTTTGGAATGTGATGGTACCCAGATGATATGTATGTATCAGTTTTGAATATATGTATCCCGCACCGTCCACCCAGCTCGCATGCAACTTAATTCGGCCAATGATATATACTAACTCTATGGCTGCTGATTGTTTTAATCCGATCTGAATACGATCCGATCCGATACGCCCTGCACTTATGTTGAATGTACCTGTTTTATTTTGTATTACTCGACACCCAACAAAGCGACTTAACCAATCACACCCAACACCTACTCGCAGAACCCAAACACACCCAACAATAACTAATCAATATATAATTTAATAAAAGTCAAAGAGTCAACAGCAAAATTCTGAAAAATGTTTATTTGAAATTTCTCTGAACGTTTTCTGCGTAAATGTCTGTGTGCGCAGTACCATGTATGCCTTGGGATCGATAATTCGGTGTAAGTAAATCGTAGAAAAGCTGAAAATTCATAACTACACAACACGATACATCCACACACCCACTAAGTCACATCACCCAGTCACAGGGTTTGTTTATAATGTGTTCTCCTTCGCAGGACGGAGATGTAGGGGCAAATAGGACCTCAAACTTGTATACCTTTAACACTTTATGGTACGAACTTATGATTTCTGTAGCGTCAAAGATTCGTTGTAATTTATCTCCAGAACCGCATCGTATTCCTTTTATTTGCCATATTTAAAGTATGTAGGCCTACCCCATTTATTACGTATTCTGCATGCCCCTTCAACTTGGTACACACCTGTACACACCTCGTTTCTCATCCTGATTTGATTATACATATGTATGCTCCTCTGCCCAAGCCCAGAAAGTCTCCATTCCGTAGAATTCGGATCGACCTTGTAACTGCAAGAACTGCGTAAAGTGCTAACAATTCAAAATGGAAACCCACCCGTTAACTTAAGAAGCCCCCACGAAATTGAAACCCTTACTAAACTATAACCGACCCGCTCAAAAATTAACCCAACAGATTCACGGAAACGGCCCGGCTGCTACGTAATGTCTTTACCCGTCGTGCCAACACGAGAGTCGAAACGGATCTCGAGCTATCGCGTGAGTACCACTCAGTTCCAGGAACCAAGCCATTAGAGGCAGACTCCTAGAGCAGTAGGTCCGCATCCCGGGGATCGGGTGTGTCCCCTCTTAGGGGCTCTTTTAGCGGGAGAACTTTGAGACACTGGGTCCACAATCACACATTACAGATACCACACATAACATTGTGATAACGAGTCTATGAGATTGTACTGACTGTGTCTTCCTTCCCAGATGGCTATGCATTTTCCCAGGAGGAGGGCGGAGCTGTGCCGCAGTCTATCATTATACGTGCTTATGATACGAATCTGCCAAAGCCCGAGGGAAACTAAACCGGGAATGCTGGGACTACGGATCTCACGGTGCACATGTATATAGGAATCCGAGAGGAGCAACGTCAACACTTAGATTTCACCTGGTATCTAGATTTATCAGATCAGAGCACTCTTCTGGTAGGCCAAACACACTCGTCACATTTATTCTCTATGTGTCTTACACTTGCAGTAACCGGAAAACATTTCGTAGTAGCCACACAACATTGATTATTGCGCATATAAGTTATCTGTCTTTGCTGTTATTTATTTTGTAAGATCGCGAAAAACATGTTTAAGAGGCTAAAGTTCGGTCTTTCGTATCTGTCCTTGTCCTTGGCGCTGCTTTGTGATACGGATACAGACTTGCATTCTTTTTTAAAAGTCTATCTATAAGTAAACTGTAAACATTTGTACCTACAATATGCATTACATTATTGTGAATTTCAAAAACATATTGATGTCGGCAAAGATTCTGTATTTTTCGGTCACTAAACCGCTGATATTAAAAGGAAATAAATCATATTTCTCGTACGTGAATCTTGGCTTTTAATACGGCTGGGAATACAATGTTGCTTGGAAAACTTACGGTTTTTGAATATTTATACTTGGCGCCAACTGAAATTTTTTGACGGTTTCATTCAGTGTGTACACACAAAAGTTTGGGTGGCCATTCAACTGTTTTTGGGTGGTCTGGCAACTTGGCAGCAAAAGAATTTCAGACATGTGGCAGCACAGGCCGCAAAATAATTTGAAACTTGTGGCAGCACCAAACATTTTCTCGCTTTTTAAATCAGTAAGCGTTCATTTCGAGATTAATTAACATGATTATGATTTTTAATTTATTGGCGTACTAGCTCAGCTTACTTTTCTCAAAACTAGAGGTAGTAAGGAAAAATAGAATAAAAAACGAACCAATTAATCAAAGCTTCCTTCAATAATTAAATTTAACAGTTTGAGAATACCCAAAATGTGTTATTTTATTCAGACGTGCGTGGTAGCCCCTTTTTGAAACCGCCAGACATTTTGCAACACTAGAAGATCACCAGTGTTTTTTGCAGCCCTAAAACCTAGAGCCGGGCTTGATTGTTATCGCATACATTTTATGTAAACAAAAGAAACTGGGATCTGCTCCATGGTGAGTAACGTTAAGATATACTTTAACAAACTTCTAAGTCGCCGGTCCTTGCAGATCGGCTTAACCCCCCTGATCGCTCTAGTCCTCGCGTGCTTGGGAAATGTCGCCGCCGAGAAGTTACCCAACATCCTGTTGATCCTGTCCGACGACCAGGATGTGGAGCTACGCGGGATGTTTCCCATGGAGCAGACGATCCAGCTGCTGGGCTTCGGGGGTGCCCTGTTCCACAACGCCTTCACGCCCACGCCCATTTGCTGCCCTGCGCGGACGAGTCTGCTTACTGGAATGTATGCGCACAATCACGGCACCCGCAACAATTCCGTGAGTGGTGGCTGCTACGGTCCGCACTGGCGGAGGGTCCTGGAGCCCCGAGCTCTGCCGTACATCCTGCAGCAGCACGGCTACAACACCTTCTTCGGAGGAAAGTACCTGAATCAGTACTGGGGCGCCGGCGATGTACCAGTGGGATGGAACCACTTCTATGGCCTTCACGGAAACTCCCGGTACTACAATTACACGCTGCGTGAGAATTGCGGGAACGTGCACTACGAGTCCTCCTACCTGACCGATCTGCTAAGAGATCGTGCTGCTGATTTCCTGAGAAACGCCACCATACCTACTGAAAATGTACAACCCTTCTTCGCCATGGTGGCTCCACCGGCAGCCCACGAGCCCTTTACTCCAGCCCCGCGACACGAGGGCGTGTTCTCCCATGTAAAAGCCCTGCGCACACCCAGTTTTAACCAAGTTAAGACAGGTAAGTGCGCTGTCAGTACCAAAACTATATAGAAAAAAACCAAGAACCCTTGCAGATAAGCACTGGTTGGTTAGAGCATCGCGAAGCCTGCCCAACGAAACGATCGACACCATTGACAAGTACTTTCAGAAGCGCTGGGAGTCACTGCTGGCTGTGGACGAGCTAGTGGCCACCTTGGTGGGCGTGCTAAACGAGACGCAATCCCTGGACAACACCTACATCATTTACACGTCGGACAATGGCTACCATGTGGGACAGTTCGCACAGCCGTTCGACAAGCGGCAGCCCTACGAAACGGATATTGGCATACCGCTTCTAATCCGGGGACCGGGAATCGCACCTGAGAGCCATATTGACACGGCCGTCAGCTTGGTGGACCTGGCGCCTACGATATTGGCCTGGGCAAAGGTCAACACACCCGCCTACATGGATGGGCAATCGTTCCACGAGATTCTGATTAACAAAGAGCGGAAAATCCCATTTTTTGAACGCTCCCTGCTAGTCGAATACTGGGGCGAGGGAACTGTTGCCACCTACAATCCCGAGTGCCCTTGGTCGGAGCAAGATCGGTTGGCGCAGTGCACGCCAGTGGCGGATTGCCATTGCCAGGACTCGTGGAACAACACCTACGCTTGCCTGAGAAATATTCGTCACCGGGAGGATCGCATTTACTGCGAGTTCCGGGATAATGAGGTAAAGTGGCTGCTTAATAAACCACTTGCAATGTATAATTCTTATGCTGCATTTTAGAACTATTTGGAGGCTTATGACCTGCAATTGGATCCTTTTCAAATGACGAACATAGCCTACGATCTGCTGCCAATAGAACGAGCTCTGTATTCGTTGCGGCTAAGGAATCTCACCCAGTGCTCCGGACACTCGTGTTTTCTATAGATATTAATTATGTTCACTCTGTGTGAATACTACTCCTTTTTAGCCAAACTAGCAGTCACAAGTGCAACCCAAACCAAATTCGTGTTCGCATAGCGATATAGTTTTTGGAAAGTTTTTGTATTCATATCAAATGATTTAAGTACCTATTTACATAGTCTCAGAATATTTATATTATATAGTCTAAAGTGTTGCTTATTTGGAACCATTTTAGGAGTACTGCAAGAATCAATACGTTAGTAGAGAACCAAGTTGTGGTAATCAAGATTACTTACACGTTGGGCAGGACGTCCCCGTCCGGACACAATGGCGTTTCCGTTCCTATCGACTGTAACTGTGCGACCGTCGGGTCGCTTCCAAACGGAAACATTGTTGTCCCAGATACCAGCCTGGTTGTCACGGGCCACAAAGTTTTCACCCTGGACGCGGGCATCGTTGATTCCACGGCGAAAGCGTTGAACGGAGAAGCCGCCATTGCCGAAATCTACAGTGCGATCCGGGCGTTCTACGTGGAACTGCGGGCTGCGGCGGGCGCGTTGAATGTAGACTCCACCGTTACCAACAGTTACGGTGCGATCTGGTCGTGCCACGTAAAGCTGGGGACTACGGCGGCTGCGCTGAATGCTGAAACCTCCGTCTCCAAAGTCAACAGTGCGATCCGGGCGCTCTACATGAAACTGAGGACTGCGACGAGGACGTGGTGGGACTGCTGCATAGGGACCATTCTGACTGGCGGAACCCAAGTTCTGGGCTGAGAAATTGGGACCACTGACTGTGTGGGAAGCTAATATTGTACATTAGAATGTGCCTTAGGAACCTGTGTAAGTTCTGGACTATACCTGGACCACCAGCGTTCTTGCGGTTTACGAATGTGTTTCCCAGCTCATCGGTGTACACATGCTCGCCCCGTCGAGGAGCGTTTTCAAACTGGCCACCCACTCCAGGCACGCTGTAGGTGCCTTCGTTTTGACCCCTTATATAGACCTGATTACCCGGGGTGCCAAAGACATGGGGACCATCTCGACCGTCATAGGTATTTTGGGGTTCCGCAGCTGAAAGCATTATATTGTTTCGTGTTACCTTTATTTAAAATAATATATGTCAAGTGTCTCACCAACGCAGAGCACTCCACAAACAGCAAGTGCAATTAATCCGAACGAATTCATTTTGACCAGTTCCAAAGCGCAGCTTCAACTGACTGCAGTCCAGCAGATGGCAGTATTTATAGCTAGCGAGTACATAGCTATCAAATTAGCATCTGGTGAGCTTGTTTACAGCGATCGCACAGAATTTCCCAAACGTCACAATCCGATCTGGCATGGGAGTGCGATCGGGAATTTCTGAATCAGTTGTTGCACTGACCCACAGCAATAGGCGACCATTAAGCGTCTACATAATCTATCAATCTACCTTTCCCATGGAATATATGATCGTTTATTTGGAAGAGCTTTAATAACTCGTTTAGCTCTCGTGTATTATGCATTGCTGTTATTATACGTGAAATGGGAACCAGAATATGACAAGAATAACAACTAAATGCGTTCTTCGACATGTGTTTAGTTTCATCAATTTGAAACTGTCGGACTTCCTTAGCGACAAAGTAGATGCACCTTAAGTACACATATCCTATTCCTGGCAGTCTCGTGTTACTATTTCTGTGGCTTTCAAATGCCGTACTTATTGAATAAGTGAAACTCACATGTAGATTTAGGTGTTTGAAGACTTCCTTCCAAATAATATGGTTAACATAGAGATAAAGATAGCATTGCCGCTATCGCGATTAAGATTGCAGGACATTTTCGCACTTTTTAGATCATTTATTTGTGTTAGTGCACTCAGAAAAATCGCATTGCTTGCTTTAAAAATGAATATAAAAATTGAATCCAGAATAAATCATTCCTAAAACCTAAATTATCCGAAAGTGTGCTTGATTTAATAACAATATTTAATAAACAGGACAAAACAAATACTATTTCTCATAAACCTAGGAATTGAAAATTTTTTTCCTTAAATTCATTCAAAAATTGATCACTGGAAGTACTTAATTTTAAGAAAAAACAGCTTTTCATAGGCTTAAAAAAAAAATTATTCTTGTCAGTAACTTAATTAAACAAAAACTTAAAAATATATTTCCATTTCGTTCACAAACATTCTAGAGTAAAGAATAACTAACAGCTAGTCAATAACACAACAAATGTATCACTATTAACTCTTTAGAATTAAATTCTCAAAACAAGTACTTTTTGTACCTAAATTAAGAATAAAATTGAAAACACGTCTGCATGACATGACCACGTCTGTAGAACAACCGCCTGTAGTGCCGTGACGTTGCGGGATCGAAAATGTTTCGTAAGTATAAAAACGGCTTAATTTAAGCATGTTTTATTCTTAGTTTAAGAACATTTCATACTTGATTTCGCCTAAAATTGTTCTCAAATTAAGAATGCTGTTTTAAGGATAAAACGTTCTTGAAATGAAAAAATAAGCCCACTACGTATCTGTGGTTTTTTTCTGAATGTACTTCTATAATTATAGTTAATTTATGTAATGCTTAAAAGTTTTTAGTGTTTAATGTGTGTATATATTATGTATTCAAAACATTGGGATATATGTATATATAAAAACTAAATGCTTAGTGCAATTTTAAAACAAACAATAATCTTTTAAAATGACTAAGTTTTCTGGTACATTGTTTTCTGTTTATTTTAAGAAGGGTGATTTATTTACTTTATATATATGTTTTAAAAACTTAGCGTATTTATTAAGAGTGCATTTTATTTTGGCCCCTTGTTAGCAAAGGCTTTTTCTGTCAGTTAAATACACGATATTCATTCATTTTGTATTCATTCTTTGCTTAGTTTTTATTTAGTAAAAATGTTAAGTGTGAGATTTTAAACCTGAAATCTAAAGGTATTCATCAATTCTCTTCATTAGAAATTAGTTACATTTATATTCAGATAAGATGTTGTAAATTAATAAACATACATACCGTTATGCATCACTTCCCCTGCTGTCTGCCTTAGTCAGGCACCACTGTGCCACCCATTTCCTCGCTGCACCCATTTAAATACAGACTGCCGCATGCATTGTCTTCGGCCACAGTCAAATTCGATTCGTTTGCCCTCATGTTTATTTAATCTGATCAATTGGCGCAGCGTGTCACATAAATTTGGACAATTTTAAAATGCACAAAATACACTAAATTTGTCGGTTGTTTGTCTTGGCCAGCCGAGGACGCCCAGGTCGCCAGGACGCGCAGGATGGCCAGGATGGCAGGAGTAGGAGTGCCCGCCCGGCGACAAATAGACGACACTTGTGACCGAGCCATTGCCGCAAGGCGGGGTTAGCTTCTGCTGGCTTCTGGCCACGCCGGTGTCGGTGCAACTCAGCACCTTGGCAAATGAAAAGAAATTGCCCGGCGAAGGCCTGGTCTCCGGATGTTTCCGGTTGCACGTGCAGATGTCTCTATAGCCCCCGGTTTGCCCCCATCGCCCTGCTCCTCCGCCGCCGACAACATACTTCAGTGCAATTGCATTTAAATCAGTTGGCCGTGTGCTCGTGCGTTGTTTTTCTTTCGGATCCTTCGAATCCTTCGGGTCCTTCGTGTGCGCGGCACCCACATAAATTATGCAAAATTTTTTCCCAGCCACCGGAGGAGCAGCGTCCGTCCCGTGCGCCATTTGTTCATTTCGAGACCAATAAAATGAAGCATTTGAAAGTTGTAAATATGCTCCTGCCATTCGACGTTCAGTGTCTGCGGCTCGTAAACTGTCGGCCAGTGTTTTGTCAGTAATTTTCTATTTGCCACTGCCGCGTCGCTTAATGAATTGCTTGTGTTGTGTGCGGCTTGTTGCATATGCATAACCGGGAAATTTGCTTATGGAAATTGCACTTAAATACGTTTTTAGCCGCCCTTTCATTTCGTTTTAGCCGAGAGCAAAGTTTCCGCCTCCTTTGTCGCTGGGTAACATAATATTTTACTCAGGGATCGCAGCGAAAAACAGAGAAAAATTTGTTTGGCCAACGGACGGATGGACAGCTGTAAAATGGGAATAGAAAAAACAAACGGAATGGCTCGTGCCATGTCATGTTTTGTGATGCACGGGTCCGAGGATGCGCCGGGTGTCCTTTTGCGCCCCTTTGTCATGTTGCCCGGGTGGCCCTCCCAGCCATCCAGCGTCCTGCAGTCCCACCATCCTCGAACTCAACTCCTCTTTGTGCACTCGCCGTGACAAGGCAAACGAATTGAGGCATAAGTAGGAATCGCTGTAATATTTCCAGGCAACATCCGAGTTGCCGGCCATCTCGGTTCGGTTTGCCTGGCTGCTGTCCTGCCGGTGGCCGTTGGGCCCGAAAAACTTTAAGCCAAGACAATGCGACATAATCGAAAGACAACAGACGGATGAATACGCGTGAATTATGCTGAAATGGTGGAGCCTTCGAGAAGTTGGGCTTGAAATGTTTACTTTTGATTGACTACGCTGTTTGAGGGAGTCGTTTTTGGCTGGGATTACAAAGATCCATTACGGGGAACATAAGTACAGCAGTGCATCAGTGTGGAACATGCTTGGGGACCAGCTTTGCTTGCTTGAGAAAAAAGATTTTTACAAATATGTAAGATGCCTTGTCAATGATAATTCTAAGATAACTTTCACTATAGGGTACAAGTATCTTAAAAGTAGCCAACATGACTTAATCCATAAAATGCAGATCAGGCTTCAAGTTATAAGTTTATACGTTAGGGATACCTAAATAGATATATTTTCAATTTAAGGGAATTGGTTTAAGACCGTATAAGACACGTACTACGTTTCAAACAGGGTTCAAAAATAGTTTGTGCGATCTTGTAGATACTTTAATTCCTTGAAGCAGCAAACTTACAATTAAATCGAGTATAACTCGAATACAAAGCCATATTTCAACTTCCCACCACAGAAAATACGATTCAAAAATGGTTTGTGAGATCTTGAAAATCTGTATATTCCTTGAAGCAGCAAATATACAATTATTATAATCGATTATAATCCGAATCCAACGCCATTTTTCAACTTCTCTGCCACAGAAAATACGAGTCAAAAGAGTTTGTACGATCTTATAGATATTTATGTCAAGGAATCTTCCTTGAAGCAGCAAACGTACAATCAAATCGATTATAACTCGGATCCAAAGCCAAATACGGTTCAAAAATAGTTTGTGCGATCTTGAAGAAATGTAGATTCCTTGAAACACCAAAGATACAATTATTTCGATAATAATCCGAATCCAACACCATGTTTCAACTTCCCATTGCACAAAATACAATTCAAAAATAGTTTGTACGGTCTTGAAGATATTTAGCACCAAAGATACAATCGAATCGACTGTAATCCGAATCCAACGCCATATTTCAACTTCCCCCGCCCAGAAGTATGCACCATTTTTCAGCCAGCTTGCCAGCGAGGGGCAATCGAAAACTGTTGCACACTTGGCAGCTGCACAGAGATGCACTTCTCCCCCTGCAAACCAAACCCCTTTGGGGACACATGTATGCGTTGGACTATTTATCAATTTATTACGCGCAAAAAGTTTTTTGTCCGACTAAGCCAACTGTCGCTGCATATATCGGTGCTGTTGTACTTCTATCCGACATCGTTCAATGCTCATTGGGAATAAGCCAAGTGTGCGTGCCGCAAAATTAGCCGAGCACATACAGAAATCTGGCATCAGGTGGCCGGGGCTTTGTTAACGGATTTATGCAGCCATAATAAAACTTGCGCGCTGCAAATTGATTTATGGAGGGGAGAGCGCACAAACAATTGCAGATACTTTTGTAGCTGCTAGGGCCTGGAAAACTTTTAATTTTCTAAATGTATTCGCCGACAGAGAACTTGATGCCTTCGATACGCAACGCACATAAAGAAGCAAACCAACTGGCGTAGAGCTGAGATGGGGTTCCAGGATGGGGAAATGGGGGCGCACATCCGTCCCAGGGAGCCGAGTTGCAATTTAATGCCGAGGCCAACGTAAAAACTGGAAAATTATGACCAAAATGAGAATTTAATCGAAATACGTGAGTGGAAAAATCAAAATTTGACTGCAACTTGGGAACGCGTCTGACTGGCCGAAGACCGGAGCTTTTCCACCTTTCTCCTCCTTCGAAAAATCCGTACAGTCAACAAAACAGGATCGCGGTGTAGTCGGTTTGACAAATTACAACCGCATATATATCTTAGTTATTACAAGTTGTTTAAATAAATTGATCAGTAAATATTTGTACTCTATATTGTTTTATAAGTAGTAACATTTAAAACGAGAAAAGCACGATATTTCTAATGATATTTTATTATGCTTCTTCCTTAAACAATACCTTACATTTTATGTCTTTTTCCGCATAAACTATATACTGTGCTCTTGATTTTAAATATAAAAAAATATTATGAATCTTATTTCTATATTGTAGCTTTTATAGCTTCCGAGATTTCAGCGTTCATACGGACGGACAGACAGACGGACATGGCTAGTTCTACTTGGCTAGTGATCCTGATCCTTCTTTCTTCCCTGTTACATACTTTCCGACGAATCTAGTTTACCTTTGTACTCTACAAGTAACGGCTATAATTATTCTTTTCTTTTTTTTTTAATGTGAAACTGTCTTGTATTTTGTTGTTTTATTATTTGGGCAAGTTTTATAGTAACCTCACAACAAAAATCGTAATAAAACTGTTTCTGATCCATACTTTCCGGACTGTGTTCGAGACCAGCTTTTCAAGCTGTTGTGTTTCTTTTGCTCCATTTTTGAATGTTTTTTTCAATTCTATTAATTTTTCTTAACGAATATCGTGGTATTTTTGATAGGTCGGGGCATTTTTAACAATTACTTCGTATATATTACAAATTTTTTTTGTCTGTAAAAGCAGAAAGGCAACAGGCGGCGGAAAGAAGCATAAAATACCCAGTGCAAGCTCATGCAACTTTTATCATGGCCACAAATGCTGCTGCTCCTGGTAGCTGGATGGTGGGTTTCTGGTTGCCGGAGCATCCTGGCATCATCATCAACACTGTCTTCATCTGCTTACGCGTTGGCTCGAGGCCCACCGAAAACCATCCGTTCGCTCTAGGAAATAGCACAAATTAATGCCACCGACACTGACTCTTGCTTTCTTCCCAGCAGAACGTCTGTCCGTACCTCTGGCTTTACCTTTGCAAGTTGCACTCCTCCGCCCGATTCCCATACGCAGGCAGACAGACAATTCTCAAATGAGTCAACAATAGTAAAATGCTTTATTTTATTACCAGGAGCCGGCTCTGCCGAGAGATCAGCCGTCTGAGATATTGTTTTCCTTACTTTAACTTTACGCAATTCGCAGGTTGTTGATCTTTAATTACTGGTTCAGATAGCGATGATATAAGTTGGGTTCATATAATCTCCAGAGTTAAGGTTAATGATTTTTAGTATAGCTATTTAGAAAGTCTATCTCGTGTGTGATTAATTTTCTAAATATCAGTGTATCAGTTTTAATTTGAAATTAAAAAGATATAAGAAGACCTTCAGGAATGTTATAGTTATGTTACATAGCTAATGTTTATAATCTAACTAGTGTTATACTTTTGTTAATAGTTTTACACAACTGAAAGTTGTTGGTCTTACTAATGACAGTTGGAATACCATTGTTTTTAAATAATTCGCGTTCCTCCATTAATTTACTCTTACATTTTTGTCTGGAAATCCTGCATAAGACCGCTGAAGAAAACTTTTCAAAAGCAGTTGCTGAGCCGTTTGGAGAATGTTGCGCTCGTGACCGATAATATGCAATAGGTGCATTAGGCGCCTAATATTTAATTCCCCGTTGGCAGCATCCGCTGCTAATTGCTTATAATTAACTAAATGACAGCCAGGCCGCGGACGTGCCGGCAACTTCATCTGGAGCTCATAAAGCAATCACATGCACTTGCACAACTATAAAAACTTCCTGTCCGGACTCCTTGCTCCTTGATGCCGGCCTGCCCGCCCGAACATGTTTTCTTGTCCGTCTCTTCCGGCTGTCATGCCAGTGCCATTAGCCTGGCCTTTACTGCTTGGCAACATTTCCTTTCCTTCGGCGACTTCTTTCCTTGGGCACGCCGCTTTTTTCGGTCCGACTTTTGGCAGTTTTCCATATGCAACACGCAACAGACGTTTTTATGTTTTCTGTGTGCGCCGCCCATAAAAAGTGAACGAGCAGCGGCAGTTCATGGTCACGGTCCCCGGAGCTGGAGATGGAGCTGGAGCTGGAGATGGGGGTCCGGAAGGGATGACAATGGTTCCGGGCGAGGCAATGGAAGTCAATTATCGAATTAATTTAGTTGCCCAGTGTCCGGGAAACGAGAAACGGGCAATGGTCGAATTCGCACTTCATGCACATCATAACTGCGAACGGCAACGACTAGAATCGGGGATTATGACGATTACGGCCGGGGAGCCGGGGCGGAATTCAAATTGTTTTTACCAGGCGGGCCGGCATGATTGCGAAATTGTGAAATTCTGCAATTAATTAAATTACCCGGCGAAATGAAATTTTTGTCGCTGCGAGCAACAGCTAGCCTCCCCCTCGGGCATATTCCCCGGAATACGTATCTCTCGTCCTTCGTCCTTCGTCCTTGTCCGTGTAATTGATGCGTTAATCCGCATATTGACAGCGGTGGCTGCGGTGGCTTTATGGAAATATGTCCCCGGGCTCAGCCACATCGGTACTTCGCGGCCCGTTGAAAGGATTTGTCCGGCGCATATCGCGCCACTGCGTCCTGCATCCTGCGTCCTGCGTCCTCCATCCTGCGTCCTGTCACTGCAACTGGCTAAGTAATTTAATTACATGCCGCAAAATTATCGCTATATTGTTTATTGGCCAGCGGCGCTTGACGCATTTTGCGTGAGATTAATCCGACATTCTTTGGCGGTGAACTATCGGCTAATCTGCAGAGGGAATTTGCCGCAATTTGTCAATATTGAGCATTTTGGAGGCCTGTTATTTCACTTGTTTGCAGTTGCTGTCAGAAAGGGCATTTCACGTATGAGTAATATTAGTATTGAGGTTTTTAGGGGTCGTTTGCATGCATAATGTAGAGGAAATGGGAAGAATTTAATTTTGCTCATATAGCAAGTAGTAGATTAATTAGTACAAAAATTAAATTTTAATTTGGAAATCTTTGGAAACTAATTTATTTCGATCTTATCCCCTAAACTCAAATGTGAATGAACTTAGTAGAGCATTGTCCCAACAATAAACTCTGCCAGTCAAAAGCGAAACTATAACTCCCCATGTAACGCAATCAAAAAACGCGGTTTAGTCTGTTTTCAGCATCTTTGGATCAAAAGAAAAGGAGAATACACTCCGCCCATTTCCCCCGTACATTAATTTTACAAACTAAGCAACACACAATGCGTTTATTCAAACTGCCTGCTTCAATGCATTGTTCGGAGGATTATCAAGTGCTGGATGGAAAAACTTTTAATCAAAAGCGACTGCGCTCTGTGCCCGCTAATTACATTAGTTCTGCCTGCTCCTGGGTGCCATGGATGCTCTGGATGGCATGGATGGCATGGATGGCATGGATGGTCTGGGTGCTGCAGTTGCTCCCACTGAGTGTTTGATTATTTTCAATTATTTCGAGCGGCGCATTGTGCCGACTTTGGCATTGACAACATGCAGGATAACACACACACTCGCAGCGACAGAAGGAAATAGGAAATGTTATTGTCGCTGCGCATCCCATTCCATTTCCATTTCCCCTTCCACGGGCAAAAGTTTTGGTATAAAACAAAAATCTGATTTACATGGCGAGGAAACAATACTCCCGATGGGAGTCGGGGGCTCGGAGGCGGTGGAATCATTTACCCGTGTGTGGGTGGGCAACAAAGGACATCTCATGTTGAACAGCTGTCGGAAGCCGCCGGCGCAGTCGTCGTACGTGTGCAAAAACTTGACACAATGCAGCAGTTCCCTCCGGGCGGAAGGGGCGTGTTGCCAGGGGGTGGGGGGAGGCTGGGCGGACTGGTGACATTGCGACTCTTATCGGCCACGTTGTCAAAGTTGCACGGCAGACACCTGTTGCCAGCCACCGCGCGGAGGATCCGACCCCGGTCCTGAAAACCAGTTGAGATCGAGACGGTTGTGGTGAGAAATATAAACTTCTGCTTTCAGTCATTAGCCCAAAACATTTAGCAATAATTTTAAACAATAAACTGAGTTCTGCCTAATAAAGCGCAGAGTCAACAGGTGAACTTTAAACGATTTGTGCACGAACACAAATGAAATAGTTAAATATTGCTTCGAACTTTTCCATTGCATATCTTTCAAGTGATGGGATTTAATTTCTAAATTCCACTGCCCGGAACCGCACATGACACATATGATTTGAAATAAATACTGTTGTACTAAGCAGCTCGAAATAAAACTTATCTTACAATTTGGGTAAACATACAGTAGTCATAAAATTTCTATTTTTATAATGATTTAGGCTTAATTGAAAGTGTATATTAAAATAACTTAGTACTTGTTTCATTCAATTATACCTTTTGGGGAGCTATTTCGTTGGGGACTTTCCAACACCCAAAATTTCATATTGACATTAGTTTCCAATTTTAAATATAAAAACAATCGCAAAATATGTATTAGGTATTTTCATTTGTACATATTTAGTTTCTTTTTTTTTTTACTTAGATAAAGACTTTACGTTCCAACACCCGATAACTTAAACTGTGTTATACACATTTCGGATGACTTTTATCATGCCTTCTTATTATCAGTTACTATTATTGAAGGATCCATATCGAGTAAATTTTCGTTAGTATATTGAAACAGTTCTTCATAACATTTTCTTTTTTTTTGATTTATTAATATACAAAATCCGAGAAATAATTAAAACAAAAATATTAATACTTATAAATTTTAATATTTGCTTCATGATAAGCACGTAGGCGATTATAGAAAAAACCGAAGAAGGAATGTATTATCAAAATAAGATAGAACATACAAAACAAATGCGGGCCTATTTCATTAGGGATTTATTTCATAGTGCCTCGAAAACGCTTCCTTGTACTTATTACGTTCGAACAACACTATTGTCTACTATTCGTTTTACTCTCAGCAGCCTAATGAAAGATTTTGTCATTCATATCAGATCGAAGTATATGTTTTTTGAACCCAGTGTGCTCTCCAT
Source organism: Drosophila subpulchrella (assembly GCF_014743375.2). NCBI lineage: Eukaryota > Metazoa > Arthropoda > Insecta > Diptera > Drosophilidae > Drosophila > Drosophila subpulchrella. Next base: position 333,429 of record NC_050611.1, on the reverse strand, counting down.
TCCATTTATTCATTGTAAAAAAACTTGTGCTGCGTAACAGGATGATTTTCCTACAACTCTGGTGGGCGCTGATGGTGTTCAGTGGCTCTGGGTCCTCCCAGGAGGTCTCGACCGCGGATGAAAAGCACCCAGTTGAGGGCAGTGACAAGTTGCTCAGCTTCAGCCGGGCGGTGGAGCAGGCGCGTCCCGAATTGCAGGAGCTCAAGGCTTCATATGGCGGTCTGCAGGAACAGGATAATCAGAGGCAGCAGTCGCGGGATCGGCGGAACTCCATCGACGACATGCTGGCCAGTTTTGCCCAGGTCCCAGTCGGCGAATCCAAGTCGGCCTCCGCGGATGAGGAGCGTGTGCTGCAGGAGGCTGCGGATGCTTGGTTCCGCGACATCCAGGCAAGCATGTCCAAGGGCAGTGCCAACCAGAAGCGTTCCGGGAGCAAGCAGGAGCGATCCGTGGGCAAGGATGTCATCGACCAGCACACAAAGGCCATGCAACGCACCGAGATAGGCAAGGTAAAGCTCAAGTACAAGGACACGCCCGACGACACCATTATCCGCAAGTTCCAGGTGACTAAAGCTCCCACGCATCCACAGGAGCCCGGACTCACCCACCTGGACATAAAGCTGAAGCAGGTCCAGCAGATGCTTACCGATCATGAGAGCCTGGAGGCCCAGAAGCAGGAGAAGTCGAAGGATGTGCGGAAGAAGGTGGAAGAATCCAGATGGGTGGACAAGTTGCCAGAGTTCGGTGATAACCCCATTCCAGATGGCATCTACGAGAGCACCCTCAACCGCCTGGCCTTCCCCCACGCCACGGCCAACAAGCTGGCCCACGAGGCCAACTACAAGCTCTCCAAGATCGAGCAGGAGGCTTCCGAGAAGGCCACCAAGTACTCCAAGCCCGGCAGCATCAGCGAAGCTCCTCTCAAGCAGCTCAAACGCAGCTCGTGCAGTGGCTTCAATCCCATGAATGAGATCAAGCTCAAGACCAGCAGTAGGTTGATGCTCAAGGGTCTGGGTCCCTCGCTGCCTAGTAACGCCCTGATAGACATCCATCGCAACCAAATGGTGGACAGCATGCTGCGGAGGAGGGAGCTGGAGGAGCAAGAGCAGCAGAAGTTCGAGGCCAGCCAGAATAGCGATGAAGAGGACCAGCCGATGGGAATTAATGGCATAATGACGCAAAACGAGAACTTGGATTACCTCCAGCCCAACAATCCCGTCATGGAGGCGAATCCAATGATGGAGCTGCCGCAGAGCTACGACTATCGGGTGCCCCAGTACGATCGCTTTCACCCTCTGAGCCAGCGACAAATGACCAATGTGCGGGATTACGAGAGGAGTAATCGCATGCCCCTGGACTTGGACCGATTCAAGAGGGAACCGCAGGATGACTCGGTTTTGGATACATTGTCCCTAGATGAGCAAGAGTTACCTCTTAAGGCTGAGGATCAGAACGTTTCTGACCATGAGATGGCTATAAAACTTGGGATATTGGACATAAAGGAAGGCAAAGCCATACATTCACTGAAGGAGCACGAATCTGGAGAGAAGGCCTCTGATGAAGAGGTTAAGTTGGAGGACTTACACGACGAGGTTAAACTGGAGGAGGATGCTTTGAGTAAGGCAGAAAGTAAACTCGATGCTGAGGTATCCTCCATGGAAGGAAAGATGGAGGATAAGTCAGAGGTCGAAGTGGAGAGTAAGCTTTTAGGGCCAGTAAAACGTGAAACCAAGAATAAGAAAAAGCTGATAGGAGCCACACTCAACGATGACTCTCAACCTGCTACGGAGGTTAGATCAAAAGCGGAGTCGCCTTCAAAAAGGGATGTGTCACTTAACTTGGACGCCAGCAGTGAACTCCATTCAAAACTGGACGCTACATTGTCTCCAAACTCCGAAAGACAAGATACCCTAGGGAAATGTGAACGTCCGGAAACACCCGATAGCCCCGACAAACATGACAGTAATCCCGATAGCGATACAGAGTGCAAATCGGAGGAGGTGGAAAAGGCGGAAGCGGATGCCGAAAAAGATAACGGCATTGTGAAAGTAAACATCAAGCTGAAGCTCCAGGAGCCGGCAGAGGAAAAATCGGAATGCGAGGACACCGATAAACTGGAGCCCAAGGAGGCGGCGGCATCGGTCCCAAAAGTGAATCCCGATGCGGTGGTCAAGCTGCTGGCCAACGAGTTGTCCCTGGACAAGGATCGCGGCAAGCGGCAAACAAGGCCACGCAGATTCCGCAGGCAGAACCGGAGATCCAAAAGATCGGTGGAGGACAGTGAACAGGATGTTCGGCAGCAGCAAGAAGATCACCAGTCACGGGGTGGGCAACATTCAGTGGCCAAACGCTTGGTTCATCTGCTAGACGACTTTGAAGACCACAATGGCAATCGTGTGGCTTTCGGGACCTTGGGCAACGGCATGCTCACACCGGATGCCGAAGATTTGGGAGGCAAATCGTACCCGGGTCATGAAACACTGGCGCACTATGAGGATCTGGAAGCCACTCAGGACGGCGATTCCCTGGCAAATATCTACGATCCCACCAAGGATGTGGTGCCCATGATGAATCAGCGACCCAATATACCTTTTCAAGCGCAGCAGCAGCCATTTCAATACCCACAACAACAACAGCAACCGGTGCAACAGCAACAACAGCAACCGTTGCAACAGAATCCGCAGCAACAAGATCAAATTCAACAGCAACAAGACCTAAACCGTCAGCGTCACCAATCTTCCAATTTCCAGGCCAGTTTTAATTTAACTCACTTTTTTAATGAGTTGCAAAAGCTGCAGAATATAAAAACACCGCAGCAGCAACCGCAACAGCAGCAATCATTGCCGGTACACCAGCAATATGTGCCGCAACATCAACCATTGCTACTGCCTCAACAGCAACTGCCCATGCAACGAAATAACCAGCAATTGCCCATCAAGCCGGTGTCACCACCGATAAAGTCCTTCGGAGTCCATCGGTACTTTGGACCCTTCTTCAACAAGCAACTGAAGAACGATCCTTACTTGGCGGCGCTGGGGACCTCGACCACCATTGATCCCAGATGTGTGTCCATTACTCCGACTGTCAGTCCCCCTCCAGCTCTGAATGCAACTACGGGGGCGACTTTGCCTCCGAACTGCACGACTCCATCGAGTTCCCCCAATCCTGGTACAACCACGCCGCCTCCAGCTGCCCCAAGTCACACGGAGAATGTTTGCAATGCCCCGGATGCCTTGAAACTCAACGTTTCCATCAACGCCAATGTGTGCGGAGACCCGAAGACTAAACAGTTTTACGGCAATGGATCCATTAGTCTGCTGCCCGCTTACAGTAGGTTGCGCACAGCATCAAATTCCGATCTCCAGGATGTCCAACTTCAAGGAAATGATGCGCAAGTGGAGCATGATCTAGATGATCTTGGGGTACGGGACGAAAGGCGTATTCGCGAAGCCGGAGACGAATCCAAAAACAATCGGGACGATGATGCTAAGCCCAAAAACGAGGAGAAGCCAAGGAAGCAGGAGGGTCATATAAAGAGGCCTAGCATTAAGTGGAGCAAAAAGAACCAATCAAAGGAGACTTCTCAACAAGCTCCGAGAGTGAAGCCCAAAGTAACTCCCAGTTTAGCGCCCAAAGAAGTACCAAAGGGAACTTCTGAGGAGGAACACAAAACAGCAGCCAAATGGTGAGTTTTTCGAACTACTTAAATGTATATCTGCTTGATTGATCTGGTGAATAACGATATTCTTCGCAGCCACAGACCGCGTATAGATACACCTGAAACCCGATCGGATAGTTACGACAAGCTGATCACGGGCAAGATGTCCGAGGACATTGTGTCTGCCGTCTTCGAGGCGGTTGGCAATGATCCGGGCATGGATCGCCTACTGGCAGTTCTGGAGAGGAATCGCAAGTGTGCGCAAAAGCAGCCCAAAAACTTTTACCAGATCCGAAACGACAAGACCGAGAACTATCTCCATCAGACGGAGAGCATGGTGCGCGACACTATGGAGGCCATTAGCAATATCATCGATCAGCAGGTGCGCAGACGGGCCTGCATTCCCCTACGTCCAGATCTCCAGGAGTTCTACGACCTGATCCTGAAGACATCGAACGAGGAGCAGAAGTGTCGCGAGAAGAGACAGAGCTCCCTGCGAGTCCTGGCCGAGGACTTTAGCCAGGATGTGCGCCTGCTCGACCCGAGTAAAATCAACCAAAAGTCACGGATCGTCAAGAAGCTTCTGCGTCAGTACGAGGATCTGCCGATGGAGGACCAGCAGGCGGCAGTTGGAGTGCGCGACGAACTGCTCCTGGACCTCGTTTACCTGAGGAAGATGGCCGATTCGGCGGAGCGTCATCAGCGGAATGCCCGTTTGCAAGAGGTCCTCAAGCAGACGAGTTTGGACGAGGTCCTGGAGAAGCGAATGTCCTCCGAGTACTCGCCGCGCTTCATAAAACTGCTGAAGACAGCGGAGCTTTTTAAGGAGGCAGGTGAACAGCAGGCCAGGGCATTTGTGGGTCTTTGAGTTACCAATTCTTAAGCGGCATTTATTTTAATTGCTGTTTCTTTCATTTCTGTAGTTATGTTCATTTAAAAAAAATTTGTTAAATTTAATTTATATAATCCAAAGATTCTAAAAATTGTAGTGACTGAGAATTTTAGCCAAATATTTCCCTACATATGTTGCTTAGAATATTTTTTTAATGCTCGATATGTTTTCGGTATGTATTAAAAATAAATATATGATTTAAGAAGAAACATTTTATTTGAATAACTATTAAAAATTAAGATACATTTTAAATAAGGGTTGTTTTGAATAAATTATGGTAGACCTCTTTTAACCAAAGTAGTGGGAGATTCCTAGGTTGGCGCCCAGATCCCTCTGTCCACTCAACGGTCCACTAATCCACTTGGAGGCCGTGCTGCCGAGATCGATCCTCGTGTTGCGATCCTGCGACTGCCAGAGATTGGCTCGGCCTGCCAGTTCCAACTGCTTGCCGAATCCGGGAATGTTGGAGTGCGTCAAGGTGGCTCCATGGCCATTGATGTGGGAGTAGTCCAGGGCAGCCCCGTTTCTGTCGAACTTGAAGCCATTGGCCAGTTGGTTCTGCGAGGCAAAGGCCTTGGCATCCAGATTGTGGACTCCATCGTTGAGCAAGTTGGCGGTGGCCGTCTGCTGGAAGCTGTCCCGCACTCCGGGCGTATGAGTTTTGGTCAGATCGATGCCGTGGCCGTGACTGATCAAGGAAAGGGTCATTAGTTGTAATTAGGTGTAATTTTATAGAGACTCACTTGTTGTAGGCCAGGGTGGCGCCGCTGGTTACGGGAGTGGCTACCGGTTTGCTTTGGGTGTTGCCCGCTGCAAACACTTGGCCAACCACATGGTGCTCAGGAGTTCCCACGGCCTTGCTCAGATCCAGCCGGGCATCAGCTCCGCCGTTCGGATTGGAGGCCAGAGAACCACCCAACACCTGGCGCCGTGCTCTGTAGATCCTTGGTGGCGTTGGTGGTGGCGGATAGTAGATCAGCGGTTGGGTCAAAGGACGCTGAGGCATTGCCGCCGCGAAAGCTCCAAGCACGCAAATGGCTACCACGATCAAAGAAACAATTTTGCTCATCTTGCTTTATTGATCTGCTGCTGATCTTAATGATTTTGCTGCTGACTGATGACTGTCAATGCTGAGATCAGATCACCGTTCGTTATATAGCAATCGATTTTTGACCGGGTGCTTCCCACTGAAACCGCCTGTGAACCACCTCGGATGCTTTGTGAATTCCTTATCAGTAGGCAGCGCGCCGTTTCGCTCCGGATTCCCCTAGCGACCAGGGGACTTACATTGTCCGATAAGAGGTGGTAAAAGATCCCCTAGCATTTACTCACCGGTGATTTCTATAACACTTAAAATAAATGTATTCGCATTATGAAAATATACATACTTTGATCACCTTTATCGGTTATGGTTAGGCTCACGGCAAAATCGTATTTTCTTTTGCCACCAGCTTACTAGAAAGTATGTAGTAGTCTGTTAGCTTTTTATACATTGATGACAGTTTTAGATGTCCCAACCCAGTCACTGGGAAACTATTTTTTACACAAATCAGAAATATCCTGGTAGTGGATAAATAGCATTGAGTGGAGTATAAAATCAATCAGTACGAAATGCAAGTGCCTCTGCTGCACCGAAATACCCAGATGGTGTTGCTGAAGAAGCAGATTCGGCGGAAGGCGAAGGAGCTGCGGCTGCGCAGGCGTAGGGCTCGTCGACGTCTGAAGGTGATGCACCGGATCCGGGACCATCTGCTCCGCAGGATGCGGAACTTGATAGATGTGCGGCAACGGGATGCGGAGCTGGAGAGGCGGGAACAGGCGCGAAGGGCGGTGGGCGGGATGCTGGTCATGTATAAAAGCTGGTTGCGCAACTGGTCAAGAGCCTTACGGCTTCAGGGTCGCTTAATTCGGCACCAGGAGCTGCTGAAAAAAAGACTGCATCGCAGACTTCATCAATTGAGGAAGCAGCTGAAGAAGCGCCGTCATCCACAACAAGTGGTGGACAAGTGCTTCAATAAACTGGAAAAAGCGGTAAAAAAGTGGCAAAACAGTTCGCAGTACCATAAGTTTATTGAGGGTCAAGATGATATCTGGGACGCAGAGGCCAAGGAGGTTCGAAAGTACTTATCAGATATCCGGGGCAGGCGGCCCCGAAAGATACGTAGGGTTAGGGCCAACCAGGATGACGACATGGAAGACTTTGCACATTTTTGGATGACCGAGGTACAGCGAAAAAGAACAAAGTTCAAGAATCGTTTAGTCATCAAGGATCCAAAACGTGACTTGGAGTTGGAAGAGTCCGCGCCCGGTAAAACCAGAAAGCCCCTTAGGAAGAAGAGGAAATCCAAGTCCAATGCCATCTATCTTAGTTTAGATGAACTCGTCATTCAAAAAAAAGTTAAAAATCTGAGGAAAAAAAAGAAAGCTGTTCGGAAGCGAAGGGAACCAGATCCGACGAAACCATCTCTCGATGAACTTAAGATATTGGTAAGAGAACTTATAAGATTCGATAGGAGAGGGAAAGAAAAAAAACGTCTTTCTAGAAAGCCGAAAATCACTGGGATTGCCATCAGAAAAGAACGCCATATAAGTATGAGGGAAAAACTTGGTTTATCAGATATTTCAATACTTTCCGAACTACAATTGCCCAAAAAACCTATTCGAAAAAAGCCCAGAAAAGTAGTTCAGTTAAATGTGAAGAAGTTGCTGGATGGGGTCTCTTTACCAGAGCCGAAAATCCTAAAATCTGAGGTATTAGGGTCAAAAAAATCTCGAAAGTATAAAAACAAGTTGAAAAAACATAAATCAAAGTTTGTTGATATTGTTATAAGAGATGAGCTAAAAGCACTTTTACAAGAAAAGAAAAAGAAAACGATTTCCCATCGTGGCAGACAGAACGCAGCTGCCCCAGGAGCATTACAACATAAAAAGGCCCCCTTTATGAAACCAAAAAATGTAGTTTCTAGATTGTTCGGCGACCTTCCCCTCTTTATGAGGCACCAAGTAAGAAAAAATAGACTGGGGCACCATCCCAAAGGCTACTACAGCAGTTCGTCTAGCTCAACCTACTCCAAAGAGGTTGATCTTAACTCTGATTCCGGAAAAGGCGCCATGGTGGGTAAACACAGGAAGGGACATAAATTACGTGCCGATAGCAGCGCTTCCCAAATAGATGATGTAGTTGATCTAACCTTCGACCAAGCAAGTGATGAAAAATATCAATCTAAACAACGGAACGTAATGGATCCAGCCTCTCGTTTTTCAGAGGATAGATACCTGTTGAGTAAGCTTAAGCATCGACGAGTCGAAAAAAGCGGTTCCCAAATAGAATTCGCCAGGGATAGTGTTATATCTCTGAGCGATTCGCTAAACAAAATCTTAACGTCCAACCGACCACGGAAGAGTGTCCGTAGATCTATCCGCACACCACTAATACTACCCAAAAAGCTCCGTGTTGCACCTCCAAGGGGACAGGACGAGAGCCACTATCAGTCTCTCAAGAAGGACATTATGTATATTAGAACTAGTGATCAGGAAACAGCGCAACAGAGAAAATCCAAAATCCAAAATCGTTTGTCAGTCAGCGATCCAGTAGTGAACAGTCGAAGGCAATCGAAGAGGTTCCTTCCAAGGAGCATTTCCGATACCAACATGTCAGACCTCAGGCCCACAAGTCGGCACAAAATTGGCGATATTAAGCCAAAGAAGACTTCAACCACCGGTGGCGGTCAGCCGCATATTCAAATTGGGCAAACTAGGGAAACTGCAACCCCAAGTGGCGATCCCCGAAGCAACAGATCCCCCTCCAAGGATAAAATGCGCCAGCCCCACGAGTACAACTACGAGGCTCTGCCAGATGATCTTGAAAAGTTCTTTGATCCTTTACGAGACCATACATATGGCTATGACCGACACGATAAGACCCCGGACGAGCATTACCTGGCGGACCTCCTTAACCCCAGCCACGGAAGGTTCGCTATTAAGAATCTGATATCAGACAATAAATACAAGCCCTTGCAGAGGTTACTCAAGGACGTCATAGAGAATAACCATATTATAGAGTTTGTGGCGGATGTCAAGGGACTTATGGAGACAGTGGGGCGCCACCCGATGTGGGCCAACCTCCAACACCTTCACAGTGAGTTCATGGAATCGGGCGTCACTCTAGATGAGGTTAAGCAAATGCTTACCACGAAGTATTTGGAGTTTCTCAAGAGCATTGTAAGCGATATGCACTTTGCTCGGATACAGCCGCCACGAGATTCATTGCTCAATGTTGTGGAAGGCGATCCCGCCAAGTCTAAACAGGCTAGCCAGGTGGACAGGTTGTTGGAGAGGAACCTGTGGAACAGGCAGCGGCTCAGCACACGATTCATTCCGTTCGGGATGCGAGGACTTCCAGGGAATAGAAGCGCTACGCCCCACAGCCGGCGCCAGTCGCAGGATGTCAGGATGAACAGCCTCCTGTACAGAAAACTTATCGAGCAGGAGATAAATGCGGAGCGACTGGAACGGGAGGAGCGCAAGCGGCTAACCTACGGGTCCTACGGATCGTCCATGAGCATTAACACCAGCTTGGAACTGGCGCCCAATGAGGAGCAGGAAGTGCGTGATATCGAGATGCGGTACTCCTTAGACAACATCGACAGCATTGTGAACGACCACAATCAGATGTTTAGGGTGGGTAAAAATTATACAATATTTATTTGTATATTGTAATTTCATAAAATATTGATTTATGAGGGCCTACAAAATAGTTCATGTTGGCAGAGCTCTATAAGAACAAGAAAGAAATTTACCTTCGGCAAGCCGAAGTTAATATACCCTTTCAGTTAGAAGAAATTGGCAATGTTAGTCACACCGTTTACAATAATATTCCGAATATGATCAGACTATAAGCTATAATTATTTTCCTATTATTTTCCGATCGTATGGCAAACGCTCGTTTTTATACACGTTACTCGTAGAGTGAAAGGGTATACTAGATTCGCCGGGAAGTATGTAACAGGCAGAAGGAAGCGTTTCCGACCCCATAAAGTATATATATTCTTGATCAGGATCACTAGCCGAGTCGATCTAGCCATGTCCGTCTGTCCGTTTGTCTGTCCGTCCGGGTGAACGCTGAGATATCGGAAACTATAAGAGCTAGGCTATGCAGCGTGCCACGCCCACTCTAACGCCCACAAACCTCCCAAAACTGTGGAGCCTACAGTTTTGATGCTAGAGTAAAAACTAACTGAAATGAATTATTCTCATCAATACCTATCGATTGACCCAAAAAAAAGTTTGCCACGCCCACTTTACCGCCCATAACGCTTAAATCTGACTAACGCTTACGTAACCGTATATTGAGATCAGTGGTAGGTGGCGCATTTTAGTCTCGCTTTGCTGCTTGCAAATCTCTATTTCCCTTTTGTCCCTATAGCTGAGTAACGGGTATCTGATAGTCGAGGTACTCGACTATAGCGTTCTTCCTTGTTTTTTGATTTAATCGGCAAGCCGAAGTTTACAGACCCTTGCAAGTCGTTCCCTTGAGAGCAATGTATATACAGAGCTTTTCGACTTCTCGAAAATTAAAGACAATCACAGAAATATGATGACTAGCTTATACGTTTTGCCGAAAACGAAATAAAACGATCTTTGTATCTTTGACATTACTTTTTCGATACTTCCAATCGCAGCTATATGATATAGTCGTCCGATTTTTTTTTAAATTTTAATTCGAAGTTCTGAAATATTAAAGTAATATTTGTCAAGAAACACCGAATTTTTTTTCAATTAATCCTATGGTAGCTATAAGATATAGTTTTCCGGTCCAGCTCGTTCCGACTTATATACTACCTGCAATAGGAAAAATACTTTTGGAAAGGTTTCATTCCGATAGCTTTAAAACTGAGACTAGTTTTGTAGAAACGGACAGACGGGCAAACATATGCTAATCAAGAATATTTATATTCTTTGTGGGGTCGAAATCGTCTCCTTCTCAGCGTGGCACACTTCTGACTAAAATCATTATAGCCTTTGCAAGGGTATGCAAATATTTTAAGATTATTAAATATTTAGATATTGATCTTTTTTTCAGGCTATGGAACGTAAAAGAGCGACGGCAAAGGTTGTCCACAAGGAGATGGAGGGGAAACTTGGGAAAATGCTTTCTTCCGCGCAATTCAGAAGACCTAAAGAGGCTTCTACGACGCGCAAGAGGCGTCGAAACCTCAGGCCCATCGAGCAACTTTACTACTCACCCCGGAAGACCTGTCGCCTGCAGAAGATCTCCGACTCATCGGAGTGTTCGGGATGCGAGTTCCGGGAGAGCGGAATCGGGGATGAGATGGTCCTTGAAAAGTGTCCCAGATGTGGAGTCAGAGTGCCTGTTCCGGCGCCCATTCCATCTTTTCCCCAGCCTGCCTCATCCAGCAGCGAGATCTTGTCCAGCGGATCAATAGAGGCCTGTGCCAAAAACGAGCTGCTAATCAACAGCCTTGCAGATCTTTGCTCACGCTGTGGCTATGTCCACGAGAAGGGCCATCCTTGCTCCCAGTTACCCTTTGATACGCGGAAAAGCAAACTCCTAAAGAGGATTAAGGAGACCATACGAACTGCCCCGGAGTGTCCGGCCTTCTGCTCACCCCGCGGGATCCTCAAGAAGCCCAGAAGTTGATCCTTGGACGGAACACAAGATGCTGTTGCAGCCATCAAGTGGCAACCAAACTCCGGAAATGCACGGATATGAGCACCAAATCAGCCGGCTGAGGCGAATGAAACATTTGGTTTAAGTGCTAAATAAATTCCAGTAATGAGTTTGCCTCTGTCTGTGGGTGTGCCTGTGTTGTTAAATGCTTTGCCAAGTTTCATAAAATATGCAAGGACTTTTGCACACACACACCCTCAAACACGGCCAAGCTCATGCGATGCACTCACGTAAAGGGAGAATGTCTGCGGGCTTTTAATACACTTGCTGGGTGCCCCTGCTCCTGTTTTTGGTCCTGCCCCACTGCTCCTGGCGTATGCAACGAAATTTCATCTCGCCTTCTTTTTCGGCCAAGTTTTTAAGTCGAGCCATTGCTGTAATGGAATTTTATTGCATACTCGCACTCGCATTCTGTTTGCGCAAGCGAAACATGTTTCAGACATTTTCATAAATGAAAACGCTAAAGCTGCCGAACGCCGATTGGCCGAAGATCCGGTACGCTTCCAGTATATAATCAGAATAGGAAGCCTTTTTAATTGCCATGATAATCTGTACTTTCAAAAACACTACCAAAAATTAAAAGAAAAATATATTTTTGATTTTCGGAAGTAGAACCCAAATCAAAATACCATTTAACGAGTACCATTTAAAGAGGAAGCAAAGGTCTAGAATTATTTAAATTACAAAAAAGGAATAATTGTTTAGAAACAAAGTCTTCAATTTTGATTAATAGACCTGCTAAACATTTAAAAATAGTTTAATAGGTAAGAATATGACTTCATTAGTGAAGAATTCTGAAAGTATTTATGTTTATTTTAAAATATTGGCACTACCAGAAAAGATTTTATAAAAGACAACTCAGTAATTCTGTTATTTTATTTGTTTGCCTTCCATACTGTCACTCTCCTTTCCAAACATTGTAATTAGAACTATCTAAACCTAGCCTAACTAATAATTTACATAAAACTATAGTTTTTCTTGTGCCTAGTTCGTTCCCCTATGTATAATAGCATAAACAGGCATAACTTTAAGGCATAATTAAAGCACTTGGTGACCAGCAATCGACCAACTGTCGAATGCCTGGCAATAACACATCTGGGAAATTGATGCCCGGCGATCAATCATTTCCCAGCCTACGGAGACCAGCCCAGGACACCAGCCACTTGGCAGCCTGTGGCCCGTGGCAGCATTTTCATTAAGCTCCATCTCCGTCTCCGTCTCCAGCCCTCCGTCTCCGTCTCCGTCTCAGTTTCGGATTCCAGTCCACATCCTCATCCACAGATTGCTGGAACAGGGACTTAACGTAAGCTGAGACGTTTTCATTTGCATTTTTCGTACAAATCGCCGGGGGGTTGGGGCAAAAACAAACTGCCAAAACCGAATTCCATCCGAGTGTCCGCACAGTGCTCATGGCCCTTCTGGACCTCTTTCCGCGCCCGATTTGCGATGACTGCTGTAACATTATCTTGTTTGCTCATGACACGCGACCAGGCCCACAAAGTCCCTTCATGTCGGAACGTTTCCGGCCGTTTGCTGCCCGCCATTGTTCGACTTCGGGCACTCGAAGAAAACCTTTTCGCATTTAATAATTAGAAATTAAAAACCAATGTCCCATAAAAAACTTTTAAAGGACATACAACTTGTAAAAGTTCAATTTAAAATCGCCTTATTTTTAAAACCTCTCTAATGAACAGAAAAATTTTAGCTTTTTGAGTATTCCATATTCTAAACAAAACAAAAATGCCTCTACTACCTGTTTTAAACTCGAACCTTAATTCCTTAATTTTTTTTCTCTGCATATTCCCCACTGAAGCATCGTTCTGTAAGTACAATACTAAATGAATATTTTTCTAAAAATAAAAGACGTTCCGTTTTTTTTAAGTGCAACTCTCCGCGACTTACGATGCTGGACTTGCGATTTGCGACAGCTTTTGTCATTTTTCTGCGGGTCTCTGGCTGTCTTTTGTGACTCGATTCCGATGGCTTGTCAAAACAGGCGAACAGGCGAAATGAAGCGTGCAATTGTTCGCAATTCGCAACTTAAATGGCCATTGTGGAATCGCTCCCTCATGGCTGTGATTGCGTTTTATTAGCTGTCAAATTTTAATTAATTCGCAACATCTTGGCCGTGCCTTTATGCATTCATTTCGCCACAAATGGGCGCAAGGAAGGACCAAATCCGCACTGCAAACGCCGGGACAATGCCAAAGTGGGCACACAGTAATTATTGGACTCAGGTGTGGGCAGGACATGGAATATAAGTAGCCATAAAGGAGCAACAAATTGGACTGCTTAAGGCGGGAGATGCCAATGGTGGGTTGGGGTGGCAAACAGAAAAAGTGCGCACAAAGAGGAAAGCCATAAGATAAATGGGCTAACTTAAATTAGAATGGCTGCCAGCCGAGAATTGCTAAATGGGGGTGTTCCTCGAGCCGCCTGCCTTTCAAATGCAAACCAGGTCCAGGTGAGCTCTATTGTTGGAGTGTCATTGCGGACTTAATTTGGAGCATATATTATGGGATGAACGGGTAAGTGGGCTTAGGCGGAAAGTAAAAAAGGATAGCAAGCTGCATAAAAATATAAAGAGATAATATATCTGATTTAATATAGTGCTCTTATTAAAAACGATTCGTAGATATCATTATTATGTTAGGATAAATATAACTATGATCAACAAATAATGGGTAATTGGTTGGAAAGTGATAAGTTATTATGTTTAATATATAATATTTAAAAATAGTTTTTATCCTTCAAGTATAGCTCTTATCACAAATTTGCAACTTGGAACATCCACCCACCCAAGGACAATGCTAGGTCTGAACTATGTATGAGCAATACTTACGATAACTGCAATTTGCACTTAACCCTTGCCGTCAGCCGCCAGTTCCTCGGATCTGGCCCTGTCCCCGATTCGGTGACTTCACCCGGCTCGTTCACTTGGACAATTAAAGGAGCAGCCCACACACTCACCCACAGCCCAGCTAACTGACTCCAGCTAACCACTCCAGCCACTTGAAAAGTTGGCCGCAAAGTGCGAATGCATAATTAATTCCAATTATGAGTTTACCCAACAACATTGGCAACATTGGCACTCGCCTTCGTTCTCGAGACGAGACAAGATGCGTTCTAGGGATCGGGTGCCGCACGGGGAAGGGACTCGGGACTGGGGGACAAGGACTTATCAGCGCATCGACAGGAGGACGCCCCTGCCGCCAGGACACCCATGAACTTTGATGCCGGCGAGTGTCAACCCGTGCGGTGGAGATGTTGCTGCTGTGCTGCTGGTGTTGCTGCGGGGCTCCTTGTGTTGCTGCTACTGTGGCTGCTGCTGCTGCTGCTGCTGCTTGTTGCATAGTTTGAGTGAGCCAAGTGCTTGGCATGTTTAAACACATGCTCAAGTGGCATTTAGACAGTTATCCGCTCGGGCTGCTATCTGGCAGACAATTGATGTGCCTGCGATAGGCACCAACTTTGCCTCAATTACAAAATGCTAAAAATTGCAATATCAATAACATTTTATGTCCTTCGAGGGGCCGGGCGCGGCTGGGAGTCCTGGAGGTTTAAGGGTAACCCCAAGTGCTGCGTCTAAGTGTGGCTGCCAGCCTTCAAAGCCGCCCTCACTATTAACGGAAATGCATTCTGGTTTTCCTTGTTTGGAGAGCATTGCGTCGCGTCTGCCAGGCTCAAGTGTTTTAATGGATTTTCCCAAGGAACATGCATGCAAACCTTCCCCGGCGGAGTTGGATTTCCCTTCTCTTTGATTTTGTACACTTTTGTGCCTTCCCTGTGCGAGGAATGTCAAGTTTTCGGGCTCATGTTGTTCGCTGTGACATCTCTGCACATGCATCAATCATTCGGCCCCCGCACGGCATTACGCCGATCAAACGGAAGTTCAGTTCATAAAAGATAATAACCTGGCTTATCCGCATGCCACTCAGGGCCTTAATGCCGGGTCGCAGCTGTATCCCGCGCAAGGAGTCCACGGAAGGCCTATAAATTTGCAGATTATTTGCATACTGCGTCTGCTCCTTGGGCACGTTTTCGGTTTTTTCTTCCCTATTTTGCGTCATTTTCAGGGCAAATCGCTGCAAATTCATTTTTCCCGCTGCACAAACTAATGTAAATCAAGGCACATTAAGCGCGTAATGCAAACAATCATAAATTTGACTGGAATCCAGTCGCGCTGGATCCACTTCATTTGTTTTGGGCTAGTGCCACATCTATTATAGTTAATCTGGAACACCTTAAAAGTTATTAAAAGCGTTGAACATAAAATATATTTGTTTGACTTTCAGCTGCGTCCTGGCGCGATGGCAAAATAACTAAAGCCTTATATCTATGCTCCTCTGATCTGATTGTTTGCAAGATGTTTACTTATTCAGGAATACTGTACAGGACTCTAAGGTACCTCTGAAACATTATGTTTATTTTTAGGCCAGTGCATCCTTGAAATTTGTTCATACCCGCCGAAATATTTAAAGAGATATAAAACAGGACTACTCAACTTTATCAAAAATCAGTTCTATGGTTCAGACTTCGTCCTCGGCAGCGACATTGACCATGCTAACAAAATTACCCGACTGTCGATGAGTTAATCGAACGGAATGTGTGAAGTTGCCCGCCCCGCCATTCAAATGTCAGTCCATGTCCATTTGGCTGCAGTGCATCACGTCGGCAATCATTGCCGGATGCCGAGGGTTTTAATTTATGCGTTTCCCAGTGGACGTCCTGCTCGTCCTTTAAATCATTTTTAATGAAATCTGCCCCGGAGGACTGCTGACAGGTCCTGCTAATCCCGAGTACGTTCGCTGCAGTTGATAAATGAGTCATTTGCTTAGTAATTTAAGCGTTCATTCAATAAGAGCGGACTGGCGAAAATCGTGGAAGGGTCAGCTCAAAGATTTGTGTAACCAAATACTCATTACATAAGTTGGGCAGAAGGAAGAAGGAGCTGGGCAAACACAGAGCTGAAAGCTCCCCGGGAATATGCTGATGTGGGGTGTTCTTTGGGGTGCAGAGCGTATGTATGTGCTAGTTAAGCCAAAAACAAATATTGACAGGCAAAGTCAAATGCAGGGGCGGCGAGGAGGGGCGATGGCATTTAAAGTAATCGAGTGTTAAAAACGGCAAACGCAGCCAAACATTGGGCCGGCAAAGTCAAACACCCAGCCACCCACACCCTGTAAATATTTAGTTGCTCATAAATTACGAGTGTGTGTTTCGGGGGCGGGGTCGGGGCGAATCGAGGCTTTAATGCCTCATTAAAATATGCGAGGTGGCAATAAAATTCAAGCTGACGCCGCGGGCAGAGTGGAAGCGATCTGCGATCTCGGGACTCCATAAAAATCTTCGGAGGCAGCTTGACAAAGTTTTCACATAAAATAAATTGCTGCCAAATAATAGTCAGGAAACCCGTTAACGTCGATGACGATGGCTGCCTGCCATTTTGGCCCACGGCAATTGATAGGGGGTATGGTGTCAAGGGGTTAAGTGCTGGGGAGTAAAGTGAGTGGGCGGAGTGGGCGGAGTGGGGGTTCAGCCATCAACTTGTTGTTTATTAAATTACAAATAAATAATGAGACTGATGGAAGCCGCTGCCTGCTGCCTGCTGCCCGGAGTTATTAAAAACTTTACAGAAACAATTAACACAGTCAACTGTGGGCTGGGGGAGGGCGTCGCCGCCATCCGAAGCCACCATCTCTGGCTAAGAGGCTTTTGCTTCCTGTCAGGCTCTTTAAGCCGAATGACAAATTGAAATCCTGTATTTCACTTTAAGCCGCCCCCGCCCCACCTCCCACCGTAACCGGAGCATTAACCAAAGTTGCAGCCGCAACAATAACCGGAGTACCATCGTCCTGCGTCCTGGCAGCGGGGAATTGGAATTGCAGCCGCAAATAAATTTGTGCTCGGCAAAATATATGGCAAAAATATAAAGAATTGCATGTGCATAAAAGTAAAGCCATGCCGGAGCAGGAACAATGCCAAAAGCAACAGCGAGCTGCTGCTGCCCCTTTTTCATTACAACAGTCCTGGCACCAGGATACCACCGCGTTACCAGGATGCCGGGATGCCGGGATGCCGGGATGCGAATGGGTTCGGTTTCTGGTTGGGCAGAGCTGGGCTGGAATGGAGTGGAGTGGTGAGTGCGAGGATGCAGATACTCCGGCCATTGTTTGCAGGCGCGCGCTCTGATTAGAGAGCAAAAAATAACAGGCGGCGTGCTGCAGTTTCCCATGTTTTGTTGTATTCTATTCGCAAATGCGGTATCAAAAGAAGCGAGTATCTTTAAACACTGCAAATTGAAATAACTCTTTCGGTTCAGTTGGTGGTGGTGGGGGTAAATCGACCCATCGAGTGGGGCTTTTATTTGCCAAACGAAATAGTATCTGCAGAGGTGCAGATGTGCGAGAATCAATCAATTAAAACAAGAATGAAGCACGGGATGGAGTCGATTATACTCGTTTAAGAAGAGTAAATTTAAATTTGGAAAAAAACATGAAACACAAATTCTGGTAGTCTGCAAAATAAATTAGATAAAACGCTATAGTCGATGGCCTCGACTATCAGATACCCATTACTCAGCCAAGGTAAATGCGAGTGAGATGAAGATATGCATGCAGCAAAGCGACTGATCTTAAGATTGTCAAGATTCACCTAGCTTATAACCTTTTAATGAATGGTCCGACTTAAATAAACTTGTGCTGCCCAAGAATCTCTAGAATCTGCTTGCATAATCCCAACTTTCAAGCTTTTAGTTAGTTTCCGAGATCTCAGCGTTCATACGGACATGGCTAGATCGACTTAGCTAGAGATCCGGATCAAGAATATATAAATATACTTTATAGGGTCCGAAACGGAATCGATTTCTTAGGTCTTCAAATATGAAAAGTTTCTTTTATAGTACTTACTTATTATTAAAATTTTAACGATTGATTGCTTTCTTAACTAATAAAGCTGCCAAACAACAAGTTGCGGAAGTCTATAAATACTCTGGGATTTCATTGATCTCAGTCAATGTATCTTTTTCTCACATCTAACTTAACTGCCTGTTACAAGAGACCCATATTGCATTATCTATGTTTACATGATTTGGCTCCTTTAACTTGAACTTTTCTGGTGAGCTACCATCTGGCCCAGCTCGCCATTAACCAACTGCAGCTGTCAGCGGCTTTCAGATGTGACCGCCCAGGCCCGTCCGATCTGCCCTCTCTTTCTGGCCGTCTCGCCCCCTCTCTGTCTATCCTCCTCTCCATCCCCCTGCCCTGCTGCCAGTCATCCGAGCGTGCGTTTTGTGCTCTAACCAAAGCGCTCAGTGTTAGTCTTTGATTTGTCACACCAAAGCGAGCTTTTCATGGCGTCCTGTCAGAGTTCTTTTTCCCCATCTGCCAGGACACTCTGAGGAGAGGAGAGGGAGACAGCGAGGGGGAGGGAAGATAGTCCCCATCGCTGGGAATCTGGGGGCTCTGTTGTGCCTGTTTCACGTCCAGTTTTAGCCCTTGGCTGATTTTTGATGAAAAGTTTTCAGTTTCACATTATTCATGCAGCCAACCCCCGCTTTTCTTTTTTTGCGGTTGAATGGAGCCTGCAATTTTTTCTATCTCCTCTTATAATTTTCACCCAAAAAATTGTGTTGTCATTGTTGTTGGGGTATTTTAATTTTGCGCAAATGGAAAATAATAATCAAGGCAAAATAATAAAATGGACGCAGGCGAGAAAGGTGCAGGAAATCGGAAAATGGGCTGGAGGATTGACAGGACGACCCCGCATGTCAGCAAAGTGGGGTTGGAAGGGGAGGGGCCCGCAGCATCCTGTGGCTTTGTTTCGAGTGATTCTCAACAAAGCGCAGTGCACTTAATTCTCTTTACGCACACAAACAAACGGGCACACACACTTGCATGAGGGCAGACATGTATGACAGGCTTTTTATGCCTAAGTATCTTAAGTTGTCAACTCGAAAGGCAAAAGAAATCCTTTAATTTGCAGTAAAATGCAAAACGCAGCGCCACTTTGTCACGAGGGGGTTGAACATCTGCGAGGGCATGGGTGTGTATCTGTGGGAGGGGAGTATCCGAGCGAGGGTGTGCGTCCGTGTATCTGTGTGCCAAGGAAGGCAACAAGTCAGCTTCTTCTGGCGGCGGAGCGTACATTGGACTTTGCCACTTGGCATGCGAGCGCAGGCGAATGGCGCCTCAAGGTATGCAGTAAATTAAAATGCAGTGACAGTGGCGGGCCATGGCCCAAAAAGGGGGTTCAGGACCGGGGGCCGAGGGGGCGGCAGGGAATGACATGCTTCTCGCATGAGGGTTGCACTCTCCTTTGCACTTTTCACATTAAAAACTTTTGCCCGCAAGCCAGCCCACGCGCTCACATGCCATTCTCTGTAGAAGCACCGAGAAATATTGGGGCACCTTTTCATATTTCTATTTAAAAGTATAAAAGAAAACATCCCAGTTCTCATGAATTTAAGCATCTTTTATTATTTTATAGCGACATAATTCCTTTCAAATAATATAAGATGCTATTTATAGCTCACCATTTCCATTTTGACTGATAATAAATGAGTTCTCCTACCGCTATTTCAAATAAATAAAAGGAAATATATTTTTCACAGTGTTTAAATGTATGCTCTCAAGAAAAGCCGACGTTCTGAACTTCAGTTTTGACAACACACTCCCACACACTACCTAACAATTACAATGCATTGAGGCATGAGCGTGCTAGAGACTTTGATTTGGCCAGGATGGAAAGAGGACTTCCTAGACGCAGGACACTCCGTCTGGTTAGAACTCTGGGAGCACACCTCGCTGGCGCTATTTGCATATGAATAGCAAGCAGGTGGAATGGCAAACATATCGGGGTGGCCAGCGCTTATGGCCACGTTAATGGCAAACTAAACTGCAAACTTTGCTTTTGCACCGACGCACGCATACGTAATAAAAGGTGTAAATGAGCAAAAGAACCAACTGCCATGCAGCAGGTGAGGAAGTGGGCGGAGGGGTGTGGATGTGGATGAGGATGTGGGCTGAAAGTCAGCCAGGTGAGCAGCCAGCCAGACATGGACTTACGCCTTGGCCCATTATAAGGGCCACTTGCTGCCGACTAAGAAGACAGCTTTGTATTTATTTCGACGGCACAGTGGTTGTGGTTGCAGAGACTAATTGAAATCTATGGTAATTGTTTGAACAGCTAAATGTTTAATTAGTAATTAAGTCGATAAGATTAAAATGTTGTTCTTTTTATTGATTTCTAAGTTATGTAATAACATTTATTATACCTGTCACTCGTAGAGTAAAAGGGTATACTAGATTCGTCGAAAAGTATGTAACGCAAAAGGAAGCGTTTCCGACCCCATAAAGTATATATATTCTTGATCAGGATCACTAGCCAAGTCGATCTAGCCATGTCCGTCTGTCTGTCTGTCCGTCTGTCCGTCCGTCCGGATGAACGCTGAGATCTCGGAAACTATAAGAGCTAGGCTATTGAGATTTGGCGTGCAGATTCCTGAGCTTCTTACGCAGCGCAAGTTTGATTCAGCAGAGTGCCACGCCCACTCTAACGCCCACAAACCGCCCAAAACTGCTCCTACAGTTTTGATGCTAGAATAAAAATTTTAACTGAAATGTATTGTTCTCATCAATACCTATCGATTGACCCACGCACACTTTAACGCCCACTTTAACGCCCACTTTAACGCCCACAAACTTCAAAAAATCGTAAGTATGAACGCGGATATCTCGAAAAATGTCAAAGATAGAGAAATGGGATTTCAGATTTAGATTCCGTAGGCTTGAGCGCAGCGCAAGTTTGTTACGCGAATATGCCACGCCCACTCTACCGCCCACAAACCGCCCAAGCCTGTGACGCCCACAATTTTCATGCTAGATACAAAATTTTAACTGAAATGTATTGGCCTCGTCAATACCTATCGATTGCCACGCCCACTCTAACGCCCACAATGCTTAGATCTGTCTACCGCCGGTAGGTGGCGCATTTCAATCTCGCTTTGCTGCTTGTATTTTCCTTAGCTGAGTAACGGGTATCTGATAGTCGAGGTACTCGACTATAGCGTTCTTCCTTGTTTTTAAAATAATTTTTTTAATATTTTCTAGTATGCTAGAATTTAATTTAATCACTGTGTTAAGCAGTTCACGTAGTGCCGATCGCCCTCCAGGAGAGTGTGCGAAGGCGACTACTATATATAAAAAAAAATCTGCAGTGATAACAAAGTGATACACCAATCGAAAGATATCGCCACAACTAAAAGGATTGCATACTGACTTTACAAATTTCATTTGGGTTGTGCCAAAGTTTTGGGTGAAAGTGTAAAAGTGAAAATTTAGAAAACTGTAGCTTTTGGGGCCGGTGGGGATAAGTGCCCCAGTTTATTAGCCAAATTCTATGCTTACTGAGAATACGCGTCGAATTGCCTCATTTGTTAATATGGCCCGTTCAAAAGGTTTTCCAAAAACAAGATTTTTGGGGATTTTCTAAAGGAAACATTTTTGTCCCTTTGTGGGTTTGAACGAATCCATTTTTGGTTTTGGTGTTCGACTAAATAAATACACTTTTTTTCTTTCAGAACTTTTGTAAGTTTAAGGTGCGATCGACACATCCCATTACCTCGTTAAAAGGTGTTTTTATTTGATTTACGTAAAATAATTGAGATCTAACAATTTTAAATAAGTCAATAAAATAAATTATTCTTTTAAGATTATAATAAAAATTTTAAGCATGGGAGAACCCAGTCCAATACCTCGATTATCAGATTCCAGTTTCTCAACTAAAGGGAGACGCCGATATACATACATGCAGTGCTTTGTGGGCGTTTTAGTGGGTGTGGCAAACTTTTTGGTATTAACGAAACCAATACATTTCAGTTAAAATTTGTATTCTGGCATCAAAACTCTGGGCACCACAGTTAGGGAGGTTTGAGGGCGTTAAAGTGGACGTGGCAAACTTTATTTCAGGTCAATCGGTAGGTATTGACGTAACCAATTCATTGCAGTTCAAACATTTATTCTAGTTTGTGGGCGTTGCACTTTGCTAAACCAAGCTTGCGCTGCGCAAGAATCTCTAGAATTTAAATGCTTTGAAGACCGGCCAACACATTTCAGTTAACATTTTTCTCTAGCATCAAAACAGTGGGCGCCAAAGAAGCAAAGTAATCTAAATAAGAAATCTCTAACTCCTACGAGTAAGGCGTATAATTATAAAATTTGATTTTTATGGCCAGGAGCGTGGGGCGACTACGAAATAAAGCCGCAGGGTTGAAAATCTGCTGTGATAGTCCGATCTTAACGAGTGGTATACCAATCGCAACAGCAATTCATCTTTAAATTTCCTTAATTTTCCAATTCCAGCAAGGACAAGCAAGGACTTTTCATTTTTTTAATCGTGTCATGAGAACGAGACAATTTGAGAAGGTATATTTAGTAGTCGTATTTTTAATCATTTTTCGGAACAAAAATGTTTATAAAGATTTTGTATATTAAAGCTCTCCTTCAATTTCGTTAATTATTTACATCGTCAAGAGGCGTTTTTCATATATTTAATCAAGTTTTTAAATAATAATTTTTTGAAACATAGTGAATTTAAGGTTAATAAATTAAAGTGTGAACAAACTTAGTTGTGCAAAGTAAATAGTGAACTCTCGGAAATTCAAGACGATTCAGTGATGACGAAATCAAACTTATGATTGCATGCCAATTCTCTTTAATCAGTGACCATTAGCTTAAAGGTGGAACATTTACATGTTACGCAGATATTTTGAAACCTTGATTGAAAGGTAAAAATGGAATTGCAAGAACCCGCATCCAACCCACTGTGCTGTGTGTGTATTAAACTAAATTTAGCGTCACTTTGAGTTACGGCAGCTGCGGTGACGATGACTTGGTAGCCTTGGCAGCCGGGCTATTACAATGCGAGAGCCGGAATAGTCGCGGGCTGGGAGTTCGGGAAGGCCACCAGAGTCCTGGCAAGGACATCATGTTTGCAAATTTATGTAGTTGTAAGTTGTGCCAAAGGAAATGCCATAAAAATGGGAAACACAATTGTGCGGGCAGTGGCAAACCGACGGACGGATGGATGGCTGAAACGCCGGCTTGGCAAGCTCGGACGCGTTTAAAGTGCAATTAGCGCACGTAATTGTAATCGAGTTGGCCAGGAGGCACCTGGAGCCGCCACCGGCCATCCCCGCCCACTTTCCACTTCCCACTTCCGGTGGAAGGTAGGTGGTGACTCCGGCTTACGGCCCCGTGTACCTTCAGTCAGCCAAACCACGGGGCTGCGCTCTTTTTTCACCTGCCTTTTTTAAAGGCAACCAGGGAGCTGTAAATAAATTTGGCACTTAATCATATTTACGGATTTCGTGGGCACATTTATTTATGTGTCCCACAGTGGCCGCAGCTACTCACTGCACTTTGCCTCCAGTATTGTGATGGTGATTTTTTTAGCCATTTAGCGGCTTGAGCTGGAGGATTTCTGGCCGGACGGAAATACAATACGCCCAAGACCAATTTGGGCCCGTTCTCGAGAGTCGGACTTTCTGCCTAATTATGCGTTCAGGCATTGTCATGGATAGCCGAAAATCCAGGAATCCAAGGTCTAATTAGGCCCAAAGCGTTGGCCATTGTGCCACACCGTTAGACGGGCATTGTTGCCGCCTCTCATGCCGGGTTCACTCACCTGCTCGCTTCCGCTTTTTGGCTTTATCAATATTTCAGGCATTTAAAACGGCTGCTGTAAGCCGTAACTTGGAACTGATTTATTTGCCATTTGATGGCCGGCGAAATAAATAAACCAATTTCGGTTTGGCCATTGTTTCGCTGGATATGTTGTGGTTCCTGCGGGTTTCGTTTAATTTTCGTAAGTGTTGAACTCGATGTTTTTGCATAATTTGCGGTCTGTTTTGATCGGCATCGAAAAAACGTCCGATAACAGGGATATGTTTGCTTTGAAATGATTTAAGCGAAATTAAAAGACTCGCCCAGTGATTGTTTATGAGCTGGCATTTGAAATAAGTGCTTTGACAAACTCCTGTTCCCGGGAATTCATTACTCAGCCCCGTTGCTCTGCTCATCGATATTTGTCACTATTGTTGTCCTCGATTATTGTTAAGTGCAGGTGGGTTGGCACACGGAGCTCCGAGAATGGAGAAAACTGTCACTTGAATGCATTTTCATTACACCTCATTACATTTCACTTGCATCTGCAATTGTGTCACGTCGCCGGCTTTCGCTGCCTTCGAGCCTATGAATGCCAGGCAGAAAACTGCCGAGCGAATGGATTCGTTAGCTGAATGGGCTGTGAGTGTTTTTAATTGAAAACAATAAAGTTCTGCTGGGGGAACTGGGACTCCTCCCAAACAATGCATTAAATGTGGCTCTTGAGCTTTAATACGAACTTGTGACGCCCTTTTAATCGTTTGAATTCCCATCGGGGGTTGGCGGTAAAAGATATTATATAATATATATATAATATATTATAACATACTTGTTCGCTTCGGCTATTTTTTAAATATTTTATACTTATTCCCTCCAATTATTTGAACTAGTTCGAACAGAATAATAGCCGGTGGAATATTAATATTCCAGATACCCCACAAAATACTCTAACCCATTGAGAAGAATCCCGCGCTGAGCTAAAAGCTGAGCATTCGATGGATTGTTCGGTTCGCTTTCTTTGTTCGAGGCGTAAAAGGCCTCCCATGGAAATGAAAATGGAAACGGCGGTGATAGAGCCGCCGTAGATGGATAGATACGAGTCGTTTTCGCGGCAGACAATACTCGTACACAAAATGCGAATGCGAAAGTGATAATTAAAAATCGCGCCATATATACTGGTTACCAGATACTGTTGTTTCCCGGCCTGAAATGGTTATTGTTTATGATTTTCTGCCGCTGCCGAGCAGGATATTCGCGTTGCAATCAGCACTGGTCTGGGGGAAAGTGGGCGGGGCGCCATGGGGACGCGAACGAAGTGATCAATGCGCCTAACAATGATTGACGGCACTTCCAGGGGCGTCGTGGAGTGGGGGCATGAAAAGGCTGTCGAAGATGGAGCTCCCCCGCACGGCTGCCGCTGACAAACAATTATGCAAAATCGCTGGCGTTTGCAGTTTTATGCAGAAATTAATTTTGCATTTTTAATTTTACAGCGCCTGAGGCGGGGGCTTAAAGCGAGGGGAGAACCCATCACATGGCGCAAAACGCTGCGACAGCAATCTGCACTGCTCACAAAGGATTGATAAGGGCCAGAGTTAGATGGTCATACACTTAAAACAAGTTAGCTGTTCAGATGTGTGTGCCTTATTTAATTAATAGTTTATCATGCTAAGAATTTTAAAGGTTTTATTTAGCGAACAACATTAAAAAATGTGTTCTAGCCTTGGCTAAAAAATCATATTTTTCTAAACATAGCAATGTGGCCTAAAATAAAAAAGTAGCTTTAATAAGTAACATTAACATCTATTAATAATAAGTGTTTTTTATGTTATTTAATTGTTATCGGGTTAAATTATATAGGCACTTAACACCAATCAAAAGCTTAAATTCTTAATAATATATGTATATTCCGAGCCCAATTCTTTACACATTGACTTAGCCAAAAAGTATATTCCTGTTACTAATCTTTTAGTAATGTAAGAATAGCGCTAAGACCTATTATGTTCCCTTTAAAGCTATGGAAACTTAAGGCTATAAGAGTTTTAAAGTGTAGCTCACGCGATCAGCAATCTGTTCTATCTTTTCGGACACGTACCCCCGAGGGTGGGCTGTTCGCTCGCTTCCCAATTCGCAAATCATTCCGCAATCGGAAGACAAAGTCGTTGGTTTGCACAAGATGACACAAGCGGATCGCCGAGATTTGGTCAGCCTGCCCCTTGAGTCGGCTTTCTTGCAGGAGCAGGACCAGCCCCGCCTGGTCCGGGTTCAGGATCCTGATCGCCAGGACATGCAGTTCCCGGACATCTGGCTGCGTGATAATTGTCGCTGCAAGGAGTGCTATTTGCCACAGACTCTGAGTAGGTTGCCCCAACTCTGGAACAGCCTGGACACCAGTGTCCGGGTCCGTAGCCAGAGTGTGGATGCGGAGCAGGAGATCCTGTACATAGAGTGGTCCGATGGGCATGCCTCCCAGTATCCGTTCAGTTGGCTGAGGGAGCGGGACTTCTCATCTGCAAATCGCCGGCGTTACCTGCGCGACTTTTACCGCCCGGAGCAGAAGTTGTGGAGTGGTCGGGACTTTGAGGAAATCCGTAAAGTTTTCTGCTACCAAGAGCTAATCAGCTGTGACTCGGCGCTGCAGCAATGGCTTCTCCACTTGGCGACCTTCGGAGTGGCACTGGTGAAGAACGCCCCCCTGGAAATGGACGTCCTGCGGAGGCTATCCAACCGAGTGGGCTTCATGAGGCGCACCACCTATGGGGAGGAGTTCAGTGTGCGGGCTCAACCAGGAGCCAGCAACTACGCCTATCTGGCAGCCCCTCTTCCCCTCCACACAGACATGCCCTACTTTGAGTACCTGCCCGGAGTGACCATGTTGCACACCTTGGAACAGTCGGCCTCTCCGGGCGGGGTCAATCTCCTGACCGATGCCTTTTACGTGGCGGAGGTGATGCGGGAGCGACATCCGGAGCAGTTCCGGGTGCTCTGCCAGACTCCTGTGGATTGGGCGGACATCGGAAGCGAAGGCGATCTGCAGTTTCACAATATCTGGAGGGCACCTGTGATCAAGTGAGTAATTTTGGTAATAATTAATAACGTTCACGCGAAAGGGTTATCATAGGTTTCTTTTTAAATTTAAAAAACGATCAACATTTGGTTTATTTTTGAGAGAAATATAAATACATAACTATATCACAAAAAGCTTTCCTATTATTATTTAATTATTATCTTTTAAAGTTTTCGATTCTTACAAGTTAGTTTATTTTTTTTTTAAGCCGTACTCTTTTTTAAAGCTCGGCTTAAGTATGGACTTATTTTATAAAGCACTTAAACAATATCATTAGTTTTGACATTTTCTTTCGTTTTAAATTCATATTGAATAAATAATCTACTTGAACTTTTATAAAGAGATTTTTTCATAAATCTTAGATTTTCAGAGACTACAAAATAAAACGAATTTAATTTTCCCAACACTATATACATATATTAGGGCGGGTCGATTTGCAAGCCTAAAATCGTATGGGGGACGTTATCTATAGAGGATTTTAAGCAATGTTACCGAACAAACTTATGGTCTAAAATTATGGTCAATATGAATGTGTAGTCTACTATGATATTTCAATCCTTAAAATCCTTTGAAGATAACGTTCTTCCCATACAATTTTTAGGCTTCCAAATCGACCCGCCCTAATAAACATATATGTTTTGATTATATTGCTAAATTTATTGAACATTTCTTAAGTGCCGAGAAAATATTTTTCTAAAAGAGACATAGTTGCTGGAGCAGACCTGGCTAACCACATTCTGTCCCCGTTTCAATCCGTGGCAGCTTGGACGCCGAGGGGCGGTGTGTGCGCATCAACCACAGCATTCCGCAGCGCGACAGCCACTTCAGCGTGCCCCTGGAGCAGGTGCGTCCGTGGTACGAGGCGATGGCGACCTTCGTGGGCCTGGCCCACGAGCACTCGAGCGGATTCAAGACCACGCCCGGCGACGTGCTCACGTTCGACAACCTGCGCCTGGTCCACGGACGAACCGGGTACGACGACACGGACCGCAATGTGCGCCACATCCTGGGCGCCTTCGTCGACTGGGACATCGTGTACTCGCGGCTGCGGGTCCTGCGGAGAGCCTCCTCACCGGACGCCCCTTAGACTGCAGCCACATGTGCTTTCATGGCCACGTTAATTAGCCATCTATCATTGCCAGACACTTTGATTGACACCGCAAAGTAGCCGTGGAGCTATTCGAATTATTAACCTACTCTGTCGCATTTTATTCCTAATTGGAATTTATCCTTTATTGACATTTTGAATAAATACTATTTTAATGGTTCTACGCCTTTGACACACTTTAATGCTAATTGACTTTATTTAATTGGGGTATACATGTGTTTGCAGGCCTCTCAAGGCAGAGAAAGTCGATTGAGCTAATCTGCCAAACGAGAACATCTGGCTGATTAGTTATTCAATTAGATTCGATGACCTGTTTTAGATTTGATAGGAATGTTAGTCTGCTTACCATACACACAGGTGCTTATTTATGTTATGTAGAAATAATAAATCATTACAGATATCTAAACACATGGGCTTGTTCAACTATAGTTATTTATAGAAATATATTTTCAACCCTTTAGGTGAATCAATAAAATAGATGAAAAGTACTAAGAAAGTAGATACTGTGGATGATTTACAAAACAGAAATATAGAGATAATTTTAAATAAGCCTAAGTCCAAGTTAAATATTGAGATTAAGATATAGTTATTAATGTCCTTGGTTCAGCCTGTTTTAAATGCTTCCAATGGCAGGGTATACAAACTGATCCACGCTTCAATACCCAATTGCCAGCCAACAGGCCACTGGAAGTGAAAGTCCAGCACACGTCATTGTTTACGCCGGGCAGCAAAGTGGCTTATCAGTGGCCAGTTGAGTCAACAGCGTCGTCTGTACGTGTAAATATGTATTTCGGTTATCAATTTATGGCGATGCCGAGATCAACGGCGACTTGGCAGAGCTCTTAGCTCTTGGCATGCGAGTAAATCACACCCACACACCTCCGGTGGCAAGCCCCCGGATTTTTACGGGACAGGAAGAAAGTTTCGGTTTGTCTTGGCCTGGATGCCAGGGTGTTTTTTCGGGCGTTTGGGTGCGGTGTCCCGCAGGCAAATCCTTTGGAAATCTTTTTATTTATGTCATTGATGCCACCAGGACCAAGTGAGAGCAGAGGAAGCAGCCAGCATCCGACAGCCAGCAGCCGGAATCCGAGCTGGAGCACAAGCACATGAATTTGTACATGGCAGCGAGTAAATCCCTCTAATAATCCACATAATAAGCACTGGAAGTAGCTGTGGCAGCAACAGGCCGAAAGGGTTGCCCCGGCTCTTGTTTATAAGTTCATAAAAGTCAACGGGCCGGGACGTTCGACTGCGGCGGGGCGGGGCTCATAAAAAGCGAGCCAAATGCAAACGGAAAATGGCCAAAGAAAAAAGGCTGGCTAAAGCCACCAGTCGCAAATCCAATTTCTTCGGAATGTGTGTGAGCTTGGGGGTAGGTGAAATTTTACTGCAGTTTCGGGCAGACCGTGGCGCAGTCATAATGTGTAATTGAAAACCTGTCCTGAATCGTACCCCTGGGTGAGGTTCTATATGGCCCTTACCGACAGAAAGAAAACCCCTAATTGGCAACACGGTCACCAAGACTCAAAGTGTGCGACATACCCGGGAGTATTGCTGTTATGTAGCCGAGGAACTATAATATGAACAAGTGCTTTCAAACAATAAATAAAAAGTAAATGGCAAAACCCGAGATCTGACCTTAAATACCCAAAAATAATATTGTTCGGAATCAAACTTAAAATAATGGGATCGGTAACGTTTTCCTGCTTGGGTTTTTAACTATCTTATTTATATAGCCGCAAAATTTAAAACCATAATGCATACCATTGTTATAATTATATTTTAATTAAGATAATACTAAGGATGTTTATCATAGCTTAAATTGTATACACGTTTTTGATAGATATTCATATCGTATAATTTTTTACCCCCTCTTGTTTTTTGCTTCAGCCCTGTCGTAAATGAAACCTAGAAAATGTCAACCGAAATGATTATAATGACCCTTATATTTATTTTTTCGGCAAAGGCAACTATATTCCAGATTTACCAAAGCCAGAGAAAGGGTTTCTAGCGTGACACTCGTACAATTGGCAAACTAATACGCTTACATACAATTTCCGCCATTTCCGCTGTGGCTGCGGCTTTGCTTCTTGGCCCTCTCCTTCCAATTGGGATTGCGGTCGGTTTGTGTGCCAAGATTTTGGCCGGGACAATGCCAAGTTTGGCTGTCACAATGATAAACATGCGGCAATTGACGCAATCATTGTCTGCCCATGAATTGAATTAAATCAACTCGAGTGGGAGCCCCATCTTCGCGCTGACACTTGCAAAATCAGCGAAGGACATCTGTATTTTCTAGCCTGTGATTCTCGAAAATTAATGCCTCGGTTATGCCTGGCGTGGCATCGAAATCAAGCCACAACTATGGGTTACAACGAGTGATTGTCAGACGGCGGGAAGGGGTAACCAGGGGTTAGGGCTCCTTGGGTAATGCCCCATAATTCCGATTCCGCTGCAGGACAGCGCATTTTGCTTATTAGAATCCGCTTGTGCTCCTCGGTGGATGTTTGTGCCTGGATGTGAGCTCCTTGATGCCGCTGGAGGGTAATAAATTCCCGGGCTGCCCCCCTCGTCCTGGCAATTTCAAAGTTTATCACCAGCGCGCGTCTGCAACTTATGTCGTCTTTTTCCGCTCCCTCGTCCTGGCCCCTCCGGCCTGCTCCTGCCCTTGCTCCTGTTTGTCTTCACGTCTGTTGTGGTTATGTGAAATCACATCGTAAAAATGTCCAGGTCCAAATGCTGCTGCTGTGTGGGTGGTGTGAGTGCGAGTGTGGCCCGGCCAAAGCCCATAAGTCCCGCCTGTCTCACCTGAGTTTCGCGGGGTGGCGGCAGGGCAACCCTTTCGCCATTCAATTTATAGATGCCGCCCATATAAATATTTATTTCTATGTGCCGCCGCCTGCCCCTTTGACACCACGCCGCGGCATCATTATTATTTTTATGCGCGCGTCTTAAAAGCATTCCGCCGATCAATAAACCAGCTCCCTGCATCCTTTCCAATAAGCGAAAGTGGTTTTTGAGCCGCCCCAGTACGTGTGTGTGCCATCAAACAATTAGAGGTCACTCCGGCCGGAAAAAATGACGGGGCATGTGGTAATCCAAACTGGGCCAAACCCGTGCAACACTGCAACATTAGCTGGCTGTCATCGCCAGCCGTGCCACACAAATAATTTCCATTCAGCCAGCGACTGCTGCAACATCATTTGGCCTTTTTAATTAGGCTAACACCGGTTCTGTTACACGATGGTGGGGCAGCAGACAATAAAACTGCCATTAATGGAGTGGTGAATATTTATGGCCATCGGTTGGGGATTTATATCCCTCCACTGCCGTCCATGAGTACCTATTAACACTGGGCTAAAAAATTGTATTACGATTGGTTTCAAAAAATACAAATGAGCGGCTTGTGTGAAAGCAAATACCTTTGAGGGGTATCAACAACAGATATAATGCTCACAACGTTCGGGGATTATTCTGTTTAAATGTCAAACATTAGGTGTGCAGCGGCTCGCTTTCTCCGGTTGCATGAGCAATTGGCACAATTGCAGCCACTGACAGGCCAAATGGAAAATGGCAAAAATATGTAAATACCTATATATGGTAAGCACCCACATTTATAAATAGGTACGAATATATGAACAGAAACAGCTTAGCTGGTTGAGCAGTTTGAAATCTGTGGCATCGAGCTCACTGTAAGTCCTGATGGCTGCAGGCATCGTCATTATCATCAGCGCAACTACATCGTAATTAGTGCCAGGAATTGAGTTACGCTTTGAATTAATAACATTTCCGGCATTATAATTTGGACAATATATCACGGGTGCTATCGAGATGCCCGGTAGAGGGCGGCAGTGCCGATTGGGCGATTTTGCTTGTGGCTTGTGGCATGCAAAACGTAACGGTAAATTGGTTAACAATTACACAAATCTCATAATGAAGTTAAGGGCCCATGCTTTCGTCCTGGCCACGGCCATTTCTATGGCATCGCCAGGACCCGGAACATTTCCATTGCCTGCGGTCAGCAGAATTTCCTTCGCCCCGTCCCTTTCCCCCAGCCTATAGCCGTCTCTCTCCCGCTCTGTGTTAAATTGATTAGACGTTGTTGCTGGTGGGCCGTGGGTGGTTCGGTTTTCGGGGTGTGGGTTGTGTTGCCCCTAGCCAAGCTGCACTTACCACCAGCCAATTTGCAGCTTTGTTCTCGAGTGTAACCCTTAACAGGTGTTGATGTTTGCTAAGTAG
Source organism: Drosophila subpulchrella (assembly GCF_014743375.2). Taxonomy (NCBI): domain Eukaryota; kingdom Metazoa; phylum Arthropoda; class Insecta; order Diptera; family Drosophilidae; genus Drosophila; species Drosophila subpulchrella. The sequence continues at coordinate 301,112 of NC_050611.1, read as the reverse complement.
CTCCCGCCCCGTTGCCCACACTTTCCCATTTCCCACTTCCCACTTTGCCGCCCCTTCACGGCTAGCTGCACATTGCTTTGATTATTTTCTATTTTCTACAAATTGTATGCAAATAGTTGAGGTTTACCTTTAGCCCAGCACACAGCACACAGGACGCAGGACGCAGGATACAGGACGCAGGACGAAGCTCCCGGCAGGCAAGGAGCTTGCAACCGGAGACAGTTAATATTTCCCAACTAAAGCCGCAATATTGACTTTTCCACCTGGGCCAAATGAAGCAAGCGTTTAAACCTTATTTGCCGTCACACCTTCGACCTCCGGGCAGCTCCAAAAAAATCCTTTGTCCTCCGGCTGAACTCTGGCATACGGGTTGTGTGCCCATCAAATGTTGTTTTCCATAACAAATTGATTTTTGTTTTGATTTTCGGCCATGCAATATGCAATTTTAATGTAGTCAACATGAAAAACGTATGTAAAATTAATTTGTAACCTAACCTTTCGTTTAAGCAGGCTTAAAAATTGTATTTAGCCTAATGTTATCTTGTTTATCAAGACATATCCGATGTTTGCATTTTATTTCTTGTATATACCTTCATTAAAAATTCGCAACATGTCGTTTTTAAAATACACGTTTAAGTTTAAGCATTTCTTAATTTTCCCTAACTGGTTCATCCACCTATGCTTATCCTTCAGGGGAAAACTTTAAGGGAAACTTCATTGTTTTGCCTGTACGAAACTTGTAAACTTCAATTTCCTTTTTAATGGAAATCCAGCAGATTGCCATGGAAAATGCCTTGGGCGGAAAAGGGAGAAGAGGGCTAGCTGCTATTTGGCTAATTGCTTTACGGCCTAGCACAGGTGTGCCATATCCTGTGAGAATCTGTGTACTGGCAATAATTTCATAAGCACTTGCAGTTGCCTTTAAATACTCGAAAGTTTTATGAACTTAATAAGGCAATAAGCCAACGTTTTCACAGGCTAAGCAAATGTGGCATGCTTCCATTTTGCAGCATATTTGGTTAGGACTTGCGAGAGTGTGTTTATCCACCCCTTTTTCCATGGCAGGTTAGCCTCATTAGACGCCTGCCATTGACTCCTGGCCGCTTGAAATAAAATTCAAGTTTTTATGAGGGCTCGTAAACAGAATCGAATTTCCAGCTCTGTGTGTGGGTGCCTTTTTTAATAGTAAACGAGCTGAAGTTGTCGCCTTTTGTGACCCAAAATTTGGCACCCGAAAACCCACCCGAAAACCCAACCCTTCTCCCAACCCCGAGACCCAGTTTCTTCGCCTTTCCTTTTTGGTCAGCAGCTTATTGTTGTAAGCCCCATTGTTGCAAATTTTCTTTTATGCGTTCTGAACGGGGTTATAAAAATGGCATCGACCGGAAATTACAAATGTCCATATAATGTCACTACAAGTGCAGATTAGTGGTTGTCATGTGGGTCGTTAGTGTGCTGGGCGGTGGGCGGCTTATAATGCGGGAGGCCTGAATATTTGAAGGCTTCTCCACGATCGGCATTGGCTATTTGCTTTAAACAAACAACACTGTCGACTACCGGAAGTCACTCGCATGAGTCCGGTATTGTTTGTCCACAGAGAAGAAAACTAAACCATATTAGTTTATTTGGCCTAAATGATATTTATAAGTGAGTTATCATCAACAATCCTGCTTAAGGGTTAATCTATTCTCGTAAGCCCATATTTTCCAATATGTATAATAGGGTAATAATAATAACGACTATACTATACCCGTTACTCAGCTAAGTGGAGTGCGAGAGAGATGGAGATGTGCAAGCAACAACGAGATGTGCAAACCAAGCCATAGCGCCACCTATCGCCAATTCCTTTTTGTTTATAACTTTTTAATGGATAACCCGATTTAAAAAATGTTTGGCATACAGATGGATATTGTCAATCAAAACAAAATCCCACCTACTTTAACAAAATCTTTAAAAATTTGCTCACTAGACAGGTCTTAGCGTTATGCGCGTTTGTGGGCGTTAAAGTAGGCGTGGCGTTCTGCTGAAATAAACTTGCGTTGCGCAAGAACCTCAAGAATCTGCATTACTAGAAATCTCTCCATGCAAAGACAGTTTGAATTTTGTTTCATGAACTTTATCTGGTGTCACTTCGTATTAAAAGAAACATCAAAGAAATAACACCGTTTGGTTAGTACTTCAAGTATCATTTTGCCTTCCCAGTGATCATAATTTAATCTTAAAACTTTCTCTCAGTGCAGGTGTGCGTTTGTGGCTAAATGTGTCCGCCTGCTGAGATGGATTTGCCGATTTGCGGTCCTCGGCTGATGTGGCTGCTCCTGCAGCTGCGAATGCATTAAATGGCTCCAAAGTCCGGCCCGGCGTCCAATGTCCGAGGTCTCTGCAGTCCGAACTCCGAGCTCCGAGCTCCGAACTCCGGAGTCCTTAGCCCCGGGCCACGCCCACTTGCTGCTGCTGTTTTGGCATTTGTGTTAATTTCATGCCCAGCACTCGCACACAGACACTTATTGCATAACATTGCGGCCTCTGGCGCTCGTGTGCTGGCAGCTCTGAATTATGTTTTTGATTTTAGTTGACAATGAGCGGGCACAAATTTATTGTCCACAGCTGCAAAATCGAAGCGTTGACAACAACAACGGCCCCTGCGACTGCAACTGCAACGTGGGCGTTTTGCAAAGTGCCAACTGCGACAAGGCGTGGCCGTGACAGCTACATAAACACACGTAAATAATACGTAAAATCTGCAAGATACATTGTAATACGTAAAACCTACAAGTGCTTATTATTTGTAATAACACAATTTTTAGAATGTTTTTCTAGGCCTTCTCTCAAACGTCAGCCAAAATAGGAAATTGTTTCTTTTAGAACTCATGTATCTTTTAATACCGCTGCTCTCATGATGGCCCTTAACAACGGAGTTTTCTATTAACAAACACATTCCGGCATTTTGTGTATTCCAATTTGAGTTGGTCGGGCATTTTACTGCATTTGCTTGGGACGACTGCAACTTTTACATGTCCACAAAATTAGTAACAGGCCCATTACGCGACTTTATTTGTGTGGGCTGCCCCTCTCCGCCCCGTGGCAAGACATCGTAAAGTTGCTCCTGCCACCCACTCGCCCTTGAGCCGCCCAGCCCCGCATCCTTTATCCTTGCCGTGTAATCGCTAGGTGACAGTGAAGTGCAGTGCACTTCGGTTCAGTTCGGTTGAGTTGAGTTCAGTTCCGTTCCGGTGGCAGTATTTTTGGCATGCAGTCAAGATGTGGGATGTGGACACAGACAGAGACACTCTGAAAAGGGAGAGGCCATAAACGTGTTTTTACAACTGCCGAAGGAGGCGGCGCAGGATCAGGGGGACGAGGGTGGGGATGAGGGGGCGGTCAGGGACAGGGACAGGGACATCACTTCGCTGGATGGGCAGCATGTTGTTTGCGCCCGGGCCTTGCAGTCGATATTTGCACGGTTACGGCTGTCGTGCACGGAGAAAATATATATCAAATTGTACCCTTTATACAATCCTATCTGTGAAAACCAATAGCAATGAGGATAACTCTAAATTTTAATATGGGTGTTGCAAAACTGTCTTGTAATAAAATTGTTAAGGCTTGTATTCCTAAACGACCTGAAATAACATTTAGTTTTTGTAGAACCTACAGGATTTCAAGATTTTTTTAGACCAGCACTAAACATATTCCTGTTTTATTCCAATATCAATTTGTATTTGACGTTTTCTTCTGATTTCTTAGTGGATCCTTGAATAAGATAAGTGCTTTAGTCCCAGTATGCCTTAATTTGTATAGTGTTTAAGATATCATGTCCAATAAGGTATGAATAATATTTATTAGATTCAAATCCTAGTCATCGCATGTGTATAAGTAGTTTAGGGGAAGCGTACTTTAGTAGTAATCAATTAATATTATAACAAATTAAGTAATTTAAATAGAAAGTCCCATTTTTTCGCCGTGCAGTGTTCTTCCTCTGCTGCTGCCGGCAACTCTGCTAGGAGCCAAATCCTGGTCCTGGACCTTCGTCCCTTTCGCTAAGCGCCAGGGATTGGCTGCCAGGTAACCCGAGGTCCGCGGGCAGGGCGGGTGCTAAGTTGGCTTGCAGGTGTGATTTTATGCAATTTGCTTTCATATTAAATGAGTGCCCGGCTCGGGCCCGAATGCCCATAAAGAACTTTCATTCATTGCCCGGAACCGAATCTGGCAACTGCGGAGCCCCTATGGAGGATGCCTCTGCTGCTCATTCTGATTCTGATTCCGATTCTGATGCTGCTGCTGCTGCAAAGTAACTGTGCAAACGCTGCAGCTGCAAATCCGCAATCAGACAAAGCAAATAATTTTGCAAAAATAAATATGAGGGATTATTGTGCCGGCTGCCGGAGATGAGGAGCGGCCAGGAGTCGGGGCGGGGCAGCTGGAAAGTATGCTATAATAAAATGCAGCTAAGTCGATGGGACGCCGGCAGTGATATTAAATTTCAAGTGCATGTGTTAAGCTCCTCGCAGAGGCCGCGTTGCCATTGGAACCCTGTCCTTGCTGCATCAGCACTTCGTCCTGCCCGCAGGACCTTCCTTCCGCCGCCGCACGCCCCCAGAGCGCCCCCCAATATCCCTGACATTCATTTGAATGCATTTGCCACTTGAGAGATTAGCCCGAAACCCTCCACCCACCTCGTGTTACCTTTGTTTGCATTTCGAAATTTACTTTTGTCATTGCTTTTATTTATTTCTGTTGTTGTTGCCGTCGTCTATTTCTTGGCTCAGAAGCGGAATCCATTCGTAGACCCCGGCCATCCCACCTTCATCAGGCATCAGAGTCATTATTTTGATTATGTAAAATTGTTGCTGCCTTTTTTGACAGTTTTGTTTGCACATCCTCTGCCTGACCCGACTTTTTTCCCTCTCCGCAGCCACACCGAATTATTATGCTGCCGGGGATCTGCCATTGTGCCGGTCTCTTTTTCCTGGCATTATTTTTTGAAAATTTCTAAAATATTAAATGGGGAATGTCAACCAAACGCACTAATGTTGCCTGTAATATTCCTCGGCAAATTAAGTGAACTTCATTGTTAGCATAGAATTCATTCTCAAATGTCTTTCTGTTCCGTTTGACCAGTAGAAACGGTTGGGGTCTTTAAAAAGTTGATATATCTCATTTTGTGAGTAACTTAGGAATATATGTATACTTTTATTCGAAAAGTTGTACGTTGGTTAATACTTCACTAATTAGTGCAAAATAAGTATTCAAACTTCAGTTAAAAGTAAACCCGTTTATAGTCCTTAAATCAGTTAATGTTAAGTAAGGCTTAGAAAAGGGACTTAAGGAATTCGGTTTATACACTTCTGATTAACTTTAGCCACGACCCCAATCAAATAGTGACTTGCAAAAAGAGTGAGCCAAGATCTGGGCGGACTTCTTGACAAATGCACGTCATTTGGCTTATTAGTGGTTTTATTTGGCTCTCGGCACTCAACTCCAATACAATTACCACCGCCTTTCGGCAATGAAATCGTTGAAATCAACGCCCCTTGCCGTTCCCGTTTTCCCTTTGATGATACCAGGGTCGTCAGGACCGTAGTCAGGATGTTATTTCAAGGGGAAATGAAATACATTGACTATATTATGTTACATAAGCCGAATTTAAAGTTGAGTTAACTTTGACATATTATTGCTGTCTGTATATTTATATATTTTAACAAATATAAGGGGACTTTGAATAATAGTTTGAAATAGGACACTATCAAAATTTAAAGTTTAAGGATTCGCTCTATAATGACCTTTTTTACAGAGAAGTTTTAGTTAATTTATTTTATCCGTTTTTCCAGTACAGCCTTAGGAATCTACATAGTTTTGAGGTAGATACACGCACCCCCTTTCTCCTCCCCTGACTTGATGCTTTCGTGGCGCCAATTTGCAATTTCATTACAATGCTTAATCATCATTACGACGGGAACACTCCATATGTGAGCGAGACAGGGCGACTGGGAGAGTGTGTGAGTGTAACAGATTCACGATATTGCGTTCGCACTTCCGGTACACTCACACACTCAAGCACTTACAGGGACTATGAAAATCCATAGGAAAAATGGCATTCTCACTGCAATTTCGTGCCTGCCATGTCACCGTTCATATGGCTGGACGATCCGGGAGTATCCTCGCATTTGTTGCTACTATTTGATTATATGTGTAGCCATATCATGCACCGCCCACTCCTTTTAGATAGACAGAGCGAGAGAGAGATAGTCAGAGCGAGAGAGAGAGTGAGACAGACGCGTCAAATGCAGTTTATGCCCTGGCCATAAATCAAAATTTTTGGTTTTCTGCTGTCAGGGAATGGCATAGCTTCCATGGGCATCTGCAATGGCCAACATCCAGCATCCAACATCCAAACTCCAAACTCCAGCATCCCACAGTGCACATTGCACACTGCAAACTGCGCACGGTTTCTGCCTTTTCGCGTAACTCGTTTATTTTCGTGGTCATAATTTGCCGATGCCGGCACCGTTCCCTGCATTCCTCCGCAACCATGGCCATTCCGTGGGGGCACCGAGCTCGCAACTTGCGGCTCTCCTAAAATATTGGTTTAGATTGTGTCAAACAAATTGAATTTGCGATTTTATGATGAATCCAAACGATAGCCCAAGGGCTTAACCCAGCGAAGTTCGAGGGGACGAATAATTAGTGCTATGACTTGGGCATCCGATTGTCAAAGTCATAAGAATATAAGTAGATTTGAGTATAGTAAATAAGTATGTTAAGATTCTTTAAAGATCTATTACTAAATAGGTGGCCTAATTCAATTTCCTACAAGTTATAGCCCGTGGGTGTATAACTAGATGGATGGATTTTCATACCATGTTTCGCGTTCTGTTTCACATATACTCCATTCCATCGTATCTCCACTTACCCCTTCTGGGGATCTTGATGGTGTGGACATAATAACCATCGTCTTCTATATCTTACTCGCCACTCCGGTTATTATTATCTGGCTGCTGGTCCTCCCGACCCGCTTGCTTTGTTAGCCATTCCATTGGCCTGGCCTCCATCTCGTGAGATGGTTATGGCAGCTTAAGTCTAATGGTCAGAGCGATGCGGCTCCAATTTGCCCCTTACTTCGCCATGTGTGTGGGCTCCACGACACAGGGTATTCGGCTCATTGGCTGGGATTTTCCAACTCATCATCGGCAGAATGAAGGCCAGGAGAACCTTTCCACCTGGGCTGCCACCACGCTTTCTTTCAGATCTGCACGTAATGCAAGTTAGTACAACCGGCGAATTAAGTTCTGCCTCTGAAATCGCCGTAACTGTTCAGGCCTGTCTGCCCCTTTATTTAAGCATAAATTGCTGCACAATGCACTAGACGAACATTTTCCACATGAATTGGAAATGATTTTCGATTTCGACCACTCTCGCACACAACCGACAATCGAGATTTTCCGGCTTGCCAGCGAGCGTAACGGGGGAAATACTTTTTTATCGGCTGCCATCGATCTTGGGTCTTTGCGTTTGACAGATCGAAATTAGAAATCGCCGCTTTATAGCTGCTCATGGCTGCTGCGGCAGCAAGCCGTGCACTTGCGGCTAATTGAATGTGGCAAGTTAACAAAACACGAAATGCGGCTAAGTGCAAAAATTGTATCGCGCTTTGTTGCGAGCCAGCCGTGCAACCAATTTGCCAGCAAACAGCCGTTTCCGGTCGCTTATTGCTTATCGAGTGGCTGCTGGGAAGGCGGAAGAGGCGGAAAAGTCGGAAAAGCCGCCCCACCCCCCAAAAGTGATTCCTCAGCGGTTCCCTTTCGGGCTTTCATATGCAAAGGAGCCGGGAGCACTTGACTTGGCCCGGAGCGTGCCGAAATATTGCCCGTTTAGCGGTTTATTTTAATGGCGGCAGCGAGGCAACAATTTATGCCAGGTGGGGAAGTGTTTTCCCACCCATTTTCCGCTCGTATGTTCTGTGCCACTTGAGTGCTGTTTACAAATTTGATTTTCGTGTTTGATTTGATGGCGTTTGGCGTTCGATGGGCGGAGTGCGGTGGAGTGCGGTGGAGTGGGTGGCCCTGCGTGTCTGCGAAATGGAAAGCCCCGCAACGGCAGCCCATGTCTGGCGGCAAATGAGCGCGACTATTTATAGTCTGACCCCGACTAAATGAAACTGTAAATTAGAGCCAGGAGACAAAGCCAGCGCATAATAATAACTGCACCAACGCAGCGAAAACGGGCTGAACCGAGAAGCAAAAAACTCGCAGGGGAAGTGCTGGAAATGAACGCCAAGTGGTCCGGAAAATGAACACCACCCGAAGGGCCCAAGGACCTCGGCCGAGCCGAGCGCGGCGCACGAAGGCTGCGGCGGACACGAGGCGCCGCACGAGGGCGAAACGAGTGCGGCGGAGAGCTTTGGCCGAGCTTTTTGGGACAGGACCTCTCGGGCAGTGCGTGCGCAGGCGGCGACGCCGACCGCGGATGCTGCGCCCGAGTGCGAGCGGGATGGGGGCAGCGCTGCCTCTCGGCGCCTTCGTCTTTCGTCCTTCGGCCGTGCGTCTTGCGCTCCTTTTTTTTTGCATATCCCCACCCGGAAAATTCATCGGGCCGCCTGGCGGTATAAAAACGCCCGCAACGCATTTCGTTGCTCACAAGTTGAATTCGTTGCGTCCTGTGTGTGTCCTGTCCTGTTTTCCAGCAGCACCAGCAGTCCGTTGCAGTGGCAGCCGAATGAAAAATCGCCAAAGGAAGTTCCAGCCAGCAGCAGCAAAAGCGGCTTCAGCAGGAAAAGTCAGCCAGCGAGGATTTTCCGTAAACAAAGTGCCAAGAAAAGTGTGAAAACTCATGCGAAATGCGAGAGAAGACGTGACTGTGTTAGTGCACTGTGCACTGAAAAACCTCCCCAGCGACACTATCGCCAGCGCCACCTGGCGACCGCTGGCCGCAACTACCTTCCATAGTTTTGCTCAAAGTTCAGCAGTTATTATTTTCGCTGTCCTGGCCGCTGTTTAATGAGTTGCTCTGTCAAAGTAATTTGCATAATTTGTGGACCGTGTCGACGGGTTTTTCTGGTTTTCCCGCATTTGCCTTTGTCCCTGCAATTGTTTAATGCATTATTTATTCGACCGTCCGCTCGACACCTTCAACACAAGCAATTACACTGGCAATTACGAAAAAATACGAACGCCGACTGACCTTGCTGGACCGCACGCAATTAACGAACAAGGACATGGATACAGTGGCATATTATATTATGTTACAAACGCCAGCACAAACATTAGCAAATGCACTTGCTGAAATAATTAAAGTGACATTTGACTGCCATCGAACAGGCTTGGTTAATTACAAAAGCACAGCACACGGCTGGCATAGAAAATGCCATAACACCCGAGCCAAAACACAATGAATTCAATTGAAAACCATTCAATCATTAAAATGCAAATTCCTGCTGACGCCCACGCCCACGTCTCCCACTCGCGGTAAGTACATAAATTTGTGTTTAAATTCATTAATGCCTCCGACTCGGCCTGTATGGCATTAATTGAGCATTTTAATGGCGAAATTACAACGCCTAACTGGCGCATTAATTAAAATGCAGGCAGCTCATCCGTTAAAACCTGCCTACAACGGCCTGCGTAATTTATATACTTTTGTTGCATTGATTACTTTCAGCGGCTTTTATTACTTTTAGGCCAGCCAGAAAAAATGTAGTTTTGTGCAAATATTTATATGCACAGCCAACACTTTACATTATTAAAACCTGCCACCTGCTTCCAGCGAAATGGCCAGCAAATTGTGTTTTTTCCCTGGAATCAATTTATTTTAAATGCTTCTGTTCACTTTTTATTAAAGCTCGGCTTCTATTCAATAAAAATACAAAGATACCGCACCGGTAGAGATTTAAAACCAACTATATAATACGAGAGCAAAAAATTGATGGTAGGAATAGCGGTATGGCTAATATGTTATATTTATTTTCGAATTTTAACTTTCCGTTTTCTTTAAAAACATTAAAAAGGTCATTTTTAAATAACAACCAACCACAATTTTATAAATGAGGGAACTAATGCCTGTTATAGTTTATTTTAAATATATTAATATGCGTTTCCTCATTTGACAAAACAAGTTTGTGGTAAAATAAATCAATTATAATTCGTAAACATCAGTTTGAAAAATAATTAATCAGCCACCAAAAAAGGCCATCCCATCGAGAGAAGACTGTAAATGAATTTACAATTGATACATCTGACAGATGTTTGAAGCTAACTTCATTCCTTTAATCCCTTCGCGAGCGGAAATATTTTGCATTAACTGCAACGGTCACAATCAATTAAATGCCCATTGGAGCTTGTCGATAAATAATTGCAATGTAATTTTATGAAATACCAACAAAATAATGCGCAATTACGAGAGCAGTAAGTGCAAATAAAAAGTTAATCAAATGAGCATGCAATTTAAATTAACTTTGTTTGTTGAAACGTGTGAATTATTTATAGCTGTGTTTTTATTTTGTCATCGCAAGGTGATAAATAATCGAGGTTTTTAAATAGGAAAATCTTCTTAAAGAGATTTCCACTTTAAGTATCTGTCCATTAGTATCAGCACAAGACTTTGGTAAATCCAGACTTTTAGTTCCAGGGAAAAAGTCTGCACTTTAAATTCCAATTAAAAGGAAAATGTGAATAATTGCAAAAAGTGCTTAGTAATGCGGTGCATGTGTGTGTGCCTGGGCGGGGTGGTGGAAAATTGGGCGGGGAAAGCGGGACGAGGATGCGGATGAGGATGAGGATAAGGATAGGGGATAGGGAAGGCGGCTAAGCCTGAGGTTTAAGGCAGCAAAAAGCCTTGTTTCAGCTTGGCTTAATTGCATTTTAGTTGCCGAGCTGCCGCTGCTGCCGCTGCTGCCGCTTCTGCTGCAACGCCCCCACAACAACGGCAACAGCAACAACTTCCACACACTTAAGCACACACCCGCACACCCGCACACCATACACCCATACACCCGCACACTTATGGCAGCACAAGCCCGAACGCGCACTGTTGATTTTGCGCCTCAGCATTTCCCATTCCGACTCCGTTGACATTTTCACATTTTCAGTTATTTTCCGATTTCCCAGCCCGGCTTCCGTCGCAGTGCCGGCTACCAACATGTTTGCCAGCTAAATGTGTTACTGTGTTTGCCTCAAATCAGCTTCCGTCATATGCCAAGCGGGGAAAATAAACACACGGAGTCAGGGCGCGGGGCGCGGCGGGTGCTGAGTGAGAGAAAAGCCAGAAGAAAAGGCATGGAAAAAATACTACACTACCGTCAGTGGTGGCGGTGGCGGCAGGACCAAGGACCAAGGACCCTCGCGTTTGCTCGTTAAAGTTTGCGCCCTGCGTCCTGCATCCTGCGATAAAGTGCAAATTTTGTTAATTATTCGTGCGTTCGTGCGCTTCGCCCTCTGCTTTCAAATGTTTTTCCAGAGCGCAGTGGGGAAAACTTTTTGCTTTCCCCACGTAATTGCCACAATTTCAGCTAGGTCTCCACGCCACTTTTTTCTATTCTGTTTCCAGTTTCCCCCCGCTTTTAATGATAAAAAATCGGGCGTCTTCTGTAATTAGACGCAATGTACACTTGCCACCTCGTTTTGTTCTATTTGGCCAGGGACTCGCATATGTTAACGCCAGCGACACTTGCTGACCAAGGTAAACGGGGGATATTTGCAGAGGATTTGCGGGATTTCCAAGGGGTGGGCACTCATGTGTGGCCTCCACGAGGAGTCCGGAGCACGCACTCCTGGCCAGCAATTACACACGGCTGCCGAGAATTATGCAGCCAAGTGCAGAAAATATTAACTGAGGAGGGCTGGGGCAAGGAGGGTGGCAGGCGCCACCTGGCGGCAGTCAAACAAAACCGCACACACAGCGGGAGCTCCTGTGGCCGCGCTGGCGTATACGTAATGTGCGCATGCAAGGTGGCTTCACGCTTTCGCAGCAAACAAGATTCCACAGCTGCTGCAGCTGATGCAGCAATTTATTCCTCCTATTAAATTTCGGTGCTTTCTATAAGATTTTATCCTAATTAGTCTGCAGTCTCTGGGTATTCTAATCGAATGTCTTTGTGGTCTCTGGAAACAGAAACTATTCACTTGGGATTCAACCAATATTGGCAATGTGTTGCACTATTTATCTCTTAAATTTCAATGATTCCGATAGGACCGACTCTAATTTCCCCAATTAAAAGCCTTGGGCAATTGACATACCTAAGGATGGCCATGACTATCACAACCAACACAGTATTTATTTCCCAAATTGGTGTGTATCCCTGCTTCTTCTGGGCCACATATATCTCTAGTTCTCCCAAGGAAAAGCATAATGGTATCTCTGGCATAAAGGCATAAATATCAATCTCTTCACTTGAGATTGAACTAATTTTCGCAGCGTGTGTGTGCATGCAGGTCCTTTGGCTTCGAGGGTCCTGGGGAAATTGCATTTCTCGACTGCGTATGTTATGATTGCAAACACACTCGACAGACGTATTGAATTTTTGACAGCATCTCGTCTTATCCTTGGCCAAGTACTCCAGCTTAGAAGCTTGCCGAGTGCCGTATTTATGCAGAAAATGGCTTTGGCATTCAGAGAGCTGAATTCCGATCTCATTAGCAGATAATTTGGTATGCGTCTTAAGCCATTTTCCATTTACCACACCTGCGCTATCGCCCTCGAAAAATTTGTTTAGCAGTGCCTGGGAAAAGTGGGAAATGTGCTGGGGCAGCAGGAAGGAAATGAAACTGAAAATAAAAATGTGCGGCAAAGTGAAAAAGCCAAGGGAAGTGACTCTGCCGAGCTTGCAATAATAAAGTGAACTTAGTGCTCGGTGCTCAAGTGCAATGGCAATTGTTGTTAGTTGTTGGTTTTACTGGGAGCGTATACACTGGCGGGATAAGTACGCAGCCAGGCACTCAATTTCGTAAGCAACTGTGGGCGAAGTAGAGTAATCCACGCTCGCTCATTTTCACAATTAGGGAAAGCAACTTTAAACAACGGATTTTCAACTAGCCCAGACCGGCGATGGGCCTTTGTTTTTGCCAACAAAAAACGCTGGCTAAGAAGAATTTTCACAACAAAAAATTCAGCAGTGTGGGGGTCCTTTTTGTTTAATATTTTGGACTGCTCTTGACGTCCTCGTCGTCGTCGTCATGGTCGTCCTTGTTGAGTGCAAGTCCTCGACGTAGTCGCCATCTCCATGGCATGCTTGGAATTTGCTTTGCTTTATGCTTCCTTCCCCGGCTTTTCAAGGAAGGGGCTGGGTTTTGGGCGGTGTAAGTGCACCTTATTTCTTTCATTTTTGCATTATAAAAGGTAGGAATTAATGCACAGTCGAGTGGTAGTGGCGGAGGAGCTCGAGATCGCAGGGAATGTCCAGAGAGTCCTGTCCCCGTCCTCAAGTTGCTGAAAGTGTTGGGAACTGTTTCGTGGTTTCTTCTTGTTTTATGATTAAAGTTTGTAGTGGGCGTGGGAGGGCCATCAAAAGGACGGCAGAAGACCTTAAATATGAATAATATAAAGAACGAGATGAATTTTTACGAAATCGTGTCTTGCCTGTGAATTTTCGCTTCTCCAAATTATTCATCTATTAAGCTTTAGTTCTTCAGAAAGTTTTAGTTACTGCTCCTATTTTATTTTGCTTAAGATTTTATATTTTCACACACAAGATAGCCTTTATGGCCATTTATCACTTAAAAATATCCTTTTAAGTTTCACATTCGATGTATTTTGAAGTCATTTTAGGCAATTTTCCGGGTTTCTTCAGAGCACACTGCCACCGATGATTTGCCGTCTCCGTTTGTCCCTCCGGCACTCTAATTTGTGCCGTTTATCGCTCGAATATATGTGTATGGATACACATAAATCCCAATTTATATGCTCACTAAAAACAAGCCATCCAGCCCGGCATATTGCTTATCTATTAAAGCAATCCCAAATCGCTCAACTTTGCATAATGCAATTCGCCCAAAAACTAGATAAACACATATATATATATATTCAGCTCTCTGTCTTCCGTTATCCTAAGGCCTTTCCCCCGAACTCCCCCACTTTCCCCGGCCTGTGCTGGCTTTTCAAAGTTTTCCCAGCCATTGCATGTCATTTGCATAGTTTTCATTGCCCAAAAGTCCTCCTCTGCCCTTCTGCGCCTGTTGTTGTAGTTGCTGTAACGAGCTGTCAACAATCTTTTAGTTTGGGCCATCGGCAATGTATTTGCCAGTTTTTCAATTGAATTGTCGAACGACTCGTTGATATCACAGGCTTTCCACTTGGCTACCCTCTCTTCGGGCCGAGATGCAAAAATATTAACTTAATTTATGAGACGGCCTGGGCTGTTAATGTTGCAAATCGACCGACAAATTGCTCGCCATTGGCCAGTTGATTTATGGTAACTGGGTCGCCTTCCATCGGCTTGGGCTGGGGAACGGGACCAGGTATGGGCATGTGAGGCTCAGACAATGCAACTAAATGTGCAACCTACTTTCCAATTATCCTGCTGCAGCTCCCCAGCCCAGAAGCATGGACCAAGGACCTTCCCGGCCGCAACAACAGCAACTGTGAGCCGGGTTAACAAAGCCTGGCTGAGTGCATTTTAGCTGAATTACGGCTCTTTCTTGAGGGGCGCACAAAAAGACAAGTGGGCGAAAGGTGGGCGGATGCACTGCATTCACCTGCATGTGCGGTGGCCGGGTGAAGTGAGCTGCAATGGGTTAAGGGTGGGGCAAGGGTGGGGCATGGGTGGGGCACGGTGGTGCATGGTGGCGCATGGTATTATATGAAGTGGGTGAAGGCCTCGGTACACGCCCAAAGGCGAGTAAATGGCCTTTTGTGCCCATTGTCTGAGGCCTCTGCTGCTGCTGCTCGGCAGCCATTATATGCCAAAATAAGGCCACTCAATGCCAGCGTAAGATCTCCATCTCCTTCGGCCTGAGACGCCGTTCCATTCGCAACACCTGCAAATGCAATTTTCATAATTCACTCCAATTTAGCAGACTTTTCTGCTAATTAGTCGCAGCTACATTTCTGTTTCTGGCAAGGCGAGGGAAAGCAGGTAGAGTGCTGCGCACAACTTCGGCTAATTGCAAAATAAGCAGGGCCTCATTAAATTAGAGAATATTGCCAGGGAAATCGCCTCGAGGCGGAAATCTGGGCAGGCAACATCCGTTTCCGGTGCTGAAATATTAACCCACTAATGCCGGGGTCCCAGCTCGGCTCCATGATTCATTCGGTGTCACGTTAACCCATTAAGACCGCGCCACAGATACAGTTGTTCGCCGCTGGTGTCCTTGTTTTGCGGTCTAAATGCACAAAAAGCTTAGCATAAATGAGCGCTGCTCTGCTGTGTTTTGTTGTCGGCCGCGTCCGGTAACAAAGCTCATTAGCGAAAGTAGCAGAGGCAGCGAACAGCGAATGCATCGTCATCGTCATCCAGCGGATGCTCTGGGGCTTCTTCTTCCCAGAGGAACTACCCAAAAACAGGAGGTAAAGCGAACAGTTTTGCAAATATTAAATCAGTCCGGAGACTGGCGAGATTTCCATGGAGCACTAATTAACTTGGCGATTTAAGGCAATGACTGTTGGAACTGTGAGCGCTTATTTATGATTTTGTTTCATTACTACGTTTTAGATAGATTTAAGTATTTTCCTTATTTTGTGTTATTTAGGGGTATTTTCTTATATTTAGCATTTTCTAAATTTATTCAAATAGTTGGGCTGCCTTTTGTGTTAAAAGAGATACATTTGCCTTAAAATATATATTATTTCCATATATCTTAACAGTTTTTTTGCATATCTTACAATACGAAGATACATTTATTCGTTAAGTCCTTAGTATCGAGCGAGTTCATGGGATGACAAAGTAGTATACAGTTTTCCAGGCATTCCTCATGCAGTATTTATTTTAAAGTTTTCCTTCTTTGAAATCTTTTACATTCCTTCCATCGAAATTTTCCTTGATTTCCTTTTAGTTCTTTGGGCAAATAATAACAAAACGAATCCAAAGATAAAGTTCAGAGCCGCCCCATCGCCAACTTTTCCAGATTGATGCCGTTTGTCTTTGGGCGTCTTTCCCGGCTTTTCCGACCGACT
This sequence comes from Drosophila subpulchrella, assembly GCF_014743375.2. Taxonomy (NCBI): domain Eukaryota; kingdom Metazoa; phylum Arthropoda; class Insecta; order Diptera; family Drosophilidae; genus Drosophila; species Drosophila subpulchrella. The sequence continues at coordinate 285,011 of NC_050611.1, read as the reverse complement.
GTATGGATTTGAGTACCTGCTCGCAGAAGTGGAGCAGCTGGAAATGGGAAAGTTGGCAAGTGGGGGCGGAAAAGTGTCTTAACAATTGCTCGGGCATCTATAAACATAATTAAAGAAACTCTGGCAAATTAATTCGAGTTGAGAATTTAACAATTTGCCGGCGAAAACTTTTCCCCACCGAACAATAAACAATCAAGTTGGCTTCAATGGCGACTGGCAACCGGCAACTGGCAACTGGCGACTGGCAACTTTTTAATCAAGTTGAGGATGCAAATGCCGGCTAGTTGGTTTATATGGCCACCTAATTGGCCGGCGTTAATAATATGTGCTTGTTACCGACAGTTAAATTGCAGAGCAGCTGACGCCAGTGATTCAATTTGTCAGCTGCTTGTTCGAAGTCCTCCGCAGGATGGGCTGGAGCCGGCATCCTCGAATGATGTGACTTTTAGTGCCGGGCTTAATTAAAAACCCTGTTGGAGTAATCGCCGGCGTCTTGTCGTCCTCGCTCCTTGCAAGTAGTTGCAAAGTTCGATTTTTGTCGTCTGCGTCTGCGGTCGTTTGCCCCAAAGTGCAAAGCGTTGTCCTGTGGAAAAATCAGCCAGGGATGAGCTGAGCCACGCGACACATGGCTTCCTCCCGCCCAGCCCCATCCCGCCCAGACTCGCTCCTAATTGAGTTGTACAAGACGACTACTAATTGCATTCGATGCCTGCCGCTCGGCGTTGATATAATTAAATTTTATTGGCCGGAGCAGGAGCTTAAGGTGTTTTCCGGTCAGATTTATCGCCGTACGTTTTAATTAAAATTAAATCGCGGTGGAGCCCGCTCAGCCCCTTCTGTCAAGTTCTTTTCGGTTTGGGGAGCTGTGTATCTAAATTTTTAGTTTCTCAAAAATCTGGCTAGGTGAAGGCACAAAAATAAGTTGAAAACAGGACACCCCGACACGAATACACTTTTACACGACCCAACGGACACACACGAAGACTAACCACACAGACAGACATTATGGTACAGCAGAGACTCGATTCGACGGACAGTGGTCTGCAGAGTGGCTCCCCCAGCGAGGTGCCCTCGGCCTGCAACCCGGAGGAGGACGGGGACCCTGATCTGTGCGCCTTTTGCCTGGACCGCATCCGGGATCCGGAGAAGCTGCACTGCAACCACGCCTTCTGCAGACGCTGTCTCGAGATGTACCTAGAGGCCCGCAACTGGGTGGCCGAGCGCTGTCCCATCTGCCGGAGGAGCCTGGTGCACCACGTGACCAAGGAGTTCAATGACGTAAGTGGTTTCGAGATGCACAGAACACCATTCGAATGCATCTGGTAGATGCTTCCTTTCATTATGATTAAGGTCCAATGATTATAGTAGCGAGAACTAGTACATTTGTGCTTAAAAAGTATATACAAACTTTCTGAATGCATTTCTTTTTCTATCATAGAAAAAATTGTTAAGATTATCATCTTTAAGAAATTACTACCCATTCTATCTTGATGAGGGACGTATCACTTTGATATGCTCGCCATTTTGCTTTTCGAATATTGCTGTTACGCTCTTACCCCGAGTATTTTAAGGCTCTTTCTCTCTCTCTTATCGATTTGGGAGAAGATTCAAGGCAAAAACACCTTTCCTTCATATCAAATTTACATTTATCAATCAACTGCAGTGGTAAAAATGGTACTTAATACATTTACCAAGTACATATCAAATTGATGTCATTATAGAACGTTGATAAATAAATAAAAGTACCTTATGGCGAAAATAGAACCTCGAACTCATCATAATCCTGTGATCTCCCCAGGACTGGCGCCTGTTTGGGTTCATGATGGTGCTGCTGATGCTGCTCAGTCTGGGCCCGTTTTACTTGCTGCTGCTCTACTGGTGAACTTCCTTCCCGCCGGAGCAGCACCTGATTTACCAAAATATGTATATTTGTACTTAGATAGACGCACGAGAGATATATGCAAACTTGTCAGTGGATTTTAATTAAACCCGAAAGCCATAAAATGCGAGTGGAATGTGCTTTGTTCTGGGCTGTCCTTTGTCCTTTGACCACCTTAATGAGTTTTTAGCCAGGGAGATAGATAAGGTTTTCTTAGAAAGCCGCCTGAATAGGAAGTCAAGTTGCGGGTAGCAGAATGCACATATGTACGCCCTGTGGTCGCATTTCTCGCTTTGTAGCCACGTTTTAATTCAATTTTATGCGCCAATAAACTGCTTTAGATGGGGGCATAAAAAGTGTTGCCACGCATGCATATTGCAGCGAAAAGCAAATAAATCTAAGCTGAGTCAGCCCTTCGCTGTATGCCAATATCCACCAATATCCATATTCTGTGGGCCCTTATTTATGTTTATTTTGCCGCTGTAAATCAAAATGCAACTCGCAAAAAATATGTGTATTATACAAATATTTTGCCACTTTAAAATGACCAACAAGTAAATATTGGAAAATGTGAATATTAAATGTTTATTGGCCATAATGGATCTGTTGATACCCTGTGTGGTATGCAGCTAATTGTTGTTTTCTATTTTTTATGTAAAATGTTTGTTTGGAAAAAAAGATTGATTTTTATCAAAAGCTTCAAAATGTATGTATATTTTCTATTACCCTAAGTTTAGTATACATTGGAACTCCCTTAATATCTCCAATCCATAAATATTGTTTTGAGTGATTTTAAAAATTTAGGATCTGATAATTTGGACATATTTGTAGATAGATTACATTTTTTTTTTAATATTTATAACCAAAACTATTATATTTCGCATGTAATGTATTTAAGTTCTGTTTAATGAAATACTTTCTTTTGTATTCGGTTAACTTTTGTCTAGGGTACACGGAACTTAAATAGTGGTATCTTGCAACCGCCGGTGTTTTGCATTCATTGTTTTGGATTTGGGCCATGTTTGCGGCACAGCTTGTTCGTTTGGCCATAATAGCTCACACATGCGGCAGTCCACGGGCAAACAAATATGGCGGGCCCATTTCGATGATTGTTCGCCGTGAGAACGCTCCGGAATTTCGACCGTGTCTAAATATACCGCTGTAAACTAATATTCCGCCCGAGATATGGATAGTTCCCGATCCCGAAATGGAACTGGAAACTGGCCTAATCCCCCCAGCCAAAAACAGGCGGCTTTGGGCATCGGGTTCCATTCGCCGCTCGCTGTCACATCCGTTCGCACAGGATATGAAAAGGCTGCTGCAGCTCTTCAGCTCTACGGCTCTCCAGCCACTATTTTTTCCGCTATTTGTCCGATTTGTGGGCCAATCCACACTCGATTTTTCGCTTTTTTCCACGGCGTTGTTTGGCTTTTGTCAGCTGGCAGGCAAATTGAAATGTTTGCCCCTGGCATCGGTTTTCCACCAGATCCCCCTCCCCTTCTCGCTGGCTGTTTGTTTGTTGATCTTTGACACTAGGCTGTAATTGAAAGTTTTGTGTGGACATTTGAGGAGACAAAGCCAATCGATAGGGCTGGGATCCGAGAACTGGTTCAGCGGACCCAGCCAATCCAAATTGAATTTCGACTCGTGCCGAATGGGCGGCCAATTTGCTTTATATTCTCAATTAGTTTCGTGGACGTGGGCGGGCTTAATTAATTTTTACATGTCCCGTCGTGACCTCCAGCCCCCGGAAACGCCACCTGTCCTGTCCTCATTTGTAACGCCCATTTCGTTGCTGGCAAGCGGCTTTATCGCCGTCCGTGTCGCGACCACAATTTCATCGATAGCAAACACAGACGGCCGGGGTGGGGCTTTCCCAACCGCTTTTCCGCCCGCTTTTCGCCCGCTTTTCGCCCGCTTTCCCACCGCCCAGCCGCTGGCTCATTGCCAATGCATTGTGCGCCGATTATTTTGCCGTTTATTTCGCTCTCGCCCGGCGATTTTCGTTATTCTCGTTATTTTCGCTATTTTATTTTTCTTGTTTTTTGTCTTTCGCTGACTCTGTTTTCCGGGCCTGGGCTTTCATATTAAATTTTTGTCACTCTGCCATGTCTATCTTCGGCTTCGGTGCGCTCCAAATTGGCTGCTTTTCAACAAAGATGCAACATCTGTTGCCATGGGCCCCGCTCCTGCTCCCGATCCTGCTCCATCCACAGCTACAGGCTCCATGCCATCCCATCCCATCCCATCCCATCGCCCGCTCGTATCGCTTTGCATATCCTTTTTGGCTCTGGTGCAAATTGCAGTGTTGGCCCGGCAAAAGGAGCTCATGTCCCGATGTTTCTCCGGCTGTTTCTCTCGCCGCAGAAACCCAAAATCCTATTCATTATGTCACCGGGGGGCGGGAGATGGAGATTCAGACGGAGATGGGGGTGCGGCTGCAATGGGGATCTGGGATTGCCATTTGCATGTCCTGTTTCGTTTCATTAAATGCTCGCCTTGCCGCATGCAATTACCAATTTATTTTGCCGGAGAGTGCACTTCTGGCTCGCCTCGGCTTTTTATGGGTCTCCCCCGGATAAGGAATAACCCCAAGTTTAGCGAGTGCTCACATGCTTAAATTGTGCCAAATTAGCTTGGTTTTTATTCTTGCTTCTGGGTCTGCCGCTTTTTGTTGATTCAAATTGTGCATTGTATAAATCCACGGAGTTCAGTTGTCGTACTGGTTTTCCTTTGATTGATGTCGGGTTGGGAGGTAGGGCTTACAAGGCTTTGTACTTTGCGCACTTCGAGAGTGATTACTAATTTAAGGTTTGGCGATACACTTAAAGCTGATATGGTTTTAAAAATGTTACAATCGGGGAGGCCACACATATCACTTGAATTTTTAAATCACTTAAATGACATATTAGGTGTCTGAAAGTATGCAACAATTTATTAAAGCACAGCAGTGCAATGAACCCATTCAGTGAGACGACACATTGCATACTTTTAGACACCTAATAGTATTAACTTAAATCATTTATTTTAAACTATTGACCCAGGAAAGTTTTGTATTTGTAATAAAAGTTATTTTTAGTTGGGTTAATCACCTAAAACATTAGCGTTGCTTAAAAATAGTAGACTACAGGTTTGGAAGAGTTATAAAGTGTTAACGTCGTAACAGATTTATCCGGAGTGGTAACCTTTATGCTGATTTCTTATCCTGAGCCATTTCAATCCGAGTTAAGTGCACCGTAAAGGCAGTGATTTTGCTAATGCTATGCATCTTAACTCCGGTGCACATTTGTGTATAATGATTTCTGCCCTTTACCACCGTCGCCGACTGTAATGATATAATTAATTAGTCGACCTGAGCCCGGCTGCCGCATTTGTTTTTGCCAGCTGCATGCACACGATCCTGGCTGTTGTTGTGCCACGGGTTGCCTCAGCATATCCTCGGCACATCCGTCCGGAATCCAGAGCCCAGAGTCCAAAGTCCAGGGTCCAGAATCCGGAATCCCTGGTGCCGTGCCGTGCATTGTTTGCTCTGATTGCCGGCGTGGCAGAAACTGAAACCGAGGCAACGACCTCTGGCTGGTTGTCAAAGATTAAGCAAACCGAGCTAAGCGGACAAACAAACACGCACTCGAGGGCATTTGGCAGGACCTGCCAGGATGCTCGGGATGGTTGGGATGGTCGGGATGGCAGGATGCACACGGCAATGGCTGCATTTAGTGAGCAATAAATTCCCTTTTAATTTACTAAATGTGTTTGTGACTGTCCGGAGCCCATGTCCTTCGCCCATGTCCAGGTCCCATGTCCGTCGCCCAGGTTGTTCCAATATCCTGTGCCGCTGTCCTGCGCGTGAAGCGGACAAATGGCTGCGGAAGACGGATGATGCAATTGTCTGGCTTGACTCTTAATTGCTTCTGCTCCTTGCCACTCGGAGTTCGAAGTTTTTTGGCTTCCAATTATGCAAATGCAGACTGTTTGCAGCCGGACGATTGAATTTGCAGGGCCAGCTGGTTGGGCGAGCCAGTGATGATTTTGTGGCCAGGCTGATTTGTTTCTGTGGTTGTTTGCCAGTCTGCCTGATTGACCGCACAATTTCCTGTCATTAGGGTCGGACATATGCCGCTCCTCGGTGGAATCCAGGCAGCTGGATCGAAGCCTTCGCCTCCTGGCGCTGCTTCACACAAAGCGAATTGCGTATTTATGAGAGCATCTGAAATGCATGCACAGATCAGCCAACTCCCCGTCATAATTTCGCATTAACCTACTTCCAAAAAAGGAGCGGCGTCCTTTTCCCCATTTCCCTGCTCATTAGCTGGCAGCCAGGATTCTGGCGTTTAATTATGTCACACCCCGGTCGCATCTTGTATGTCGACATGTGTGCCAGTTGTCAGCGTGGAATTCATCAAACATGCAGCGGAATTGCTCCCCTGGTCAACGTTCCTGTCCCTTTCCCCCTCCGTAGCTCTGTCCCTGTTCCTTCGGGCAGGACATCAAAACTGCCGGCCATAAACTCTCCAATTAGATTCCTGGGCCCCCTTTATGAAGGTGTGTGTGGGTGCCAATCAATTTTTAATGAGTTTGAAATTGTTTGGCAAACCAACAATGGCTAATGTCGGCTTAAAAAGTTTTCATGATAAGCCAGACTTTTCCATGAGATCGCTTCTGTGAGATTGAGGATCTGGTTTTTGTAGGAAATTATTTTATCAATTTCCTTTTTTTTTTACATTTTTTAAAATTATTATTTGTATTGTTGAAAAAACCGGTTAATGTAGTTTCCTTGGAAGGGTTTTTATAATTTCTAAACAATCTACCATCCTTAGTTTTAGTTTTTATTCCCTTTTGGAGCCTTGTTAATATTTTAAAGAGGTTTTTGAAGTTAAAGATATTATTTCGATTATTTTTTAATTCTTATGAAATAGTATAAAATATGTTTCATTTCATATAGAGAATATATATTATTTAGAAACACACGAGATAGGTTTGAGTATTAAAATACTTATTCTGTCTACGCAAACCTCCTTTGCCGTTCCATCTTTAAACTGTTATTCAATTAACACGCCAAGTCTTCGACTCCTCGGTAGGTATACTTAATTGCCTCACTGACTTATATAAGAAACCGGCTCACAGGAGGCAGAGGAAAGGGCAGGGGCGGGGGACCCCAGATAGGGGACAGCAGGTGTTCTGGACTCGGCCAAGTTAATGCTCGCCTAAGCCCCGCAACTGCAAACATCATTAGCCAATATTATATGCATTAAATTCTATGCCCAAATGGCCCAGAAGGGGGTGGCTGGGTGGCTGGCAGCCGAGTTTTCTGCTGGCAAGGCAAACTTTTCTTTGGTCGTAGTTAAAAATGTAAACATCAGTTGTGGCTTAATGCGGACGGCGGTTGCTTTGGTCCTGGTCTGGGTTTGGATGGGTTTGGATGGGCTCGGATGTGGGTGGTGGTTTGGTTTCGGCATGGGCTGGGGTCTTGGTTGGGACCGGGTCTGGAGTTCTGTTCGACCGCAAGCCCGGGCTGCCAGCGGTGGGTGGTTAAAGGAGAGGAACTGCCTGGGCGCCGGCATACAAATTGTCTAATCCCACATAGTTCTTGCCACCTTGGAACTGGCAGTGGCAAAACTTTGTCATTATGTTTGTGCGGCCCCTGCTCTCCACCATACCCTTCGGCCGTATTTCTGTGTGTGGGCCAAAAAATCTAAGCTACTTGGTCAGGGCGGAGTTTTGCATAAGCCAAGTCCATTGAGTCGGGGCCAAAGCTGCATATTTCGAAACAAATGTGCAAAGTTTAAATTGTTTACTAAATAAATTTTTTGCGGCCCCAAGAAAATGAGACGCAGCGCAGAGCCATATTTAATTTTGCCTCATTTCATTTGTATTGTTTTGCCTGGCTAGCCCCCATTTTGTACGCAGTCCCACTAGATTCGCAAAAAGTCTATTAAAGTTTGCTAATGATGTCAGTTATGTTTTGGCTGCTCTACACGAAATTCAGTTATAGCCAACTTTTGCACTTCGGGGCACACACACACCAGCACACCAGCACACACGCACACGTGGCGGTGGGGCAGAAATTTATTATTGCCCGGCGAATAATTTTAATTAATTATGCCGGGGCAAAATATGCGCTGCTCTCGAAAGTATGCCACGAATTTTGTGCCATCTTCTGGCTGCAGCGTGTTTTTTGCAGCTGCTTCATTGGCGACAAAGACCACCGCGGATACTGGATACTGCTTTCCACCGCTGGCACTTTTTTAATTAGAGGCAGCCACAAAAGGTTTTCCCCCTTTTTTCCCAGCTGGTAAGATTTTTTGTTGTTGTCAAGGAGCGGAGGAACACGCCCTAAAAAGGGAAAAGGGTAGTAGTAATGTAACCAAAACGATGCAGGTGGGAGAAGGCAAGGAATTTAATGTCGCCGAATTCCTTTTGTTAAATTGGGAATAATATTTGGGCCCTACTTTCGTGAAATAACTTAGCTGACTAACTATTTGAACGAAGTAAACTTTGCATAACATGTATTTGCAGGCACTTTTAAAATCCCAAAACTAACTGAAACTTTTTTGAACAAGGATTAGCCTGCGTAGCTACAGCACCCTTTCGGTTATTCCCTGCCATGATATGCTAATTAGAAAAAATGACACCCTCCTCTGGGTTTGCACAGCTTTTGACACACATAATTCCAGAGTAGCTGCTGCAGTTGTTGCTCTTCACAAATATTTACAAGTGCTTAATGCGTTCGACGTGTTTGCGCTGTATTTGTTTTACTTCTGCAGCACTGCCTTTTGTCCTTTTGTGCTCATTTAAATATTTACCGTGGCCGGAGCTTCGTCCTTTTGTTCGGCAGTGTGTTTGCCCTTCGCCAGGCCGGGATTGGCTTTAAAGCGAAATTAATTTAAGTAATGCGTCGGGCAGAGCTATTTAGGGAATGGTTTTCCGGGCCAAATCCCTTTTAATAAGCCCGACACATTTTTCATTTGTCATGGGCCACCCAGACCACATCACACACGCAGAGTTCCGGATGGGCCGGAGTACGAACCTGATATTTGTGTTTTTCGGGGGTCGGAAAAGTCTGAGCTGGGGTCTCCAACTGGCCTGTCAACGAACTCGGCGCTGTCGTCATTATCAGCACTCGCTTTTCCGACCCGCATCGTCAGCTGTTTCGTTTGTTTTCCCTCCTCCGCCACGCTCCATTGGAAAAAAGCAAAAAATTGCCTTGCATATCAGCGCTATCGCTATCAATCGACACTTTTTTCGCCCGCTGCCGGGACTTTCCTCAGCTTTTCCACCTTCCTTCCCCAGGTTACTCAATCAACTCGGAGCTTTCAGCTTAGCCCTTTCGCCGGCACAGAATCAAATTTCATTTCCAGCAGAGTTTCCTTCGGCCGGGCTTTTGGTTTTACTTTGTCCGTGACACATTCCATCGACAGTTTCGCTGCAAGGACGAAAACGGCGACAATGCAGAGCGGTCATTAATCATTCGGGTTCCCTTTGGGCGGGCGGAAGGTCGGAAAAGCGGGAAAACAAAGGGCAGGGGTTGAGAAAAGCGTTGCCAGACCGTGATTGAAAACTAGATAATTTAACACGGCATGTGTTGATTGTTGTTCCAGAGCAAGTGAGAGGCAAGGCGAAGTGTGAAAGAGCAAGCAAACAAACTGCAGGCGGCGTTTAAATTCAAATTGGTTCAGTGGGCAATGCAATCGAAACCCTGGAAAAGGGGGTTAAAAGGGGGTTAGAAAAAAACCAGCCCGGGAAATTAGTCAGGTAATTGACTGACTAGAAAGAGCCACAGATCTACTGTATCTGGTATAATACTAAACGGTAAGTAAAGCTTCTATTATTATTATTGCTGAACCAATTCAACTATTCATTTTATGGAGTAATAATAGAATAGAGGATGAAAAACCCATCAAAAAGGAGACATAAAATATAGAAAAATAGCCTGCAGATGAATCACTTTAATTAAATGGCATCCAGATATGCTCCCCAGTAAGTGGACGTACATATGAGCCCGGCAATTAGTCCAGTGTCCGACTCGGACTCGTTTGATTAATAAGCGCCCCCGCTGACTTTTGCGACTTTTCTCCGTCTTTCCTTCCTTCTTGCCGGTTTTTCCCTTTTTTTCCGCTGGCACGAACGGAAAACAAATTTGCCTTCATTCAACATTTGACGTATGCCGGGTATCTGGAATTAAAGCAGTTCAGATTTCGCAGCAAATGGCTCGCACACGGGTCCAATGGGCAGCCAGCCCACTTTCTCCCACTCCCACTACTTTCTCCACTTCAACTTGGGCTCCTGCTGCCAGTGGCTTTTGTCTCTGAGCCGCTTTTGTTTGTTGTGTAATCTATGCGCTCCATGGCACAGCTGTTTGTCCAGACGCCCCCCGCCCTCCACCCCCTTTCCACTCCCGAAACGGGCCAAGAAAAATGCCAACAATTAAGTGGCCAACAGCGCCGCAATGTAGGCAATGCATTAATTTAATTAAAAGCGCTCGCCAGCGCTAAAATTTGAAAATTGTGTAAATTCAACGTATTTAGAAAACACTCGAGAGCGTTTAGTGCTCGACGTGCTAAGCTTGCAACGGGGGGATATACGATATACATCCGAATTGGAATAGCGCACCCCTCGAGGCCACGCCACTGGCCAAGACAAAGGTCAGTAGCCTTATCAGCAGGGCGCTCTCTTAGCCCGCTCTTACTGGCCTTCTCGCTCTTCCGAAGCTCCGACGTGCAAGCGGTGGCTAATTAAACGCAGCATCCCAAAAACCGAGCCGGAACCGAGGGTTTTTTGTTTACATTTCCCCTCCGAACTTTCCACTCTCGCCCTGCGCACTGTGCTCCCAGCTTTTGTCCCAAAAATCCACGAGTTTCCGAGCCGAGTGCCCGAACGGGCGACGAATTCGTGCATCTTGTGGATACGCAGCATCCCACGGATTCATTTGGCTGCAGAACTCGCTCGAGTCAGGTTGTCTGAGCGGCAGAAAGCGGAAAAGGGCCACTTGGCCAGAGATCCCCAGTCCAATCAATACTCGGAGCAACAGCCGGCGGCCAGGCTTTAAGTTGAGCGATGATGACAGCTGCGGCGGTGGCCACTTAAAGTCGCCGGCGGCCAAAACACCGGAAGCAGCTAAGCGGAAATTGGAAAAGCCCCACTCCCGTGCCCCAGCCACACATTTCGCCATGTAAGTAAGCGTGTTTAAATCATCCGAGTGTCGAGCGTCGAGTGTCGAGTGCGTGTGTGTAGCATAATTTTAAGCTGCCAGTGGAAAATATGTTGCGTGAGTGAGCCAGATAAATGAGTTCCCCGAGGAAATCGCTTGTAATGCCATCTCGGCGCATCTCGGGGGAAGGCGAGCGTGAGTCTCTGGACCTGTGCTAAATCAATTAAATGGCTAAATGGCAGTTGAAGCCGTGGCCCCATAAATTACCATCTATGACAGCCATAATCTGTTTCACTTTCGCCTTTTTATGGGCCTGCCTTTTCATATTTTTAAACGGGAAATTTATGAGCTGCCCGAACAAAGGAGGAAAAGTTTCAATATATTTGCTGGAAAGTTTTCCACTTTCACAGATTGTTATTTATTCGCCATCGATATTAGCATAATCAGGCCAAAAAATAAGACGGCATATGGCGGCGCAAACAGCAACGTCACAATCGAAGGGCAGTGGGGAAAAGAAAAGAAATGAATTAAATAAAAATAAACACACATACCGAAAGAGCGCAGCTCCGGGCGGGCAAACAAGCGCGTGAGAAACCAAATTGAATTGAATTGCTTGACATGACGACAGTGCCCCAACTCCCAGGCTCATTTCTCAGTCCGGAGTCTCGGCTTTTCGGTCTGGTTATGCCATTGAAACTGGCACTAGGCTGCAAGGCAACGCCCCCACCCTAAAGCCACCCACTCCCACATCCCATGAACCACCCGCAGCCACCCACAACCCAACACCCACCACCCACTACCCCTCTACACACACACATACGACTGCTGTGGGGTTTCGTATGCGACTTTTGGGTAAAATTTTATAGCAATTTATTTGCTCTCCGCCGGCAAAAGGAAGTTCTCTGTGCGAATACATGAGCGGAGTCCCGAGGTCCTGTGGGGGAGGGGGGTAGGGCGGTGGGCGAGGGGGCGTGGCATCATTACAATTTGAAGCCACGCCTGGTCGTGCCTTCATTTGGGTCCAGAAATAAATGCCTTTTGCACTTACACAGCCTTTGAGTGTGTTCGCATACATGTAGATACCCAGATATCCCGGGATACAAAGATACACAGATACAGGGATACAGGGATACTGGGATGGTGGGGTGATGGGATGGTGGGATGCTGGGTTGCTGGGAGGTGTGTGCAGGAATCCTGGCAGTTACCAGGCACATCATTACTTATTTATGATTATTTGATTGCACAGCCGAGGGATGAGCGAATCAAGTATGTAGAATAACATGCAGGCATGGGTTTAATTATAATAATCTTAGAATAGCGCTAGGCAAACGGTATGCTTATGAGGCGGGGAGCGAGCTGGCCACCACTTGTTGATGGATTTTTATTGGTTTAATGTCACACATTTTATTGTGGCCCCTTCTGGCTCTGATTTAAATGGAAGAGCGGGCCACTTCCGCTGCGGAGCTGCCCGATAAGCCCTCATTATCATTTTCGACGAGGGGCTCGCACACATTTCGATAATGAAATGTCTGACATGCACCCGCACACTCGAGCGCAGAGCACACAACACACAACACACAGCACACATCACACAAACGGACAAACGGACAAAGTGAGCTCATTGTGGCAGATAGAGATACACAGATGGAACAGATTCGGATACAGATACTCCACGCACTGATTTTAGTTTGCTCTGCCAATTGTTGGCAGGCACGAACACTGCTCTAATCTCAGCAGCACACACACTTAGTGCGGTGCAAACGCAGATGCAGATACAGATACAGATACAGAAATACCGAGTTTCAGATAGAGATACGGATACATTCGTTCGAGTATTCGAGGCTGCTTGCATTTCAAATGGTGCTGTTCGGTTCGGTTCTGTTCTGCTCTGGCGGACGGAAATCGTTTATTAAACATTCAACTCTAGCTCAGAGAGAACCGTTCCCACTCTGCATCCGAAATACGTATCTGAATGTATGGCATTTCCATATCGCAGCTCGTTTATTTCAATTACTTCATACGAGCAAAACGGCTTCTCGTCTGCCAATTTTCCAATTGAATTGTCTTTAATATATTAATAATAATGCCAGGCCCGAATTTTGACGCTGTTGGTTTATTAGCAGGTCCTTGGCCGAGTCCCTGCCTCGTCCTCGCCTGCCGCGAATTAGTCACAATCGATTTAGCAGCTCGTTACGCCAACCGCCAAAAACACGAAGGCGCTCAACCAGGAAGCCAGCCAAATAGGCCAAAATATGTTCACGCATCAACCAAATTAGCGTTGGGTTTTCGGGAATGGGGCGGCTGTTAAGGGAGGGGTATAGCTTTAAGTAAGATGGGAGTGCTTAAAACATCACTAATATGTTACTTAAGGGGGAAAATACTAGAACAATGTGAGAAATTGCTAGCCTACATCCATTAGAAGGGTAGAAACCAATTGCATTATATATACACTATTATAAATCAAACACATTTACACTGATTATATCTGTAAACATACAATTCCTTTTATGGCTTTCTTCCCATTATTTATTTCATATTAAACTATGTGTGTATAGCCTCAAGACTTAAAATTACCAACGTGTTTCTAATGCAATTTACCCATCCTTCAGTCCATAAAACTTTAACCCAATTAGCCCGAAGTCATCATCAATAAAAGGTCCCAAAGAGGAAAGAACGTTGTTGCCAGTCTGTTTGCAAATAATCCCACAGCTTAAGCCACAGGCCATGCATAATCATAGACCCCCACCCATAATTTTCATCACCTCCTATCTGTTACAAATCCCAAGCAACAACGGGAGCCACAAAAACCCTAAAAACCAGAAAAACTCCTAAAAGCCGATGCTCGGCCAGAACTAAATACCGTTATCGTTTAAAAAATTAAGAAGAAGAAGGGAGAGCGGGGGAAAAATGGAAAACTTTTCAAAACAAAACTGTGCGGTTTCACTTTGTTAACAGCTCAGAGAATGTTTGGCTCGGCTCGCCACGGGCTTCTAATTCCAGGGGGTCGGAAAATGGGTTGGGGGCTATATGGCTATATGGCTATAGAACCCGGATCAGGGCCGGAGCCGGACCAACAACAGCCGCAAATAATGCAGACAATCTTTTAAAAGACCGCACAGTTGCACGCCATATGTGTGTGTGGATATTGGCATATTATGAATTTTCATAACTTTTCCTGCAAAAATGTAAGCTGCACGGCCAGTTACACCCACACAGCAAAAACATTGGGGAAAACTTTCGATATTTTATAGAATTTTTATGGCCGGGGGTGCTCGGGGCGGATCGAAAAGTTGTAACTAAAATATTTTGCTCAACTCACGTGGGAAAGATGAACAAAAGTGCAGCATACTTTTCGAGTGGCAGGATGGTGTGCAGCGCGTCGATAAATGGCCGGAGGGCGTTTTATTTGTTCGCCGCTCCCCCGATTTTCCACTTCCCCGCCGGGCACTTGTACTTGTTCTTGTTCTTATGTTGCCGGTCGGTCCCCCGGCAGACATCAAACAACTCCTGACGTGCCTTTGCATAATCCTGCCCCGGTCAGCAGCAGTTGGAGCACGTCCTGGCCGCCGCCTTCGCCATCGCCTTCGCCTGTTTTCGCCTTGGCTTTAATCATATTTCCATCGGGCACACACTGCGCATATTGAACAGCCCGTCGCCAAAGCTCGCTCAAATGTCCCCTGACTTTTTGTCAACTTTCCGTGTGGGATAATTTTTTAATCTCCGCAGGGAGACGAGGATGCAGCTGCCTCGTTGCAGCCATCAAAAGGTCCTCGATGCATGCGAGTGGCTGCTGGCGAATGTGGCACGTACTCGACGATGACTTGCCAGCTTTGCCAGCCAACACGCCCACAATTTAACGTCTGCTTATTTGCCTGCTCATCGTGCACTGGCAGAAAATGGCTTTGTTTTTGTTCTTCAAACTATTTAAATATAAATTTATTTTTCTTCATACTTTTATTCGGTTTTTTTTTTTTTTAGTGGTTCGACAACTTTAATTTTGCGATTATTTTTATTTACTTTCTTGTAGAAAAAATAAGGAAAACCAATCTTTTCTTTTTTAAATTATAATTAAATTCTGTTGCTATACAAACTAAAAGAATTTGTCACTTTTTAAAACAAACCAAACTATAAGAATCGTCAACTTTTTAATTTTAAAGGAATAGGAATTTTGTAGCTTTTTTTAAGTATGGTTCTATTGAGAAACCTAAGATAGTAAATTAAGTAATTGTCACTTGAGATACTTTTTACCGGACAAACTGTTCAGTACTAACCACTGCAACCGTATTGCCTGTGTATCACTTTTTTGGTCCTCTTCGAGCTCCTCGATGTTTGTTTTTCTTTCCATTAGGTGGACAAATCGCCTCAAGTATTTAAGCTGGCCCGCCCCCGTTTTTCCGACATTTCCGCTGGCGGATGTTGGGGCGAGTTTCAAGTAAATTAACGTTAATTAACGGAAGTTTGCCGGCAGAGCGCCACCTGGCGGCGGGAGAATTCGTAATGGCGCTTTGCTCATTTGCCTTGAGGTTGACAAATTAGTTGGGAGTGGGGTTGGGTGGTTTCTGGCATGGGCAGGGGTTAGGGGGTGGTGGTGCAATGAACAGCTGTAAGTTCCGGCAGCACACACACTCCCCCTCGAATGCCGGCCATGGTTCAGGGATCGGGACTTGGCTTTTGCCATTTGGGCCCCGGCATCCGCACATACTCGCATATTCAATGCTCACTCAAGACAATGGGAACTTATAGCATGCTTCAGATACTAACGCCCCCTCCCCCGTGGCCACGCCCCTGTCAATGGGCCAGGCCAAACAATGGCGACAAACAATTGAAATCTGTGCGCTTTGTTTTAGGCCACCGCATCCACGCTTGGCAACCTTTTTGCCCACTGAAAAGGTTTGTCCTTGCCAGCCGGGGTTGTCTCTGCCCCCGAACCCCCTGGAAGCCCCCCTCAGGCGGCACAGTGGCCAGCAGTCCGGCAATTTGCCGGCAAAATAGAAATTTGTACAGATTTTAATTAAGGCCGCAAGGAGACAGCATCGAGTGAAAAGGAATCGCCCGGCGACGAGTGACGAAGGACAATCATAATTGCGGAAGCCAGCCAGCGAGGGTTGAGGCTCTCGGCCCGCCAAATGCGAAAAAATGTATTTGAAGAATCGCTAAAAAGCAAACGCCAGGCAAACAATGCACTCGGAATGCGGGACCACCGTCGCACCCCTCTGCTTTTTGCCTAAAATCCATTGAAACGACACGGGATTTGTGTATGAGAAATTAATTATCGCATAATTTTATGGCTCACTGACATCTGAAGAGTTTCATTTACCACTTTTTGACAGATTTCGTTCGCTCCGCCTTTGGCACTGCATCCTTTGTCGCCTTTCCGCAGTCGTCCTGCTCTCCTGCCGCATCCTGATTGATTGGTGCTTTTTAGGGGTAACCGGGTTAAGAGTCTTCAAAAAGGGTTCTCAGCGCTTCAAGCACAGTAAAAGCTTTCGATTTCTGAGAGGGGAATCGGCAGAGATTTAGTGTGGAAAATGCGATTTGATGTGGATTTTTTGCATTCAAAGTTCCACATCATATTGCCTTAAGTCTTGATATCTTTGTAATATTATATTATGTAATGTATGAGGCACTTTAATGTTCGAAAGAAATCGAGTCCCTAGTTTTCGTTTCCTATTTTGGCCCTTCCAACTTGTCGAGGAAACCTTAAACGTGGCCTCGAAAATATCATATTTAATCCCATGTTTGCCCCCAGGGTTTCCGTCTTGAGTGGGTTTCCTTCTGGGAATGATTCGCGGGTGTAGTTTCGGTATAATGGTTACTTGAAATTCCAAACGCACAAGGACCACGCCCACGCTGCTCGATTTCGAGGCCATTATCTGAATTTGTTTGTAAATCATTGCCAAATGTTAATTCAATAGCTCAATCAATGCCAGGACGCGATGTTCCCTTGCCCGAACTCAAGATGGGAACAGCCAAGTTCAATGCCAAGTGGTTGGGGTTGTTCAGACCCTTCTTTGTCTCTTTCGCTGGCCTCATTGTTGTACTCGTATTCCTACTTGATCTGTTTGCCATTTGGCGTACACAGAGAGAAACGCAAGTTGTATCCTAAAATAAAACATTTTAGGAATACAATATTAGGGATATGATAGGAAGGGAATATTTTGACAGTAATACATAAGACTAGAAGGCGTTCTTTGTTGTAGATTTTCACCGTGTAGGATGTCGAATAAAAAATTCCAAACTGTAGTAGTAGGCTTTGTGCGAGCATCGCGATATTCAACAGATGTTGTAATTGCTCATAAAACCTGATGACGCTGCCCCATTTGAGGGAAGAGGAAGAGCGGCAAACGCTTGCATATGGCAGTGGCATCTTCCATCTCCCTCTGCCCCTCCCATCCCCCATGGAAATAATTTATATTTAAAGATGTACGAAAGAGCGGAGCGAAGACGGGCAGCTTGACATCAGCATTCATACGTCAGACCCCGATGAAAAGAGTGAAAGAGTGAGGGATAGATAAAAGCAGAGAAAATTTGCATATGCTGGGTCCCAGCCTGCTCATCTTTGCTCCGGTTCGCTTTTTGTTTTCTATTCGAAATTTCGAATGCTTAGCTGCGCGCTCAGCAAAACTTTTTGTCCGACTAATTTTTATGCACCCACTTTCCCTGAGTCCCCGGAACCCTACCTTTCGGAGCATTTCGCATGCTGTGACGCAAACAAAAGGATTTTCGTGGGCAAATCCCTGGGTCCAAAAAAAAACATGCCTTTGACATGTGTTTCGCAAATGTTGTTGGCATTTCCTCCGTCTCTCTTTTTCCTTATTTTTGCAGATTTCATTGTCGTTTCCTTGGGCAAAAGCCAATCGTAACCGTTCTAATGCGCGATAAAAAAATAAAAAAGAAAAGAATTATGAATAGTGTGCGAGCGAGAGGGTGGATAAGGCGCAGGCCATCTCGCTCTGGCGGGCGCAACAAGCGATCACTGATAAGCGGCGAGCGAAAGAACCGTAATGGAAGCGAAACACCCACTCTCCCACTCTGTATTCCACTCTTTTACGCTCTCTCTGTTCTTTTCTTGCGTTCCCTGTTCCATTTCAATTATACCGAACGCTTCTTTTGCCTTTACAGTTTTCAAATTTCGACCGTTGCGACAAAAACAACCATTTGTGCGGCGAAAGTGGTGGCGAGCGGAACGGAGCGGAGTGGTTCGGAATGAAAAGGGTATCAGGATGTGTTCGCCCACTTACGCACCCATTCCGAACGTGAAAGAAAGCATTAGAAGCCCATTAACCCATTAAGTAATACTGCGATAAAGACTACGAATTCTACCGCATAATTGCCCCCAACCGCGAGAATCGACGAGTAACCCGTTGCTGCCGCCCCTCGATGGAGCAGGGTTCCAGAGCCATCCATCCAACAATTAAGCGATCCGCGCCTGTTAATTGAAGTGCCGGACGGCAAACAGATCAGCATTGGGACCGGAGATTGGAATTTCATTCGGGTGAGTTGCGGTGAAGTCTGGGTCAGATCCCGGGTTTACTCATCGCCGTAATTTAAGTACTTCGCCTGCCACATGGCCACGTATACGCACACAAAGACAGTGCAAACAGTGCGAGTAATACCGAAAATACATACGCTTATCGCCCTACAAATTGCTCGGCGAGCTGATAAGAAAGCCACATAACGGACCCAAACCGAACCGAACAGAAAGGCGACACAAAGAGGGCAGAAAGAGGAGAAGGTGGGGAATGGGCATGTCATTGTACGGTCTGCTGTCCGTGACGTTTCGGGATCTTATCTCGGAACAGATCTACCCGAGTGTCCTTTTCAAATGGGTTTCTGATGAGGGGGCATCTATTGAAGAAGTTAGCAACAAAGAACTTTAAGTGCCAAAGGGAATATTTCGAGACTTACAAAGATTCGTTAGGGAACGGGGTTAACAAAACCCGATCGGCACTTTAAAGTGGAATAAGACCTGGCCTTGTAAAATGTATGAATTTCTTAGGGCCTTTCATATTAAGTTTTTAAACGATTTGGAAGTACAGTTAAAATCGGTATATCGAAGAACTCTGGATATCGAAGTTTTAGTTCATTGGCGAGTTAAGTTTTGCTAAAATGTAAGATAAGTTTAGAAATAATTAGAATCCTTATACAGTTCCATGCTGGAATTATGCAAACTTAAGGTACACTCCTTATGCGACATATCCTGTTCTATATTTCCGCACATTGCTCATTAGCAGCCAGGAGACTAACGATTTCGGCAAAAGATCCCCGACATCCCTTGGAAACAGGATATTCGGGTTTCCTTGGGTCCAGGGTGTTGTGCGAACTTTGAACCGCGCTAAGTTCTCGACCGCAAACATTGAGAACAACCAGAACCAGAACAGTGCCTGTCAAACAGTATTTTTTGGCAGAGTTTCCTTTTCCTCTTTGGCTGTCGCTGGCCCGCTCTCGTGTCATAAATTTCGCTTTTATCATATTATTTAATTTTGTTATGTCTGCTCTGGGCTCCCTCTTTGCTGAGCGAAAAAAGCGGACTGTGAGATACACACAACAAACAGATCCGAAAGCACAAGCGCAGACACAGATACAACTACATGCCCCATTGGGAGCAGCGAAAATGATAGCAGCGAATGTATCTGTACCGCTGCATGTGTGTGTGTGCATGCCACAGCAATAACAGTTAATTTATTCCAATTAAGGGATTTTCCTGTTGAATATGCGACTCTGTAGAGATACTCTCCCCCGACCGACTGAAATTGTTGAGCCAAACGCTCTCTATATCTCACCTCTTTGCTGCCTTTCGGTTTTTTCCCATTTTGCTGTTTTGCCTGCCAGCCTTTTCAGCTTTTTTCACGAATTGTTTGTGTGCCCACGGGGATTTCGCTGTCTGTTTGTTGTTAGTTAGTTCTCTGTTTTTCGTCGCGCCACATTTTTTCATTACATTACGCAGGAGTCAGAGTGGAAAAAATTAGCAACATGTCGCACGTTTTTTCGCATCCTTGCGGGACCCGCTGTCGGCCGTGTCCTTGTGCTAATTTCGTGGGCCGCCCCCAGCTAATTTTGTTTATGTTTTCATTTATTTTCCACATCCTCTGCGTGCAAACATTTTAATAAATGCCCTCGCCAGAGCCAAAACAATTTCCAAATAGCTCAAAGAGTTGCCCGACTGAGGGGCTTTTTCGGGGGAGGGAAGCGGAAGCGAAATTTATGCGCACATTGAACGCATTGGCCCCGCTACCCACACACTCGCACTCGCACTCACACCAGCCCATTGCTTCGATTATTAAAATTCTAATTGAAATTCAAATGCGCGACGTTGTTGCCGTCGCTTATCGCTTAAGTGTCGGCGTCGCCGTCGTTCCACATACATTTCGTATGCCCCATTCCCAGCCAGCTGCCGCGTGCCCCATGTGCCCCACATGCCCATTGTTGCTAGCCCCCCATAACCATCTGCCCCATGCCCTCCCCTTCTCCCGACGCCCCCGAGCTTTGGCTTCCGCTATGCGGGCCTCGCCAGGAAGTGGACAGTTAAGCAGCAACTCGACTCAACTCAACTCAAATATGGGATATGGGCATGGGCCTAGGAGCAATAGGGGGCGTTACTGGTCCGGGGTCTGGAGGGGGAAGAGTTTTATTGACAGTGCCAAAAGCGGTGAGACTGCCCCGTCCGTCAACTCTAAAACACTGATTACAAGTATTTTATTGATTCATTTAATAAAATGTAATGCCATTAAAAGTCTAGAGGAATCTCAAAGTATTCCATTCAATTCGGCTTAGTTTTAATAACATTGGTTAATAAATTTCAGCTCCTCAATTTTTTATCAGCACATGTTTCATAAGCAAGCTTAATACATTCCCAAGAACACACTTTATCATAGCCTTATACAATCTTTAAGCTCTTTAAAGAATAATTTAATCTGGTTTCCCTTTTGCTTTGACAAATAAGAGGCTTATACAAGTTTTAATGTAAAAAAACAGACGTTTACTTGAAAGCTTAGAAAGAACTATAAAAAACTGAAAAATAATATCAAAATTTTCATAAACATATTATTATTTTTTAGTCATAAATATTTTGTTGAACCTTGAGTTTTTTATACGTTTTTAATTTAAAGAAACAGATGTTTACTTGAACACTTGGAAATATTCCATTAAATGTCAAAGAAGTAACATAATCGTTCAGAAAACTATTTATTTTCTGTGGCCTAGGAGAGGTCATTTTCATCAAAAGATAATGACATTCCCCATCCTGGCTGTACTCCGTATCCTATTTGCTGATTTCTTCATTTGCTTGTCGCATCATTAAATGCAATTAATCAAATTCGGCCTGGTCATGCGTGTGCGGTTCGCAATCTAGACGGGACACAATGTCTTCCATGTAATCTGTCAAATTAGCCATGCAAATCACACGAGCCTGCATCTTTGGGAAACCGAGGAGCCAAAGATCTCAGATGTAACTGGGTCTGCGGTCGTCCTGCCGGATGCTCGGTGGTGGCTCCGGTTTCGTCCTGCCATCAATTAAATTGACTTTGCTGCCTCCGCCATCGCAGTGATTAATTAGCGTCTTGATGCGGAGCATAGGGGTGTGTGCGTACGACTATATGTCGGCTGAAAACATTTCCAATTGATTGGCATTTTCTCGGAGGCATTTGGTAGGCAAATGAGCTGGGCGACATCCATTATGCAGTCGGTTTGGAGCCAAACAATGCCCTTCAATTGATGTCGCCGAGCCACATAGTTATCTGCAACTGCAGCTCGGCTTTTTATCGCCTTCCCCTCGAAACGCCAGCTCAAGTCGCCCATATTTGCATATATGTATGTACTCCCTATCCGGCGGTCTTATCGCAGACCACAAACTACTCCCCAAGCTGTGGCTCTAAATCTTGGGAATTGGCGTTTAATCTCAATTCAAAGAACCCAAATGGCAGGGAAAATACCAGAAATGCGATGCCCGCACACATTCCAAAGCATTTTGTGCTGACTGGAAGAAATAATAAACTGAAAAAGCGAGACAAAGTTGCCAGTAAACACGATATGGGCTAACAACTGTTGGATCCAATCGGTTGGGCTTGAGTTGGAGTTTCAGCTCGGTATGGATTGCAATTCGAGTTTGGGTTTATCTGCAATCATAATCGCCGTCGTTATCCTCTCGGCTATTGCCCATTTCCGGAGCATTTTGTGGCATTTATGATTTAATGTTAATTACACGAATATTGCAACTGCAGCGGCAACAACAACTTCCGTTGATTTGGTTTTGTGGCCTGCTTATTGAATATTTGTCCACAGCAAAGTTATACTTAATTAAACAACAAACAAAACGCAAAGAATGGGGGCTGCGAAACAATTACATATGCATGGCATAATTTATGAGCGTGTTGTGTAATTGGAAAATGTTAATAGTTGTCCATAAACAAATTTCAAGCCCATCTACCAGCGATTGGCCGTCCGGGCTTTTTGCTAATTAAATGCAAATATTCTGGCCATGTCTCGCTCTCCCTTTCTTTCCCCGGCTTTGTCTCGCTCCGCCGCAATTTGAATGTTTCGTAAATCCTTTCCAATTCAGTTGAGCTAAAATGTATCTAAATCTCGATATGTATCTGTATCTGTACGCCGCCGCCGCTGCCTCTCCATCTGCATTTCCAATTTGCATTTGATTTTATATTTATGACATTTGTCTCGCTTCGCCCCGTCTCTCTCTCGCCGAGTGTCCCCTCTCTTTCATTGTAGTTCTGTGGCCGGGGCTAAACGCTTCACTTGATTGTTTTGATTTCCACATTTCGAACCATTTGGAACGATTTTGTGCACGGCTCGGTATTTGCATGCCAAATTCATTTGAAATGCGAACGCATTTGCATAGCCACACACCATCCGTTCGCCTGAAAATATCCGAAAAGCCGTGTGCGAGATGTCAACATGCCACGTCCACTCCACTTTGGCCTACGCACAAACTAGACAATCAGAAGGGCACAGCCCAACGACCCATCATCATCAACGCCAGCTTGTAAATTGATTCGAGCATATTTCATTTCGGATTTTCCACTCATCAACTGATTTTTATCTTCACCTCTATGCGAATGGCATTCCAGTTCCTTTGGCCTGCAATTCCCATTTACATGCAGGTAAAACTAAATAAATATTAACTTCTTGTTTGTCCAAATTCTACGAGATTTTCATTGAACAAATTGGTCAGGCAAAAGCAAAAGCAAACTTTTATTCATAATTGCGAGATGGGTAAATGTTTTGCCATGAATCATGTGCTTGGGAAAAGCTGAAAAGCTGCCAAAAATGAGAAATGTTTGTGAGCACATCGGAATGTCTGCGTCTGCCTTAGTGGCTTTCGAGGGAGCGCAGGGTGTATGAAAAATGGGGGTAAGTTCGGTCTTGTGTTATTTATTTGTGTTGCATTACTTAAATAGTTAAACTTGGATGAAATATAGAATTCCATTGCATTTTTCAGTAGGTTCTTGTCTTAGAAAGAGCTTGGGACATTTAACATTTAAAAAAAAAAATATAAATTTATGAAGTGAATGAATGAAATAAAATTGAAATTTATAAAATATATATTTACTAACATTTTTATAGTTTATTTGTTAAATACAGAAATCATTTTTAATGGCTAACCGCTCTAATGGCTGTATTTCCCTATCTAAACAGTTTACAATTCAACAGAGACTTTATGTATTTACCATATAAACTGCACTAAAACTTTCTGAACTTCCCTGCAGCACTCCATTGAACCAAAGCCGGCGAAAAGTTACCCAGGAAACCAGCACAAAGCCAAACCGCACAGAGCCAAAACGCCAAAGGGATGGGGCGGACGCAACCTATTCAAAATGCAAAATGGCAAGCGTAAAATTGTTTCAATATTCATAACGTCGGCGCTAAATGCTCGATTTTCCATGGCCGTAGTGGGGCCAAACTAAGAACTCCGAAACGGAAGCGCATAAAAACTCAGTATTCGATGTCACAGGCCCATGAATGTTGACACTCTGGATCCAGGACCCAGGGATCCTGCGCCCTCGTCCTCGCCCATCCCGCCTCCCTGTTGGTCAACATGTTGGGAAATTTAAAGCACCTGGGCTGCCACCAGCAGGCCAGATAACGCAGTAGGTGCCGCACCAACAACACGTCCTGCGTGTCCTGCCCGTGGGCGATAGCAGGCCGAATCCTCGACCCGGAGCCCCCAAATTCACCCGGAACCCGATCCCGAACCCCAACCCCAGCCCCAACCCGGCCAATTGCCATTATTGGTTAGCCAAAAGCGGCAGCCGCACGACCCAGATGCAAACAATGGCCCCTCCTTCAGGATTCCCGGCCATGTCCTGTGCCTACCCACACTGACACACTCACACACACACTCTCATAAAGAGCGCATAAAAGCCGATAAGCGACATTTATGCGCCCCGAAATTCTCCCAGGAACAGGATAACCACTCTCGGCCACCTCGTTTCCATTCACTTTTCGTGTAAGTTTCAGCACTAAGCAAAAATTGAATATTTTTGGCCAATTTCAGAGAGGCGCTAATTGAAAAGGACACAGACAGGACTCAGACACGGACCCAAACAGAGGCTGCAGCTGGGAAAACGCTTTAACTTCCGCCGGAAGAAGACGAGGAGCTGGCTGCAACTCCTTGCCATGCATCAGCATCCTTTGCCATGCATCAGCGAGCTGTGAGCATGTTTGCGCCGAAGATTAAAAGCATGTGTCCGGTTTTATGTGCCACGCCCCCCAACGCCCCCCGCCGCCACCGTCTGGGGGCGGAATTTATAACCGTAAAAGTGCAACAGTGAAAAAAGCAGAGCGACAGGGAGGCAGTGGGGCAGGAGCCAAACCAGCTGGCTGGCTTATACATACATGGCAGCGTTTTACGGGGCAGAGATAAGTCCTCTGGCATCCTTTTGGCTTGGCATGGCATGGCATGGCATGGCATGGCGGCAGGATCTGCAGGAGTTGCTCCGCGTTTTGTTGCATAGTTTTGATTTATTGCAGAGCAACAACGGCTACAGCAAATTCCATTTGAAAATTCATAACGTGCAGCAGCGAGACAGGGGGTCCGGAACGTGAACGTGAATGGCATGGAAGGTGAACACAGTGGAGCGTGGAGCAGGAGGCGAGGAGCAGCGAGCAGGGAGCAGGGGCCACCGAGAACCTAGTTTATATCCGCAATATCAGGGGCATTATATTACCAGAGACAGGCCGGGACTGCGACGGGAACTCAGTTTCGGATTTGGATTTGGACTCGGAGCTAATTTTAAATGCCTCGCTTGGCATTTGGCCCCGAATGTGATTTGGAAAGTACCCATAGCCACGTCCACTTGAAGTCGCTACCCAACCGAAAACTCTGGAGAGGACTACTCGAACGGGCGAGTAAATCAATTAGCAAGTTTCCAACTAAAAGCGTTTGAAAAATATTTGAAAGGCGGCAAGGGCTTTTTGGCGAGAGCCTCTTTTGGAGCTCCGTTGATTGTTGAATTATTTATACGCCCGCATCTACATACATTTATATATGTGTGCGCTCAGTTGATTTATATATACATATGCGTTATGCAAATGAATTATGCACATGAGTTGGCAGCTAGCAGCCAAGGGCTTCTCTCCACTTTTGGTTTTTGGCTTTTCATTTGCTCCTCCGCCAGCTGCTGTTTAACACCTTTCCCCGACCCCCGAAAGCGTTTTGTCAGCCGCTTAGCCATTTCGGCTGGCAACTTCACAGATGCGCAAATGATTGATTGAGGGATATAATCGACACGTGGGGTAAGTATCCGCAAAAAAGTGTGCCAATTAAGGATAGACTAGGCTGTCCCAAGGGCTGGCCGGTGCATTCGTACCCTTATCATTCTCTCGCCCCGTGTGCATTATGAGACAACTGGACGGAGAACTGATAAGGGCTCGTATCACCAATTCATCAAGTAATCCCCATAAAATCACCATAAATCCCCCGAACCAAAGAGAGGTATGGACGCACACCTGTGCGATGGAATAAGAATAAAATGAATCCTTGTCCGCCGTGCATGGAAACCCAAAACAGAAAACAAACTAAAGGAATCTGGAATCCGTATCCCTGCAAATCCGCATTCCCATGTGGCTCTGTGCAAAATCATTTTCAAATTAGCAGCTAACGTTGCACAAAAATCACCCAACTGCTGTTGGTTTCATTCTTTCTGCAAGAGTAAATTGCAAATTGAACGTGCGCAAAAACGAAATTAAATTGTCGATAGTGCCCCCACTTTTCACTCCCTGTGTCTATGTTTGGGATATAATTTCATCAAGCTGCGATATTTAAACATTTACATTGCGTTTTGTGGTTGCGGAATTAATTAATTGCTCTTTGCCATGCAATACCAAAAGTATTTACCGGAATTCAATATTGTCATCCCGATGAATACGTTGATCTATTTATCTCCCTCGGGTAAACATAACTGAGCGAAAGCTGCATTTATGGTAAAGCAATTATCGGTATTTTATTGAATTCTTTGGGGAGTCACAGTTTTTTACGATTTTTAAATAACGCAAATAATTGGCAATTGCGGTCGGTAGTGTTTATCTACAATTACCTAAAACATAACTTAATTTGTACTATTTAAAAAAAAATTGTATATTTAATTTTGCGCTTAAATGTTTGCAAATTAAACCATTGAATAATATTGGGGGCTCTTAAGCAGCAAAAGTTTATTTCAGAGGAGTCTGTCTGGCGGTCACACTTTCAAAGATTTCGTTTTGGAGTAAATTGAAATTGATCGTATTAATTAATGCCAATCTACATTCCATTAATCATACCAATCGCACTACTATTTAAAAAGTTATGTATTACTAAGTAATGAAGTCAAAAAGGTCTTAAATGTCAGTAGTACCGCTACCAGGGCAGGTTAGGTTAGGTTAGGTAGGAGTGGTTGGAGACTAAATATTAGTCCCCTCACTTAGGCCACAATGGGCCCCTTGTGATACCACATGATCTCTGAAAGATCCGTTTCCCTAGCTCATGGGTTTTCTGCCTTCTCGAAGTATTCTGTTCTTCTTAAGAAGCATAGTAGTTTTTGAATGCTTACGGCAAGAATGCCCTGAAATTTATTTTAAAATTGGTCAACAAACTGTTTCTTGTTTAAAATTCGGTTAGCTGAGGGGCGGTTTCTAATAGTCGACACTACATTTCCATATTTCGTAATGTGAAGGCATTAAAATGCTCCATAAAAATATTATGCTTTAGTAACTTTTATTCTAAAAGTGCACAAGCCATTAATAATAATCCAAGTGGAATAGTGTTATGTTATTTGTTAATTATATTTGTATTTAGTTTCAAGAGAACATTTTAAAAGGCGTGTTAAAGTTTTTAAAAAGCAAAAGTTTAACATTTGTATAAAGCGTTTGCATCTAAAACTTCTGCCACGCCATCCGTTTGTGTTTGTATTTTTTTTATGTTATAACAATTATTATTATTTTCATTATAAATATTACTTTTGTTTTTACTTAAAATAATAAATATATTACGTATTTTGTACCTCTTTCAGTCAAGGTCCTGATTGTTAAGCTGAGTCATACTCTTTGGATCAATAAAAAAAAAACTGTAGCTCATGCTTTAGGTAAGCCATCAATCATCGAATGAAATTCAACACTGAGAGGAGCCAGGAACCTCATAATGAAGCCATAAAATTGGCGAGCAGAAGAGCTTTGACGAGCACTTTTCTTGGTCACCTCCTGGCGGGTAATTAAGTTCCGCCCAGCGGGCCCTGCCACATTCTCTGTGGGGTTAATCTATCAGCGAGTGGCGGTTACCCCTGCTCCGGGCCTTCTGCCCTCGGTTCCGTAGCCCCTGGTCGATCCACTAGTACGCACACATATCCATATCGCTCTCGCTTTAATTATCAACAATGAGCTGGGACCAATAACTGTACGCAATTCCCCGCGGTGACATTGCAGACGCTTTAATAAACAAGCCATCGGCACTTAAGGAATAGGAATAAGCAAAGTACACATTTAATGTCCCGGGCCAGAAAGCATGGAGCATAAGTACAAGCACGAGAACCAGAACGAGAACGATAACCAGAACAAGAGCGGCAATCAGCGAGGGCAGCTGGAATTATGGCAGAGCAGCGAATCAGGAGGTATCAGGAATCAGGAATCAGGGTCCAAGGACCAAGGACCAGGGACCAAGGACCAGGGACCGAAGACCAAGAAACTGCCGGCAAGGGGCGAAAAAACAATCCAACATTCATTTATTATTTAATACGAAAACGCAATTCGTGCATTCACCTGGAAACCATCAACAAACGTCACCAGCGGGAATACTTCTGCTCCTTACACACATACACATACAAATCAGACACACACACGAGTCCGGGAGGATTGCCCGCTCACACAGATACGGATACTCGAGCAGATACAGATACACACGGCAAATAGTTGGCAAGTTCGAGTGGCTGTGGCCTGAAGGCGCAGGACGAAGGACGAAGGACGCGGGACGCGGGACGCAGCCAAGCATAACGGTAAACCAAGCTGACGTTAACTGGCAAGGCGATAAAGCAGCGACACACACACAGAGACACTCAGGGCACACATACCATCGCAGCGGCCCACCATCACGGGAGCAAAAGTCTCAGTCGGACGGACACACACAAATGAAATTCAAGCAAATTGAAATTTTATTTCAGCAAATGTCTTGCTCTTTACGCTCTGCGGCTGTCTACCTCCACACAGTGCACTCAGAGAAAATATTACACTGATCCTAGGACACCAATAAAATGTTAAATATTGTATTTAATGTCTTGAGAAGAGATCTGAATTTAGAGAAGTGTAAAAACAGCACTATGAGTCTGAACAAGAAAGGAAGTTAGCTTCGGTAAGCCAAAATTTGTATATCCCCTTGCAGTTATTAGAAATAGTCAATGTTAGTTACACCATTATTCATTGTTAAGGTTTGTTGCTAACTTCAGTGATATTTAAATAAAAACGAGTTTTATAAAATATTATACCTTGAGATACATGAAAATTCCAGTGGCGGATTCTGGATTTTGTTGTGGGGATGAGCGGAATTTTCAAAACAAATTTTTTGTTGCATACTTTTGGAATACAATAACTCCTTTCATTTTTCACCACATTTAGATATATCCCCCAAATCCGCCCGTGGATACGCACTTGAAGGACTTCTTATAATAAATAGGCTTGACTTTCCGATTGCCTTTTTGTATTATTTTGACGTTAATTTCCCGATCCTGATATAGTAGTCCGATTTCTATCAAATTTAATTCGGAATTCTAAAATATTAAAAAAAATTATACATACCGAAGTGGAAAAAAATATGATGAAAAACGACGAAGAAGAATAATTTTTTTCAATAATATAGGAAATATATATGTGGATTTCTTTGGACATTTCGATGGATACACATTTTATGAAAAACAAATTTTAAGCATAAATGTAACTAAATACATTTCTTAAGCTTTTCCAATAAAACGTGCCGAATGGCCAGGATCTTTACGAAGTGGTCTAATAAACGTCTAACCACTTGATACAGTAAAAATGATTACAGGATCCTTAAACGAACAAGGCAAACTTTTACCGAATGCCTCGATTATCAAATACCCGTCTCTCGGTTGACCAACTTCACCAGTGACTCTTGGTTGGCTAAACTTTGTTTTCGATAAATCATAATTATCTTCTACCAATATCAAATTATGGTAAAAGGGAAATTAGTCAAGTCCTGACAAATAATTTTCAATGCTTTGACTATAATATACCCCTTACTCAGCTAATCAATTTAACTTATGAACTTATGGTCCGTTCTAAAATAAAATGTACAATAGTTAAAATATTCCCAAGTTTTGTCGTTTTTGCGATTTGTGGGCGCTAGAGGGGGCGTGGTTGGTAGTAGAAGAATCTACATGTCATATGTTAACTATCTGGCTTTCATAATGTGGGTGTCAGATCGACTGTTTGCGATTTCGAAACGGCCGCCTAGGGTCGAAAACTTATTTTGCTCATAACTTTCCGGTCCGAAAATACAAATTCTTTGAAAATGTGGGCGGCAGAAAGACTTTATCGTTAAGTTCGTATGTGGGCGTGTCAAACTTGTTTTTAGGGCAATATATAGGTTTGGAAGAATCTAATTATTCTAGCATTAAATCTTAAGGTGCTACAGTTTTGTGAGGTTTAAGGCCTTAGGGCGGGTCTTACCCCCTGCTGAAGTGCACTTTCGCTGCGCAAGAATCTCTAGAATCGGCATGCCTCATCGGAACATTCAATATACCCTTTTATCTCTGAAGTAATGGGTGTAATTATTCGTAAAATAAAGTAAGTGCATTTATTTTTACTTGTACTGACTTTAGTCAGAAGTTTGGTCTAACACAAGCGAAGATGTTTTTAAGTTCAGGAATGCATTTCTCTTTACCCTCATCCATCGATAATTATCTGTTAAAATAGAGCTCAGGATATTGGTTCATAATGCATATATTTCTCGGCTTGGCAATCAATATTTGGTAAGGTTTTTCTCTAAGCTTAGCCGCCCTTCGAGGCACCCACTCAGCCGGCGAGCAAATCACCCCCTGGATGTCCTGTCTGGCACTTGGTTCTTGTTGGTTTCGTTGGTCATCCTTAAGTTGCGCGATTTGTTGCACTTTTCAATTTAGATAAATTAAAAACAATGCCACAGAAAACTTTGCTGTGCTTGCGGTAAATGTTAAATGTTTGCCAAGAATCAAACTTGAGAGTTCCACCGCCACCTAGAGATGCCGACACTTTGTGGACCCAACTTGTAATCGCCCGGGAATTGTGCACTTTTGTTTGTTCTTTCGTACGCCCGACCCCGACCCCCAACCCCACCTACGACCCCGGCTCCCCTTGGATCCGTTTGTTTATTGCAGTTCGGGGGCCTTGGGGGAGGTGCTGGGAATACGAGGAGTACGTGCAATCGATGCTGCTGGCAATTCAAGTGAAAAGAACGAAGGATCCTCTGCGGGGCTAAGCTGCAGCTGGAATTCAGGGAATACGCCGGAACAGGGAGGGTCGCGTGAGGAATTCCGCCAGGTGCTGCTGTTGTCTCTCAATTGAAAGTGCTGCCGTCTCCCGCGAGGCCCACAAGTTATCGGACAAATAAAAACCCCGGGCCGGAGCAAATATCAAGGGGCTGGGTGAGTGGTCCTGGCTAAGAGCATTGCTCATACGCCAGGTACGCCGCCCGTCTGCTCGGCTTAATCGATGGCTTGCACACACGAGTGAGCACGGAAAGTGGGTGGTGGGTGGTGGTTCGGGTCGTGCTGCGGATCTAGCGGCGAATAATGAACTCAGCAGGCGGCCTTTAATAACGAGCTCCCGGGCCCTTTAATAGATCGATTGCAACCACTAACCTGCTAACCAGGCTAGCAAACAAACACACACACCTGCGGATCCCCATCCGCATCCTCCAGACGCAAAGCCATGGGATATTTATGGCATTGCCCGGGCAGATTATGCGGCTAAAACTTTAGCAACTTTCCACTCGCAGCGCAAGTAACTGGCGAATTTACGTGGCTGCCAGCTCCGGCAATGAAATGCAATTTGGTTTATGAACTCCACGCAAAGCAGGCCAAAAGGTGCCGAGATTTAGCCACTGCCAAATGAACTTGGCGCCAGTTCCAGCCACTTTCGGCTGCTCGTTCTCGTTCTCGTACTCCACTCGCATTTGCAGTCAGGACTTTGCGACCACTTTGTGTCACATTCATAAGTTGTGAGCTGCGAGATGTGTGTTTGTTTGCGACAAGGATAACCTTTTGCGGCGCATTAGTATGCAAATTGTTGCAGGTAAATAAACGAATATAAATAAATGAAAGGAATGCAGGAGTTTGCAAGCAAAAGGCACACTTATACTTTGCATACTCTCCTATATTGATCAAATTAATAAGTCATGAACAATTAACATTCTCTCATTAAACATTGTGAATTAATAATTTGGTCATTCCTATGAATAAAGAATGCATTTTATTGAGCAAATCACTTAAATAGCTTAAGGCTTGAAAAGGATTTTCATAAAAAATTGAAAGCTTGCAAAAATATTTTCCCTTTAAAAGCCTTTTTAGACAACAATTGGTTATGTTCAGGAAATAAACTTGACAGTCGTACATTTGAAACCCATGGTCATTGATGGAAATTTAAAAAACGAATTGTTTCACTATCATTATCTAATCAGCTAATACAGCTTTACTACCGGCCGCGTAATTTATGCAGCTAATTAAATGTCCAGCGATGTCCTCGTTCGGATGCGGACTTATATGTGCCAGGATACTGCCATTTGGTTCAAATGCTGGGCCATAGGCTAATTGCTATAATTAAAATGTATTAGTTGAATGGCTTTAACACGGTCGAGCAAATTCAATCCGTTTGCGGCACTCGCTTAAAGCGGAGCTGCGTTCTGCGGAGGAGGATCCATCTGAAGTTGATTAAGCGAGTGCATAGAGCAGTGCCTCCGGCATTAGCGGTGCCAGGTAAATATTTGTAAATCAGGTCCCGCCCCCCCACACATGGCAAACTTTGGGATTGCCAAGAGCGACACGCACTTGACTTTCGAAACTCACTCGAAGTCTAAGTTGGCTGTGTTGGCTGAGTTTTTCGCTGCCTTCTGTCTGCGAGTTTGCCTGCGAGTTTGTCGTCCGTCTGTCTGTTTGTTTGTTTGTTTGCCAGTGCTTGCTGCGCTCAAGTTGAGCTCGCTCTTTTGCTTTTTTGCCGTGATGTTGCACTTTTTGCGGCCCGAGAATAAAGTTGTTTTCATCCGAGCAAATCTGGTTAAATTACGAGTGTCTCGGTACATATCTGGCAGTGCCAATTGAACCACTGCCAGGTGTTCGAGGGCATCCCCGCCCCGTGCCTGGGCTTAAAGAGCCCGCAGGGCGGTCTGCAGCCACCCCCTGTGGAATATGTCAACACATCTTGGTCGGCCGCCCCCCTTTTGGGCGCCCCTCGGCTGTGTAGCCATCCGGCCTGCAACATGCACTCATTCATTCACTTCATTTGCCGAGTTACGCACGCTCTGGGAAGATTGGATCCGGGAGGACTGGGCAATTTCTGGGAGGATCGGCCCCCTGCGATGACATCAATTTGCGTAAATTGTGCTAGGAAAACGCTGCCGGAAACAGGCAGACTAATGGAGCGGAAGTTTTTCCAAAGCATTCGAATGCCGCTCGTTGAGTCGCAGGCCCTTTCTGCAACAAACTACTAAACAGAGAAAAACAGAACAATTCTAATCAAAGTTCCTAGTTTTTAAAAAGTAACATAGGTATTTTAGTAACCACATCTTCGGAAATATTCTTATATATTTTCCCTAAGTAATATAATGTATTACTTTATAATATTATGAATATGTTTTAAAAAAATGAATTTCAAATAATATAAGTGGCCTTTTTTTAAAACAAAACATTATGTAAACATTTAAATTTCCCATTTAAATCAATTTTAAATGTAATGGACACAGGTACACCTTTGTTTATATAATTCATTAATCATGTTTCGTAAAGCTCTTATAACCCATTCATCTTTGTTCTCTTATTTGCAGAATCGCTTTTTCTGCCAATTTGGTTGACTTTTTTTCGTCTGTACTCAGCCGGGCTAAAAGGGGACTCCCCGGAAGCCGGGTACTCGGGTTGCCAGCCAGTCAGTTAGCCATTTCGTGTTGCACATTCAAACGGCATGCAGATGAGCTGGCAGGATGTTGTTGCTGCTGCTGCTCCTGCAGGACGAGGACAATCGCGAGGGGAGGGGTAGGGGGAGGGTCGCTGCCTGGTTGACTGGCAGTTATTTAGCAGCTCTTCTAATGAAGCTGCTGACGGCAATTAAACATTACGCATACGCACCGTTGTGCAGGCGAATTTAATGCAATTGTCTCGTGTTCTCACTCACTCACTCACTCGTTCGGCGGATGGTAAGTGAGACAGACAGAGGGGGGCGGAAAGGGTGTAGAGAAAATGTTCCGCTTAATTTGTTTGAACGTTTGCCGGGGCTGTGTAAAATTAAACTTGTCTGCTGCGCATTTAAAATGTCACCGAGCAGGACCGTCGACATGGCCGTGATCCGGTTGTGGTGCCCGTGCCCCCACCCAGAGCCCCCTCTGGGCCCCCGCCGCCGCCCATGATAGCAGCACTAGCTGCGGTGCCCGCATGCAAAACGAAAATTTTATCAGCATCAGCATGAAAATGTCGCCGCATATTAACCTGTCATCCATCACTTTTGATACTTTAGCAGTCCGCCGCCGTTGCCATCGCCGCGTGTTACCTTTTCCCAGGTCCTGACCCTGCCCCCTGCCCCTTGCCCCCTGCACCCCGCCCCTGACAGCCCCGGTGACATCACGCAGCGGCAAAAAAGGGTCAATTCCGCTGCACGACGATACACAAAAGGATAACGAGCGCAATATGAGTTGGCATTATAATACGCCAGCAACAACAACTGGCTGCAAAGAAAGTGAGCTAAAAAAATGGCACAAAGAGAAAATAAAATGGCGTCGCTGTTGCTATCATCATCATGGCCTGTTGTAGTGGTAGTGGTAGTTGTATCTGGGGTGGGTCCTCCATCCCCTGATGCTGCGTTGAATGACGATGGGGAAATGCAAAAAGTCTCGGCTTACAATTTTTATTCAATAAAAACCTAACTTGATTTTGAGGAATACCCAACAGTCGAAAACCGATAACGATTAGGGAATTTGACGGGTTCCGAAGCCAGCAAAAATAACCCAGTCGAAGGATTGCGATGCGAGAAAGCTTTCACTGTCGCTATTCAGTGGAAAACTGAAGCGAGTATTACCTAAATTGCGATTTAATCAAATTATTTCCCATTTTTCGCTGCGTAAAAATTCATTTATCAAATAGTAGTGGATTTAATTATGCTTTTAGTGCTTTCAGTGAAAGGCTTAAAATAATATCGCAGACAAACATAATTGTGCGTTCCATTAAATCCAGAAACCTCCGAATTTATTAGCTTCCAGAAATCAGATTTGGGAAATTTAACAAAACGAAATAATAGTTGCAGGGGGGTGCTTTAACCCTTGCTTGCCCACCCCCACCCCCACTCCCCCATGGATGTTTCATTTACTGTTGATTCGCTGTTGGCCAACTTTGGCACAGCCAAACGGCAAACTTTAAAGGGGTTTGTCGAAGGCTTTTGTTGGGGCTTCGGGGGCTGCGAAGGGGTTGCGGAAGGGGTTACGGAAGGGCTACCAGGGGTGGCTTACTGGGCTGTTGTGGCATTGTTGCTGGTGTCTCCGTGTGTGTGCTTGTGCTTTTTATGACTAAAATTGTAAATTATGTCAACTGGCCACGACCCACAGAGCTCGTTATAGTTGGAGTGCCACAGAGGATATGGGGGAGTGCGCTCTGTACTTCTCTAACTGCTACACGAAACTAATGAAAATTTATTGATAATAAATTTAATATGTTTTGCGGTTGGATGTTTTATGGGCCCCCACATAACTTCTACATATCTGCGTTTGCTGGAGTTCCGTAATCGATAGTCAAAGTGAGCAAGTCTAGCTCTGGGTTTCAGTGCCAACGAATCATAATTAATTTATGGCAATTAATTAGTGGGGTCTGCGATGCAGTTGGCAATGCATGATACCAATTTGCCCAGCATCCCACATCTTCTAAAACATCCCCATCGCTTTTTATCAGCCACCATTATCATCTATCGTCATGCCGCTGTTGACATTTCATTGAGTCGAGCTCAAACTTCATTATGTCCTGCAGCGGTCCTGGCGCCAGGACGAAGTCCCATGTCGTGTGCGTGCTGTTTTCCCAGCCAGCCAGCCCCATTTCCACATTTTCCCGCTTTCCCACCCCGCCTTGTACTCCGTCTTCTTCCTGGCCCGACATCTTGCTCTGCTTCTTCCGGCCGTGCCTGTGTGACTTTGTCTAAGTTTGTTTGCATAACCTATTTGTATAAATATTTTGCCTTGCTCTGTTGCTCAACTTATTTGCACGTAGACCCCCTTTGAGCCCGGCCCCCGCCCATGACCCCGTCTCGGGGAACCCCTGGCACCGTCTCTGTTCCGTAGGTGATAACAATGTTTGTCTTCATTTTCGGGGTGGAACAAAACTTTACTCTTAACATTTTCACTTAAACTTGCACAACAAATTCGGTTTATTATTTTATAGTTTGGACACGTGTGTGCTGTGTGCGGGTGCCTGTGTGTGTGTGTGTGTGAGCCCGGCTTGGCTCAGCAGAAATATTTGGAGCAAAATAAAACACAATTTGATGCTGCATACTTTTGGGTCTCAAGTCCTTGTCGTCCTGTCGTCCTGTCTTGCCTTTGCCCCCGGAGTGTTTATGCAAAACCAATTTAATTCCAGCGATTTGTTGACACATCGAGGAGTCGTAGCCAAGTTTGTTGGCCGAGATTAGAGTAGAAATTAACGTGTCTGTTCCGCCTGATCCCCAGATCCCCAGATCCAGAGGGTAAATGCAATTTACGCCCAGGCCACGGCAGTGGCAGTGGCAATTTCGGCGCCCGTTTGCAGCTTAATGAATTGTCAAACACTTTAAGCCAATAAACGCAATAATGGCAGCCGCACTCCGACAGCCAGGTAAGAGCCACCTACTGCAGGGCGTTTAGCTGTGAAACTTTTAAAAGTTGTCGACTTACACACACACACCCCCCGACATACACGCACATTTTGCACTCACATGCCAGGACATTTGTCACAGGGCTTTTCTTTTTGCGGCCATGACTGTCAGCGAAACTTTGCTCCGCTGCTCGACAGCCAGTAAAGTGTTTATGTTGGCCGGAAGACATAAAAGCGAATGCAGTCAATAGTCCACACGGGCGGAGGAGATGCCAGTGACACGCAACCGCAACAAATCCAACCGGAAATCCACTTTAAACTTGGCCAAGAGCAGCTCCATCTTCCCGCCCCTCCTCCGCCCCCTCATCCTTGTCTTCCTTTTTTCTGCCCGGCAAAGTGGAGCTGCACTTGCACTTGCACTTCAACGCTTCGGTCGAGTGCTATCGAGCAATCGATGGACAATGCCGAACAAAGACAATAACCAATGGAGGGGAAGGGGAGGGGGGCAGGCAGGTGGAGAGTGTCGGAGAAAGCCTTTCCCTCCTCACCGAGCTGGCATTAAAAGCTAAAAGCAGAGAAAAGCGAAAGTGGCTGGCGGGGAAAGGATCCCAAATGGCTATTAATAGCTCAACAAATCAAGTTATTGTTCAACCATTGAATTAGACATTCAAATAAGGTTTACTTTCATGAGCCATAACATTTAAGTAGCAAATAAACTTTAAATGATAGTTCATAACTACTTTTAGTAAATTCGACTGCATGAACATTGCAAGCTCGGGAGAGTCGTAGAGCCTGGTCATCGTTAACCTTATTTATATAATACTTTTTCATACATTATTTCCATAAATTTATTAGTTCTGTTTCTTAAAGATTTCTAAATGCAATGTTAGGTAAGGGTTAAATTTAGTTACGGATTTTTGAAAGCATTTTTAATCAGTAAAACGTGGCTGTAAATTGTGTTTTAAGAAAACGATATCACACAAAATTCGACGTATATTTAAGACAATTTTAAAATTTTAAATAAAATAAAGTTTAAGTGAATGCTAAAATATTATTTAATTTCTATAAGAATCACAAGTACATATGTGATGCTAAAAGACAAATTAACGATATCTTTTAATAACTTCAATTCAAAATTCTTCAATTCAAAAAAGGAAGCCATCTTCGGCAAACTTTGCAGGTTGTTCCGGTGGGAGAACTGTACATATGTACAGATCTTTCCGTTTTTTACAAAATTAAAAACTAATTACAGAAATTTTAAGATAATGTTCCATTTGAATTTATTATTTATTTATTATATAACGGTCTTTGTATTAATTTGACATTAAATATCCGATCGTTCCCATGCCAGCTATATGATAAAGTCGTCCGATTTTTAAAAATTTTATTCGAAATTCTGTAATACTAAAAGAATGATATTGCCAAGTGTAGAAGATAATATGTCAATAAGCACAAAAGTTATAATTTTTTTACATTAAAAGAAAATTCCTTTTTTGATACATCCTATCTGAGCTATAGGATATACATAGTTGTCCGAACATCGCTAGAGCGAGTGATGCTTATTAAGATAAATATACTTTATGGGGTCGAAAAGTCTCTTTCACTGCGTTGCAAGCCTCTGACTGAAAACATTATACCCTCTGCAGGGGTATACACACGTTGCCAATGAGATATAAAATTTTTGGAGCTCAAAGGCCAAGTAAGGAACTTTAAATTCACACGCTTATTGCTAGATTTCCCACATGCAAGAGGCGGGGAAGAAACAGAAGAAAATAATTGGCATGAAATGACACAAAAATTGATTAAAAGCCAAGAGCCCGAATAAGAGGCCATGAAATATTGAGCACAATATATTTTTAAAGGCCAACGGCAAACAGGCTAACAAGCAACAAGCCAGAGAAATGCGATAAAGAATGCGTGAAAGAAAGGCGAGAGAAAGGAAATGGAAAAGCGAGAAAAACGAGAAAAACGCCGGAAGAAGGCAGCGACAAAAGTTAAAAAATCAATTCGTGGCCAACTGAAACCTGATTTATGGCTGCATTTATGAAATGCCCCAAAAGGATCGAAGGAGGGCGGGCCAACACACATAGATACTCCTTCGGCAAACACTCGGGCACAGAAACACACACAGAACGGAAAGTAAAACGGCTCGGAAATAGAAAACTAAGTGATTGAGGAGTTCTAACGAGTCCCAACAAATTTACCAGAAAATTGACTTTTTCTGTTTGGAATTAAAGCGCTTGGCTAGCTCCGCCCAGCCACAGATTCGGTGGGCGTGGCCTGTCAACTGGGGTCGGCCCTCGGAATGGGTAACGAGTGAAATTGAACTGTTTGCAACTACAAATTGCAACTTGTTTTCACCTGGCTGCATTTTGTTTTATTTTCGACAGGTGAAATAACCGCAATTACGCTGATGCAGCTCCTCCCTCCCGCCTCTCTCCCCCCCATTTTGGCCAGTAAACTTCAGAAATGAAATTGCCAGTCCGAGAGCCGGGCCAAAACACATTTGCTGTGGCAAGAAGTACGCTTAAGTGCCGCTTTGCGAAACATTTCATTGCATAAGCAGGGGAGTGGGCGTCCCTTTTCCCACAGGGGCGGGGCGGGTTGGTCCTGCAGGAAGCTGGCTAAAGTGAAATACTAGCAGGAGCAGTGGCAGGGGGAGGAGCAGGGGCAGGGACAGGGGGAGGGCAGCACAGAGCAGCGTTGTCGTCCTGGCAAAGTAAAAAAACTAACGAAATCGGAAACGGAAGCACACAAAGCGCCATGGTCCCGCTCCTGCTGCTGCTTCTTCTGCCGCCCTCCTTCCGCCCGACGTTTGTCCTGCATCATCATTGTCGCTCCGCTGGCTGCCCGAGAACTGCTTAAAAGTCAAAACACAGCGAGCGGGAGGGGGGTAGCGGGAGAGCGGAAAAGCGGGAAAGCGGGGGGGCCAACTTTTCCCCAGTCAAACGAGAAACAAACAGAACGGACCAAGTTGCCACAGTTTTTCCCGCAGTTTCCCTCTCGCACTTTTTCCACCACGGGCTGTCATCATTTCTATATAAAAATTGGTTGCTCATTTGCTGCTCTTGGTCAGTTTTGCCCCGGCTTTTCCGACTGCCCCGCTTTTCCACTCGAACCGCTGGTAATTTGCAGCGGCCAATCTTTGCCGCCCCTCCACCGCACACTCGAATGCTTTGTTCAATTAATGAGACTCTTGACAGTTTTCCGCAGCGCAGCTTTCGGCTGCTCCTTGTCCGTACGCTTCCCGCTTTTCCGCTTCCCCTTTTCCGCCCTTCCTCATTTCCCATTTCCCATTTCCCAGCTCTCAGTTCGCAGTTAGCAGGCCACTCGTGCCGCTGTTTTGTAATTTATAATGTTAACTTTTTGATTTTTGCCAGGTCAGGGCGCACTTAATTAATGAAACAGGCGCAGCAAAGGCAAAGGACTGGCGGAGCAATGCAATTGAACACAAATACATAAATTCAATTAGGCAGGCGCAACAGAAATCAATAAACGAGTTTTACCCCACCTCATTGGCCGCCACGCCCCCTTGCCTCCGCCTCCGCCCCCGCCCCCGCTCATTAATTGCCCCACGTACATTGCTCATACGTCACGTGGCGCGCAAATGCCAAAAAGGAGTGGATGAAGTGCTGCACAGGAAAAATATGATTATTTTGGGTCTGATATTGAAGGGAACGTGTTAAATAAGATATTTATTGAGTTTATATATTTTTGGCTTTTAATATTTAAGCTGTATTAAATACACTTAAAAATCAACGATTTTGGAAAAGAGTGCTATATTTAAAATCCTTACTTGTTTTGTAAAATCTCTATTGGTCAACCATTTTGTGGTGGTTTTTCCTTAGAAAAATTGATATACTTTCAAGTTCGCTAAGAAACAGTTTTAACTTTAATAAATCATCATTAGAACTCCACATTGGTCACCGGAAAACATCAACTCAGATTTTTGTTAAGTTATCAACTTTGGTTGCTGGAAAGACTCGGTTTTTACAAGTGTTGCAGAGAGTTATGTAAGTGGGGGAGGGAAAAACACCAACTGTCAGCTGTAATTAGCACACTCGCACACCACACCAACACACACGTCGCCTAACTCGAGTTGACGCGCTGAAATTTTTGACTGAGTGATGCCCACATCCCTCTCCGGAACCCAGTTTCGGCTGGCAAAAGATGAATGTCTTTGGCTTCCTGCGAGCATGCTGGCTGTAATTATTAATGCCATCATCATCGCCATTATGGTCATCATCGCATCGCATCGCATCGTTGTCGTTGGCGTTGATGACTTGCCTGCTTTTAGGCGGCTCTTAAAGTGTTGAAGTTGCCGCTCGGCTCGGCTCACACACACACAGACGCAGAGTCGGCTGCCACGCCCTAAAAGGGAAAACACCAGCGCATATTAAACAGACTACACCCAGACTCCTTCAGCCGCGGGCGAAAAATAATAATTTGCAGTGCACATTCCTTGCTCTCCTTTTCCGTTTGGGTTTTTTCTGTGCCACTTTTTTTGTGCGCCGGCCATATATTTATATGTATGTTACAAGTTGGCATACCTTTTTTCAACTCCCGGACGGACGCGGCCACGGATGATGGGATCCCGGGGATACTGGTGCTGAGCTGATGCTCCGCGGCTCTGGTGCGGCGGTGTTCATGTTGTTTGGCGCCATTATTAATAAAGTTCACGAATGCAATGAGCACCGAGCGCGTTATGAGTGAGTTTCCCCGCAGAACCCACACACTCGCGCGGAACTCATAAGCACACACTCACACACCCACACACGCGCGAGTGTGCCACGCCTGTTCACGGACACAACTGCACACTTAGTGGGAGGATGCAGCAGCACACAATTGCAGCAGAGAGCCTCGGTGCTTTGCCAAATACCCTGCAAAGGAGTCGCATCCTGGGATGGTCCTCTGAGGGTTCGAACAAATTCGGTTTAGTTTTGGTCAATAAATAGCTTACTCATATATCACAAAATTTTTTAATACAATTAAACTAATTTATA
Organism: Drosophila subpulchrella; assembly: GCF_014743375.2. Classification (NCBI taxonomy): domain Eukaryota; kingdom Metazoa; phylum Arthropoda; class Insecta; order Diptera; family Drosophilidae; genus Drosophila; species Drosophila subpulchrella. The sequence continues at coordinate 243,479 of NC_050611.1, read as the reverse complement.
GCCCATCTTTAGGAGCAAAGCATAATGACATGGTTGAGTTTATAGCTTAAATTTTATATTTTGAAGCAAGCAATTTTCAAGAAAATTCCACTCCTAGTTATGGATCACCTAATAATTCAAATCATTTATTAAATAAATTGTATTCGCATAAATCCTTTAATTTTACCGAACAGCTTAGCAGTTTAATTGGTTGCTTTTTTGCACATGCACAGATTATGCAGTTATTTATGCATGGCTTATGATTGTTATCTTGTTTAAAAAACTCAAAGGAGATAGTAAACAAACAAGTTTGGAATATGATGGATATCTTGTATCCGAAAGGCCTGCGGCAAGGGATTTCCAAAGTCGGGAAGAATGCGGCGGATGCGTTCGCATTTTTTATGCTATTTACACTGGGAGCCACCGCATCTCCGACTCGACTCGGCCCACAAGTCCTTCCTCGTCCTGGCAACTTCCTGCTATCTGTGGCACACACACCCAGGATCCTGGCCGACACACACACCCACAGCTGCGGGAAATACAAACGAACATGGCGCGCACTTGTAATTCCGCCTAGGTGCATGGCGGCCCAAAGTGTTTCTGTTTCATGCCCATTGCAACAGTTGCAAGTTGCAGCGGCAATGCCACATCAGCCAGCACACACACAGTTGATGTTGATGCGCCTCGAGTTCTGTCGAGTGCGGCTTTTGTGGGAAAAATTAAAAATTTCGAGTGGGCCGCAAGTGGTTTCAAGGATTTGCATTAAGCGCATGCAACTTGCCAACTGTGGGTGCCACCCACTCGGCACCCACCCCACCCTGAAGCACCACCCCCTGGGCACCACCCACTAACCACATGCCACCCGTACAAAGGCACAGGCACATTAACGGTGCGGATGTGTTTGGGCTGTTAGTTTGTGTTTGCTCACCGCCCACCCCCCACTTCCCCCACGTCCGCCCGGCCCATCCCGCTTCCGGTTGCGATGGCGACTTTCGCTTTAATGACTGCCCGTCCAAGCGTTAAAATTGCTGAGCAAATTCAAATACTAATTCTTATTAAGGGATAAGTCGACAAGCCATGGGTAACTGCAAATTAAATATTTATCTTTTTACCTTGTACAGCTGATGAGACCAGATTGCACTTTACGCCACGAACTGTGGAAATTAACTTAGGTTTAATAATTGATATTGGGACATTTTGATTCACAGAGAAAGTACTTTTCTTTAAATTAATATTTACACTTAAAAATAAATTGGCCTAGGTTGTACATACATATCCTTGCTTTCTTTGACGAAAACCGCACTAAAACTTCCACCTAACTTTGTGAAAAGTAATCAAAACGATTCTGATTGAACTCAAGATGTGAGGACAGTGTCACATATATCTAGTCTAAAAATGTTTTCAAGAGATGTAAGTTTAGTTGCAGTTGGACTCCATTCACTCTTTAAATATGCTTTTGTGTTACCATTTTTTCGGTTTAAAATACGTTTTTCGACTGTTTTTGTGAATATTTTTTCTACTTTTAGTCTAAACAGAAAATTAAGCTTACCTAATATCATATAATTTAAATAAAATTCGAAGTTGATCTAAACCAAGGAAGCTTTTGTTTTTGTTATATTATTTTCTTATTACTTTTTTGATCTTTGACAGATACAGTCAAACGTTTAAGAACCAATTAAATAAACATTTTTTTGTAAGGTGTTAGAGTAGAAACAATATAAAAAGAAAGAAATAAAGCTAGAATTTTTTCTATTATTTTTGTCCGATCCGCTTTATTTCCGACCGGATTAATTGCATTTAAAATATGACTTTTGAGAAAGTCTAATCTTAAAAGCTTTAAAATTGAGAGATCGACTCGGCCGTTGATGCTGGTTAAGAATACGAGTATATACTTATAATATATGTACTTAAAAGGGTCGAAATTATAAAACTCTTTGAAAGGGAATAAAAAAGTCATAGGTTGCTTATGCCATGCACAATTCATTACTTTACTTTTATTTTTTTTACTCGTAGAGTAAAAGGAAAAATTGTATTCAATGGAATGTATAGCCATTCTCTATAAAGTAAATATATTCTTTATCAGGATCGCAAGCCGAGTCGATCTAACCATGTCCGTCTGTCTGTGTGTTCGTCTCGGAAACTATAAAGGCCAGGTTGTTGGATTCAAACAAACAATAATTATACCCGTTACTCGTAGAGTAAAAGGGTATACTAGATTCGTCGGAAAGTATGTACCAGGCAGAAGGAGGCGTTTCCGACCCCATAAGTATACATATTCTTGATCAGGATCACTAGCCGAGTCGATCTAGCCATCTCCGTCTGTCCGTCCGTCCGGGTGAACGCTGAGATCTCGGAAACTATAAGAGCTAGGCTATTGAGATTTGGCGTGCAGATTCCTGAGCTTCTTACGCAGCGCAAGTTTGTTTCAGCAGAGTGCCACGCTCACTCAAACGCCCACAAACCGCCCAAAACTGTGGCTCCTACAGTTTTGATGCTAGAATAAAACTGAACTGAAAACTGAAATGTATTGCTCTCATCAATACCTATCGACTGACCCAAAAAAAAAGTTTGCCACGCCCACTTTATCGCCCACAAACCGCCCCCAAACTTCAAAAAATCGTAAATATGAACGTGGATATCTCGGAAACTATTATTATTATTATTATTATTAGAGATAGAGAACATGGATCTCATATTAAGATTCCGTAGCCTTGTACGCAGCGCAAGTTTGTTACGCGAATATGCCACGCCCACTCTAACGCCCACAAACCGCCTAAGCCTGTGGCGCCCACAATTTTCATGCTAGATAAAAAATTTTAACTGAAATGTATTGGTCTCGTCAGTACCTATCGATTGAACCAAAATTTGCCACGCCCACTCCAACGCCCATAACGCTTAAATCACGCTTTGCTGCTTGCATATCTCCATGTCCCTTTGGTCTCTTTAACTGAGTAACGGGTATCTGATAGTCGAGGTACTCGACTATAGCGTTCTTCCTTGTTTTTTTTTTTTGTGTGTGTTATGTGATACTCAATTGACTTTCACCTATGGTAAAAGTTGGAATTAAGCAGGCATATTCTAGAGATTCCTGCGCAGCGTAAGTTTATTTCATCGGAGTGCCACGCCCACTCTACTGCCCACAAGCCGCACAAGTTTGTGGTGGTTATTTGTCAGTACCTACACAAGAAGATATTATTTATTTATTTATTTATTTCGCCAACAGTTGGTACCTTAACTGGCTACCTGGTAACTGGCTTATCAGGTCAAAGGTCACTATATAGCAAGAACATATTCAGTCATGTCACACTAGTAGATCCAAATGTAAGGTGTACAGTAAATTCACATGCAAACATCGATGCTTCTTCACCTCTTTTCGAAGGTATATTTGATTTAAACTTCGTTGAGGGAGAACGGGTATCTCATAGTCGTGGCATTCGACTACAGCATTCTCTACTTGTTTTGTTTTTGAAATGCCCGACAAATTAATAACTTTCTTCCAAGCAACATGCTTTGCTATGTTACTAAAAAGTAAAGGTTGGGTCTCTTAAGCGCATATGCTTATACCTTTCCAGGAAGGCTTCTCTAAAGTACCTCACACAAATTCAAGATAAACAAGGAAGAACGCTATAGTCGAGTACCTCGACTATTAGATACCCGTTACTCAGCTAAAGGGACCAAAGGGAAATGGAGATATGCAAGCAGCAAAGCGAGATTGAAATGCGCCACCTATCGGCGGTAGACAGATTTAAGCGTTATGGGCGTTAGAGTGGGCGTGGCAAATTTTTTTTTGGGTCAATCGATAGGTATTGACGAGACCAATACAGTTCAGTTAAAATTTTGTATCTAGCATAAAAATTGTGGGCGCCACAGCCTTGGGCGGTTTGTGGGCGTTAGAAAAGGCGTGGCATATTTTCGTAACAAACTTGCGCTGCGCACAGAGCTACGGAATCTAAATCTGTGATCCCAATTCTCTATCCTTGATAGTTTCCGAGATATCCACGTTCATATTTACGATTTTTTGAAGTTTGTGGGCGGTTTGTGGGCGTACAAGTGGGCGTGGCAATTTTTTTTTTGAGTCAATCGATAGGTATTGATGAGATCAATACATTTCATTTAAAATTTTTATTCTAGCATCAAAACTGTAGGAGCCACAGTTTTGGGCGGTTTGTGGGCGTTAGAGTGGGCGTGGCACTCTACTGAAACAAACTTGCGCTGCGTAAGAAGCTCAGGAATCTGCACGCCAAATCTCAATAGCCTAGCTCTCATAGTTTTCGAGATCTCAGCGTTCATCCGGACAGACAGACGGACAGACGGACAGACGGACATGGCTAGATCGACTCGGCTAGTGATCCTGATCAAGAATATATATACTTTATGGGGTCGGAAACGCTTCCTTCTGCCTGTTACATACTTTCCGACGAATCTAGTATACCCTTTTACTCTACGAGTAACGGGTATAAAAACTCGGTTTAAGAACCATGTTAACACAATTATCGGGCACATCCGGCCCGGGCCTCAGCTTCTGGACTGAGCAATTTTTCCGAGATGTGCCCCGAGCCGGAGCCATCAGTATCCGTTGGATTTGCGTCGCAGCTTAATAATGATCCGACTGCCTTTGTGCTGTTCCCCGGCAGCGCATCTCCATCTGAGTCGGAGCCAAAGCACATGCATATCAAGCTGCTTTCAGCTGCATTCTTAGCAATTACACAGGGCTCAGACTTGGCAGGAGCACAGAGCCAGGGCCTGGGAACAAAAAAGCAAAGAGTGGAAACTAAACCTTTGCATGGCCCACTAAGCACACTCGTCAGTTTGTCTCTGTCTCCGTCGCCGGCTGTTTTCCCAGCCATAGTCGTCCGCTTTTCCGACCCTCGTTGTGTTGTTTTCTATTTGCCAAGCGCTTCAGTCGGCTAACACACACACACACACACAGACACACATGCCGGGTACAAATGGTATTTTTATTTATTCTGAGCTTTGACTGCAGCCTGACTTGCAGAAATTTCATAATAAAGTTGTTGAACTATTTTTCATTGCATAGTTTTAGGGACTCGCCGTGCACTTAAGCGTATTAAAATGCACTCGAAAGGATGCAAATAGCAGATAATAATCGGGCGTCTGAATTTAAGAGCGAGTGGCAAAAGTGAAAATGGGAGCCAGGTTCCTCGTTTGGCAACGTGTAATTAAGTTGGCAGCAAGGACACGGTGCCAGTGTGTGTGCGAGTGTGCCCCTTGCCCCAGGACACTTTAAATTGCTCTGGACGGGGGTGACAAATGGCCAGAACCCGCAGCTCTCCGATGGTCACATGCACGTACTTCCTAATCCTTTTTTTCGGGTCCCGATCCCTGTCCCCCAGACCCGAAAACCCAACCAGAATCGAGCAGCGAGCACAGTTGCAACGTGCGACGAAACGAAATCAAAAAGTCCCGAAACAATTTCGTCGTAAATCTTCGAAAATAGTTTTGCAGTCAGGCCGACAAGTAACGGCAAACAAACAGGATAGTGAATCCGCAATTGGAAAATGCTTTCGGGTCACGGCGAGCAAATGAAACTGAGCCTGGGCTGTGGAAAAATGTGTACATTGCATTGTAGCCGCTTTTCTCGGACAAGTATTCTAATAACCATGGCGTAGTCCTCGGATCGGATCTCCGTGTCTGGTCTGGTCCTTAATGCCCAAACTTGTGCGAAATCAGAGGCAAAAGTTCAGACTCCTGACCGCAGGATGCCACACAACTAAGCTGGCCAAGGAAATAAAACGAGCGAACAAATAAACATTTAAAATGCTCGCAAAAGTGTGGAAAATCAGTTGCTGACAATGAAGGGGAGCCGTCTGAGGTTTGTGGCGAATTTAAACTGCCAGACCCAAGTGGTCGGTGTGCGAGTGTGGGAAAGTGTAACTAATGCTCGACACTGGCACTAATTTAATTACGAAAAACGCAAAAGTGTCGCCCGGCAGCTAATGCAGCTGCAGCAGCAGCAGCAGCATCGCCTTGGCCATTTGCTGATTGCCACAAATTGCTCTGGGGGGCCTCCTTCTTGGCCACGTTTTTTACTTTTGGCCGGCAGGAGTCACTGTGTCCGCCCTCTTTCGGTTTTTATCAGGAGCAGCAGGCGGAGCAATTGCAGCTCATTAGGCAGACACTTGCCAAAGGATTTGTCCTGTCAGTGCACTTGTGTGGGTTCCCCTCTACGCCGTTCCCTTCCCGAATGTGTGTATGTGTGGCAAATTAATTAATTTAAGTCTTATGCAATTGCAATTGCATCGCACTGCATTGCATTGCTGGCCAGTGAGACAGCAATAAAACATTAGACAAGTGTCTGCTGCAAACGAGGTTAAACATACCACTGCCATGGCACACAGGGGAATGCCACGCCCCCACGCCCAACGCCCCCGTGACCCCGCCTGGGCCAGGGCATCCAATATTTTCCGGGCATTCGGCAGCTGCTCGGATGAAAAATCGATTTTAGTTTAAAATTAACAGCCTCAAAAATGACAAACACTGGCACTTGCTCTCGATTTGCAGGAGGAGCTGCAGCTACAGGATATTGCATATTTGCCCACACACACACACACACCCAGGGCAAATGAAAAATGTAACTTTAAAGCGAATTGCAGGAGGCCTAGAATGGAATGAAATAGCCCAAACAGTGTGCAGCACATTTGAGCCAAATTGTGGGGGTCCTTCGGACGGGAGTTTCGGCTGTTCTGCTGCTGCCAGGCATTTCTTACATTTTGGTTGCATTGCAGTTACACTGCGAAAACAAGGATATCTGTTAATAAATGTTTAGAACTTAAATCTTGATAAATAAGTTACAAGTAAATATATAAACTATAGGTGGTGTTCGCTTCACCCCCATATCATTCTATATTTGTAATCATTACTCTAATATTAAATGCTTGTTGCGTGGTTATTATGCTGTTGCATCATTAGGTTCATTTTAAATATACTCAAAGCTGGTATTGCAAGGCCATATTTCTTATCGCATAGAGGATTAAGCTAAGAATGAACATTTTTCCGCGTGCCCACACAGATGCAAACAGAAATTGCAATCGAGCGCGTGTCAAAGGACATGGAGAAGCCTTCGCCTGGCGTTTGGCATCCAAATGCCCCAGCCACGCGTCCTTTGTCCTTTGTCCTCTCGTCCTGCGTCCTGCGTCCAGCCCAATGCTGGTCCCTCGCTTAAAGTGAAGTTGTCCACATTGACATGACCAGATCGGCAGCCGTGCAGGGAATGGGGATGGGGATGGGGATGAGGATGGGCCAAATGTGGATGTGGGCGTAACGAAACGGAATCGAGTTGCATGTGTGACGGAAATGTGAAACAAGTCCTCCTTTGGCCAGCCAGCCCCACTCCCCGTTTCGGCCAGTGTGTGCGGGCCAAAAATGCAGTTGTTCCATTGTCACAATTGCCAATGTGGCAGCCACTGCGCTGCAATCGTTGCACCGCTCCGCCTGCGGCAACCGGAAGTGGTAAACATGCATGCCAGGACCTGCAGCCTCCGACCCCCAGCGGATGCCGCCTGGATATGTAATGAAAAATCAATCAATGCGATACACTTGCCGCCTGCCATAGGTCAAGAATCCCACTGCCCCTGTGCGACAGTCTTTTTGGGTCCTTTTGGCCTACTGTTATTTACAGATTAATGCCAACGAAATAAATATTTTCGAAGGAATATTTTTACTTGGTACATGAATTTTCGAAGGATTTACACGAAAGTGTGTAAAAATAATCTGGGATAACTTGCAATTCCAATTTAACCAGTGTCTCTTGAATTGTAATACCTCAATTACTGCACCAGCATCAAACTGTTGGTTTGTTTATCTTCCTTTTTTGTGGCTTAAATATGAAATACGGCAAAAACAAATTGTTTAAGTCCTTAATGAAGCACGTATGTGTTTAAATAACACATTTTCTTCGCAATTCAACAACATAAAATGGATTAAGCAGTAGAACTACCATTATAAGTTCATTGAAATAGGTCGAAAGAGCGAGAAATCATTGGTTAAGTAGTCCAATACTTTAGTTTATAACCCAAAGTTAATTATCAAAACCGAGTAAGCAGATCCTTGAGTCCAGCCAACTCTTGCCTTTTGGCTACTCTCCCGAACCGCACTGTATAAAAGTACAGCTTAGCTCGAGGACGACGACAAGATGCTCCAAGTCAAGAACTTCTCAATTTCCCGAGGACTCCGCAGCAATAACTACAACTCAGCCCAATCCAGGGGCCAGTGGAGCAGGAAAAGCGGGAAAAAACGGGGGAAAACGGCAGCTTCGTGCGGCAGGCAAATTCCGAGGGAAAGAAATGGGCGACAGGCAGTTAAGACAAAAGAATTGTGGCCGGGCAAGGGAAAAGGCAGGGGAGCTCAGACGCAGACAGCAAATTGAAATAAATGCAAGACGACTGTAAAAGTTGCCGTCGCACGTTTCAATTGCAATCCACCACCCCAAGAAGGCCACCTCCTCGGGCAAGTGGCAGGCAACAACAATTTTTCGGCTTATTAATAATGCAGCGGCCGCAATTCAATGAATTTTTGACTCCGCCCGGAGAACTTCGCCGGGGGCGATGGCTCCGGGGCATGCCATCGCTGCACGGAAATCGGCAGCCGCAGCATCAGAAGCCGGAGAAGCAACATAATTTTGCCCTCTTTTTTGGCTATCTGATGAACCTTTTAGCTGCGACAGGCTGGAGGGGCTTACGGGGAGGGATAACATGGCTGCTTAAACCTTTACGTGCGACAAATTTACGACTTCAAATGTGACCGCAGCAACAACAACAGCAGCTACAAATGGAGCAGCAACAGCAAGGTGAACACATTCTGCGGCGAACAGCAAACAAAGTCCGCCACGCAACCACAACCCACACACAATTCCATGGATGGGTTGCAGGGCGTTTCGGGTTCTGAATTCACCCAGAAACCTCCCGCTTTTGGGAGATTATTATTTGTCCAGAATTTACTTGTATAGTTGTAGTAGTATAGATTAGATCTTTTAAGTGGCGTAAGAATATCATTTATTTGGGAAAACATCTGATTCTTGGGAGAAATTTATTTTATACATAATATCTAGGACTTACATATATAGACTCGATTATATTAATTTATTACTTTATTAGTATAAGCATAAAATGTATTTAGGACCTTAGCAAATTTAAAAATATTATGATAAAGAAAATGTAAAAACAAATCTGATGATAAATCAAATAGTTATTCAACCCTGAGCCAACTAAAGGACTACCACCATTTAGACGGGACATTGTTAAAAAATATTTAATAAAGTGTATCTGTCCTTAGAAGCTTAAAGTTTAAAATTTAGAAAAGGACCTATTTTTGTAAGTCCCTGTAAGGTTATATTTGAAATCTGACAGAGAAAGTTAACAAAAAGTATAATCTTCCAAAAAAAGTTTGTAAGCTTCATTTTACTTTTCCTTTTGAACGATTTTGAGAACAGCTTCGAAGCAACCTATCTGCATGCGGATTCCGCTGCCCATTCAGTGGCCCACTCCGCCGGGCATGTTAACCTTTAGCAAATGGCCAGGCCCGTATCCACCCTTCCGACCCAATCCCTACCCCTCCCAACCCACCGCCCTTTCTCCACGCAAAGAGTTCACTGTCCATTACATAAATATTTTATTTCAATAAAACGTGAGCAGTTTTTATGAATTTCATCGACATTTCATGCACTCTGGTGCACGAATTTTGCACTTTACTGTCGCTTAGTGGCATCGTTCGTGTTTGGTTAGTGTTATGCGCGCAGTTTTGCCCATCCGGCGCTTAAAGGGTTAAAGCCAGCTGCGAGTGTGTTTGTGTTGGCCAAGGGGCCTCGGTGTGTCCGTGTCCGCTGATGTATGAAACGTTTGATTGAATTGACAGCACACACACACACTGCCCTGCATCCCCCTCTGCCCCCCTGCTGCCCCAGGGCCGTGGGCCAATCGAGCGCGTATCGAAAGCGAACTCCACGCTCCACGGACCTCTGCTCCTGGCCATAAAAAACAAGATGTCATAAATTTTCAACGCATTTCTGTTTGTTTTCCACGGCGTTTTCCCTTGCTCGTTTCACGTTTTAAGAGTTGCGTGTGCATTTTGCGGCTGCCCTTGCTTTTTATGCACATTAAGGTAATTGGAAAACTCATAAGGCCCGATGAGCAGCGGCCCTTCCTGCGGATTGAGCTAGTCACTGTTACCGCGGCCCGAAAACATTAATCTCCGCTTGCCACTAAGGAGGGGAAGTACCCAATGATAACGGGACCGCCCCCCTCAAACAAACAAAACAGGGGGAAAATTGAAAAATTTTAATCTCTGTCGCGAGGCGGAAACACGCAGCTCAGTGGTGTCGTTTTGATTTCTGAAAACGCCTTTCACCATAAATCTGGCTATTTAGCCTCAAAAACTGCTTGAAATGTTGCTAATACTGGCACCTAGCACTTAATTTGTATGCAAATTTAAATAAATTTTAAAGTAAGTACATAACTGGCGTGCAAAAGCATTCTACTAGAAGTTTAGACAGCTCCCAATCTAAAATTGTTGCCCAGTTTTAGGCTAATTTTATTTAACAGGATGTCGAGCATGTTTGAAGCTCAATATTCCTTTCCCCATTTGAAGCAATTTAACAAAAATCTAAATCTTTTTTTAAGTTTTAATCTTACTAAAACCTTTTTCTAAAAGTAATATTACAGCTATTTTTAGCCTTTTTTTTGTCGTTTATTTTTTGCCTCCATGTAGATTATTGTGGCAACACTGATGTTGACAGTCGCTTGTCGACGCTTTTCCCGTGACTGCCCACCATTGATGTATAGCCAAGCGCAAGTTTTTGGCCACGGGGCGGCCAGGGGTTAAGGGCCAAGGACTAAGCACCAAGGACACGCCAGCGGGCGGCTAACAAGCCAACAGCATGAAACAAATTGAAATGAGGCGTACGGAACTGTCAGCTCTGGTCCGACCCCCAAAAAGTAAATTTAATAGCCCAGCATATTTAAATCGTAAAAAGGCGATAGCAAACGCAAGCGCGAAGCCAAAGAAACTTTTTACAAATTAGCTCGAATTTATTTAAATTGTGCTGCCTACACTTGAGCCGGGCAAAAACGTGTGGCGGAAAAATTCGACATTATACGGTTGTACACTTTTATAAAAATGAAAGCCAGAAAAACATTTAAGGGAATTGAAAAAATTGTAGTATGCTTTTAATATGCTTTTGAAATTTAATCAATAATATGGATAAACTGTGCACGGGCTTACGTAATTACTTACAATATTAAAACGTACAAACTTCAATTTTTACAGATTCATTATTAAAGTGGATTATAAATATCTTAAAAATAAACTGATTTGTGGTGCCTTAGCTCAGTTTGCTATTTACGATTTTAAATAAAAATGAGTAAAATTTAATGATTCAGCAATCTTTGCTGATACACTCTTGAACATGGACCAAAATCTAAACGCGTTTCGATATCCCTATGTGGCTTGGCGATTATCTTTTTGCAGGATTTCATTACAATTACGGTTGCTGGCTGAGCTGCTGACTGAAAAAATTCGCATAAGCGGAAGCCAAATATCATTCGCATCTGCTGGAAGCTGCTCGCAAAATGGAAAATGTTTGCCAAACGCCATGTCGCGTTTTATGCGCTTGCTTTTGTGGCACTTTGCACCCGCCGAAAGCTGAAGGCAGATGAGGCAGCATTTTTATGGTGCACCACCCAGAGCCACCCTCACGCACTGCCGCACCACCGACCCACCCAGCCACCCAACCACCCACCCAGCCCACTGGATGCAGCAGTTTTTCGCACACTCGCGATAATTGCAGTCACAGCAGCAGAAGCGACACGAAAACTGTTGCAATGCAATTAGGAGAGGGCCGGAATTTATTTTTTGCTGATGTCTCGCGCTTCCGCTCCTCGAAATGCCGGCGGAAGGACCCGCGCATTATCCTTATTAGTTTCGTGCTCCATTGCGCCAACTTTTCGGGCATCATTGACACTGTTTTGGCCATGGCCATTACGCTTATGATTATGGGGAATCGTTGCGACCGGCTGACGGCCAACCGACATTTGCTGACCATTTCGGCAGAAATCTCATTTCAAATTCTATCTAATAATTAACATGGCCATAAAGAGCCAACCACCGCCCCCTTCATTCATTATGTAAACTGTCTCGCTGGCATTTAAACTTTACACAAAGCAGGAAAAAAGCACACAACATGCCGGCAGGACGACAACATCAAGCCGCTTTTATTTTTATTCTCGGGCCAAGAAAAACAACAACAACCTGTCGCCAGGCGGGAGAAACTCATTTAAGCCAAACAAACATTTGTAGTCTTAATTTTCGTGGCTCATCATAAACTTGGTTACATTTCCAGCCCCCAAAACGCCCCCAAGTCCCCAGCCCGCCCCGGAATGGCCCTCACTTTGTTGATGATTTTCATTAAATTCTTACGCCTTTCCTCCACAATGTTGTTGTTGCTCCTGCTGATGGTGATGCTGTGCTTAAAGGATACACACGCACAGGCACACTCTTTCTGCGGCAGGAGTTTCATTTGCCTGCCTTAAAAATCCGGCTCAACGCTCGCTTTTTCCTGCACCGAAAAAAACGAGACTGACTTTGGCATCGACTTACAAAAATATAATATTTTAAGCGCACAGGTTTTGACAAAATGCATAAGGCCTATAAAGTAGTACAAAATACACCATTATATATAATGCTGATTTGCTTACATTTCGTATTAGTTGGTTACAGAAGTGAAAAAAGAGTACACACAAAAAAATCAATTGGGAAAGTTGACTAATGTAATAGTAAAAGCAACCATCGAACTGTCAATCTTACCCATCAGTTTCTCTTACGTAATACGTAAACATAAGGGTTACTATAAAAAATAGTTATGTAACTATAAAAGGGGTAGAATGGAACCAACCAATGAATTCTAGTTAAATAACTACATTTATAGTTATCCAATCCATTAAAAATAATCAATGTATATATTTAATTAAAACATTGTTAGTAAATATAAACAAATCATTTGAAATTTCGCTTTTTAAAAGTGTCTTCCGGCTAGTGTGGATGTATATAATTTAAGAGAATATATGTTTTAAGAAAGGTCTTAACTTTTCAGAGTTCATCTTGGGAGTCTAGGTGTAAGAGACGCAAGAATCAGTCGGGAATTATAAACAACACATTGGAGAAAATTTATAAGGTTGCATACTTTTGTGTAGAAGACTTCGTTAGGATAACTACTTTTAATAGTTAACCATGTTAATAGTGGCTTAACTATTGAACAAAGCAAAAACAAATACATACACAACCATTTTCGATAGTAAAGTATCATTTTTTGTATTTAAAATTGACAATTTAAGTGTGGAAGATAGGTATCTAATTTACTATACCTATCAACGAAATTTAAAATTTAAATAAATAAATTTTAAATACAAGAAGGGTTACAAATACCTCTTTCCTGCTTCAGATAAGATTTTTATTTAAACTGTTACATTGTCCTCCCGATGATACCGTACTATTAGATTTTTAATTTTTTCATCTTATCCTCCTCGGTTTCTCTCAGTGCTTTTCCCCGTTACTGCCTGCCTGCAGTTAACTTTGTGTTTTTATCGTTATTTGTGTTGAACACGCATACTTAACACCATCGCACGCACACCCGCACACCCGCACTCATCGCAGAGAGAGATAGGAGCTTTCTCCAGGAGAGCAGCGCCGTGCACAATATGGCTGAATTCTCATCAAAATTTTATGCTGAAATTAACAAATCTGTTTACAAATTTATTAAAACGCAGCTCGGCTCGCCCGTTTGCAGGGTGGCTGGGTGGCTCGGGGGCGGCCCATAATGCGCCCATTTTGTCGCCACCGTCGTCATCTGCCATGTCAACCCCTGCGGCGAGATACCCCTTTCGCCAGATCATCGAATAGCTAATGTTGAAAGTGGCGCGGCATTGTCGCCGTTGTTTGATCTGTTGACAGTTTGATGTGCCCGCCAATTTTTCCATAATGGAACCTATTGACCAGCCACAAACAAAGGCCCGAAACGCCCACACATAACGGCAATTATTCAATATGCAAACAGCAAACGGTAGCGATTAACATATTATAACTCATACAGGAGGGGCAAACAATCGCCGGCCAGCACCCACACACAAAAGGTGTTAGAGTACAAACGGGCTGTGTGTGCGTGAGTCAGCGTTTTGCATAATTCCCCAAATTTCCATAAACACAAACGGCGAGAAATTCATAGTTCAAACAGATACCGTGTCGCCGACTCGATTTGCATGCGGACTCAAACTCAAACTCAGATTCAATCTCAAACTCTACGACGTAGGACGGGATTTCGGATTTGGTGTTGCTTTCGGTTTTGGATTTGGTTTTGAATTTGCATTTGCATTTCCGCATGAATTAGCAGGCCAATAAGTAGTGTGAGGTTTCCTTGACTCATTCTGGGATTCTGGGCTTGTGGGAATGTAAACAAAGAAGAACTCGCGGTGGGTCTCGAGGTAGATAAAACCATATGACCGTAGCGATGTTTAGATACGTGTACCATTGCCATAACGCCGGGCAAAGGCTTTGAATCAGCAGGTGCCAAATTTGCGGATTATTAGCCGCTAATTAAAGAACTATTTGCCAATTAAGAGGAGAAATTAAGCTGTGTACAAATTATCAACTCACCAATCGATAAAACCTGATTGAGTAAAAATGCTTAATTTGAACTAGTTAATCATTTTCTATTGACCTAGATTCGATTAATTAGTATTTAATTATTCATTATCTTTTGATAATTAAACTTGTTCAAACCACAAATAATTTTAACTCAGACATGAATATATTAATAATATTATTTAATTTGGCTTGATTTTAATTTTCAAAAGCATTTGTCTTGATAGAAAATAAGCTTCGGATGCATCAAGTATTTTGCATCCAATTGTTGTTGACTTGTTAACTATGTCAGCCGAATTATATTATTATTCCTGTTTACATATTGCTTTCTTTTTCGCATCTTTAAATACACTTGTTACATTAATCAGAATTTCAATAATGCTAAAAACAATGAATATTTATCTTAAACACTTTGAAGATACGAAATGTTTGTGACTTTAGCTCCTTGGAGTTGGTTTAAGTATCTACATTTTAATTGTCACAATAGCTATCACCGAGGGCGCTTTAAAAAATGGAATCCTTCAGTGTTCCCATTGTCCATTCAAGTAAACCGATTTTGCATTCGATAACCCTTGGCGAAATCCCTACTATATGCGTTCAATTTGAATGGGAAGTCTTTAAGCCAAGCGGCTTAAGCATTTAATCAGTTAATTGTTGGCAACGGCGATACGCATGGGTGTGATTTTTTAATTAACAGCGCCATTTACACAGCATTACCATTCCAGGCCGCCCGCACACAGATACGCCCGCCCACGCACACAGGCGCGCGTTGGAATGCTGGAGAAACAAGAGCAAGTACAAAAATTGCCGTTATCACGCCACAATAACCTCAAAATTTATTCACTTTATTGATAATGCAATAAATCGCAGCCGAGTGGCCAGTGCGAGTGTGTGGGTGTGTGGGTGCGGGAGCGGGTGTGCTTGTGTGGGTGTGCATCTGGATCTGAATCCGAATGTGCAGCTGTGTGGGTGCGGCGGGGCCTCTCTGTGAACTGGCAATTTTTTCGTAGCATATTTTCGGGCTGGCGCATATTTTTCATGTTTGCATATTTCATTTCAATTTTATTCCTTGCACCCTCGCACACACGTACGCGTGTGTATTTACGGGCAGTGTAAAATATGCCATGAAAATCAACAAAAATTCGCACACAGAGCACACGTGAGTGGTTCCGCCTCACTCCCCTCTCCTCTGTGCCCCACCACCCGGGTATCGCTCTCTCTTTCTTGCTCTGCGCTGCAATTGTATCTCGAATTTACAGTTTTTGTCTTTAGAAATGCTATGGGGGCAGGACATTTCGGTGGGCGGCGCTCGATAAAGGACCGCCCGCCACAAAGGACAGCTTCAATATTTTCGTTTCATTTCATGAGCCTGCATGTTGGCAACAATGTGTTGATAAGACAACAACAGCACGACGAGAAAGAGAGGGGTAGAGCGGCAGGGAATGAGACAGCATGCACGGCGAAAATACCATCAAAATGGGTCATCAATTCCTGACATTTTTATAATTACAACAGAGATACATTTCAGATTTGAAGTACCTATTTGTTTATACATTTTGTATGGGATAATCGAAAAAGACATGCCTGGTGTCCGAAAGTATACTATAAAATATATGTATTATTATTTCATTGCATTCTTTTAGGCACCTTAAAAGAATATTTCACATCAGAGTTCAGTTATATAGGAAAAAAAAAGTTTGTATTTCACATTTTAAAGTAAATTAAAGAATACATTATGTTAGAAAGCATATCATATTTTGTAAACTTTTATTTCTTAAATCCATACATGTGACTATCGTCTTCTCTCAGTGCACCGTACATGGTCCGTTACAATTTCCATTTGCACTGTCGCGAACCAAAAACTGCAGCTTTGTGGGAGCCACTTTGGCATGCATTTTCACACCCCTGTTGACCATGACAAATTGGCTTGCATTCGTGTGTCCGAGTTTCCCCTTTTTGCTTATTAGCCATCAATGCGAGCCGGCTTTAAGGGCTTTAAGCCCCGTTCGAAGCGGCATCTTATCTTGGTCAACTGGTCGTCCCAGCTGCACGCTATTCGCACTTCCGGTTACACTCCATTTAGGACACCATATTGCCGGGTGTTGGTGCTGGCACTTTTGCGCATATTTTGCAAAATCATTACTTAAACACACAGCCACGCTGGGCGACCAAGAAAGGCAGAGCGAGAGGGAGATAGAGAGAGACTGGCCAGTCCAGTGGAACGCTGCCCTTTTCCTTCTGCACGCCCCGTGTGTTTTTCCTGTTTTCCCCGGGTTTTTCTCGCTCCGTCCTTCGCCTCGTTCGCTTTCGGGGGTTTTAAAATGCATTTTCGTTATTTTCACTGCAGCTGCGACGCGTTGCCAGTTGCTGGCTGTCGTCGATCTTTTGCCACTCACAGCATTTAGCCTTAGCCACCTCAGGAGGTCCTGGCCAACCTCCATCCTCCGCCCACCACCCACCAGCAGTTTAGTTTGGCGTTAATTTATGAGCAACATTTAGCAGTTTGTACCTGGGAAAGCCGCTGCAAGCCATTCCAAGGGAACTTTGCTTTATGGCTTGTTGTTTGCCACCTACAGTAAAAAAAAGCTGCAGATACAAATTAGGAAAGCCCAACGACCCTTAGATGCCCTAGAATGAGAGAACTATTACTTAAAGGGATTGTCGATTTTAAAGACTATAATTGCTTTCTTTATAAAATATATTCATTTTTGTGCTTTTTATATTTAAGTAATTACGCAAATTATTTAAACCATTGAGGACAAAAGATTTGAGTTTCATTCATTAAAAACTCTTTAAAATTAAACGCTGTTTCTTTAATAGTTTTGGATACCCTTGATTATTAACTCAAGTCAATAAATTAATAATATGGTGTTATAGCCATTTACAGATAATAAAATATCGTTTATTAGGGCTTTAGGTTTGACACAGAAAATAAGATAATAAAATATCGTTTATTAGGGCTTTAGGTTTGACACAGAAAATCAGATATGGTAACTTCAGCGTTAACTATTGCCAAACCTCTGCCTGTGTATTTTTAAGTTTTTTGCAACCATTAAACAAGTAGTACTTTTGTAGTACTTTTTTTTATCTATTAATCCCTCCCTTTTCGGCCACCATTATGGAGGGGAAGACTGGGCTTGTTAGAAAGCTTCCCCCCGATCCCGCCTAATAGGGCTACCCACAGCAGGTGCGAGCCCGCTAATCCAGCCATAAAGAGCCTCCCTCAACCAATCATTGGGCATGTGCCTGATTGGCTTATTTTACAATTTACACCAGGAGAGATTGGAGTGAGTGGGCGAGAGTGATTCTCGCTGCCGGCGCTGCTAAATGAGCCATGATCGCTAGAAGAATGTGCTGGCCGTCAATTAGCGGACTTCCAAATCTAGCACCTTGTCGAAGTGAAAGGCCCCAGGGGAAGGGGCCGTGGGCTACCGACTCGGTTCGATTCCCAGCTCTCACAGCTGCCAATGGCGCATTTTATACATTTCTATTTGTTTGCCGTTGTTCTCTTGCGGCATTATAGCTCCATTGGCGGAACGGGGCTTCGGGGTATTGGCACCCCATCGGGCCTCGGAGCTCTTGACTTTAATCACACTAATTACGCAACTAAAAGGATAATCGTGTCGCTGACCGCACAAGCTCCTTAATGCGTTTGTCCAACTTTTTGCGAGTGCGTTTGATTGTGTGTGCCCCACTGCCCCCACCCCTGCATTGTCATAATCCCTTGATTTGACAAGCTCATTAACAGAATACCAAACACAAGCTCAGAGACGGTCAATGCTCTTAAAGACATTCGAGTTTATTAAATTCTAGGCAAGAAACTATCCACTTATTTCAAAGTACATGCTTTTAAAGGAGCGAGTTCCTCAGGCGGTACGTCATACTGAAGCCCGTCTCCACGTCCCGATTCAAAGTGATCTCATCGCTGGAGAAGTGCATCAAATAGGGCGGCGAGGCTGCAAGATGGAAGCGGTTATCAAGCACTTTTTCAACGGGTATTCCCCAAAACTCCAACCACTCACCGTACACCAGCAGGTTGTCGTTGGTGCCGCAGTAGTAGGTGGGCTGGTAGGCCATGTTCTTGGCCAGAATGCCCTGCGGTATCATCAAGTAGTCCTCCTGCCTGCCGGACGTGTGGACAGTGGCGTGGCAGAACTCGTCGTAGCCCTCGCTGGTATCCGACTGCACCGACATCGAGAACTTGCTGAAGGAGTATCTGTAAGTAACCATTTCGTTAGGACACAGAGGGAAAATGGGACTTAAAATGGAAATAAGTCACTGTTAACTTCAAAAGGTATACTTCTTTAAAGTTGATCAAATATTAATCACTTGAATTTAAGAATCCGAACAATATCTAAAATGATTACTTTCAGTTGATAGTAAGCAATCACTTCTTTTGAAATACTTTTTAGGTAAGCCACAAATATTTTTTAGGTTTTAAAGGACAGCTTTTGAAATGTATGTTCCTAATTTAAGGATCTTTTGAAATTAGTATAACTCTCGAATTTTTTGCCCCATACCCTTTACTCACTCAATCATACTCGCGGTGGTCGCCGACTTGATGCAGATATTGTAGCTCAAGTCGGGCATATAGTTGCTGATCACTGAAGTCTGGAAGTTGAAGCTGCGAATGGTGCCCGATGAATCCGTGTAGTACTGTTGGCATCCCGGCGGCGCCAGCAGCTCATAATCGGCGTGATGTGTGGCAAAGATGTCGCGCAGATCCTGCAGAGAATTGGTGGAGGTGCCCAAGCCGGCAGAAGTGCTGGTACGCCGCCGGCTATTCGCGGGTGGGCCCTCCAGCTGGGTCACAACCAGCCTCCAAACGGGGGCGGTTCCTGTGGAGGTCACTGCAAACGTGAGGGTCACCTGATCAACGCCTGCGGCAGCATTGAAGGGCAGGTACAGGTGCTGGCCATCGTTCACGCCACACAACTTGAAGCCGCCCGCCTCGAAATAGTCCAGGCACTCAAGAACTCCATCCGTATCGGTGGGCTGCTGCATCACGAACTGCTCAAAATCTATTCTCAACTGCTGCACATTGCTGCTGAAGGCCTCGATCGTGTAGGTATTCAATTCGCTGGATATTGTGGTAGGATTCTTGATTATAGTTCGCTTCTGACGCGTAGAAGCTCCCACTTGTAGGTTTGCTATAAGAGAGGAGAAACTTTCAGTTTGCTTTATGTGTCATATACAGGTCATCAAAATGTAAAAATAAAAAAATAATACAAAATAATAATTAAAACTCAAATACAAAAATAATTTTATGTTTTGAACATCTTTTAAACACAGTCAAAAAAAAATGATCACGTATTTATAAAAAATATTTAACTAACGGAATAGGTACTTAAAGTCGTCCTTTTGAGATTATTTTTAAACCATAGGTTTAAAGGTTTTGTCTCTAAAATAAATAACAATTTATTGAAGCTATCCTAGTTAAACTTACAGATTTAAACCAAATTCCTTCCAAATAATGGTAGTTATTCATTCAAATGTAGTAATGACTTTACCTTCCTTTTTAAGGATACGCTTATAATAAGCCGATAACTAGAATATTTATTGACCGATAAATATATAAATATTCTAGTTTATTTATTAACCCACTTTCTAGGGCTCCCACTCTTTGTATCACTTTCTTCAACTCACTTTCACAGCAAACACCGTAGGTGCCGCAGTACCCGTTGACGGTGCCCGACTGCCGCATGCACTTGAAGCGGGTGAGGCAGGTGCCGGTGGTGCCGCTGTTGGTGACGCAGCTGTCCGCCAAGACGCTCCTCCGCCTTCCCTGGCGCCACAGGCCAGGCTCCTGGACAGCCAGGCCACTTGTGTCATTCAGTGTCTGCGCCTGCGCAAACGCCAAACATCCCAGGAGCAGCAACGTATATCCAATCATGTCCAATCCTCGGTTTCACTCAAGTTCTCTGCACCCACGCACTTTCACATCGACTGTGTGGATCTTTTGGGGGTCGCACCGCTTTTATAGCACTTCTTGGGCCGAAGAATCCGAAAGATACAGCGGCGCTGGCAGCGATGCGGTGATGAGATTTTCGTGTTAGAAGCAATGGCGTGTCAATATTTGGTAAGAAGCTCGGTTCGTCACTTACCGGCATGAATATTCAAACCGAGCTAGTTGCGCCTATTAACTTGTTTGCCCATCGCCGACCGATCAAGTCGTTGAACCTCGACGAAGTGTCCATTACTCTGATATTAGATCTGTCAAAACTGGGTTATGTTTGCTAACTTTTTGAGTTTTGGGACTGGGTTTCTGGGTGTCGTGAAGAATGCTGGCTGGCTATCTCATTATCATCGCCATAAATGAAGGTGACGATCGATAGTAACGATGATGATGATGTCAAAAAGTAAAAAGAGGAAACCAATACTGGAGGGTGTGTGAAAGTGACAAGTTCCCAATTAGAGGCGAATTGCACAACACGAATTGGGCAAGAACTTCGACAAATGCAGTTCCAGAAAAGCGTTCTATTAATAAACAACTAAAAAAAATGCCAATCAACTGATGGCTGTCAAGAAACTTGCACATTTAACTGATAACTGCGCTGTCAAATAGGTTAACATCAAATCTTATCGCTAATCGATGGGTTTTATTGGGATTAAATTAGAATTTGTTGTTTTGCCTCTGCATACTTGCAGGAGACTTTGATTGCGATAAGATAATTGAAATAAAGAATTGTATTGTATTTATTTTAAAAAATGTTATTAAAGACAACAAGAGAGAACGCTGTAGTCGAGTGATTCGACTTATATACACTTGTTACTCCGCAAACCAACTTAACTTTAAGTTAGCAGTCCGCTTTATCATTTGTCATTTTTGGAAGGCCGATAGATATTGACAATTATTTAATAAAATTTGAAAAAACTTCAAAAAGCCGACATTAAAATAAACAATAATTTTACTTACACTATTAAAAAACGTTTGTGAATGTTAGAGTAGATTTGGCACATAAGGATAACAATCAACCTGTGTACTTAATAACTGTCTAGATGGACCCATCTAGTGATAACGTTGATATACAGACCCTTTTACTCTACGAGTAACTGAAAAAAATAGATCTTACATTCTTTACTTAGATTGTACCAATAAGTCACTTTTTTAAGGGGAACCATCGTATTAATTTAAATATTTTTGTTTTACATACACCGAAAAAATAGTGATTGTTACATTATTCTACACTACTGAGTATCAATTTGGCATCGATAAGATGAGTATTAAACTAATACATTCCAAAGTATTAAATTAAATTGAAATTAATTAGTTTAATAATAACTCCACAAATCTAAATTCTAGACTCTAATATACTATAGAAATTAAATTGAAAACTATGGACTTTATATTATCTAGTCTTGAATGTATACTTTGATTTCAGTAATGCTTCAAGTATACTTTTAAAACAACCGGTATTAAAACTTTTTTTTTTGGGAATATACAAATCGAAATTGATTATATAGATAATAAATAGGTCATACAAAAAGTAATCAGCCAGTTCCTAACAAAAACTTGGACAATAGGCATATAAAATACCACTGCATTTTTCTCTAATTTAAGAACAATAGTTGAGATTTGATTTATAAACAAAGCTCTTAAAATAACAAACCTGTCAAAAATGTAGCAAGCTGATAAAACCTTTTAAATTCTCTTTCCGTGGCTAATTAATAATAAAGAGACTCTAAATGAAAATGAATGAAATCAGACTGCAAGTGCCCCCTTGGGCCAGCGGAGCGATAAAACCAATCGATCATGGTTATTGACACTGAAACCTGGACAATTGGGCGCGATAGGAGCGACAGGTGAGATTGCCGGCAGCCATAAAAACCCACAGGCTGACCGCTTTGGAGACTCAGAACGATGAAGAACTGCATAGCTAGCACCCTGCTGCTCCTGGTGGCGGCTTCGGCCACTCAAGCCGCTTCGGTGGCCACGCCCACCTGTGGAGGATCCACCTCCTCGAAGAACATTAACCTGGTGAACCCCACTAACCCCCCGCGGGAGTGCGAGTATCACATAAAGGCGTACAGCAAGTACGTTTGCCAGTTGCGCATTGACTGGGCCATGAACCTGGCCCAACCCACGCTGGAATCCGATGCATCGGGCCTGACCTACGCCGAGTGCACCCGTGACTATTTCGTGGTTAATGGACTGAAACTGTGCGGCACGGAGGTCTGGCAGCACATCTATGTGCCCTTCAATGCCACCGATGGTGACTCTGTGGTGGATCTGCTCATTGGCTTGGCCGATCGCGCTGGAGCCACCGGAATGCCCGTGCCCTCCTGGGACATGACAGTGACCCAGCTGGAGTGCCCAGCGGGAGCCTCCGTTCGATCCCTGGATCTGGAGGAAGAGGAGGCCATCATCGAGGGTCGCTCCACCACCATTAAGGATGGCTACTATGTGGCCCCGCCCGGCTGCCTGCAGTACTTCCCCTCGTCCAAGGGAACAGTCAAGTCCTTCAACTACAACAACGGAAATGGAATCTACCCGTCCCACATGAACTACGCCATCTGCTTCCGTCGCCAAACGGGAACCAAGCTTCTTACGTGAGTATCACCTTATTAATATTTTTAAAATTGTTTCTTACAATTTATTAAACAGCATTCGCGCCTACGACTTTAATGTTGGTGATGTGGTTTCCGCCTCTACCATGATGACCGATGAAAACTGCTATAGCAGCGATAGTACCAACGATCTGGATGCCGATTTCCTCATGGTGCCACAGGCGACCTTTGAAGACAGCCACAAGCACGCCACCTACTTCTGTGGCTCCATTAAAAAGGATGTGGTCATATCGAGTAAGTTTCATAGAGCTTTCGTGGGGGGCAAAGCTCACCTAACACCAGTGAACAAGTTTCTTGTAACATAAAGCAAATAAGTTTAAAGAACTTGAATTTAAATAGGTAGACTTATTATTCCCTTGCAAAAGTATTATAATTTGGTCATTAGTTTCTATTGCAGTAAAGGAGACTTTTCCGACCTTATAAAGTATATATATCCTTGATCTATCCACGTCCGGTTGTTCGTCTGTTTCAATACCGTTTGCGAGCTCAGCTTATAGGCTAGCGATCAAGTTTGAAAAGCTCCCCGATCAGACGGCTATATCCTATAGCTCCCATAGGAACGATCGGATATAACTTGCAAAAATTAAAGACATTTCGCGCAGTGAAAAATAATCGACATGAATTTTTTTTTATAGAGTAAAAGGGTATACTAGATTCGTCGGAAAGTATGTAACAGGCAGAAGTAAGCGTTTCCGACCCCATAAAGTATATATATTCTTGATCAGGATCACTAGCCGAGTCGATCTAGCCATGTCCGTCTGTCCGTCTGTCTGTCCGTCCGGATGAACGCTGAGATCTCGGAAACTATAAGAGCTAGGCTACTGAGATTTGGCGTGCAGATTCCTGAGCTTCTTACGTTTATTTCAGAAGAGTGCCACACCCACTCTAACGCCTACAAACCGCCCAAAACTGTGGCTCCTACAGTTTTGATGCTAGAATAACAATTTTAACTGAAATGTATTGTTCTCAGCAATACCTATCGATTGAAATTCAAAAAATCGTAAATATAAACGCGGATATCTCGGAAACTATCAAAGATAGAGAGATGAGATTTCAGATTTAGATTCCGTAGGCTTGAGCGCAGCGCTAGATTGTTACGCGAATATGCCACGCCCACTCTAACGCCTACAAACCGCCCAAGCCTGTGGCGCCCACAATTCTTATGCTAGATAAAAAATTGTTACTGAAATGTATTGGTTTCGTCCTACCTATCGATTGTTCCAAAAAAACCTTTTCCACGCCCACTCTAACGCCCACAACGCTTAAATCTGTCTACCGCCGGTAGGTGGCGCATTTAAGTCTCGCTTTGCTGCTTGCATATCTCCATTTTCCTTTGGTCCCTTTAGCTGAGTAACGGGTATCTGATAGTCGAGGTACTCGACTATAGCGTTCTTCCTTGTTTCATCTTTTCTTGATGCATACCTGGATCAGGGTATATGTTCCTACCGGTCGAACGACTATATCCTATATCTCCTAAAGGAAAAACATTTCAAAATAAAGCTATTTGTGAATATTATTGGCACAGTCTAAAGGCTGTCGAGATCAATCTTTCTAATCTTATTATACCCGTTACTCGTAGAGTAAAAGGGGATACTAGATTCGTCGGAAAGTATGTAAAGCATATATATTCTTGATCAGGATCACTAGCCGAGTCGATTTAGCCATGTCCGTCTATCCGTATGAACGCAAAGATCTCGGGAACTATAAGAGCTAGAATGTTGGGACTTGAAATGCAGATTCTTGGCCTTCCTGCGCAGCGGAAGTTTGTTTCACCAGGTGCCACGCCCACTCTAACGCCCACAATCGCCCATAACGCAGCGGAAGTTTGTTTCACCAGGTGCCACGCCCACTCTAACGCCCACAATCGCCCATAACGCCCGTCTAGCGCCCACATTTTTTAATGTTTTGTAAAAATTAAATGAGATTTTGTTCATACTATCAATACCCTTATACATGCCAAAAATTATAAAAATCGGACCATTCATTAAAAAGTTATAGACAAACAATAATTAATAATAAGCAAACTAATTATAGTGCGAGAGGGATGAAGATAAACTCATTTACAAATTCGGCTGCTTACGAAATTTCTCCAGCGCCACCTAGGTTTCACGTTATGTGGCGGGTTATTGAAATCTCGTAAACAGCCGATGGGAATGAACGATAGTAGGCGTTTTTTTCCAGCTGAGTAACGGGTATCTGATAGTCCAGGCCGTCGACAATACCGTTTTCTCTTGTTTTTTTCAAAATTATAATGAAAACAATACACAAACTGCTATTCAAAGCTATTCACAAGAAATTACAATAATTATTAATACTTAAAAGTACTCCCAACTAAAATACTTAATAATTTAAATTAAACTATAATTGTTTAAGTGACATCTTTACAAGCACTTACATTTTGAATAATTTTATCTACAAGTTCATAATCTTACCACCTATCTCTTATTTAGGCAACAATCCCGGTCCTTTGATGGTTCTCTTCAACAGCGACGACATTTACCGGCAGAATGAGGCTGGTTTTGCTTTTACCTACGTTGTGTCCTAAGCGGTTAAAACTTCTTTGATAATGTATACTAAACAAATAGTTGGAATTAAAAAGAGCTTAAAACGAAAGACTTGCACATGTTTGCCTAAGCATTAGCGGAGGGAATTCAAAGAGATCCGCCTGGGGAACTTATTTGGCACATACAATCATTTGAGACTTTGGGGCTTTCGTTTTCTATTCCCAAAGCTTGCCATATCAATTACAGATAATTGCGGACTTATCAGAACAGCCCTAGTGTCAACATTTGTCTGTGACAATTACCAGACAAGCGATATATTATCTCAAGAAGCCAGCGTATCTAGGTGTTCAAACAGCGTGTGAGACAATCTATCAAGTGGTTCCCATATTTATTAGATTCCAATCTCAAACTTTATCTTAACGCCTGCGTTGAAATCGACGCTGTTTAAAAACCAACCGTCATGTTAAAAAAGTTTTTAAAAAGCAGGATGTTTGTGAAATTAGTGAACTGCTAGGATTATTTAAACTTTCCAAAAGCTTGTTTTGGGAAAGATTGGAGAACGTACTTTTATCCTTTTCTAAGATTAGCAAAGACAGCACCCAAACGTACTTTCTTTGTATTATGGTGCTTTTGGAACCCTATTTCCTCTTGGACTATCAACAAGTGTTTACAGCAAGTTTACTCTAAAGCCGTTCCCCTTTTCAAAAATGTTGACTGCTGATAATTTGAGTTAAAATTAGAAATTGGCTGCTGCTAAATTGATTAATAGCGACAATTAAACTCGGGCTTTATGAGCGGCGCCTACTCACAATAATAATGGGCGGCAGAGTCCAATAAAGCCGCATTTAAATTCGGTTGATTTGGAGCAATTCTTCTTATCAGCCTCTTCAGAGACACACAACAAGTTGCGGGCAACAAAAAGAGCCCGGTGCCCAATTTGCAGCCGTTCGTCGCAGCGGAAAGCTCTGCCAAAGCTCGGAAAAGTCTTGCACTATGGAAAGAATAACTTTTGTATGGGAGAAATTAAAATTGTAATGAACAGGATACAAAAAAAATTCTGCCAGATTAATCGTAGGTAAATAAAATTTTAACAGTCTAAAAGTGCAAGCAAGAAAATATGATTCCGTTCATTAAATTAAATAGCAAATGATGGTATATCAATAACGACCAAAATCTATTTTTGTAAAATATTTCTTGTTAAATATATATGTTTTTATTATTATTTTGAATTAGTTAAAGAACCCGGTTTTCCCTTAAAGCGTTATTTTCTGAGATTAGGGTATTTAAAAGTTTTCCAGTTAGTAATTGTTTACATGAGCGTTCATCACATAGTGACTTCCGTGTTTTTCATTAAAAAAAAGAATCTATTATACGGTATAGATAGAGCTTTTTGACCACAGTGCAGTGATAAGAGTCGGAGCAGCAACTCGCAATGTTGCCGATGGGTCGCCCGCAGCAACATGTTGCCGCAGCAGCAGCCACGCCGGCTGCGAGCCGTGTGGCATGCGGATTTCAGTTGCCGTCCAACTGCCGCGTATTCGGAACGCTCCTCGCGCATCCGAGCCGGTTTCGAAACCATTTTCAAAGCCATTTTCGAACGGAGTGCGCGATTCGCTCATTAAACCCAAATGGGTGTACAATAAAAGTTTTAGCCCCTGCCATTGAAAAGTGTGTGCTCTACTTATTCCTTTATTATTTCCCCGAAGTCATTGTCATCGGTTGCCGCGAGGTGTGAGTGCCCGAGTGCGTCGCTTAAATGCCAATTTAAGTGGCAGGCGTTTAATCAAGTCAAGTCCCAGTCTCCGACGCCGCCGGTGTCACAAAAGCGAGCCGGAGTCCTTGGCATAGCCCGCTCATCCCCTCCATTCCTAGGGATCCGCTCCCCGCGCACATTCACAAAATTCCCAGTTAAAACATAGCCATAAATTAACAACTAATTCAATTAACTGCTGACAACGTCAACGAGCGCCGCCTGGCTGCAGCGGGATCCTGGCCTGGGAGAAAAGCCAGGAAAGTCGGGAGCCGAGCACTGCATCGCCGCAGGATATGCGGCGGGCTGCCTAGGAGGAATTCCTTGTGCCAACCTCCTCCTCCACGGTAAGCCTACTCACAATGGAGAAATATTTCAAAACGCACACATGCCGCTGCTGGGGACCGGAAATTATGAGGCCTGTGTGTTCCGGCGTACACTTTCAAGGGACTATTTCCCTTTGGATTTTCCCCCATTTTTAATACAACTATATGCACATTTCTTTGGTTTTTGGGAATCCCCTCTATAATTAAAGGGAATTTAAGACAACTTAATAGTTATACAAAACCGTTACAATTTTTGGCTAATTTTGTCTAAGTTTTTGCAGTGATTTAGACATTTAATTTAAAGTAACAAAATTAATTTAATTTTTATACAACAATTTTAAATTTTCCTAAGCTCAGAGACAAAGTTATTTAAAATGACTTAATAGTGGTCTTTTATCTTTAATTCACGTTACTTACTTTAAATTAAATAACAATTCTTTTTGAATTTTTGTAAACGTACCCCTATTGAAGTTGTTGTGTAGTTTTTTGTTAAGGTTAGAAATGTGAAAGTGAAAACCGGATTATGCGTTTCTGACTCTTTTGTATGAAGTCCTCAGAACTTGGTCTCAAAGAATGAATGAAATGTTTAAGATATGCTCCCTATGCGTGGCCATTATGCAAATGCTTGATTGGGGAAAAACGCTCAAAGGATTTGACTTGGGCCCTTCCATTCAGCGTGTGAACTGACTTTTGTTTGGCTATCAAATCCGGGCACAGCTGCATAAATCAATGGAGCAGCATTTCTCTTCGTCCGTTTGATTTTTGATTTCCAGCTCCATGCTGACGCACGTTGTAAGGCCATAAATCTTGCGATCTGGTCGAAATGTCTTTAATTGTTGGGCGCACAGTCGGCAATCTGCAATCGGCAGTCTGCAAATCGACGATGATTTCACAGCACGACGCGACACTATCATTATTGTGCGATGATCATGATATATCTGCCGTCATTTGTCACTGTAACAAGTTGAGCCTGGCGGCCAAAAGCAAACAATTTGCCACCGGCTAAATTCGCTATTTGCTGTTAGCCGTTTGCCATTAGGCGTTTACGTGGCGCCCGGAATGCAGCGTAGATGTCATAGATACTGTTCCAAGATACATAGACTACGTATAGTATACACGATACAACGGTGGCGTGGGTTTGCATTAGCTTTTACTTTAAACAATAAATTCTGGCGAAGCGCTATCTCTTAGCCGGGAAGATTGCAGGGAATATTTCGGACCAGAAAATGCATTTACAAAATAGATTATTCTTTCTACCGTTTTGGTCTTTTTACTTTTTGTTCGTTGTTTTGTTTATGTCCACGTGAGCGAAATGCAGCGGCTAATGAGTAAATATTGTCAGAGATAATATACGAGTTTATAGTAGTCTGCTGCATTTGTGAGCTTGCAGTGAATGGATGACTCTCCAGAGAAATAAATCACTGCTCTTGAGCTAGTAATTCAGGAAGTATCTTTTTCTACTAGAGCAAATACTGAAATCGCTGGCACCAGAACAGAAATCAGATAAGGCAAAAGTAACGACTTCGAATGCCCCTTAAGTGTGTTATTTAAATACCATAAACAATTTATTTGTTGCTGCCGTTAGTTCAAGCAAACGAAAAAGGTGCAGTCAATTAAAAAACCATTAAATTCAGCAACAAAGCTATATTGTATTAATTTAATGGCCAAATTTATAATTATTATTCAATTACCGTTTTATGGTTACAGAATTTTGATCAGAAAAGTTGGAAAAACATCATAATAGAAATAATAAATAAGCAAAGTTGAATACTTTTCTAAATATAACTCGTGTTAGTCCGCACAAGACATTAACATTCTTTTGCCCAATAAAAGCAGCCATTTAGACCAACTTATTTATTTAGCCATCAAAGAACGTTTTTCAAATTGTTACCACTTCGACCAAATAAGTAGGTATTACGCTGTTTTTTCCCAGTCAACGATTTTATTCCAGCTGTTTATTGAAAGCGATTTATGAATGATTTGTGTGATGTACACGTTCGTGTAAACAACATCAAAATCAAATAATGTCTGCCGAAGCTCTCAGCTCCCTCAAATATTGGCCAATTCCGGTTTCCCTATTTGTTATCAATTTCCCATCAATTGTGGCTTTTTCCCATTGATTGATACATCCTATTTTGCCGGCTGCCAAATTAATTTGCTGTCCAAAAATTTCAACAGCATGGTTACACAACAGGCAGTCGGATGTAGATTTGGGCATCATCAGTGTTTATCATATGAAGAATTTTTCAAATTAATTGCAAATTTTAGCTATTTCGGGTTCAGCGAGCACTGGAATCGCAATTTTCCACCGCACGAGCTTTTGCCACCGCGAAAAAGAAAAAAAGAAAACAGACAGGTCTTAACAATAACAAAAGGCTAGCGCTGATTGAACTGCTCAGTGCACAATTTCAATCAATTTTTCAATTAATTTTCATTACCCCGCGTGCGGCCAGATTCGAAGTGGGCACGATGATCAAACGATGATGAGATCGCACGGCCAACGTCATTGTTAAGGCCATTCTGTCCGCAGGCAAATGCAGGAAAATTAAAATAAATGGTTATGGGATCCATAAAGCATTACAATGCAGGAACATCGCGGCAACGTGACTCACGGCGCGAATGCCGGCCAAAACAAACAAACTACGCAGCTTATGCGACGACACTTACCAACATACATGGACCAGTGTGTGCGGGTTCAATTAACGTTGGCCAAAACAACTTGTTCTCGCTCCCAGGGAACCAGGGAACCAGGGAACCTGGAGCTGGAGTGGCCTTAAAAGGCAGCTAGGCCGGGATGCCCTGGCAATCGGCGGCCCAACTGGCAGAAAAAGTTGTTAATTGGAATTTAACAATCTCTAAAAGCGTCTAATGGAAGAGATGCGTGCTCTGCGTCTTGGCCGACTGCCGAATCCGCCGACTGGGCCCACTGTGCGGCTACCAGTTTACCCACTCTGCGCTTTATCTGCCGGCAAATGTAGAAATTAAGTTTCGCCTGGCCAGATGGATCCCGGACTGTCAGTATCGTTTACGTGCCGCAGTCAGGCAAAAACAATCAACATCAACTTATTTGTCTGCTGGCTAAACATCTCAAAGCGGCCAGCAGTGGAGCAGCATCTGCTGATGCCACATAGCCCGATGCCCAGATAGCCAGAGAGCCGGGCCTCGTTGTCATGACCATTCCTGGGTCCCCGTCTGCAGGAAGAATCGTGATTTCCCCCACACACTGCCGCAAAAATAGGCATCTAAATTGGAGAGTTCACGTTCTTAATTAGTTATTTTATATCAAATTCAGTGCTTTATTCACACGATTAAGATTACAAATTGCTAACGGCCAGTATTTTATGTCGTGTTTACAAGCAAGATCCGACTAACCTAATTTCTTTTATTTAGTAATTAGCATTACATATTCGGTGTTTTTATCTTTAAAACAGTATCTGAATTGTACTAGCATCTAAAAAAAAACAACATTTAAACGTATGTTACTAAAAAAGTTACTACTCTTAAATAATCATACTATAAGGAATTTTCTTAATTTTTCATATTGGTTTTATTATAACTTATAAAAATATAAGTGGTTTTAAAAAGGATATAAGCAAACATTCTTTATGAATCGACAATCACTTGTTTATTTATTATTTTACAACGCAGTGATGTGGGCATTCCTACCCTATATATTCATGATCAGCATCAGCAACCTTGTCTATCTAGCCATCAGTCCGTTTGTCAGTCCGTCGGTCAATCCGTACATCCATCAGTCAGTTTCCACGCAATCTAGACTTTCAGTTTTAGAACTACCTGTCTGAACATTTGCCAAAAGTCTTCTTTATATTGTAGTTAGTATATAAATACGTAAGTCAGATTGGAGGAAGGGGCAGATCGTACGACTGTATCTAAAGCGGTCATCGGAAAATAAATAGGAAAGAAATCAATTTATTGGATATGCCAATAAATGCCTAATATGCCTAATAATAAGATTCATAAAATCAGAGACTATCTTCAGATACGTTTATCCCATGTCTGTCCAGATCATTAGTAATTTCCTCAGTGCACAGAGATAAGGCTCGGCTTGCATTCTTGCGCCGGCATTTAGTCGTGGGCCCCGTAACAAAGATCGTTAGCTGAAGGAATTATTGGAGCAGCTTTTCCAGCGGCTTTAGCCAGTCGCAGTTCGAGTGGGGAAAATAGTTTCGTTCTGCGGCCTCTGCTTCGTTGGTTGCTGATGACAGGCCGTAGTTTTTGGCCCACCTGCTGGCTTTTTGGCTGCTTCCTGGGTTCCTCGGCTCCCCGGCTCCTTCTGCCGGTGACAGTTCACGTCACCACAGAGCCACCAGCTGGCAGGAGCTTCTTTGTGCCGCTGTCGGCCCTAATGAAGCATCACACACATCCGCATCCAGTCGCATCCACCCAAGGTGGCTTACACGTGTGTAGCCTTGTCTTTGTTAAACAGCCAAGTCAAGGGGCATCGTGTGTTCAGCTTAATTTGCAGCACTGACATTAATCAATTGCAGCGTGGGCTTGGCTCCGAGAACCCCGCAGATGGCCGTAAATTAGCAGCCACGAACATGGCCAGGGACACCTGTTGGCGGCTTGCTGCCTGGTGGCCACTTCCGATTCGGCCCGCTTTTGAATATGATTTGCAGCATCGCGAGCGGCGAACATCGATATGCTCTTTAGATAACGCGGCGGAGCTCCTCTGCCGGCTGCAGCCATAAATCAGGCGCAAATTGCCAAGCTCATGCTCAGGCCCTTGTCAGACACTTGTTGCCATTAACGGCCCAGACACTTCTGAGCCGCAGAATATATTGGCTAACACGCCCCGCTTTTGACACATCACATCACTAGCAAGTGCGCCGGAAGTCGCCTGTCAAATTGGCACTTGGCTTCTTGGCATCTTGGCCAAAAGTGTTGACAGCTGCAAATCAAATTGTCATTAAATTTTCATTTCAAATGGAAGCCTCTGGGCACGTCTCCAGAAAGCAGCGACTCTGCCACAGGCCCCAGCCAAAAAGCGTGGCATCGGTAATTTCAATTAAAACTATTTTCGGGGAGTGTTGTGCTGACACATTGACAAACTGTGCCGATTTACGTGGGAATTTGTGGGCGGAATCCAAACTTCTCGCTAACTGAAAAGTTGCAAACTGTTTGAAGCACGGTTCAGTTACAAGCTGACAAATGGTTACAGAAGCAACTGATATCCACATTCTTCTACGCAGCAAAGGATTGTCTTTAACTTTTGTGTGTAAGTACTATTTTTAAAACATGTAATAGATAGCGACTTATTTTCCTCGCGCATAATTTATTCTTTAGTTAGGCTTATAATTAAACGACATTTAGTTTATCAATAATTTAGTCAAACTACTTGCTTTATACATAGACCAAATTTCACATTTACAACATAATGTAATAAAAACTTTTACAATCCATTTTTAAACTAAAAGAGATAGATTTTCCTTACTTAAAATTTATGGCCCACCAGATCTACTTAAACCAGTGGCGGATCCACGGGGGGGGAAATAGGGAAATTTCCCCCCCCCTTGGAACCACAGAACCTGAAAATGCATGCACTCTGTAATGCATGCATATGGTTGACTTTTCAAATATAACCACTTTGTTTACCTAAAAATGGGGATGGATAATTTTTTTTTTATAATTTGTACTGTATTTCTCTCGCAATAATAAGTTTGAACCCCAAATCGAAGAATAAGTTCAATTCCCCCCCCCCCCCCCCCCCCCCCAAGAATCGTCTCTGGATCCGCCACTGCTTAAACTGATCTAGGAAAACCAATGCAGACATGAGGATTATTATTTACTCAAAACATTGATAAGATAATTACAGTCAGTAAAGATAGGGTTTTATATTGATTTAATTTATTATTGAAAAATGGAGTTTAAAATCCCTTTCAGACACATTTTATCAATATCAAACTCCGCCTCTTTCGGGGGCGAAACTTTTGTCTGCCCACAAAGGCAAATGCCGGGCCCTAATGCAATTCTAATCATAAGTTGGCCCCCTGCTTTGTCTGGGTAAACCAGGTTAGCGGCTGCGGCCAACCTGCCGGCAATGTTGCGTATGCGTAATATTTATGTGACGACGCACATGTGGCAAGGTTCCAAATGCAAGACGGGCGTCACATGGCATAAATAAGCACATTTCACTTGGCGTTGCGTTGGCTGCTCTTACATGCAACATGCAACATGAAAATTGCATTAGCATGAGGGAACACCCACTCGCCACCCGCCCTCACAATTCTGGGTCGGATCCGCTTGCGATGAGCAATTAAAAAAGTGCGCATAACTTAATTAAAGATGCAGAAGGGAAACGTGTAATAGAGGAACCGAGTTGTGGCCAAGAGTCCACTGCCAAATTGTCGCCTTTGTTGGTCTCGAGTTTTTCGTGTTACAAGTCCCATTTGATGTTCATTAGCTTGTTTATTGGGTTGTTTAATGGCCAAACCGCCAGCAGCTGGCCCTCTAATTACTTGTTTTCGGGGAACAAAAGTCGAAACTTTTAGCAACAAATGTTGCAACATTAATTAGGGACGCATTTACAGGAAATTCCCTTTCAATTAGAGCCCTCTTTCATGCGACAGGATCTGCTCGAGTGTCCTGCGAACGGATTCCAGCAGTCAAGTGCCACTGAGCTGGCGAGCTGTAGTGAGCTGCGGATTAAGTCGGTCAAAGGTCAGCTGCTCTTAATGTGCTCTGGCGAAGGCTTTAAAGCTGTTCCCACTGCTCGACCTCTGCTAAATCCCGGCTAATGAGTTCCAGAGTGGTATAAATAATGCAAAATGTTTCATAAATACACCCGAGGGGCATTGCCACAGCCCATTTTTAGCTAGCCACATAGAACGAAATAGCATTGCGGAATATGATACGAGCAGTTAAATATATACTCGATATAAACATTGAGTACCTGCACATTGTGAGTATCAGAAAATAGTTATGGTGAGTAGGTGAATTTAATTTTCCATTCTCACTTGTTTAATTATAGCTAATAACTAGAATATTAAACAAAAACATAATATTTTGTAATACTTAACTTAATAATAATTTATTTATGAGGTATTTGTTTTTTAATAACGGCAAATTATAGTTTTAGATCTTGCAGAAGTGTGATAAAAATAAATCTTTGATCGTCAGATTTTTTCTTGTGCAGCTTTACATCACCTCCAACTCCTACGCAGGATTGTTTTAACAAGTGTCCATCTTCGCACGGCTGTCTCGAGTGAGTGGCAGATGGATTGGCAGCAAGTGTCGTTTCCCCAGTCCATCAGGATCG
Source organism: Drosophila subpulchrella (assembly GCF_014743375.2). Classification (NCBI taxonomy): domain Eukaryota; kingdom Metazoa; phylum Arthropoda; class Insecta; order Diptera; family Drosophilidae; genus Drosophila; species Drosophila subpulchrella. The sequence goes on along the minus strand of NC_050611.1, from coordinate 208,427 downwards.
GGGATGTGGCCATCGATGTCCTCGGCTACCAGTGGAACCAATCAGTCGGGGGCTGAAACTTAAACCAGAAACTAATTGAAGTTTTGCGGGCTGCGTGCTTCGACATAATTCCGCTTTTGTTCTTTCAGCCAGCTGATCCAATCAGCGGAACCCGGAGTTTCAGCCCGTCATTAAATCCTTTGCGCTTCGACTTTGGTCAGTTGATTAAGTATGCATAAACAGCAATTATGCCGCCCCCTCCGGCACGTCCGCGTAATTTATGCTAAGTTATGGCGTATTATATCTATTGCTTGAGTTTCCAAAGGCGCGCTCGAAAAAAGGAGACGGAGCACAAAGAGTTGGCAAACAAAATCCATACATTAAGCATATCCCTTTTCGACAGCCAGGTCCCACGGCCATAGTAACCCATTGAAATTAAAACGCTCTATTGAAGGAGCGTCCTTTTTGGTGGAAGCCCCCCAGCCCCGCCCACACATTTCAAACCTTTTGTTGCCTTTTTCTGTGTGCGCTTTGCGGCCACGAAATTGCAGGTAATTAAGATGCCGCCCCATGGCATAAAATACACAAAAAACGGCCGGGGGAGCACGGAGTGTGGCCAAGGAAAACATAATTCACTGTCTGAAAATTCATTTCGACATTTCGCTTCCCTTTGACACGGCTGCCGAGGGACTGAATTTTCCTGCTCCCTTCACTTAGGATTTTCCTTTTCCCAGGCGGAGCTGGAGCACCTTCTTGGCCATCCTCTCCTGGGGTAAATTGAGTGTGAAGTGTGCTAAGAGCGCCAAGGTCTAGGCATTTACTCAAATTGGAGTATAATTGACTACAAGCCATTTGTTTAAAGGAGCGGTTTTATGGTGCCATTAAATATTTCTCTGCTTATAACATAGCTCATAAATAACTCTCTAAGCCAATAATTTGGTGTCATTATCTCATTATTAGCCCAAGCACAAGTTATTAATTTGTAAAGGTACTTGTGGTAGTAAATCTTGTTAATTAATTTCGAAATGTTTATAAAAGACTCACAAAATAAGGCATTAAATCAAAAAGTTTAGCTTATATATCCACATAGAAAACCTACAAAAGGCGAATAAATTCACTGTGTACTGAATAAAAATAGCTGTCAATAAATCCATACTAAGCTTAGAATACCCCACTTATATTCAAAAAAATGCAAGAAAATTTACCGAGCAAACTATAATCAGGAACAGGAGAATTTAATTAAGTAAAAAGCTATGGTGAATACTGCAACGCAGGAAGTTTCTTGCTGCAAAAGCCAATCTGAATTATTCCGCATGCGGGCGAATGTTGCATTCGTTTAACCCACTTGGCATTCATTGTTGCATGCAGCATGAAATATGGAAAATTATACTGAGCTCGTTGGAGGAGAATACAGCACCCGGGCTTCATTGCTTATCGGGGTGGCGGGATCGTAAAGGCTGCACACAAAAAAAGTTGCAAAACTAAATAAATTATTTCGCTAAACCAAAAGACTTAGCGCATTGGTGGCCGATTTCTTCCTTCTAACAATTCACTATAATATTATAGTCGGGTATAACATAGAATTCTTTAAAGAATTCTCTCCCTTAAATAGGGGTACCCAAGCTTTTATAGAATACTTATATATATCTTACTTATTATTTTTTAAAAGTTCTAAAAAGTTTTTGTTTTTAATTTATACCTTATCAAGTCAGTTTAAATGCACTTTTTTGGTATTACGGTCCCCTCTTATTTTAAAAGTAAGACCTTTTTTGCCGTAGGAAAATACATTGTTTCTTTCTGTGCCTTATCTGCATGCCACTCATTCAGCATATGCCAAGCAGGGGGAATCTGGTTAAACATGTGCCATAATGCCCATAATTTGCTAAATGCATAAACACAGAGAGGAGCAGGAGCAGACGTCTTCCTCGAATCCACAAGAGCTGAGATTTTCGGCTGGGGACAAAGTCACCCAGGGAGATAAATTTGGCAAGGTTTATTGAATTATCCGACAGTCTCTGGTCGTCCAGTTGCTCCGTTGGGCAACTGCGATAAATTGGCAACATCGCTTTAATTGGCTCCGAGGCGTGCAATCAAAACAGTTTTCGATAACGCGCTGCGAAAGGTTCAAAGCCCAAAGTTCCTTTGACATGGCTTGCGGCTGCAACTCGGCTTTGCTTTTGGTTTCGGTCTTGTCTCGTGGGCGAGAGGCAAATCAGATAAGCACTTAATGCCGAGCACACAATGTGGCCAAGAGTTGTTGGCCAGTACACACACAACCACACACACACGCACGCTTGACTGGCTTGTAATGGAATTGTGATTGTATCTGGCAGATACATTTGTGCTGGAGGTTCACAAACGAACTCATTTGTTTGGCACGCAGATTTATGCTCATGCTCATGCCGTTGTCATCGGAAGCCTAATTAAATACCAGAGGCGCAGGAGTTCAGGCCAGAAAAATTACACTACAACTGAATTAATTAAGCCAACAAGTTCTGCTACTTCGTTAGCAGTATCTTCGCTTGGTTTCATTAACAAAAAGTCGGTAAACAAAAGTTCCCAGCTGTCGGGAAAGTTTATGATCCGACCCCGAAGAGATAGCGCAACAAGTGCTATGAATGGTCGAACCAAGCGAACTCAGACTTAGCACGCGCCATCGGCCAAAGATACATTTAATTAATTTTTGATTCCACCAGATACTTGGGCAGCTAGTCGTATCTCCGGTGACGCAGTTTGCCGCTTGTTATTGATATAGATTAGATTCGGCCCGAATCCCTAGTTTACCTTAGACCAGCACTGACCACTTCACACAGAACTTTTGGATTTAATTAAAAAGTTTGGCCTGCAAAACAAATTATGTTGGCAACTTTGTTTCCGGATCGGTTTACTTTGACTTTAAACACTCTAAGTGTTTTCAAATTCGAAACCAATTGCATGGCAGTTACAAATGGCAATAAATCACTAGCAAATTCCAGTCGGACAACCAAGAGTCCTAACCAAACTTTTCCTTTGTCTGGGTCATATGCAAAATTAGGCACAAACTTTGTGAAATCGAAAGCAGCTCGAGCACAAAGGCCTCAGCTGCCCCGGACATTCTCGCATCAGTCGGAGTTATTGAACCTCGACTGACGACTATTGTTCCTCCATTATGCATGCAGCCAGGGACAGGCGGAGCAGGGTGAACCACTGACAATTACACAAAGTCCCTCTGGGTAGCATTCCACACAGAGCAACAGTTGAAACATCAGCAGCTACAAAGAAAATCCAGCTGAATCAGAAGTCACAGCAACACAAATAGGTCAAGGCAACATAAAGGAGGCGGAAATAATAGTAGTTCCAATAAATTAAAAAAACTACTTTGTAAATAGAGATAACAGCAGGGTAAATATAACTAAATTAATAGAAATTCCACCACACCCCAAGAGGCAAAACGATTATATTTAGAAAACATAAATACATTAGTGAGGTTTTTTTAATATTTGTCAAGATAATAATACATTGTATAATCAAAGCTGAAATATACAACTAAATAGGATTTATTAAATATACTACATTGTTTCCATAAACGATTTCTCTTTGAAGCTATATTAAAATAATTTATTATTAAAAAAGCAATAAAAGAAGTAATTTAAATAACAAAAAAAAACATACAAACATTATGCAAATTTTGTACTCTGTCCGCATAAATAAAACTTTAAACGCTTGAAACGTTCGTGCCGAACAAACTGGAACTGCGTAAATAAACTCTTATTCGTTGTGTTATGAAAAACTTTGACTTACCCTACAGTTTAACAAAAATAGTTCAATATGCAGATCAGTTAAAAACATTTAATAGATTAAAGTATTACTTAAAATCATTGGTAAATACAATATTTCCTCAATGCTTCAAGAAAACTCAAATATAAAATTGATTTCCGAATGAATACTTGCTGCACGTGAAATAAAAGAAATAAATAAGAAAATAAAAAAGCTTAGGAGACAGCCTCAAAGCATCAACAATAACAGCCGCTTCTGGAGAAGCTTAGCCGGCGAAAGTGAATTTCCATATGAATAGAGCAACAATTGTCTAAGGCAACGCAAATTGCAAATGAAATGGAATATGAAAATCAAACTGCCTTCCCAATTGACATTAGCTGAGTGCCAGAGGGGAAGCTTTTTGGGGAAAGGGCGTGGCATTGAAATGGAGGTGACGAGGACAAAACAATCCGACTTGGGCGGCTGACAATGGCTTTGGCCCCTCCACCTTTCACCAGAAATTTCGACGGGTTTTCTTCACCCGGGTGTAGTCAATTGTAAACACATTTAAACAAAACTCAACGAGACGTGCAGAAAATTGCTGATATGAAAAGTGAAAAGTGCGGCGAGGCCGTGAGTTTGGGTATCCAACGAGAATACTGCCTACACCAATTTGTGTTGCCAAAATTGGGGGCCAAAAGAAGAAGAGAAACAGGTCCTGGCTGAGCGAACGGAAAATAAAGGCCAGCCACAAAATAATGTTATTGATATGAATTGAGCTTTCGCAGGAAGCGAAAGTGCGTGAGCTGGCCAAATAATTATCTTGGCTTCGTGCTCGGAAAACCCTAGTTTCGGCCTCTAATTTAAGATGGGATTGTAGTGAAATCAAATTAATTGTGAGCTGTTGCTTGGGGTGTGAATAGGAAATAATGGCAGCTTAATACGCCAAAATCTACCCTTGAATATAGATAAATTAGATCTCTGTCTTGGAAGATATAACAAAAAATGCTATAACTTGGAAATTAATATTAAACTCCGACCTAGTAATACTCACAAATGTAACAATTACTTGTTGATTACAATTAATTTCAGTTCTTGAATGCTTTTAAGACGACCACAAGATCACTAGAAGACGTTTGGTTTTTTTTTGAATTTAAGTAAACCACTTTAACCATTTTGCCCTCTTCTTATTTCAATTGGACTACAAAGTCTTTGTCGAAAATCTCCGTCCTAGCAACGGCAAAGAAATAATCAAATTTTAAGATGAACACGCCTCGACTGGAATTATTATAAGAGCCACCCGAAAAACAAATTCCCAACTCACAAAAAGTTGGCCAAACAATAACAAAATGAAAGAAATGTGCACTTGAGCCGCGAAAAAGAAGGGAAAGTACATTTATTCTCGAGGAAAAGTTGTTGAAATCAAAGTACATAAGCAGCACAACAAATAAGCGCAGTTAAAGTAAGAATTTTCTCACTGGCTTTGCCCAAATGACAAAGTTAAATAAAAGCTGGGGAATGGGGTCCTGCTTGTTGCCAGGACTGTCACACTTTGAAAAGGATACGGCACATGCAATGTGCCTTTGAGCAGCTGCTTTCATGTCGTTAAGATGGTATATTTGAATGAACAGTTATATTCAAAGGAATAGCACTTTTTTAATGGTTTTCGAGATGTTATCAGTATAATTTGGTTCTCTTTAAGGTACGGTAATCATTTAACGAAAATAGGGGGATAATACGAGTATTAACTACAATTTAACTTTAAGATTTAATTTTAAAAATTGACTAAGCGAAATTCGCAGAACAGCACCGAGAGTATAATATTCTTTTAGCACACTTACGTCTGACTTAACAATTAATATACAAAAAATTCTATAGTATTATTACAATTAAACGTTAAAAGGTTAAAGTGAAATCACATTCCGGTTCAACCCTACCAACACAGCTAAATCTTATCTTGGACTTAAAAAACAAAGATACAATATCTTTAAAGCTATTTTTCCGGCCAGAAGTGTACTTGTTTATGGGGTGTGTTGAGCACTTTTGAGCAGACCGCAAGACATTTGTGAAAGAGCGAAGAACAGACGGCAAACAAAGTCCATTTTAGATCCCACACCTTCCTCGGCTTAGACATATGCAAATTTTGAGCGCGAACAAATTGTGCAATTGTTGCTGCGAGGAAGCGAGAACAAGGCATTTAGCACGTGTGGCACGTATTTCATTTCAGGGCCCAGCGAAACCCACCTCTATCCCAGACCAGCAGAAAACGAGGAACCAGGACAAAGTTCGTCCAGGGGAGCTCAAAGGAAGCGAGAAAACGCCACTCACAAAGCAAGAATGTGGCACAAATGCACTTTGCGCCGGCCCGTGGAAACTCCCTTCTGGCCGGCTCGCTGGCTCACTGGCTTAAAGCCTCATCTTTCTTTAATTCATTGCCGGCCAGCCTTTTCGGACCAGTTTTATAAATTATTCCATTCCATTAGGGCTCGGCTTTCACGCTCCACGCTCGCCGGTTTTAAATCCGGAGCCAAGCGGGCAAGTGTGTGTGGAAAATAAATAAATCGCTTGTACTCGTAATCTCTGGCAACGTTTTTATCGCCCTCCCCAGATATTTGACGCCGCCCAACCAGCATAATCCCCGGTTAACAGATACATCCGGCCGGCGGTGAAAGTAGTGTCCCTGTGAGGGCCCTTTCGTCGGACCTCAGCGCCTGTTGACCGATTCCGTATTTACACTTTATATTTATTTGAAATATGAGCTCCTTTCCTCGCTGCCGAGTGCAGCGCTAAATAAATCAGCCAGCACGCTCACAAATCGCACCCCTGGCAGCTGTCAGTTGGCATTATTATCCCCGACAAAAGGTCCTGGGCTGGGATACATTCCCCGGACACTGCGGCTGGTGAAGCATACAAGATGACAAAATGCGATTTGAATGGGCTGCTTAAGCAGAATGTATCTGTCAGTCGAGACACGATGATTTCCATTCCTTTCTGAATAAATTCCTTTCTCGGGCAGGACGAATATCTGACGTTATTGGATGGCTATCAAGCGAATACAACGAGCATAGTAAGCCAGAGACTTTTTACATTTTCCTTGCATATTTATATCTACACGATTATTTTATTTCAACGGCCACATATAGAGGCATTAAATAAATTAATTGATATTTCATTTAATCCTTAAGTCATTCAAGCTCAATTGGCCACGGTTAAGAGCAAATAAAATTTCTGCTCAATAAAAGGGACTTTACTTATAATCCCCGGCTGAAGTCCACAGGAGCTGGCGAAATTGGAAACTCATAAATTGCCTTTATGCGCTGTCATTCCATTTGCAACAAAAGTGCTGGAAAACGGAAAACGATTCAGTGCATCAATAACAATCCGGCCAAATCCAAATGGAATGCCTCTGTACGGGCCAAGGCTAAAACGTTTCTGGCACGGCTGTCGCAACGGGAAAAATGTTGTTTTAGGCGAAATGCTATTTAAGCAATTTAAAAGCCCGTTCTGCCAATCCTCACCCTTTAAAAAACACTCCATAAAATATACAATTCTGTGGAAATGTTGGGCTTTTAACACAATCTCTTTAAGCATAATGCATTTGATTTATTCCACACTCGATTCTTTTATTTCGTGCTACATTTCAGGGCTGTATTAATTGCCGCCCACCATCCCATTTAATAATTTATGCTTTTGTTTTGCTTAAAAAGCGAACGAAATTTAAAGGAAAATCCGTCATAAATCATGCAACGATCTCGCCATGTGGGCGTTATAAAGCTGGTGCAGACATCGTTGTAAGATTTATGCGCCTAATAAATTTCTGCTGCAAAAACTAAAAGATGTTTTGCGCTGAGCGCGGAATAAAGATAAACTGTCCACGGGAATAGTTGGGTTCCACTCCACTGAGCCCGGCTCGATTCACAAATGACAGCCAACGAATTGGAAATCGGCGAACAAACATTTTCATTACTCATACGTCGGGGGGACCGTGTGTGCAACACGGAAAACCGAAACCAAACCAAACCAAACCAAACGAACCATTGAAAACATTTTGACAGATGCAGACGGCACAATTTCGCTTGGCTACGTTTTTTAATACACAACAGTTTTGCCAACATTTCGCGAACAAAGTTTTTCACTATGCCCGTTCTTCCGAAAAGGGGCGAAGGGCCGCAGGGGCGTGGTCAGGGTCGACACTTCTCCGCTGAGTGCTAAAATAGATGCCCCTACACATGTAACGCACATGCACAAAGTGAAATACATTTGCCAGTTTTATGCTTTTCCAACCGCACCGCCCCGCAATTTCCCATTGCCCCGCTTTTCCCGTTTTTATTGAAGTTCACCACCACTCGCTTTTATCAAATGCAATTTACGGATCCCTGACATCGGGCATTAGATGCCAAAGTCAAGTCAAGTCAAGCTTGTTTAACGTACGCATCTGCTTTTCTTTGGCCCTTGCCTCATTTTCCTCCCTATAGACCAACTTTTCCCGCTACTTTTCGCCTACGGCACTTTTCCACACGCTTTTATTGCTAATTTCTGTTATTGCCAACGTTTTGCGTGAGTTTCGCGCGTTGTCGTAAAAATATTTTTATTAGCTGATCAAGGGGGTGTGTGCGGATAGGAGGGTGGGTACCTTGAGGGCCTTACCTCCGACCCTCAGGAAGGAACATTAAAAACACGAGCTGATACATTTCAGCAGACACGCTAGAAAGTATGCTAGGGCCACCACCTCTAACTTCGATTCACACAATCACCTTGGTTTCGTCGAGTTTAATCTACCAGTAAACCAGAATTTGCAACAAAAATAAATCGGTGAATAGAAAAAACAATCGGTTATAAAGAATTGTTGTATAGAAAACCAGCGACTTTGATTTCGTTCTCATAATAGCTCACAACAAAGATATATATTTGAGGACATAGTATTGTCGAGCTTACTTTTAGCCTTTAATAGGATTCTACCAATGGAATCCAATACTATCAAAAGGGGTTGTTAAACTTTTTTAACTGAACTTATTCAGGTTTTATCCACAGCTAAAAATAATTTTCATTCTTTTACGTATATATTAAGGCTCGCAAGTATTCTTCTTCACCTACAATCGCACGAAATCTCTTTAACCTTGATTTACGGATTTTGTATAACCCTCGGGGTCTCCAATAAACTGTTTTGGCTTGAACGTTTTAGATGATTTATCCGACTTTTATCTATCACCCAACTATTTTCCAACCCACTTGAATACCAAATCGCTTGTTTATTCAATGGCTGATGCTCAGGTTCCATGTCGGGGATTTATGGGCCAGTTTGTACCGAGAAGTCGTAAAATGTAAGGGCCCAAGCCCGCCACTTTTACGGCTACGGCCAGTTAATAACCAAATTTGTCTGCTCAGCTTAAGCATTAAATTGCTGGGAGATGAGCTTAACAAAATCGAGAGCACCACCAGCGAGTTGCCCTGAGTGATGTTATGCGATTTCGGGTAATTCGTGTAATAAATATAAAACTTGCAGTATTATTACAACAAGAGTCGCAGAGCAGCGAACACCGAGCAATCATGGCAGAGAGTTGTCATAAAACGCCACTCGCTCGCAAGTGTTGTGCACACAAACTGCATTCAGTTTGCCATTACCCAACCCTCGGGGAATCCCCCATTTCTGCACAGCCAATTTGCAATCCCAGATTTTATGATGTTCGCTTCTGGAGCAGAGTTTTCTGCGTTCCTGGCACTCTTTGTGGCGTTTGCTCTTGTCACTTTGCAATTTAAGTGCAGGCAGCCATTTGCCTAAACGATAAGATTACAAAATGGAAAAGGGGGAAGCCACCTGACAGTTCTCGGTTGCCACATGCCAGCAATTTGTCGTTTCGTTTTCATCGTCCAATATCCAGAATCGAAAATCTTCGATTTGGACTGGACATGGCCGGTTTTCGCCTGAATGCACAACAGTGCCAGGACCAACGCCATGTGCATCGGCAACATCTCGGCACAAACATTTGTTTGTGCTCGAAGAGTGAATATTTGCACACACCTTATTGCTGTTTGCTGTCCACAAAAACATTGTCAACCTACGCAGGCGATTCTCATTGCAGTTGACAGACATATGCACACAGAAACTACTAAATATTTATGTGGTTTTAAAGAAATGTGCAAGTGCACAGGATAAGCCAAATACATACATGACTTTAGAAATTATTTCGAAATCAAAGGGGAGATATTATAAAATAAGTATGCTAAGGAACAGTGCAGTTAATGCTCGGAGCTATTAACAAATATACTTAGGAATTGCCGCACTTCAACCTATTAAATATATAACTTTTTGAGCTGATAAACTACATTTCATAATAGATATAAATATTATATAGCCATGTTATATTTGTTCAGTCACGAATTAGAGAATCTGGTATCCACGGATTAATGAATATTATTTTTTAGTGGCGAAACTTACTATGCATAACGATCATATTAAAGCCCCCACTTTGCAGATAAAATTGTAATCAACTGTGGTCGGTTATTCCTTCTTTAATTGAAAAACACCACTTATATTTAGATATCTGCCACAAATGCTGTTTTTAAAAAAGCTGATGCAATTGTTTAAGTTCAATTAGGTTACTCACGCAACCCATACGGCTATGTAAAAAATCAATGACTGCAGACTAAATAATTCAGTTGAAATCACTGCAACAGTATGCATCCTGGGCCTTTAACACCAGCAAGCTGTTGGAAAACCAATTAAATTCGCTTCCAAATGGACCGTAAAACGCAAAATACTTATGGGGAGGCGGACACACAATGGCGCCCGCATTTATGAGCGCTCGGAAACCAATTTGATTGACTAACGAAACTTATTTGCCACATTTCAGCGGACGCAGTGCATCAGTCGAAGGCAGCCATGAGCGAGCAGATTGGCAACGGCAACAGCAGCCCCAACGCGACCTTCAGTGGGAGTGGCAGCAACGCCGCGTCCATCGCAGAAAGTGTGGCGGAGAGCGGTCCGGACTTTGATGCACTTCGGGCCGCCTGCGAAGCGCGGCTAAATGGGAGCGGTCAACTGGCGGGTAAGTCCTGCACTGGAAGAAATAATCAGCCAAGAAGCAGTTATTTCATGTTAAAAAAATATTTTAAATTCTGCATATTGAATTATACTTGTAGACTTAGTATAACATGTATTCCTTACATTGCATAATTAAATATAAAACTATTCGAATAAAAGTAAAAATAAATAAGAGGATAGTCATATTTACTTTTAGGATTTTGGATAAAAATCATAGGAGAAAATAAAAAACTTTGCGTTTACTGCGTTTTTACCAGTGTACTTCAACATGTGCTTCCCATATGAAAAACCAATTTAAATGAAATATTTATATTTATTCCCAGGTTAATAAAGTAAATACAAAATAAACCCTTAAACAAGGCTTATAAATAAAGCAACTTAGGAGAGAAGGTTATTCCGTCAGAATTTGTTCATACACAATTACGAGAGTACTGCAAGTTACTTTAACCAGATACACCGCGTTTAATGTTAAAACTCAATTATCGTGACCAAACTCGTGCTGTCCAACTCGATTCTTGTTATTGAAGTACAATTTTTTCATTACCCCTTTCTCCCCAATGAAAATTGCTGGATTTTTTATGAATTTCACTTTAAAAACCCATTCATTTTGCTGGTAAAAAACGAAGCGAAATTGAGATTTCAGTAAGATAGTAAATATAATTTAAAAGTTCTGTTGAGTAAATATAAAAACTAGTGATGGCCATGCAGTTTAGTGCTTTTTCGCTGCGTGGTCTGGGCCCGGCCAACTGCAATTTCGGTGTCCATTATGCACGAGTAACTTTAAATTGACCTTTCCCTTTGCCCCCGACCAACAGGCTCTGCAGGACCCCACTGCGCCGGCACCTTTGATGGCTGGCTTTGTTGGCCGGATACGGCCGCCGGCACTTCCGCCTACGAACTCTGCCCGGACTTCATCACGGGATTCGATCCAGCAAGTAAGTACGCAGGGCAGGAGCTGAATTGTTTATTAAATTCCGCAAAGCTACATCCGATTCGGGGTCAGCAGGGGATCTGCATATGACACGAAAAATTGTATACGTATCTGCCCCTCTAAGGGGAGATGTGTTTGCACGGGGCAATGCGGTGGGGTGGGTAGATGGGTAGACAGACTACCCTCTAATTGGCCTCATCCCTAAGCTCATCGCTGTATACACATGAATAAAACAGAAAATACGCTCGCAGCCATGCCAAATCAATTGGAAACTTGTTATGGTTATGCTTTGATTTCGTGTCGTATGGAAACATAAAATATTCACATAACCACACAGGCGAAAGGGAGCCGGCTCCTCGAACCTCCTAGGGCCACTAAATTATCCAAAGGAGCTCGGCAAAATGCTGAAATGTTTTCGCCTGATTTGACACAATTGGCCGGGATCTCGCAGGAATCAGATGTAACGGTGAAAACAAGGCTAAATTGATTGCGGCTGCTGAGCAAAGTTAAAGTCAAGTGTGTATGTATTTAAAATGCTAAAGAGCTTTACATTTCACAGTGACTTGACGAATTTTTGTAAATGGACTACCTGCTGTTCGGAGTACAATTTAAAAGGGTAAATCCTCGTCAAGGTATCAATAATGGCCACAATAATATATTAAGAGGAGGAAGCATCTTTTCATAAAATTTTTTTAAATAGATTTCGTTCTCCTAGTAAATTCTAAAAGGGGAAACCCTTGTCAAGGTGTTAATGACGGCCACAACAATATAATTACAGATGCAAGCTTCTACTCGTATAGTTTTCCAACTCATTCTTGGATCATTAATGACAATGTGCGTTATTATCCTAAGGTGACTCGAATAATTACTCATGTTTTTGCCGTTCTGTGTATTTTGCATTTAATTCATACTAAATCGATGAGAGCTATATAAATTAATCAATTGAATAGCTGAGCACATGACGAAAACTAATTAATTATGCTCTTCAAAGGTTGATTAACCCGGGTATTAAAGCAACTATTAAAATAGCACACGCACGCTCTAGAAAATCGGCATAAATGTGTATAAATATTTTTGAAGCCATTTGTGGAATAAATCATGCGCTGCATGTCAATTTGCATTAATGGGGCGCCCAGCAACATGGAACAAGCCAACTTAAGCCCTAGCCCCGTTTTGGCCATGACCAGGGCAACGAAAATAGCCAAAGTTGAATGACTTTTTTTGTCAAGACAGAGAGCAGAAAACAAGGCGAGCGCCAAGAAAGTGCTACTTTCACTACATTTAGCTTGTGGTTTGCCCGTTGGCCTCCCCTTTTCTTTTTTTGCCTTTTGGGGTCGCCGCCAGCTTGTACAAGATTATGTGCTTTGGCACTGCGCCGCCATTAACTTTTATGGCACTTCCGGTCTCCGGATGTCGATGTGGTGAGCTACGGACGCCAACTCCCTACTTATCTGCCACACAGCGCGTATACGTGATTTTCCCCGTCTGCGTGCCAAAAGGCGATAAATGGATTCGGGCAAAGATCATCGGTAGAAAAAAATACGAGAAACGAACGACCTGATAAAATTCACCTGTGAAATTCCTCACAGAAATGTTCTTGCACTTTTTCGACAAGTGCCACTCGGTAAATTGCACTGAAAACTTGGTAATTCGCAATCGAACAGCACTCGACATGCCACAAGCAAAAGAAAGTTTTTGGCTTTGTTTGACTTGAAAATCACATGACCTGAACAACAACAGAATGATTATGCAATTTTAAATTCATACAACAAATTGATAAGGTCATATTCGAATGGCAACCGCAACTTGTTTGCGGCTAGCTTGGTGGCAGTTGCAATAAATAATGGTTAATACAATTTAATTCTCCGGCCCACCGCAAAATGTAAATATGAGCTGGAATATTTATCGAACGGTCAATCATAAAATTACACATATTTAGTAAGAATAAATATTTGTGTAGTGCCGGATTAAGCGAAATGTTGCTGAAAAAAGAAAATAAGTTTAGTTCAATTATTCATTTAAATATTTATTTAAGAGGTGTAAAAAGTGTGGTAGGCACCGCAGTCAATTATTTTTTAATTAAGGAAATTATTAAAGGGAACTACAATTTTTGTTTATTGTGAATTGACACATTAAAATGTAATTTCAACAGGATTCGCCCACAAGGAGTGTGGCCTCGATGGCGAGTGGTTCAAGCATCCGCAGACCAATAAAACATGGTCCAACTACACAACCTGCGTAAATCTCGACGACCTCGAGGTAAGCTGATCCCGTTCTCCAGTGCTATTAATTAATAAGAACACTCTACATCCTTGTGTTTATATCCCTAGTGGAGGCACAGCGTAAACCTGATCTACGAGGTTGGCTACGGCACCTCGCTGCTGGCCATCCTGCTGTCCCTGGGCATATTGGGTTATTTCAAGTGAGTATGAGTAAGGACTGTCCTCACTCCTTTGTCTTGGCCGTAAGATGACGGCTTCGTTAGGAGCAGGAAAAACCACTCGTGGGTAATGGGGCTCGATGGTCGTTATACTGCGACTTGTATTATGACGACTGGCGCCAAAAACGAAATTTATCGACGGCAAACAAATGCGACAGTGGCTTAATCAACTGCCAACCTGGGTGCTGGCCCAAATGCTCATTGCACTCACTTAATGCGGCACAATTGACGCCGGAAATGGGAAAATACTTTGTCTCTTCTCCCCAGTTTTGTCTGCTCTTGGGGACCCGAAGCAGGATATCGATTAATTTCCCAGTGCCTGCAGACCAATTAGTGCTCGGTTTGTTTATCACTCATTCGGATAGAGATGGGGCTCAGGATAATGGAGGAGCAGACAGGGAGGGATGCTACAGACAGGACGACCGACTGACAGAAGTGTTTTAAATTGTGTGCCAACGGCAAATAAAATGAGGCCAGAGACGTGTGGGAATTTGGTCCGCCCTAAAAAGTGTATAATTAAAAGTTTAATGACAAAGGAGCGTGACCAAATGAATGGGAAACCAGAGACCCTCCCCGAAAAACACATTCACTTTAAACAGCCGCAATGAAAAGCAGGGAATTTCAATTTAAGTAAAATTAAATTGAGAAATTAAGTCGTAGTGGGTCTCTAAATGAAAAGAAATACTTGGTTTTCATTTCGTTATATTATAAAATTCAAATCAATAATCAAATTGTTTCGAGTATCTTTAACAATTTTTTTAGAACTACCAACTAAAATTCATTTGATACCACTTTATTGAAACGACATTTGTTGCCTTGAAAGTGTTTTAATTTATTTTTATGGTTCGATAATTATAATTAAAGCAGTTTAATAATTTGCATACAATTTGTATAAACAAAATCGATTTATTTTCTTCATAACACTTAATGTAGATTACCTGTTGAAGATATATTTCCAATTTCAAAAATTTAAATAATGATAAAGAAGTGATTGTGATAATAGAATGCAATCTAATCCTTCGAATTGATTTGCCTGGAAGAAATCAAATTAAAATTCAGTTTGACCAGATGCCAGCAATCAATGCAATTGAGCAAGAGAGAAATGGAAATGAACTTTGGACTTTTGTCGACCAGACTTTTTCAGCCTCTGCTGTCCTATCCAATCTTCTTCACTGGCCCCTAGCCGAATGCAAATTGGTCAATGGACAAACTTGCAATTTTCTGCCGACAAAAAATGACCACAAATTCCCGCCCAAAGTAATTCATCTGCATATTTGTCTTTCGATTGCCCAGATCCCTGAAGTGCGCCCGCATCACGCTGCACATGAACCTGTTCGCCTCCTTTGCGGCCAACAACTCGCTTTGGCTGGTTTGGTACCTGCTGGTCATGCCGAATACGGAGCTGCTGCACCACAGTCCGGTAAGTGGGCCCACCTGGCGTATGCGTAACTGCGATTCAACTTCGGTTTCCGATTTCCGCATGCCGCGGACTCCCCAGATGCGCTGCGTGGTCCTGCACATCACTTTGCACTACTTCCTGCTGTCCAACTACTCGTGGATGCTCTGCGAGGGATTCTATCTGCACACCGTCCTGGTGGCCGCGTTCATTTCCGAGAAGAGGCTGGTCAAATGGCTGATCGCCTTCGGCTGGGGCTCCCCGGCCGTCGTCATATTCGTCTATAGCATGGCCCGCGGTCTGGGCGGCACGCCCGAGGAGCATGTGCAGTAAGTGAATAATTAATAGGAGTGCCTACACAGCGAAAATAGAACCCACCATAAATAAGAAGTGATTTAAAGGATTAAAATTTATAGGTACACCAGACAATGGTGCTGCAACACAAATCACAGCGGTTTTGATATTAATCTTAAATTTTATTTTAGCTGCCTAAAAGTATGCAGCCAAAAATGATAGTTGTCTCTCGGAATGAATTCATTGTACTTTTGTGTTCAAAATATAATGTTGCATACTTTTAGACACCTAAAATGATATTTTAAAGTGAAACGTATTTTTAATAAGTTTAGCATTTAAAGTGGTTTTTTAAAATATATTTTTTATGTCAAAGTGAATGTCCAAGTGAATTCGTAAAAATCAAATATACATTTTGACAATATCAAAATAGGTTTCCGATTTTTCCATGTGTGGTAAAACTATTTAGTAAATCCGATGCCTTGAAAATGCTAATCAAATCAATCAGCAATTCACCCCTGACTCATCTCGTATTCCTCGCCCACCTTGCAGCTGCTGGATGAGCCAAACCGACTACGACAACATTCTGGTGGTGCCTGTGTGTATCTCCATGTTCCTCAACCTTTTGTTCCTGTGCAACATTGTGCGCGTGGTCCTTCTGAAGCTGAATGCCCCGGCCAGTATTCAGGGCAGCTGCGGTCCATCGCGAACCATTTTGCAGGCCTTTCGGTAAGTTTTACCCTGCCCCTTGAGAGATTACTCCCGCCCCCAAAAAAAGATAACTGGCGCGACTGAAGCGTTTGTAGCCGAAAAAAAGAACTGTCGACTGGCCCACGGGGCGAATGCGTAATTATATTTTGTTTCCCTTGTATTTATCGTAGCGTGCTGCTCCTTAGAGTTCTCCCTCCAGCCATCAGCTCTTTTATTGTTTATTCGCTCTGCACTTGGAAGTTTGGTTCATTTTACATTTTAAATTACGCATACGCCGCGTTGACTTGCATGTTAATACACACGAAAAGGAAAACATGGCATTATAACTCACCCGCCCATCCTGTTTTAGGGCCACGCTGCTTTTGGTTCCTCTGCTCGGCCTCCAGTACATCGTAACGCCCTTTCGTCCTGCACCCGGACATCCCTGGGAGAATACATACGAAATCATCTCGGCGTTTACGGCCTCGTTTCAAGTAAGTAAAATGTTTTCGTTCCTGTTCTCGTTTTTTTCCGGCTTTTGTTTTGCACGCTCTCATAAAATCACTTTACGACTCTGAGATGGCTAAAAGTTATGATGTTAGTTCGCCTCATGGATCCACAACTGGAAATGCAAATAAGCCAGAATAACTGAAATACCAAACAGCAACCCCAGCTCATTAGATCCGGGGTCTTTCCGAATCAATAATGAAAGTACACGCCATGTGGAATTTTCGCCATTGGCATTTGGCTTGGTCACAGCATATTAAATTGCTGGCCGAGATTGGAGCAAAACATCCCCTAGAAAAATGTGGCAAGTTGAGCATGAAATGCACTCCAGGACGCAGGAGCTCGTAAAAGCAGCTCGAGCTTGACCCCCGGCCAAGTCAGTCCCGATAGAGCGGCATTTACAGTCAGTTAACATATTCTTCCTGGCCGCAACTTAAAGACAACGCAGGGAAACTTTCATCGGGCAGATACATTCGCATCTTGAGGTTGAGTCCCCAAAGAATTTTGTCACACTGTTGCTCTATTAAATGTTTTGCAGTTGGAGTTTAAACAATATGTATCTGCCAAGCTCCATTTCTGTGGAAGATAAAGTTTTTTATTTACTGAAAATTTTTTAAAAAAAGATTATAGCGTTAACTTAGATAGAAAATTTAGCTATTAATATATGTGTAATTTTCGATTTTGAATTGTGTATTTTAAAGATTTGGACATGGTCTGAAAATGTATATCTCGTAAAATAAACCTATATCGAGGTCAAATTTAATCAGCTTATAGAGGTACACTAGCTAGACATCTTCAAATACCTATTCATGAGCAGCCCTAAAACAAAAGAAAAATCCATTATCTTGCGAATAAACATTAAATCTTCTCGGGTGTGCCTAAGCCGCAGTCAGTAACTAAACAATGTCACCTCTGCCTGAGCCACTTTCGTCGGTGTCAATCGATTGATGAAATCTTTTATTCGCGAGCTGAAATTTTAAAGCCAGCCGCCAGGGACTTTCTTTTGCTTTTTCCATTGTCTTGTTTATTTATTTTTTATAGCGCTGCTTCCTGTTGCCTTATTTGCTGCAAAGATGGCAAAGTTTTCCCGCTGAACTCAGTGGTTGCATATAATTTGGATTTATTGTGGCAGCCGCGCTGATGATGTCGACAGTCGTAAAAGATTCCCCGCAAGTTTTAAGCTCCGGAAAGAATACCAAATAATTTTGAGTCGGGAACAGGGGATTTGCAGTGCAGGGAAATGGAAAAGCCCGAAACTACTTAGCCAGCGATGAGAATTTATACGCATGTAAACGTGTTTATTTGGTTGTTTTCGTGCCGAAATCAGAAACTTGCTGCAATTGCAAGCTTCCCACAGAGATTTTCCTCTGTTTCCGCCGGGGGCTTAGGGACATTCGTATTTAACAGATGTGCAAACAAAACACGTTCTACTTTAATTGAATTAAAAACTTTCGCTTGGCAGAAAGCTAAAGTGAAAAACAAACGTCAGATGTCAACAGAATAGTTCTACTAAAATGGCTTGGAATGCTCTTATAGTCCTTACTTCTTTCCAAATATTTTAATTCAACTAATTGACTTTCATAAGCTTTTCAGTTGGCTGGGAGAAATGGTTTTTTGAAAATTAAATTAAGTTAGTAATGGCCAAGTCTGTAATTAAGCGAGAGTATTTGGACAGCTTTAGGAAGTCCCATGAAAATATATGAAAAAACATTAATCCGCCAACTTTTTTGAGAAGCACTTTTAATAAATGACTAAAACTGCAAAAAAAACAAAGAAGAATAGTTAAAACGGAAGCTTTATAAATGGGACAAAAGAGAAGAAGAAGACAACGCAGCAGGGCAGCAAAATAAATGAAAAAATTGAATACACCAACGTCCTGTTCACATATTGGGTGGGTATTGTGCTCTACATGCAGTACACATTGTCCATCCGTTTTGTGGTCAAGCGTTTTCCGGAACCCAAGCAACTAAACAGCAACAAACTATAAAGAACAGGAACAGGTTTACATTACAATGTGTGCAGAAGCATCATAACATAACAGTTTTAGTTTCAGAAATAGCAAATAACCCACATGCAAGAATAAGTGCTAACTTTATGATTATAAATTTTGAAAGTAAGTAACTGCAGAAGTTTTTGGCCTCAGCATTACTGCAATACTTTCGAGGAATAATAAGATCCCTTTAACAGCCTCCAAATTTGCGACATATTTTTTGAACAAGTTGGTAAAATTTAAAATGTTTGACCATTTTTGATGTTAGGTATTTTAGAAACACCCCTGATTGTGATCGATTTAGTAAAATCTAAACGCCAGCCTTTTATTTGCAGGTCTTCAAAATAATCTATGTGCCTTAAAGGTGAAGGGTCAAGGATCAGGAGCCTAGAGCTTTTCGTTACCTCGACAAAGCCGTCTCTTACGAAAATTAAATATTTTTTACATAATTTCTATAGCCCCAGTTCCCATTTGCACCCTACCAGAAATCAGATTTACCTTTAGTAATTATATGATTTCACTGCATATTTGCATACGACACCATTCTCTTATTCCAAATCTGTGTATGCTAAAGCAGATAGTAAATTGCAATATGTATATATATAAGTAATACAAGAAAATTAATTTTAACATTACTTATACTGACATTATAAGTAAGACCGTCAATTTGAACAAATCAAAAACTTTTAAAAACGATAAGGTAAAAAAAAGTCACCTTGCGCCACCATTACTCGGTAACTTTCTCCAGTTTTCGAAATATTTTAAAAATTATGTTTTGAGTAGAAGAAAGTCCACACATCCATGTATCGACAATCATTTTAAGTGGAACTGAAGTTGTTCACTTGCAATCAAACAACAAATGACTTACTTGCAATATGCTGTGAGGCAACTATCCCCATTTTTATTATGGAAAGGCAGGCAAAAATGGAGGAGTAAGTGGATGGCAACTGTGGCTGATTGAGTCCATGATGGGCCTCCGTGAGTAGTGGCAATCAAAAGAAGCCCCGCTCCGAACTGCTAACCAGAAATCCAGGCGGCGGTCAATGCACGTACCCGGCCATACATTAAATATTTACATATATATATGGCCCACACAAATGCCGGCTGCGACAATCAGGCTGAAAGTGGCAAGACAAATGGCAAACAGTGGGATCGGATCGGGAAGGACCGACGAACGAAGGACTCACGGCTCGTTGAAGTGGTCGTCTGACAGGCGAAATGAATACCGAGCCATTTCGGTGGAGGGGCGGGGGAATAACCAAAGGAACAAGCAAAATTGTATTATGTTTTGTATTAGGTCCAACTGACGACCAACAAGAAGGGAGCGGTAGGAAACAGCATGTATCGACTATTTGTATACCTTGGAAAAGCATTTGTTGTATGCAAAGTAAGTACAGTGTTAATGGGTTTGCTTAACACACATTAAATAGGGGTTCCAAAAAGTCACTAGGGCTTTAAAATGACTTCCCCTTAAAGTATCCAAGAATGTTTTAAGTCAAAGTAATTTATTCCATTACCTCGTTTAGACGAGATACCAAGACAACTGAATGGGCAAAGATACCAAATTATGATACCCGCTTGCAGGGCCAGGGTACAAAAGGGACCAAAGTAATAGGCATTGTAATAAGGACAACTACGATAAGCCCCGGCGATAACTTGGTCTGCGCGCTCACTCTAGACATATTCTATTTTTGCAGGGTCTGTGCGTGGCCACTTTGTTCTGCTTCTTCAACGGCGAGGTGATTGCCCAAATGAAGCGCAAGTGGCGGATGATGTGCTTCAGCAACCGACCGCGGACCAATTCCTACACAGCCACTCAGGTCTCGGTAAGATTTGTACTAAAAGCTTCACATGCTTTTCTTCCATCCTTTCTCTCTACTAATTGTGTACCACGGGTTACGGCGCGTATGAGTAATGCAGCAGCACTAGCACACTTTAGCACTCACAGTTTATTGGCCTATACTATAGATACGCATTAATCGCATGCAGCTATGAAAAGAAATAATAATACCAATAGTACATATGAAAACAGAAAGATTATATAAGACAGTTACAGAAACCGACGCACCGTTGCCAACTGGCCAACCACCATGATAGCAAATTCTCAGTTCTTTTGATTGTAGTTCGTGCGCTGCGGACCGCCCCTGCCAGGAGAGGAGAAGGTATGACTAAAGGACATGTCGGCCAAGCGACGCGCCTCCTCGGGCCCCCAACATCACCACCAGGGCCAGCAGTCGTCCTCGGAGCAGCAGAGAGCCCGCAGCCAGAGCCTGGCGGGTTCGTCGTCCTTCCTCGACGACTGGCGCGGCCGGATGCCGTTCCTGAAGCGCCGCCAAACCATCGACAACTCCCGCCAGAGCCAGCCACTCATGGAGGAGGGGGAGCCCGCCGGCGGAGGTTCAGCTCCCCTGGCGAAAACCGGGCCAGGAGCAGGTGCCGCCGACAGGCCGACAATGATGACGACCATCGCGGAGGACGTTGCAGAGGCGGGCACGGCGGGAACATCCGACGCAGGAGCAGGAGCCACCGGGGAGGAGGAGGAAAATCATCCCAATGGCAGGGGCACTGTCATCGTTCGCATGGAGAGAGCTGGCCAACAGCACATGGCCGATGAGGCGCTTTAGATTAACCCCTTCGAGTCACACAACATCTCATAGTTTAAGCCACCGTTACCAAAACCAAAACAGGTCAAGAACCCGCAACCCCACCAAAAGCAACAGCCCATTGAACCCAGTTACTATCGCGAAGGGATGTTTCTGAAATTCCTTGAGGCTACAAATAATAACTCGGGTGTCTTTTGGTAGGCAGCTAAAAAGAGCACAATTGTTCATTTAACTAAGTATTGCTGTCGTTTAATGTTTAAAGACTTCGTCGAAATTTATTCAAAGTAATATTACTAGCACTAAAATACTTCTGTGCTTTCAAAAACACTTAACTTGTTTAATTTAGAAGCAAATATAAGATTATCTTATTATAAACTCGTTTCAAAACATTACGATATGCAAAATGACAACGCATATTGCATAGCATACTTTCAGACACCCGAGATATTGTAGGAAACCTCCGGACAACTTCTTAAACACCCATAATAAATTCCTTCGCCGGCAAGGCTGAAATGCATTTCGCCACATTTTGCACATGCTAAATGTTAAGTTTTTATAGTATATTTTCAGTTTTCCTCGGTTTCCTCAGAATGCAAAAGCGAAATAAATTTCAGCCTTTTCCGGCAACGGACCCACTTGAATGAGAACATATTTATTGTACCTATGAATGTAAGAATTTATGTGGATATTAAATATCATTGTTGTCTTAAGTGTTAAGTGTACCCTAGGAGTAGTTCCCAGCTCCCCTCCCCCACATATATCTCTCTCTCTGTGGTAAGCTGAGCTTTCTGGCAATCGCTTTTAGTGTGTCTATGAATGTACGCAAATGTAATAAAATTTTAATTATATGAATGTTTACTGAACATTTCAAAGTTCCACTGACTTTGCTCTGCTCTGCTAATTAGTCAACTTTCAGGTTGTTTAATGAATCTAGGATACGTCTGTCAGCAACAGCCAGAACCACATCGCAGCCCGAACCTAATGCTCATTTAATGAATGCCATTTGAAGTGAGTTCCCCACCTTTGTTCCCCATGGACGTTGGCCAGGTCAGCCGTCCTGGTGATGAAAGCACAACAGGTGCTTTCGAATTCCATTTAACCCAAAGCAGTTTGTGCCACAAATTGAGGCCTAATTCATGTTTTGCCCTGCCGTAAATTGGTGGGCTTCAGTAAAAACAAAGCTTATAAAGTTGGAAATGGTATAATAGCAGTTGGCACTTTCATTAGGGTACACAAAGTTCGTAACAACCGGTAAGTATTAGACATTTACTAATTGATGGTATTTAACTACTGATAATACCATTTGCATTTATATGAATAAATGATAAGGGGACTATTATTTATTTGCAACCCTACATTTTCAAAGATTCCATTACACACAAGTAGTAAAGTGCTCGAATTAATTGTAGTTATTATTGGGCAGTAAAAATATAATAATAAAAAATATGTGGAGACGACGTCTCCTTTTTTTCTTCTATTCTTGTTATAACTATATCTTGTATTCTTTTCCCAATTGATCAAAATTACAACTTGTTTTTGAAATAATAGTATTTTTTAGACGCACTACAATTAAAGAAAGTTTATATTAACTATGCAAAGCAAAAGCTGTTAGTAAGCTAAAATAAATAAAATTTCTTGTAAGTTAGGACATTGCTAAATGATTAATGAGCAGTACAAAAAGTAATATAGTCTTATATTTATTTTCTCATTTTCAGAAGCCCACTGTTTATGAATCTCGGTGTGTCAGCTTTTCTCCCGTAAACTTTGCGGCAACCTGGCTGAAAATGTGTTCTGGCCACCAGGACACTCAACTGCAACAAAGCCATTGCAGTGCTGTCAACATTTGTTGACACTTATTGAGCATTGTCCGTTGAGGTCTGGCTCTGGTTTGGCCATTTCCGTTGGTGGTTTTTTAATGACGTCCCTGCAAGTGGGTGGCGGTGGGTGTGACTGCCACTGCGACTGTGTTTGTGTGGCAGACACGTGTCCTCGCTGTTTCCCCATTGTGCGGCACAATGTTTTATGCATGTAAAGTGTGTGCGATAAGTGGCAGTTTCACATTGTGCACTATCACACTCCTGCCCTCAGAAACTCATAATTCTACGGATTATTCGCGCCCGAAAGCATAGAGAACATGATGCTGTTTTCAGCCAGGTTGATGTGGCTCATTCGCCACGTTCGCCCGCCGAAGTAAACTTTTCCCATCAGCCAGCAGGCAAATGAGCTGTTTAATTCCGGAGCTGTTTGTTTTCGTAGCTGCCACCGAAAGGAAACCCCACACAAGGGAAAACATTTGTGTTATGCAACTAGCAAGGATCTTGTTTCACTTACTGACTTAATGTTGCTTGCATTTGCAAACAATTATCATGAAGTTGCGTTACAGGTTTGTAGAATAATTAAAAACTTTTCATTTAATATATGAAATGGGTTATATTGTCTTCGTATACATTTTCTGGTAACCTATTTATTAAATTACATTTTCCAAGACAGAAAATATTCCTAAAAATTTTAAAAATGTCTAAAATTTAAAAAGGTTTGCTAATATTAGGCAACTTCTTTTCAAAAAGTGAACCAATATTTAAGAAATGGTTTTAAACTTTTTAGTTTGAGCTTCAACCTAAAATACAATTTAATAAAACCGTTTAATTTCGAAAAGATGAAACGAACTTGGCTGGTTTTTAAGTGATACTTGGGCAAAAGCCCTAAAATAAAGGTAAATCTCAAGGAATTTTGGCATCGTCATCGCCCGTCCTTGTATCCTGCGTGACTCGCACGTCCTGTTGTCGGAGGGATAAGTGCATTCCGTTGGCCTTCAGACGGAATTTATGGTGCGGTGGGTCGGGTCGCAAATAATGCATAAACCTGGCCAAGTTGCAAGTGCCAGTTGGAGAGCTGGGTTTGGTCTGGTTTGGGTCTGGGTTTCGGTTGTGGTTTTGTCTTGATTTTGACTCTGGCTGCGCGTTTGACTTGACAGTGATTTTTCGGCATCCGGGAGAGTGCACTTTAATTAAAAATTTTGCCCCAGTGAAAGGCTGGGTGTGAAGTGTGTTTGAATAGAGTTTCTCATACGCCTGGGTGTGCGGCTTTTAATTGAAGCGCTGCTAAAGTTGAGGCTGCTGTTGTCGCCTGTGTATTTGCATAATGAACTCAATTAAAAGTTGGCCGCTTCACACCCACACTCCGATGTCGGGTTGTTCCCCCCATGGGTTAGACTTAGGCTAATGGCAGGAACTGTTTAACGAGGGGTCGACTCCTTGCTCCCTCTACGAATTTACTCCTTTTTGTCCTTGAGCAGCAGCTGCATCCGCTGCCCCACCAATCCCAGTGGCTTTCGTGCCACCAAATGGCACGTGGATTGCCTGAAATGTGTGGGTGTTAAACTGGGAAGTTGATGTGTCCTCATTTCCCACTCACTTGTATATGATTTTCTCACGGTCCGCCCAGGGCCAAGATCGCTCCAGCTTATCCAGTCTGAAGAGCAGCTGTAAGTAGTGATGGCATAATGGTTTTATCTATCTTCTCGCAAATAATCGGGTATTTAAGACTTAAGTCTTATAAAAAATAATGTTTCAAAATAAATATACTTAATTGTAAGCTAATACATTTAAATACTGTTAAATGAAATACACTACTAAAATTCTATTACTAATATAATTCAATTTTTTTTTTTAAAGTTAACTGGTTAGCTTTGAATAATCAGAATACGTGGTGTACATCTGAATATATTGTTTGAAACAAGAGATCCCATTACCTTTTGTGTCTGCCCTTCAGCAGACTCTTGGGAAGGTGCCTGCGGTGTGGGCGTGGCCGGGCGCACCTTTGGTGGCTCCGGCTCCAAGAAAGGCTCCTTCTCCATGAAAGGCTCCTTCTCCCTCGGCTGCTTCTCCTGAGGCATCTCCTTCGCCTGATGTCCCACTGGCAGTTCACCTTCGGCCTCGGCATCGTTAATACGCAGCTTGGGCACATTGCGGAGGTTCCAGGTGTAGGTGGTGTTCAAGAAGTCGCTGTCATCTTCGTCCTCCGTGGAGGAATACGTATCCTCGGCTGGTGCCGCTGGCAGTCTCATAAAGTAAACCGTGCTGGCAGGCTCTTCCTCGTCATCGGATTCCGTGTCATCGCTTGCCTCATTTACCGGATAATTGGCTTCCGATGCATAATCCGATTCCGGGGTAACATCCTTCAGCAGCTTTGATTGCCTGCCACCTTTGGGGACATCCTCCTGCTCATCATCGTCCTCCTGCACCTGCACCAAATCATCCTCGTCACTCTCAGTGTCACCCGCCTGATCCCCATCCCTCAGCTCGAAGTCAAGGGCATCCTCGTCGTAGGAGAACTTTCGCTGCACATAGGCCTCCTCGTCCTCGTCCACCTCCGAATCACTCATCCGGCCAAAGCTCTGCGACACGGTGGCCAAGGTGGAGCACAGGATTCTCGGTATTTCGGCTATGGCCGACAGCTTTCGCTGCATCTCCAGAAGCCGCATCTCAATGGAGCTGGCTCGGATGCGTCCTAAATGGAATCCATCAGTGGGCAGTTGCATTTTTGAGGACTTCGATTTTATTAAAGTAACAAACACAGACACAAAATATTCGATATTATGTACAAGAGTGCACAGAAAAAAAGGGATGTAAGTCAAGAATATTTGTATCAGAGATATTGGACGATTATACAAATCTAAAAACATTTATGCAATCTAAAGATTTTAATAGAGTGTGTTTTAAATTGAAATTATCCCAACTCCGCTGACAATAATAATCAGATTTACTACTCAAAAAAATATTATTATAAGAAAATAAAATCAAATGTTTAATCCTTTCTAAACAACCTAAGCATTCAATCCGTAATATGCCATTTGGTTTCCCGATCTAGTATTCTGGATTTTAATTTACAGCTGCTGATAGCCTTTAAAAGGTTATAATCTCTTTCTAAAAATGTTAAATGTATTTGTTGGTTTATTCAAAGATGTAATAAATTTTTAAAATATTAAGAAATTTATTTTGAAACTTTTACTTAGCGTTAAATGTCAAATGTTAAATTCAATGTAATGAGGAGCTCGTCTCTTCTGAATATTCTCCATTTATAAATTATATTATTTTTCAGTGCGGAGTTAGGGCTGCGGGGTTAAGCCGGTACGGTAAGCTGGGAACTCGGCTCCTCACTTGGCCTTGGAGGCACTGGGCAGGGCCATCAGCATGTTCTCGATGGTGTTGCTGCGCAGCTCCTGGTTGTCGCCCACCTCCGCGAAGAAGCGCCGGATGTTCCGGATGATGCGATGGTGGGGCAGCTCCTGGATCGCGGGGACACAACACGGGGACGCAGAACACGGCGGAAAATGGAGAACGGAAAACGGAATAGGTTAATTTCGATGGCGGGGTTGTTGGCATGCAATCGTGTGGGTGGTTCACCTGCTCCTCCTCGTCGGACGACTCGTCCTCGCTGAGCTCAATGACCACCTCGTTGCCCTCGTCGTCCAGCTGGGTCTTGGTTTTCTTTTTCTTGGGCTTCGGCGGCTCCGGGGGGTCTTGCCACATTATCGGATGCCAACAACGCGAGCCAAGCAGGGGGGTTGGGTGGAAGTCTACAAAAAGATACAAAGCCAAGTGAGAACGGGGCTGCTCGGGAAAACAAGGGATCAGAATTTAAGTATACATTCCCAGCCTGATTTGATCTATGGCTTTTAAACAAATCAGAATTTAAGGATTATTGTATTCTTAAAGGATGTAAAATGTTTGTAAGTATTTCATTCTAGTAATTCTAGCCAGATCTAACACAAATTTCACCTTTATTTAATAAAATGTTAATTTTACATACGTACATTTATGTTGGGTTATATTGACATGTAGCAAATTTTTAAATGACTGTTATTAAATAAATTTTATTATAATTCGCATTATTCTGATTAAAAAAAAAAACATAAGTTTGCAAGAGTTCACACAACACAAAGTAAGTATCGGAAAAGAAACATATATATGGAATTCGGATTCAAAAACTTGTATTAACATTAAATTAGCATTTACGACGTTATAGGGATGAACCACAACTTCATGCCACTTTTTTTGAGCAGTCAGGGATGGAAATTAAGTGTTCTGGGGAGCCATGCAAATAAAGTGAGCCCCGGGCGGCCTAAGTACTCACCACTGGGCGGCGGCAAAGGCTTCGGAACCCGCATCACAATCGACTTCTCCTCTCCGGCCTCGAACTGGCCCATGGGATCGTCCTCGTCCATGCTGCGGGGAATGGGGACAGACAGTAGTTTGCTCGTTACATAAGTTAAACGGCCCAAAGCCTCCCAGACACACCGCGTGCCAAGTGCATCTGGGGCAACCTACTTGCGCAGCAGGAAATGTATCTTCTTGGGCGTCGAGTTGATTTTCTCGTGGGCCTGGGACAGTGTCAGCTGCGAGGCGTCCTCCTCGTTAATCTCGAGTATGATGTCGCCCAGGCGAATGCCCGCTTTATCGGCCAGGCCGCTGGGGGTCACCTGCAAGGACCAAAGGATGTCGATTGAAACTGGGAGCGTGCGATGCCGAAACCCGCCGGGTCCTCTCACTTTTCGCAGATCAAACAGCCGCAAAAACCGCACGGTGCGAGTTTCGAGGCGCAATTGAATGGATATCTGCGTACTTTGAGTTTAGGTTCAGAAAATATACGCGATGCGCGAACGACAGATACAGATGACATGTATACGAGATGAGCTGACTGAACGGCTGCTCCCAAAAGAAAAGACCCGAAATAATGAAAAACCATAAAAACTGAAAGCAAATCAGACACAATGCGGCGTTTTTGAATATGCCAGACTCGACTTGGTGTGTTCCCTCGGAAGAAAATCTACTGCGCCTAAACATTTAACTTTTTCTCTTTGCAATCAAAAATCCTAAATCACATAAAACCAATATACTATGCATTAATTTTTCCCGAATTTAGAGCTTTCTTGCGTTTTATTATTGGCAACTAGCTTGGTAAAACGTCATATTTTTCCCTTTAGTTGCAACCCGAGCACTGAGTTCATCAAACTGTTCATTCGTTGCCCTCAAAATGATTTAAATTCAAAAATAAACAACAACTGATATTTTCTTTGAGACTAAACGCGAAACGTCAAAAGTAAAATGTTGCACAAAAGCCAAAAGCAATACTAATAGGTTCGCTTTATGGGAAATCACTTTGTATACATATACGATACAGTCCGTGTCATTTTAATAAGGTATACACATGTCTAAAAAACAAAACCTAATTTGCACAAATTAGTTGACATTATATCTGTTTATCAATAACTGTAATTTTATTTTTTTTTAATTTCACAATAGATGAGTAATATACATTATGTTTTTTATGACCCCCACCGTATGCATTTTGTACAAGTATACCAAGAAGTAGTGGAACTCGGCTAACCCAAATATTGTACATTCACTCGAGACTCAAGTGAGCCGAAAAGAGCCACTGGGGAGAACAGACACGACAACTAAAAGGCTAGAAAAGACTTAAAGACTGAAGACTTAGGACTGAAGACGGGGTGCGGCAGGTGCAGATGCCACAAACAATAAAATGTTCGCTTCTATTTGGCGGCAGCCAATTTGCATTCGATGCGACTTCGTCATAGCATAATTGGAATTCAAATTTGACGTGGGTTGGGTTGTTGCCGATCTGGCCCGCAACCAAAAATTGGAAACAATGACGAAACCTCAACTGCAGCGCGGGAGGTGCTACAGTAATAATTCTGTAACTGAAACGTAAGTCAGCAATTTTAACATTTTTCAAGTTTTAAGTTCAATAACAAAAATATTTTACTATGGCTCTTCGCATAAAAGAGTAAAACGGAAATCGTTGTTAAAAAACGTTTTAAGTAGCTCAATCCGTAGCTTAAGTAGTTCTATAAGTTTCCACTGGCTTAAGCATAAAAAAGATTTTCTGCATCGTATTCCTATTATTAACATCAAGGCTCTATCTTAATTATTTAACAATTAATATTTTTCTATTTTAACTAACATACCATATAAACAAAATATAAGAATACTGTCATAAAATGATTTTAGTACTTCGGCACTATGGTTAACAAAAAAATTTTTTTTTTTCTAGTTTCTAAAATATTGATGAATGAAGCGGAAAATAGCGTTTTTACGAGATGTTTGACTGTATCAATAAAATCGGTTCACTGGAGCCAGATGGTTCCGTTCCCAAGCCCCCACCACCCTTTATCGAATCCCTGTCCCAGCCCGATGGCAATCACAACCATAACCAGTAAATATAACCCCAACTCACCTGGAAGACTGTCAGCGGCATGTGGAACTCCGCTCCGCCGGTGATGAGGAATCCCCACCTGCTGTCGTCCTTGGTGGCGTACGCCTCCGAGTCGACATCGAAGGCAGGATAGCCATCCGTGTCGCCGATGCCGCAGGACACCTTGATAATGGGCGCCTTCGCCTTTGTCTCCGGCGTCGAAAAGAGAAGTCCCAGTGGCTCCGGCATTGTTATTTGTTTACCCGTACTCTTCCGAAGAGACCCCGGATCTCTTCCTACCCGCTGGTTTTATTTATAAACTGGCACTCTTGCCGGCGGCACTCTTGCCTTTCTATTTTCCACTTTCTATTGCTCTTTTCCTGCGAAACTTTTAGTTGCTCTTTTCGTAATAGTAGTTCTTGCTTTCCCAATAGCTTGTTTGCGTTCGCCTGTCAAAAATCCGCCCGTGCAAAAATATTATTCGAATTTTGCCGGCTTTTTGACACAACCTCAATTTCGCTTACTTGCAACTTCCAGTTCGACAGAAAGACCTACTTGAATACTTGAACTTTGGCCAATTGTGCGACTTATATAATCAGCAGTCACGCATTGCACAATCCGAATGTCATTAAATTTTGGTCTGCAAAGCGCTGAAAACTACGGAAACTCCGAAAATTTCAAATAACCAAGACCTCAGCTATGAATGATAATTATGGAAAGTGTATTTAACGCTTTTTGCCACTGCCTGTTTTTTTTTGTTTGTGCTTCTTTTTCACTACCACACGACTGCACTCGACTTGGGCAACTAAAATAATTTTCGAGAAGTTTTTCTTTGTGGCTGCATCTTTTCCATTTGCCTCGTTCTCTCTCGCAATTTTTTCTCCTCCTCTTGGTTAGTTTTTCCTTTTTTTAGATAATGTGCCGCCACAGAACTGTTGCATTTTTTGTTACTTCTCGCCAAATTGAATAGTTTTTCCTAATGATTTAAAGCCTCTTTAAACACCAAAGAGCCCACTATAGTAATAAACATCGGAATGGTAGCATAATCTGTTTCCCTGTTTAGCAATGCTATACAATTATTAAACCTTGCACAGCCTTAAAATAAAGCCACGTAGACTTAAAGTTGGTAATGAGATTGTTGAAGAAAATAACAGATGTTGAACCTCTTAATTTCTTTATGGAATCCAAGGCTACTTACACGCTACTCACATTTAAGCTTGTAAGAAAATCAATAAATATGGATTACTTAAAGCAGCTAGATAAGGTGTTTATTTTGTATTGGCTTATTACATCAATCAAAGTATCATAAATAAAATAATAAAATGGTGAAATAGATAGAAATCGATTTCTATTGGAATTGTAAAGAAACTGTAAGTAAATTAAAGCCATTGTGTTCAACTTCATTCAGGAACATGTCAACGCCCAAGTATTACGGCCAAACAGGCAACTTGAACGTGCCAAGCTCACAAGCAAAGTATTCGCTTGTCAAATAAACAAGAATGGAAAATCAGAAATTCATGTGAAAGAATTTCAGGAGAAAGCCCCACAACAAGTCACACACACCTGATAAAAAAATTCGATTAGCACAGGACATACTGCACATGTGGGTTTGCATATGCCTGTAGTTTGTTCAAGGAATAGTTCGCACAAAATTTGTTGGCCTGGTCATAAAGGAGGGAACAAAACGTGCCTTATCACCCACAAGAACAGCAACAAATGGTGACAGCCACAAGACAGACAAAGGGATAAAGCCGGCAGCCAAATTTGCGAGCAAAGTTTTCAATATCCCAAACGTCGGAACGAACGCAAAATGCAGATGACACGAGTCACAAAGAAGCCGTTTATAAAAAGGCAATACCTGCATTGCTTTTTGGGCAGAAAATATTTCTTGTTTCAATATCTTGAGATCTAGGGTGTCAAAGTAAACTGTTTGAATATTCTTCCTTAAATGTGAAACATTCAAGCAATGTTATATTTTTTGCATAAGAAAATAAGTTTGTTAAATAAATGTCTTTCCTAAAATTAAGTACTACTTTATTTCTAGAACATCCTGTCAAATATATAAACGTTTTCAAATTTCATTTTTATTAGTTCTTAGTAAATCAAAGAGATTAATGCATAAACAAACATTGAACTGACATATTTTGCCTGAGCTTTGCTGACATTGACGACGCTGTCTTGATAAGAATTCTAAAGCTGATAAGGCCGCAGATGACTAATGGGTCAGGGTAACAGTGACTAAGGGAGAGAATTTTCACAAATTTGGTATGTTTGGGATTTTATTTTACTTTATTTGTGTTCATAATGTTGCCTTTTTTAGTTTTTTTAATCAAAAATCGATCGCATTATTGCTTTAAGGAGTCACAAATTGCATACATATCGCGTATTTCAATTCTTCTATCTAAGGAACTGCCCTTCTCCAAATGGCTGGTATCGGCATTTGGGCAAATGGTGGCAAGGAGGTACAGGTTCCTATGTTTTTCATCTGACCTACGCCTTCTGGCAGCGGACTCTGTGGCTGCACTCTCCGTTTTCTGCTCCTCCTCCGAAGATGAAGATTCCGCGGAGCTGTCAACATTTTCCGTAGCCTCTTCCTCGGCACCGGTTTTAAGCTCCTCCGAAGAACTGCTATCACCCTCGGCGGCTCTCCTGCGTATACCCAGCTCCTCGAGATCGAGCTGCAGGTCCAGTGGCGAGGGCCCACTGTAATCCACCTCCTGGGTTTCCTTCCTACTCGTGGGAAGAGCCACTGCCGCACTCAGCACAAAGGCTGAAATTAAGAGCAACAGACCAGATCGACGCATTGCTAAAATCCCTGTTGTATTCTGGAAAACTCCTTTTTACTGGCTTCCGCTTGCTGGTGCTTTTACTTAGATTGACTTTTTCGGACTGATTCTGACCAGTTGCACACGCTACCCGAGAAACCTCAACAATATATGTTACTATCGCATCCGTGGCGATTATGTGATTAATGACTCAAATTTAATTGAGTCGGGTAGATAACGGGCATATCAGCTGCTCGCAGTCTCCTTAAATTGACACGTAATTCAAAACTGGACTCGATTGGATTCGATCAAGTTCAATTTATTATTATAATATAATTTTTAAAGAATAATAACATACATACCAAATATATATATATGTATATATATAATCTACGTTCGTCCCACCAAATTTATGTTGCAAAATGCAAGATATCCGATTGGGACAAATCTTTATTGTTTGTTTATTGTTCAAAACTTTATTGTTTGTCTTTGGCTAGAATTTTGACCTCGTCAGCTAGTTGCGGTGGCTTACATCGCTTCTTTAAATGGGAGCCCATTTTATCTTTTTATCTAATTTTAATATTCTTGTCAATGATCCTATAAAAAATGAATTCTATCAGCCCAAGACAAACAATAAAGTTTTCCGATTTGTCCCAATCGGATATATTACATTTTGCAACATAAATTTGGTGGGACGAACGTACAATATCTCTGGGCTAGTCGCGTCGTTTAAGTAGCGCGTAGAACGGTCGAAAACAGTTCGTTACAACATAATTTAAAAACAAGGAAGAACGCTATAGTCGAGTACCTCGACTATCAGATACCCGTTACTCAGCTAAAGGGACCAAAGGAAAATGGAGATATGCAAGCAGCAAATGCGCCACCTACCGGCGGTAGACAGATTTAAGCGTTGTGGGCGTTAGAGTGGGCGTGGCAAAGTTTTTTTTAAATCAATCGATAGGTATTGACGAGACCAATACATTTCAGTTTAAATTTTTTATCTACCATGAAAATTGTGGGCGCCACAGACTTGGGCGGTTTGTGGGCGTTGGAGTGGGCGTGGCATATTCGCATAATAAACTTGCGCTGCGCTCAAGCCTACGGAATCTAAATCTGAAATCTCGTTTCTCTATCTTTGATATTTTCCGAGATATCCGCGTTCATATTTACGATTTTTTGAAGTTTGTGGGCGGTTTGTGGGCGTTAAAGTGGGCGTGGCAAACTTTTTTTAAGTCAGTCGGTAGGTATTGATGAGAACAATACATTTCAGTTAAAATTTTTGTTCTAGCATCAAAACTGTAGGAGCCACAGTTTTGGGCGGTTTGTGGGCGTTAGAGTGGGCGTGGCACTCTTTTGAAACAAACTTGCGCTGCGCAGGAATCTCAGGAATCTGCATGCCTAATCCCAGTATTGTAGCTCTTATAGTTTCTAAGATCTCAGCGTTCATACGGACAGACGGACAGACGGACAGACGGACAGACGGACAGACGGACAGACGGACAGACGGACAGACGGACAGACGGACAGACGGACATGGCTAGATCGACTCGGCTAGTGATCCTGATCAAGAATATATATACTTTATGGGGTCGGAAACGCTTCCTTCTGCCTGTTACATACTTTCCGACGAATCTAGTATACCCTTTTACTCTACGAGTAACGGGTATAACAAGGAAGAACACTATAGTCGAGTACCTCGACTAGCAGATACCCGTTACTCAGCTAAAGGGACCAAAGGAAAATGGAGATATGCAAGCAGCAAATGCGCCACCTACCGGCGGTAGACAGATTTAAGCGTTGTGGGCGTTAGAGTGGGCGTGGCAAAGTTTTTTTTAAATCAATCGATAGGTATTGACGAGACCAATACATTTCAGTAACAATTTTTTATCTAGCGTGAAAATTGTGGGCGCCACAGATTTGGGCGGTTTGTGGGCGTTAGAGTGGGCGTGGCATATTCGCGTAGCAAACTTGCGCTGCGCTCAAGCCTACGAAATCTAAATCTGGAATCCCGTTTCTCTATCTTTGATATTTTCTGAGATATCCGCGTTCATATTTACGATTTTTTGAAGTTTGTGGGCGGTTTGTGGGCGTTAAAGTGGGCGTGGCAAACTTTTTTTTAGGTCAATCGGTAGGTATTGATGAGAACAATACATTTCAGTTAAAATTTTTGTTCTAGCATAAAAACTGTAGGAGCCACAGTTTTGGGCGGTTTGTGGGCGTTAGAGTGGGCGTGGCACTCTTCTGAAACAAACTTGCGCTGCGCAGGAATCTCAGGAATCTGCATGCCTAATCCCAGTATTGTAGCTCTTATAGTTTCCGAGATCTCAGCGTTCATACGGACAGACGGACAGACGGACATGGCTAGATCGACTCGGCTAGTTATCCTGATCAAGAATATATATACTTTATGGGGTCGAAAACGCTTTAACTAATTCTGGGAATGGAGGTCCCACGTCAAAATTTGTATCCTTGTTGAAGGATTATGTTTAGAATTTATACTAATTTTGTATACAAATTAAAAATTTCGATTTTTAGAAAACCGCGACTGAATTTTTTTTTTTAAGTTTGGAGTATAAGTTGCTGTTATGGGAGTTATTTTTATCTGAAAGGTTGGAAAAAAAGAATAATTAAGGAGAATTTTGTTTTCTTTTTTACACCATGTAATTTAAAGTTATACACAATCTTAACAAAAACAAGAAAGGAAGTTAGCTTCGGCAAGCCGAGGCTTATATACCCATGCAGCTATATTTATTAAATTTAAAAACACAAAATATGATAAAAATCGAAATTCAGAACTAATTAAAAAATGTTATTTCCAAGCGTTGGAGGTTATACATATGTTGAAAAACACCGAATCTATAATTTGTTTCCTATTATTTTTCCACCAATTTTCCGATCGTTCCTATGGCAGCTATATGATATAGTCGTCCAATTTCGATAAAATTTAATTCAAAATTCAAAACTAATTAGGAGGTTATAAGTTAAAAAACACCAAAGATATAGTTAAAAAAAAATTTTTTTTAGATTATTCCTATGGGACCTATAAGATATATTTGTCCGATCCGGCTGGTTCCGACTTATATACTACCTGCAAAGGATTTAAGACTTTTGGGAAAGTTTCAGCCCGATAGCTTTAAAACTGAGAGACTAGTTTGCGTAGAAACGGACGGACATGGCTAGATCGACTCGTCTAGTGATGCTGATCAAGAATATATATACTTTATGGGGTCGGAAACGTCTCCTTCACTGCGTTGCAAATTTCTGACTGAAATCATTATACCCTCTGCAAGGGTATAAAAAGGCATCGCCATATCTTTGCTTCTGTCAAATGGAGAACATTTTAAAAAACTTTTTAAAATCCTATATAAATGGTATAATGTCGTGATGAAAATATGAAACCGTTTTGAGACCATAATGAAAATCTCGACAACAATCCTTATGACAAGTGAGGTAAATTCAAATTCAGTCGTTTTTTAAAAAGTATTAAATGCACATTTTAAATCTCAAAGTACTCATCTTATCTAAAGGAAGTCTGATTCGTTTCCATGAGTGCTTTCAGGAGGGGAAATCCAAACTGCGGTAACACTCCAAAACCCTTAAATGTTGCACAGTGATATCTTATAGGTATTGATGTATAGTACGTATTACTGAGCTCCACGAAGTTAAATTGTAACCAACTCAAAGACTTAGAATTTTATTTTATATACTTTTCTTTTATTTGATTATGATTAACCAATTTAAAGACTTAAAGTTTAATCTACTTATTTTCTTTTCTCTATGGCTTATAATTTACATGCCATCTCGCAAAGTATCTTCAAATCTTCCTTATCGCCGTGACGTTTTTGCAATACCGAGCATAGAACGCAAATTTCTTCTTTGGTCATCGCACCTTTATAATTGTTTCTGGAGTCCTCAGGTTCCCATTTCAGAGCACCTGCCGTACTCAGCACGAGTACTGAGATTAAGAGCAATAACATTGGTAGTTTCATTTATTGAAATCGAATTTCCTGGCAGAAATATGTATAAGACCTTGCCCTATCGGCGGTTCTTTTGGAACTAAATAAACTCTCAATATTTAATAGTCGTTCAGCAGCTTTATCTGAAATTTACATGTAAAAGGCAACATACATACGAATATAATTTTTTCCAGATAACGAAACAAAACATATACATTTTTAAGCTGTTACTCATTCACAAGTCGCAGTACCCTGAAATTTTGAAATATATAACTGATAAGGAAAGAATGAAAGAACAAGCCTATGTTTTTTTCAGCTTTTTTCGTGTTTATTTAAATTCATTAGGCTTAGAGAAATTATTCCGCATACGTGGCCTCGTTGGCCTCCTTGGAGCTGACCTCCATGACCTCGCACCCCTGGGCGTAGTCCTCGATGCTAGTGTTATCCTTGCTGTTTAAGATCTTTAGAATATCCGCTGTAGCCCGTGCCATCTCCTCCTCCAGCTCCTTCCCGGCCTGGTAATCCACTTCCGACTCCTCGCTGGTTATTTTATACTTTTGCTGATCCTTGTCGGCAGCTTCGCGCCTTCTTCTAGGTTCCCGTCCGTCACAAAATACTTCTTTCACCCACAAATAGTGTATATAGAGATCAGGTCTTTTAACGCTATTTTCCTCCAGTCTGTGACAAAAGTTTTCGTAGTTGCGCTCCACGAAGTCTATGGTTACAGGATCACTTAGGTCACTTTTGTCACTCAGGTCAATTGTTAAAATTTCCTGCAAGTCCTTGGATATCAGGTCACTTAGCAGATCCATTTCCATATTCGGACGTCTTGTTACAATTTCCCTTCGTTTCCTGGCGGGGGGCTCAGTTGTAGTTTCATCTGCATGGACGGCGGTTCCAGTTGTTAACTTCTCCTCGGATGAGGAACTTCCCGAGCTGTTCGCCTTGTCCTTGGCATCTTTCTTGTTTTCTTCGGAGGAGCTCGAATCCTTGGCAGATCGCTTGACGGCATGATTTCCGCTGCTGTAGTCCAGGTCCTGCAGTTCGCCGCTGTTTTCGCTTTCCACCAGCATCTTTTCCAGCCAATCCTCCTCGGATCTGGACAGACCTGTGGGCAGAGCCACTGCAGCGCAGAGCAGGATGGCGAAAATACCCAGCAGCAACACTGATCGCTGCATTGACTATTCTTTTTTAAGTCCTTGTAAAGTTAAACCTTTCTGTGATCCTCTGGCACACTTTGCGCCTAGACTGACTTTTTCAAACTGAATATGACCGATGGCGAAGATTTTAGAAGAAACCTCAAAATGATCGTTTCCACAAATACTGCGATTTTGTGATTACGGGCCCAGATGTAATTAAAGCCTCCATCAAACGCAATTTGTGTGTATATATCGCATATAGATTGCACATAACACTCTCTCAGCATCCGCCGCACTGCGCAATTTCCGAGCTTGTGCCAATTGCGAGTCCAGCATTCCAGACTCGAGTTGCATAATTCATGACAACAAATTGAGGGGCTGTGGGATGCGTTGCACCATCAGGCTGCCAAAGCAAAGCGGGCGAAATCAGGCTGATAAGCCCACGGATCACCAGAGATCAACCCCGACGCGCAATTTGTAATTATTGACGCTCCCTGAAAGCGGAGGAACAAATATGAAATTACGTTCGCACAGTAAAAAAAAAAAGTAGCAATTTATCATTTATTTGTACTAATTAGGTTGGTGAAATAGTCTCTCAGTGCTAACGCTGGCGAGATTAAAACTTCCGAAAATCCTTCTTCTACAGCAGGTGGCACATACATCGGATAACTTTATCCTCTATCCTAACTTAAGGAGCCCTACGGGAAAGGTCGGGAACATAATTGAAAAAATGCTTGAAGAAGTAGATTTCGGAATATCAAATTAAACCAAAAAAATAAAATGCTTTTGATCCTTTTCTCTTCTACTCTGGGTTATTTCATTTTTTGAAATATCAAATTTTTTTATATCAAAATCCAGACGACTATTTGATAAAGCTGTCTTAGGAACAATCGCTATAATCATATTCGAATCTGTCGAATATATACCATTAGTACAGTATCTGTTATGAAAGTGTGATTTAAAAAGCATACAGTTTTAGTTGCAAGGGTATATAAACTTCGGCTTTTCGAATCCTTCTGGTTTTTACTTTTATTGATCAAAAAATTTAAGATTAGTTAAAATCATAATAGTTGACCAAAGAAATTTGAACCTCGAACCCAAGTTTTAATTTTAAAAAAAAGTCAATAATTAATTTTTACAGTTCCATGTAAAAGCAAAGTTCAAAAAGGTTGCAAATTAGTTTGCTTTGACTTACATCTTCACCCAGATCTGTTTTTAGAAGTCGGCTGGTATAAATGCCTTATCAGCAAATAATTATTTCGCAAACAATGTTTTTCATATGAAAGCACTGACTCACTTTGTTATTTAGAAATATTGCGCTGCTGTTGAATAGCTATAATTCGTTTTTTTAATTAAAGAATAAATACTATTTAAAGTCAAAAAAACTGATTAAATTTGTTGACAAGTTCTAATTTATTGCAAGACGGCAGATAAGATACATAGCAAAAAAATCGAATAATTAGTAAAATATTATATTTTAACATACATTCCCCTTTAAATTGTAATTAATTAAAAGTAATTTTTCTTATTATAAATTGCCTCTTTCTTTTGTATTTTCAGTAAACTTTATTTGAAAGTAAACTTGCCTAAATTCAGAGACTTAAATTGTAAGAGGCTTTCTGTTTCTCTCGCTGTGTATAAGAACGCTCGTAAATTACAATTTCGCCCAACGAGCTATCGTAATTGAAGCGTTGTGGAAAGGGAAAGTCAAGTTCAAGAGTTCTCTTAAGTATCCGCCAGATACTGTAGACGCCTAAGCCGAAAATGCCACTTAATGCAGACAAACAGAGGAGCGGAAAAGAAAAGGATTCCCGGAAAGTTTCGGACGGAATGATAAATAGCAAAAGGATTCCCTCGGTTTTGGTAAGGACGTGAACCGACTGCGAAATAGGAAGCCATATGTGCCCGCTGACGAATGTCCAGGGGCAATTATTGTGACGCCGGTGTTTGCCCTACTATTAAAAGTCCATCAGAAACTTGCCTATTATTCACCTGAAGGCGTGGCAACGGCTTAAACGGCATCGAAAACAAATTTATTTAACAGCCATCAAAGGGGATTGGCCCTCTGAGTCTGTCATAAAAACGTTATTTGCCTGCTCGTCGGATCCGGCTTATTGAATATGATTCCCAGATGTCCTCCGAACATCAAAGGCAACCGGAGGGATGGGAGAAAGTCGCAGGCTCATGCATAATTTAAAGCAATTTGGCATTTTGCTGAATCAATTTCCACGCCAAGACAATCAAACGGAAAGTATTAAGACCCGAAATCCATCCAAGTGCTGCAGTGCTTCCTATGCAAATTACACTCTCCAGCACTGCAGCACTTTTATGTAAATCGCCTGGCACCTGGTGCTGCCCGAAAGGGCGGCGGGATGAAGTGAATTAAAGCACCAACATTTTGTCATATTTATTAAAAATTTATCAATGTCATAAAGTTTACCGCACTCTACGAAATAAAAAATAACCTCACGCACACAATGGGCAACGATCAATCAACTTTAAAGCCGTCGCAAGATTTACTTAGGACCTCCAATTGGACCCCAGATGGTGCTAAAGAACGAGGAGATTCGCTTTAATTTCGAGCAACGTTTAATGGGAAGTTGCAGGTAAAGTTGGGACAAGACGGTCGAAGGCTCAGATAAAAAATGCGATTTTGCAGGCATTAACTTTTAGGTGAATTAAATTGATCAATATTAAACAAATTATTAAAATATATATAGCTTAACATGTAAAATTAATACATATTATGTACAGTGTGCATGTGTACTAATTATTATATCAAGCCTAAAAGTATGCCACCTTGTACTTTTACGATATTTTTAAATCTTTTTAATCTTTTTACTGTATAGTAAAATATAGTAAAGTTAAAAAAATATCTTAATATATTTAAATTTATTAAGACAATCTATTACAATTTATTTTTCCCTTAAATCTTTTGAGTTAACTGTCAGAATCACAAACAACTCCAAAAACACAATACACCCACAAAATACACAAAAACCAAACAAAAAAACTTAAAAATTAAATAAACCATAAAAAATAATAAACTAAAAAAATACAAAAATACTCACAATGGCCGAAAACACCGAAACCGTGGAAGAAGTCTTGCAAGTCGTCGAGACCACAAATGGTGCAACAGACCAGTTGGAAGTTAACAATGCTCCAGAGTCAACGGTGGTAGCTGAGGAGATCCCTAAGCCGGAGGAGGACGTCCAACCGACAGATGGGGAACCCGTTTTACAGGAGGAGCCTGACCCAACCGCAGTTTTGGAGGCTACGGAGGAGGGCAATGAAGCTGGAATCGCCGAAGACTTAGGTAGCGAAACATCTGGACAAGATGTGGAACCAACGGCTACAGAAGCTACAGATGATCTTTCGCCAGAAGAAAGAAAGCTGAAACTGAAAAAGGAGCGAAGAGAGCGTTTAAAGGACTTGGCCAGCACCCGCTTTACGCTGTCGGAAGAACCGATCAGAACAATAAGTTTCACAGGGGAAAACATAGAAGAAATGGGGGAAATAGTGGAAGAAGAGGAAGAGAAACAAGAAGTCATGGTTAACTTTGATGAGCCCATCGATGACGAATTGGACACGGCGTCGATAGTGACAACCGATGACTCTGAAGAGGACCTATTCAAGAAAATCCAGGCCCACAGAACGGTGGACCTATTTCCGGTTGGCTTTTCAAATGCACCCGTTGATAAAACTATATTCTACAAGGATCCGAAGTATGACGATTCGGAGGATGCGATGAGCATCGCTGCCATTAGCATGATATCTATGAGAACGTTGAAGCCGGCAGACCCTGATTCCGTCCAGTTGAAGAACAACTTTCTGAGGGATTTCGATGTGCCCAGTCTGTCGGACATATCGGAGGAGCACGAACTGAGTGTGCAGTTATCGGGAGAGAAGTCCGCGATTAGCGTCCACCCTGATCAGGGCTTATTCGTCGATCCCACAGCAAACCTGAGCTCCCGCTCCAGCTCGGCATCCGAATCGTTAGTGGATTTGGACCACGAGCAGCACGATGATGAGGAGGCTCCTGACAGTCAGGACGACTCCTCCGATATCTCCGACATACCTGAATTCGCCGAACTTCCTGACACGCCTACCCCTAAACAGAAGGGCGTTACTTTGGATGATTTCAGCGCCTTAAACAAGGTGGAGTTCGCAGAACGCTTCGATGAAGAGGACGTAGGCATTTTGCATGCACGTACGGTCAAGAATGTGGTCCGTGAATTAATTCTCGATCTTATCGAGGAGACGGCCAATAAATCGGATTACCACAACCAGGAGACCGTGCTTCGGGCGAAATATGACAAGAAAAAGCTCTTGGAAGGTCTCCAAAATATACTCGATACATATATGATCGAGAAATACACCAATGAAATGATGACCAACCGGCTTACCGAATATTACAAGCGCACACGGAACGCCCGGGTCTTCGTCTCCCTCTCGGAGGAAAATGAGAAACGGTACCAAGCCCGCTATTTCCACGCACTGGCCCTGCTCGACAGTCTAAAGGAACGGGTGAACGTGGCCAAGCAGAAGCACGGCGTCCAGATGAACAGAGTGATCCTGGATCTCCACTCCGCCCAGAGCGTCGCCTCGATCACGGAGGAACGCCTGGAGCACTTGTTCCACAAATACCTCGTTCGCCCGGACTCTGACCACCTGCGCCGCCTCGTCGATCGCGAGCTGAGGCACATGTCCGTCAAGAGGAACGAGATTAGTGACAGCAGGCTGTTCCTGATCACCAGAAAACACACATTGGCCCACATAATGGATGTAAGTACAGAAAAGACAGGGGAAAGATAAACATCACTGATCCATGACGAATGGGAGCTATTGGATATAGTCGTCCGATCGGCTTACGCTTTTACTCTGATCAACTAACTAACTAACTAGCTTTTAAACTGAGCTCGCAACCCCAATCTTCCTATCAACGCATTTCAAGCCCCTCTTTAAAATAATAAATAAGACCTGCAAGTCCTTAACCTTTATCCTCTAGAAAATTACAGCTCTGGACACATTAAGTGACACCGTCAACATCAAGGACTATATATCCGTACAAAATGAAGTGTTTGCCCTCCAGAAGAAAATCGAAGGTAAGCCCTAGTTACCCACACTCTGAAATCGATGGGTCAAGCTCCTGATTCCCCAGAACGCAATCTCGACCTGAAGAAGGTGCGAACCCAATTCCTCATGGACGTTCACCTCACCCGACACAACCGGGAGAAGGCGCTGGCACTGGGGGAAAAGTTTGAGGTTCGGAAGAGCTTGCTGAAGAATGCCATCGATAAGCAGCGCCTCCTGCGCAAACGTCTCTACCTCGTGAAACTGGAGCGCATCAAGATGCGCCAGCAGACCAGGGAGCTGACCTACCAGGGCGGCATCCTGGCGATGCCATCGCTAATGTACGACTACGACCAAACTGTGGAGCGACTGAAGGAGAAGCAGGAGACTGTGGCCAAGCTCAGGGAGACCATGAAGGCACTCCAACGTCGCGTCGACCAAGTGGAAGGCAGAAGTCTGTAGAAAGTACTCACATCCGACGACTCCAATAAACACTACGATTTATCCAATAATCAAAAGGGCTGATTTTTAATGGCAACAGGTTATGCGGCAAACGTTTGGATAGTATTGGCAGATGGCTTTTATGTATTTACTTGTTGTTTAGACCAATTTCTCAATGAACTGCAAATTGGTGTATAAAAAAGTTTTCTTTACATTTTAGATAGTATGAGTTTTGTTCATATTTCTCTTCCATTCCAGGGCTTTAAAAAATTGTAGGACTTCGTTACTGTTAATTATTTAACGGTTACTTGTAGAGTGATCAGAATCACTGTCTGTCCGTCCGTATAAACGCTGAGGTCGCGGAAACTAAGAGAGCTTGAGCTTCTTGCGCTGCGCAAGTTTGTTTCAGCAGGGTGGGTATCAATACCCACCTATAAACCAAATTTTATTGAAATCGAACTAATCATTTGAAAGTAATAACAATCCAATTTTTGCCATTCAATCGAGATTGCAAAAAATCAGCTGTTTTCACTAATACGCTACCAAGCCGCTTTGGTCGCTATAGGCTATTTGGCGCTATAGGCCAGGTGGCGCTATATATAAACAAGACAGGTGGCGCTAGGTGGCGTTATAGGCTAGGCGTGTTAGTGAAAAAAGCAGAGCTGCTTTAAGCATATCTCATTCCCTCCTGCACTCCCTTAAGCTGAGTAAGGGGTGTCTGATAGTCGAAATCATAGACTATAGCGTTTTCTCTTGTTTTTTATAAAAATGGGAGGAATACATTATACAGCTGCCATAAAGAGACTAAACAAAATATGAAAAAATTTACTAATTTGTTATTTATCATTTATTCATCATATTTTCTTTTGCTCTGGGGTATAGCATTTTATAAAGTGGCAATAAATGGGAAAATAG
The DNA here is from genome assembly GCF_014743375.2 of Drosophila subpulchrella. Classification (NCBI taxonomy): domain Eukaryota; kingdom Metazoa; phylum Arthropoda; class Insecta; order Diptera; family Drosophilidae; genus Drosophila; species Drosophila subpulchrella. The sequence continues at coordinate 164,320 of NC_050611.1, read as the reverse complement.
ACAAAATGTATCTAATCTTTAACCCGACTGACAAAAACACTTTTTGTATTAGAAATGTCGCCTGGAATAAAAACAAAATTTTGAGTCTATCTACCGAACATAATTTCAAACACCTATCTTTAACACACGCTTTTATCCAACTTTTCTGGAATTTTGGTCACTCCCAGTTTTTTTTATTTGCTGGCATTTATTTGGATCCCACTAAGTCCTTCAATACTCTCATTTTCTTTGTCCAATTAAACTTAAGCTCTTTTCCTTTGATTTTAAAATAAAATAAAACGAATTGGGTATTTACAAAAAGTGCAAACCTTAACATTTAACAATAAAGAATCTTTAAAAAAAACTGTGCCATCTGGATTCAGGGGTCAAACACTAACAGAATTTGAAACCAATCACTTGGGAGTATTTCATTGATTATACTTTGTAACCCAGTGCTATCAGTCTTTTTAAATATATACATACCAGAAGAGTTTATGATTTATATTGGTTTAAATGCATAATATGGTTTTAGCTGCAAGAGTAAATGAAATTCTACTTCTTATTTGATTGGAAACCGCTAAAAAGTATAATATATTTAAAATTAGCTATTAGGCATGTAGGGTTTGGTCTTTCGATCATCTTTACTCTTTGAAATGTCTGTCAAACAAAGGTTACAATCACAAAACAAATGTACACGAGTACACAACAACTCAATACAGTAACACTAAAAAACAACAAAAAAACGGAAAGGCATATAAAATAATTATAAAAACTACAATTAAAACGAAACCATAAATAAATAAAATATATAAAGGTACATGATGGAAACTGAAGCGAGTGAAGAACCTCAAGCGGAAATGGTGCAGGAAGAGGTCCCTCAAGACAATGTCAGAGTTTTTTCTGAAGACCTTGTCGAAGTTCTATCGGTAGATAGTAGACAATCCACTTCAGTTGTCCCCGAACGAGCTTCGTCCTTTTCGAGGACAAGTGAGATGGTGATGAAGGAGATTAAAAAGGAGGAAAAGAGGTTGCTGCTGAAGGAAGCCATGGAGCGGCTGAAGGAGCGCAAGGAGGAGGAGGAAAAGGAAAAGGAGCTGGAACGCGAACGTCAGATCGAAGAAGAAAACAGGAAAAGTTTGCAGGGCAGTTTCGAGGAACAGGATGAGCAGCTGCTGTGGACCAAGCTGGAGGATGATGTCGGCAGTGACTCCGAAAGGACCTCCCGACAATCGGACTTGGACTCGTTCGGAAAGAATTTGATCGTAGCTGATGCTGAGGACGAAGACTTGATCGAACCAATCGAATCTTCCTCCGAATCCGAGTCAGAGGACCCAAAGACCCAGCGATCCAAAAGCATCAATCCCTTGCAGACGGCCGTCCAATCGCTGATGCTGGTGCCCAGTATCTCTGATATTTCGCTGTCGAGCGAGCCGGTTGTCCAACGGAAAACTGGCCGGTCTTCAAAAATAGATAAGCCTGAAAACTTTAGGGATCCCTTAGACGATGATAATGAAAGCATTACTTCCGAAGCAGCGGAGGAGGCATCCAGTAAAACGCACAGCGATTCCCGGACTGTCTTGGGCGATTCGGAGTCGCTCCAAGAGTCGTCCCTGGAGATTATAGACGACGTTCCAATAACAGAGTCCACCGAAAAGGAATCCCAAAAATACATGGACTTCGAAACCTTTTTTCCAGCCCCGGAGGCAAAGAGCGAAACGCCCGTCATCAACGTGGACAGAGAACTTAGGGTTATAGAGACGCAACAGGTTGTTCGCCAGTTCCTCAACCAATTAATAAGAAGTGTGGTCGTAATAGATCGGCCGGGAACCGACGAGTATATCCGGAACCGACTGGACAAGGAGAAGCTACTTACCGCCCTGCAGAGTGCCGTGCACGACCACATCCTGATCAACGACCTTCACAAAATGCTCGAGGAGCGGATGATCGAGTACTACCGCCGCCTCAAGAACAAGCGGCCCTTCGACAAACTGTCCCTCGCGGACGAGGCGAGCTACTGCATTCGTCATGACAACGCCTTGTCTTATTTGTCCTACGCCCAAGAGCGCCTCTCCAGCGTGAAGCAAAAATACGGAGTTCTAATGGGCACTGCCTTCTTGGACCTCTCGCACGCCATGCACATCGCCGTCAGCACGGAGGAGCACCTGGAGCAGACCATCCGACGTCTCCTGGTTCGCCCGGACGCCGAGACCGACTTCCTCAAGCGGTTTGTGGCCCGCGAGCTGCGGCTGATGGCGGAGCACCGGAACCAAGTCAGCGACACCCGACTCCTGCTCATCTCGCATAAGCACACGTTGAGCCGCATCACAGAAGTGGGTATCAGCCATTTTGTCCGCCATTTTGACCGCCATTTTAACTGACATTTTGACCGCCATTTTATCCGCAATTTTGTCAGTCTGTATTCAAGTGAACTTCTTGTCCGTAAGTTTCTTTAGAATATTTATTTACCTTATTTTCCGAAGTCTGCACTTCATTCATACGACTATAATGCACTGTGTCACGTCTTACTGTTTGATAGCCCTAATGCAACTAATTACGATAAACTTATAAATTTTCTATCTTCAGATAACTTATAAATTTCTATGTTGCTAACCATCTATGTGTGCATGTTTTTTAAACTGTCTATTGTTATATCGTCTTTTTCCATGTCCGCGATTTCGTTTACTTGCCCAAATCGGCTTTGGGCTCCGCGCGTACTGAACATAGTGCATCAACGTCCAAGAATATATTTGTAAGCCATTTCCAGTATTATTTTTTGAGCACCCCTTTTTACCACAAATTTATTGGTCAGTTTAATGTACTTTTAGTTTCTTCGAATGAGTTTAAATGCTACGGTCTCTGGCCGGGTATTTTTCTGTTGGCCCGTATTTGGTAAAACTATAACCCAATATATACATTCTTCCCCCAGCAAATAAAAGATATAGAGACCGTGTGCGATGGTGTAAGCATGAGAGACTTTATAACTGTACAAACTAAAGTGTTTGCACTAGAAAAGAAGATTGAAGGTAAGGATTTCAGAACTTTTTTCAATTCGACTAATATACTAATTTTAAACCCACCTAGAGCGAAACCTGGACCTGAAAAAGCAGCGCAACCAATACCACACGGACCTGCACTTGACCAAGCATGCTCGCGAGAAGTCCCTTGCGCTTAAAAACAAACTTTATAAGCTCGAAGACGAGCTGCTCGAAAAGAACGAGGTTAAACACCGATTGAAGACTCAGCTCTGTCACGCGAAGGTGGTGCATAAAAAGATACGGGGCCAGATGAATGATCTGGCCTTCCAGGGAGGTCTCCTGTCGTTGCCCGCCTTGATGTACGACTACGATCGAACGGTGGCTTACATTCGGGAGAAAGAGGAAAGTGTCTCCAGTCTGAGGGAAACCCTGAAATCCATTTCAAACCGACTCCAATCTGTGATGGAAAGCGAACGAGCTACGAAGAGTATAATATTCTGAAAGGTTATCTACGCTTTTCAACCAAATACATTTTTATACAAAAATAATTCAGCATTTGTCATTCCTAAATAATATAAACAACAGGGTTAAGTGGTTAAGAGAATATCTCAAGACTTCCTACTCATAAGTGTATGCATCAATAATAACCCTGAATCGGTACAGAAAATCTCTTGATGAACCATTATAAGAAAATATATTTCCCCCACAATTTCAGTGTCAAGTTTGTTATTTATTTGCCTGTTTTTATTTGTTCCTACTATATGTTGAACAAAAACAAGCCAAGGGGAAATACCGTTTGGTTGTTTTCATTTATATTTCAAGCGACCAATTGTTGGAAAATTTGAAAGTCTTAAAATAGGAATTCGGAATTTGGCACGCTTTATTCTTAGTCATCCTTCTTGAGTACTGTTTGAGTTGGAAATATTTTAGTACGCTTCAATTAGCCAGAACTAATAATAGTGAGAACAACTTCTGACTAAATAAATAAAAAAAATTATTTTGGGAATGAAATGCATTAATTGGAAGCTGGAAATATTTCGTTGGGGACACACTTTTGAGAAGTTACATATTTCTGCATTATGAATTCACAGAAATAAAATGTAGGTTTCGAGATTGTTCCAAACAAGCTATTTTCTAGCATAAGGGGAAAAACCATTAACAGGACCCTCTGACAGACTATAATAAATTAAGAAATTAGAAAAGTGCCAGCTGAAGGCGTGAAATATTCTGAGCTATCTGGCTTTTCTCATTTTTGGCACCATCATAGTTGCACCTGCAATACATATTTGTCTGTGTGATTTAGAGTGAACAATTTCACGCCTCGGACAGGTGAGTTTCGGCATTCGTTTGGGGCGAATTCCTGTCCTTACATATAGACGATGTATAGATGCCCATCTTGATGTTAACTCTGCCCATCGCTGGTGCTCTGACCTCGCCACGCTTCAGCGGAATTTTTCACATCGCACACACTCATCGGAGTGTGTTTACGTTTGCTTTATAACGTTGATACGATGATATATATATCTATACGTATGGAATTCATTTTTAGAACGCACCATAGGCAGAAAAATAAAGTCTCTACACCCACACAAAAATCAACAGCAAGAACGTAGAGAGCTCAAGGTTATAGAGGTGATCGGAAAGTCGCAAACTGGGATTTTTGAATTACTTTATTGTACTCATAAATAGATTAACTTAGGCGTATACTTAATTAAAGGCGACAAGCCTTTGCTTTGCTTCTGTGTGTAGTTTTGTGTGAGTGTTTTGGTGTTGAGTTTTGCTTTGGTGAGGAATATCTTTGTGTTTATGTTTCATCATACAAAATATATGGGTAGTTCACTTAGCATATGTGTAGAAAAGGGTTGGCGTCCAGTCCCGGACAGCTTACTTGCCGAGCAGGATCTTGCGGCCGGCGCCGAGGTTCTGGCCAGCCTGGGTGGCTCCCTTGTTGGAACCGGCCTGCAGACCCACGATGGTCTGGCCGGCCTTCAGCTGCTCCTCGGTGAAGTCGCGCTTGCACTCGTCGGCGGGCTTGGGGCCCAGGAAGGGACCCTTGAAGTCGGCGTGCTTGTAGGTCTGCAAAGGTCCAAGGTCCAAGAGTTAGACGGGAACAGGTAGATTCAATACGATATCAAACTTACGGCACGGCCCAGGGCGAAGATGGTGTTGGTCACGTTGGCAATGTCCTTCTTCTCGTACAGATCGACGGTCTGGAAGACATCGATATCGGCCACACCGTACTCCTTCAGGGCCTTCTGGAAGTTGTTGATGTTCTCCATGAACTTGAACTGGCCGCCCGAGGAGTTGACCTTGGGCACGGCGTTGGGCGACAGCACGTTGATCAGCTTGCACAGCACCTGGCCGTCCTTGAGCACATCCTCGTAGGCCTGGCCGGCGGGGAACTTCTCAGAGATGATGGCCTCGATCCACTCCTGGGCCTCCTTGTCCATCTCGGGATTGCGCTTGCCGGCAATCTAGGTGGGTCAAATAAAAACAAATAAAATTTTAGGCACATCGCACAAAAATCGTCCTTAGCTTTCACATTTTATCACTTTTTTGTGGTATATTTTAAGGATCTTCTTTTTTTTCACTGATCAAGTATTCACCTTGGCACGAACGGCACGCTCAAGAGACATGTTTGGTTTTTGGTTTTGGGTTCGGGTTCTGTGGGATCTTCACTAAAGCTCTGACAAGCTAACACTGATGCCGGCCAACGGGGCGTATGCGGCTTTTAAAGCGCGAGAGAGCGTTCTCCGACGGATTCGTTCAAGAATTTTCCAAAAATATATCCGAATTCGGAGTCGAGTGTGTGAAAATTGCGAGGCGTGGGCGTTCTATATATTCGAAGCGCGGACCATGCCCGCCTCCCTCTAATGAGTCGTGCGTTATAAAATTAGATCATCATCGGCCGAGAAAAAGGAAAAATCCAAAGCAGCAGCCACAACGAATGCCTAATAATTTTCACACATTACCAATCGATGGAAATGTGTCTGTGTACCTTGTGCTCTTCAAAATGCGCTGCTCATTTGCATGTTAGCCGCATTTTTTCGGACTTGACCAGGCCAGCAAGCTGCTGTCCTGCTGTCATTTTGAACTCATTTTTGGCGCCTGCATTCGTTGCTCGTAGTTTCCACCGGCATGCATTGGGTCATAATTAAAAGTGGCAGCCATTTGGTTCCCATCGAAAGACACATCCTCCAGAGCTGACAGGGGAATAGAACATACTCAAAAATATTAACATTTAGTTTTCAAAAGCAATTTTGTTTTTAAACTTCTCGAGTAACTTCATGTTTATTAAAAATGTTTCTTTATTTCATTATTTTTTGTTTTGAAAGCATTTTTTATAAAACGGCGTGTACGCCCCAAAATTTATCTAACTCAATAATAACTTAAAAATAAGATACATTTTTTTCCAAAATTAATAAACACATTTTATTCAAGATTTCATTTTTACTTCGGTTATTGTTTGTTGTCCACTCAAGGTCTGGTTTAAAGCCCTGAAGGAATATAATCAAAACAGCGCTTGGATGTCCAAACAATTTTCTGATTTGATTAGTTAGAATCAAATATTTTCAGTTCTGTTTGGATAGTATTTTTTGGATTTAGTTTTTTGTTGTTTTGGATTTGGTTAAAGCAGGTATCAGTTTGAGTAAACTAGAAATTTATCCAAATCTTACTGCTTGGCGAAGTTTTAAATAACTGAATAACAACTGATTATAACTAAACTGGCATGGGAACTGGCTTACTTAAACTCATTCATTTAATTTCTTTTGAGTTTAGTTAAAATTGTAACTGAAAATCATTTCACTCAAACTGAAATATCCAACTCGTTTGGGTTTGAAGTAAGTCGAGTTTTTGTGGTTTAAAAAACAGATCAGTTTACTCATACAGGGCTCAAACTTCAAGGGCTGAATTCCAATCTCTGGAATCATATAACAAAACGCAGTTGTTTGATTCCAAATACATTTTGGGCCTGCATCGGAGTCAGTTTTTAGGGAATTTTTATTTCGCGACAAATAACACGAAAAACGTTCATACAAAGCATTTCTGATGGTATTTTTTTTAAACCTTTGAAGAGATTAAAAGATTTTTGGATTGCGTTAGTTTTTGTAAGCTTAATCAAAAAAAACCCAAATTAAATAACCAATTAATTAATTAATAATCGTTATAGCTGAAGTAAACCGGTTATGATTAATCGTTATATTGAAAGGCCTTTAATTAAAAAAATATTAAATCAAACATTGATCCTAATGAATTAATGGAAAAATTATTTTCGACATACTCATAAATCCTATTAAGACTCGCCTCTGCATTTAACCCATAAAATCAGCAATGTATTGCAATTATAATCTGTTAATACATATAAAATCAGATTACCAATCCCCACAGCAAAAGAGAACCATTTACAAGCATTGTAAAACACAAGGCCAGCGATTATTTTATGACCAGACAATTAACTTGAATTATGCGCCTTGTGTTATTGAATAGCACTTTGTTAGAGGACATCACCCAAACATTCTTCCAAATTTCGACGAGAGGGCAAAAAAGTGAAGAGGACAAGTCAAGGCGAATTGGAACGGCCAAAGTTCGCGTCCCCCTAACAAAAATGAATATTTTATAAATTCAGTCGGAGAAAACCAAACAAACAAATCGGCCAAAGCGCCATCTATTTCGGGAGGGGAATATCTTCTGCTAGAGCGGATACAATTTCGATAACACGCGAAAGGCCCCGGCATACACGTAAAAGGCTCGACGGATTTGTGCTATGGGTAGCGCGACTATTTCTAAATTCTCAGTTCCGAACAGGTGGAACAGAAATAGTTGAGATTTTCCAGGCTTTTCTGGTTTTTCTCTCAAAACAGATGGCGTGTTCGTTTATTTTTACCGCCTGCTTGGCCCGCGGCACTTCGACGGGCCGTCGTCTTTTTATTTTAATTAACAAATACTCGCGGATTGAAGTAAACCGCAATGGCTGCCATTTAAGTGAATTAAATTTGCCCTAGGCCGGGTTTTGACTATTGTCTTCACAAAAATTTAATTAATGCCCCGCAGATGTGCGCCATTTTTCATGGCAATTAAATTATTGTAATTGCATTCGCCGAGGGGTGGGCAAAAACTCGGAGCTGTAAGTGAAAGAATCAAATTCAATTACGGTATGGCACTCTCGAGGATTCGAAAAGCTCAGACGCCCAGTTGGATTGCAATTCAAACAAACGGCTGATTAAATGTTTATCCGGACCCTTGGGTCCTTGGCTCATGCATCCTCGTCAGCCGGCGTCGTTTTGGCCAAATTGCACAAAGGACATGGGACACACACACATGTGCGGCCGGGAAAATTAGATTCGAGTGTGCAAACATCCTGGCGGGAAACCATTTCCAGGCGCTAAGTTAGCCGGGATTATTTCCCCATAAATCAGCATAAAAACTCAACAAAGGCCAAGTCCTGCGTCCTAAATGGCCAGCCTACAATGGTCCAAAAACGGCAGCGCATATCCGAAGTGAAGTCAAGCGAAAATGAGGTCGCTGGGCAGGGAATGGGTTTTCCCCTATAGGGGAAAGCGGAGGGGCAAAGGTCCCGCCTTGGGGCAGCAACCACTTGCTGGCATTTGTGCCGCTTCCGCTGGCTTACAGTGGAGCTGGGCGGAAACGGAAATTGAGTCAAGCGTTTGAGTTTGCAGACTGCAATTTCACTTACAAACAAACAGAAAACAGCATCGACTCGATCTGAGCAGATACTGAATTCGTGCCGCATCGCCAGTGAGCTGGCCGCCCCAGAATAGACCCATTATTTATTTAAGCTCAACGTTTAATTGGAAAATCATGCCCAATGTCGTCATCCCGTTAACGAAAATAAACACTCTATTCGCCGCGGTCATGGCACAGAATAGTTATTTATAAGTTTCCCATAATTTCTCTAGACGTTTTCCCGCTCCTTGCGACAAAAGCAATTAAATAAATTTCGTATTTTCACATTGTCGTCGAAGAAACATTGGTCGCACAATGCTGAGAGAAGATATACGTTGAATTTTTACCTTCTGCCAATATCGCGGTCCTCACAACTCGACCGAACAAAACCAAAACCCAAAGGGGGAAGAGCTTTGGTGCTACTTTTGACTAACCTTTGCATTAATTTACATTTATTTATTGACTTGATCCCTACACTTTTGCAGAAGGAGCATTGCGAGATTTAAGTATCTCATTCAAATAAACTGGGATATACAGGTAGCCACATTACGGGGGGTTGATTTGGGGATTCTATGGAGAGAACGTAATCTTTAAAGGATTTTTAGCAATATTGTATTACTAAATTTGAGACCCCTATTTTTTTGCTTACAATTTTAATATTAATGTGTTGTCTTCTATGATATTTTTTCCCCAAAATCAGTACTTTTAATAGGGTTTGGGGGGTCTTAGACCATAAGTTTAAAAGTCACTATGTGTCACTTTTCTCGGACCCATACTATTCGAACCGCCCTAAAATAAATATTAGATAAATTTAATATAGAAATTCAGTTAAGTTTTTTCCTAGACTGTATCTATAAACTATAACATTTCTTATTATATTTGTATTAAGACTTCAGACTTAATAAAAATGTTATAGTCCAGAGAGTATTGCCGATTCCCCTTGAAAGGAAGTTTCCCTTTTGTTCCAAACTTGCTTCAGCAATAATTGCTGATACAAAATCTTTTGAACTTTTTGTTTGTTGGTTGTCAGATGTTTGTTTGTTCTGTTCTCTTGTGTTCTGTTGGCTTTCACCCAATACTTATCATTCGACCGAACGGTCTTCGGCAAATCTTGACACGAGGGCCCCGACAAATGATGCTGGCGGTGTGGGCGTGACCCAGCCTCCGCCCCGGAAAACGTAAAAAAGGTTAATTAGAAATTCAGCAGGACCGCAACCACGAAGCCTAGCACTTAACCACAACAAAAAGGTCTGCCCCGCAGATGGCCAAGAATATGAAAGGTGAAAATAATATAATAGAAATTTATATGTGCGTTGGCGGTAAGTTGGGCGGCAAAGTAAGAGCTGGAAATGGGACTGGACTTTCGACGAGTGAGCGGCCAGCATTTTTAATCAATAATTCGACTGTGACTTCAGTTTATGGCCAACTCGGCAGTGGCCAAGGGCGAGATGTCTGACCCAAAATAAAATCAGCAATCATTGCCCCAAGTAGTAATCGAAGAGCTAAACCCGAAATCGCTTGTCCCAGTGGCCGAATGCGAAAACTTTTTCAATATTTCAGCATCACGCACCGCCGACTTCTGGTCTCGGAATGCCCCGAATGGGGAATCGGCACTGCGGAATGGCCGGGCCTAATTGAATTTCCTGGCTAACACTTTAAAGCTGGCTGCTAGGCTACTTACTAGGACCGTGTAATGAGGTTTCATCCCCTGCCCCGCCTCGCAAAACTTTCCATTTTGACAAATTGACTGGCAGGGCTGAGGGCGGACTTCAAAGCAGCATTTTCACTAAATCAATTTGCACAAAGTATTCTTCGACAGCATTAGGCTCAAGGAGTTCTGGACCCTCCCGCCCTCGTTCCGAAAAAAGTTTGGAACAAAAGTTGTCGTCTGTCACCCGTAACTCGATTTGCAACTGGCAATGTGTGCCGCATTAGGGTTCTATCATGGCTGGGCTCCAATTTTTAACAGCTATGCTAATTTGAAGCCATTATGCGCCTAATTATGGTGATTTCCATTGCCAGGGAGTGTGTGAACACATAGGGCACCTAAGAGAGGTATCTACATATGTATCTGAAACAGGTGCTTAAAAATATAAAAGCACAGATAATTATATTGCTTACTAAGATAAAATTAAATATTTGTGACTGCATTCATCATTTCAAGTCAAAACCGTATTGAGTGAAAATAATAGTATTAAAAATTCAGTTTTTGAGTACTTTATTTTCTTTTCAATGGTTTCACGCAACATTTAATGTTGTCCCACCATTTTTGTTATGTTATTCTACATCTGTTGCAAGCCAAAAAAAGATCGTCCGCTTATAGGCAAAAATAAATTGTTATTTCCATGTTTTTCCCATTGTTTTTCTATCTGTGTTTACTGTGGCTAATTTATGCAGGTTGAAAAGTCCCTACCCTTTCACTTTTAATTATTTATTTTAGCATCATAACAACAATAATAATGATTTAAATTAAATTGCCTTTCCGCGAAGTATATACAGTAAATTTACTTTTAAATATCAATTCGATTTCGCGAGGCTGGGACATGTCCCAGTGGGTGGCATTGCATCATCATCGTCCGGCGCTGGAATGGCCCATAAATAAAGTCGCCTGTATGGGGCAACGTGGCCTTTAATCGAATTCATAGCAACATGCAAATACAGACAAAAAATTTATAGAAAAAATTCAGAATATACAGAATCGACGCAGTTAATGCTCTTAAGATGGAAAAGTTTTTCCTTTCACAAAGTCCTGAACGGGTTAAAAATATATAAATTCAAAATTCTGATCAAATTCATTGAATTAAATAAAAGTTATTATAAATATGAATTTTTTTAAGTCTAAGTTCTCTTCGTGTTTTTTTTTTATATTTGTATGTACATATATACAGTTAATGCTCTTAAGATGAAAAAGTTTTTTCCCTTATACAGACGGCTTAAAAGGACTAAAAATATTTAAATTCTTAAATCGGTTCAAATTTAACAAATTAAATAATAGTTATTATTATCAATAAAATGGAAATTTTTCGAAGTCGCTTAGATTTTTTTAATTTATGACCTGAAAAGAATTTAATTAAATACTTTAGGGGTTACTTAATGTACTATACCTGCTTTTAAATGAAAAAAATTTGTCAAATATCTTACGTGAGATATTTAAATCTGTTCAGATTCTGGAACCCTCCCGCCTTTACAAATGGTTATTTGCGACGCTCTGTCCCAGGTAAACTGGCAAGTTGATGCAAATCCCCTGACAAAGTTGCTAATCTCTGCGGCAGAAGAGTGTTGCGAAACTTAAGTTAAATAATTCAGCTGTATGTATCTGGGACCCAGATGCGCTTTTGGATGGCCGTTGACAGAAAGCTAAAACGTCCCAGCGACCATGACAAAAAAATCTCTGTACAAGCACTAGCAACGTGAAGGGCAGATAAATGTTGAGACAACGCCGGCGAAATTGAAAAACTTGCAGGGCGCAAAGTTTGCCGCGTGCCTCGGGAATATGTTGCTGGGGCACCCACAAAAAGCAATGGGAATCGCTGCACTTCCCCGACAGTTGGCAGTTGAGAAGTCGGGCCAAAGGAGCAGAAATCCGATGAAAGGACCAGGTGCACGTAGTCACCAAGTTGTAAAGATGGATGCGGATGCGGATGGGGAGCGTGATGCGTGCGTTAAACTTTGTTCGAGTTGGCTGACCAGGATCGAGTTACTGGCTCCTCGAGCTTCGAGCGGAGCAATTAGCGGCTGGCCCCCAAAGAGGATTACCCCGCTCAACTGGAGGGCACTCGATACGGCTATTAGGCCTGACAAGCTGTCATTAGGGCACAAACGTCCAGAGCAGTCAAATATTTGCCAACATTTTTGGAGTAAACAAGGGTCATACGCGTATATGCTAATGAGCAGGTTTAAGGGTCGCGGCCAAGCGCTAAATTGCTTTGAAATTGGCATACACATGTATTCCTCCCCCACAGCAAACATCAATTTGCAGCGAAAGGTCTGTAGCCTGCACCCACAAATATTCAAAATTCGGGGAAATTATAAAGGGTTAGGTATACTTTTATATTTTTAGGGGTGCGTGGCCATTTTCAAAAAAATGTCGTATTGTCTTTAGCAGAAAAGTGGAATGAAACCAAAAAATTTGTCATTTAATTAATTATTTTTTAAAACATTTGGATATTGTAACGTTTCCCACTATTTTAGAAATATAAGAACTGTATTGCGTATTTTTACATTAGTTGATGCCTTGAAAATTACAAATCTGAATGTATATTTGTAGTTTGAAATATTTTGATTCGCAATTTTAATTAACTTGCTCTCTTCTCTGTGGGTATATTAATGGATTTATTATTGTACATATATGCACATTATCTTGATTTAAAATATTGCAAACAGTATTTGTATTTCATTTCACATAATGTTTATATTTATACCAGAAGCATTTTACTCATCCGCTTACTGTTTGTAATGCAGCAACTGAATTTACAGATCTAAATGAAAATATTCGAATTTAAAGATCGAGCTATGTGCTTGCCTATTTTGGAGATTCCACTGTGAGCCCTTCGCCTGCAGTGCAAACAGGAAGTTAAGCCGACCCGAAGTCAAATTAAACACGGATCTTAATAACCATCCGGAGCTACTCCCCTTCCTCGCGGGCGGTGGAGGATGGGGACGGGAACTGGAAGCCCCCGACGGTCTCCATCGTTCGACGCAGCTTCTCCAGTCCGCTGCAGTTCGCCTCGTAGGCAGCCAGCTGCTGCATCGCGGTGAACCAGCGCCGCAGACGTGGGAACTGCGACAGGGGAAACATGAGATTGACGGTGCTCAATGTGGTCACGATGGATAAGTCGGCGAGCGTCAGCTGAAACCGCAGCGACAAAGGTGAAATTCTAAACTTAATTGAACCGCCACTCCGACAGGCAATCGCAATCAGATGAGGTGGTTCTTACCTGTCGCCCGGCCATGAAATCGCTGTTTTCCAGGTAGCGCTCCATGATGATAAACGCCTCGGTCAGTTTGCGTTCATGGTGAGCCACGTCCACCTGGGCGAATCCCTGGCGGACAATCGCGGACTGCGGAACATGTACATATGTAGACCAGAAAAGTAATTAATAAATGTAGTGTCTAAAGTTGGTTAACAGCCCACCATGAAATCACTGTCACGGCGGAACAGAAAGGAGCACTCGAAGAGCAGGAGGTTCAGGACCTTCATACGTTCTCCATGCTCCTGGGGCCACAGGCTTCCGCCTTTGTCGTACTTTTCCGCCAGGTGAATGAGTATGGCATGGCTGTCGGTCAGCACCAGGTCGCCGTGCACCAAAGTGGGAACACTGTGCAGGGGGTTCAACTAAAAGCATGCAATTCAAAATATAATTTTGTATATATTATTATTTATTTTTATTAAAAATCGTACCCTATACATTCCCCAAAAATTCAAATGCTCACTCCTCATAAATTAAACCGCATAAATTAGCCTCACTCACCTCCAAGAAATCTTTCTGGAATTGCTCGCCCTTGAAAAGATCGACAAACCTTAGCTCTACCTCGATATCCAGAAGTTTGATTAGCATAAGGCAACTGCGTACAGGCGGACTGCGATTGTCGTAATACAAAATCGGCCTGGGTTGAGACATCTCAGAAAGATCAGGTAGGAAAACCGACATACGATCGCCTTGAAAGCCGATCAGAAACTAAATCGGATTGCGTGGCCGTCTTGAGACAGAAAAGGCTTTCCAAATATATATATAGTGAAATAAAACTGATAATTTTTATGTTATGTTTAATGCAACAAATACGTATTATACGTGTAACTTCGTTTCCGAGAATATATGTTTTTTAACTTGATTAAAAGAAGATAAGATAGACATTTCAAATCTAGCGCTTACTTTATTTGCAGTAGCCCTGATATAGTGCTGTGTAGCGGGTAACGACCACTGTTAACCTCGCTGTTAACTCGGCTGCTACGAACAGCTGTTCAGCCACACTTTGTGGACAAGAAGAAGCACCTGCATTTTCCCCACTCAAAACCAGAAAAACATTTAATTTTTTTAGTTTTATAACTGAAAATCGGGTTATTTTGTGTCCAACCTGTTCAATAATGTACCTCTCGCGCCAGTTGAGACTGCTGCCCAGGGCTGGCATCGCGCGCAGCTTGAGTTCCAGCGGAGCACATTACACAACAGCGGTGCCGGCGGAGGATTCCCCCATTGAGATTCCCAATCGGATCGAGCGCTCGCCCACCGATATCCTCCAGGCCCTGGCCGCCACCGTGGGCAGGGACCACACTGCGCCGCATTACAAGTACCATGACGACCCATTCCTAATACCCATGTCCAATGCGGCGAAGCGCACTTATGCCCTGTCCAAGGAGTCGGGACGCAAGGCAGCCAACTGGATCAAGGAGGAGCACCGAGAGCTCTTTATGGTGAGTGACCAGCAGGAGCTTTACCACAAGCTAACCATTTCCCATCCCTCAGCACCAAGAGGCTCAGCCTGCCATCGAGAAATTCGCCCCCAGCATGGTCTACACCGAGGATTCCCAGGTGGAGGAGAGCTCCCTCCGCCAACTGATTGCCCAGGGTGAGCTCAAGGATGCTGTCCTCGTGTACAACCTCCTCGAACAAAATGGAACTGCAATCAGCCCCGAACTTAAGCAAAGTCTTCTGGAGCTGGTGTGCTTCCACAACAATCAGGAACCGCTGCCGGAAGAGTACATCGAGGAGCGCTGGTTTATGCAGAACAACCGCCGCCGTGAGCGGAGCGGCAAGACCTGGAAAGACGGCGATCTGGCAGAGAAACTATACTCCGAAATCGAACCAAAGACGCCGCAATCCTACGCCTCCCTTATCCGAGGAATGGCCAAGTACTTGCAGTGCGAGCGTGCTTATGCGTTGCTCCAGGAAGCCGGCGAAAAACAGATCCAGCTGGACACAAACACCTTTAATTCCATTATCCAAATAGTAAACTTCCTGAAGGACACGGCCGAGCAGCGTTGGCAACTATGCACAGAGCTCCTGCAGGAAATGTCGCAGCAGAAGCTAAGGCCCAATCTGGGCACCCTTAACGCGGTTCTTCAGTGCATCAGCACCTTCGGCAACTTTAAGTTGGCACGCACCGCGGCCCTCCAGGTTCTGCCGGAATTCAAGCAACTGGATGTCAGTCCTAGCCTGGGCACCTACTACTACCTCCTGATCATCTTCTGCCGAGAAAGAGGACCAGTGTCGCACGTTATTGTAGACATTCTTAATGATATCGCAGGCAAAGAGTTCAAGGTTCAGCATCCCAAGGACACGTACTTCTTTGCCACTGCCATGGACGTGTGTCGCAATCATTTGCACGACAAAGCGCTGGCGAAGAAGGTGGACGAGCTGCTGCACACGGGCAAGAACTATGATTTGATAGGCGACTCTTTTAAGGAGTCCATCTACTATCGCAATTACTTAGCGCTGCTTTGTCAAACCGAGTCGATCGATGACTTTATGCAGACCTACGATTTGCTGGTGCCCAACATCTACATCCCCGAACCGGGTATCATGGAGGAAATCCTGAGAGCAATTGAGATCAATGGCGGTGTGGAGCACGTGCCACGCATCTGGTCCGACATGGTGGTGTTCGATCACACGCACCGGGAGAGCCTTCTACTGTGTGTTCTCCGCATCTTGGTGGACAACAAGCCAAATCCAGAATCCCCTGCGCAACAACAGCTGCCAGAGCAGGGCGCCAAGGTGGCCCTTGATATGTACGAGAAGGTAGAGGACTCAATCAGACGCCTCCGGAAGGTCTCCTTCACCGGTCAAATGCTGGGAGACATCCTCACGCTGCTCGTTCGCGGTGGAAACTACGAAAAGGCCACCGAGGTGCTATCCCACATCGACAAAAACCAGCACAGGATTCCCGGAACACCGGCCGAAAGTGCTCTGCAAGAGTTCGTGGAGGCCAGTGTCCAGGAGAAGTCACCCAGTCAGGCGCTGATCGCCCTGCAATACGCCGTTGAAAACAACATCGATTCCAGGACATTGGCCAAACGAATCCACGAAGGATTTACCCTCAACGAAGCACACCTGTCCAAGCTGAAATCGCTGGTAGGCGAAAGTTTCCTCGATAAGTAATACAGCCTTGTGTTTATGATATACTTTTTTAATTGATGTAAAGAAATTTGTTAAATTACCATGAAACTAAAGCCCGGTTTTTGGTTCAATAAAACCAATGTTTAAACAGACCTTTTAAATACACATTATTCTCGATATTTAGTAAAGCTTTATGTCAATGAAATGCTTTTGTACTTGTTATATATATGTAAATTGTATGTTGTTAAAATGTGACTACAAGCTAATTCCCCTTGGTCATATTCTTCATATTAATACAAGTGAATGGTTAGTATTGAGTTAAAGAATGAACAGGAAATTTAAATACTACAGAAGTAAAATCATATACATATTGAGGTACAGGTATCGACTAGAAGGTTTTAAACTTTAAAATTTAAAGTAACCATACAATTTAAGTGATTAGTATCTTGATATAAAATAAATATAAGTAAACGCCACTTATTCCATATTAATCCGATGTTGGTGCCAAAAATGGTAAGGGCACATGTGTGAACTAATCCTCCTTCGGAGAGAAGGCGGCTGTGGGTTCCCAGTTGACCCCATCGTGAGGCAGATCGCTGCGTAGAAAAGGCGACAGCCAGGTGAGATGCATCCGCTTGCCGAGCACCATTTCAAGGTTGCCTCGCAAGCCGCGATCGTACTTTCTGGTGCCGCGCTCCCTCGTCACCGAACCGCTCTTGATTATGGACCAGTGGAAGACCAGCAGCAGCGAGGATATGGCAAATCCCAGCAGGGTGAGGTCGTAGATGACCACATAGAAGGTCTCCCAGCTGGGGTACAGCAAAAGGCTAACGACGGGCCCAAAGATGGTGAACAGTGTGGACCAGCGCCAGTAGATGTCTGGATGGAGGTACCACAGGTAGATGCTCTCAAAGATTGCGGCCGCCAAAGATCCGATGATCATGTAGACCAGGTAGTAGAAGAAGTACCTGTAGTTGTGGTGTCCGACGCAGCAGCAGGTGAACCGACAGTGGTGATCCCGCTTCAGCACGCACACATTGCACACCTCGCAGTGCCAGGAGCGAGGAGGAACCAGCGTCTGGCAATCGTGGCAAATGTGCCAACGCGCCAACTGCCCGGGATCCACCGGTGGCTTCAGGAGCTCCTCTATAAAGACAATCTCAGTCAGGAATCACGGTATGTCTGCTATTTACCCACTTCGAATGCTCGTATCCACCAGCATGCAGGCCAGCATGTTGGAGGTGATGTTGAAGATGAGGAACAGGCTGGCCACCCAGAGTATAGTGTACCAAACGCCGCCCATGGCAAACAGCTCCGGCATCACAATGGTCACCTGGAAGACGTACGTCACGGGCACGAAGATCGCCACCAGGAGGAAACATGCGAAGTCCGACATAGATCGGGGCTTAACCCGATCCCACGAGCGCAAAATCATTTTGCTCCCGTTATTTCTACGCCCCCAGCTGAGATAGTGTTGCTAAGCGCCTTTCGGCAGTTCTGCTAACGGTAAAACTGTTAGGACGGCCGAAATGTTAATCTGTAGAGACTGTTAAGAAAAGGAACCAGTAATGTATTTTAAAAAGGTGAAATGTAACGGAGTCTTCAAATTCAAAATGTAGGATGATTTCCAATGTAGGATGATTTCATTCCGAAAAGAACTCTACATCTATATAAAATGTATACTATAAATAGCATTTTTATAAAGATTAGTAATATATCTTTAGCGAGCTCAAGGCCTACTGATGCTAGGAATCAAATAATAAAACAAGGAAGAACGCTATAGTCGAGTACCTCGACTATCAGATACCCGTTACTCAGCTAAAGGGACCAAAGGAAAATGGAGATATGGAAGAAGCAACGCGGGATTGAAATGCACCACCTACCGGTGGTAGACAGAATTAAGCGTTGTGGGCGTTAGAGAGGGCGTGGCAATTTTTGGATCAATCGATGGGTATTGACGAGACCAATACATTTCAGTTACAATTTTTTATCTAGCATGAAAATTGTGGGCGCCACAGGATTGGGCGGTTTGTGGGCGTTAGAGTGGGCGTATCACTCTGCTGAAACAAACTTGCGCTGCGTAAGGAGTCTGCACGCCAAATCTCAATAGCCTAGCTCCTATAGTTTCCGAGATTTCAGCTTTCATCCGAACGCCCGCGGTTTGCGGGCGTTCGAGTGGGCGTGGCATAACAAACTTGCGCTGCGCTCAAGCCTACGGAATCTAAGTCTGAAATCCCGTTTCTCTATCTCTGATATTTTCCGAGATATCCGCGTTCATATTTACGATTTTAAGAAGTTTGTGGGCGGTTTATGGGCGTTAAAGTGGGCGTGGCAAACTTTTTTTAGGTCAATCGGTAGGTATTGATAAGAACAATACATTTCATTTCAAATTTTTGTTCTAGCATCAAAACTGTAGGAGCCACAATTTTGGACGGTTTGTGGGCGTTAGAGTGGGCGTGGCACTCTACTGAAACAAACTTGCGCTGCGTAAGAAGCTCAGGAATCTGCACGCCAAATCTCAATAGCGTAGCTCTTATAGTTTCCAAGATCTCAGCGTTCATCCGGACAGACGGACATGGCTAGATCGACTCGGCTTGTGATACTGATCAAGAATATATATACTTTATGGGGTCGGAAACGCTTCCTTCTGCCTGTTACATACTTTCCGACGAATCTAGTATACCCTTTTACTCTACGAGTAACGGGTATAAATACAGTTTTGTTTATCAACAACTTTTTAGTATTATATTATTTTTAGGACTTACGAATAATTACATAAAAATTCTATCCGTATGAATCATAATTTTTTCATATCATTAAAGCGCTTAAGTTTCAATGCTAAATAAGAATAAATGTCGCGAACCCATTACTAATTATACCCGTTACTCGTAGAGTAAAAGGGTATACTAGATTCGTCGGAAAGTATGTAACAGGCAGAAGGAAGCGTTTCCGACCCCATAAAGTATATATATTCTTGATCAGGATCACTAGCCGAGTCGATCTAGCCATGTCCGTCTGTCCGTCTGTCCGTCTGTCCGTCTGTCCGTCTGTCCGTCTGTCCGTCTGTCCGTCTGTCCGTCTGTCCGTCTGTCCGTATGAACGCTGAGATCTTGGAAACTATAAGAGCTACAATACTGGGATTAGGCATGCAGATTCCTGAGATTCCTGCGCAGCGCAAGTTTGTTTCAAAAGAGTGCCACGCCCACTCTAACGCCCACAAACCGCCCAAAACTGTGGCTCCTACAGTTTTGATGCTAGAACAAAAATTTTAACTGAAATGTATTGTTCTCATCAATACCTACCGACTGACCTAAAAAAAAGTTTGCCACGCCCACTTTAACGCCCACAAACCGCCCACAAACTTCAAAAAATCGTAAATATGAACGCGGATATCTCGGAAAATATCAAAGATAGAGAAACGAGATTTCAGATTTAGATTCCGTAGGCTTGAGCGCAGCGCAAGTTTATTACGCGAATATGCCACGCCCACTCCAACGCCCACAAACCGCCCAAGTCTGTGGCGCCCACAATTTTCATGGTAGATAACAAATTTAAACTGAAATGTATTGGTCTCGTCAATACCTATCGATTGATTTAAAAAAAAGTTTGCCACGCCCACTCTAACGCCCACAAACCGCCCAAGCCTGTGGCGCCCACAATTTTCGTGCTAGATAAAAAATTTTAACTTAAATGTATTGGTCTCGTCAATACCTATCGATTGATTTAAAAAAAACTTTGCCACGCCCACTCTAATGCCCACAACGCTTAAATCTGTCTACCGCCGGTAGGTGGCGCATTTGCTGCTTGCATATCTCCATTTTCCTTTGGTCCCTTTAGCTGAGTAACGGGTATCTGATAGTCGAGGTACTCGACTATAGCGTTCTTCCTTGTTTTTGTTTGTGGGCTGGTTGGAAATATATGATTGAAAATTTAAGAAATGTATTTTTTATAAATGAATTTTCCAGTACAAAGTCGTTTAGTTTCTCTATAATAACAATGTTGCTAAAAGTTATTTTTCCATATGAATAATTTTTTCTTAAAATCATTAAAATGCTTATACTTCAAGGCATGCGCGGATCCACGGGGGATATGGAAGATAGATGCCCCTGTTGGGTTGAAAAATACATGTAAAATGTATTTTATTAAAAAAATGTTATTTATTTTCAACAAATTTTTTTTTAATACCTCCTTACAACCAAATTGTGTATCCGCCACTGTTTCAACGTTAAATAAGACTAAATGTGTACAAACTCGTATGTTTAAATTACCATTTTTGATTGTGGGCTGTTTAGAAATATTTGATTGCAAATTTATATTAGCAAACATTTTTGGTTTTATTTATTATTGCTTAGAATTTTCTGATTCATTTAATTTTCTTAAAAGAATTTTGATTTAAATCTATTTTCTGGAACTACTGTAGCGACTTTAAATGTCAAATGCCATATTTAATAAATAGCTGATAAGTCTATCACTGTGGACGGTAGTTCACGTAGTGACGAAGCGCACCAGGAGAATGTGTAAAGGCGACTACTGTACATAGTCGCAGAATTAAAAAACGGCTGTGATGGTCTGATAGTAACGAATGAAGCACCAATCGAAAGGTATCGCAAAAACTAAGAAGATTGCATACCAAGACCTTAAAAATCTTAATGTGAAAGTGTGTTTTAGAAATTAGAAAGATTATTTATTTAGTCGGTTGTACAATCAGTTTTCGTCACAAAATTGTGATACTGATCAAGAATATATATACTTTATGGGGTCGGAAACGCTTCCTTCTGCCTGTTACATACTTTCCGACGAATCTAGTATACCCTTTTACTCTACGAGTAACGGGTATAAATACAGTTGTGTTTATCAACAACTTTTTAGTATTATATTATTTTTAGGACTTACGAATAATTACATAAAAATTCTATCCGTATGAATCATAATTTTTTCATATCATTAAAGCGCTTAAGTTTCAATGCTAAATAAGAATAAATGTCGCGAACCCATTACTAAGTTTTGTTTGTGGGCTGGTTGGAAATATATGATTGAAAATTTAAGAAATGTATTTTTTATAAATGAATTTTCCAGTACAAAGTCGTTTAGTTTCTCTATAATAACAATGTTGCTAAAAGTTATTTTTCCATATGAATAATTTTTTCTTAAAATCATTAAAATGCTTATACTTCAAGACGTGCGCGGATCCACGGGGGATATGGAAGATAGATGCCCCTGTTGGGTTGAAAAATACATGTAAAATGTATTTTATTAAAAAAATGTTATTTCTTTTCAACAAATTTTTTTCATATCCTCCTTACAACCAAATTGTGTATCCGCCACTGTTTCAACGTTAAATAAGACTAAATGTGTACAAACTCGTATGTTTAAATTACCATTTTTGATTGTGGGCTGTTTAGAAATATTTGATTGCAAATTTATATTAGCAAACATTTTTGGTTTTATTTATTATTGCTTAGAATTTTCTGATTCATTTAATTTTCTTAAAAGAATTTTGATTTAAATCTATTTTCTGGAACTACTGTAGCGACTTTAAATGTCAAATGCCATATTTAATAAATAGCTGATAAGTCTATCACTGTGGACGGTAGTTCACGTAGTGACGAAGCGCACCAGGAGAATGTGTAAAGGCGACTACTGTACATAGTCGCAGAATTAAAAATCGGCTGTGATGGTCTGATAGTAACGAATGAAGCACCAATCGAAAGGTATCGCAAAAACTAAGAAGATTGCATACCAAGACCTTAAAAATCTTAATGTGAAAGTGTGTTTTAGAAATTAGAAAGATTATTTATTTAGTCGGTTGTACAATCAGTTTTCGTCACAAAATTGTATATCAAAACATCTGTGTGATGAAGGTGCGATCGTCACGACCACTTACCTCTTTAGAGGTGTTTTTGTGTGATTGTTTAGTATGTTTAAAAATAACCTTATTGTCAAAAAACAGTAAAAATAATTTAAATTGTATTATATCTTTCTTCTTTGTCATACACAGTCTCTTCCTAAAAATCCAACATTTATTAACAGTGTTTTAACAGTGTTTTAACTACACCCTTAACAATAACATTTTATTGGTTCAGAAAGTTCTTTAGT
This sequence comes from Drosophila subpulchrella, assembly GCF_014743375.2. NCBI lineage: Eukaryota > Metazoa > Arthropoda > Insecta > Diptera > Drosophilidae > Drosophila > Drosophila subpulchrella. The sequence goes on along the minus strand of NC_050611.1, from coordinate 141,531 downwards.
TGTTACTGGTTCCAGTAAGTCTAGTTCGCCGCTACAAATTTCTTTGAGACTTAGAGATGTGTAAGTGCATGGTTAGTTTTCCGTAACTCGATAATAGCTAAGTAAATTTCCTGGGTGAAATTGTTAAAACATTTCTCGATTCATCTGGTTTTTATAACTTTAAAAAAGAGAAATGTAAATGTTAAGTTATACCACATTTTTTTATCTCGTTTCTATCGGCACACGTGCGTGCGTGAGCAACCAGTCACGCGCACATCTCCAGAGGGAGCGCAGCAGTTAATCAAACCGTTTGCGACCGTAAAACATTCCAAATGCTTCGCTGAAGTTGAGAATCTTATCGCACCAGTCGCGTTCCACATCGCATTCCGTACGAATCATAGCCGCTCCCGCAAATTCGGAAAATCCGTAAAATGTCGGTGGTGCAGCCGGCGATTGTAGCCGTAGTCACCCTTCTGGTGGCCTTCGCAGCCGCGGGCGTTCCCCTTCCGCGCTACGAGGCGCTGCTCAAGCAGCAATCCGCTCCCGAGGACCCCTCACTGGGACTCTACGACGACGGGGACAAGGTGGTGCGCCTGACGGTGGACAACTTCAATGCCACCGTGCTGGACCAAAATCGCGGGGCTCTCGTCGAGTTCTACAACACATACTGCGGACATTGCCGCAGGTTCGCACCCACCTACAAGACGGTGGCGGAGCACCTGCTGCCCTGGTCGGAGGTCCTCATCGTGGCGGCCATCGATTGCGCCGCCGAGGAGAACAATGGCGTCTGCCGCGACTACGAGGTGATGGGCTATCCCACGCTGCGCTACTTGGGCCCCGGCTTCCAGCCTGGTGCCAAGCACTATGGGCAGAACCTGATGACGCAGGATGTGACCGAGATCCGTGAGCTGCTGGCGGGAATGGTGGCCGCGGAGAACCTGACCAGCAGCCACAACAACTCCTACTGGCCGAATTTGCGCTACCTCACGGAGAACGATTCCGCCACCAGTTTGTTTGAAGGCCTCAGCAGGGACAGGCAGTACGTGGCAGTGGTCCATGAACCGGAGAACACCACTCTGGGCGTCGAGGTGGCTCTGTTCATGACCCAATGGCCTGCGGTGGAGGTACGCCGCGTCATAGATCCTGCGGTGTCCGCCAAGTTTAAGATTGATCCTGCCAACCTGCCCCTTAGCCTGGTGGATCGAAAGGGCGAGATTACGGCGTACGCCCCGGAATTTGCCAACGGTGAATCCTACGCCAAAAAACTGCAGGAAGTGCTGGGCAAAAAGAATGTTACCCCCAGACCCGTAAGGCCACATCAGAAGCTGTCCAAGCCGGCGACCAAGGCAACTGGGCAGAAGGAAATAATCGAGGAAGTGCACCGAAACAAGCACTTCGTATACCAGGCGGATCTCGAGCAGGCCATTCGCACAATCCTGCACAACGAGGTGCCCAAGGTGAGCGAGATCAGCGGCGAGAAACTGCTCGCCCTCCAGCGATTCCTGGCCGTGCTGCAGCGCTACAACCCGCTGGGCGCCAATGGCCATCAGCTGGTGACCAAGCTGAAGGACTATGTGGTGCAGTTCAATGATCAACTGACGGGCAGCCAGTTCGAGGAGGAGCTGAAGCGTTTGGAGAGTCAACTGTCTCCCGTCTTCTCCTCCACCCATTTTGTGGGATGCACTGGTTCCAGTCCACGCCTGCGCGGCTTCAGCTGCTCCTTGTGGACCCTGTTCCACTTCATGACCGTTCAGGCGGCCAGCAACGACGAGTCCCAGGATCCGTTGGAGGTCCTGCAGGCTATGCACGGCTACATCAAGAACTTTTTCGGCTGCACAGAGTGCTCTGAGCACTTTCAGGTGAGTCAGCGGGCGGAGAGCTACGTGCCAATGACCACAATACTGCTGATTAGGAAGGGGATAGTTATGAGGGGAGGATAGTTGATTACCAAACAAAAGACCTGAGTGCTGACTGCCGGAATTTTCCATGCATGAAATTCGATTTTTTCACCAGAAAACTAATTTAACGTCAAATTTAGACCAATAAAACAGCCAGACTTGTATTTATTTAAATGCTGCGTTAATTAAAAAATGCAGTCTTCAGACCAGCAAATCTATTGTGTTCTTTGGTGCTTACCTTGTATTGATTGATTGCTACACGTACTCGGCTTGTATAACCCGAGCACTAATCGAGTAGCCACGATATATAGTCACTTTGTTTATGAATGTCAGTTTTTCTCAGCCAGCTCTAAAGCGAGATTTTATTTGTTATTTATAATCCGTGAGTCATACGACTACTTTCTCTGAAGGCTTATTATTTGTAAGTCGTGTTCGTAGATTACAAGGGAGTATTGGTTTCAAATAAATTACTGTCACTACATCCACTAGCTGAAGTTTACTATACTTTGAGGGACGTTACTGATTACCTTCAACTGACCAGTTAATTTAGCTAGGATTTGCATTCTTGACTACTAAAATTGAAAAGTGATATTTAAAAACCCCAATAAGGTAAAGTTTAATAACAGACCATTTGTATGTGATAAAGAGCTTGCTTAGGGAGTACAATTGAACGGTTCCGTCCATTATTACAAACGATTTGTTGCCAGCTAAGCATTGATCAGTTCATACAAATGATTTTCCAAAAGCCCAGTGATCAAGGCGGGTAGATTTACATTTATCAACCTTTTCCATTGACTTTGGGGTTCCCAACGTGAGGTACCACCGTCGTTTACTAGGCTTTTGATCTGCAGCTGTGCCAACAGTTGTTTTTTGTTACTTGAACGCATTGAGTAATTGATGTTGTGTACAATTCACAGGCAATGGCATCGAGGCGAAAAATCTGGAGCGTGCCGAACAAGGAGGAGGCGGTTCTCTGGCTGTGGGCGGCTCACAACGAGGTGAACCAGCGGCTCGCCGGCGACGAAACCGAGGACCCAGAGTTCCCAAAGAAGCAGTTCCCTTCGCCGGACAGCTGCAGCGAATGTTACCGGGCGCCCGGCACCAAGTCGGAGAACTTGGAGATCGAGTGGAACAAGGACGCCGTGCTGGGCTTCCTCAAGAACATACACAATCCGCAGTTCGTGAGCCGCTTCGGCTTGCAGCGCGAGGAGCTGCTGCATCCCACGCCGGATAAGATGCGGCAGAAGCGACAGATCTCCAGCGTATTCACCGACATGGACATGCGGATGGGCATGCTGCTGTACGCCTTCTGCATTGTGATGATGGTTTTGGCATTTAAACTGTTCGCCTTCAAGGGTTACCGCAAGAAGCCCTATGGCCACGACCTTCTGGGCAAAGTGTAGGATAATCCCCGGAAAAGCTTCCACTAATTCTAATCACAAGACACCGAACACCGAGAAACGGAATTTACTACGACCACCTGCATGTTTTGTATTCGTGGCACCCAATGTTATGTTTAAGATAAAAGTGTGTGTATATATGAACAGTCTTCTTCCAGTTGTAGTCCCTAAACAAAATCGCTTTTTACAACGACGATGCACCTGATTGTTTTACTTGTACGGTATGCATATGTGATTTTTTCCCTCCAGAAGCTTGTAATTCCAGAGTCCGTTTGAATAAAACGATCAATGCTAGACAATTGTTTACGATGTTGAACACTTGTTTGGGCGGTACAACTTAAGATAAGATGCGAACACTACAATAATGTAGATAAGAAGTAGAAGCTAGTGACCTATTGCAGGTTGTTATCGTTGCATCAAGTCGGGGTGGGGGTTTTATTTCACGAATCTCTGGAAGTCTGGATGCCACCAGGGCAATACCTTGTACTTTTCGATGCGAGCATACTTAACGGTTACAGATACGTTTTGGCACCCGTCTTCAGAGAAGTCCAGCTCCAGGTTCTTGGCTCGCATGTCCGTGCATAGCAGTTCCCGGGTGGCCCGTAGTCGGTAGCGTGCCTGCTGCTGGCTGTAGGACAACTGATTGGGAGTGGGCACAAAGTGGCGGCACAGCACGATAAGAAGAACCACCCCTTCGTTGGGATTGCCCAGTGTGGGCACTAATTGCCCCGCATCATCCTCTGCCAGGGATTCCCAATCATTCACCACTTCGCTGCTATCCATCTCCGACTCGTGCTGCACTTGCGGCTGTCTGTTCCAGAACTTGTAGCACATGATCCACAGGCACTGATACTGCGTCTGCCAGCAGGACACGAAGATGCGCTGCACCAGCCAGTCCAGGTTGTAGCCCAGCTCCAGGCGAACCTTCAGCGGACGGTGGCAGTGGAAAAGAGCCTCAATGACGAGGGCTCTGAGGGCTCGGGTATCACAGTTGCGGATCTGCTCCAGCTGCAGCTGGGCGGGCAGATCCAGATTCCAACCGGAGGTGGCTCCGGTGCAGTGCCGCCGGTAGAGATTGCGCCAGAAGGCCCGCGAAGCCACCAGTCGGGCGGTTTGTTTGCATATCAGGGCGAAGGTCTGCACGTCCTCCGGGTCAATGTGCATCGATATGTGGAACCAAATGTCATGCCGCATGCTTATCACATTGTTGTTGCTCTCCGCCATGGCCAAAGTGGATGCAGTGGCTCGGAAAGTGGACTTTTGCTTCACAGCGACGTAGACATCGGATTGGCGCGCATATATTGCTGTGGATTATGTAGGATTAACATTTGGTCTCCAGAGCACACCTGTTGGTGGCTGGCTTACCACATTTCCCCCTGGTCCGGAATAGTTTGTTTTGAATAAACTCATCACAATCAGCATCAAAACTCATATTGTGGCGAACTGGTTCAGCAGCTGTTGTTCATTTTTGAGTTGGTAGTGCCCGGCAGGGCTTTAAAAAGTTTTATCTTTTATTTCAGTTAGGATATTCCGTAGTCTGCGGAATGTTTAGAAATTAAGCTAAAGATTTTAATTTGAAAAAAAAAAATAGACAGTCAAGTGGTTTGTGATGAGCTAAAGTTTTTGAATTTTATATTAATTTTAATGTTTATAGATGTTTAATCAAGGCCCCATCATTACTTCCAGCGGGAAAATGGGAACCTCATCTGGCAACCTTGTTAAAGTCCCATCCCTAGTTGTCCATTTCTAGCCATATCCCGCTGAATCTAGCTGGAAACAGATAAAACGGTACAACTGCTAAAAATTGATTAATTATTAAACAAACCTCGCCAGAATTCTTTGATAAGCTTCCGCTGGAGTTCGGGGCAATAACAACAAGCGAACCCTCACGAAGCGGCCACCTACCGCCCGCCCATTCGACGGCCAAAGTCGGCAATCGAGTGCCGCAGCTGAAAGTGCGAAAGCAACTGCCCTGCGGAGGGTAAAGTTCACAGCAATTTTCCTTTTGTCCGGAGTTGAGTCAGTCGGAACCCGTCGCCATGGTCGACAACAACAACCTGCGCAGTGCGGTGATCAACGAGGCCCCCCTGCTGCCGCCCTCGAGCAGCTTAGGAGGGGGCGTGTCCAGCGGAGGACATCCGGCGGAGGCAGTGCTGCGCACTCCGTACGGAAACGTTAGGGCGCTGCCCGGTCCGCCGCAGCCCCCTCCTCTGCCGCAGTCACCGTTCCAGCAGACACAACAGCTCGGAGGATTCGGCGGTGGATACGGAGGAAACAACTACGGTCTCGGCGGATTCGGCGGCTTCAACAGTGGAGCCTTCGGATACGGGGGAATGGGTGGATTTGGAAGCGGCTACGGATACGGAGGCGGCTACGGCGGAGGCTTTGGCGGGGGTTACAACAGATTCGGAGCCTTGGGCGCCAATGATCCGGAGCAGCGATTCATTCAGATGGCCGAGGCCAGCTCGCGACCGGCCTTCCAGAGCATCGAATCCCTGGTGTCGGCCATCGGCAACATTGCCTCCATGCTGGACTCAACGTTCTTCGCGCTGACCAGCTCTTTTCGGGCCATTCTCGGCGTGGCGGCGAACTTTGGACGGCTGCGCAGTGTGTTTGCCCAGTTCTGGACTACTTTCGCAATCTTCCGAGGTCTGAACTGGATTTACAGAAAGTAAGTGTGATGCAGGAGTGGGAAATGCCATATGTTAAAATATATCTCATTGAAGAATCCTCTTCTGGCTGCGACTATCGAATCTGGATCCTTCGTCAGTGGCCTTTAAAAAGGCCTTTGCCGAGGCCCTAAGCGACAACAATCCCCAGGCGGGAGGAACACCTCAAGCACCACGAAAGGGCAGCTCACCCTGGCCGGTCCTGGCCTTCATCAGCTTCATCTTCACAGCTCCCTACTTGATCATGAAGCTGCTGGGCACCGTGACGAACACCGCCCAGGAAGAAGGTAAGCCTTGCACATTGCACAGCCCCGTTTATCTAATCGAGAGCACTTTGCTCCGTCCATGTGCCATAATCTGGCCGATAAGGCCTGTTAAGATAAGACCGCGAATAATGCCTGTTTTCATCCCGCCCAGCCCGTAATCCAGCCAAGTGGACGGCACCGATTCAGACCCAGGCCGTTTACGACTTCGTGGGACGCAGCCAGAGCGAGCTTTCGCTACGCGCCGGCCAAACGCTCCATGTGGCCCCCCGCGACATCCAGCAGACCCTCAACCTGCTCAACACCGGTTGGGCCCTGGCCACCACAAACGGTCAGACCTCTGGCATCATTCCAATAAGCTATGTGAAATCGCCTCAGCAAATGCGTCAGGAGATCCAGGACCACATGAAGCCCGTCCAGCCACAGCCCGAACTGATGGATTTGTCCGCGGCAGCCTTTGCGTCTCCGCCGTTGGAGCAGCAGATGAACTACGACTTCAATCTGGCCGCCCGGCAGCAGGTGCCGCTGGGTCCGCCCTCAACGATGGAAGCTGTCCTGGGCGAGGGCTTTGCCTGAGCAGAACAACTCCACCGGAAATTAGTTTTAATTTTAGTTTGGTTCAGCTTCTGTATATGTACGTCCTTGTATTTTAGGTTAGCTTCCGCCTTTTGTATATTTCCATTTAGTTGTAAATGTTAATTACTCAGCGATCCCAATGAAAGTAAACATTAACCAAATGTCGTGGCTTGGAATCGGGAAATGTGTTGGATGTTTTCTCAATGCTCAAGTTGCAGAGGGGCTTACAGGTTAATCGCTCTCGGAAAGGTGTGCGAGTAAAATGAGGGGAATGCGGTGCGATTTTCGGTTTATCATATTGTACAATATGAAAATTTCTTCTTTATTAACTTGTCACTCGGTTCGATTTCGTCTCACTTGTTTGTAATTTCCTTTGCATCCGCGCAATTAATTATTTCGATTTATTACACAACTACATGCTCGACACTTAATTGTTAACGCCTTATACTTGACTTTCTACTAATTTGTATTTGTATGCTTTTGTATTCACTTGAAGAGGGTTCAATAATATAAATACAAATTCTGAAAATGTATATCTTGTTTTAATTGTTATTACTAATTAGGTAGGTTGATTATGTCGCAATTATCTGCTCTCCGTTGTCAACATAAAATGTGGGCTTTGAGAAATTAAAACAATCGTTTTGTCGAAGGGCGTAAGCAAATTAAACATATCTCATATGTTCGTTCTTGTCTGCAGTTCAAACTGCTCGTGGCATTCTAAAAATAATTGCATTTCATTGCTGTTATGTGTACAATTTTGGTATATTATATTATTTAGAGACAATTACCCATAACATTATCGCTTTCACTTATGCCTACCCAAACATGAAAAGGCAATTGGGGAGAAGGGAGACTCATAACAACTAAGAAGAGAGTGAACATTAGCTTGGGCCTGTGGTTTTGCGGGATTGCCATATGTGAAATGTGGTTTGAATTAAAATACGCGTTGTGCTTAACTAGACAAATTATTTTAAAAACGTTTGAGCTTAAACATAAATCTTCAATGATACAAGTACAAACTGTGTATGCGAACTGCACGTACATACATGAACTACCGAATCTTCTTCCTCGTCGCTGCGAGATGTATAATTTAATAGTCTCATTACGAAGTAAACAAAACCAATTGTGTGTGTGGGTGGTGGGTCGGATTGGGTGTGAAGTGAAGTGGAGTGGAGTGGAGGGGGTTCCCGCCTAACCAGGGGGGCGTGGCAAACCTAACAAAGCGTTGATAAACGTAAAACTAAATGTATCCTCCGCATCAGCATCTGCTCCTCCATCCGCATCCGCGTCCGCATCGGCCATGGCTGGCGCAATGTCGGCGGCACCGTCAGCTCAATCAATTTCCTCTTCGAGCTCGTCATCATCCATCTCCAGCTTAAACTCGCCATCGGTGGTGTGTTGTGCCGAGTGTTGTGCAAAGCTCTGGGACTCGTTGGCTGACTCCAGGTACCCGTTGAACTCGTTATCATCGTCGTCCGATTCGTACATGGTTTCGCCAGTCTTGCCGGTTCCGTAGGCTGTAGGAAATTTGACATTTTAAGAGGAGAGTTGGAGGGAAGCGGAATGACATACCTTCCACGTATTTGCCGAGGTTCGGCGGCACCCAGGCCTTGACTCGTTCAATGTTCTCCGGCGTGCACTCGCCCTTATCCAGTCCTGAGATTGACAACATATGTGTTACACTTCCGATTAAAGCTTTGCCTTATTAAGCCCACTCACCCAAAAGGAACCCCATTCGCTTGAGCACCTCAATGTCATCGTGCATTTCGAAGGTCTTGTCGAACTTGAATATGTATTCGGACCTGTAACGGAAGACGGAGGTTAGGAACCATGTCTAATAAATGGCTGGAAGTGGGCTCACTTGTCGTTGGTCACACTGCAGTTGATTTTGGTGGACTTGTGCGTGTTCACGATGATGAACGGCAGCTGGATCGAGGCATTGGGGGAGGGCACCACGCCCTGGCTCTCGTTCCGCTTGTTCCGCTCGACCAATCCCTTGAACGCCACATGCTGCATGATCATTTCGCGGAGCATTTCGTATTTCTGCTTGATGCGCTCGCGGCGCAGACTGTTTTCCTCCTCCAGGGCGAGAAATTGCTGCGAAAAGGGGGCAAGGGTAGAATTATACCATTAGTATTTCAGATGTGCTCAGGTGAATGCCAGTCCCACCTCGGCCGAATTGGCGGGCAGCCCTATCCAGCGGATCTCCTTCTTGTCCTTGGAGATAACATTGATTGCCATCAGCACGTTGAGCGCATCGTAGACACGACGTCGGATATTCTTTTGATCACAGTTGTTGTCGTACGCATTGTTCTTCATCTCCTCGCTGACCAGGTCGTCGGCCACCTCGTTGTAGGTGGTCTTGCCCTTCTCCTCCACCTTCTCGCAGACCTTCATCGAGAAGTGGCGCAACCCCTTGCCGGCCTTGTCCGGCTTGCGTTTCCTTTGTACGGACGATGAGGAGGCGGACATTGAGTGCAAGGAGTTGCTCTGAATGGCATGGCTGTGGGCAGGATCAAGGCGTTAGGATCTCCTTGGGCTACGTTCGGGTGGCTACTTACAGTTTTGATTTCATTTTCAAGGGATTTGGCGTAAACTTCACGTAGCGCTCCCCCTTCACTGGCAAGTCGTAAAGACCACTGCTTGCGCCTGTTGTTTTCTGCGCCGAAACGGTGGTGTAGGTAGTACCTGCTAGGAGGAGGGATACATGTATTTACTGATGGAGGTGGAGGAGGAGGAGGACATTCATGGTCCGTGAGTCCTACCTTCTGTTTTTGGAATGGACAGCCCGTTGTCCTGCAGCCGAATGAACTGCCCCTGATTGCTGGAACCCTGTTGGTTAACCGATTGACCTTTAGCTCTCCTGGATTTAAGGCACCGTTTCAAACTCACCATCTGACTAAATGCGCCCATGCGTCCCACGTTGCCAATGCCGCTGGCATTTCCGCTGTTGCGCGCCGATGAGCCGGTGGCGTAGACCACGGCCACGGGCTTTCCGCCCTCCACTTCGGACTTGGTTTGCGCCGGCTTCAGCATCTTGGCTATTTGTCCTGCGGGATGGGAAATACGGAGATGCGGATGTTCCTTAGTTTCGGATATACACATAACACGCGACTGAATTGCCTTCTTTGATAACGCAACTGCATGTATTTTCACAGATACACACGGGTGTGAGGGTGTTAGTGAGTGAGGGCCACGAGTGTGTGTGGTACTATCAACGATGCGTTGTTTTCGCCTCGCGGCGAATTAGGCCCAGTGAAGAGAATGGAGCGAATGAAGCGCACTGGAGTCGAATGCAACAACAAAGGGCAAGCGGCACAGTAAGATTGGGGTGCATACACACACGCACACCGGTACCCACACTCGTGCGATGGTGGTGTGCGTGTGTTAACAACGGTGTGACAAGGATAAAGATGAAGAAGCGCACAAACAACCCGAAACCAGATCGCCTGGACATTAGAGATGGGCAGCACGTGACCGAAGGTGAACCTTAGCCAAATAGAGATGGTTCGATTTGAAAGTTCGTGACTTGGCACGATTGTTTGCCACAGAGCGGAAGCCTATCCGTTGGATTAATCCGAATCGATGATGACATGACGATCTTTTTCGAATATGTGCAGTGTTTCTAATAAACTTTATGGTATTGAGCATTGCAAGTAAACGTTGCACAACAAGAATCTGAGAATCCGTCGATGTATTTATCTAGTGATTTCAAAAAATATTTACTTGATTTACAATAGTATTTTCCGTATTTAAGTTTTTAATTTTATACCCAAGTAAATTGTCTATCAGATACTTATTAAACTAATTTAAATATGAACATAAAAGAATCCGTCAGTCTTCCTAACTAGTGATTAAAAAAATATTTATTTGATTTACAATTTTATACATCAAAATCTCTAACTTTATACCCAAGTTACTCAACTATCAGATAAACCAACATAAATATGAATATCTGAGAATCCGTCTAGCTAGAATCTAGCGGTCTCAAGGAATATTTATTTTATGTAATATTTTATATGTCAAAACTTCGAACTTTATTCCAATACTATCAGATACCCAAAACTTAAGTATAAATATGAACCTTTTAAAGAAAGGTAGCTTCACTACAGAAACCCACAAGACAACCCACCGACTAAGAACCAACCCAATATTGGCAACTCGTATGGGAGCCCTGGTTTCATATCTAGATGTGTAACCGGCTTTTCTAAACATTTCAAGTTTTACATAGTCTTCGTTCGATGTAGTAATTATTCACCTGTCGCTCTCTCGATATTTGCATAATCATAACAAAGCAAGTGGCCAAAAAATAATAGAGATAGCCCAAAACAAAAACAGCAAAGGGTCGAACGCTATAAATACCCACGAGCTCTCTCACAAACACCTGCAAATGACTCAGACTCACGGGGGGCTTAAACATCGTTGAACACGGACAAATACCGAACTGTCCAACCAGATGGTGACTCTCGAGGTCTTAAATTCGGCGGGACTAATATCTCAAGGTCTAGGAAGTTCCCTTAAATTGCGAGGGCGACTCCATAGTTCGACCCCACCAGTCATCTATGTAGTTAATCACCAACCGGGTTTGTCGCCAACTCGAGCGGGCAGCCAACGCTGATAAACTGCGTTTATGCGTGTATGAAATGGAGTTCTTGCGATGGCTTCTTGACAAAAATGTCAACAATATAAGCACTTGATATAAGAATAATAAAATATATCAGATCAAAGATAATACTTTTTTTTTTAATCGAACCCTTTGTCTATAAATACTTCCAGATGCAAATCTGCTACATTGAATATTTACGCGACAGTTTAAATATCTTCAAGTTTGTTTGGGTTTCTAACAGTGTCTACAAAGGAGTATTTCTAACCGCAAACGAGGTTAAAACCACAAAAGGTTTGTTTGATTGTTTTAAAATTCTATCAAAACGACTCTTTTTTTTTGAAATTTGCGGCTAGCTTGGGACTAACAAAATATCAGAACTGATCACAACTAGTTCACGTAAGTTATTACTAGTTCACGGTAAGTTATTACTGTAAAACGTATGCATATTCTCAATGATGTATTTTTCTAGTATCATCAATCGGCGAATCCGCATAAACGCGGCTACGGGCAAGCACACACGTGTACAGCGCTTACACCTATTTGCGCTCGCCTGTTTTGGGCCTCAGCTTCGTGGCTGCATACGTGTGTTGGTGTGGCAGCGTTGTTCTTGTTTTGGCCTTTTTTCTCACCCCGCTCTCTCTCGATATCTCTCTCTCTCTTTCGCACTCGCTGAGGCTTTGCAGAATGTCACGCAGTCCAGATACTTTGGCTTGAAGTTGAATCTATTCTTTTCCCTTGCACTAATAGCTACATGTGCCTGTGTAGTAGCTCAAATCCGCAATCGCTAGTCCGCTGTTTTTAATGCAAAATCCTCAAAGCGAATTCGCAGTAGCGGCGAAATAATCAGCTGTTCGCCGCCCGATAAAAAGTGGGAGAAAACGCGCGTGCAAGTGTGCGAGTGTGTGTGTGAGTGAGCGCGCCAACTGGGCGATGGGCGTGCAGAAGGGGGCGGGGTTGGGTGGCTCACCGATTTTAGTTGTTATTTCGCGGGGGTCTCTCTGTCTTTTATTATTACTTTTTGCCAATTTCTAGCACTCTTTTCGGTTCGTCTCGCTGGTCTCCCCCCAAAGCGTATCAAACGATGAATATGGTAGGCAAAAGAAACCCGAAAAAGCAAAGATGGCGTTTTACGCTGCCCATGCAACTTTGTGGAGTGTGCCAGTGTGTGTGGGTGTGGGCGTGTGTGCGAGTGTGTGGGGGCGAGTGCACCCCCTGCCCCGCCACTGCCAGCCAAATCCTGCCACAGGATCCCGCCCACTTACCGTGCTCGTCCCGGAAGAAGAAGTTCACCTCGTCGGCCTTCACCGTACCGCCCGTCGAGTGCGCCATTTTTGTTGGTGGGGCAGCAGCAGCCGGAGCAGCAGTTGTTGTTGTTTTCGCTACCGCTTACCGCTCGCCAGGTGGACCGCCAAAAACAGAAATGAGACGGGGCTACGTGCCGTAGCCGCAACGTGTGCACGGGTAAAATCGGAAGGGCGGCGGTGGGTGGGCGGACGCACTGCAGCCACGGGCTGGGGCACGTGTGCAAGTCCGGATGCGGACCACGACCACGACGACGACGACGACGACGGAGGCGGCGGCGAGCGCACTTGTACAAAAACTGTCGCCCGAGTCAAAATGGCGAGCGCATTTTTCACCTCCAGCGGCAGGGCATTTTTTTTTCTTTGGTCACACACACTCACAACGGCGGCCCTTTTTCGGTGGCCTTTTTCGCGACTTGCGGCGCTTCGATTTTCAACCGGATGGTGGCAAAAGATTCGTCGGACTCTTGGCTTTCGAACGGTATGTGGCTTCGCGAGCTCGGACGACTTCTAAGCGCAGCACAATGGTCACAAAATTTCCACCAAGTGGCTGCTTTTCGTTTTCATGTGGGAAAGGCAAAGCAGGCTGTGTGCGGGTGCGAATGAAATGGCAGACAGTGCGCGCCAATTTACGCATCAATTTACGCAGTGTTGCAAGCAGCTGGCTGCCGCCGTCGCTTTCCCACACTGGTCGCGAATGTAAACAAAGTGGCCACTTCGTCCGGCCGAGCGGTATTCGACTGGTAGGCCGCGAACGGCCACACTGTGGAGTCGAATTGCGAATTTCTGGAGTTTTTTTGTTGGTTGGTGTGGAAAAATGACAAACTACAGGCCCAGGGAAACCGAAGCAGCTATTTAACAAGTCCCCAGCACAGGAGCAGCCGCACACAATGGTCGACCCGGTGGCGGCGCTGTGCAACTACAATGTCCTGGAGGTGATCTTCTCGTACCTGGAGCTGGACGACCTCAGCCACTGCTCGCAGGTGTGCAAGAGTTGGTACCACTTCCTCAACGACGAGAACAGCGACGTGTGGCGCTGGCACTGCCTGAACAAGCTGCCCAAGGAGGCCCTCAAGTCCGACCTGCTGGCCTCGGTCTCCACGTACAAGACGAAGCTGCGGGCGTACTTCCACGCCTGGAGCCCCAACGACTGCTCCCGGAATGTGTACATCAAGCCCAACGGGTTCACCCTGCATCGGTGAGGACCTCGAATCCCTTTACGGTCGTAGCCATGCCCTCACATCCTTCTATTCCGACAGCAATCCCGTGGCGCAGAGCACAGATGCGGCCCGGGGCAAGATCGGGTTCCGCCACGGTCGGCACACTTGGGAGGTGATCTGGGAAGGACCGCTGGGCACCGTGGCCGTCATTGGTATATCCACCAAGGAGGCGGCGCTACAGTGCCACGGCTATGTGGCCCTTCTCGGCTCCGACGACCAGAGCTGGGGCTGGAACCTGGTCGAGAACCACCTGCTGCACAACGGAGACATGCAGGGCAGCTACCCGCTGCTGAACAACGCGCCCAAGTACCAGGTGGGCGAGCGGATACGCGTCATTCTTGACTGCGAGGACAACACCCTGTCGTTCGAGAAGAACTACGAGTTCCTGGGCGTGGCCTTCCGAGGTGAGGCGAAACGGTCCGCCAGTGGAGTTGATGACCTTACTCAACCAATGCATTTCCTCTTCTAGGCCTGCCGGACAAGAAGCTCTATCCCACAGTATCCGCTGTCTACGGCAACACCGAGGTATCGATGGTCTACCTGGGCACCCCGTTGGACGGATAGCTTTGCCCGGGCGTACAACTTGGTTAACACACTCAATGGATCCATTAGGTTATCGTGTACATTTGTATTTATCTCAATTACGTTTGCTTCATTCCACCTGCAACTCAGTTTGATATCGTAAATTTAGTTACTAGTTTCGTTTTCTGTACAAAATTATGCATTTTGTTGATTTTACGCTACGCCAAAGTTCAATCCACCTCGGCACTATCTTCACATGGCAATTTACGTTAGTTATACGAACCAAATGAATATAATATAGCGATTAAACAATAGTTGAATCAATTTTTTATACACCGAAAATCGCAGATGTTTGTGAAAGTAAAACAACAAAAAAGTATATCTTTCAATCCGCTGATTACAATGTGAAGCCTACTGTTTGGGATCGGATTTCATCTTGGCCCAGTTGTCATCGTCGAACAGGTCGTCAAAATCATTGTAGAAGTCGGAGTGGACGTGCTTATCGTTCGAGGGCAGATGGTCCATCATCATTCCTGTAGCTCCGCCGGACTGAAAGGATTCAAATTCAGAAAAGAATTATCTTCGGTATGCTGCCCTTTGTATGCCCTTGTGATATCAGAAAAATGGGTGAATTTTGTACAACTTTATTTTGTTTTATCTGTAGGATAAGTTATACGGATTTGAAATAATGTACTCCACAGACGGAAACAGAAAAATTTTGAAAGAAACTTCAAAGCTTGCTATGAAAGGTATGGGATACAGTCGGCCAATCCGCTTGATTTCCAATTCATTTAAGTAGGTGCTTGCATGTGCTCAAGAAATCGGATGATTATGTTTACTTAGCTACCTTTTAAACTGTATAAGTGTAAATCTCAAAAAAGACCGTCATGCCAATATTAGCCATATGATGGTGATCTAGGACTTTTCACTTGGGCACCACTTTTTTCAATAACACAAGATGGTCATGCATCTTTATATTTTGGGTTTTCCTCAAGGTGAAGCTTTGTGGGGACTTACCTCGTCCATTTCCATGTAGCCGGGGCCTTCGGAAAACATTTCGTCGGCAGCCAAGGAAGGTTTCAGGTTCAGATCCATATTAATACTTATTGAAACTTTTTATTTATGTTTCTTACGCTTTGTGCAGAAAAATCTCCACTCTCATTGTCGGCGTTGCCACTGCGGGGACAGAAAGCAAAGCCTTGCTATCTGGCCACTCTGCCAATCAGCTGATTTCCTCTAATCCCTGAAGTATAAACATTGACTTTTTCGAGAAATGGTGCGTGTGGGCCTCCAAATTTCCGCCACGCTGGAGAACGTGGACAAGCTGGAGACCTGTCATCCGGACTACTCCTTCTTCCTGAAACTGAAGTGCAGCAACTGCGGCGAGCAGTCGGACAAATGGCACGACATAACCGAGTCGGAGCGCGTGCAGCAGGATTCGCGCAATACGGCCGGCTTTAACTTCTTCATGAAGTGCAAGATGTGCAGTCGCGAAAACAGCATCGACATCGTGGAGAAGTCGAACGGTGGGCTTTCTCCAGATCTCCCGCAAACCTCCTAACTGATCCCACTCCACAGCTCCTTACACGGCGGATGACTCCGGCAGATTCAAGACCATAGTGGTCTTCGAGTGCAGCGGCGCGGAGCCCGTGGATTTCTCGCCCCGCATCGGATGGCGGGTCTCATCCGCTGAGAATGGCCAGCAGTTCGAGGAGGTAGATCTTTCCGAGGACGACTGGGTGGAGTACGACCAGAAGAACAACAACTCTGTGGGCATCTACGAGTTCTCCTCAAAGTTCACCAAGCTGAAGAAGTGATTCTAAGCGGGAGTCTATTTATAAGCATTTTTCATCAATGATATTGGGAACATTGTTTTCGCGTCTTGATGGTAAGCTAAAAGTAGGATCTTATTAGTTTAAAACCTCCTTTTAGCTTATCATTAGGATGAGAAATGGACCTTAGAGAAAATAAAAACTGAATTTTTAATATTTGTAACAAGCCTAAACATTTAGAGGACCATCAACTATTTAAGTATGAGCGGATGGAAGTCTTGATGTAAGGTTTTCTAATGTTATTGTAGAATCAATACTTTTGGTTCAAACAGTAATTATGCACCTTTAAACCTTCACGAGAATCGATTTCTTTTTAATTCTTCATATAATTTAATAGCCACGAAAAAATACTACCTATCCGAAGTCATTTTTATTTTCGAAAAGCGAGTATTTTAACATTGTGTAGCTTAAACTAAAGCATGTAATGTAATTTTGTACTTGATTCTTTACCAAAATTTAATTTCTTTTATAGTTATATATTTCCAAGTGAAAGGTTAACATTTACTTATGCTTTGTTAAGTATGAAAATATTGTTTCTTGTAGCTTATAAGAATGAGAAAAAAGATTCTTAAAATTGTAGATAAACTGCGCACTGAATGTTTTAAGATATTCGTGATCAGCAAGCAATTCTCTTAGCAGTTTTCGCCGTAAGAGAAAGTAGCTCCCAAACTCTTTCCCCTAACAATATTCTCTCGGTATTGATTTTAATGCCGGCTACTTTGATTTAAGATTGAGCACGAAGATTGCACTCTGCCTTTTGTGTTTGCCTCTCTGTGTGCGTTTGCATGTTCTTTTGTCAAGACATTTCAGTATTTCCCCAGACTTTGCGCGATTCGGACCGGATACGGAACTCGGAGCAACCTATCCCACCCGGATATCGTTAAAACGCGCGTAATATTTAGTGAATGGTGGCACATTAATTACTCCAAAGGCACCTGCCAAGTGTTTAGCAAGTGAGTCTCCGGTAATTATCCGTCTGGTGAGCGAGTGCAAAGTGGCAGAGGCATTGGGTGCATCATTAAAATTCGCAATGATTAGATAATGGGACAGTCTTATCTGGACACTTGGCCTACGTATTTCAGCAGCCTGCAGAAGTTCCCACAATTCGATGCACTAGTAGAATCCAGCCCGACCCTGACCTTTCAAAAATCACGGAATGGGATACTCTTTCCTACACACCCTAAGAACCCCCGAGAAGATTGCCTGTGGGGCAATTCCCACACGGTTCATCCATTATGCATTATTCTAGTCCGGCACGCATCAATCATGCATATTCCCTACTTGAAAGACATATTCCAATTACAACACTCTCCGTTTTTCAAGACACTAGCAGGCAACAATTTATCTCAATTGGCGAAGATTGGATTGCATGCATGCACGAACATTCTCCAAACTACATAGCGACTATTTGCAATGAAGGCGGCTCCGCTTAAATTAATAAGATCAAAAAGCCAATTCATCGATCTTAACTTTTAACAAGAACGAACTATGACAATGACGTACCCGGAATTCATTACATCTTCATTTCTGTAGACGGCACGTAGTGACGAATCACTGAGGAAGTGTCGGAAGGCGACACCTTTAGGAATATGAGCACGGATCGAAAGTTAGCGTTGTTATGCACGCAGATAATTATTTCATATTCTTCACTGAAACTCGAGTAGATCGTTACCAAAGTCTTCACAAGATACTTCTTCCAAACGTCATTTAATTTGTATATAATGATTTCAGTCGGAAGTTTGCAACGCAGTGAAGGAGACGATTCCGACCCCATAAAGTATATATATTCTTGATCAGCATCAGTAAACGAGTCGATCTAGCCACGTCCGTCTGTCCGTCCGTCCGTTTCTAGCAAACTAGTCTCTCAGTTTTTAAGCTATCGGGATGAAACTTTCCCAGAAGTCGTATTTCTATTGCAGGTAGTGTATAAGTTGGAACAGAATAGTTGTCCGGTCTGTTCCAACTTATAGAACTGTCGTACAGCTCCCATAAAAATGATCAAAAAACTATTATTTTTATACCCGTTACTCGTAGAGTAAAAGGGTATACTAGATTCGTCGGAAAGTATGTAACAGGCAGAAGGAAGCGTTTCCGACCCCATAAAGTTTATATATTCTTGATCAGGATCACTAGCCGAGTCGATCTAGCCATGTCCGTCTGTCCGTCTGTCCGTCTGTCTGTCCGGATGAACGCTGAGATTTTGGAAACTATGAGAGCTAGGCTATTGAGATTTGGCGTGCAGATTCCTGAGCTTCTTACGCAGCGCAAGTTTGTTTCAGTAGAGTGCCACGCCCACTTTTACGCCCACAAACCGCCCAAAACTGTGGCTCCTACAGTTTTGATGCTAGAATAAAAATTTTAACTGAAATGTATTGTTCTCATCAATACCTATCGATTGATTAAAAAAAAAGTTTGCCACGCCCACTTTATCGCCCACAAACCGCCCCCAAACTTCAAAAAATCGTAAATATGAACGTGGATATCTCGGAAACTATCAAAGATATAGAATCAGGATTTCAGATTTAGATTCCGTAGCTTTGTACGCAGCGCAATTTTGATACGCGAATATGCCACGCCCACTCTAACGCCCACAAACCGCCCAAGCCTGTGGCGCCCACAATTTTCATGCTAGATACAAAATTTTAACTGAACTGTATCGGTCTCGTCAATACCTATCGATTGACCAAAAAAAAATTTGCCACGCCCACCCTAACGCCCATAACGCTTAAATCTGTCTACCGCCGGTAGGTGGCGCATTTCAGTCTTGCTTTGCTGCCTGCTTATTTCCATTTCCCTTTGGTCCCTTACGCTGAGTAACGGGTATCTGATAGTCGAGGCACTCGACTATAGCGTTCTTTCTTGTTTTTAAATGTGAAACAAATTTTTGCTTTGGTGTTTTTTGACATATTAACTTATATTCTTGGGAATATCATTCTTTGAATATTTCAGAATTTCGAAAAATTTAAATTAAATCGGACTACTTCATCATATACATAGCTGCCATAATTCCTATGGATATGGATATCGGATAATTAATGTCAAAATAATACTTAGAGGTTTTTGGTTAACATAAAGGGTAGTTAATTGAATGGAACATTATCTTAAAATGTGTATAAGTTTTTAGTTTTCTAGAAACCGGAAAGCTCTGTACATGCAATGCTCCCACGGGAACGACCTGCAAGGGTATAGAAACATCGGAGTGCCGAAGCTAGTTTCTATTCTTATTATTTATACAATCCAAACGAATTAAAAAAGTAATAGATTATAGACATTGTAACCACTGAAAATATATTTATTCACTTCATACCTTAATAACGTGTAAAGCAGCCACAAGTGAGAAAGCTTTAAACTACTTGTCCCATAATTATTACAGAATGCAAATAAGAACACATTTTTAAGGAATAGTGTTAGGAAAATAAAATCTATCATATTATCTGTTGATCATAAAATAATTGCCTTGTACGTTAAACTTTTTTGTTATAGAGTAAAACTGACACTATAAATGTGTTTTAGTCAAGATTTGATGTTCGTAACTTGATATTTGGTGATTTTTTACTTTTTATACCCGTTACTCGTAGAGTAAAAGGGTATACTAGATTCGTCGGAAAGTATGTAACAGGCAGAAGGAAGCGTTTCCGACCCCATAAAGTATATATATTCTTGATCAGGATCACTAGCCGAGTCGATCTAGCCACGTCCGTCTGTCCGTCTGTCCGTCTGACCGTCTGTCCGTCTGTCTGTCCGTCCGGATGAACGCTGAGATCTCGGAAACTATGAGAGCTAGGCTATTGAGATTTGGCGTGCAGATTCCTGAGCTTCTTACGCAGCGCAAGTTTGTTTCAGTAGAGTGCCACGCCCACTCTAACGCCCACAAACCGCCCAAAACGGTGGCTCCTACAGTTTTGATGCTAGAATAAAAATTTTAACTGAAATGTATTGCTCTCATCAATACCTATCGATGGACCCAAAAAAAAGTTTGCCACGCCCACTTTAACGCCCACAAACCGCCTACAAACTTCAAAAAATCGTAAATATGAACGCGGATATCTCGGAAACTATCAAAGATAGAGTATTGGGATTTCAGATTTAGATTCCGTAGCCTTGTACGCAGTGCCAGTTTGTTATGCGAATATGCCACGCCTACTCTAACGCCCACAAACTGCCCAAGCCTGTGGCGCCCACAATTTTTATGCTAGATTAAAAATTTTAACTGAAATGTATTGGTCTCGTCAATGCCTATCGATTGATCCAAAAAGAAATTTGCCACGCCTACCCTAACGCCCACAATGCTTAAATCTGTCTTCCGCCGGTATGTGGCGCATTTAAATCTCGCTTTGCTGCTTGCATATCTCCATTTCCCTTTGGTCCCTTAAGCTGAGTAACGGGTATCTGATAGTCGAGGTACTCGACTATAGCGTTCTTCCTTGTTTTTATTTAAAATAAACTGTTTTAATTAATTCTGTGAATGGAGGTCCCACGTCAAAAAACGACGGAACGCTTCCATCTGCCTTTCCGACGAATCTAGTATATCCTTTTACTCTACGAGTAACGGGTATAATCAAAGCAGTCTTTTCTTGATATTATTATACCCGTTACTCGTAGAGTAAAAGGGTATACTAGATTTGTCGGAAAGTATGTAACAGGTTTCCGACCCCATAAAGTATATATATTCTTGATCAGGATCACTAGCCGAGTCGATCTAGCCATGTCCGTCTGTCCGTCTGTCCGTATGAACGCTGAGATCTCGGAAACTATAAGAGCTACAATACTGGGATTAGGCATGCAGATTCCTGAGATTCCTGCGCAGCGCAAGTTTGTTTCAGAAGAGTGCCACGCCCACTCTAACGCCCACAAACCGCCCAAAACTGTGGCTCCTACAGTTTTGATGCTAGAACAAAAATTTTAACTGAAATGTATTGTTCTCATCAATACCTACCGATTGACCTAAAAAAAAGTTTGCCACGCCCACTTTAACGCCCACAAACCGCCCACAAACTTCAAAAAATCGTAAATATGAACGCGGATATCTCGGAAAATATCAAAGATATGGAAATGGGATTTCAGATTTAGATTCCGTAGGCTTAGGCATATCTCCATTTTCTTTTGGTCCCTTTAGCTGAGTAACGGGTATCTGATAGTCGAGGTACTCGACTATAGCGTTCTTCCTTGTTTTATTTATATTTTCCAAGAGATTTCTGCCCACAAGGAATCATAGTAAATAGTAATAACCTAAAATAGTACTAGGTAAAAACAAGGAAGAACGCTATGGTCGAGTACCTCGACTATCAGATACCCGTTACTCAGGTAAAGGGACCAAATGGAAATGGAGATATGCAAGCAGCAAAGCGAGATTGAAATGCGCCACCTATCGGCGGTAGACAGATTTAAGCGTTATGGGCGTTAGAGTGGGCGTGGCAAAATTTTTTTTGGGTCAATCGATAGGTATTGGCGAGACCAATACAGTTCAGTTAAAATTTTGTATCTAGCATGAAAATTGTGGGCGCCACAGGCTTGGGCGGTTTTTGGGCGTTAGAGTGGACGTGGCATATTTGCGTAACAAACTTGCGCTGCGCACAAGGCTACGGAATCTTAATCTGAGATCCCAATTCTCTATCCTTGACAGTTTCCGAGATATCCACGTTCATATTTACGATTTTTTGAAGTTTGGGGGCGGTTTGTGGGCGTGGCAATATTTTGTTTAAGACAATCGATAGGTATTGATGAGAACAATACATTTCAGTTAAAATTTTTATTCTAGCATCAAAACTGTAGGAGCCACAGTTTTGGGCGGTTTGTGGGCGTTAGAGTGGGCGTGGCACTCTACTAAAACAAACTTGAGCTGCGTAAGAAGCTCAGGAATCTGCACGCCAAATCTCAATAGCCTAGCTCTCATAGTTTCCGAGATCTCAGCGTTCATCCGGACAGACGGACATGGCTAGATCGACTCGGCTAGTGATCCTGATCAAGAATATATAAACTTTATGGGGTCGGACACGCTTCCTTCTGCCTGTTACATACTTTCCGACGAATCTAGTATACCCTTTTACTCTACGAGTAACGGGTATAATAAAAGAATTAAAGAATCGAAGAAATTTGTAGTTCGAGTCATGTAATTAGTTTTGATTACATACTACTACTATACTACATAGGCTACTACAATTGATGCAACTCTTTTAGAAGTCCACGCAAAATCAAGGCTCAAAAAATAAAAAATAGCTCAAAAAATAAAAAAATACCTTTTTTTATTTAATTTTATAGATAAGGTACTTCTATTTTTGATCTTCTACTTAAAAATAAACTTATTTATATATCCATACACCGAAAAAATGCGTGACTAAAATTAGAATGCCATATACATAATTATTTCACTCCTTAGAAATCCGGACGACTCCCCGTGTTTAGTGGACACAAGCTCCTGTTTTCTTTTACATGTCGGCTCCGGCGGCAGCGTCCGTCCTGGACTTTGACGAAATTCTCGCCGAGATAGGCGAATTCGGGAGATTCCAGCGTCTGAACTATCTGCTCATCTGCCTGCCTGTTTTATTCGCGGCCGCCAACAGCCTGTCGTATGTTTTTACGGCAGGATCGCCCACCTATCGATGTTATGTACCCGGCTGCGATAGTTTAGACAAACCGGATTATGGAGCGGAATGGGTCTCCATCGCCGTGCCCGGCAGCTGGAGCAAGCGGGGTCACTTCACACCATCCACCTGCGACAGGTTCATGGCGAACGGAAGCCGCTCTGTATCCGAATCCGAACCTTGGAACCCGTGGCCCTTGCACCAGTGCTCCGCTGAGAATTTCACTGCGGAGACGGAGAGATGCCGACAGTTTGTGTACGGCAGTTCGGAGCGCACCATTGTGCAGCAGTGGGGGCTGCAGTGCCAGGAGAATCTATGGAAGCTGGCGTTCGTGGGCACGATGCACTTTGCTGGCCTGGTGTTGGGAACAGCCCTGTCCGGTTACCTGGCGGACCGGTAAGTATAATATGGAGAACTTTTGGGGAATTAAAAACCGATCAAAGTTTTAAATTTAAAAGTAATGTAAATGTAAAATAATAATTTTAGATCATATAAGATAACTAACCTTGATTATAAAAGAGATACATTTTTTGAAAGCAATCAGATTTTGATTCCCAGAAGTTCGATTCCAAATGCAATTATGGGTGGTATCCTAACAGAACTTTCCTCAGATACGGACGTAAGCATGTCTTTTTGATCTGCATCGTGTTCATGGCCCTGACGGGAGTGGCGCAGGCGCTGTCCTGGGACTACACCAGTTTCCTGGTCTTCGCCCTGCTGAACGCGGTGGGCACTTCCGGCGTCTACCCGCTGGCCTTCATCATCGGCGTGGAGATGGTAGGGCCGCGGAAGCGCGAAATGTCCTCCATCGTGCTCAACTATTTTTACGCAGTGGGAGAGGCGCTCCTCGGACTGTCAGTTTTCCTGCCCGACTGGCGCCAACTGCAGCTGGCGCTTTCGATTCCGCCCCTCATCTGCGTGGGCTACTTCTGGCTGGTGCCGGAGTCAGTCCGGTGGTTGCTGGCCCGCAACCGGCGGGAGCAGGCCGGCGACATCATCCGCCGGGCCGCGAAGGTAAATCGGCGAGACATATCCATGGAGCTGATGGCCAGCTTCAAGCAGCAGGAGCTGGAGGCGGAAACGGCGCCGGAGTATGGAGCCGAGGGTGTCCTGGCCGAGCAGAAGGACGATAAGATTTGGTTGGCCATCAAGCAGGTAGCGGGCTCTCGCATTTTGATGGCCAGATACGCAATTTTGCTTCTTATTTGGGCTGTCAACGCAATAGTCTACTATGGACTTTCGCTGAACGCGACCAGTCTGAGTGGCAACCAGTACCTCAACTTCGCTCTGGTCTGCCTGGTGGAGATCCCCGGCTACAGTCTCGCCTGGGTAGGTTTTGTTCTTCAGGATCCGAGTGCCATCATCTAACCCAAACCCCATCCCCCACCAGTAGCTGTTCCTGCGGAAACTCGGCCGACGTCTGGCCCTTTCCGGATCCTTGCTGCTCTGCTCTATCACGTGTGTAGGCAGCGGTTTCGTAACTCTGGGTAAGTAAATAGGCAGTTTTTGATCAGTAAATGGTAAGAATAGTAATATTTACGCTCCCTGGTTTTAAGTATTTGGCTTTGTGTGTAATTATTTTGTTCAAACCAAATATATAATAAAAGTATCTAGCCTGACCCTTAAGTTTCAATTATATTCCAATTCACTGTACATATCCGCTAAGCGCAAGAGGATTGGATTCCCTGCCAGACCGGAGTTGAAGGTAGACACTCATGGAGTTGTAAGTTTCCTAGCTCCTGATACAAGATATGTGCACCCCAGTCCATTTTTTCACGCTTTCCTGGCCATCAATAACTTAACCTTTAACAATCCTAACCCCCAGGTGCCAATTGGCTGGTTGTGACGCTCTTCCTTGTCGGAAAACTGGGCATCACATCATCCTTCGCCGTCATATACACCTTTACTGCGGAAATGATGCCCACGGTAAGGAGCTCCCACTTAGTCGAGTCAACACAACCGACTGAATTGTGCCGGATTTATTTCAGGTTATTCGGAGCGGCGGCGTCGGTGTCATGTCCACATTTGCACGTTTTGGAGCAATGCTGGCACCTTTCGTGCCTCTTTTGGTAAGTCCAGTCCCAATCGATTGATCCTATAGTCTTCTCAAAAGCATCAACCCAATTTGTTGACATTGAACAGGAGAATTGGAATATACAAAACCTTAAATCGCTTCAAGACTTTTCGCAAAGCTTGCACAATCAGGAATCTCTTCCAAACAAATGGCACAAAAACCGGTTCAAAAATAAGAAGGGGAATTAAGACCGACCGAACAGTAGGCTTTTTTTTAAATGTTCCTCAAATCAGACCAAATCCGAAGCTTTAGATTCTGTGACACCGACGGTTTTGGTTGGTTGGATTACAAGCCAACTGTCCCCAAAGCCTTCGACGGTTTCTGTGACAGCCCTATATATAATAAACTATGTATGTTAGTTAAACTTTTTCTGTTAAAGACTTACAAATGAATGAAAAACATTTTTGACTTTTTTTGACGGTCTCAAAATACGTAAATGATCCAAATGTGAACTTAGTGTAATTTTCCTATATCCAATGAAATTAATCCTTTATTACGTTCTCGTCAGGCATCATATTACGAGCCGCTGCCCCTGCTGCTATTCGGGGGCTTATCGCTGGTAGCTGGACTCCTCTCGCTTTTGCTCCCGGAAACCTTTAACCGGAAGCTGCCGGATACGGTGAGTACTCATCACAAGTACAGAAATCATGAACTAACATCCCATCTCCTCAGGTGGAAGAGGCCATTGCTTTGGGGAATCAAAACCCGCCTTTCAGCCGATGATTTCATGGTTATATCCACAGTCAAAGAGTACACTGGGCCCGATTTTTGGTAAAGGACAATTACGCTGAGCTTTGTAAATACTCATAATAAAGAATAATGCCAAAAGAATTGAAGCTTTTTTGCAACTGAACTGAACTGATAGAAAAAGACAAGTTAGGATTTCGTAATAAACAAATACATTTCTCCGGTACTATTATCTGAAACTCACAGCTTACTTTCAATCTCCGAAGAGGCCCTCGAACAACTGGGGATCGCTGACATGGCCAAATCGATTTAGAAGTTTGTACCGCTTCTTGGGGTCGCTTCGCAGGCAGATGGGCGAAACCAATCTTAGTCGGGACGGACGTCCCTGCTCCCAGCTGGGCAGCAAATCGCCGACGTCCAGCAGGGTCTCCTGTCGCCGTCCCCAGAAGTCCACGTAGGCCAGCTTGACCAGATCCTGCTGCTCGTTCACGTAGACGAAGCCAACGAGATTCGAGGCCGCGTAGCTGGCGAGTGTGAGGGTGACCAGGCCGGAGATGCCCACGGCGCCGTAAATGGCCAGTGCATCCGTGCTCAGCTGTCCGGCGCTCCCCAGGGCAAAGACAATGGGCGTACCGGCTGCTGTGAGTGCCGCCTGGTAGACCTTTAGCCTACTGAATGCGGCCACAATCCTTATGGCCGGCAGACTGTAGACGGTTCGCCACTCGGTGAATCCGGCGTGGTCGTGGGCCGCACTTTTGCCGCACTTCGCAGACTCCGTGGAGAGGGGTCGTCCATGCACCGGCTGAGTGGTAGCAATGGACACGCACCTCCTCCATGGCAATCCTGCCGGTCTGATCCTGCACGGCAGCTCCAGCACTGAAAACACCGATTCCTGATTTAATACATAGGGCAATCGTTGATTGCCGATGCTTACTCAACTCACTTTCATTTGTGTTTTGCTTTTGCAGCTGTTAGGCCCTGTTTACACGAGGCAAACTTGCATAGTTTTTGGTTAACAATTTTGTTGCTTAGACCCAATATGTATCTTTACCATGCTACCTTACAAGAGCAGCCTTTAAAAGCATATTTAACTAATATGTTTTACATAAACAGAAGATGTGCATGTGAACGGTTCTTACAAAAAGTCAGCTGATTATCGATGTGCAAAAGCCTATCGATAGACCTGCTCCGCCAATGCTGCCCGTCTGCGAAAGGCGACCGGCTGTTACTTTTTGAAAACTGGCGCGCCCCCGGATATTACGTAAGGACCCAGTGTATAAATATAAATATAGCAGAGCCAGATGATTTCCCGGCGAGCGAGCAGAGAGTGATCAATAAATAAATCATTTATACTAGGTCTCAGTCAACATTCAGATTTCGCAGCCTCTTAACGCGGTCCCCTGCTGCTTTTTTAATCCACCTCGTCTTTTATAATTGCAAAGTATGTGCATATATCCAAAATAAAAACAAGCACAAGGGGTGCCGAAGTTGTTTTTTAGATTTCGCAGACAAGCTTTCGTCGAAAATTGTATGTTATCCATTGATTTGTGTTTATTTGGTTTCTTTTCGCGGTCAAGACTCAGCCAAAACATTTATTTTTAGTGCTTTCGCTATGCATTGGATTCGGAAATAGTTTTTTCGCACACAAATTACACTAGTTTACAATGTTCTTTGATATGCGAATAATTCAAGGTTTGAGAGATAAGGAGGAGGCCTTGAGTTAAGGGCCACTAAAATGACTCATTTAATAATGGTATTGGCAATAAAAACCCGAATTAGCCCTTCAAAGACAGCATTTTCTATGATCAAGTTTAGTACTCGGTACTACATATGGGCATTTCCAGGGGTCGCGAACGTACGTTCGTACGCTTTTAGTGCAAATAAAAAAAAGAAAAAAAATCTTTTCTGATTTTTTTTTTTGCTATTCGATAGCATTCTGTTAGTTCTTTGCTTAGTGTAAATGATGGTATTTATTGATCTATCGTTTTCATAATATTGACAAAAAACATGCGGTCGCGAACGTACACAAAATGGAAGTCGACTTTGGCTTAATCTAGTAAAATGCAAATATCTGCGAATTGGGACGGAATATTCTTATGCAATAACTTTACTTTTAAAATGGATTCATGTAGCTTTCATTCGAGTCTGTTCCCAAGGAAATATCTCTATTTGTTTTTTTTAAATTAAATTAAGTACCGGTCGCGAACGTACGGGTCGCGAACGTACGATTTTTCCATGTTGTTTTATTAACAGTTAATTGAAAATTTTTTTGCCCTCTTTGAATTTTTTTCTTCTTATTAGATTGCAATAAAGCGATTTGGTAGAAAAAGTTTAAACAAATCATATGTTTTCCTTGCGAAATAATTAATCATAAAAATGTCTTTAAAATTAGCTAAAAACGAAAAAAAGTGAATTTTTTCAGTTTTCAGGGAAATTTCTTCAACAAAGCAAATGAAATATGCTTTGGTTCCACTGTATTATGAAAATATGGCCATTGATTTGTGAAAATACGCAAAAAATTCGATGATTTTGAAGATTTTTTTGTTTTGGGCCTGGTTGGCCATTTTTCGGATTTGCCCATATACAAATTTTCATAACTTTTATATTAATCCAAAGCAATACAACTGATTACCTTTAAGTGATTACATTTAACTTTTTACAATATTTCGTTATTGAACTGGCACAGGAGCACTATTGTACAAAGTGTTCTTATAAAATTTTAATGGTATACTCCGTCTGAATAGTCTAGTTTATCCAATTTAAAAAAAGTACAGAGGTACGATTCTTTTTTCAAATGTTGATATCACGAATATTTCTTTAATATACCAATTTAAGAAATCCGAGGGTACCTACACTATAACGGTCAATTTCTGATCCGATTTTCCGATTATTTCGTTCACATAACAAAGGACATGTCGACGACAGCTTTGGGGGTAAGTGTCCTTTTTATGGTGGGATGCTGTGCGATCGCCCAGATTGCTCGAGTGGTCAGCCGCCGAGTGGTGACCCGTGAGGGGCTGGTTCCGATCCTGATCAATGAGGCAATCGCCGCTGCCGAACTGTGCGCCTGCTGCTTTGAACTGATCATTGGTAAGTACATTTTTAAAGATTTTTTTACAAATCAAATCAAATCTAGGATGTTAAAAAAATATTCAAATGAACTCCCAAAAATATTTGGCGACACGTGCAAACTACTTTTAATGGCTTATAGTATCCCAGAGATCCAAAAGATTTCCCCAATGACCGAACCGTTCTTTCGATACGATTTGAGCATGCCGCAAAAACCCCACGAGAGTGTCAGTCCCAAGAAAGGCATTGATTTAAGTTGTACACTGATAAAAAAATGGAATAGTAAATTTAAATATGCGCCTATTGAATCCAAAATTTCAAATTTCATATTTAAATTTAATACAAAAAAACATTATATTAAATACGAAACATATTAAATTGCCTAGTTTAATATAAAAATATTTAAATCAAAGAAGAGCATATTTAATTTAAATTTGGGTATATTTATTTTAAAAAATATTATATTTATCCTTAATATTTTCAGAATTTAAAAAATCCGTATTTAATTAATAATAATATTGAAAGTGTAAATTTGAAAGGGTTTTTCAGTGTTTATATCAAATAAAAACACCTCAAGAAAATATCTTTTATATTTACATACAAATTTATTAATTAAAATGTATCTTATTTGTATAATAACTTTTAAATATGTTTCATATTTAAATATAAGTTTCTGCCCTGTCCGATTTTAAGTACGGAAATATTTAAATTAAATATTTTAATTTTAAGCTGACTTCTTTTACAAAAAGATTTATTTCATAAACTGTTCAGACCAAACATTATATGCACATTTTTAAAAACAAATTGATATACATTAAAGTAAATTGGCATTCATATGTAAATAAGAATGTAAATGGGCAAAAAACAAACGCGGGCGCTAAGATAATTTTTGGCGGTTTTCTTTTGCTCTATGCTACACGCATTCATTATTTCGCGTTTGCTTTGATCTATGACTCTTCTTCTTTACCACTTCACGACGCGTGCCATTGAAAAGTTGCAGTCGAAGAAGTTGGACGTGTCGGGTCTTTATTAAAGCGAAGTCGGCATAAAAATATAATATTCAATGTGTGGGCATCAAAGCCAAAAAGGACAATTGATCGCGCTATCAAAAAATCGATGTGAAGTTTATTTAAATAAATAAGTGTGTATGTGGGCAGCTACATTTAAAGACAGAAAGGACATACATACATATATCGCGGCTTGTCTTTTTCTTTGAACTGTATTCGGCCATACATATGTACATACATATGTATGTATGTACAATTGATTCCGCTTCTTCAACACAGCACGACGCTTGCCATTTCATAATTGCAGCCAAAGAAGTAGGACGTGTAGGAGCTTTGTTTAAGTGATAGCCTAAATAAATAGCCTAAACATAAAAAAATACATACAAAGTTAAATTTAAATTATCAAATTATTTCACCCGTACTTCGTTTTCGTAGAATCCAACAAAATAGCGCGCGCGTTCACACGCATATATATACATACATATGCACGCAGTGGATAAAAAGAAATCTAACTAAAGTGAAGTTTGTAATAATTGTAAAGTGGCTTAAATTTTTCGGTTCTCAGAAACGTATGTAGTACATACTATGTACATATGTACATTCAAGTGCAGCTACACACACATACATACATATACCACAGCGTGCGTTTACCGTTGCTTGGTCGCCAACAAAGTTGAGCTTGCCTTAGCGAACACACACATGTACATTTGCTGCAACACATCTACCCACACACAGCGTGCGTTTACCGTTCCTGGCAAAGTCATGGGTAAGTAAAAAAACGTAGAAATAAATACATTTTTAAAAGTTAGAATAAGGCAAAGTAGGTTTTATAATAAATAATAACTTTTTTCTATTTCATTCCTTGCAAATATACAAATTCCAGAACGAAGCGTATTAAACTTGATTACATCTTCGAGGTTCCTGTTGCGATCCAAACAAAAAGTGGAAACTGCTCGATTTTGACGAAACTTGGCTGAAAAACGGAATTAATGAGGCAGATCTCAGACTGGAATCTTGTCTTAGAAAAATGGAACAAAACCCATCTGAGCTGAGTTTTTGCAGGCATATGAATGCGGAAAAATTAAAAATGTATTAGTTCTTAAGAACATTGAAGAGTTTTCAAGCCATCCAATGCACATGTATGATGTAAATGCTAAAAAATATGTTGTATACAGATCTCTGTAAAATAAATATAATTGTATTATTTGTACCTTCCAGCAAGCCGTTATGAAAAATAAATATTTAAATAAAATCGAAAAATCAAAAATAAAATTTGTGTACTAATTTTTTTTAGTGTATTACAATTGCCATATTTTGAATAAATATGTCTAGTATTGAATCTTAATATGACTTATATTGAATTTTAACATTTCGGTTATTCATTTAACTATTAAAATGTTCAAATTTAATATGGTTTCAGTTTATATTAAATACGTGTACTATTTAATTCAAATTTTTAAAATTTAAAATCAAATATTCATTGTATTATATATAAATATGCATTGTATTTAATTTAAATATGGCTTATATTTAACTTAAATATTTAAAATATTAAAATCTATTCCGAAAATATTTAAATTTAATATGGAAAAAAAGGTTAATATGCGCATATTTAAATTTAATAAAAACCGCAATGGATGAAAATCAAAGCGAAAAATATTTGGGTTGAATATGAAATATTTGGATTTACTACGTTTTTTTTATCAGTGTAGGGCCTTAAAGCTGACATTCTGAAATCTCGTTCTCAGTGGCCGACAACTTTGGAGTGTCTATGTACGCCGTCTGCCTGTTCCTGCTGACCATCTGGTGGGGTCGCGTATGGGGCGACGCCTCCGCCTGCCCGTACACCCACATGGAGGACGTGGTCGAGGGTCGCACCAGCTTCAAGGAGATGGCCCTGCGCAGCTGGGCCGAGCTGATGGGCGGCTGCTGTGTGTACCGGGTGGTGCAGCTCTTCTGGTGGCTGGAGCTGGCCGAGACTCACCGCGGACGGGCCTTTGAGGCCTGCAACGCCGACCTGCAGGTCAGCCCATATTTGGGCGCGGTCATAGAGGGCGTGGCCACGCTACTCTGCCGCCTGGCCTCGAAGACGATCAGCGAAAAGGAGCCGCGGTTCGGGAGCTACATTGATTCCTTCATCGGCACCAGTTTGGTGGTCGCAGGTGAGTGGCGTAGCGCTTCTCCGGTCCGATCCGCCTGCCCAATGCTGGACTCTTAAGTAGTTTATGCCTTTAACTATGTCCTGCTTGCAGCCTTTAACTTCTCCGGCGGATACTTCAATCCCGTCCTGGCCACGGCCCTCAAATGGGGCTGTCGCGGACACAGCCACCTGGAACACATCATCGTTTACTGGATTGGCGCATGTGCCGGTGCCGTGCTCTCCATTCCGGTTTTCAGGATGCCCGCAGTGCGGCGCATTCTACTCGGCGAAGAGGGCTCGAAGTCGAAACAGGAATAAGACTATTGGGAAGCTTTTGTATTTCAAATATCTGTCAATGCCTGGAAAGATTAAGAACTCTGGGCATGTCTGCTCGGGAGCAAAGTGTTACCCTGTTTGTTCCATAGTCATGGGCCCCGAGAGATACCCGCTCACCCACAGGCCTTAGAAGACTTATTTATTTCAAATCTGAAATACTTAGTCATAATAGTAAATTATGTTGAGGCTAAATTTGTTAGAAGGTTTGATGGAATTGAGTCGGAAATAAATTTAATTACATTTTTAAGTATACTTCATGTACTTCAAATGATTTAGACGACAAAGGCCGATTTCGGCAAAGTATATTTTTATACCCGTTACTCGTAGAGTAAGAGGGTATACTATATTAGTTGGAAAGTATGTAATAGGAAGAAGGAAGCGTTTCCGACCCTATAAAGTTTATATATTCTTGATCAGGATCACTAGCCGAGTCGATCTAGCCACGTCCGCCTGTCCATCTGTCCGTCCGTCCGTATGAACGCTGAGATTTCGGAAACTATAAAATATAGAATGTTGGCATGCAGATTCTTGCTTTAAGCAGAAATAACGCGAGGACTTGTCTAGCGCCTTCATTTTTGAAAGTGTACATGCCCCTGGTATTTGATAGTCGATGGCATCGACTGTAGCGTTCTCTCTTGTGTTAATTTTGTTCAATAAAAATTGACCAAATTATAAAAAATAAATAGGTGCCAAGGGACCTGAGTGATTTGATTGATTTTGATTTTTAGAAATTTGCCAGCGTACAGACTATTTTTAAAAGATTAAAAAATATATATATTTTTATTTTTATTTTTATTTTCAAGAAAAATATTTTTGATTAAGGATCAAAACTTCCTGATTTTAAATAAAAGCAAAAAGTGTCCCAATATGAACCCTCTCTTCATTCAGAACACCGAACACTTTGTCTTTAAAGAAAACTTTTCCTGTTATGTGTTATTAGCTTCCTTTAGTTGTAAATATAACTCGTTAAAGTTTCACGAAAGTAATTAAATAAATAAAAAAAGAACCTATGTATCAACATATATGTAATTTGCCATTATTATATTTTTCTTTTGCGGTGTTAGTCGATGTCTTTTCTTTCAGTATGTGTTCGGCAAACAAAACTTAAAGAGTTCAATTACACAAGTAGACCCTAACAACTGAATTACATATACTACATATATCTAGAACTATAAGTATTACACTGATCTCACTGCCCGTTGGAAAAGGTGTCATCGCGTAGTATTTATGTTTTGACGGCATTTCAGTTTACTTCACAATCGATCAGGCCGGTCGCACGTCTACAAATTGCAAACCTAGTACAACTTAAATTTCCATAAAATGGGTCTTGTCGACAAGTTTCTTAATTGCATTGACTTAAAGTACGGTGTCATTATAGTTGGGTTCGTGGACATAATCTTGAGTATGCTTTGCGGAATGTATTTGCCATGTAAGTACGGTAAACGGTATTATAGCATTTAGTAAATAATGGTTTATTTTTAAAGGGATACGGCGTAAAGGCGATTTCGATCAGCTAATCCTTACCGAAGCGCCGGTTACTTTCAGATTATTTCGGTGGCGTGAGTATAGATTCTATACGGGGGATGACTTTTACTTCAATAGATTCGGCTATGCGATGTATATATTCTGTTTGGTTGTACTTATTCTCCATATTGGCGCCTGTATACTTATCATAACTTCCGCACTTTCGGTAAGTACATACAGGTCGGAAGACTGCCTTTCCTAAGTCCATAACCTTTTTAGGACGAAAAATGGATGTCTGCTCCCTACATAGCCACTGCCCTAATGCGTTTCGTTGTGTTACTCCTTATTCTGACTTGGATAGTTGCCAAGTCGTTTGACTGTACCACGAGTTTTTGGATGATAGGTCTAAGTCTGTGTAAGTTCCTTGGCTCTATGTTAAAGAGCAAATTTAATACCCGTTACTCGTACAGTAAAAATGTATATTTAAATTGCTGAAAAGTATTGTTGTATTGTACATTGTACAGGTAGAAGGAAATTGTATTTTATTTATTCGTCAAGATCACTAGCCACCGAGTCGATCAAGCCATTTTCATCTGTACGCTGTGATCTTTGAAACTACAAGGGCTAGAGAGCTAAGAGTCTACACTGAACTTTCTAAGCTTTTGATTTAAAGCAAGTTTGTTATTCTAACGTGCCATGCTCACTATAGCGCTAAAATCTGTCCACAACTTTTAAGACAACACCCAAAACAAAATGTATCCTGAAAAAAATCGCCCTACTTTTGTCTTCCAGAAAAGCTTGTCATAAATTTAGGAGGATTAGGAGATTTTTTTGTAAAGGTTATTTTACTAAATTTGTGTACATTTGCTTAAATCAGATTTGTTAAACCAGATTATGCCATAACAAATATTTCTCTTTTTCGGAAAACATTTATATTTTGTAGACAAAAATATTTTTTTTTAGTCTTAGTTACATTTTAGGGTTAAGTAAAAATTTGTAGAATAGGTGATGCCTAACAATTTTATTGCGTAAGCCTTCCTGTTTTCCAGAAAACAATTTTGAAATATAAGAAAATTTGTTCTTGTTTTTGGGGTGACTAGTTCATGGTTTCCTACATTTAAGAAACGCTTTTTTGATTTAAGAAGAGCTTTCTTGATTAAAGATACATTTTTTGGACTTTAGAAAAAGATTTCTTTTAATTAGAAAACAAAATCTTATCAGCGATTTTCGAAAATGTAGGTTTCATTTTATTATGAATGTATGATTTGTTTGATCTTATTGACAAAAATGGTTCAAGTCGGACCGATCATTAAAAAGCTTTGAGCAACTTTTGTAATTGACGCTAGGTGGAGTTCGAGTGCAATCTTGAAAACAGTCATTTCACTGCTTGCATATCTCCATCTCCCTTACACTTTTTTTGAGTATCGGGTATCTAATAGTCGAGGTATTCGACTATACCGTTCTCCTCTGTAACAACTTAAAAACTTTAGCTCCTAATACTTTTAACCCCTTTCCTACAGTTTCAGCCACTTACTTTTGGCTAACCGTGGTTTCGTGGTATAGCCCGCCGAGCGTAGAATAAAATTATTAGCCGGAGTTATTTAAAATTATAAGTATTTACCACACAGTCAAACCCATCTTATAAGGCGGAAAATTTAATGGCTGCTTCCTAAATTGTCACTGTCGCCAAGCGGTTCGATGTGCTGCTCCTTATTTTGACCAATCGTTTGATTTCGCCACCAGTCCTTAGTTGACTGGTTACAGTACTCGTAAGTAATTTAACTTCACATTTTAAAAATCAACATGATCAACAACGGAAGAAGTTATGCTTCCAGTAAATACTGTTCCATTTTTCTTAAATTCCAGCCTTTGACATTTGGTTATCCGTACTTTTGTATCGCAGCCGGCTGATCGAAAACTGTAATAATCGGACGTTTTAAAATTATCCAGTAACCCTTCAAACGCACTTCAAAATCAAACACATCAAAATCAAACACATCAAAATCAAACACATCAAAATCAAACGCTCTTGAAAATCAAACTCTAAATCCAGCATTCTCTACGATCTCACAAAATGGGTATTCCTGTTATGAAGCGCTGCTGCTGCCTTGAGCTTAAATGGGGAGCTCTTATTGCCGCAATTGGGGATTGGGCCTTGACAGGCACAGTTGTTGGCCTGACCGGATGTAAGTCTTACCTTTTAACTCACTTACTTAAAACGTGTCCTAAACCGCTTTTTACAGATCTCCGATTTGGCCACGACATTATTTGGTATGTCGCCATCCTTATTCATATTGCCCATATAGTTGGCTGCATTTTGGTTGTGGTTAGCGTGTTTGTGGTAAGTAGCAGCGACTTCTAATAACCATTAGTTTAATGTGCTTTTCAACCCCTTTTAGCCAAATAAGAAATTTGTTATGGTGTACCTAATAACTGGCATAATTCGTATACTTTTTGACATAGCCTTCCTAATATATCTCTGCATACTGGTCTTTAATGCCTTAGTTGTAGCCATAATTATGACAATTATTGGCATCGGTAAGTATTTTGAAATTTTAAATATGTACGCTAAAATTCTTTGATTTAACTCGGATTCTTCTAAAACTTGTAATCTTGTAAAATAGAATATAAACATTGAGTCTTCAGGAATAGTCCAGAACAGTGGCCTATTTCCCAAAGTGCGAGTTTCCAATAAGTCGTGTCAATCGAGTAAACTAATTATTTAGAGCGGGGCAGACCCCACAAGCATTGAGACGCGTATTCCTAAACAATCGCGGTGCATCGCTGGTGTGGGGTTGGCACACTCTCGAACTTAAAAATATGTAATGTTTTGATGAAGAAAGAAAAAGTGAATATGTATTTTTAAACGAAATGGCAAAAATCCTTTTTGATTTATATAGCAAAACCCGCAAATTTGTAATTTAAATACACGGCTGGTTGCCACTTTATTTATTTATAAAAATTTCTAATTTCAAATTTCGGGATTGCGCTCCCTGTACTAGAGTAAAATATTTAAATATTTGGTCATTATGGGAAAGCTAACATTGTTTTTATTGTGACATTCAGTTCTCGCGCTGTACTGCTGGTACGTCATCTTCTCGTGGTTCAGGAAACTCGGAGGTTCTGCCCCAGTAGATATTTAGACTGGCACGCCTCACTCCAACCATTTAAATAATAGTTCAAAACCAATCCGACTAAATTTATGTGCAGTTAAATCTGTTATCATACAAGGAAACCCACGAGTACTGTCCCTAATTTGGAAGGCACTCTTGTCTACATATATTACAAGTTCAAACAGAAGGTGTTCTCCTTAAAATGCTGCTGCCGTGATCAAAGATGAGGACCTGATTAGCTATATTGCACACATGATTAAAGCGACTGCAAAAGAAAATGAACGTACTGTTACTATAAGACATGAAACATAGATAATATTTTATCTTACAGCCGGTCACCATTGTTACCCTACGTTGCCCATTTAGTCGCCTGTGTTTTTGGTTATCTTTTTAGTTTGAGTGGTAAGTAATACTTTAACAACCAACTATTAAAAAAATTCATATTTTTTGTAACCTACAGGTGGCGCGATTTACCCCGGGTTCTTTGGCTATTTATGGTTCAAGATGCTTTGAAGGTCAACTTGAGTCGAATCGCCTGGAAACCCATACTTTGGAGCAGTTTACAAATTTGATTTTCTTGTTGGCTCAAAACTTAAACGTATTCGAAATAAATTCAAAATTAAAACTTTAAATCAATTAGATATTTATTTAAATCGGTTTGCTAGCAGCACCCGCCTGCATTTCCGCAGTTGGTGGTCGTCGTCGGCGACAGCGTCGCTTTACTCTCAAAATAACCTCGTCTTTTATTTGCTCATACTGGTAATCAGTGTGGCCCAGAGAACAGCGTTTGGTTACTGTTGAGGTGTCGTCACCACCAAAGCTAGTTGCCAAAGTTTCGTCGATGGTGAAATCCAGCCTGGAGACCGGCGGTTCCTGCGTCGGACTGTCCATGTTGACTTTTCTCTTTTTCAGAGGAGTTTTCTCGGTGGCCAGCTTTTCCGGTGTCGCTGTCGGCGATATCTTCTTTGATTTGGTCTTGGACTTAAACGGACTTTGCTGAATGGGAGACCGGGTGAGAATCGTAATAAGGTTTTGTTTGGGCGTCTGGAGGGCTCTATTCGATGTTGAAGTCACTACTGTTTCGTCTGGTGACTGCTGGTGCAATTGTTCCAATGCCATCTCAATGGCATCTTCTTCAATACTCAGGTTTGGATAGCTGGGATCCACTATGTTTGGCGGATCCTTCTCGCTCGTCAGCAAGTCCATGGCAGCTTCAAGAATAACCTCGTCGTTTTCATCGTTGTGGTCCAGCTTCGTCGAGTCGGGTTTAGCGTATAAGACATCGGCCGTCTTCGTGGGAGTATCATCCACGCAGCTGGTACATATTGGATCTCTGCGTTCCTGAGGCGTTACGGAGACTAAAACAATATTCTGATCACTTGATGCGGAATTTGTTAATGCTGTTGGTGTTTGGCATTGGCTGTCGACTTTAACAGCAATATGGTCGATATCGGCCATCTCCGGAAGGCGAATATCTTCGATGATCCGTATTCCGATGTCGGATTTGTTCAAGCGGGTTGGTTCAGACGACGCTTGAATGTCTTTCGCAGGCCAGGCATTTGAATTTCGTTTAACCAGAGAGTCCCTTTCGGCATGGACTGTGGCAGCTTTTGTCAATTCTATTTGGTCTTTTCCCTTTTGGGTTGTGTCTGTTCTAACGTTCATGGCTTCCGATGGCTCTTTTGCTAGCTCTTCACCTTCAAGCTGCAGCACTTCTATTGTGGAATGTTGAGGTGAAATGTTTTTAATTTTACCATCAAGTTGAGACACTTTTGGATCTAATTTAGTGGAAGTCTTCTTCAGTTGATCGTGTGCCGTGTGAAAATCACTGTTTTCGACAATCTTTGGCTTCATTTTGGCCAACTCGATTTGATCTTGGACAAAATGCAAGGATTCCGTCTGGGATATGAGGTGCAAGCCCGGGATAATTTCACGCTTCGGTTGACTGACTTCAGAGAAAAATCCACCTGCAGGTTGAGGATCCTTCGTATGTTCCTTTATGTCGAATAAGGAGTTTGTTTTGATTTCTGAAGTAATATCGGTTTGCTTGGAAACGCCTTTCTTCGACGGTTGCAGGTAAGTTGCAGTTTTGGGCAACTCAAGGTGGGG
The DNA here is from genome assembly GCF_014743375.2 of Drosophila subpulchrella. Lineage (NCBI taxonomy): Eukaryota > Metazoa > Arthropoda > Insecta > Diptera > Drosophilidae > Drosophila > Drosophila subpulchrella. Next base: position 102,685 of record NC_050611.1, on the reverse strand, counting down.
GCTGTCGCCCCGCGGGACTTTAATTTTGTCGAAGAATGGGGCATTCATGCCTTGGCAATTTTCTTCTGGCTTCTTGGTTCTGCAACAAAAGTCAGATGCTGCTATCAACAAAGGTAATTTATGTCCTTTTGTTTCACTGACCTGGGCGACTGGGATCGGCTTCGCCGGCCAACATGTCGTGAACTGATCTCGCGACTCCGGTGCTGATCTCGCCTGACGCTATGTCTTGGACTTCGGCTGCGGCTGTGGCGTCGATCTCTGGATTTGTGGCGGTTCTCAGGACGACGAGGGTTTGTGCTAGATCTCCGTTCGGTGGTCTTGGGTTGTCCCTGCTTGGGGGACCTACTTCCGCTGTCCGATTTCTTGACGTCTTCTTTTTTGCTTGCCTTCTTAATGTCATCTTTCGAGGTCGTCTTCTTGGCATCGTCTTTTGGGACCGTTTTGAATGGATTTCTTTCCGTTTCCGGATCCTTTTTGGCCAAAGCCCTCGATTGGGTTTCTTTCAAGCGCTTACTATCATGGTCTCTTTCTCCTGGTTCTTCGACATCTCGCACCCGCTTCCGCCGGAAGCATAAGTCGTCCTTCCTATAAGAAAGTAAGGTGTTAGTTTCTAAGCCCGGAAAACGAAATAGCTAACTGACTCCTTTCGCAGCTGGGCAATCAGGGCCTCCTTTCTCTTCACCTCCGCCTTGGCCGTGTCCAGCAGATTCTGCAGGTTGACCTCCATGGCCTTAATCTTCTTTCCAAGCGCCTTGTTCTCAGTCTTTAGAGCCTGAATTTCGGCCTGCGCCATTTCGTGTTTGTCTTCCCATGCCAGCAGCTCCTTGGTTTTCTGGAATATAGTAATACTGTTATTTGACGCCGTCTAAGTAGATCTATCTGCTTGGCCCTACATGGTCCTCGGCTTGCTGGAAGTCGTCCAAATCGTCGTAAATGTCCAGATCAAGAGATCTGTCCTTTTCCTCGGGCTTGGTGGAATACTGAGGCTTCATCTCGTCCAAATCGTCGTAGATGTCCAAATCCATAGACCTATTCTTTTTGCCAGGCTCTGTCCACCCTTTGGCTGTGACATCGGGCAACTGATGATCCCTCAGTTCCAGCAATTCGTCCAGATCCTCGGAAAGCACCAGTTCCTCGGGGGATTTCGTGGCAAAAACATTATCCTCTACGAGGACGCCACTTCCAAGAGTTTTACGATTGGCCATCGCTTCCTGTTCGCGACCCTTTACACATAGTTTTGGAATTTAGTCATGTACAGTGTACATTGTACACGCAGCTATTCAACAGACTCACCACTGCGCTTAAAAGATCTGCCATAAACTAAGTGAATATATAAACACCAGCCACCAGTTGAAAGGCAAATAGCGATGCGCGAAAGAAATAAGGAATGGGACGATAAGTCCCATGGAGAATAATCGATGACGCAAAAGCCATTTTCCCTTTCGCACGACAGTTATATTTAAAAGAATAAGATAGATGATTTTACAAGAAGCAAGAAACCTATTTTCTTTACAACTTGGGATCTTTAAATTTTATGTATGCAGGAATTTTGTGTACAACGCTTTAACTGAACGATACCATTTTCATTTCCATTTTTACGCAATCAGCTGTTGCTTTTGGCGCGAATACCGACCTTACCGATTGGACCAAATCGATTACTGAAGGCGGGAGGCAATTATACCCTGATCCCATTGCCACATTTCTAAATTTTGAATTAAAAACTTGAAATTTAAGTTCTGTTTCCCCTTTAATTATAAAAACAAGTTAGTTTGTAAATATTTGGAAAAGTTACACAAGATTCTTTGTGGTTCATCCCAGGTCCTTTCTAGTTATGAAACTAATCTAGTACACATTCTTTAGTACTCAATTTTATTACAGAGGCTAGGCTGCCTTACAAACACAAAAAACACACGAAAAACAGCAAACGATGGCAGACATTCCGGAAAAAAGTGTATACTACAAAAGGGAAAGAAGGAAATTCGCGCTGATCACATATCTTCTGACCGCGATATTTTTGATCGTTGCGCTGTTACAGTGGGTTCTTTTTTCCTTTGTGTACGTATATTTCTGGTCCTTCCATCCGCCCTCTTCTCACCTCTTGATTTTCAGAGGCATATTAAGATTATTTTTTACTTTCTATTATTGGGTGAGCTGCATTTTCTTTGGATTGGGCCTTATACTCCTAGTATTTTTCATTTTCTTCGAGGCACTGCGTTTCAACAAAACGGTAAATTGGTTGTTTGCTGTGCTAATTGTAAGTTCGCAATTCGATTCGTAAAGCTAGTTTAAAAATGTATTTTATGTTTTCAGTTCGAATGCATCGTTTTGGGGATCGCACCGTTGGTTGCTCGCCACTACAGGTATCAATTCCTATTTGGCTTCCTCATATGGACCCTGGCTTTGGCCCTCTTTATTGTTTGCGGTTCCTTCCTACCGGTAAGCAGGTTTGCTGACACGCTCCAACTTAATTTTATTTTAACCGAAAGTTCACATAAATTCGATTAAAACTTGTTAAGTTTTGAAATTTGTATACGTTTTTATCCCTAAGCTTGATCTGACTTTGGATGTTGTGGTCTTATTTGTCCTCGCTGTGGTGTCTATTATTGGCGCCATATACTTTGTGATGCTGTACATCGTCGCTAACGTCCCCTACTCATTTATCGTCGCTCGTGCCTTCATCGTCATCAGCATATTAATGGTTGGTACAAGTAACTCTTGGTGATCCTTTATAAATATTCTCTTTACAGTTCGTGATGTATCACGCGCAGATAATTAACGGTGGAAGGTTTGCCGAAATGCGCACCAAGGACTATTTCCTGGCAGCAATTATATTGTTTCTCGATTTCCTGCTCCTCTTCCTTTTCTCGTTTCAAATGGCGCCAAAATGGTCTGATTTGTGTGACAGCGAAAGGAAAAACAATTTGCTTCTGTTCAAAGATACAACTACGTCCCGTCCCATTCATTGGTGGCATACGTGGACCTGGTCAACGGAGGGTAAGTACTCGGAAGCTTTTCTAATATTCTTAAAAACAATCTAAACTTTCAAAACAAAAGGGTTAAAATAGACCTAAGTCTTTTTATAGAAAACAGATCAAATTTGTTCCATATAAATTTAAGTACTTGTTTAAGTACATGTAGATTTTAAATTAGTTCCAGTCTTGGATGTTGTATGGAAAACAGGCAATTATTAAAATACTACTAACTACATATATACGATTCCCCTGTACTTAAAGATTCCGCCTTGAAACACAACACTGAAGATTATACCCCCTAACGCCGTTATCCAACACTACCGCCAGTTGGCGCCAAACACACAGCTGCCAGCTGATTTCGTATCGCGTTCCTACCGGTGAAGAAACTTTAATTGGCACAGAGCTGACCTAAACAAATAAATTCGGCACGGTGACTCCAAGAAGCTACGACAACGAGGCGCAGTCAGTTCGATAGATAGCCAGCAATGGATCCCACCATTTCCGTGTCCAAGGTGAGTGGGATAGTTTTTAAAGCCGCTTGGGTTCACTTCGTATTGCTTGGTTTCCAGGGATGTTTTGTCTACAAAAATGGCGCTACGAGAGCCGGCAAAAAGGCGGCCGGCAAGCGGAAGCGCCCTGCTCCGGGATCGAGCAGCCTCTTGAGCCAGGATGTGGTGCAGCAGCCCTTCTATGCGGAATACCGCAACGCCTGGAACCAGGTGAACGACCACATTGCCGATCTGCAGCAGCGCAGCTATGCCCGCACTCTGGAGCAGCTGGTTGACTTCGTGGTTGACCAAGGGCTGTGCACCACTATGGACGAGGTACTTCCCACCGCCGCCTTGCTAACCGGCATCAATCAGCCGGATCACCTTAGCCAGTTCACGGCGCTCACCCAAAGACTCCATGCCCAGCGGGCTGCAAGGGTCTGTGTCCTGCAGTCGCGGGATTGCGCCACCCTCAAGGCTGCCGTAGAGTCCTTGGTCTTCGGGCTCGTGGAAGACGATGCGGAGGCTGAGAACGTCGATGAGGAGGATGAGGACGTGGCGGAACGGGATCGCAAGCGTCTGCGTCGTTCGCAGTGCACCATGAAGCAGCTTAAGTCCTGGTATTCCAACAATTTCGACTCGGAGCGAAAGCGCCGCCAGCTGGTAGTCATATTGCCCGACTTTGAGTGCTTCGGCGCCAGCGTCCTCCAGGATCTCATCCTGATCCTAAGTGCCCACTGCGGGACACTGCCGTTCGTCCTGGTCCTGGGAGTGGCCACGGCCATGACGGCGGTGCACGGTACTCTGCCCTACCACGTCAGCAGCAAGATTCGCCTGCGGGTCTTCCAGACTCAGGCTGCCCCCATGGGCCTTAACGAGGTAAGTTGGTTACTACTCGTCAAAAACGATTTTTGGAACTGAGCATTGGGAATATCGACGGTCCTCTGATACAAAGATAATAGTTGACAGTTATAGCAATATTATTATTGATCAGATAGTGCAGCATAAAAAATATGAATTTATAAAACGAAAACGACATTGTAAGTTAACTCAAAATTCAAAAACATCATTTATTGGACTTAAAAGCGTTTTCGTCCGTATAAGGTATTTAAGTTATGCATTTCTATTAGTTTTTGTAGACTACATTATTTTGCAATAGGTGTCTGGCACGGATGTACGTTTATTTTCAATTTGGGTAGCAGAGTAAAGACATCAATGTAAAGAGTTCATACAAATTTTGGTTACTATGTTTTGAAAAAGTCTATATACATCGTTCACCGTAAATAAATAATCCATGTTATTTCATTTCAACCCGTTTTCTCAACAACTTCTAGGTGCTGGATAGAGTTTTGCTGTCGCCCAAGTACGCTTTTCACCTCTCGGGAAAGACCTTCAAGTTCCTGACCCACATATTCCTGTATTACGACTTCTCCATCCACGGTTTCATTCAGGGCTTCAAGTACTGCCTGATGGAACACTTCTTTGGTGGGAATGCGTATGCGCTTTGCACCGATTACAGCAAGGCCTTGGGGCGCATTAAGCAGCTGACCCACGAGGACATGGAGACCATCCGACGGCTACCCTCGTTTCGGCCGTATGTCGAGCAGATCAATGATTGCAAGCGCATCATAGCCGTCCTTACCGACGACGAATACCTAAAGAAGAAGTTGCCGCAGCTGCTGCGCGACTGCCTGCTCCACTTCCTGCTTTTTCGCAGCTCGCTGGAGTTCCTCACGGAACTGGTGGGGGATCTTCCGCGCTGCCCTCTGGGAAAGCTGCGTCGTGAGTTGTATGTAAACTGCCTTAACCGACCGACCATCACAACGCCGGAGTACAAGGAGTGCCTGCAGATGCTAAGTTTTTTGTCAAAGGACGAGTTTGTGGCCAAGGCAAACCGCTGCCTGGACAGAACCGAGCAATTCCTTGCTGAAGAGATAGCCCCCCTAGAACTTGGCGAGGCCTGCATCGCTGTTATGCGACCACAGCTGGAAACTATACGCCAGTCGGTAGCCGATGTGGTAAGGGCAACCATGGCGACGATTACAACGACATCGCCCGACGAGGCCCGTCCGGCCACAGATCATCTGACTCAAGTGGCTTCTCGTCAGGAGCTCAAGGAACAGCTGTTGCAGCGTAGCAAGGAGGACAAGCACCGGCATCAGCTGAATACTCCTACCACTCAGTTCGCTCGGGCTGTGCAGAAAACCCTACATCTCATCGAGACACTTTTCGTCCAGGACCATCTCCGCCCGCTGCAGGATGCACCTCCTATCCACGAACTGTTCGTGTTTAGCGACATTGCCACCGTGCGCCGAAACATAATCGGAGCCCCTCGGGCGGCGCTGCACACTGCCCTGAACAATCCGCACTTTTACATGCAGTGCAAGTGCTGCGAGCTTCAAGATCAGTCACAGCTGGTCGGCACTCTGCCCGATCTCTCCGTGGTATACAAGCTGCACCTGGAGTGCGGGCGAATGATAAATCTCTTCGACTGGCTGCAGGCCTTCCGATCTGTGGTGAGTGGCAGCGACAACGAGGATGCGGCCCAGGAGCAAATCGATCCACAGATCCAGTGAGTACCACATCTAGATTCATTTGGTAATAGCTATTGATTATCATTTCCGTTTCATCCCAAATAAGAGCCCGCTTCACACGAGCCGTAGCCGAATTGCAGTTTCTGGGGTACATAAAGATGTCGAAGCGCAAGACGGATCATGCCACCCGATTAACCTGGTAGCTCGGGATATGAAGAACCCAACTCCTTTAGCGAATGTTATTTTTCTATTTATTGGGGAACATGTGTGGGACGTAATAAATAAATAAAAGATCAATCGATTTGTCTATTCTGTTCAAAATGCATAGTGTTTTCGCAAGTGAGCCGTATCTGTAAATTTTTAAGTTAAGACCTGCAGCTAGCGAGCCAAGCGCGCTGAAATATCAATTACCAGTGTTCCCGACTAGCGGTTACCGTTCCCTGCTCACATCAGTTTCAGTGTCTCGATGGCGGCAGCGATGCGTTCGATCTCTGCCTGCGATTCGGAGAGCTTCGTCTCGTTGGCCTCCTGCACATCGGTGGGAACCTTAGTGGCGTAGTCGGCGGCCTGGATTGCCTGAGTGAGCTTGCCCACCGTCTGCACTAGCTGGTCGCTCTTCTTCTGCAGCTTGGCAATCTCCTTGTCCGCCTCCACGAGTCCCTTGAGCAGCAGGTGCACTTCGCACTGCCCTGTCACGGTCAGGATGGCGCAGCCCGGTGGTGCAGGGCTGTCGAATACCACCTTGGAGCAGTAGGAGATTGTGGCCAGATCGCTGGCATAGCGCTTGAGTATTTCACTGGGTACCGTATCTGTGCAAACTATGTACACTTCGGTCTTAACCTTGTTCGGCAGATTGTAATCGGAACGGGCGGAGCGAATGATGCGCGCAGCCTTCTGTACAAATTCTACGTCCGTCTCTATTTTTGTGCTTCGCCAAGATATATTGCCTAGGATAAGAAAAGAAATTATAAGTGGTATTCTGTATTGTCCTTGAAACGCAGATGATAGTCTTACTTGGATAGCTGGCCACACAAATGCTGGGCGCAGGATTGGCCCTCGGCAGCCGCTGGTAAAGTTCCTCCGTGATGAAAGGCATAAACGGAGAGAGGAGGCGCAGACCAAAATCTAGGCACACGTAAAGGGTGCGCCTGGCGGCGGCTTGCTGCTTCTCGCTGCCGCTCTGGAAGATCGGTTTCAGACACTCCAAGTACACGTCACACAGGTCGTAGAGCCAGAATGCGTAGCAAGCGCTTGTAGCAGCTGCAAAATCATATGACTCGAAGCCGGAGTTGCATGTTTCGATGGCCGATGCCAGTCGCGACAGAATCCAAGCATCCATCTGGTTGATCACGTCAGACGCACTGAGTTCTGTGTCGAACTTCTCAGAGCCGGTGAAATAAAGCAGGGCGAACTTTGTAGCGTTCCACAGTTTGTTGCAGAAGAAGCGATATCCCTGGACGCGGTTAATGTCCAGGTTTATGTCGCGCGCCTGCGTAATATAGGCGCACAGGGCGAACCGAAGGGCATCCGAACCACACTCGGGAATTCCCTGCGGGTAGTCCTGTTTTTGCCCAGCCTTGGCCTTTTCGATCTCGCGCGGATCCAGGTTGGAACCCACAAGTTGGGCATTGAGCCCCTCCAGCGTAATGCCACAAATGACGTCCATCGGGTCGATAACATTTCCCAGGGACTTGGACATTTTGCGACCATGCGCGTCCCTCACCATTGGGTGCAGATACACTTCCTTGAACGGCAACTTGCCCAGCAGCTTCTGGCCAAAGAACACCATGCGAGCCACCCAGAAGAAGAGAATGTCATGACCCGTCTCCAACAGCGATGTGGGATAGAAGGTCTCCAGATCCTTGGTTTTGTCTGGCCAGCCAAATACAGAGAATGGAAAGATGCCCGAGCTGAACCACGTGTCCAGGACATCCTCGTCTTGCTTGAGTACGATCTTGCTGGCGTCCACTCCGAATCGTTCGGCTGCCTTGTTCAGAGCTTCTGCCTCGCTGCGGGCCACGATCCAGTACTGCTCATCATCGTTCTAAAAGGGGAGATAAGTACAACCTTCTAAGTAAATCTACATCAGAATTGATCATATAAATCATCGGATCTCATAATCCTAAAGCGCTACTTTGTACGCACCACTCTTCCTTGTTCAGACTGAGAAAGCGAACAGTACATTTATACAAAGGTATTACTCATAGACAAAACCAGATCCCAATGCGAATAACTTACCGTTGCCGTTTTGATTGAGGGGTCGCTGAAGCTGACATGGTAGGCCGGAATTCGGTGGCCCCACCACAGCTGCCTCGACACGCACCAGTCTCGGATACCGTCCATCCAGTGGTACCACGTCTTAGTGTGGTGCTCCGGGATGATCTTCAGCTCGCCGGAGCGCACGGCCTCCGTGGCCGAGGCGGCCATGTCAGAGCAGCTAACATACCACTGGGGCTTGATCAGGGGCTCCACAACATCCTTGGAGCGGCTACAGATGGGCACCACCATCGGATTGTTCAGAGTTTCGCGGTAGAGGTTCAAGGCCTTCAGCTTTTCGAGGATCTTCTTGCGGCACTCGAATCGCTTCATGCCTGTGAACTCGCCGTAGTCGCCGATAATAAAGCCGTCGTCGTTGAAAATGGTAATGAAGGGCAGGTTGCAGCGCTTGCCAACCTCGTAGTCGTTAGGGTCGTGGGCCGGAGTGATCTTAACGGCTCCCGTTCCGAAGGCAATGTCCACGAATTCGTCGCATACGATCGGCAGGCGTCGCGTGGAGAAGGGATGGAGTACGAACTTGCCGTGCAGGTGCTTGTACCGCTCGTCCTGGGGATGCACAGCCACAGCCGTATCGCCCAGCATCGTCTCAATACGGGTGGTGGCTACAATGATCTCTTCGTTACTGCCCTCCACCTTGTATGCGAACTTGATCAGTACACCGAACTCCACCTTGTCCTCGTATCCGGGAATAGACAGGAAAGTTCGACCTGGGATCTCAATTTTGTCCACCTCGATGTCCGATATGGCCGAGCGCAGCGTGCACGACCAATTAACCAGCCGGGAGCTGCGGTAGATGCTGCCCTCCTCGTGCAATCGGACGAAAGCCTCGGTCACGGCGCGGCAGAGCTTAGGGTCCATGGTGAAGGCCACTCGCGACCAGTCGTAGGAGGAGCCCAGGCTCTTCAGCTGGTCATAGATGCGGCCGCCCTTTTCCTGGCGCCAGTCCCAGATGCGCTCGATAAACTTTTCGCGTCCGAGGTCGTGCCGAGAGAGCTTTTCGTCGCGCCACAGCAGCTTCTCCACGACCACCTGGGTGGCGATGCCAGCGTGATCGCAACCAGGCACCCACAGGGTGGTCCGTCCCTTCATGCGGTGGTACCGCGTTATGGCGTCCTCGATGGAGTTGGTCAGGGCGTGCCCTAAATGCAGGGATCCCGTCACGTTGGGGGGCGGAATGATCATGACAAACTTGCCATTGGGATTGGGGGCGTCAATCGATGCACGCTAAGGGATACGTCAGGACTAGAATAAAGACAAGGCCAAGATGTGACTGGACTCACTCCGTACTCGGGCGTGAAGAAGCCCTCCTTCTCCCACCAGCTGTACCACTGAGCCTCCACATACCGTGGACTGTAGGCATCCGGCAATGGGCCACTCAGATCCTTCTTCTCCCCGGGCGCCGTTTGGGCACTGTACACGGCAGCCTCTTTTACCTCCTTGGTGCGCTTCTGCAAAGGGTGGTGTTTGGAGAAAGACATTAGCTTTCACCAGTAACAATAAGAGCAATTACTGCCTCTCACTTGGCCACATAACCTCGTTTCGAGACCTTTATTTGGGGAGCTTGGAGGGGTGTTTGGGACTCACCTCGGGCTTCTCCTTCTTGTCGCCCGCTGCTGGAGCAGCCGCCGCCTTCTTGTCCAGCTTCGCCTGGAGCTTAGCCAGCTTCTCGGCCTTTAGACGTTCCTTCTCCAGTTGCTTTGCGGTCTTGGGAGGATCACCTCCGGCTCCTGCTGGAGCACTGACATCGTTTTGCTGCTCAGCCTCGGGCATTTTTCAGGTGTTCGCAGGTATAAATCTGGGTGGTTTAACCGTAAGTCAAGTGATGAAATAAACCGCTTACATTACTCACATGCAGTTGGACTGGAGTCGCAGAAAAAACAGATGAAAACGTGTGCAGTTTAGGACCAGGGTTGTCGAGTTCGTTTCCTAAATTTAAATGCTTATAAATTTGTTTGTTTAAATATGGGCCTAATATTTTTGTTTTATGTTAAAAATTAAAATTATTTTGAAATTTTTTTGTTTTTCATCCAGTTAAACTTATGGTACTATTATGTTAATTGCCCTAACTAATGCGTTTGTGTTTGGGATATTTTTGTATTTAGTGGAAATACATTTTGAGCATTCAATAACTAAAAAATACATACTATTTCATTTATTTATTTATTTATATAAAGCTAGCTTAAAGTTAAAACTAAAGGCTAACTAAATTAAGAGCTCTAGCAGCTAAGCCTTCAGCTCGTCTGATGTGTGGGTACATACAATTTATTTAAGTCAAAGCTTTGAAAACATTGTAGAGATATTGGAGGATTGTTTTCTTCTGCGCAAGGATAAATCATATTACTATAGTGCTAAAAGGTTTTTGTAAATTTTTAGATCGACATAATGCTGCTATATCAGTTTTGTATATGCGTTCTGTCAGCAATTACCTTATATTTACCTCTACTGAGAAATTCAATTTTGAGGATTAGAAAATTAAAAATAACAAAACAAATGTAGCTATTTATTTGGCTACTTTTATAACTGGTGTTGGCTCAACTCAGCTCGGCAACTCTTTCGATAGGCATGCATCGGTATTTAGAATTGGTCGCTGCTGAAATCTGGCCACACTTACCGTCACTGTGTTTTTGGTGTTTTTGCAGGGCAAGATTTTGGCGAAAAAAGCACATAAACTGGTGCAATTTGTGTTGTCCTTTTGTGAAACGTCTAGTGAAAACGGCCATTTACCGAAAATCGGGGGAGGACTTCATCTTATACCCCCCGAGGCAAGTGACAGTTCTCGCGTCAGTCAGTGTAATGTTCCAGCTCGAATGTGTGTTCATTGGATTGCAGACGAGCGTCTGATAAGCAGCCATCTTATAAGAATGGCGAGTGAATCGTTACCAAATATATACAAAATCTAAAACCCAGTGCCGTTGAGGGGGTGCAAATCAACTTTAAAAATTTAAGCATCAACGAGACACAAAACACTAGCAATAGTAACGTAACAACAACAAGGCACCCAGACATGTGCATCGCGCAGCTAATCTATTGTAAATAAACTGCGTCTGCGTCCATTGTGAACGTGCACCTTTTCTCGGTCACGTACGCCGATTCCGATTCCTCGATTCCCGATTCCCCGATTCCGTTGCACCAGCAGTGCGGATTGCTGGGAATACGCGAGAAGACAGGTGCCCCGCAGTCCTCCAGCGACGCCCGCCAGGGGGATCAACGGAGACGGAGGAGGAGGAGGAGCCACTGCAGCAGCAACCGGGTGAGTTCCCAGCCAGAAGGCGCCCACCACTGCCCGTTTCCCCAATGGCGATTCGCAACAGCGAGTCCGCTGTGCAAAATCGATTTTTCAATTCGCCAACCGAGGCTGCCTGCCGACCACCCACTTCCGCCCACTCTTACTGGAACGGTTGACTCAAAGTAATTCCATTAACTTGCGAAAGTCGCCAGCCCGGTGTTTTTGCCCTTTTTCGGATGACTGATACGCAGTCCGCGTCGGTTTACTGCAGATTTCAATGTTGTTAATTGGCTAGTATAGGATATTCAACACAAAATAGCCGGAATTACAGATAAGTCGAGGCTACGGGGACTTCCAGGGTTTTTACTATAACAAGTTGTAGGGTGCTGATACAAAAGATATCAATTGGCTTTTGAATTTTAGTAAGGATTGCATTAATTTTGTTGTGATTCAATTTTTGGGCCTGCTGTAAGCAAATCATCCTTGGTAAAGGCATAATACTAAAACTACCAATAAACAATACCTACTCAGAATTCTTCAAAAAAAGGTATGTTCTGTTTTAAAAATATAGGATCAAAAGTATTCGTTTAAAGTAAAACAACAATTTTAAGTGCCAATCCGTTCCGAAATTGTAAGAATTGAATTTTGTATGTTACAAATATACCTTTGTTCTATCTTATTCCGCAAAATTTACAATGATAGAAGAATCCAATAAATAGGCTCACTCAAATATATAATTAGACCAGATTTTCAAGCTCACAAAAGCCTTCGTTCATACATACTCTATCTATTTGGTAATAGTCTAAATAATAGCTAAATTTGTTATACTTTTTTGTTTCGGAAATGGTAGTTATAAGAACGAATTTATGAACGGTAGGTTGCAATCGAACTTCTGTGACACATTGTACCTAAACATCAGAACTTGGCTAATTGGACCATTTTTCTGATGGTAGACCGCGCCCTAAGGTAGCCTACATATTTTCAGAGCAGTGGTTATGAAATCATACTATTAGAATTGGTTTATTATACCAGTTATTCGTAGAGTAAAAGGGTACATAGTACTCGTTGAAAAGTATTTAGCAAGCAGCAGGTACCGACCCTATAAAGTATATATCAAATTCACCAGATTAGCCGATCTAGCCATGTCCGTTTGTTTGTCAGTCTGACTGTCATCTATATAAACGCTGAGATTTCGGAAACTACAAAGGCTAGAAATGCTAAAAATGGTTAGTGCTTAAATAGTTAGAAGCAATTAAGGTAATCGCCGCCATGTGGTCCGATTGCTGCTCGCATATCTCCGTCTCCCTCGCACTCTCTTTAGCTGAGTAATAGGTATCTGATAGTCGAGGCACTCGACTATTATACATTTTGTACCATCGGGTATTGCAATTAAGTTCACGGTTATATATATTTTGGATCAGCACCAACTTCCAAGTCGGTTTCTATACTGTTTGTGAGTTATCACAAATCGGGTAAACATTTTTGGAGCTGTTTTGTTGTTTTTCAAACCAATATATTTCGAACTAACTTCCTAATTTTCTGTGGTTTCCTTTCTAGTAACGGTACACAAGATCACCAAAAATATGTTTTTTAGATATCCCCAATCAATAATTCCTCAAAAATCATAGCATTATTAATTAATTTAATGTGAAATCCCCATAGTTTGTAGTTAGAGATTTGAAGCGTTGCTAGAAGACGTCGAATTTTTGGCCGGACTGTTATCTAAATAGCATCTGCGGGTTTGTAGTCCCATGTCCCGACGTTCAATGACTTCTTTAAACCAAACAAAGGTAAACCAATGTTTGACAAGCATTTGACGTGCCCCCGATCAACGACAGGATGACTAAAATCAACTCTTCTGGAGGCAGCAACTGACCTGCGACAAAGAGGACTCGTGAAGTCGAACATCTGCCGTTCTGTCTGCGTCTGTTTTTACCTGCCTCCTTCAAGCAGGGGAACTGGGTTCAACGTACGCCTGCGCAAACGCGGTGGCTAATGCAGCTGCCACTGGGACAGGACGAACATTGAAACGTCCGGGGAAGCCGTGATTTTTAGCGACATTTTGCACTTCCTTTTTGACAACAGTCGAAAGCGGATGTCTCAAATGGTGTAACAGTTCTGGTCGAACCTTTCCACCAACTCCTTCCTCGTAAACTGTATGTAATCACCATCGATCGCAGTCGAGTCCTTTCCCCGTTCTCATACCGGTTTCGTTCCCTCTGCCAGTTGTTCAGAGCGCAACTCGAAACTTTTCCCAGTTGGGGCTCTCGTTCCCCTCTTCCTGTGATCGGCCTTATCCCAGTCCCCATTCCCATCCTTTTTCCTGCGGGTTGCGGTGTCCAGTTACAGCTGGGAGAATTCATTTTTGGAAAGCTGTTTGGTCTGAGTTTGCTGCAAGTTTTTTTATGCTGGCTGATCGAGCTCTGGAAGGGCTTCCTGTGGGGTCAGGCAGCTGATGCTGATCGAAATTCTGATGCTGGAGAAGCAGCTGGCAATGGAGCCTGCATATCAGCTCTGCTTACCAACTTAAAGATGCCCAGATTGTTGGATTGGGTCATGGATTTTGTTTAACAAAAACCATTTTCAAGCTCCTACGACTTAAGTGTTTTTTAATTATTGATTATTATTATGATATCATAAGGAAAAGGAGATCATATTATGTATTTTCCGTTCTTTAAAAAATAATTTAGGGGAATATTTAAAATTTTATTTGGAATCTAAAAATTTCTATTTTTAGGACAAACCCCTCTGTTTCCTAATACGATTTAATAAAATACTTATATTCCTTTATACTTTTCGAGTTGAATTTAGTAACTTCTCAACTACTGCGACAAGCCAAGGATGTCATTCATTAAAAACGGCTAAAACTCGTCCAATATTTCTTCTTGAATTTGCTCTTTCAGTTTCCCGCTATAAGTAACCAAAAAAAACGACGTATTATCGCGCTGAAAAACTGGAACTATAGAACAGGGTCTGATAGAATCGTTGGGGCCCCTCTGGCAGCAGGCAGCTGGCAGATGTCCTTTGGCCCGTGGCACATGCCAAGGATCGAGGATCGCAGAACGATGAGCAAGGGAAAACGGACCAGATGTTAACGACAGTCCCGTCCGTGAAGTAATCAATGCAACAGCAGGCCATCTATGTAGGCTCGGTCTCGATCCCCTCGGCTCTGTTCTGCTCAATGCCTCAATACTTCGATACCTCAGTGCCGGCTGCAATTCGCTGGATTGCCTGCCCACGAACGTCCATTGCAGCTTACGGCCGACATCGACATCTGTCGGTCGCAAAGGGCCGGCCTGCTGCTGTGCCAGCCAGCCAGCTGTCCTGCTCTCCGATTAAGAGGTCGGCATGCAGGTGATGCAGTACTTTCCGCCTGGAGCACACGTTATCCTTGCGGAGTGCCGAGTTGTTGGGGGTGTGGAGCGGAATGCGGGGCGCAGCTAATGGGGGATGGCCGAAAATCAGCTGTTTTGCGCAATGTTTATAAACAAAAGCCGAGCTGTGACAGTGGCAGTGGCAGTGGCAGTAACCCTTAGACATGTCTGGGCATATTTTTGGAATCACCACCAGGGCAAGAGCCACAGCCAGAGCAACCACCGACCTACATTGGCGCACTTGCTCTGGGCCACATGGCGCATGGGGTGGTTCCGCTCACACGCACGCACCACAGCGAACCGCACGGCCTTCTCGTAGGTGCAAGGACGTTGGGAAAACCCCCAAAATGTAAACAAACCCAGCAAAAAGCAACCCCAGCAGACACCGGCACCGACCGTATCCGCTCTTGCTCTTGGTCATGTGCCTCTGAACCCACCACTTCGGGAACAACGGATACGGATATGGATTCGGTGTCGTGGAGTGGCGTGTGCCGGCATGTCATCCATCCACACAACGTCTTCGTCATTTAGGGGTTTTCCCAAAAAGAAAAAACAAATTGAGCCAAAACAGAGCGAGCCGTCGGTGGTAGTTGAGGCAGAGCAAGGAGCATCCGCTCCCGCTCCCGGTCCCATTCATAAAGCGTGATAAACATACCCCCGGACTAGGTGGTGCTTTTGGCACAGATCCCGCCCGAAGTCGCAAGTCCGCAGGTCAGGTGTGGTGGTTCCGTGTCGTGGATGAAGTGCGAACAAGTTGTCAACGCAACAGGTCGTCGCCCCGCCGGGTGGTTGAGGTCGCAGTGGCCGTCGGTGGGTGGTGCGATGCGATCCTTCCGAGTCCCACTGAGGGTATGCCATCAAATGGTTCGGGCTAAGGGGTTACAGCCATGATATTGTGCTAGGCTTAAGATGGCAATGCCGTGTTAACAGCGATTGTGCCGTTCTAAGTTACTGGGGGTATCTTCGGGAGCTTATTGCATACTTTTCCGAGCCTTTCATCCATATTCGTTATTCTTGGTTTCAAGAAAGAGGAGAACAAATCACATTGCATATCAACTAGTTTTAGTTGGGTATTTGTATCTATGTATCTTGTATCTAAGTAAGTCGACTATCTACCTAATTTCACAGAATACTTTTTGTTAGTCCATCTCACATTATTTCAACGTGATTATTAAGTTGTGTCTCTCAATAAATCATAGAAAGAAAAGTGAATTCAAGTAAATTTGCAATGCTGCGTATAAGACGTGAAACAAAGGATACCTAGGGATCTGGTAATTTAATTATCCCTGCTGATTAGCTTACCTTGAAAACATAAATGGGGCCCTTAACTTTGTCGTGGACACTCCACTGCCTCATGGCCTCGTTCTACATTTGGCAATGCCACAGATCCTAATTTGGGGCACAAAGTGTACGTGTGCTGACGAAGGTCCTGATGCGCACATCCTGCTCCGATCGACTTTTCCCGGGCAGGAAAACCAAGTGGCCACTTGAGCACGGGCACGGGTATCTTGAGAAGTTCCCTTTTGCTCACCGTATATATCCGCCATATATCCTTGCGCTTTCTGCTTTCTGATTTATGCTCCACACGGCCGCCATTTTGTTGACCAATAGACCTGGGATGCGAAAAGTGTCGAGCAATAGAAGAGCGAGCAATGGCGAAAAGGAGAATTAATTAGATTGGCAGCTGCTGGGCGTGCTGCAGCTGAGAGAAGCGAGCGTAGAGGAATATAGAAAATGATAGAGCAGAAGGAGCAGAGAGAGAGAGAGAGAGAGAGAGAGCAGCGAGTGTGCGCCGAAAGCCTGCAACGGGAAACTTGTCATGCGCCTCGAGTTCTCCTCCTCCTTCTGCGCTTTTATTTTATTCACTTAGCCTACAACAACAGTAACCGAAAGAATGGACGCCAGGACGACTGTGGCTGGGCGCCTGCTTATAAAAAGGACTCGCAGGAACACTAGACACCGACACACACACGCACCAGAATCCCAAAATGTAACGAACGAAAAGCATAAAAACAAAACAAAGGCAGAGCAACGAGCCAAAGCCAAACAGTTGTGCAATTGAGATAAAGGACAACAAAAGGGAAACTTCGAAAAGGGGACGCGTGCTTTGCTTTTCGGTCGATGCCTGCCGTCGCCGCACAGTGGTACTTTGATTCACGAAGTGAACCAAGCTTAGGTTCTTTAAATATTTAATCAAATTATTTCAGCCTAGGCTAACTATGATCACAAAAATATGAGGTCCTAGGTTCGGAGAAATCGTTGCCTACTTTTTGGCATGTGACGCGTGGGCTGAAAAATTCTAATAGAAAAGTTCAAATATTATCAAGCAAAGGATAAACATAAATAATCATAATAATTCCTTCGTGGAGAGTTACTCCTGTCATCTTTGAACAAGGAAATTACAAAATAAGACTTATACCCTGAGTTAGAAATCCTCCTAAGCTTTCTCTAGACGTTTCTTGTCTGCTATCCAAATAATTTAAAGTCTGTTTTATAGTCCTTACGCCTTATTATACAACTAAAAACAAGCAATATGTTTATTTTAGATATAAATAAAATGCCTTCAATATGCCTTACAAACAAAATTCGTAGATCTTGGAGCTATCTGAAAACATTACCTTTCAGTAAACTCGCTTGGGCCCACTGTGCGGCTTCGACGCGCGTGCTTAGCGTCACAAAAGGATATAAAACGGGCAACTGGCAGGAACATCTACAACAACAGCACAACCAGCGGCAGGAACAAGGAAAAAAGCATAAATAATCTTGTAGCTGTTGTCGCAGCTGAGGCAGAGCGGAGCTCGAATTGAAATTTTATGAGAAATTGTATTAGAGAAATGCCTTGTGAAATCACACGAGGCACAGGACGAGTGTGTGTGTGTGTGCGAGAGTGTGTGTCTGTGGAATGAAATATGTAATGGCAGCAGGGGGAGGGGGGAAGTGGGAACGTGGAAAAAGGGGACGCGCATTATGTCGGTTCTCCGTGTGTTCTTCGTGGACGACGTCATCGCCAGTTGTTGTGTTTTTGTTGTTGCTGCTGCTGCTGCTGCTGCTGGTTCCTGTTTTCGCTTTTTACCGTTCAGTCAATGACCACATTGTGTACACAACTGCAGCGTTGGTGTGTGTGAGTGAGTAATTCCTGCCGGAAGTTGAAGCCGCCGCCTGGTCATTCTCGCTGCTTTGGTGCAAGCTCTCTCTCCTTCGTCCTTTTTGCTCTCTCTCGCTCGCTCTCCCTGCGTTCTGCCTGAGCTGCTTTCGGAGAAACAAGTTTCCAGGATCCTTGGGCACCCCGCCACATTTTGCTTTTCGCCCAAGTCCTGTCGAGCAGTATGACCGTTCTTCTGGGCTCTGGTCACGCTTTGATCCTGCCGTCCTCCGCCAACCGCTCCCCCAAGCTCCATTTTCCCTAGGCGTTGCCCGACTAATGACATGTTGTAAATTATACTGCTCCGCGGCATTCCATTCCTTTCGCCGTTTTATGCGGCTGTAATTACTCAGCCCGGTCTCCTTCCTCTTTATCTCCCTCTCCCTCTATCTCCTTTTATGGTTTTATGTTGGCTTTTGTATGGGTTTTCTGCTCACAGGATGCGGCCAAGCTTGTTATCACGTAATTGCTCGCTGCAGTTATCCTTCGCTGATGCAGATGTGCTAATTTGTATTCGAGAAACTCATGTTCCATTAAATCGAACATTATAAGGGATTTGCCTAACTATAATTTTATGCTTTGGGGAATTGGGCAATCAACTGGGGTGGACTGTTTTTATTACTAGAGAGGTAATGGATCAGGATTTAGTTGATCGTTAGTTTAACTTATTTTCTTTCGATTTTCGTCTAAGCCCTTTCATTGCTGGTTTTGTAATCGTTTTGGATTTCTCTTAAAATCCTTTTTGGTATTTATGTAAATATTCTTGATCGGCATAATTTTTAAATTATTAAAATTATATAAATACTAAAACCATAAGTACCCAGATCTGACGTATTAAGCAAATGGGTCTTATAACAACTACGGGAGTAAAAAAATGGTCCAAACTTGCACAATATCGGTTATTTTCACTAATTAAATTAATTTTGAAACATCATTGATTTGTTAAAACGATTAAAAATGTGATTTTCTCAAATTTAGATTCAATAAAACAACTGCCTTGTTTAGATAAATAAAGAACATGCCAAATAAAAATCATAATAGATTGTATAAAAATAAACACCGGTCTGTTCTGAATCCATATCCTGTTTGTTGGTTTTGCAATGATTTCCAAAAATATGCAATTTTTAAAAACCCGACACATGAGTTCGTCTCAAGTAAGAGTATCCTTGTTTCCCGTCTCAAGTGGATCCTCATACTCTAACCCCTGCCACTGTCGTTTACCTACGAGCGATCGCTTGCGATCCGAGATCAGTAAGCCCTAGATTAGATCTTCGCCAAAATCCGAAATCCAGGCCAGGACAATGCATAATGAGGATTAAGTCCTTTGCGATTTCTCCGTCTGCTTAGAGAGCGAGAATTTGCGAAAGGAAGTCCCGACTGTGAGAGAGCGTTTCGAATGGCGAATGCATTTTCGCCACACTCGCTTTTCGCAATGGAACGAAAGAGCAGGGAAAAGGCATTGTTCGACGTTCGGATGGATGGAGGAAAGAGGGAGCGACTGAAACGGCCAGTTTTCCTCTCGGCTTGCATTTCCCTATCCACAATCATCCTGTCAAACTTGTTTGCGCCGTCTCCCTCTCGCTCTACACCAATTTTCCTTTCGCATTATGCTTTGACCAGAGCAATCGCATTAAAAGGACAACGCTCTCGTGCGACGCGAGTGTGTGTGTGAGTGCGAACGAGGAGCGGATTCTTTCGACGCCTGCGTCGCCATCGTCCTGGCATCGAATTGACGTTCAGTCGACGCTTGCCGCTCAGACCGCTCAGACATGTCGCGCCGTCGTGAGTGCTTATAGTTAGCTAGTACCTACGCATATACATCCATATATATACATCCTCGAAGAGAGAGAGCAGCCACCAAGTCAAAGACTGTAAAACGCAAAACAACGACGCCATCAGATGTTGCAGGATAACATAAATTAAACAAATAAAGCACCAAAGCCAAAGCTAAATCATTCTACAAGAATCGCAAAACGAAAGAGTGCTTCAAGTGTTTCGTATCAAACATCAAATTGTGCAAATTAGTTACAGTTAGTTGAAAGGAGCAGAAGTTTCATATGCAAATACACCATAAAATAATGTGCAATAAACTACAAACCAATACAAACAAAAGCAACGCAGCAGCAGCGAGAACAACAACAAAAACAAGCAAGCGTTACTCATATAGTCACACAAGTACTTTTGCCATTTTGTTGGGATTTACGCACGGAGAAGAGCGCCGAATAAACTAGAGAAGCAGAAAAAACCCATCGAAGCACATCACAAGTGAGTTCCAAATTTCGTCCTTTCACAAACACAATCACACATTCGTAAACACACAGACACACACACACGCACATACGTACTCGCTGCTTTGCGACTCGTCCATTTTGAATATCCCCCCTTTAACGAGAACATCCTGCCCGCTCCTTTGCATAAAGTCTCTCGTTACTTCCCTCCCATATTTGCTCTCTCTTTGTAACTAGCAAATAGTTTTGCGCACTCGTCATCGCCCCCCTTCACCCCTCACCCCTCCCCTTCCCCATCATCGTCGGCTCTCCGCTCCCGCTCTTCTTTTTGTTGAGTTCTCGCTCTCTGAAATGGTCGGGTGGTGGTACAGTTTTCTGCGTGCCGAAAAATTGCGTAAATTTTCATCTAGTTCTCTGGGATGTCTCGCACGGCGTTGTCCTCGTTATCGTTATCCTTGCTGTTCCTCCGGCCTGCAGAGCTTCCAGTCTGCTTGTACGGAAAATAGGAAAAACAAACGGAAAACCATTGGTATTGACTGGGAAAATGTCGCCGGATTTGTGTCATTTGCTTATTGGGCGTTTTCAATCCCTATAAATGACTTGCCGCGGGGATAACGGTTCGTCCTGGCACTCAATAATTAATTATCCCTTCAGCTTGATTTATTGTGCTTTTTTTGGGAGGCTTAACGTATACAGAAATACAGGCAGCGAAATACTTCAATTACGCATGAACTGTGTATTTATTTGTTATATTATACGCTTTAAAATGCGCTAGAAAGTTATAACTTTACTTTATAAAGCGAAACTTTAAAACATTTTTAAAAAAGGGATAATGAATATGTAAAAGTGTTCCCAATTGGTCTGTATCCATGAAAATCCTTGTAGATATACCGAAGCCCTGATAAAGTGATAAATGAGTCAAAAACTCGAGTTATCAAGATTAATGAACTGTTATAATACAAACATTTAAGTCGGTATTCTTCTTGGAATCTAGGAACTTCGATTTGATTTGATTTAATGTCGTGATTTCAGCTACTGTTAAGTTAAAACCATTATTTTTGGCACACAGACTTGTAATATATCAAAGCTTATGTAATTTTAGTTCCCTTAACTTTAATTTAATACAATGTTAATATAATTTGGGCGATATATTGAAAATGAAGTTGACAATATTCTACCTAAAAATTTCCGAAAACATTGCTAGTGAAACAATTTTTAAGAAAGCTGTCAGTACCAGTAAGTATCAAAAATCTAGCAGTAGACTCGACTCAATTTACAATTCGTTTTCTATTATTTTGTTAAAATAAGTCTTGGTAATATTATAATATACCCATGATCATTAAATAATTTATTTAAATATAGTTTGGTAAGAAAATGCAATTAATTTAACCTTTTCAGGTCTTATACATAAATTCCATAAAACCGCTTTCATGTTAACTCCCAATTTTCAGCTGGTTCTGCATGAAATGTGATATACTTATTCAATTTACAACACTTCTTCGTAGTTTTAAGGTTACAGAAAGAACGATCGTTGCACTTTTTATGGGTTCCTATGGGTTATTATGGGTCCTGCTAGCACAGGAGGAACACCACTCGAAAACTGGGAAGGGGCAGGGGCAACTGCATATCCTGCCAGCCTCTATTCTCCTGCCAGTCGGCCTGCCTGCCTGCCTGCTGTTGTTGCTGCCGCGCCCATTAAAAAAAAAACCTCGAAAAGTGGCAGCTGTTCCTTCGGCGCTCCTCTGTTTGTTTTGTGACAGGCAGCCGATCCCAAGCGATCCGATCGTTGAGCACTGAGTTCTGAGCTCTTAGCGACGGACGTAGGCAGGCAGTCGGGCGGACGGGCTAGGCATCTGCCCGGGATTAATGGGCCGAACGGGAGTACGGAGTTTTAATGCTGCTTCTATCACAGTTCCAGATTGAAGCATCAGATTCCGAGAGAACGCTGTCTCGAAGAGTAGAAAAGCCGACTTCTCAGAATAAAACGAAATCAAAGCAGTGGGGAAAATGAAAATGTCAGAGGTGCCCCGCATTATGGTCTTTCGACCCACCTGGGAGGAGTTCAAGGACTTCCCCAAGTATGTTGCCTACATGGAGTCCCAGGGCGCTCACAAGGCCGGCCTGGCCAAGGTGGTGCCTCCGCCGGAATGGGTGCCCCGCCGCAGTGGTTACGGCGATCTCGACGCCCTGAACGTCACGATTCCGGCGCCCATCTGCCAGGTGGTCACCGGCAAACAGGGCTACTACCAGCAGATTAACATCCAGAAAAAGCCACTCACAGTAAAACAGTTCAGCGAACTGGCCAGCACCGAGCGTTACGCCACACCCAAGCATTTTGACTTTGAGGATCTGGAGCGCAAGTACTGGAAGAACATCACATATGTGGCGCCCATTTACGGGGCAGATGTCAGCGGGAGCATCACAGACACCGACCAGGATGTAAGTTGGATAGGGCTGGGGATAGGGTTTAAGTTTCCGTTCACGATTCGTTGCCTTTGCCGTTGCAGAGCTGGAACATCAACCGGCTGGGCACCATCCTAGACTATGTGAACAAAGACTACAACATCCAGATAGACGGCGTGAACACGGCGTACTTGTACTTCGGCATGTGGAAGACGACCTTCGCCTGGCACACGGAGGACATGGACCTCTACTCAATCAATTACCTGCACTTTGGGGCTCCGAAGACGTGGTACGTGGTCCCGCCGGAGTGCGGCCGCAAGCTGGAGAAGGTGGCCAACCAGTACTTCCCGGCCAGTTACAAGAACTGCAACGCCTATCTGCGCCACAAGATGACGCTCATCTCGCCGCAGATCCTCAAGCAGCACGACGTGCCCGTCAGTAAGGTGCGTGTATCAGTAGTATTTCCCGTCTAGCGGATCCACTAATTCCGGCTCTTGCAGATCACGCAGGAGGCTGGCGAGATCATGATCACATTTCCGTTCGGCTACCATGCCGGCTTCAATCACGGCTTCAACTGCGCCGAGTCCACAAACTTTGCCATGGAGCGCTGGATCGAGTACGGCAAGCGGGCGGTGCAGTGCACCTGCAGCAACGACATGGTCAAAATCTCAATGGACACGTTCGTCAAGCGCTTCCAGGGCGACCGCTACGACCTGTGGATGGAGGGGCGCGATGTGGGTCGGCATCCGGAGGATCCGGCGAACGGGGTGCCCAGTGCTGCTCCCCTGCCACCACACCTCGATGTCTTGCTGTGTGATAAAAAGTAGGTTTCCTTGTGCTCCCCGGCGCTTCCATCGTGTCTTATTCCAGTTTCTTCTGCTCCTCCGCAGAATGAAGAAGCAATGCAACCCGACCAAGGCCAAGAGCTTTAAGGAACGTAATCCTGATCTGGACCTGGATGAAATCCAGCAGAATCCCAACGTGCCCGACGATGTCAAGGCCATGCTGAAGGAGAGTGTGCTCACGTTGGACACCGGTGATCTGGCGACGGAAGAGGGTGACTTTGCCAACGAGGATGCCATGAGCCTGCAAAGTCCGGCGGACCTAAAGACCAAGCAGGAGCTGCTTGAGTACATAGACGACGGCACAGGTGTGTGGGCCGGCAGGTGGCCTTGAGTCGACCCGATCCCCAGCAGTTGATATATAATCTTTCCCTTTCTCGCTCTTGTTCTCTGTCTTTCATTTCTGTCCTTGCCTCTTGAATCTTCCCGTTGACAGAGGACGACGACGAGGAGGAGGACTTCAAGCGGCGCAAGCAGAAGCGGCGGTACGATGCCGACTACGACGACGACTGGGTGGCGTCCAAGCGCAAGAGCCACTCACGAAATAGCAGTCGGGGGCGCAGTCCGCGCACCAAGGACGATCGCTCCATCTCGCCGGCTTCCTCGACCTCCTCCACGTCGCGCGGAGCGAGGCGTGGCAAGGCCGGCGGCACGCCCCGAAAGACTCCGACCAGGCGGAAAAAGGACGCCAGTACCACCTCTCCGGCGGCACCAACTGTCGCTGCCGCAGCATCGCCCACAGCAGCAACTGCTGGTGTGACCACACCACTGACCCCAGCAGCAGCAGATGCCGGCGGAGGTGAGAGCAGCAGCTTAAACAGCCACTGCACCACTGCATCCACATAATCACAGCTTCACTCGACCACCATCCAATGCCCCAAACCCAATGCCCCGAATGCCAACCCCTTTAGCAACATCATTCCTCATTCCACAGCCTTTTTGTTCTGTCAAAATTCAATGTTTTAAGCCGTTTGTCCTGCGTTTCATCGTTCTGTTTTGTGTTTAATGTACAAATATATCGTCTAGTTTGTTTTAATTGTAAGAGTGCGTCAGATAAATATACGATCACGCTTTTAAGTCTATGCTAAAAACTAACCAAAAACCAAAACTGTTTTACTAAACCGAATCCAAGGTGTTGGTGCTGCCTGGGCCTGTTCTTCTTGTTTTGCCGCCCCAGAATCCGCTTCACTTGTTCTTTCGCTTAGACTGCTCACCCCCATCCCAACTCAACCCAATTCGCAATGCTTCCCCAGAAACCCCCCGTCCACGTGTGTCTTTGTGTTTACACCAACAGAACAATATCAACCGCATTTAATCACAATCAATGAAAACCGTGGCTCGATCAAGCACTAAATTCTACCGATTGACCTCTTTCAGATGCCAAAAAGGAGCAGCAGTCACTGCAGTTTATGCAACAGCCGCGTAAATTCGAGGGCAAGATACCAAAGCTAAGTCAACCGACCGCCGCATCGGGAGGAGGAGCAGCAGCAAAAGTATCCACAGAAGCATCCACATCCAAGTCTAGTCAAGAGCAGCAGCAACAGATTGTCTACGTCAACATGTTGCCCGCGGCCAATACCCTAAATGGCATTCCACAGCAGCAGCAGCAACAGTACGGAAGTACGGACGGAAGTGTCTATCAGCTGCAAAATGAGATTCTCTGTGATGCCAACGGACATGCCGTAACCGCGGCCACGGCCTCATATCAAACTACGGCCAGTAGTCCACAGCAGCAGCAGCAACAGCAGCAGCAGCAGCGGAATGTTGCAACCAGTGTTGCCGGTAAGTGTCCGCCTTGAATTTGTTCGCTTTGTGTTTATTTGTTTGTTGGTTGTAGTCTTTGTGTATGGTTTAACCCTCTTGTGTACTCGTATTTGGTGTTTCAGTTGAAGCTATTACCACTAACCGCTCATTGTAAATACAAACTCACCCATTTTATGATTTGATCGTCATCCGAATTGGCCAAACTCGAATCCAATCAAATGTTTCGTTTCGTAAATGTCGCACAGCAATTCCATATCACCCATTCCATTCCATCTTGCCATCCGACATTCAAAATTGCATTCTTTTGTTTTTAAACTTTTTGTGCCAAAATTCAACCGCGCATCCATAGAGAATGTATCGAGTAAGAACAAACAATGAATTTGACTTCCATTTGCCGTGTTCTTGTCACACCTTTTGCCCCTGCCGAGAAATAAAATGGAAAAGGAAAGAAAAGGCGACAAAGTAAAGTCCTGAATTAACCACCGACCTATCTCAGCTAAATCAAAATCCAATCGCATCGCCCAATTAATAACAACCGCTTTCGACTGATCCACACACTACATGCTCGTCTTTAATTTGCGACAAACTTTCCCAGGTCTGTGTCTGTCTCTTCTCGAAATGTCGTGAATATTGGAAATATCACATAAATAAATGCACAAATCATTTCAACCGAGGAAACTCCGTGCAAAGCGCGTCGAAAAAGGCTCAAAAATTGTTGATCACGTATTTTTTAGTTTAACTTATTAACTAGCTTAAGATTACCCAGTTCAATTTCTGGCGCCCAGGGGTGGAAAAGTGAGACCAGTGCGGCCCTGCGGAGCGCGTCAGTGCTGCCCATGCGCGCAGACTCAGCGCAGCACTTGGGCGCCAGATTTGAAAATTGAAATTTATAATTTTTAGATTTGCGTTTATGATTTAGTTATTTTTAGCAATGACACTATCCTCTTCTACCTTTCATATTATGTTTTCCACTCTTGACACAATACAAGCACAATCCGTTCTCAGCTCCTCCGCAAAGAAGGAGTCTGACCAACGTTGGCCAACACACCACCAGTTTCACCCTACACTCTGTCCTGCTACCTCCTATTACCTCAGTTATTCAAGTCGATTATTTATTTAATTTTACTTTATTTAGTGCGTATTGAGTTGCGAGTACTGTACCAGAGTTACGATTACGATTGCTGTAAAGTAGATCTAAGTAAACACAAATTCTACCGACAAACAAAAACCAATTCACTCACTTTCTATCTATGTATCCTGTAATGCCGATTCCAATTGATTTGATCAAGAGGCCCGAGTAAACGCCACAGATGCCCCACATCTGTGATACTTACATCCAGTTGGCCGCAAGTAGCTTTCATTTTGCACTACATTTGTTTTATGCGAACCTGATTTGAGTGAATTGTTGATTGATTTCGATTTCAATTACGAATTGATTTATTGATTTATGCAAATATTACATTCAAACACATCTTTTATGAACCGAACCAAATATGTATTTTCAAAAATATATAAACAAAAGACAATGTGGTCACAACTATTAGTTCGTCCTCCATCCTGCACACGAACGCCAACACCAACGGAGTGGACACGATCAACGCCCAGCAACAGCAACAGCAGCAGCCACATTACCACTATATCACCACCACCGGCGAGGATGGACAAACCCCGACCACCATAGTGTTCGAGAACTACAACGGCGGAATGCCGGCGGTCAGTTCCGCGGCCCCCACTCCCGTTCCCGTATCGCAGGGCAGCTCCGCCGCGACCACGACCACCACTGCTCTGGTCAACACGGACGGCACGATCATCGAGTTCGACGGGAGCACGTACGAGGAGTACCACGTGCTCAAGAGCGAGCCCGGCAGCAGCGACTGCCTGAGCAACGGCAGCAGCGCCGTAGCCGCCGACATCATCAAGTACGAACCCCAGCACGGGATCGTCGGCGACGAGGAGGACGATGAGGAGACCGGACTGCTGCAGGTCAAGTACGAGGAGCAGAGCCTCGAGCACGATCCGGAGCATGAGCTCGATCCGGACCAGGAGCACGAGTACGAGGAGTATCAAGTGATGAAGGCCGAGGTAGAGGCCGAGGCGGCGGAGCAGGCGGCCGGCACCACCAGCTACACGATCAGCCAAGAGCAGGCGGGATCGGGCGCCACAGTGGTGTCCTCCATGGTGCCCAAGTCGGGGTCGGCGGCGGCCGCCAAGCAGAAGCGCAAGCGCAAGACGCGCGTCATCGCCGACGACGAGCAGGGCGAGTACCTGGAGAAGATGAGTGTGCGCGGCCTGGACATTGCCCGCTACGAGCACATCATCGACGGAGTGGCCTACTGTCTGGTCTGCGCCAAGAACGACATCTTCAAGACGTTCAAGAACAAGTACAGCTTCCAGCGGCACGCCTACCTCTTCCACGAGGGCCAGAACCGCAAGATCTTCGCCTGCCCCATCTGCAACAAGGAGTTCTCTCGCCCGGACAAGATGAAGATGCACAAGAAGGACAAGCACGGCGACGTGCCCATGCCCCCGTCGGCCACCACGACACCTCTGAAGGCTGACGGTCCGCCGTCGAAGAGGGCGCGTACCGCCCGCACTCCGCGGGTCCGCAAGTCCAAGGGCGGCGACGGCAGCACGCCGGCCAAGAAGCGACTGGCGCAGATCGACAGTGTGCTGGATGACGTTCAGAATGGAGAGTCTCTGGCCCTGACGCCGGTCAGCGTGAGTCACTCCCAGCAGCAGCAGCAACAACAAATGCAGCACAGCCTGACCACCACGCTGGCGCCCTCGACGCCCTCGCAGCCGCAGCATCAGCTGCAGACGCTTCCGTCGTTGGACTTCAGCGGCATGATTCTCCCTGGTGGAGCTCAGCTTGCACTGGCCAATCCGGGGGCCACCAGCTCCGTGGGCCTGCAGCGAGGCCCAGCCACGCCGAATGGCGGTCAGCCGCCGGCTCCCACCACCACGCTGATCTACTCGAACCAACTGGAGCTGCAGCAGGCGCTGTTGCAACAACAGCTGCACGGCCAGAGCATCATGATCCAGGATCAGGCTGGTAATCTGGTGCCCCTGCAGTTGGATGGAACCCAGGCGATATACACGACGGCGCCGCAGGCTCAGCGCCAGCAGTCCACGCCGACCACATATCAGACGACCCAGCAGCAGCAACAGCAGCCGCAACAGCCCGCCAGCCAGGCGCAGCAGCAGCCGCACTACGAGCTGGACAACGTGACCTATCTGAGCTCTACGGCGGCGGCCACTCCGGCAGCGGCCGAGCAGCAGCAACAGCAGCAGCAGCACGTGATCGGCACGGTACAGAGCTACCAGATCCTGACGCCCGACGGCCTGCAGAACTTCCAGCCCAAGTTGGAGGGAGCCGAACTGGGCGACCTGTGTCCCTACTCCCAGTACACCTTCACCACGCACGCCGGCGCGCAGCCCACGCTGAATGCAAACGCGCTGGACGCGCAGACCCAGCACCAACAGCACCACCAGCAGCAGCAGCACCACCACCAGCAGCAACACCACCAGCAGACGCAACTCCTTCAGCAACAGCCCTTCGCCACGCACCACAATCCGCACCAGCAGTTCATGGAGCTGAAGAATGAGCTGCTGATCAAGGGCGGCGACGCCTACGCCCTGGATGCCGCCTCCATGTACCACCTGCCCTTCTCGCCCACCTCCATGATCAATGCGGTGAACGATGTGAATACCTCGTCGCTGCTGGAAACCAAAGAAATTAGGTAAACGCTCTTTCCAACTAACCCAGCCCACTAGCCCACCCCTCCTCTGTCTGCCCGACTTCTCTTAGTGTAACGCGCTCGATTAGATTGCCGCTCTGTATCTGTATCTGTACTATATCTCTGTATCTGTATCTATAACTCTATCGATATTGCTAACTCTGCCTTCGTAACCCTTTCATTGCGATTGCGACGCTGATCTTCCTTTCACGTATTTAGAGTCGCGCGACGACGGTGTACTTGATATCAAAAAAGAACACTTTAAACACCCAATGGCCGCCCACAAAAACACGAAACTGAACATTACGGGGATGGGGGATACATTAAGCATTATCTTGTTTAGTTTTAAATTAGGATTATGCATACTTTAGTTACACTTTGTACTCATCCATTATGTAAAACTTTACTTCTTACGTATGTGTATTATTTTGTAGCCGTTAACAGAGTTTTTCAGTTTGTATCTTAGTCGTATGAATTGAGTTTTGTGCATTTATTTATTTACCAATCATAAACCCACAGAGGTATCGCACTCTATTTCAAATAGACTGTTCCTTGTGTGGCTTGTTGTTGCTTCCTTGTAAAACGATATGCCAGCAATTACCCCCAATTAATCCCCCGAATTAATCATAATAACCAACTCGTTTCCCTTTTGTTTCGAGAAATACTTGTGTTCGAATACGTTTTATACTTCAATGCAATTTTGTTCTTTTTCTTTCTTTTTCTCTTGTTTTATTTTATGTACACACAACCAACCCACCAACCAACCAATCAATCAATCAATCAAACAACAACCCAACAATATAACACTCGCCTAAATAAAAACACGCATTATAACCGTAGCTACGATATATCAGAGGCAGTGCTACTAGCTCTCTGAACAATCGGCCACCACAGAAAGCTGCAGCCAAAGTACCAAAAATTCTATTTAACCAATAAGAGACTCTGCCATGAGTTCGCAATGAAAAACAAGATCGCTAACGAAACGAGTGTAATGTGAAAACCTTGCCCATAACCCCAGTCAAAAGCAACGCAAATGGAAGCCATTTTCAATGTTTGCCAAGATCAGCGGCCAAGCATGGATAATAATCCAGCGTACTAACTTATCGAAACATTAGTGTACTTACTTCCGTCGCGTAACAACCGTTAATACTCAATTGCTTGAGGACATCTCGTCAAGCCTCATTCACTGATTCATTCATTTCCTCATCATCACTTGTTGTGTGTATGCCAGAACAGCATCGGCCATCAACTAAGAAACAAACGATCTCCAACACACCCAATACGAATAAAACACAAATATAAATCAAAACATTTAATAATATAATATTGGACAATTAGTGAAAGGTATGTGTACTTTTGTTTATTCGCTTTATTTCCTTGTTTTTGATTTTGTTTTGCACACCTCTTTTCTGTTTTGTGATTAACCAATGTACTTCGGGTTACTGCATTCTAACTAAAAACTGGGGGACTGCTTGCACCGATTCTCACAGATGTATAAATTCCATATGATTGTCTGTGGAAGCAGTTGACTGACCACTGACCAAAAACAACACAATCTAAGATACACCAACATCTACATTCGACCCAATTGAGATATCATTCACGAGCGTCTTATCATTTACTAACCCAAAATTAACTTTGATTCAAGCATATCTAACATCTAAATTGAATGAAAGGAGTCAAAACAAAAACTAACACCAATCAAAATAAGAATCCAGCAAATATGCTAATCAAATTGTTTTTATTTTTTCTTTTTTCACCCGACAACATTTTCTGTTGTTTGTGTTTTTGTGTTATTCCCTATGATTTGCACACAAAAATTCATAATCATGCGACACAACAACCACATGAACAACAACAGGTTCTTCTAAACAAGACAACAACCAGAAACAAAAGTTCAAGCGGCCATACACACCCAGCAATCACAGAACCCAGAACACCACCACCAACAGTCCAAATCAGAATCAGACCAAGAACACAACACCTGAAGATTCGCAGCGTCGCCAAGTGGAAGCGTGTCGCATTTACTACGAAGAAATCATCGTCAAGCAGGCGAATGCCCGTGCTCGCCTGGCCGACAGCAACAAAAGTTGCAGTCGCAGCGCCAGCAGCAACATCGCCCCCGGCAGCAGCAGCAGCACCAGCTTCGTCGACAAGTTCGCCGACTTTGTCAGCTACTCGAGCCGAACTTCTCCCATGCCCAATGCCCCTGTCCAGTCCCATGTGCCGTCTCCCACAAGCAATGCGACTAATGCCATCCTTCCTCCCAACACCAACAGCAGCAGCGGCAGTGGCAACGCCACTGGCAGCGCAGCCGGCGGCAACAATGTGTCCTCCGTGGTGAGCAGCAGCGCAAGCAATGGCCTCAAGCCGGCGGCCAAGAAGACGCCTGTCATCCTGCTGGCCGCTCGTGGAGCCGCCAAGCAACCGCAGCTCAGTATTCTTAACGGCAACACCAAGGCCGGAAGTGGAACCGGAAGCGGAACCGGGGGCGTCACGTTGGTGCGCGTCAATGCGTCCAGTCGCAATCAGCGCCAAGTTATCGTCGCCCCAGAAGCAGCCTCGGTGGAGCAGCAGTCCGTGGCCGAAGAAGAACTTCTGGCCGAGGACGAGGAGCTCGACGAGGACCTGGACGAGGATGCAATGGCCCTGGGCGCGCTGTCCTCATCGACTGCCCAAATTCTGCGAAAGTTCCGCATACCCAAGGGCACGGCCGTAACGGCCAAGTCTGGGGACAACTACCTGGCCATGCCCACTCCCACGCCATCGCCTCCGGGCGTCGTGAACTTGGTCAGCTCCGGCGTTGAGGGCTCCGGGTATATCGAGAACGAGGACGACATCATAGAGGAGCTCAACGAAGACGACCTGGTCGAGGAGATTATTGACGAGGAGCCCAGCCAGGAACAGCCAGAGTTGCAGGAGGCGACGACCACTGACGGGCTCGACCTGACCAGCGCGAACAACGCGGCGGCCACAACGGCAGCCACTATGCTGCTGGCCCCCCAACCGCCTCCGCTACAGCTGCAGACGGTGGCCTCCAACGGGACCGTGACCTGCTTTAATCTGCCGGCCAACACCATCCTGCTGCAATCGGCCGACGGCAGCATAATTGCCGCCACCCAAGTGCCGCATCCCAGCAAGGCGGGCCAGCATCAGCTGATAGCGCTGCCGGGCAACGTGGCCCTGGCCACCGAACCGACGACCCAGACGCAACAGGCGACGGCAGCGCCCCAGGCCACGCAGACCCTGATCCTGACCGCCGACGGCACGGCCATCCCCATCCTGGCGAGCACTCCCCAACAGCAACAACAGCAGCAGCAGCAACAACAGCAACAGGCTGCCGCTGCTGCTGCTGCTCAGTTGTTCGCCGCGTAGGGGCTAATGGGTGGCCAAATGGGTCGATTTTTGAACAGTGCCACCATAATGCCGACCACTTACTTCTTTTAGAAATCTCAGAACTATTCAGCAGTGATTCCGGTTGCTCATAGGACAAAGCTGAAGGTCAGCCTTGTACTGTCAGCAACATTAAAACGTTTCCCTTGGGTTTTGGAATACTTCAAAAATCGTCACATTTGGCCACCAACAAACGGGAAATGGGAAACCGAAGCGTTTACTGTAAAAAAATGAATAATAACTCAAACATAAGCCAAGCTAAACTAATTGATATTACCACAATGTTGGATGTGCATACAAAATTTATTTTTTTATTCAAAAACCAATTGCCTACAAGAATATAAATCAAATGTTGTTCAACACACAGAATCACACGCGAATGGTGTTGCGGAAGAATCAAATACACACGTTTCAAGGCAAACTTAAGAGCATCATAAATTTAAATTATTTGTACGCCTAAGCTTAATTTTAAACGTTTAAGTGCAAAGACGAGACACACACCCAAACCAGTTGTAACTATTTAACCTGCCTAGAGTGCAGGCCAAATAAGTTTAGCCTAATTTAGAGTTGCGAGAATTGTTCCGTTTTATAGAAGGATAACTCACTTTTGAAACTCCTCCTGACAGTTCTCTACATATACGTATAAATATAATTTGTTCCTTGCATAATGAGAGAGAGACAGGCAACTATGCAACGTATTTCATATAGTATTTATTCAATAAGTTCTCAATCTATTTATTTATTTTTGTTAACCAAACTTATCCGTGCACCCCTACATCCTTGTCATTTTAGTTTCTTTTAACGTGTTGTATATTCTTTACATATATTATATATTTTATTTGCAATTTTGTTATGCCATTCATATACAAATAGGAATTCAAGCATAGCACTGACCTAACATTACTCTAAGTTGTAGGCTCGATACTTTAGAATAAAGTATTTTTTTAAAGAATGTTGCGAATCCAACAAGAACACAACAACACATTAAGCTAAGCGAAACTAGTTTAAGCCCAACATAACTTTAAACGATGGAAGACAATGATTTAAAATATATAAAAATATGTAATCTAAGACAAATAAGCAAAATTGAGTTGCACTTCTGTAAGATATACTTTAATTAATAACGACACGAAACAGCTAAAAATTAAGCAACTCGGTAGCCTACATTATGTATGATAAAAATTCTAAAGCTAATATTACTTTACATATATATATATATATTTATTATAAACAATAAAATACAATTTTAAAAATTTAAAGCAATAAATTATTTTGGTTTTTTATTTTTCAACAGGTTAATTCACTGTAAAAGGTCACTGGACTGTAAAAATACCTAAAGCCCAAAGTATCAGTTCTGATCTGATTTAAAAAAAAATTATTATCATCAAGATTCTATGAAAGCAGTCTAGAGAAAATTAACTAAAACCTTTTATTCTATGTAATTACAGAGATACGTTCTGATGATGTTAGTTTTTATGAATTGATTGAAAATAAGTTTCAATTCTTTAATGTAGAAACATTAAAAGGAAAAGAAAGAAAATAGGTGGGTAAAATCGAAAAGATGACCCTTAAAGGGATTTCCAGTTTAAAAAAATAAAGCTCCCTTTTAGAGAGCACATCGCAAAGATTTATGTTGGCATCAACCAACATGAACATGGCTGAAGCTTGTTTTGAATAATCTCTTTTAAAAAGTTGGATATGAATATGGTGGAAAGTTAGGAAAATAAACTTTTAGAACTCTTAACTTACTGGTAAATTATGTAATGGGTTCAAGAGATCCACATCCATTTGCGCTACAACGTTACTCCAATTTATAGCTTTAATGAAGCTGGAAGCGTTGACGAATATCGCGGATTGGTAAAACACTCAATATTTTTCATTTTATACACAACGGTAAATTCACAGAATAATGAATATTTTCGGAGGCGGAAAATTTGGTTTTTACTCTCCACATTCCAGAACAAATTCAGGCAAAGAAAAATTATTATGAAAGAGTACATGGTTTATGAGGACGAACATTACCAAACATCGCCAATTATGGTAAGCTCTAATGTAATTTAAACTTCTTCTAAAATTATTAGTGCACAGAGAGTGTTCATGCTGAATAGGCCTTTTTGATAAACATCTCTCTCTCCCCGTTTTACCCATGTAAGCTAGAAGTCATTCTCTAAATTAAAGTTAAGCTGTGATGAAGTGAAAGCCCACCCCTATCTTTTTTATTGAAATGTCCCCTCGCGAATTTCCTCAACATCAAACCTGTGCGTTGCCCCATCCCGAAAAAAACAATAATCAAATAATTATCAATATTTTGCATTTAAATCGAGATTGCGCACCAATAGGCGCGCTAAGGACTAGGAAGACTTAAGAAGACAGGTTGCGCCTTAGATTAGGTAAGTTAGTGAAAAAAGCAGAGCTCCTTTAAGCATATCTCCATCCCTCTCGCTCTCCCTTAAGCTAAGTAACGGGTATCTAATAGTCGAGGCCATCGACTTTAGCGATTTCTCTTGTTTTTAAATCAGAAGTTTTTGTTCGTGCTTGACTTGGAAAATTAGACTTTAAAGATTTGTTTAGTATTCTTACTTTTAATAATGGATTTATTAAAAAAAAAGAAAGGAAGCTAACTTTATCAAGCCCTTACAACTTAAACCATACTACGCAATTAAAACAAGGAAGGACGCTAGTCGAGTATCTCGACTATCAGATACCCGTTACAGGCAAACTTTTTAATGGGTCAATCGATAGGTCTTGACGAGACTAATACATATCAGTTGAAATTTGTTTTCTAGCATGGTAATTGTAACAAACTTGTGTTGCGTACAGTTCTCTATCTATGATAGTTTCCTAGATATCAGCGTTCATATTTGCGATGTTTTGAAAACTAAGTGTAAATAGTTTTAGTATATTTGGAATTATCAATACACATTTCGAGTAAGCAACGTTGAAATTTAAAATGTACTTTAACTCTTTTTGCCCATATACATGAACAAATAACATCAATCACAACAACGTTATAGACAAGTGTTCAGTATCAGAACGCTCGTTATTTCGGGGTTCTCTTGGTCTGGATTGGCTGCATGGCCTGGAGATACCACACAATACCTCCGACGTGTGCGTTTGGCGGCCTTGTGTAGTTCTCCATTATTGTGACGTTCATTTTGTAGAGGCCCAATGGTAGAACGATCGGAGAAAATGATTCGGGAAGATAAGCGTCGCGTGCGATTAAATGACCGGCATAAGGACAGCTGTGATTAAAATTCGAAAATTGCTTAGCAACTTTAAGAATAATTAACCCGTATGGCATAAAACTTCGCTTTGATAATAAATCGCATATATTTAAGACCACATTTATAAGAAACGGCTGGAACTTATTACTGTAGTCTTTCTTAAAGACCTGAAGTTGAACCTGAAGGATATCAGGTTGGATTATAAAAAAACATTATAAGGATAGCTTTTAAATTTTACTCACTGATATGTTATACAACGGCTTTACGAGATCAACGTCCATTTGGGCCACCGCTTTGTTCCAGTTAACGGCCTTTAAATGGCACGAAGCGTTCGCCGAGAATCCGGTCACAGTCAGGCACTCGATATTTTTCAATTTGTACACAACGGAGGGATCACATAGCTGGCAAATAACACATAAATTTCAAAAACATGAGAGTATCGTACTTATGGCTACTCACGACCCTCCAGGACAGGTAACTGACCAACACGGCTAGTACAGTATAGTGCATGTTTCTCAGATGTGTAGAACTTCTGTCATATATCATTTAACTTTTATCGCTACAGTCTAATGTGCTTTTAATTGGTTTTGTTTTTTAAAAATTACACGAAATGTAATTAAGGCATTTATTCGACAACGATTTGTTAAATACTAATAAATACACTGTGTTGTGGATCGACAGCGATATCGACTTTGGGCACAGGGGTGCACCGATATCATACGCGATATCTGGATAGACACAAGCTTAAGTAAGGATTAAAGTGGGTCAATTTTGCATGGTCACCCGAATGTTATCCGGCCGTTGACCCGGAAAATTTAACAACTGAATTCGGGAGCGCAGTGGTCGAATGGGAATCGGCAGATCAGTGTCAAAGTCACGGTCAGGGGCCTTACATAAGTTTAAAAAGTATAAAACAAACTTTTTCAAGTCGTACTAATTTTAATTTGAACAGCAGCGCGCGTTGGTGTAGGATGGAACTTAGACCCGAGCAGACACAGTAAGATTCAGCAGAAAACACGGACAGGTCAACCAAATTGCCCTGGCAAATATTTTTATGAGGACTGGGAATTAAATAAGCCCAAAAGAATACCTGTGTTGCCCATCATCGCATCATTGGCCAATTTTACGACTTTTTATGCGACGCTGTGAAGGAGACGTTTCCGTTCGGCTGTCCATTTCTACGTGAACTAGTCTTTCAATTTTAAAGCTATCGGTATGAATCCTTCCAAAGGCCTTTTTCAATTGCAGGTATACTACACCCACAAAAAAAGTTTATTTCAGCAGGGTGCCACGCCCACTCTAACGCCCACAAGCCGCCCAAAACTGTGGCTCCTACAGTTTTGATGCTAGAATAAAAATTTTAACTGAAATTTATTGTTCTCATCAATACCTATCGATTGACCTAAAAAAGTTTACCACGCCCACTTCAACGCCCACAAACTTCAAAAAATCGTAAGTATGAACGCGGATATCTCGGAAACTATCAAAGATAGAGATTCCGTAGCCTTGTACGGTCACATTACAAAGAATAAGATTTTTCGACTAGTGAAACTCTTAGCCGATCTGAGGACTAGGCTTAAGAACTGAACAATCATATTACGAGGTTAACAGTTAAATAATTTTCAAGAAATTTATTGAGGTACATAGTTTTAAGACTTACATCAAAAGAGCAAAGTATCCCAAATAATAATCTTGAATTAGTAATAAAGGCAAGCCTTGGAAGTGTAAGCAACTTTACATTTTATAACCAATTAGAATGTAAGGATCTACTTATAAACTTAATTATTTCTTGGGTTGGAATAAGAATAGCCTGAAGCTATTTAAAATTAAGAAATTTTTAATTCCCGAAATTAATTTAACAGAAGTAGAAGGAGAATACTATTCTATTCTAAGATCATACATTGTAAAAATCCATTAAAGAACTACATTTATAAGTTATCCGAATTTGTAACACCGCCCCTACATGAATATCAACTTCATAATCATATGATAGCTTTAAGGCTAACATATATATAATTTTAATAAATGAGAATGATTTATGCTTGAATTAAGATCGATTCGATGTTGAAACCGAGAACGATTTATGTCGTAATCGAGATCGATTCGATGTTGAAACCGAGAAGACTACATCTCAATATCGAGAACACATATTCTC
This sequence comes from Drosophila subpulchrella, assembly GCF_014743375.2. Classification (NCBI taxonomy): domain Eukaryota; kingdom Metazoa; phylum Arthropoda; class Insecta; order Diptera; family Drosophilidae; genus Drosophila; species Drosophila subpulchrella. The sequence goes on along the minus strand of NC_050611.1, from coordinate 64,926 downwards.
AAAAGCCATTGGGAAACCGAGAAGACTTCGATCTCGGTTTTGAGAATTCGAGTATGAATCGATCTTGGCTCACTTTCGAGATAGAAAATACTGAAATCAAGATCGTTGACAACGGGTTTTTCTCTAAATGTAAGTTAATTTTGTTAAGTGTGATCAGGAACAGAATTACTGAGAGTAGCGGTCCCTGGGGAATGTCGCTGTGTTGTGGATTCCGCCTTTGTTACAGCTAGTCTGATTACTGATAATTATAAGTGATTCTTTGTTGATAAGGTAGAAGATATTAGGATATATATAACCAGTAGATTGTCTTATATTAAATCTCCCTTTTCGGAATCCAGTTTGACGGTTATCGATCGAGTTGTTGTGACTCTGACATTAACAAAGGATACACTCCTGGGGGCTGGCATAGTCAGTGCTAATACAGCTATTAATAATAAACTACTGCTAAAGAGTGAACAAAAAAATCAAGAAGAAAAAGCATTATTTAATTGTAACTAAAAATGTAAAAAAAAATCTAAAATGATGGGAAGAAATCGGTTAAGACTAATTTAAGGTTTTGAAAGCCAAGTCGTAAGATTTTTATTTCATCAATTCAGATTATAAACTGTTTGAAAATAAACAGTTTTCCAAAATCCAAATTTTTTATTTACGAACTGACATCATGCCGTCTGTGGATCACGTGGTGCACCATGTGCTGGCCCCCATGGCAATCGAAGCCCTCGATTGCATAGTGCCTGTTATCCGCCACCTGGTGATCATCCTGCATGAGTCCTTCCTCATTGATCACAAGGAGCCGGAGCCCGTGATCGATGTGTCCGGCATGATTCAGCCCGTCCGTAAAATAGTCCTGATCGTAAACGATCCTACGCCGGAGCACCATGCCGATCAGCAGACGGTTGTCAGTTCGGATGATCTCCGCGGCTTGTTGGGTGGATTCTCGCGGAGCATTCGGAACCTGGCCCGTTCGACGTATGACACCATCTCGGCGCTGGCCGACTAGCTGGAGTGAGGAGCCCCCGAACTAATTGTCAGGCTGGTCGATAGAAAAACTCAAAATCGATCCAACTGATCCTCCAGATGATCTTGTTGCGGTTGTTCCTTGAGCCATGGATACGGTGCACCCGGCAATGGCTGCTCCCGACTTTTGGTGGTTACCTGCTCGCTTACGCAGGTGGCTGGCCGGGTCTTGCACCAATCCCGTGGTCCTGTGGCCGATCCGCTGACGGCCGTCGAACATCCCTTGGTCTAAGGCGATCGCATGGATTTCGCCTGTTCCGTGGTTCAAAGTATTGAAAGCTGCCCAAGTTGGGGAGTGATCTGAAGTCCGGGAACACCTCCACAGATGAGGAGAAGACCAAAAAGGACTCGGAGCCGACAGCTGGAAAACGAGAAACACCGCCTGCGGCAAATCCGCCGGAAGAGGAGTAAGATCCAGCCAGGAATGGAAATCAGTCAGCTTTGATATCCAAATTTTAAGTAGCCTTCACTTCACTTTTTTGTCGGCTTTGTGTGATTCCAAACCAACAGAGCTCATTCATTTTCTTTTGTAAAATAAAAAAATAAAATACGAAAACTTAAACATAAATAATTATTGTATTGTTATCTTATCTGGCAGAAGGAAGCGTTTCCGACCCCATAAAGTATAAATATTAATGATCAGAATCACTAGCCGAGTCGATCTATGTCCGTCTGGCCGTCCGTCCGTCGGTCTGTCCGTGTGAACGCTGTGATCTCGGAAACTATAAGAGCTAGAAGGTTCAAGTTTTAGATTAAGATTCCTTATCTTCGTAAGCAGCGCAAGTTTGTTAAGCGAATATGCCACGCCCACTCTAACGCACACAATTCGCGCAAAAACAAAAGCTAGAAAAATAATTTCAATTTTTTTATTGTTCTCATTAATACCTTTCGATTGACCTAAAAATGTTGCCACGCCCACAAACCCCCCAAAAACTTCAAAAAATCGTAAATTCGAATGCTGATTTCTTGGAAGCTATCAAAGCTAGAGAGTTGGAACTTTAAATTTAGATTTCTTAACTTCGTACGCAGTTTGTTACGCTAATGTGTCACGACCACTCTAACGCCAATACCGCCTAATTCTGTTTGCCGCACCATATTTTGAAATCGGGGCTAGGTGGATCTTTACAATCTGGATTGCTGGATGTATATCTCAATCTCCCTTTTGCTCCCCTAAGCTGAGTAACGGGTATTTGATAGTCGAGGCACTCGTTCTTCCTTGTTTTAACCTATTATTGCTAAATTTGCGCGTTTTTTAAAAAGTCGTTGAACAAAAGTTTTCAATATCGAGCTACTTAACACAGTCAACTTAAAACAGCTGTTTAAGTCTTTCTAGCCCACAGACAAAGGGACACAAATTTCATTTCATTTAAAAGGTACACTAAAATCTTGTTTTACGTGTAACTGGTAAGCGGATGACCGGACTTAAACAAATGAGGTGTCATGCAAGCCAAAGAATACTACTTGGCTAAAATTAGGGATATTATCTTCAACGGCCCCAACAGATCAAATTATCTTAGTTATAACTTTTACACTTTTACGGCTCTTTCTCCCAAACCCATGCGCGAATTCACAGGGGAATATATGGTATAGATCCCTCCACTTGGGTTAAAAAGTATATTTAATATAATTTATTCAACATTTTTGAATTTTTACTCACGACCTTTATTTTTATGAGGTCACTTATGACCTTAAAAATAGGCATTCTCTAGCACTGGGACTTATTTTAAAGTAATTTTAAAAGTAGAAGAATAGTCAACATATGGTTATTTCTATGTAAGCCATTACCTAAAACTAAAATTGTAGTCTAGCGCATTGTCTCTACGTGAACTGCCGTTTTATGTTTCACCCAAGAGTTCTTACGGTAGGCTAGGATAGATAGGAAAATAAAAATATGTGCTTGACTACTGCTGTTCTACGTTGTACGTGTGCCGGCAGAGGCTGAGCAGATCTATTTCCTATACCCGATTAATGGCACGCTGCCGAGCGCTGCTTTAAATGTTATTATGTTGATTCTATAATGAATGTAAAACACTTTGATATATGAAATGTACTTAAACTCTTTTTGCCCAATGTACATGAACAAATGACGTCAATCACAACAAAAAGTATAGACAAGTATTCAATATCGGGATGCGCGTAACTTCGGATTTCTCTTGGTCTGGATTGGCTGCATTGCCTGGACATACCACACAATACCTCCGACGTGTGAGTTTGGCTGCCTTACGTAGTTTTCCATTATTGTGACGTTCATTTTGTAGAGGCCCAATGGGAAAAAGTTTGGGAAAGACATTTCGGGAAGATAAGCATCTCGTGCGAGTAAGTGACCGGAAAAAGGACAGCTATGAGAAAATTTGAAAATTGCTTGGCAACTTTAAGAATCATTAAACCATATGGCATAAAACTTCGCTTTGATAATAAATCGCAAACATTTAGGACCACATTTATAAGAAACGGTTGGAATTTATTACTGTTGTCTCTTTTAAGAACCTGAAGTTGAACCTAAAAGAAATAAAATTTGTTAAGACAAACCTTTTAAAGAAGCTATTTTTTCAGGTGTGCTCACTGATATGTTATACAAGGGCTTTACAAGATCCACGTCCATTTGGGCCACAGCTTTGTTCCAGTTAACGGCCTTTAAATGGCACGAGGCGTTCGCCGAGAAACCGGTCACAGTCATGCACTCGTTATTTTTCATTTTGTACACAACGGAGGGATCGCATAGCTGGCAAATAGTAAATAGGTTTTCGAAAACATAAGAACAGCATACCTGTGGCTACTCACGACCCTCCAGGATAGGTAACTGACCAACACGGCTAGAACAGTATAGTGCATGTTTCTCAGATGTGTGGAACTGCATACTGTGTCATAGTATATATGTACTTTTACTTTGATTGGTACAGTATAATGAGTATTTAATTGGTTTCGTTTTTTACAAATTAAACGAAATCTGATTTAAACGCCTTTATTCGATATTGATTTGTTCAATACTAGCGAGAGGAACCTTAAAAAGTCGGTTAAAGGTTCGATGAGGGCATTCAGAACTGGAAATTCAAATTCCGGGTAGATTTTTCAGTGTTATTGAATGTGTTACTTCTTAAATATGAAGTTTTTCAACAAACTTTTAAAAATTCGAACTACAAAATAACATTTATTTATCCAAATCCCGATACTCGTGTGACCCAATGTGACCCAAAAAAGGTGTTGGATTATAAGAGAACGGACCGTAGGCGTATGGCGACAGTTCATTTATATTGGCACGGCACACACTAGCAAAGATATCATCTAAAAAGTGATGTAGATTTATTGTAGATGTAGATTTATTGACAACTACCTGAAATTGTATACTGGTTAATTAACCGTGTAAGGGATGTTCATATGGGTTAAATTGGAACTTGCGCGACATTGGCACTACTTAAATCTACTTTAACATGGACAGCCGGTCTGTCATGGACATGGCTAGATCGGCATCTCTAGCAACCTTAACATCTTTCAAGGAGTACAAAAACCTTTCAAACTGTCCAGGTTATCAAGTTAAATGCAGCTTATTCTGCAAAAATAAATTATTTGTAGTCCTATATTAAGAAAGACCATAATAAAAACAACTGATTTTAGAAAACTATACCTCAATGAGCATATATATTTCAATGATGGCTTCCCGATTCGTAACATTAACAAACACTATGACTATATGAAATTCGTTTAGGCATTAACATTCTTTTGTATACCCGGTCCGAAGTCAATCTCGACTATTAGTTAGTCACTGACGCGGGCATAGACCACGACCGTGCGAGAGGGCGTGTAGACCTCAATAAAGTTTGATCGGCCGGCGTAACCCTCCGGGTTGGAGGGGTGCTTGCAGTTGGCATCGATGCGGTTGTGTCCGCCGAAGAGCGGATCGTCTGAGGAGAGCACCGCCTGGTAGGTGCCCGCCCAGTTGGTGCCCACGCGGTACCCGGTGAAACTCCGCTGTGGGTGGAAGTTGAAGACAAAGACCAGGCCGGCACGCTCGAAGGCGATGATTTTGTCGCCCTCATGTTTCCAGCTGACCCAGGCGGGTCCGGAATGCAGCCACCCAAAGCGCTCCTCTGCCTCGTTCATGGCCCGATCGAACTCGTTGAGGTACTTGTACTTCAGCATGTCGTCGTCCACCAGATTCCACTGCCGGCGAGCATAGTGGTACGAGTCGTTGTTTCCGACGCGTGGGAAGTCCAGCCACTCAGGATGACCAAACTCGTTGCCCATGAAGTTAAGGTACGCCTCACCTCCTAGAGCGTGAGTGATCAGGCGGATCATCTTGTGCAGCGACAGTCCGCGGTCAATAATAACCGATGGGTCCGACAACGTCGACATGTGCGTATACATCTCTTTGTCCATCAGCCAGAAGGCTACCGTCTTGTCGCCCACCAGCGCCTGATCGTGGGACTCTGCGTACGCAACAGTATTCTCCATCCAGCGGCGGTTGGTCAGCGTATGCACCAAGTTGCCCATGTTCCACTCGTCGTCACTCTGCTCCTTGAGGAGCTCGATCCACTTGTCTGGGATGGCCATACCCAGGCGGTAGTCGAATCCGATGCCGCCCTCCGAAACGGGGCGGCACAAGGTTGGCATTCCGGATACATCCTAAGGGGAATAAAAAAGCGTTTTAGATTGTGAAACAAAGTATTAATGTAATGGACATAAGGGTGTTCTGCAAGGCCAATCAGGTCGTAAACATTAATTATATTTACAAAAAAAGTTATCTTCTGTATGTTAAATATATTTTGTAGAATAGGATTCGCTACTTCTATTCAAGAGATGGGAACTACTTCACGATACACCAGACAAACACACTACTTACCTCTGCAATAGTAATAATCCTCGGATCTAGGGTGTGCAGCAGGTGATTTGCCAGCCCCAGATAATTGAGGGCATCCGTGTCAACGTTCAGGCCAAAGTACTCGTTGTAGTCGCCACTAAAGCCCTCACCGATGCCCCGGGAGTGGTAGAGCATGGAGGTGACTCCGTCGAAGCGATAGCCGTCGAAGTTGTACTCGTCGTGCCACCAACGCAGGTTGGACAGCAGGAACCGCAGCACCTCGTACTCCACGTAGTTGAAGAGACGGCTGTCCCACAGCGCGTGCTCCCCACGGGCTCCGTCGTGGAAGAAGCAACTGTTGGTTCCATCGAACTGGTTGAGGCCGTCCTGGACGTTCTTGGAGGCGTGCGAATGGACAACGTCGAGGAGAACGAAGAGCCCATGCGAGTGAGCCACGTCGATCATGCGCTTCAGCTGCTCCGGGTTACCGAAACGACTGGAGGCCGCATAGAAGCTGGTCACCTGGTAGCCGAAGCTGGCGTAATATGCGTGCTCCATGATGGCCATCACTTGGATGCAGTTGTAGCCCTGGCGCTTGATGCGCTATACTCTGAATTGGAATTTCGGTCCTGCTACCTTCGGCCAATATTAAAAATGCTTTTAATCGAAATAAATGGACTGAAACGGTTTGGAGTCGTGTGGCTTAAGAAAAAAATCAGTGCAAGAAAAATTTTGAAATATCGAAATTGAATTCTGGATAAATTTTTCATTTGAATTTTGAATTTGCAGCGAAAAATGCTATTCAGATTGCGTTGAAAAATATAAAAGCGGCAAAAAGTGTTGACGAGGCCAACAACACGCGTGTTCCCAAGCGGTCCCCCATCTAAGTACTAACCGCGCCCGACGCTGCTTAATTTCGGTGATCGGACGAGACCGATGTGTTCAGCGTGGTATGGTCGTTGGCGAAAGTCGGAGGGCTGAGCGTTGGCCTTATACTCTGAATTGGAATTTCGGTCCTGCTACCTTCGGCCAATATTAAAAATGCTTTTAATCGAAATTGGACTGAAACGGTTTGGAGTCGTGTGCTTTAAGAAAAAAATCAGTGCAAGAAATAATTTTGAAATAGTCGAAATTGAAATTCTGGATAAATTTTTTCATTTGAATTTTGAATTTGCAGCGAAAATGCTATTCAGATTGCGTTGAAAAATATAAAAGCGGCAAAAATTTGTTGACGAGGCCAACAACACGCGGTGTTCCCAAGCGGTCCCCCATCTAAGTACTAACCGCGCCCGACGCTGCTTAATTTCGGTGATCGGACGAGAACCGATGTGTTCAGCGTGGTATGGTCGTTGGCGAAAGTCGGAGGCTGAGCGTTGGCCTTATACTCTGAATTGGAATTTCGGTCCTGCTACCTTCGGCCAATATTAAAAATGTGCTTTAAATCGAAATAAATGGACTGAAACGGTTTGGAGTCGTGTGCTTTAAGAAAAAAATCAGTGCAAGAAATAATTTTGAAATAGTCGAAATTGAAATTCTGGATAAATTTTTCATTTGAATTTTGAATTTGCAGCGAAAAATGCTATTCAGATTGCGTTGAAAAATATAAAGCGGCAAAAAGTTGTTGACGAGGCCAACAACACGCGGTGTTCCCAAGCGGTCCCCCATCTAAGTACTAACCGCGCCCGACGCTGCTTAATTTCGGTGATCGGACGAGAACCGATGTGTTCAGCGTGGTATGGTCGTTGGCGAAGTCGGAGGCTGAGCGTTGGCCTTATACTCTGAATTGGAATTTCGGTCCTGCTACCTTCGGCCAATATTAAAATGCTTTTAATCGAATAATGGACTGAAACGGTTTGGAGTCGTGTGCTTTAAGAAAAAAATCAGTGCAAGAATAATTTTGAATAGTCGAAATGAAATTCTGGATAAATTTTTCATTTGAATTTTGAATTTGCAGCGAAAAATGCTATTCAGATTGCGTTGAAAAATATAAAAGCGGCAAAAGTTGTTGACGAGGCCACAACACGCGGTGTTTCCCAAGCGGTCCCCCCATCTAAGTACTACCGCGCCCGACGCTGCTTAATTTCGGTGATCGGACGAGACCGATGTGTTCAGCGTGGTATGGTCGTTGGCGAAAGTCGGAGGGCTGAGCGTTGGCCTTATACTCTGAATTGGAATTTCGGTCCTGCTATACTTCGGCCAATATTAAAATGCTTTTAATCGAAATAAATGGACTGAAACGGTTTGGAGTCGTGTGCTTTAAGAAAAAATCAGTGCAGAAATAATTTTGAAATAGTCGAAATTGAAATTCTGGATAATTTTTCATTTGAATTTTGAATTGCAGCGAAAAATGCTATTCAGATTGCGTTGAAAATATAAAGCGGCAAAAGTTGTTGACGAGGCCAACAACACGCGGTGTTCCCAAGCGTCCCCATCTAAGTACTAACCGCGCCCGACGCTGCTTAATTTCGGTGATCGGACGAGAACCGATGTGTTCAGCGTGGTATGGTCGTTGGCGAAAGTCGGGAGGGCTGAGCGTTGGCCTTATACTCTGATTGGATTTCGTCCTGCTACCTTCGGCCAATATTAAAATGCTTTTAATCGAAATAAATGGACTGAAACGGTTTGGAGTCGTGTGCTTTAAGAAAAAAAATCAGTGCAAGAAATAATTTTGAAATAGTCGAATTGAAATTCTGGATAAATTTTTCATTTGAATTTTGAATTTGCAGCGAAAAATGCTATTCAGATTGCGTTGAAAAATATAAAAGCGGCAAAAATTGTTGACGAGGCCAACAACACGCGGTGGTCCCAAGCGGTCCCCCATCTAAGTACTAACCGCGCCCGACGCTGCTTAATTTCGGTGATCGGGACGAGAACCGATGTGTTCAGCGTGGTATGGTCGTTGGCGAAAGTCGGAGGGCTGAGCGTTGGCCTTATACTCTGAATGGAATTTCGGTCCTGCTACCTTCGGCCATATTAAAAAAATGCTTTTAATCGAAATAAATGGACTGAAACGGTTTTGGAGTCGTGTGCTTTAAAAAAAATCATGCAAGAAATAATTTTGAAATAGTCGAAATTGAAATTCTGGATAAATTTTTCATTTGAATTTGAATTTGCAGCGAAAATGCTATTCAGATTGCGTTGAAAAAATATAAAAGCGGCAAAAAGTTGTTGACGAGGCAACACACGCGTGTTCCCAAGCGGTCCCTCATCTAAGTACTAACCGCGCCCGACGCTGCTTAATTTCGGTGATCGGACGAGAACCGATGTGTTCAGCGTGGTATGGTCGTTGGCGAAAGTCGGAGGGCTGAGCGTTGGCCTTATACTCTGAATTGGAATTTCGGTCCTGCTACCTTCGGCCAATATTAAAAATGCTTTTAATCGAAATAAATGGACTGAAACGGTTTGGAGTCGTGTGCTTTAGAGAAAAATCAGTGCAAGAAATAATTTTGAAATAGTCGAAATTGAAATTCTGGATAAATTTTTCATTTGAATTTTGAATTTGCAGCGAAAAAGCTATTCAGATTGCGTTGAAAAATATAAAAGCGGCAAAAAGTTGTTGACGAGGCCAACAACACGCGGTGTTCCCAAGCGGTCCCCCATCTAAGTACTAACCGCGCCCGACGCTGCTTAATTTCGGTGATCGGACGAGAACCGATGTGTTCAGCGTGGTATGGTCGTTGGCGAAAGTCGGAGGGCTGAGCGTTGGCCTTATACTCTGAATTGGAATTTCGGTCCTGCTACCTTCGGCCAATATTAAAAATGCTTTTAATCGAAATAAATGGACTGAAACGGTTTGGAGTCGTGTGCTTTAAAAAAAATCAGTGCAAGAAATAATTTTGAAATAGTCGAAATTGAAATTCTGGATAAATTTTTCATTTGAATTTTGAATTTGCAGCGAAAAATGCTATTCAGATTGCGTTGAAAAATATAAAAGCGGCAAAAAGTTGTTGACGAGGCCAACACACGCGGTGTTCCCAAGCGGTCCCCCATCTAAGTACTAACCGCGCCCGACGCTGCTTAATTTCGGTGATCGGACGAGAACCGATGTGTTCAGCGTGGTATGGTCGTTGGCGAAAGTCGGAGGGCTGAGCGTTGGCCTTATACTCTGAATTGGAATTTCGGTCCTGCTACCTTCGGCCAATATTAAAAATGCTTTTAATCGAAATAAATGGACTGAAACGGTTTGGAGTCGTGTGCTTTAAGAAAAAAATCAGTGCAAGAAATAATTTTGAAATAGTCGAAATTGAAATTCTGGATAAATTTTTCATTTGAATTTTGAATTTGCAGCGAAAAATGCTATTCAGATTGCGTTGAAAAATATAAAAGCGGCAAAAAGTTGTTGACGAGGCCAACAACACGCGTGTTCCCAAGCGGTCCCCCATCTAAGTACTAACCGCGCCCGACGCTGCTTAATTTCGGTGATCGGACGAGAACCGATGTGTTCAGCGTGGTATGGTCGTTGCGAAAGTCGGAGGGCTGAGCGTTGGCCTTATACTCTGAATTGGAATTTCGGTCCTGCTACCTTCGGCCAATATTAAAAATGCTTTTAATCGAAATAAATGGACTGAAACGGTTTGGAGTCGTGTGCTTTAAGAAAAAATCAGTGCAAGAAATAATTTTGAAATAGTCGAAATTGAAATTCTGGATAAATTTTTCATTTGAATTTTGAATTTGCAGCGAAAAATGCTATTCAGATTGCGTTGAAAAATATAAAAGCGGCAAAAAAGTTGTTGACGAGGCCAACAACACGCGGTGTTTCCAAGCGGTCCCCCATCTAAGTACTAACCGCGCCCGACGCTGCTTAATTTCGGTGATCGGACGAGAACCGATGTGTTCAGCGTGGTATGGTCGTTGGCGAAAGTCGGAGGGCTGAGCGTTGGCCTTATACTCTGAATTGGAATTTCGGTCCTGCTACCTTCGGCCAATATTAAAAATGCTTTTAATCGAAATAAATGACTGAAACGGTTTGGAGTCGTGTGCTTTAAGAAAAAAATCAGTGCAAGAAATAATTTTGAAATAGTCGAAATTGAAATATCTGGATAAATTTTTCATTTGAATTTTGAATTTGCAGCGAAAAATGCTATTCAGATTGCGTTGAAAAATATAAAAGCGGCAAAAAGTTTGTTGACGAGGCCAACAACACGCGGTGTTCCCAAGCGGTCCCCCATCTAAGTACTAACCGCGCCCGACGCTGCTTAATTTCGGTGATCGGACGAGAACCGATGTTTCAGCGTGGTATGGTCGTTGGCGAAAGTCGGAGGGCTGAGCGTTGGCCTTATACTCTGAATTGGAATTTCGGTCCTGCTACCTTCGGCCAATATTAAAATGCTTTTAATCGAAATAAATGGACTGAAACGGTTTGGAGTCGTGTGCTTTAAGAAAAAAATCAGTGCAAGAAATAATTTTGAAATAGTCGAAATTGAATTCTGATAAATTTTTCATTTGAATTTTGAATTTGCAGCGAAAAATGCTATTCAGATTGCGTTGAAAAATATAAAAGCGGCAAAAAGTTGTTGACGAGGCCAACAACACGCGGTGTTCCCAAGCGGTCCCCATCTAAGTACTAACCGCGCCCGACGCTGCTTAATTTCGGTGATCGGACGAGACCGATGTGTTCAGCGTGGTATGGTCGTTGGCGAAAGTCGGAGGCTGAGCGTTGGCCTTATACTCTGAATTGGAATTTCGGTCCTGCTACCTTCGGCCAATATTAAAAATGCTTTTAATCGAAATAAATGGACTGAAACGGTTTGGAGTCGTGTGCTTTAAGAAAAAAATCAGTGCAAGAAATAATTTTGAAATAGTCGAAATTGAAATTCTGGATAAATTTTTCATTTGAATTTTGAATTTGCAGCGAAAAATGCTATTCAGATTGCGTTGAAAAATATAAAAGCGGCAAAAAGTTGTTGACGAGGCCAACAACACGCGGTGTTCCCAAGCGGTCCCTCATCTAAGTACTAACCGCGCCCGACGCTGCTTAATTTCGGTGATCGGACGAGAACCGATGTGTTCAGCGTGGTATGGTCGTTGGGCTGAGCGTTGGCCTTATACTCTGAATTGGAATTTCGGTCCTGCTACCTTCGGCCAATATTAAAAATGCTTTTAATCGAAATAAATGGACTGAAACGGTTTGGAGTCGTGTGCTTTAAGAAAAAATCAGTGCAAGAAATAATTTTGAAATAGTCGAAATGAAATTCTGGATAAATTTTTCATTTGAATTTTGAATTTGCAGCGAAAAATGCTATTCAGATTGCGTTGAAAAATATAAAGCGGCAAAAAGTTGTTGACGAGGCCACAACACGCGGTGTTCCCAAGCGGTCCCTCATCTAAGTACTAACCGCGCCCGACGCTGCTTAATTTCGGTGATCGGACGAGAACCGATGTGTTCAGCGTGGTATGGTCGTTGGCGAAAGTCGGAGGGCTGAGCGTTGGCCTTATACTCTGAATTGGAATTTCGGTCCTGCTACCTTCGGCCATTATTAAAATGCTTTTAATCGAAATAAATGGACTGAAACGGTTTGGAGTCGTGTGCTTTAAGAAAAAAATCAGTGCAAGAAATAATTTTGAATAGTCGAAATTGAAATTCTGGATAAATTTTTCATTTGAATTTTGAATTTGCAGCGAAAAATGCTATTCAGATTGCGTTGAAAAATATAAAAGCGGCAAAAAGTTGTTGACGAGGCCACAACACGCGGTGTTCCCAAGCGGTCCCCCATCTAAGTACTACCGCGCCCGACGCTGCTTAATTTCGGTGATCGGACGAGAACCGATGTGTTCAGCGTGGTATGGTCGTTGGCGAAAGTCGGAGCTGAGCGTTGGCCTTATACTCTGAATTGGAATTTCGGTCCTGCTACCTTCGGCCAATATTAAAATGCTTTTAATCGAAATAAATGGACTGAAACGGTTGGAGTCGTGTGCTTTAAGAAAAAAATCAGTGCAAGAAATAATTTTGAAATAGTCGAAATTGAAATTCTGGATAAATTTTTCATTTGAATTTTGAATTTGCAGCGAAAAATGCTATTCAGATTGCGTTGAAAAATATAAAAGCGGCAAAAAGTTGTTGACGAGGCAACAACACGCGGTGTTCCCAAGCGGTCCCTCATCTAAGTACTAACCGCGCCCGACGCTGCTTAATTTCGGTGATCGACGAGAACCGATGTGTTCAGCGTGGTATGGTCGTTGGCGAAAGTCGGAGGGCTGAGCGTTGGCCTTATACTCTGAATTGGAATTTCGGTCCTGCTACCTTCGGCAATATTAAAAATGCTTTTAATCGAAATAATGGACTGAAACGGTTTGGAGTCGTGTGCTTTAAGAAAAAAATCAGTGCAAGAAATAATTTTTGAAATAGTCGAAATTGAAATTCTGGATAAATTTTTCATTTGAATTTTGAATTTGCAGCGAAAAATGCTATTCAGATTGCGTTGAAAAATATAAAAGCGGCAAAAAGTTGTTGACGAGGCCAACAACACGCGGTGTTCCCAGCGGTCCCCATCTAAGTACTAACCGCGCCCGACGCTGCTTAATTTCGGTGATCGGACGAGAACCGATGTGTTCAGCGTGGTATGGTCGTTGGCGAAAGTCGGAGGGCTGAGCGTTGGCCTTATACTCTGAATTGAATTTCGGTCCTGCTACCTTCGGCCATATTAAAAATGCTTTTAATCGAAATAAATGGACTGAAACGGTTTGGAGTCGTGTGCTTTAAGAAAAAAATCAGTGCAAGAAATAATTTTGAAATAGTCGAAATTGAAATTCTGGATAAATTTTTCATTTGAATTTTGAATTTGCAGCGAAAATGCTATTCAGATTGCGTTGAAAAATATAAAAGCGGCAAAAAGTTGTTGACGAGGCCAACACAACACGCGGTGTTCCCAAGCGGTCCCCCATCTAAGTACTAACCGCGCCCGACGCTGCTTAATTTCGGTGATCGGACGAGAACCGATGTGTTCAGCGTGGTATGGTCGTTGGCGAAAGTCGGAGGGCTGAGCGTTGGCCTTATACTCTGATTGGAATTTCGGTCCTGCTACCTTCGGCCAATATTAAAAATGCTTTTAATCGAAATAAATGGACTGAAACGGTTTGAGTCGTGTGCTTTAAGAAAAAAATCAGTGCAAGAAATATTTTGAAATAGTCGAAATTGAAATTCTGGATAAATTTTTCATTTGAATTTTGAATTTGCAGCGAAAAATGCTATTCAGATTGCGTTGAAAAATATAAAAGCGGCAAAAAGTTGTTGACGAGGCCAACAACACGCGGTGTTCCCAAGCGGTCCCCCATCTAAGTACTAACCGCGCCCGACGCTGCTTAATTTCGGTGATCGGACGAGAACCGATGTGTTCAGCGTGGTATGGTCGTTGGCGAAAGTCGGAGGGCTGAGCGTTGGCCTTATACTCTGAATTGGAATTTCGGTCCTGCTACCTTCGGCCAATATTAAAAATGCTTTTAATCGAAATAAATGGACTGAAACGGTTTGGAGTCGTGTGCTTTAAGAAAAAATCAGTGCAAGAAATAATTTTGAAATAGTCGAAATTGAAATTCTGGATAAATTTTTCATTTGAATTTTGAATTTGCAGCGAAAAATGCTATTCAGATTGCGTTGAAAATATAAAAGCGGCAAAAGTTGTTGACGAGGCCAACAACACGCGGTGTTCCCAAGCGGTCCCCCATCTAAGTACTAACCGCGCCCGACGCTGCTTAATTTCGGTGATCGACGAGAACCGATGTGTTCAGCGTGGTATGGTCGTTGGCGAAAGTCGGAGGGCTGAGCGTTGGCCTTATACTCTGAATTGGAATTTCGGTCCTGCTACCTTCGGCCAATATTAAAATGCTTTTAATCGAAATAAATGGACTGAAACGGTTTGGAGTCGTGTGCTTTAAGAAAAAAATCAGTGCAAGAATATTTTGAAATAGTCGAAATTGAAATTCTGGATAAATTTTTCATTTGAATTTTGAATTTGCAGCGAAAAATGCTATTCAGATTGCGTTGAAAAATATAAAAGCGGCAAAAAGTTGTTGACGAGGCCAACAACACGCGGTGTTCCCAAGCGGTCCCTCATCTAAGTACTAACCGCGCCCGACGCTGCTTAATTTCGGTGATCGGACGAGAACCGATGTGTTCAGCGTGGTATGGTCGTTGGCGAAAGTCGGAGGGCTGAGCGTTGGCCTTATACTCTGAATTGGAATTTCGGTCCTGCTACCTTCGTTCGGCCAATATTAAAAATGCTTTTAATCGAAATAAGGACTGAAACGGTTTGGAGTCGTGTGCTTTAAGAAAAAAATCAGTGCAAGAAATAATTTTGAAATAGTCGAAATTGAAATTCTGGATAAATTTTTCATTTGAATTTTGAATTTGCAGCGAAAAATGCTATTCAGATTGCGTTGAAAAATATAAAGCGGCAAAAAGTTGTTGACGAGGCCAACAACACGCGGTTTTCCCAGCGGTCCCCCATCTAAGTACTAACCGCGCCCGACGCTGCTTAATTTCGGTGATCGGACGAGAACCGATGTGTTCAGCGTGGTATGGTCGTTGGCGAAAGTCGGAGGGCTGAGCGTTGGCCTTATACTCTGAATTGGAATTTCGGTCCTGCTACCTTCGGCCAATATTAAAAATGCTTTTAATCGAAATAAATGGACTGAAAACGGTTTGGAGTCGTGTGCTTTAAGAAAAAAATCAGTGCAAGAAATAATTTTGAAATAGTCGAAATTGAAATTCTGGATAAATTTTTCATTTGAATTTTGAATTTGCAGCGAAAAATGCTATTCAGATTGCGTTGAAAATATAAAAGCGGCAAAAAGTTGTTGACGAGGCCAACAACACGCGGTGTCCCAAGCGGTCCCTCATCTAAGTACTAACCGCGCCCGACGCTGCTTAATTTCGGTGATCGGACGAGAACCGATGTGTTCAGCGTGGTATGGTCGTTGGCGAAAGTCGGAGGGCTGAGCGTTGGCCTTATACTCTGAATTGGAATTTCGGTCCTGCTACCTTCGCCAATATTAAAAATGCTTTTAATCGAAATAAATGGACTGAAACGGTTTGGAGTCGTGTGCTTTAAGAAAAAATCAGTGCAAGAAATAATTTTGAAATAGTCGAAATTGAAATTCTGGATAAATTTTTCATTTGAATTTTGAATTTGCAGCGAAAAATGCTATTCAGATTGCGTTGAAAAATATAAAAGCGGCAAAAAGTTGTTGACGAGGCCAACAACACGCGGTGTTCCAAGCGGTCCCCCATCTAAGTACTAACCGCGCCCGACGCTGCTTAATTTCGGTGATCGGACGAGAACCGATGTGTTCAGCGTGGTATGGTCGTTGGCGAAAGTCGAGGGCTGAGCGTTGGCCTTATACTCTGAATTGGAATTTCGGTCCTGCTACCTTCGCCAATATTAAAAATGCTTTTAATCGAAATAAATGGACTGAAACGGTTGGAGTCGTGTGCTTTAAGAAAAAAATCAGTGCAAGAAATAATTTTGAAATAGTCGAAATTGAAATTCTGGATAAATTTTTTCATTTGAATTTTGAATTTGCAGCGAAAAATGCTATTCAGATTGCGTTGAAAAATATAAAAGCGGCAAAAAGTTGTTGACGAGGCCAACAACACGCGGTGTTTCCCAAGCGGTCCCCATCTAAGTACTAACCGCGCCCGACGCTGCTTAATTTCGGTGATCGGACGAGAACCGATGTGTTCAGCGTGGTATGGTCGTTGGCGAAAGTCGGAGGGCTGAGCGTTGGCCTTATACTCTGAATTGGAATTTCGGTCCTGCTACCTTCGGCCAATATTAAAATGCTTTTAATCGAAATAAATGGACTGAACGGTTTGGAGTCGTGTGCTTTAAGAAAAAATCAGTGCAAGAAATAATTTTGAAATAGTCGAAATTGAAATTCTGGATAAATTTTTCATTTGAATTTTGAATTTGCAGCGAAAAATGCTATTCAGATTGCGTTGAAAAATATAAAAGCGGCAAAAAGTTGTTGACGAGGCCAACAACACGCGGTGTTCCCAGCGGTCCCCAAAAAAGTACTAAAACGCGCGCCCGAAAAAAGCTGAATTCGGGAAAAAAAAAAAGAAAACGTGTGTGGGGGTTGGTATGAAAGTTGGAGAAAAAAAAAAAAAAAAAAACTTGAAAAAAAAAAAAAAAAAAAAAAAAAGAAAAAAAAAAAAAAAAAAAAAAAAAAATAAAAAAAAAAAAAAAAAAAAAGTTTGGAAAGTGAAAAAAAAAAAAAAAAGTGCAAAAAAAAAAGGAAAAAAAAAAATTGAAAAAAAAAAAAAAAAAAAAAAAAAAATTTTGAAAAAAAAAAAAAAAAAAAATTTTATTGAAAAAAAAAAAAAAAAAAAAAAAAAAAAAAAAAAAAAAACAAAAAAAAAAAAAAAAAAAAAAAAAAAAAACATCTAAGTAATAACCGCGCCCGACGCTGCTTAATTCGGTGATCGGACGAGAACCGATGTGTTCAGCGTGGTATGGTCGTTGGCGAAAGTCGGAGGGCTGAGCGTTGGCCTTATACTCTGAATTGGAATTTCGGTCCTGCTACCTTCGGCCAATATTAAAAATGCTTTTAATCGAAATAAATGGACTGAAACGGTTTGGAGTCGTGTGCTTTAAGAAAAAAATCAGTGCAAGAAATAATTTTGAAATAGTCGAAATTGAAATTCTGGATAAATTTTTCATTTGAATTTTGAATTTGCAGCGAAAAATGCTATTCAGATTGCGTTGAAAATATAAAGCGGCAAAAAGTTGTTGACGAGGCCAACAACACGCGGTGTTCCCAAGCGGTCCCCCATCTAAGTACTAACCGCGCCCGACGCTGCTTAATTTCGGTGATCGGACGAGAACCGATGTGTTTCAGCGTGGTATGGTCGTTGGCGAAAGTCGGAGGGCTGAGCGTTGGCCTTATACTCTGAATTGGAATTTCGGTCCTGCTACCTTCGGCCAATATTAAAAATGCTTTTAATCGAATAAATGGACTGAAACGGTTTGGAGTCGTGTGCTTTAAGAAAAAATCAGTGCAAGAAATAATTTTGAAATAGTCGAAATTGAAATTCTGGATAAATTTTTCATTTGAATTTTGAATTTGCAGCGAAAAATGCTATTCAGATTGCGTTGAAAAATATAAAAGCGGCAAAAAGTTGTTGACGAGGCCAACAACACGCGGTGTTCCCAAGCGGTCCCCATCTAAGTACTAACCGCGCCCGACGCTGCTTAATTTCGGTGATCGGACGAGAACCGATGTGTTCAGCGTGGTATGGTCGTTGGCGAAAGTCGGAGGGCTGAGCGTTGGCCTTATACTCTGAATTGGAATTTCGGTCCTGCTACCTTCGGCCATATTAAAAATGCTTTTAATCGAAATAAATGGACTGAAACGGTTTGGAGTCGTGTGCTTTAAGAAAAAAATCAGTGCAAGAAATAATTTTGAAATAGTCGAAATTGAAATTCTGGATAAATTTTTCATTTGAATTTTGAATTTGCAGCGAAAAATGCTATTCAGATTGCGTTGAAAAATATAAAAGCGGCAAAAAGTTGTTGACGAGGCCAACAACACGCGGTGTTCCCAAGCGGTCCCTCATCTAAGTACTAACCGCGCCCGACGCTGCTTAATTTCGGTGATCGGACGAGAACCGATGTGTTCAGCGTGGTATGGTCGTTGGCGAAAGTCGGAGGGCTGAGCGTTGGCCTTATACTCTGAATTGGAATTTCGGTCCTGCTACCTTCGGCCAATATTAAAAATGCTTTTAATCGAAATAAATGGACTGAAACGGTTTGGAGTCGTGTGCTTTAAGAAAAAAATCAGTGCAAGAAATAATTTTGAAATAGTCGAAATTGAAATTCTGGATAAATTTTTCATTTGAATTTTGAATTTGCAGCGAAAAATGCTATTCAGATTGCGTTGAAAAATATAAAAGCGGCAAAAAGTTGTTGACGAGGCCAACAACACGCGGTGTTCCCAGCGGTCCCCCATCTAAGTACTAACCGCGCCCGACGCTGCTTAATTTCGGTGATCGGACGAGAACCGATGTGTTCAGCGTGGTATGGTCGTTGGCGAAAGTCGGAGGGCTGAGCGTTGGCCTTATACTCTGAATTGGAATTTCGGTCCTGCTACCTTCGGCCAATATTAAAAATGCTTTTAATCGAAATAAATGGACTGAAACGGTTTGGAGTCGTGTGCTTTAAGAAAAAAATCAGTGCAAGAAATAATTTTGAAATAGTCGAAATTGAAATTCTGGATAAATTTTTCATTTGAATTTTGAATTTGCAGCGAAAAATGCTATTCAGATTGCGTTGAAAATATAAAAGCGGCAAAAAGTTGTTGACGAGGCCAACAACACGCGGTGTTCCCAAGCGGTCCCCCATCTAAGTACTAACCGCGCCCGACGCTGCTTAATTTCGGTGATCGGACGAGAACCGATGTGTTCAGCGTGGTATGGTCGTTGGCGAAAGTCGGAGGGCTGAGCGTTGGCCTTATACTCTGAATTGGAATTTCGGTCCTGCTACCTTCGGCCATATTAAAAATGCTTTTAATCGAAATAAATGGACTGAAACGGTTTGGAGTCGTGTGCTTTAAGAAAAAATCAGTGCAAGAAATAATTTTGAAATAGTCGAAATTGAAATTCTGGATAAATTTTTCATTTGAATTTTGAATTTGCAGCGAAAAATGCTATTCAGATTGCGTTGAAAAATATAAAAGCGGCAAAAGTTGTTGACGAGGCCAACAACACGCGGTGTTCCCAAGCGGTCCCCCATCTAAGTACTAACCGCGCCCGACGCTGCTTAATTTCGGTGATCGGACGAGAACCGATGTGTTCAGCGTGGTATGGTCGTTGGCGAAAGTCGGAGGGCTGAGCGTTGGCCTTATACTCTGAATTGGAATTTCGGTCCTGCTACCTTCGGCCAATATTAAAAATGCTTTTAATCGAAATAAATGGACTGAAACGGTTTGGAGTCGTGTGCTTTAAGAAAAAAATCAGTGCAAAAATAATTTTGAAATAGTCGAAATTGAAATTCTGGATAAATTTTTCATTTGAATTTTGAATTTGCAGCGAAAAATGCTATTCAGATTGCGTTGAAAAATATAAAAGCGGCAAAAAGTTGTTGACGAGGCCAACAACACGCGGTGTTCCCAAGCGGTCCCCATCTAAGTACTAACCGCGCCCGACGCTGCTTAATTTCGGTGATCGGACGAGAACCGATGTGTTCAGCGTGGTATGGTCGTTGGCGAAAGTCGGAGGGCTGAGCGTTGGCCTTATACTCTGAATTGGAATTTCGGTCCTGCTACCTTCGGCCAATATTAAAAATGCTTTTAATCGAAATAAATGGACTGAAACGGTTTGGAGTCGTGTGCTTTAAGAAAAAAATCAGTGCAAGAAATAATTTTGAAATAGTCGAAATTGAAATTCTGGATAAATTTTTCATTTGAATTTTGAATTTGCAGCGAAAAATGCTATTCAGATTGCGTTGAAAATATAAAAGCGGCAAAAAGTTGTTGACGAGGCCAACAACACGCGGTGTTCCCAAGCGGTCCCCCATCTAAGTACTAACCGCGCCCGACGCTGCTTAATTTCGGTGATCGGACGAGAACCGATGTGTTCAGCGTGGTATGGTCGTTGGCGAAAGTCGGAGGGCTGAGCGTTGGCCTTATACTCTGAATTGGAATTTCGGTCCTGCTACCTTCGGCCAATATTAAAAATGCTTTTAATCGAAATAAATGGACTGAAACGGTTTGGAGTCGTGTGCTTTAAGAAAAAAATCAGTGCAAGAAATAATTTTGAAATAGTCGAAATTGAAATTCTGGATAAATTTTTCATTTGAATTTTGAATTTGCAGCGAAAAATGCTATTCAGATTGCGTTGAAAAATATAAAAGCGGCAAAAAGTTGTTGACGAGGCCAACAACACGCGGTGTTCCCAAGCGGTCCCCATCTAAGTACTAACCGCGCCCGACGCTGCTTAATTTCGGTGATCGGACGAGAACCGATGTGTTCAGCGTGGTATGGTCGTTGGCGAAAGTCGGAGGGCTGAGCGTTGGCCTTATACTCTGAATTGGAATTTCGGTCCTGCTACCTTCGGCCAATATTAAAAATGCTTTTAATCGAAATAAATGGACTGAAACGGTTTGGAGTCGTGTGCTTTAAGAAAAAAATCAGTGCAAGAAATAATTTTGAAATAGTCGAAATTGAAATTCTGGATAAATTTTTCATTTGAATTTTGAATTTGCAGCGAAAATGCTATTCAGATTGCGTTGAAAATATAAAAGCGGCAAAAAGTTGTTGACGAGGCCAACAACACGCGGTGTTCCCAAGCGGTCCCCCATCTAAGTACTAACCGCGCCCGACGCTGCTTAATTTCGGTGATCGGACGAGAACCGATGTGTTCAGCGTGGTATGGTCGTTGGCGAAAGTCGGAGGGCTGAGCGTTGGCCTTATACTCTGAATTGGAATTTCGGTCCTGCTACCTTCGGCCAATATTAAAAATGCTTTTAATCGAAATAAATGGACTGAAACGGTTTGGAGTCGTGTGCTTTAAGAAAAAAATCAGTGCAAGAAATAATTTTGAAATAGTCGAAATTGAAATTCTGGATAAATTTTTCATTTGAATTTTGAATTTGCAGCGAAAAATGCTATTCAGATTGCGTTGAAAAATATAAAAGCGGCAAAAAGTTGTTGACGAGGCCAACAACACGCGGTGTTCCCAAGCGGTCCCTCATCTAAGTACTAACCGCGCCCGACGCTGCTTAATTTCGGTGATCGGACGAGAACCGATGTGTTCAGCGTGGTATGGTCGTTGGCGAAAGTCGGAGGGCTGAGCGTTGGCCTTATACTCTGAATTGGAATTTCGGTCCTGCTACCTTCGGCCAATATTAAAAATGCTTTTAATCGAAATAAATGGACTGAAACGGTTTGGAGTCGTGTGCTTTAAGAAAAAATCAGTGCAAGAAATAATTTTGAAATAGTCGAAATTGAAATTCTGGATAAATTTTTCATTTGAATTTTGAATTTGCAGCGAAAAATGCTATTCAGATTGCGTTGAAAATATAAAAGCGGCAAAAAGTTGTTGACGAGGCCACAACACGCGGTGTTCCCAAGCGGTCCCCCATCTAAGTACTAACCGCGCCCGACGCTGCTTAATTTCGGTGATCGGACGAGAACCGATGTGTTCAGCGTGGTATGGTCGTTGGCGAAAGTCGGAGGGCTGAGCGTTGGCCTTATACTCTGAATTGGAATTTCGGTCCTGCTACCTTCGGCCAATATTAAAAATGCTTTTAATCGAAATAAATGGACTGAAACGGTTTGGAGTCGTGTGCTTTAAGAAAAAAATCAGTGCAAGAAATAATTTTGAAATAGTCGAAATTGAAATTCTGGATAATTTTTCATTTGAATTTTGAATTTGCAGCGAAAAATGCTATTCAGATTGCGTTGAAAAATATAAAAGCGGCAAAAAGTTGTTGACGAGGCCAACAACACGCGGTGTTCCCAAGCGGTCCCCCATCTAAGTACTAACCGCGCCCGACGCTGCTTAATTTCGGTGATCGGACGAGAACCGATGTGTTCAGCGTGGTATGGTCGTTGGCGAAAGTCGGAGGGCTGAGCGTTGGCCTTATACTCTGAATTGGAATTTCGGTCCTGCTACCTTCGGCCAATATTAAAAATGCTTTTAATCGAAATAAATGGACTGAAACGGTTTGGAGTCGTGTGCTTTAAGAAAAAATCAGTGCAAGAAATAATTTTGAAATAGTCGAAATTGAAATTCTGGATAAATTTTTCATTTGAATTTTGAATTTGCAGCGAAAAATGCTATTCAGATTGCGTTGAAAAATATAAAAGCGGCAAAAAGTTGTTGACGAGGCCAACAACACGCGGTGTTCCCAAGCGGTCCCTCATCTAAGTACTAACCGCGCCCGACGCTGCTTAATTTCGGTGATCGGACGAGAACCGATGTGTTCAGCGTGGTATGGTCGTTGGCGAAAGTCGGAGGGCTGAGCGTTGGCCTTATACTCTGAATTGGAATTTCGGTCCTGCTACCTTCGGCCAATATTAAAAATGCTTTTAATCGAAATAAATGGACTGAAACGGTTTGGAGTCGTGTGCTTTAAGAAAAAAATCAGTGCAAGAAATAATTTTGAAATAGTCGAAATTGAAATTCTGGATAAATTTTTCATTTGAATTTTGAATTTGCAGCGAAAAATGCTATTCAGATTGCGTTGAAAAATATAAAAGCGGCAAAAAGTTGTTGACGAGGCCAACAACACGCGGTGTTCCCAAGCGGTCCCCCATCTAAGTACTAACCGCGCCCGACGCTGCTTAATTTCGGTGATCGGACGAGAACCGATGTGTTCAGCGTGGTATGGTCGTTGGCGAAAGTCGGAGGGCTGAGCGTTGGCCTTATACTCTGAATTGGAATTTCGGTCCTGCTACCTTCGGCCAATATTAAAAATGCTTTTAATCGAAATAAATGGACTGAAACGGTTTGGAGTCGTGTGCTTTAAGAAAAAAATCAGTGCAAGAAATAATTTTGAAATAGTCGAAATTGAAATTCTGGATAAATTTTTCATTTGAATTTTGAATTTGCAGCGAAAAATGCTATTCAGATTGCGTTGAAAATATAAAAGCGGCAAAAAGTTGTTGACGAGGCCAACAACACGCGGTGTTCCCAAGCGGTCCCCCATCTAAGTACTAACCGCGCCCGACGCTGCTTAATTTCGGTGATCGGACGAGAACCGATGTGTTCAGCGTGGTATGGTCGTTGGCGAAAGTCGGAGGGCTGAGCGTTGGCCTTATACTCTGAATTGGAATTTCGGTCTCCTGCTACCTTCGGCCAATATTAAAAATGCTTTTAATCGAAATAAATGGACTGAAACGGTTTGGAGTCGTGTGCTTTAAGAAAAAATCAGTGCAAGAAATAATTTTGAAATAGTCGAAATTGAAATTCTGGATAAATTTTCATTTGAATTTTGAATTTGCAGCGAAAAATGCTATTCAGATTGCGTTGAAAAATATAAAAGCGGCAAAAAGTTGTTGACGAGGCCAACAACACGCGGTGTTCCCAAGCGGTCCCCATCTAAGTACTAACCGCGCCCGACGCTGCTTAATTTCGGTGATCGGACGAGAACCGATGTGTTCAGCGTGGTATGGTCGTTGGCGAAAGTCGGAGGGCTGAGCGTTGGCCTTATACTCTGAATTGGAATTTCGGTCCTGCTACCTTCGGCCAATATTAAAAATGCTTTTAATCGAAATAAATGGACTGAAACGGTTTGGAGTCGTGTGCTTTAAGAAAAAAATCAGTGCAAGAAATAATTTTGAAATAGTCGAAATTGAAATTCTGGATAAATTTTTCATTTGAATTTTGAATTTGCAGCGAAAAATGCTATTCAGATTGCGTTGAAAATATAAAAGCGGCAAAAAGTTGTTGACGAGGCCAACAACACGCGGTGTTCCCAAGCGGTCCCCCATCTAAGTACTAACCGCGCCCGACGCTGCTTAATTTCGGTGATCGGACGAGAACCGATGTGTTCAGCGTGGTATGGTCGTTGGCGAAAGTCGGAGGGCTGAGCGTTGGCCTTATACTCTGAATTGGAATTTCGGTCCTGCTACCTTCGGCCAATATTAAAAATGCTTTTAATCGAAATAAATGGACTGAAACGGTTTGGAGTCGTGTGCTTTAAGAAAAAATCAGTGCAAGAAATAATTTTGAAATAGTCGAAATTGAAATTCTGGATAAATTTTTCATTTGAATTTTGAATTTGCAGCGAAAAATGCTATTCAGATTGCGTTGAAAAATATAAAAGCGGCAAAAGTTGTTGACGAGGCCAACAACACGCGGTGTTCCCAAGCGGTCCCCCATCTAAGTACTACCGCGCCCGACGCTGCTTAATTTCGGTGATCGGACGAGAACCGATGTGTTCAGCGTGGTATGGTCGTTGGCGAAAGTCGGAGGGCTGAGCGTTGGCCTTATACTCTGAATTGGAATTTCGGTCCTGCTACCTTCGGCCAATATTAAAATGCTTTTAATCGAAATAAATGGACTGAAACGGTTTGGAGTCGTGTGCTTTAAGAAAAAAATCAGTGCAAGAAATAATTTTGAAATAGTCGAAATTGAAATTCTGGATAAATTTTTCATTTGAATTTTGAATTTGCAGCGAAAAATGCTATTCAGATTGCGTTGAAAAATATAAAAGCGGCAAAAAGTTGTTGACGAGGCCAACAACACGCGGTGTTCCCAAGCGGTCCCTCATCTAAGTACTAACCGCGCCCGACGCTGCTTAATTTCGGTGATCGGACGAGAACCGATGTGTTCAGCGTGGTATGGTCGTTGGCGAAAGTCGGAGGGCTGAGCGTTGGCCTTATACTCTGAATTGGAATTTCGGTCCTGCTACCTTCGGCCAATATTAAAAATGCTTTTAATCGAAATAAATGGACTGAAACGGTTTGGAGTCGTGTGCTTTAAGAAAAAATCAGTGCAAGAAATAATTTTGAAATAGTCGAAATTGAAATTCTGGATAAATTTTTCATTTGAATTTTGAATTTGCAGCGAAAAATGCTATTCAGATTGCGTTGAAAAATATAAAGCGGCAAAAAGTTGTTGACGAGGCCAACAACACGCGGTGTTCCCAAGCGGTCCCCCATCTAAGTACTAACCGCGCCCGACGCTGCTTAATTTCGGTGATCGGACGAGAACCGATGTGTTCAGCGTGGTATGGTCGTTGGCGAAAGTCGGAGGGCTGAGCGTTGGCCTTATACTCTGAATTGGAATTTCGGTCCTGCTACCTTCGGCCAATATTAAAAATGCTTTTAATCGAAATAAATGGACTGAAACGGTTTGGAGTCGTGTGCTTTAAGAAAAAAATCAGTGCAAGAAATAATTTTGAAATAGTCGAAATTGAAATTCTGGATAAATTTTTCATTTGAATTTTGAATTTGCAGCGAAAATGCTATTCAGATTGCGTTGAAAAATATAAAAGCGGCAAAAAGTTGTTGACGAGGCCAACAACACGCGGTGTTCCCAAGCGGTCCCCATCTAAGTACTAACCGCGCCCGACGCTGCTTAATTTCGGTGATCGGACGAGAACCGATGTGTTCAGCGTGGTATGGTCGTTGGCGAAAGTCGGAGGGCTGAGCGTTGGCCTTATACTCTGAATTGGAATTTCGGTCCTGCTACCTTCGGCCAATATTAAAAATGCTTTTAATCGAAATAAATGGACTGAAACGGTTTGGAGTCGTGTGCTTTAAGAAAAAAATCAGTGCAAGAAATAATTTTGAAATAGTCGAAATTGAAATTCTGGATAAATTTTTCATTTGAATTTTGAATTTGCAGCGAAAAATGCTATTCAGATTGCGTTGAAAAATATAAAAGCGGCAAAAAGTTGTTGACGAGGCCAACAACACGCGGTGTTCCCAAGCGGTCCCTCATCTAAGTACTAACCGCGCCCGACGCTGCTTAATTTCGGTGATCGGACGAGAACCGATGTGTTCAGCGTGGTATGGTCGTTGGCGAAAGTCGGAGGGCTGAGCGTTGGCCTTATACTCTGAATTGGAATTTCGGTCCTGCTACCTTCGGCCAATATTAAAAATGCTTTTAATCGAAATAAATGGACTGAAACGGTTTGGAGTCGTGTGCTTTAAGAAAAAAATCAGTGCAAGAAATAATTTTGAAATAGTCGAAATTGAAATTCTGGATAAATTTTTCATTTGAATTTTGAATTTGCAGCGAAAAATGCTATTCAGATTGCGTTGAAAAATATAAAAGCGGCAAAAAGTTGTTGACGAGGCCAACAACACGCGGTGTTCCCAAGCGGTCCCCCATCTAAGTACTAACCGCGCCCGACGCTGCTTAATTTCGGTGATCGGACGAGAACCGATGTGTTCAGCGTGGTATGGTCGTTGGCGAAAGTCGGAGGGCTGAGCGTTGGCCTTATACTCTGAATTGGAATTTCGGTCCTGCTACCTTCGGCCAATATTAAAAATGCTTTTAATCGAAATAAATGGACTGAAACGGTTTGGAGTCGTGTGCTTTAAGAAAAAAATCAGTGCAAGAAATAATTTTGAAATAGTCGAATTGAAATTCTGGATAAATTTTTCATTTGAATTTTGAATTTGCAGCGAAAAATGCTATTCAGATTGCGTTGAAAAATATAAAAGCGGCAAAAAGTTGTTGACGAGGCCAACAACACGCGGTGTTCCCAAGCGGTCCCCCATCTAAGTACTAACCGCGCCCGACGCTGCTTAATTTCGGTGATCGGACGAGAACCGATGTGTTCAGCGTGGTATGGTCGTTGGCGAAAGTCGGAGGGCTGAGCGTTGGCCTTATACTCTGAATTGGAATTTCGGTCCTGCTACCTTCGGCCAATATTAAAAATGCTTTTAATCGAAATAAATGGACTGAAACGGTTTGGAGTCGTGTGCTTTAAGAAAAAAATCAGTGCAAGAAATAATTTTGAAATAGTCGAAATTGAAATTCTGGATAAATTTTTCATTTGAATTTTGAATTTGCAGCGAAAAATGCTATTCAGATTGCGTTGAAAAATATAAAAGCGGCAAAAAGTTGTTGACGAGGCCAACAACACGCGGTGTTCCCAAGCGGTCCCCCATCTAAGTACTAACCGCGCCCGACGCTGCTTAATTTCGGTGATCGGACGAGAACCGATGTGTTCAGCGTGGTATGGTCGTTGGCGAAAGTCGGAGGGCTGAGCGTTGGCCTTATACTCTGAATTGGAATTTCGGTCCTGCTACCTTCGGCCAATATTAAAAATGCTTTTAATCGAAATAAATGGACTGAAACGGTTTGGAGTCGTGTGCTTTAAGAAAAAAATCAGTGCAAGAAATAATTTTGAAATAGTCGAATTGAAATTCTGGATAAATTTTTCATTTGAATTTTGAATTTGCAGCGAAAAATGCTATTCAGATTGCGTTGAAAAATATAAAAGCGGCAAAAAGTTGTTGACGAGGCCAACAACACGCGGTGTTCCCAAGCGGTCCCCATCTAAGTACTAACCGCGCCCGACGCTGCTTAATTTCGGTGATCGGACGAGAACCGATGTGTTCAGCGTGGTATGGTCGTTGGCGAAAGTCGGAGGGCTGAGCGTTGGCCTTATACTCTGAATTGGAATTTCGGTCCTGCTACCTTCGGCCAATATTAAAAATGCTTTTAATCGAAATAAATGGACTGAAACGGTTTGGAGTCGTGTGCTTTAAGAAAAAAATCAGTGCAAGAAATAATTTTGAAATAGTCGAAATTGAAATTCTGGATAAATTTTTCATTTGAATTTTGAATTTGCAGCGAAAAATGCTATTCAGATTGCGTTGAAAAATATAAACGGCAAAAAGTTGTTGACGAGGCCAACAACACGCGGTGTTCCCAAGCGGTCCCTCATCTAAGTACTAACCGCGCCCGACGCTGCTTAATTTCGGTGATCGGACGAGAACCGATGTGTTCAGCGTGGTATGGTCGTTGGCGAAAGTCGGAGGGCTGAGCGTTGGCCTTATACTCTGAATTGGAATTTCGGTCCTGCTACCTTCGGCCAATATTAAAAATGCTTTTAATCGAAATAAATGGACTGAAACGGTTTGGAGTCGTGTGCTTTAAGAAAAAAATCAGTGCAAGAAATAATTTTGAAATAGTCGAAATTGAAATTCTGGATAAATTTTTCATTTGAATTTTGAATTTGCAGCGAAAAATGCTATTCAGATTGCGTTGAAAAATATAAAGCGGCAAAAAGTTGTTGACGAGGCCAACAACACGCGGTGTTCCCAAGCGGTCCCCCATCTAAGTACTAACCGCGCCCGACGCTGCTTAATTTCGGTGATCGGACGAGAACCGATGTGTTCAGCGTGGTATGGTCGTTGGCGAAAGTCGGAGGGCTGAGCGTTGGCCTTATACTCTGAATTGGAATTTCGGTCCTGCTACCTTCGGCCAATATTAAAAATGCTTTTAATCGAAATAAATGGACTGAAACGGTTTGGAGTCGTGTGCTTTAAGAAAAAATCAGTGCAAGAAATAATTTTGAAATAGTCGAAATTGAAATTCTGGATAAATTTTTCATTTGAATTTTGAATTTGCAGCGAAAAATGCTATTCAGATTGCGTTGAAAAATATAAAAGCGGCAAAAAGTTGTTGACGAGGCCACAACACGCGGTGTTCCCAAGCGGTCCCCCATCTAAGTACTAACCGCGCCCGACGCTGCTTAATTTCGGTGATCGGACGAGAACCGATGTGTTCAGCGTGGTATGGTCGTTGGCGAAAGTCGGAGGGCTGAGCGTTGGCCTTATACTCTGAATTGGAATTTCGGTCCTGCTACCTTCGGCCAATATTAAAAATGCTTTTAATCGAAATAAATGGACTGAAACGGTTTGGAGTCGTGTGCTTTAAGAAAAAATCAGTGCAAGAAATAATTTTGAAATAGTCGAAATTGAAATTCTGGATAAATTTTTCATTTGAATTTTGAATTTGCAGCGAAAAATGCTATTCAGATTTCGTTGAAAAATATAAAAGAAAAAAAAAGTTTTTGAGAAGGGCAACAACGCGTTTTGTTCAAGCGCGTCCTCCCCAATTTGTACTACCGCGCCCCGCTGCCTTATTTTTTTTTTTTTTACGAGAACGGATTTGTTTTTTATTTGGTAGCGTGGTTGGGTCGTTGGCGAAAGTCGGAGGGCTTTGCGTTGGATTTTTATTTTCTTTTTTTTTTTTTCCTCTTTTTACCTTCGGCCATTATTAAAAATTTTTTTAACGAAAAAAAAATTGACTGAAACGGTTTTGTCGTGTGTTTTAAGAAAAAAAATTGCAAGAAAAAATTTTTTTTTTGTCGAAATTGAAATTCTGATAAATTTTTTTCATTTGAATTTGAATTTGCAGCGAAAAATGCTATTCAGATTGCGTTGAAAAATATAAAAGCGGCAAAAAGTTGTTGACGAGGCCACAACACGCGGTGTTCCCAAGCGGTCCCCATCTAAGTACTAACCGCGCCCGACGCTGCTTAATTTCGGTGATCGGACGAGAACCGATGTGTTCAGCGTGGTATGGTCGTTGGCGAAAGTCGGAGGGCTGAGCGTTGGCCTTATACTCTGAATTGGAATTTCGGTCCTGCTACCTTCGGCCAATATTAAAATGCTTTTAATCGAAATAAATGGACTGAAACGGTTTGGAGTCGTGTGCTTTAAGAAAAAAATCAGTGCAAGAAATAATTTTGAAATAGTCGAAATTGAAATTCTGGATAAATTTTTCATTTGAATTTTGAATTTGCAGCGAAAAATGCTATTCAGATTGCGTTGAAAAATATAAAAGCGGCAAAAAGTTGTTGACGAGGCCAACAACACGCGGTGTTCCCAAGCGGTCCCCCATCTAAGTACTAACCGCGCCCGACGCTGCTTAATTTCGGTGATCGGACGAGAACCGATGTGTTCAGCGTGGTATGGTCGTTGGCGAAAGTCGGAGGGCTGAGCGTTGGCCTTATACTCTGAATTGGAATTTCGGTCCTGCTACCTTCGGCCAATATTAAAAATGCTTTTAATCGAAATAAATGGACTGAAACGGTTTGGAGTCGTGTGCTTTAAGAAAAAATCAGTGCAAGAAATAATTTTGAAATAGTCGAAATTGAAATTCTGGATAAATTTTTCATTTGAATTTTGAATTTGCAGCGAAAAATGCTATTCAGATTGCGTTGAAAAATATAAAAGCGGCAAAAAGTTGTTGACGAGGCCAACACACGCGGTGTTCCCAAGCGGTCCCCCATCTAAGTACTAACCGCGCCCGACGCTGCTTAATTTCGGTGATCGGACGAGAACCGATGTGTTCAGCGTGGTATGGTCGTTGGCGAAAGTCGGAGGGCTGAGCGTTGGCCTTATACTCTGAATTGGAATTTCGGTCCTGCTACCTTCGGCCAATATTAAAAATGCTTTTAATCGAATAAATGGACTGAAACGGTTTGGAGTCGTGTGCTTTAAGAAAAAAATCAGTGCAAGAAATAATTTTGAAATAGTCGAAATTGAAATTCTGGATAAATTTTTCATTTGAATTTTGAATTTGCAGCGAAAAATGCTATTCAGATTGCGTTGAAAAATATAAAAGCGGCAAAAAGTTGTTGACGAGGCCAACAACACGCGGTGTTCCCAAGCGGTCCCCCATCTAAGTACTAACCGCGCCCGACGCTGCTTAATTTCGGTGATCGGACGAGAACCGATGTGTTCAGCGTGGTATGGTCGTTGGCGAAAGTCGGAGGGCTGAGCGTTGGCCTTATACTCTGAATTGGAATTTCGGTCCTGCTACCTTCGGCCAATATTAAAAATGCTTTTAATCGAAATAAATGGACTGAAACGGTTTGGAGTCGTGTGCTTTAAGAAAAAAATCAGTGCAAGAAATAATTTGAAATAGTCGAAATTGAAATTCTGGATAAATTTTTCATTTGAATTTTGAATTTGCAGCGAAAAATGCTATTCAGATTGCGTTGAAAAATATAAAAGCGGCAAAAAGTTGTTGACGAGGCCAACAACACGCGGTGTTCCCAAGCGGTCCCTCATCTAAGTACTAACCGCGCCCGACGCTGCTTAATTTCGGTGATCGGACGAGAACCGATGTGTTCAGCGTGGTATGGTCGTTGGCGAAAGTCGGAGGGCTGAGCGTTGGCCTTATACTCTGAATTGGAATTTCGGTCCTGCTACCTTCGGCCAATATTAAAAATGCTTTTAATCGAAATAAATGGACTGAAACGGTTTGGAGTCGTGTGCTTTAAGAAAAAAATCAGTGCAAGAAATAATTTTGAAATAGTCGAAATTGAAATTCTGGATAAATTTTTCATTTGAATTTTGAATTTGCAGCGAAAAATGCTATTCAGATTGCGTTGAAAAATATAAAAGCGGCAAAAAGTTGTTGACGAGGCCAACAACACGCGGTGTTCCCAAGCGGTCCCCCATCTAAGTACTAACCGCGCCCGACGCTGCTTAATTTCGGTGATCGGACGAGAACCGATGTGTTCAGCGTGGTATGGTCGTTGGCGAAAGTCGGAGGGCTGAGCGTTGGCCTTATACTCTGAATTGGAATTTCGGTCCTGCTACCTTCGGCCAATATTAAAAATGCTTTTAATCGAAATAAATGGACTGAAACGGTTTGGAGTCGTGTGCTTTAAGAAAAAAATCAGTGCAAGAAATAATTTTGAAATAGTCGAAATTGAAATTCTGGATAAATTTTTCATTTGAATTTTGAATTTGCAGCGAAAAATGCTATTCAGATTGCGTTGAAAAATATAAAAGCGGCAAAAAGTTGTTGACGAGGCCAACAACACGCGGTGTTCCCAGCGGTCCCCCATCTAAGTACTAACCGCCCGACGCTGCTTAATTTCGGTGATCGGACGAGAACCGATGTGTTCAGCGTGGTATGGTCGTTGGCGAAAGTCGGAGGGCTGAGCGTTGGCCTTATACTCTGAATTGGAATTTCGGTCCTGCTACCTTCGGCCAATATTAAAAATGCTTTTAATCGAAATAAATGGACTGAAACGGTTTGGAGTCGTGTGCTTTAAGAAAAAATCAGTGCAAGAAATAATTTTGAAATAGTCGAAATTGAAATTCTGGATAAATTTTTCATTTGAATTTTGAATTTGCAGCGAAAAATGCTATTCAGATTGCGTTGAAAAATATAAAAGCGGCAAAAAGTTGTTGACGAGGCCAACAACACGCGGTGTTCCCAGCGGTCCCCCATCTAAGTACTAACCGCGCCCGACGCTGCTTAATTTCGGTGATCGGACGAGAACCGATGTGTTCAGCGTGGTATGGTCGTTGGCGAAAGTCGGAGGGCTGAGCGTTGGCCTTATACTCTGAATTGGAATTTCGGTCCTGCTACCTTCGGCCAATATTAAAAATGCTTTTAATCGAAATAAATGGACTGAAACGGTTTGGAGTCGTGTGCTTTAAGAAAAAAATCAGTGCAAGAAATAATTTTGAAATAGTCGAAATTGAAATTCTGGATAAATTTTTCATTTGAATTTTGAATTTGCAGCGAAAATGCTATTCAGATTGCGTTGAAAAATATAAAAGCGGCAAAAAGTTGTTGACGAGGCCACAACACGCGGTGTTCCCAAGCGGTCCCCCATCTAAGTACTAACCGCGCCCGACGCTGCTTAATTTCGGTGATCGGACGAGAACCGATGTGTTCAGCGTGGTATGGTCGTTGGCGAAAGTCGGAGGGCTGAGCGTTGGCCTTATACTCTGAATTGGAATTTCGGTCCTGCTACCTTCGGCCAATATTAAAAAATGCTTTTAATCGAAATAAATGGACTGAAACGGTTTGGAGTCGTGTGCTTTAAGAAAAAATCAGTGCAAGAAATAATTTTGAAATAGTCGAAATTGAAATTCTGGATAAATTTTTCATTTGAATTTTGAATTTGCAGCGAAAAATGCTATTCAGATTGCGTTGAAAAATATAAAAGCGGCAAAAAGTTGTTGACGAGGCCAACAACACGCGGTGTTCCCAAGCGGTCCCTCATCTAAGTACTAACCGCGCCCGACGCTGCTTAATTTCGGTGATCGGACGAGAACCGATGTGTTCAGCGTGGTATGGTCGTTGGCGAAAGTCGGAGGGCTGAGCGTTGGCCTTATACTCTGAATTGGAATTTCGGTCCTGCTACCTTCGGCCAATATTAAAAATGCTTTTAATCGAAATAAATGGACTGAAACGGTTTGGAGTCGTGTGCTTTAAGAAAAAAATCAGTGCAAGAAATAATTTTGAAA
Source organism: Drosophila subpulchrella (assembly GCF_014743375.2). Taxonomy (NCBI): domain Eukaryota; kingdom Metazoa; phylum Arthropoda; class Insecta; order Diptera; family Drosophilidae; genus Drosophila; species Drosophila subpulchrella. The sequence continues at coordinate 31,427 of NC_050611.1, read as the reverse complement.
TAGTCGAAATTGAAATTCTGGATAAATTTTTCATTTGAATTTTGAATTTGCAGCGAAAAATGCTATTCAGATTGCGTTGAAAAATATAAAAGCGGCAAAAAGTTGTTGACGAGGCCAACAACACGCGGTGTTCCCAAGCGGTCCCTCATCTAAGTACTAACCGCGCCCGACGCTGCTTAATTTCGGTGATCGGACGAGAACCGATGTGTTCAGCGTGGTATGGTCGTTGGCGAAAGTCGGAGGGCTGAGCGTTGGCCTTATACTCTGAATTGGAATTTCGGTCCTGCTACCTTCGGCCAATATTAAAAATGCTTTTAATCGAAATAAATGGACTGAAACGGTTTGGAGTCGTGTGCTTTAAGAAAAAAATCAGTGCAAGAAATAATTTTGAAATAGTCGAAATTGAAATTCTGGATAAATTTTTCATTTGAATTTTGAATTTGCAGCGAAAAATGCTATTCAGATTGCGTTGAAAAATATAAAAGCGGCAAAAAGTTGTTGACGAGGCCAACAACACGCGGTGTTCCCAAGCGGTCCCCCATCTAAGTACTAACCGCGCCCGACGCTGCTTAATTTCGGTGATCGGACGAGAACCGATGTGTTCAGCGTGGTATGGTCGTTGGCGAAAGTCGGAGGGCTGAGCGTTGGCCTTATACTCTGAATTGGAATTTCGGTCCTGCTACCTTCGGCCAATATTAAAAATGCTTTTAATCGAAATAAATGGACTGAAACGGTTTGGAGTCGTGTGCTTTAAGAAAAAAATCAGTGCAAGAAATAATTTTGAAATAGTCGAAATTGAAATTCTGATAAATTTTTCATTTGAATTTTGAATTTGCAGCGAAAAATGCTATTCAGATTGCGTTGAAAATATAAAAGCGGCAAAAAGTTGTTGACGAGGCCAACAACACGCGGTGTTCCCAAGCGGTCCCCCATCTAAGTACTAACCGCGCCCGACGCTGCTTAATTTCGGTGATCGGACGAGAACCGATGTGTTCAGCGTGGTATGGTCGTTGGCGAAAGTCGGAGGGCTGAGCGTTGGCCTTATACTCTGAATTGGAATTTCGGTCCTGCTACCTTCGGCCAATATTAAAAATGCTTTTAATCGAAATAAATGGACTGAAACGGTTTGGAGTCGTGTGCTTTAAGAAAAAAATCAGTGCAAGAAATAATTTTGAAATAGTCGAAATTGAAATTCTGGATAAATTTTTCATTTGAATTTTGAATTTGCAGCGAAAAATGCTATTCAGATTGCGTTGAAAAATATAAAAGCGGCAAAAAGTTGTTGACGAGGCCAACACACGCGGTGTTCCAAGCGGTCCCCATCTAAGTACTAACCGCGCCCGACGCTGCTTAATTTCGGTGATCGGACGAGAACCGATGTGTTCAGCGTGGTATGGTCGTTGGCGAAAGTCGGAGGGCTGAGCGTTGGCCTTATACTCTGAATTGGAATTTCGGTCCTGCTACCTTCGGCCAATATTAAAAATGCTTTTAATCGAAATAAATGGACTGAAACGGTTTGGAGTCGTGTGCTTTAAGAAAAAATCAGTGCAAGAAATAATTTTGAAATAGTCGAAATTGAAATTCTGGATAAATTTTTCATTTGAATTTTGAATTTGCAGCGAAAAATGCTATTCAGATTGCGTTGAAAAATATAAAGCGGCAAAAAGTTGTTGACGAGGCCAACAACACGCGGTGTTCCCAAGCGGTCCCCCATCTAAGTACTAACCGCGCCCGACGCTGCTTAATTTCGGTGATCGGACGAGAACCGATGTGTTCAGCGTGGTATGGTCGTTGGCGAAAGTCGGAGGGCTGAGCGTTGGCCTTATACTCTGAATTGGAATTTCGGTCCTGCTACCTTCGGCCAATATTAAAAATGCTTTTAATCGAAATAAATGGACTGAAACGGTTTGGAGTCGTGTGCTTTAAGAAAAAAATCAGTGCAAGAAATAATTTTGAAATAGTCGAAATTGAAATTCTGGATAAATTTTTCATTTGAATTTTGAATTTGCAGCGAAAAATGCTATTCAGATTGCGTTGAAAAATATAAAAGCGGCAAAAAGTTGTTGACGAGGCCAACAACACGCGGTGTTCCCAAGCGGTCCCCCATCTAAGTACTAACCGCGCCCGACGCTGCTTAATTTCGGTGATCGGACGAGAACCGATGTGTTCAGCGTGGTATGGTCGTTGGCGAAAGTCGGAGGGCTGAGCGTTGGCCTTATACTCTGAATTGGAATTTCGGTCCTGCTACCTTCGGCCAATATTAAAAATGCTTTTAATCGAAATAAATGGACTGAAACGGTTTGGAGTCGTGTGCTTTAAGAAAAAAATCAGTGCAAGAAATAATTTTGAAATAGTCGAAATTGAAATTCTGGATAAATTTTTCATTTGAATTTTGAATTTGCAGCGAAAAATGCTATTCAGATTGCGTTGAAAAATATAAAGCGGCAAAAAGTTGTTGACGAGGCCAACAACACGCGGTGTTCCCAAGCGGTCCCCCATCTAAGTACTAACCGCGCCCGACGCTGCTTAATTTCGGTGATCGGACGAGAACCGATGTGTTCAGCGTGGTATGGTCGTTGGCGAAAGTCGGAGGGCTGAGCGTTGGCCTTATACTCTGAATTGGAATTTCGGTCCTGCTACCTTCGGCCAATATTAAAAATGCTTTTAATCGAAATAAATGGACTGAAACGGTTTGGAGTCGTGTGCTTTAAGAAAAAAATCAGTGCAAGAAATAATTTTGAAATAGTCGAAATTGAAATTCTGGATAAATTTTTCATTTGAATTTTGAATTTGCAGCGAAAAATGCTATTCAGATTGCGTTGAAAAATATAAAGCGGCAAAAAGTTGTTGACGAGGCCAACAACACGCGGTGTTCCCAAGCGGTCCCCCATCTAAGTACTAACCGCGCCCGACGCTGCTTAATTTCGGTGATCGGACGAGAACCGATGTGTTCAGCGTGGTATGGTCGTTGGCGAAAGTCGGAGGGCTGAGCGTTGGCCTTATACTCTGAATTGGAATTTCGGTCCTGCTACCTTCGGCCAATATTAAAAATGCTTTTAATCGAAATAAATGGACTGAAACGGTTTGGAGTCGTGTGCTTTAAGAAAAAAATCAGTGCAAGAAATAATTTTGAAATAGTCGAAATTGAAATTCTGGATAAATTTTTCATTTGAATTTTGAATTTGCAGCGAAAAATGCTATTCAGATTGCGTTGAAAAATATAAAAGCGGCAAAAAGTTGTTGACGAGGCCAACAACACGCGGTGTTCCCAAGCGGTCCCCCATCTAAGTACTAACCGCGCCCGACGCTGCTTAATTTCGGTGATCGGACGAGAACCGATGTGTTCAGCGTGGTATGGTCGTTGGCGAAAGTCGGAGGGCTGAGCGTTGGCCTTATACTCTGAATTGGAATTTCGGTCCTGCTACCTTCGGCCAATATTAAAAATGCTTTTAATCGAAATAAATGGACTGAAACGGTTTGGAGTCGTGTGCTTTAAGAAAAAAATCAGTGCAAGAAATAATTTTGAAATAGTCGAAATTGAAATTCTGGATAAATTTTTCATTTGAATTTTGAATTTGCAGCGAAAAATGCTATTCAGATTGCGTTGAAAAATATAAAAGCGGCAAAAAGTTGTTGACGAGGCCAACAACACGCGGTGTTCCCAAGCGGTCCCCCATCTAAGTACTAACCGCGCCCGACGCTGCTTAATTTCGGTGATCGGACGAGAACCGATGTGTTCAGCGTGGTATGGTCGTTGGCGAAAGTCGGAGGGCTGAGCGTTGGCCTTATACTCTGAATTGGAATTTCGGTCCTGCTACCTTCGGCCAATATTAAAAATGCTTTTAATCGAAATAAATGGACTGAAACGGTTTGGAGTCGTGTGCTTTAAGAAAAAAATCAGTGCAAGAAATAATTTTGAAATAGTCGAAATTGAAATTCTGGATAAATTTTTCATTTGAATTTTGAATTTGCAGCGAAAAATGCTATTCAGATTGCGTTGAAAAATATAAAAGCGCAAAAAGTTGTTGACGAGGCCAACAACACGCGGTGTTCCCAAGCGGTCCCCCATCTAAGTACTAACCGCGCCCGACGCTGCTTAATTTCGGTGATCGGACGAGAACCGATGTGTTCAGCGTGGTATGGTCGTTGGCGAAAGTCGGAGGGCTGAGCGTTGGCCTTATACTCTGAATTGGAATTTCGGTCCTGCTACCTTCGGCAATATTAAAAATGCTTTTAATCGAAATAAATGGACTGAAACGGTTTGGAGTCGTGTGCTTTAAGAAAAAAATCAGTGCAAGAAATAATTTTGAAATAGTCGAAATTGAAATTCTGGATAAATTTTTCATTTGAATTTTGAATTTGCAGCGAAAAATGCTATTCAGATTGCGTTGAAAAATATAAAAGCGGCAAAAAGTTGTTGACGAGGCCAACAACACGCGGTGTTCCCAAGCGGTCCCTCATCTAAGTACTAACCGCGCCCGACGCTGCTTAATTTCGGTGATCGGACGAGAACCGATGTGTTCAGCGTGGTATGGTCGTTGGCGAAAGTCGGAGGGCTGAGCGTTGGCCTTATACTCTGAATTGGAATTTCGGTCCTGCTACCTTCGGCCAATATTAAAAATGCTTTTAATCGAAATAAATGGACTGAAACGGTTTGGAGTCGTGTGCTTTAAGAAAAAAATCAGTGCAAGAAATAATTTTGAAATAGTCGAAATTGAAATTCTGGATAAATTTTTCATTTGAATTTTGAATTTGCAGCGAAAAATGCTATTCAGATTGCGTTGAAAAATATAAAAGCGGCAAAAAGTTGTTGACGAGGCCAACAACACGCGGTGTTCCCAAGCGGTCCCTCATCTAAGTACTAACCGCGCCCGACGCTGCTTAATTTCGGTGATCGGACGAGAACCGATGTGTTCAGCGTGGTATGGTCGTTGGCGAAAGTCGGAGGGCTGAGCGTTGGCCTTATACTCTGAATTGGAATTTCGGTCCTGCTACCTTCGGCCAATATTAAAAATGCTTTTAATCGAAATAAATGGACTGAAACGGTTTGGAGTCGTGTGCTTTAAGAAAAAAATCAGTGCAAGAAATAATTTTGAAATAGTCGAAATTGAAATTCTGGATAAATTTTTCATTTGAATTTTGAATTTGCAGCGAAAAATGCTATTCAGATTGCGTTGAAAAATATAAAAGCGGCAAAAAGTTGTTGACGAGGCCAACAACACGCGGTGTTTCCCAAGCGGTCCCTCATCTAAGTACTAACCGCGCCCGACGCTGCTTAATTTCGGTGATCGGACGAGAACCGATGTGTTCAGCGTGGTATGGTCGTTGGCGAAAGTCGGAGGGCTGAGCGTTGGCCTTATACTCTGAATTGGAATTTCGGTCCTGCTACCTTCGGCCAATATTAAAAATGCTTTTAATCGAAATAAATGGACTGAAACGGTTTGGAGTCGTGTGCTTTAAGAAAAAAATCAGTGCAAGAAATAATTTTGAAATAGTCGAAATTGAAATTCTGGATAAATTTTTCATTTGAATTTTGAATTTGCAGCGAAAAATGCTATTCAGATTGCGTTGAAAAATATAAAGCGGCAAAAAGTTGTTGACGAGGCCAACAACACGCGTGTTCCCAAGCGGTCCCCCATCTAAGTACTAACCGCGCCCGACGCTGCTTAATTTCGGTGATCGGACGAGAACCGATGTGTTCAGCGTGGTATGGTCGTTGGCGAAAGTCGGAGGGCTGAGCGTTGGCCTTATACTCTGAATTGGAATTTCGGTCCTGCTACCTTCGGCCAATATTAAAAATGCTTTTAATCGAAATAAATGGACTGAAACGGTTTGGAGTCGTGTGCTTTAAGAAAAAAATCAGTGCAAGAAATAATTTTGAAATAGTCGAAATTGAAATTCTGGATAAATTTTTCATTTGAATTTTGAATTTGCAGCGAAAATGCTATTCAGATTGCGTTGAAAAATATAAAAGCGGCAAAAAGTTGTTGACGAGGCCAACAACACGCGGTGTTCCCAAGCGGTCCCCCATCTAAGTACTAACCGCGCCCGACGCTGCTTAATTTCGGTGATCGGACGAGAACCGATGTGTTCAGCGTGGTATGGTCGTTGGCGAAAGTCGGAGGGCTGAGCGTTGGCCTTATACTCTGAATTGGAATTTCGGTCCTGCTACCTTCGGCCATATTAAAAATGCTTTTAATCGAAATAAATGGACTGAAACGGTTTGGAGTCGTGTGCTTTAAGAAAAAAATCAGTGCAAGAAATAATTTTGAAATAGTCGAAATTGAAATTCTGGATAAATTTTTCATTTGAATTTTGAATTTGCAGCGAAAAATGCTATTCAGATTGCGTTGAAAAATATAAAAGCGGCAAAAAGTTGTTGACGAGGCCAACAACACGCGGTGTTCCCAAGCGGTCCCCTCTAAGTACTAACCGCGCCCGACGCTGCTTAATTTCGGTGATCGGACGAGAACCGATGTGTTCAGCGTGGTATGGTCGTTGGCGAAAGTCGGAGGGCTGAGCGTTGGCCTTATACTCTGAATTGGAATTTCGGTCCTGCTACCTTCGGCCAATATTAAAAATGCTTTTAATCGAAATAAATGGACTGAAACGGTTTGGAGTCGTGTGCTTTAAGAAAAAAATCAGTGCAAGAAATAATTTTGAAATAGTCGAAATTGAAATTCTGGATAAATTTTTCATTTGAATTTTGAATTTGCAGCGAAAAATGCTATTCAGATTGCGTTGAAAAATAAAAGCGGCAAAAAGTTGTTGACGAGGCCAACAACACGCGGTGTTCCCAAGCGGTCCCCATCTAAGTACTAACCGCGCCCGACGCTGCTTAATTTCGGTGATCGGACGAGAACCGATGTGTTCAGCGTGGTATGGTCGTTGGCGAAAGTCGGAGGGCTGAGCGTTGGCCTTATACTCTGAATTGGAATTTCGGTCCTGCTACCTTCGGCCAATATTAAAAATGCTTTTAATCGAAATAAATGGACTGAAACGGTTTGGAGTCGTGTGCTTTAAGAAAAAATCAGTGCAAGAAATAATTTTGAAATAGTCGAAATTGAAATTCTGGATAAATTTTTCATTTGAATTTTGAATTTGCAGCGAAAAATGCTATTCAGATTGCGTTGAAAAATATAAAAGCGGCAAAAAGTTGTTGACGAGGCCAACAACACGCGGTGTTCCCAAGCGGTCCCTCATCTAAGTACTAACCGCGCCCGACGCTGCTTAATTTCGGTGATCGGACGAGAACCGATGTGTTCAGCGTGGTATGGTCGTTGGCGAAAGTCGGAGGGCTGAGCGTTGGCCTTATACTCTGAATTGGAATTTCGGTCCTGCTACCTTCGGCCAATATTAAAAATGCTTTTAATCGAAATAAATGGACTGAAACGGTTTGGAGTCGTGTGCTTTAAGAAAAAAATCAGTGCAAGAAATAATTTTGAAATAGTCGAAATTGAAATTCTGGATAATTTTTTCATTTGAATTTTGAATTTGCAGCGAAAAATGCTATTCAGATTGCGTTGAAAAATATAAAAGCGGCAAAAAGTTGTTGACGAGGCAACAACACGCGGTGTTCCCAAGCGGTCCCCATCTAAGTACTAACCGCGCCCGACGCTGCTTAATTTCGGTGATCGGACGAGAACCGATGTGTTCAGCGTGGTATGGTCGTTGGCGAAAGTCGGAGGGCTGAGCGTTGGCCTTATACTCTGAATTGGAATTTCGGTCCTGCTACCTTCGGCCAATATTAAAAATGCTTTTAATCGAAATAAATGGACTGAAACGGTTTGGAGTCGTGTGCTTTAAGAAAAAAATCAGTGCAAGAAATAATTTTGAAATAGTCGAAATTGAAATTCTGGATAAATTTTTCATTTGAATTTTGAATTTGCAGCGAAAAATGCTATTCAGATTGCGTTGAAAATATAAAAGCGGCAAAAAGTTGTTGACGAGGCCAACAACACGCGGTGTTCCCAAGCGGTCCCCCATCTAAGTACTAACCGCGCCCGACGCTGCTTAATTTCGGTGATCGGACGAGAACCGATGTGTTCAGCGTGGTATGGTCGTTGGCGAAAGTCGGAGGGCTGAGCGTTGGCCTTATACTCTGAATTGGAATTTCGGTCCTGCTACCTTCGGCCAATATTAAAAATGCTTTTAATCGAAATAAATGGACTGAAACGGTTTGGAGTCGTGTGCTTTAAGAAAAAAATCAGTGCAAGAAATATTTTGAAATAGTCGAAATTGAAATTCTGGATAAATTTTTCATTTGAATTTTGAATTTGCAGCGAAAAATGCTATTCAGATTGCGTTGAAAAATATAAAAGCGGCAAAAAGTTGTTGACGAGGCCAACAACACGCGGTGTTCCCAAGCGGTCCCTCATCTAAGTACTAACCGCGCCCGACGCTGCTTAATTTCGGTGATCGGACGAGAACCGATGTGTTCAGCGTGGTATGGTCGTTGGCGAAAGTCGGAGGGCTGAGCGTTGGCCTTATACTCTGAATTGGAATTTCGGTCCTGCTACCTTCGGCCAATATTAAAATGCTTTTAATCGAAATAAATGGACTGAAACGGTTTGGAGTCGTGTGCTTTAAGAAAAAAATCAGTGCAAGAAATAATTTTGAAATAGTCGAAATTGAAATTCTGGATAAATTTTTCATTTGAATTTTGAATTTGCAGCGAAAAATGCTATTCAGATTGCGTTGAAAAATATAAAAGCGGCAAAAAGTTGTTGACGAGGCCAACAACACGCGGTGTTCCCAAGCGGTCCCCCATCTAAGTACTAACCGCGCCCGACGCTGCTTAATTTCGGTGATCGGACGAGAACCGATGTGTTCAGCGTGGTATGGTCGTTGGCGAAAGTCGGAGGGCTGAGCGTTGGCCTTATACTCTGAATTGGAATTTCGGTCCTGCTACCTTCGGCCAATATTAAAATGCTTTTAATCGAAATAAATGGACTGAAACGGTTTGGAGTCGTGTGCTTTAAGAAAAAAATCAGTGCAAGAAATAATTTTGAAATAGTCGAAATTGAAATTCTGGATAAATTTTTCATTTGAATTTTGAATTTGCAGCGAAAAATGCTATTCAGATTGCGTTGAAAAATATAAAGCGGCAAAAAGTTGTTGACGAGGCCAACAACACGCGGTGTTCCCAAGCGGTCCCCCATCTAAGTACTAACCGCGCCCGACGCTGCTTAATTTCGGTGATCGGACGAGAACCGATGTGTTCAGCGTGGTATGGTCGTTGGCGAAAGTCGGAGGGCTGAGCGTTGGCCTTATACTCTGAATTGGAATTTCGGTCCTGCTACCTTCGGCCAATATTAAAAATGCTTTTAATCGAAATAAATGGACTGAAACGGTTTGGAGTCGTGTGCTTTAAGAAAAAAATCAGTGCAAGAAATAATTTTGAAATAGTCGAAATTGAAATTCTGGATAAATTTTTCATTTGAATTTTGAATTTGCAGCGAAAAATGCTATTCAGATTGCGTTGAAAAATATAAAAGCGGCAAAAAGTTGTTGACGAGGCCAACAACACGCGGTGTTCCCAAGCGGTCCCCCATCTAAGTACTAACCGCGCCCGACGCTGCTTAATTTCGGTGATCGGACGAGAACCGATGTGTTCAGCGTGGTATGGTCGTTGGCGAAAGTCGGAGGGCTGAGCGTTGGCCTTATACTCTGAATTGGAATTTCGGTCCTGCTACCTTCGGCCAATATTAAAAATGCTTTTAATCGAAATAAATGGACTGAAACGGTTTTGAGTCGTGTGCTTTAAGAAAAAAATCAGTGCAAGAAATAATTTTGAAATAGTCGAAATTGAAATTCTGGATAAATTTTTCATTTGAATTTTGAATTTGCAGCGAAAAATGCTATTCAGATTGCGTTGAAAAATATAAAGCGGCAAAAAGTTGTTGACGAGGCCAACAACACGCGGTGTTCCCAAGCGGTCCCTCATCTAAGTACTAACCGCGCCCGACGCTGCTTAATTTCGGTGATCGGACGAGAACCGATGTGTTCAGCGTGGTATGGTCGTTGGCGAAAGTCGGAGGGCTGAGCGTTGGCCTTATACTCTGAATTGGAATTTCGGTCCTGCTACCTTCGGCCAATATTAAAAATGCTTTTAATCGAAATAAATGGACTGAAACGGTTTGGAGTCGTGTGCTTTAAGAAAAAATCAGTGCAAGAAATAATTTTGAAATAGTCGAAATTGAAATTCTGGATAAATTTTTCATTTGAATTTTGAATTTGCAGCGAAAAATGCTATTCAGATTGCGTTGAAAAATATAAAAGCGGCAAAAAGTTGTTGACGAGGCCAACAACACGCGGTGTTCCCAAGCGGTCCCCCATCTAAGTACTAACCGCGCCCGACGCTGCTTAATTTCGGTGATCGGACGAGAACCGATGTGTTCAGCGTGGTATGGTCGTTGGCGAAAGTCGGAGGGCTGAGCGTTGGCCTTATACTCTGAATTGGAATTTCGGTCCTGCTACCTTCGGCCAATATTAAAAATGCTTTTAATCGAAATAAATGGACTGAAACGGTTTGGAGTCGTGTGCTTTAAGAAAAAATCAGTGCAAGAAATAATTTTGAAATAGTCGAAATTGAAATTCTGGATAAATTTTTCATTTGAATTTTGAATTTGCAGCGAAAAATGCTATTCAGATTGCGTTGAAAAATATAAAAGCGGCAAAAAGTTGTTGACGAGGCCAACAACACGCGGTGTTCCAAGCGGTCCCCATCTAAGTACTAACCGCGCCCGACGCTGCTTAATTTCGGTGATCGGACGAGAACCGATGTGTTCAGCGTGGTATGGTCGTTGGCGAAAGTCGGAGGGCTGAGCGTTGGCCTTATACTCTGAATTGGAATTTCGGTCCTGCTACCTTCGGCCAATATTAAAAATGCTTTTAATCGAAATAAATGGACTGAAACGGTTTGGAGTCGTGTGCTTTAAGAAAAAAATCAGTGCAAGAAATAATTTTGAAATAGTCGAAATTGAAATTCTGGATAAATTTTTCATTTGAATTTTGAATTTGCAGCGAAAAATGCTATTCAGATTGCGTTGAAAAATATAAAAGCGGCAAAAGTTGTTGACGAGGCCAACAACACGCGGTGTTCCCAAGCGGTCCCCATCTAAGTACTAACCGCGCCCGACGCTGCTTAATTTCGGTGATCGGACGAGAACCGATGTGTTCAGCGTGGTATGGTCGTTGGCGAAAGTCGGAGGGCTGAGCGTTGGCCTTATACTCTGAATTGGAATTTCGGTCCTGCTACCTTCGGCCAATATTAAAAATGCTTTTAATCGAAATAAATGGACTGAAACGGTTTGGAGTCGTGTGCTTTAAGAAAAAATCAGTGCAAGAAATAATTTTGAAATAGTCGAAATTGAAATTCTGGATAAATTTTTCATTTGAATTTTGAATTTGCAGCGAAAAATGCTATTCAGATTGCGTTGAAAAATATAAAAGCGGCAAAATTGTTGACGAGGCCAACAACACGCGGTGTTCCCAAGCGGTCCCCCATCTAAGTACTAACCGCGCCCGACGCTGCTTAATTTCGGTGATCGGACGAGAACCGATGTGTTCAGCGTGGTATGGTCGTTGGCGAAAGTCGGAGGGCTGAGCGTTGGCCTTATACTCTGAATTGGAATTTCGGTCCTGCTACCTTCGGCCAATATTAAAAATGCTTTTAATCGAAATAAATGGACTGAAACGGTTTGGAGTCGTGTGCTTTAAGAAAAAATCAGTGCAAGAAATAATTTTGAAATAGTCGAAATTGAAATTCTGGATAAATTTTTCATTTGAATTTTGAATTTGCAGCGAAAAATGCTATTCAGATTGCGTTGAAAAATAAAAGCGGCAAAAAGTTGTTGACGAGGCCAACAACGCGGTGTTCCCAAGCGGTCCCCCATCTAAGTACTAACCGCGCCCGACGCTGCTTAATTTCGGTGATCGGACGAGAACCGATGTGTTCAGCGTGGTATGGTCGTTGGCGAAAGTCGGAGGGCTGAGCGTTGGCCTTATACTCTGAATTGGAATTTCGGTCCTGCTACCTTCGGCCAATATTAAAATGCTTTTAATCGAAATAAATGGACTGAAACGGTTTGGAGTCGTGTGCTTTAAGAAAAAATCAGTGCAAGAAATAATTTTGAAATAGTCGAAATTGAAATTCTGGATAAATTTTTCATTTGAATTTTGAATTTGCAGCGAAAAATGCTATTCAGATTGCGTTGAAAAATATAAAGCGGCAAAAGTTGTTGACGAGGCCAACAACACGCGGTGTTCCCAAGCGGTCCCCATCTAAGTACTAACCGCGCCCGACGCTGCTTAATTTCGGTGATCGGACGAGAACCGATGTGTTCAGCGTGGTATGGTCGTTGGCGAAAGTCGGAGGGCTGAGCGTTGGCCTTATACTCTGAATTGGAATTTCGGTCCTGCTACCTTCGGCCAATATTAAAAATGCTTTTAATCGAAATAAATGGACTGAAACGGTTTGGAGTCGTGTGCTTTAAGAAAAAAATCAGTGCAAGAAATAATTTTGAAATAGTCGAAATTGAAATTCTGGATAAATTTTTCATTTGAATTTTGAATTTGCAGCGAAAATGCTATTCAGATTGCGTTGAAAAATAAAATAAAAGCGGCAAAAAGTTGTTGACGAGGCCAACAACACGCGGTGTTCCCAAGCGGTCCCCCATCTAAGTACTAACCGCGCCCGACGCTGCTTAATTTCGGTGATCGGACGAGAACCGATGTGTTCAGCGTGGTATGGTCGTTGGCGAAAGTCGGAGGGCTGAGCGTTGGCCTTATACTCTGAATTGGAATTTCGGTCCTGCTACCTTCGGCCAATATTAAAAATGCTTTTAATCGAAATAAATGGACTGAAACGGTTTGGAGTCGTGTGCTTTAAGAAAAAAATCAGTGCAAGAAATAATTTTGAAATAGTCGAAATTGAAATTCTGGATAAATTTTTCATTTGAATTTTGAATTTGCAGCGAAAAATGCTATTCAGATTGCGTTGAAAAATATAAAAGCGGCAAAAAGTTGTTGACGAGGCCAACAACACGCGGTGTTCCAAGCGGTCCCCCATCTAAGTACTAACCGCGCCCGACGCTGCTTAATTTCGGTGATCGGACGAGAACCGATGTGTTCAGCGTGGTATGGTCGTTGGCGAAAGTCGGAGGGCTGAGCGTTGGCCTTATACTCTGAATTGGAATTTCGGTCCTGCTACCTTCGGCCAATATTAAAATGCTTTTAATCGAAATAAATGGACTGAAACGGTTTGGAGTCGTGTGCTTTAAGAAAAAAATCAGTGCAAGAAATAATTTTGAAATAGTCGAAATTGAAATTCTGGATAAATTTTTCATTTGAATTTTGAATTTGCAGCGAAAAATGCTATTCAGATTGCGTTGAAAAATATAAAAGCGGCAAAAAGTTGTTGACGAGGCCAACAACACGCGGTGTTCCCAAGCGGTCCCCCATCTAAGTACTAACCGCGCCCGACGCTGCTTAATTTCGGTGATCGGACGAGAACCGATGTGTTCAGTGGTATGGTCGTTGGCGAAAGTCGGAGGGCTGAGCGTTGGCCTTATACTCTGAATTGGAATTTCGGTCCTGCTACCTTCGGCCAATATTAAAAATGCTTTTAATCGAAATAAATGGACTGAAACGGTTTGGAGTCGTGTGCTTTAAAAAAAATCAGTGCAAGAAATAATTTTGAAATAGTCGAAATTGAAATTCTGGATAAATTTTTCATTTGAATTTTGAATTTGCAGCGAAAAATGCTATTCAGATTGCGTTGAAAAATATAAAAGCGGCAAAAAGTTGTTGACGAGGCCAACAACACGCGGTGTTCCCAAGCGGTCCCCCATCTAAGTACTAACTACCGCGCGACGCTGCTTAATTTCGGTGATCGGACGAGAACCGATGTGTTCAGCGTGGTATGGTCGTTGGCGAAAGTCGGAGGGCTGAGCGTTGGCCTTATACTCTGAATTGGAATTTCGGTCCTGCTACCTTCGGCCAATATTAAAAATGCTTTTAATCGAAATAAATGGACTGAAACGGTTTGGAGTCGTGTGCTTTAAGAAAAAAATCAGTGCAAGAAATAATTTTGAAATAGTCGAAATTGAAATTCTGGATAAATTTTTCATTTGAATTTTGAATTTGCAGCGAAAAATGCTATTCAGATTGCGTTGAAAAATATAAAAGCGGCAAAAAGTTGTTGACGAGGCCAACAACACGCGGTGTTTCCAAGCGGTCCCCCATCTAAGTACTAACCGCGCCCGACGCTGCTTAATTTCGGTGATCGGACGAGAACCGATGTGTTCAGCGTGGTATGGTCGTTGGCGAAAGTCGGAGGGCTGAGCGTTGGCCTTATACTCTGAATTGGAATTTCGGTCCTGCTACCTTCGGCCATATTAAAAATGCTTTTAATCGAAATAAATGGACTGAAACGGTTTGGAGTCGTGTGCTTTAAGAAAAAAATCAGTGCAAGAAATAATTTTGAAATAGTCGAAATTGAAATTCTGGATAAATTTTTCATTTGAATTTTGAATTTGCAGCGAAAAATGCTATTCAGATTGCGTTGAAAAATATAAAAGCGGCAAAAAGTTGTTGACGAGGCCAACAACACGCGGTGTTCCCAAGCGGTCCCCCATCTAAGTACTAACCGCGCCCGACGCTGCTTAATTTCGGTGATCGGACGAGAACCGATGTGTTCAGCGTGGTATGGTCGTTGGCGAAAGTCGGAGGGCTGAGCGTTGGCCTTATACTCTGAATTGGAATTTCGGTCCTGCTACCTTCGGCCAATATTAAAAATGCTTTTAATCGAAATAAATGGACTGAAACGGTTTGGAGTCGTGTGCTTTAAGAAAAAAATCAGTGCAAGAAATAATTTTGAAATAGTCGAAATTGAAATTCTGGATAAATTTTTCATTTGAATTTTGAATTTGCAGCGAAAAATGCTATTCAGATTGCGTTGAAAAATATAAAAGCGGCAAAAAGTTGTTGACGAGGCCAACAACACGCGGTGTTCCCAGCGGTCCCCCATCTAAGTACTAACCGCGCCCGACGCTGCTTAATTTCGGTGATCGGACGAGAACCGATGTGTTCAGCGTGGTATGGTCGTTGGCGAAAGTCGGAGGGCTGAGCGTTGGCCTTATACTCTGAATTGGAATTTCGGTCCTGCTACCTTCGGCCAATATTAAAAATGCTTTTAATCGAAATAAATGGACTGAAACGGTTTGGAGTCGTGTGCTTTAAGAAAAAAATCAGTGCAAGAAATAATTTTGAAATAGTCGAAATTGAAATTCTGGATAAATTTTTCATTTGAATTTTGAATTTGCAGCGAAAAATGCTATTCAGATTGCGTTGAAAATATAAAAGCGGCAAAAAGTTGTTGACGAGGCCAACAACACGCGGTGTTCCCAAGCGGTCCCCCATCTAAGTACTAACCGCGCCCGACGCTGCTTAATTTCGGTGATCGGACGAGAACCGATGTGTTCAGCGTGGTATGGTCGTTGGCGAAAGTCGGAGGGCTGAGCGTTGGCCTTATACTCTGAATTGGAATTTCGGTCCTGCTACCTTCGGCCAATATTAAAATGCTTTTAATCGAAATAAATGGACTGAAACGGTTTGGAGTCGTGTGCTTTAAGAAAAAATCAGTGCAAGAAATAATTTTGAAATAGTCGAAATTGAAATTCTGGATAAATTTTTTCATTTGAATTTTGAATTTGCAGCGAAAAATGCTATTCAGATTGCGTTGAAAAATATAAAGCGGCAAAAAGTTGTTGACGAGGCCAACAACACGCGGTGTTCCCAAGCGGTCCCCATCTAAGTACTAACCGCGCCCGACGCTGCTTAATTTCGGTGATCGGACGAGAACCGATGTGTTCAGCGTGGTATGGTCGTTGGCGAAAGTCGGAGGGCTGAGCGTTGGCCTTATACTCTGAATTGGAATTTCGGTCCTGCTACCTTCGGCCAATATTAAAAATGCTTTTAATCGAAATAAATGGACTGAAACGGTTTGGAGTCGTGTGCTTTAAGAAAAAAATCAGTGCAAGAAATAATTTTGAAATAGTCGAAATTGAAATTCTGGATAAATTTTTCATTTGAATTTTGAATTTGCAGCGAAAATGCTATTCAGATTGCGTTGAAAAATATAAAAGCGGCAAAAAGTTGTTGACGAGGCCAACAACACGCGGTGTTCCCAAGCGGTCCCCCATCTAAGTACTAACCGCGCCCGACGCTGCTTAATTTCGGTGATCGGACGAGAACCGATGTGTTCAGCGTGGTATGGTCGTTGGCGAAAGTCGGAGGGCTGAGCGTTGGCCTTATACTCTGAATTGGAATTTCGGTCCTGCTACCTTCGGCCAATATTAAAAATGCTTTTAATCGAAATAAATGGACTGAAACGGTTTGGAGTCGTGTGCTTTAAGAAAAATCAGTGCAAGAAATAATTTTGAAATAGTCGAAATTGAAATTCTGGATAAATTTTTCATTTGAATTTTGAATTTGCAGCGAAAAATGCTATTCAGATTGCGTTGAAAAATATAAAAGCGCGCAAAAAGTTGTTGACGAGGCCAACAACACGCGGTGTTCCCAAGCGGTCCCCCATCTAAGTACTAACCGCGCCCGACGCTGCTTAATTTCGGTGATCGGACGAGAACCGATGTGTTCAGCGTGGTATGGTCGTTGGCGAAAGTCGGAGGGCTGAGCGTTGGCCTTATACTCTGAATTGGAATTTCGGTCCTGCTACCTTCGGCCAATATTAAAAATGCTTTTAATCGAAATAAATGGACTGAAACGGTTTGGAGTCGTGTGCTTTAAGAAAAAAATCAGTGCAAGAAATAATTTTGAAATAGTCGAAATTGAAATTCTGGATAAATTTTTCATTTGAATTTTGAATTTGCAGCGAAAAATGCTATTCAGATTGCGTTGAAAAATATAAAAGCGGCAAAAAGTTGTTGACGAGGCCAACAACACGCGGTGTTCCCAAGCGGTCCCCCATCTAAGTACTAACCGCGCCCGACGCTGCTTAATTTCGGTGATCGGACGAGAACCGATGTGTTCAGCGTGGTATGGTCGTTGGCGAAAGTCGGAGGGCTGAGCGTTGGCCTTATACTCTGAATTGGAATTTCGGTCCTGCTACCTTCGGCCATTATTAAAAATGCTTTTAATCGAAATAAATGGACTGAAACGGTTTGGAGTCGTGTGCTTTAAGAAAAAAATCAGTGCAAGAAATAATTTTGAAATAGTCGAAATTGAAATTCTGGATAAATTTTTCATTTGAATTTTGAATTTGCAGCGAAAAATGCTATTCAGATTGCGTTGAAAATATAAAAGCGGCAAAAGTTGTTGACGAGGCCAACAACACGCGGTGTTCCCAAGCGGTCCTCATCTAAGTACTAACCGCGCCCGACGCTGCTTAATTTCGGTGATCGGACGAGAACCGATGTGTTCAGCGTGGTATGGTCGTTGGCGAAAGTCGGAGGGCTGAGCGTTGGCCTTATACTCTGAATTGGAATTTCGGTCCTGCTACCTTCGGCCAATATTAAAATGCTTTTAATCGAAATAAATGGACTGAAACGGTTTGGAGTCGTGTGCTTTAAGAAAAAATCAGTGCAAGAAATAATTTTGAAATAGTCGAAATTGAAATTCTGGATAAATTTTTCATTTGAATTTTGAATTTGCAGCGAAAAATGCTATTCAGATTGCGTTGAAAAATATAAAAGCGGCAAAAAGTTGTTGACGAGGCCACAACACGCGGTGTTCCCAAGCGGTCCCTCATCTAAGTACTAACCGCGCCCGACGCTGCTTAATTTCGGTGATCGGACGAGAACCGATGTGTTCAGCGTGGTATGGTCGTTGGCGAAAGTCGGAGGGCTGAGCGTTGGCCTTATACTCTGAATTGGAATTTCGGTCCTGCTACCTTCGGCCATTATTAAAAATGCTTTTAATCGAAATAAATGGACTGAAACGGTTTGGAGTCGTGTGCTTTAAGAAAAAAATCAGTGCAAGAAATAATTTTGAAATAGTCGAAATTGAAATTCTGGATAAATTTTTCATTTGAATTTTGAATTTGCAGCGAAAAATGCTATTCAGATTGCGTTGAAAATATAAAGCGGCAAAAAGTTGTTGACGAGGCCAACAACACGCGGTGTTCCCAAGCGGTCCCCCATCTAAGTACTAACCGCGCCCGACGCTGCTTAATTTCGGTGATCGGACGAGAACCGATGTGTTCAGCGTGGTATGGTCGTTGGCGAAAGTCGGAGGGCTGAGCGTTGGCCTTATACTCTGAATTGGAATTTCGGTCCTGCTACCTTCGGCCAATATTAAAAATGCTTTTAATCGAAATAAATGGACTGAAACGGTTTGGAGTCGTGTGCTTTAAGAAAAAAATCAGTGCAAGAAATAATTTTGAAATAGTCGAAATTGAAATTCTGGATAAATTTTTCATTTGAATTTTGAATTTGCAGCGAAAAATGCTATTCAGATTGCGTTGAAAAATATAAAAGCGGCAAAAAGTTGTTGACGAGGCCAACAACACGCGGTGTTCCCAAGCGGTCCCCATCTAAGTACTAACCGCGCCCGACGCTGCTTAATTTCGGTGATCGGACGAGAACCGATGTGTTCAGCGTGGTATGGTCGTTGGCGAAAGTCGGAGGGCTGAGCGTTGGCCTTATACTCTGAATTGGAATTTCGGTCCTGCTACCTTCGGCCAATATTAAAAATGCTTTTAATCGAAATAAATGGACTGAAACGGTTTGGAGTCGTGTGCTTTAAGAAAAAAATCAGTGCAAGAAATAATTTTGAAATAGTCGAAATTGAAATTCTGGATAAATTTTTCATTTGAATTTTGAATTTGCAGCGAAAAATGCTATTCAGATTGCGTTGAAAAATATAAAAGCGGCAAAAAGTTGTTGACGAGGCCAACAACACGCGGTGTTCCCAAGCGGTCCCCCATCTAAGTACTAACCGCGCCCGACGCTGCTTAATTTCGGTGATCGGACGAGAACCGATGTGTTCAGCGTGGTATGGTCGTTGGCGAAAGTCGGAGGGCTGAGCGTTGGCCTTATACTCTGAATTGGAATTTCGGTCCTGCTACCTTCGGCCAATATTAAAAATGCTTTTAATCGAAATAAATGGACTGAAACGGTTTGGAGTCGTGTGCTTTAAGAAAAAAATCAGTGCAAGAAATAATTTTGAAATAGTCGAAATTGAAATTCTGGATAAATTTTTCATTTGAATTTTGAATTTGCAGCGAAAAATGCTATTCAGATTGCGTTGAAAAATATAAAAGCGGCAAAAAGTTGTTGACGAGGCCAACAACACGCGGTGTTCCCAAGCGGTCCCCCATCTAAGTACTAACCGCGCCCGACGCTGCTTAATTTCGGTGATCGGACGAGAACCGATGTGTTCAGCGTGGTATGGTCGTTGGCGAAAGTCGGAGGGCTGAGCGTTGGCCTTATACTCTGAATTGGAATTTCGGTCCTGCTACCTTCGGCCAATATTAAAAATGCTTTTAATCGAAATAAATGGACTGAAACGGTTTGGAGTCGTGTGCTTTAAGAAAAAAATCAGTGCAAGAAATAATTTTGAAATAGTCGAAATTGAAATTCTGGATAATTTTTCATTTGAATTTTGAATTTGCAGCGAAAAATGCTATTCAGATTGCGTTGAAAAATATAAAAGCGGCAAAAAGTTGTTGACGAGGCCAACAACACGCGGTGTTCCCAAGCGGTCCCCATCTAAGTACTAACCGCGCCCGACGCTGCTTAATTTCGGTGATCGGACGAGAACCGATGTGTTCAGCGTGGTATGGTCGTTGGCGAAAGTCGGAGGGCTGAGCGTTGGCCTTATACTCTGAATTGGAATTTCGGTCCTGCTACCTTCGGCCAATATTAAAAATGCTTTTAATCGAAATAAATGGACTGAAACGGTTTGGAGTCGTGTGCTTTAAGAAAAAATCAGTGCAAGAAATAATTTTGAAATAGTCGAAATTGAAATTCTGGATAAATTTTTCATTTGAATTTTGAATTTGCAGCGAAAAATGCTATTCAGATTGCGTTGAAAAATATAAAGCGGCAAAAAGTTGTTGACGAGGCCAACAACACGCGGTGTTCCCAAGCGGTCCCTCATCTAAGTACTAACCGCGCCCGACGCTGCTTAATTTCGGTGATCGGACGAGAACCGATGTGTTCAGCGTGGTATGGTCGTTGGCGAAAGTCGGAGGGCTGAGCGTTGGCCTTATACTCTGAATTGGAATTTCGGTCCTGCTACCTTCGGCCAATATTAAAAATGCTTTTAATCGAAATAAATGGACTGAAACGGTTTGGAGTCGTGTGCTTTAAGAAAAAAATCAGTGCAAGAAATAATTTTGAAATAGTCGAAATTGAAATTCTGGATAAATTTTTCATTTGAATTTTGAATTTGCAGCGAAAAATGCTATTCAGATTGCGTTGAAAAATATAAAAGCGGCAAAAAGTTGTTGACGAGGCCAACAACACGCGTGTTCCCAAGCGGTCCCCATCTAAGTACTAACCGCGCCCGACGCTGCTTAATTTCGGTGATCGGACGAGAACCGATGTGTTCAGCGTGGTATGGTCGTTGGCGAAAGTCGGAGGGCTGAGCGTTGGCCTTATACTCTGAATTGGAATTTCGGTCCTGCTACCTTCGGCCAATATTAAAAATGCTTTTAATCGAAATAAATGGACTGAAACGGTTTGGAGTCGTGTGCTTTAAGAAAAAATCAGTGCAAGAAATAATTTTGAAATAGTCGAAATTGAAATTCTGGATAAATTTTTCATTTGAATTTGAATTTGCAGCGAAAATGCTATTCAGATTGCGTTGAAAAATATAAAAGCGGCAAAAAGTTGTTGACGAGGCCAACAACACGCGGTGTTCCCAGCGGTCCCCCATCTAAGTACTAACCGCGCCCGACGCTGCTTAATTTCGGTGATCGGACGAGAACCGATGTGTTCAGCGTGGTATGGTCGTTGGCGAAAGTCGGAGGGCTGAGCGTTGGCCTTATACTCTGAATTGGAATTTCGGTCCTGCTACCTTCGGCCAATATTAAAAATGCTTTTAATCGAAATAAATGGACTGAAACGGTTTGGAGTCGTGTGCTTTAAGAAAAAAATCAGTGCAAGAAATAATTTTGAAATAGTCGAAATTGAAATTCTGGATAAATTTTTCATTTGAATTTTGAATTTGCAGCGAAAAATGCTATTCAGATTGCGTTGAAAAATATAAAGCGGCAAAAAGTTGTTGACGAGGCCAACAACACGCGGTGTTCCCAAGCGGTCCCTCATCTAAGTACTAACCGCGCCCGACGCTGCTTAATTTCGGTGATCGGACGAGAACCGATGTGTTCAGCGTGGTATGGTCGTTGGCGAAAGTCGGAGGGCTGAGCGTTGGCCTTATACTCTGAATTGGAATTTCGGTCCTGCTACCTTCGGCCAATATTAAAAATGCTTTTAATCGAAATAAATGGACTGAAACGGTTTGGAGTCGTGTGCTTTAAGAAAAAAATCAGTGCAAGAAATAATTTTGAAATAGTCGAAATTGAAATTCTGGATAAATTTTTCATTTGAATTTTGAATTTGCAGCGAAAAATGCTATTCAGATTGCGTTGAAAAATATAAAAGCGGCAAAAAGTTGTTGACGAGGCCAACAACACGCGGTGTTCCCAAGCGGTCCCCCATCTAAGTACTACCGCGCCCGACGCTGCTTAATTTCGGTGATCGGACGAGAACCGATGTGTTCAGCGTGGTATGGTCGTTGGCGAAAGTCGGAGGGCTGAGCGTTGGCCTTATACTCTGAATTGGAATTTCGGTCCTGCTACCTTCGGCCAATATTAAAAATGCTTTTAATCGAAATAAATGGACTGAAACGGTTTGGAGTCGTGTGCTTTAAGAAAAAAATCAGTGCAAGAAATAATTTTGA
Source organism: Drosophila subpulchrella (assembly GCF_014743375.2). NCBI lineage: Eukaryota > Metazoa > Arthropoda > Insecta > Diptera > Drosophilidae > Drosophila > Drosophila subpulchrella. The sequence continues at coordinate 9,500 of NC_050611.1, read as the reverse complement.
AATAGTCGAAATTGAAATTCTGGATAAATTTTTCATTTGAATTTTGAATTTGCAGCGAAAAATGCTATTCAGATTGCGTTGAAAAATATAAAAGCGGCAAAAAGTTGTTGACGAGGCCAACAACACGCGGTGTTCCCAAGCGGTCCCCCATCTAAGTACTAACCGCCCCGACGCTGCTTAATTTCGGTGATCGGACGAGAACCGATGTGTTCAGCGTGGTATGGTCGTTGGCGAAAGTCGGAGGGCTGAGCGTTGGCCTTATACTCTGAATTGGAATTTCGGTCCTGCTACCTTCGGCCAATATTAAAAATGCTTTTAATCGAAATAAATGGACTGAAACGGTTTGGAGTCGTGTGCTTTAAGAAAAAAATCAGTGCAAGAAATAATTTTGAAATAGTCGAAATTGAAATTCTGGATAAATTTTTCATTTGAATTTTGAATTTGCAGCGAAAAATGCTATTCAGATTGCGTTGAAAAATATAAAAGCGGCAAAAAGTTGTTGACGAGGCCAACAACACGCGGTGTTCCCAAGCGGTCCCTCATCTAAGTACTAACCGCGCCCGACGCTGCTTAATTTCGGTGATCGGACGAGAACCGATGTGTTCAGCGTGGTATGGTCGTTGGCGAAAGTCGGAGGGCTGAGCGTTGGCCTTATACTCTGAATTGGAATTTCGGTCCTGCTACCTTCGGCCAATATTAAAAATGCTTTTAATCGAAATAAATGGACTGAAACGGTTTGGAGTCGTGTGCTTTAAGAAAAAAATCAGTGCAAGAAATAATTTTGAAATAGTCGAAATTGAAATTCTGGATAAATTTTTCATTTGAATTTTGAATTTGCAGCGAAAAATGCTATTCAGATTGCGTTGAAAAATATAAAAGCGGCAAAAAGTTGTTGACGAGGCCAACAACACGCGGTGTTTCCAAGCGGTCCCTCATCTAAGTACTAACCGCGCCCGACGCTGCTTAATTTCGGTGATCGGACGAGAACCGATGTGTTCAGCGTGGTATGGTCGTTGGCGAAAGTCGGAGGGCTGAGCGTTGGCCTTATACTCTGAATTGGAATTTCGGTCCTGCTACCTTCGGCCAATATTAAAAATGCTTTTAATCGAAATAAATGGACTGAAACGGTTTGGAGTCGTGTGCTTTAAGAAAAAAATCAGTGCAAGAAATAATTTTGAAATAGTCGAAATTGAAATTCTGGATAAATTTTTCATTTGAATTTTGAATTTGCAGCGAAAAATGCTATTCAGATTGCGTTGAAAAATATAAAAGCGGCAAAAAGTTGTTGACGAGGCCAACAACACGCGGTGTTCCCAAGCGGTCCCCCATCTAAGTACTACCGCGCCCGACGCTGCTTAATTTCGGTGATCGGACGAGAACCGATGTGTTCAGCGTGGTATGGTCGTTGGCGAAAGTCGGAGGGCTGAGCGTTGGCCTTATACTCTGAATTGGAATTTCGGTCCTGCTACCTTCGGCCAATATTAAAAATGCTTTTAATCGAAATAAATGGACTGAAACGGTTTGAGTCGTGTGCTTTAAGAAAAAAATCAGTGCAAGAAATATTTTGAAATAGTCGAAATTGAAATTCTGGATAAATTTTTCATTTGAATTTTGAATTTGCAGCGAAAAATGCTATTCAGATTGCGTTGAAAAATATAAAGCGGCAAAAAGTTGTTGACGAGGCCAACAACACGCGGTGTTCCCAAGCGGTCCCTCATCTAAGTACTAACCGCGCCCGACGCTGCTTAATTTCGGTGATCGGACGAGAACCGATGTGTTCAGCGTGGTATGGTCGTTGGCGAAAGTCGGAGGGCTGAGCGTTGGCCTTATACTCTGAATTGGAATTTCGGTCCTGCTACCTTCGGCCAATATTAAAAATGCTTTTAATCGAAATAAATGGACTGAAACGGTTTGGAGTCGTGTGCTTTAAGAAAAAAATCAGTGCAAGAAATAATTTTGAAATAGTCGAAATTGAAATTCTGGATAAATTTTTCATTTGAATTTTGAATTTGCAGCGAAAAATGCTATTCAGATTGCGTTGAAAAATATAAAAGCGGCAAAAAGTTGTTGACGAGGCCAACAACACGCGGTGTTCCCACGGTCCCCCATCTAAGTACTAACCGCGCCCGACGCTGCTTAATTTCGGTGATCGGACGAGAACCGATGTGTTCAGCGTGGTATGGTCGTTGGCGAAAGTCGGAGGGCTGAGCGTTGGCCTTATACTCTGAATTGGAATTTCGGTCCTGCTACCTTCGGCCAATATTAAAAATGCTTTTAATCGAAATAAATGGACTGAAACGGTTTGGAGTCGTGTGCTTTAAGAAAAAAATCAGTGCAAGAAATAATTTTGAAATAGTCGAAATTGAAATTCTGGATAAATTTTTCATTTGAATTTTGAATTTGCAGCGAAAATGCTATTCAGATTGCGTTGAAAAATATATAAAGCGGCAAAAAGTTGTTGACGAGGCCAACAACACGCGGTGTTCCCAAGCGGTCCCTCATCTAAGTACTAACCGCGCCCGACGCTGCTTAATTTCGGTGATCGGACGAGAACCGATGTGTTCAGCGTGGTATGGTCGTTGGCGAAAGTCGGAGGGCTGAGCGTTGGCCTTATACTCTGAATTGGAATTTCGGTCCTGCTACCTTCGGCCAATATTAAAAATGCTTTTAATCGAAATAAATGGACTGAAACGGTTTGGAGTCGTGTGCTTTAAGAAAAAAATCAGTGCAAGAAATAATTTTGAAATAGTCGAAATTGAAATTCTGGATAAATTTTTCATTTGAATTTTGAATTTGCAGCGAAAAATGCTATTCAGATTGCGTTGAAAAATATAAAAGCGGCAAAAAGTTGTTGACGAGGCCAACAACACGCGGTGTTCCCAGCGGTCCCCCATCTAAGTACTAACCGCGCCCGACGCTGCTTAATTTCGGTGATCGGACGAGAACCGATGTGTTCAGCGTGGTATGGTCGTTGGCGAAAGTCGGAGGGCTGAGCGTTGGCCTTATACTCTGAATTGGAATTTCGGTCCTGCTACCTTCGGCCAATATTAAAAATGCTTTTAATCGAAATAAATGGACTGAAACGGTTTGGAGTCGTGTGCTTTAAGAAAAAATCAGTGCAAGAAATAATTTTGAAATAGTCGAAATTGAAATTCTGGATAAATTTTTCATTTGAATTTTGAATTTGCAGCGAAAAATGCTATTCAGATTGCGTTGAAAAAATATAAAGCGGCAAAAAGTTGTTGACGAGGCCAACAACACGCGGTGTTCCCAAGCGGTCCCCCATCTAAGTACTAACCGCGCCCGACGCTGCTTAATTTCGGTGATCGGACGAGAACCGATGTGTTCAGCGTGGTATGGTCGTTGGCGAAAGTCGGAGGGCTGAGCGTTGGCCTTATACTCTGAATTGGAATTTCGGTCCTGCTACCTTCGGCCAATATTAAAAATGCTTTTAATCGAAATAAATGGACTGAAACGGTTTGGAGTCGTGTGCTTTAAGAAAAAATCAGTGCAAGAAATAATTTTGAAATAGTCGAAATTGAAATTCTGGATAAATTTTTCATTTGAATTTTGAATTTGCAGCGAAAAATGCTATTCAGATTGCGTTGAAAAATATAAAAGCGGCAAAAAGTTGTTGACGAGGCCAACAACACGCGGTGTTCCCAAGCGGTCCCCCATCTAAGTACTAACCGCGCCCGACGCTGCTTAATTTCGGTGATCGGACGAGAACCGATGTGTTCAGCGTGGTATGGTCGTTGGCGAAAGTCGGAGGGCTGAGCGTTGGCCTTATACTCTGAATTGGAATTTCGGTCCTGCTACCTTCGGCCAATATTAAAAATGCTTTTAATCGAAATAAATGGACTGAAACGGTTTGGAGTCGTGTGCTTTAAGAAAAAAATCAGTGCAAGAAATAATTTTGAAATAGTCGAAATTGAAATTCTGGATAAATTTTTCATTTGAATTTTGAATTTGCAGCGAAAAATGCTATTCAGATTGCGTTGAAAAATATAAAAGCGGCAAAAAGTTGTTGACGAGGCCAAACACGCGGTGTTCCCAAGCGTCCCCCATCTAAGTACTAACCGCGCCCGACGCTGCTTAATTTCGGTGATCGGACGAGAACCGATGTGTTCAGCGTGGTATGGTCGTTGGCGAAAGTCGGAGGGCTGAGCGTTGGCCTTATACTCTGAATTGGAATTTCGGTCCTGCTACCTTCGGCCATTATTAAAAATGCTTTTAATCGAAATAATGGACTGAAACGGTTTGGAGTCGTGTGCTTTAAGAAAAAATCAGTGCAAGAAATAATTTTGAAATAGTCGAAATTGAAATTCTGGATAAATTTTTCATTTGAATTTTGAATTTGCAGCGAAAAATGCTATTCAGATTGCGTTGAAAAATATAAAAGCGGCAAAAAGTTGTTGACGAGGCCAACAACACGCGGTGTTCCCAAGCGGTCCCCCATCTAAGTACTAACCGCGCCCGACGCTGCTTAATTTCGGTGATCGGACGAGAACCGATGTGTTCAGCGTGGTATGGTCGTTGGCGAAAGTCGGAGGGCTGAGCGTTGGCCTTATACTCTGAATTGGAATTTCGGTCCTGCTACCTTCGGCCAATATTAAAAATGCTTTTAATCGAAATAAATGGACTGAAACGGTTTGGAGTCGTGTGCTTTAAGAAAAAAATCAGTGCAAGAAATAATTTTGAAATAGTCGAAATTGAAATTCTGGATAAATTTTTCATTTGAATTTTGAATTTGCAGCGAAAAATGCTATTCAGATTGCGTTGAAAAATATAAAAGCGGCAAAAAGTTGTTGACGAGGCCAACAACACGCGGTGTTCCCAAGCGGTCCCCATCTAAGTACTAACCGCGCCCGACGCTGCTTAATTTCGGTGATCGGACGAGAACCGATGTGTTCAGCGTGGTATGGTCGTTGGCGAAAGTCGGAGGGCTGAGCGTTGGCCTTATACTCTGAATTGGAATTTCGGTCCTGCTACCTTCGGCCAATATTAAAAATGCTTTTAATCGAAATAAATGGACTGAAACGGTTTGGAGTCGTGTGCTTTAAGAAAAAAATCAGTGCAAGAAATAATTTTGAAATAGTCGAAATTGAAATTCTGGATAAATTTTTCATTTGAATTTTGAATTTGCAGCGAAAAATGCTATTCAGATTGCGTTGAAAAATATAAAAGCGGCAAAAAGTTGTTGACGAGGCCAACAACACGCGGTGTTCCCAAGCGGTCCCTCATCTAAGTACTAACCGCGCCCGACGCTGCTTAATTTCGGTGATCGGACGAGAACCGATGTGTTCAGCGTGGTATGGTCGTTGGCGAAAGTCGGAGGGCTGAGCGTTGGCCTTATACTCTGAATTGGAATTTCGGTCCTGCTACCTTCGGCCAATATTAAAAATGCTTTTAATCGAATAAATGGACTGAAACGGTTTGGAGTCGTGTGCTTTAAGAAAAAAATCAGTGCAAGAAATAATTTTGAAATAGTCGAAATTGAAATTCTGGATAAATTTTTCATTTGAATTTTGAATTTGCAGCGAAAAATGCTATTCAGATTGCGTTGAAAAATATAAAAGCGGCAAAAAGTTGTTGACGAGGCCAACAACACGCGGTGTTCCCAAGCGGTCCCCCATCTAAGTACTAACCGCGCCCGACGCTGCTTAATTTTCGGTGATCGGACGAGAACCGATGTGTTCAGCGTGGTATGGTCGTTGGCGAAAGTCGGAGGGCTGAGCGTTGGCCTTATACTCTGAATTGGAATTTCGGTCCTGCTACCTTCGGCCAATATTAAAAATGCTTTTAATCGAAATAAATGGACTGAAACGGTTTGGAGTCGTGTGCTTTAAGAAAAAAATCAGTGCAAGAAATAATTTTGAAATAGTCGAAATTGAAATTCTGGATAAATTTTTCATTTGAATTTTGAATTTGCAGCGAAAAATGCTATTCAGATTGCGTTGAAAAATATAAAAGCGGCAAAAAGTTGTTGACGAGGCCAACAACACGCGGTGTTCCCAAGCGGTCCCCCATCTAAGTACTAACCGCGCCCGACGCTGCTTAATTTCGGTGATCGGACGAGAACCGATGTGTTCAGCGTGGTATGGTCGTTGGCGAAAGTCGGAGGGCTGAGCGTTGGCCTTATACTCTGAATTGGAATTTCGGTCCTGCTACCTTCGGCCAATATTAAAAATGCTTTTAATCGAAATAAATGGACTGAAACGGTTTGGAGTCGTGTGCTTTAAGAAAAAATCAGTGCAAGAAATAATTTTGAAATAGTCGAAATTGAAATTCTGGATAAATTTTTCATTTGAATTTTGAATTTGCAGCGAAAAATGCTATTCAGATTGCGTTGAAAATATAAAACGGCAAAAAGTTGTTGACGAGGCCAACAACACGCGTGTTCCCAAGCGGTCCCTCATCTAAGTACTAACCGCGCCCGACGCTGCTTAATTTCGGTGATCGGACGAGAACCGATGTGTTCAGCGTGGTATGGTCGTTGGCGAAAGTCGGAGGGCTGAGCGTTGGCCTTATACTCTGAATTGGAATTTCGGTCCTGCTACCTTCGGCCAATATTAAAAATGCTTTTAATCGAAATAAATGGACTGAAACGGTTTGGAGTCGTGTGCTTTAAGAAAAAAATCAGTGCAAGAAATAATTTTGAAATAGTCGAAATTGAAATTCTGGATAAATTTTTCATTTGAATTTTGAATTTGCAGCGAAAAATGCTATTCAGATTGCGTTGAAAAATATAAAAGCGGCAAAAAGTTGTTGACGAGGCCAACAACACGCGGTGTTCCAAGCGGTCCCCCATCTAAGTACTAACCGCGCCCGACGCTGCTTAATTTCGGTGATCGGACGAGAACCGATGTGTTCAGCGTGGTATGGTCGTTGGCGAAAGTCGGAGGGCTGAGCGTTGGCCTTATACTCTGAATTGGAATTTCGGTCCTGCTACCTTCGGCCATATTAAAAATGCTTTTAATCGAAATAAATGGACTGAAACGGTTTGGAGTCGTGTGCTTTAAGAAAAAAATCAGTGCAAGAAATAATTTTGAAATAGTCGAAATTGAAATTCTGGATAAATTTTTCATTTGAATTTTGAATTTGCAGCGAAAAATGCTATTCAGATTGCGTTGAAAATATAAAAGCGGCAAAAAGTTGTTGACGAGGCCAACAACACGCGGTGTTCCCAAGCGTCCCCCATCTAAGTACTAACCGCGCCCGACGCTGCTTAATTTCGGTGATCGGACGAGAACCGATGTGTTCAGCGTGGTATGGTCGTTGGCGAAAGTCGGAGGGCTGAGCGTTGGCCTTATACTCTGAATTGGAATTTCGGTCCTGCTACCTTCGGCCAATATTAAAATGCTTTTAATCGAAATAAATGGACTGAAACGGTTTGGAGTCGTGTGCTTTAAGAAAAAAATCAGTGCAAGAAATAATTTTGAAATAGTCGAAATTGAAATTCTGGATAAATTTTTCATTTGAATTTTGAATTTGCAGCGAAAAATGCTATTCAGATTGCGTTGAAAAATATAAAAGCGGCAAAAAGTTGTTGACGAGGCCAACAACACGCGGTGTTCCCAAGCGGTCCCCCATCTAAGTACTAACCGCGCCCGACGCTGCTTAATTTCGGTGATCGGACGAGAACCGATGTGTTCAGCGTGGTATGGTCGTTGGCGAAAGTCGGAGGGCTGAGCGTTGGCCTTATACTCTGAATTGGAATTTCGGTCCTGCTACCTTCGGCCAATATTAAAAATGCTTTTATCGAAATAAATGGACTGAAACGGTTTGGAGTCGTGTGCTTTAAGAAAAAAATCAGTGCAAGAAATAATTTTGAAATAGTCGAAATTGAAATTCTGGATAAATTTTTCATTTGAATTTTGAATTTGCAGCGAAAAATGCTATTCAGATTGCGTTGAAAAATATAAAAGCGGCAAAAAGTTGTTGACGAGGCCAACAACACACGCGTGTTCCCAAGCGGTCCCCCATCTAAGTACTAACCGCGCCCGACGCTGCTTAATTTCGGTGATCGGACGAGAACCGATGTGTTCAGCGTGGTATGGTCGTTGGCGAAAGTCGGAGGGCTGAGCGTTGGCCTTATACTCTGAATTGGAATTTCGGTCCTGCTACCTTCGGCCAATATTAAAAATGCTTTTAATCGAAATAAATGGACTGAAACGGTTTGGAGTCGTGTGCTTTAAGAAAAAAATCAGTGCAAGAAATAATTTTGAAATAGTCGAAATTGAAATTCTGGATAAATTTTTCATTTGAATTTGAATTTGCAGCGAAAAATGCTATTCAGATTGCGTTGAAAAATATAAAAGCGGCAAAAAGTTGTTGACGAGGCAACAACACGCGGTGTTTCCAAGCGGTCCCCCATCTAAGTACTAACCGCGCCCGAACGCTGCTTAATTTCGGTGATCGGACGAGAACCGATGTGTTCAGCGTGGTATGGTCGTTGGCGAAAGTCGGAGGGCTGAGCGTTGGCCTTATACTCTGAATTGGAATTTCGGTCCTGCTACCTTCGGCCAATATTAAAATGCTTTTAATCGAAATAAAATGGACTGAAACGGTTTGGAGTCGTGTGCTTTAAGAAAAAAATCAGTGCAAGAAATAATTTTGAAATAGTCGAAATTGAAATTCTGGATAAATTTTTCATTTGAATTTGAATTTGCAGCGAAAAATGCTATTCAGATTGCGTTGAAAATATAAAAGCGGCAAAAAGTTGTTGACGAGGCCAACACACGCGGTGTTCCCAAGCGGTCCCCCATCTAAGTACTAACCGCGCCCGACGCTGCTTAATTTCGGTGATCGGACGAGAACCGATGTGTTCAGCGTGGTATGGTCGTTGGCGAAAGTCGGAGGGCTGAGCGTTGGCCTTATACTCTGAATTGGAATTTCGGTCCTGCTACCTTCGGCCAATATTAAAAATGCTTTTAATCGAAATAAATGGACTGAAACGGTTTGGAGTCGTGTGCTTTAAGAAAAAAATCATGCAAGAAATAATTTTGAAATAGTCGAAATTGAAATTCTGGATAAATTTTTCATTTGAATTTTGAATTTGCAGCGAAAAATGCTATTCAGATTGCGTTTGAAAAATATAAAAGCGGCAAAAAGTTTGTTGACGAGGCCAACAACACGCGGTGTTCCCAAGCGGTCCCCCATCTAAGTACTAACCGCGCCCGACGCTGCTTAATTTCGGTGATCGGACGAGACCGATGTGTTCAGCGTGGTATGGTCGTTGGCGAAAGTCGGAGGGCTGAGCGTTGGCCTTATACTCTGAATTGGAATTTCGGTCCTGCTACCTTCGGCCAATATTAAAAATGCTTTTAATCGAAATAAATGGACTGAAACGGTTTGGAGTCGTGTGCTTTAAGAAAAAAATCAGTGCAAGAAATAATTTTGAAATAGTCGAAATTGAAATTCTGGATAAATTTTTCATTTGAATTTTGAATTTGCAGCGAAAAATGCTATTCAGATTGCGTTGAAAAATATAAAAGCGG